>NC_141189.1:21565000-22815000 GCF_055505025.1 Bos grunniens
TAGGTCATACCTAAATCATCCCAAGATAGGCATAATAAAGGACAGAAATGGTAACGACGTAATAGAAGCAGAGGCAATCAAGAAAAGATGGAAAGAATACAGAGAACTCTACAAAAAAGATCGTAATGACCCAGATAACCAGAATGGTGTGTTCCCTCACTCACCTAGAGCCAGACATCCTGGAGTGTGAAGTCAAGTGGGTCTTTGGAAGCATTGCTGCCAATAAAGCTAGTGGAGGCAATGGAATCCTGTAAAGCTATTTAACTTCCTAAAAGATGGTGCTATTAAAGTGCTACAATGAATATGTCAGCAAATTTGGAAAACCCAACAGTGGCCACAGGACTGGAAAAGGTCAGTACTCATCCCAGTTCCCAGGAAGGGCAGTACTAAAGAATGTTCAGACCACCAGACAGTTGCACTCATCTCCCGTGCTAGTAAGGTTATCCTCAAAATCCTCAAGCTAGACTTCAGCATTATGTGAACCGAGAACTTCTAGATGTTAAAGCTGGGTTCAGAAAAGGCAGAGGAACCAGAGATCAAATTGCCAACATTCGCTGGATCATAGAGAAAGCAAGGGAATTCCAGAAAAACATCTACCTCTGTTTCATTGACTATGCTAAAGCCTTTGACTGTGTGGATTATCACAAAGTGTGGAAAACTTTTAAGGAGATGGGAATACCAGACTTTCTTACATGTCTCCTGAGAAACCTCTGTGTGGGTCAGGAAGCAAGTTAGAACCTTGTAAGGAACAACTGACTGGTTCAGGATTGAGAAAGAAGTACAACAAAGCTGTTTATTGTCACCCTGTTTAATAAACCTATACACAGAGCATATGATGCAAAATGTTGAACTGGATGAGTTAACACACTAGAATCAAGATTGCTGGGAGAAGTATTAACAACCTCAGTATGAGGATAACGTCACTCTAATGGCAGAAAGTGAAGAGGAACTAAAGAGCCTCTTGATGAGGGTGAAGAGAAGAGTGAAAAAGCCAGCTTAAAACTAAATATTATATTGAAAAAACTAAGATCATGGCATCCGGTCTCATCACTTCATGGCAGGTAGATGGGGGAAACGTGGAAGTAGTGACAGATTTCCTCTTCTTGGGCTCCAAAATCCCTGCAGATGATGACAGCAGCCATGAAATTAGAAGACAGTTGCTTCTTGGCAGAAAAGCTATGACAAACTTAGACAGTCTGTTAAAAAGGAGAGACGTCACTTGGCTAACAAAGACCGTATAGTCAAGGCTATGGTCTTTCCAATTATCATGTATGGATGTGACAGCTGTACCATAAAGAAGGCAGAGTGCCAAAGAATTGATGCATTTGGACTGTGGTGTGGAGAAGACTCTTGAGAGTCCCTTGGAAAGCAAGGAGATCAAACCAGTCGACCTTAAAGGAAATCAACCCTGAATACTCTTTGGAAGGACTGATGCTGAAGCTGAAGCTTCAATACTCTGGCCACCTGATATGAACAGCTGACTTTTGGGAGAGACCTTGATGGTGGGAAAGATTGAAGGCAGAAGCAGGAGAGGGCAACAGAGGATGAGATGGTTGAATGGGATCACCGATTCAGTGGACATGGTGAGATGGTGAGGGACAGGGAAGCCTTGTATGCTGCAGTCGCAAAGAGTCAGACAGCTTGGCAACTGAACAACAACAAAAAGCCTAGAGGTTTTCCCTGTTTTCTTCAATTTAAGCCTGAATTTTGCAATAAGGAGCTCATGATCTGAGCCACAGTCAGCTCCAGGTCTTGTTTTTTTCTGATGTATAGAGCTTTTCCATCTTCGGCTGCAAAGAACATAATCAATCTGATTTCGATATAGACCATCTGGTGATGTCCATATGTAAAGTCGTCTCTTGGGTTGTTGGAAGAGAGTGTTTGCTGTAATCAGCATGTTCTCTTGACAAAACTCTGTTAATGTTAGCCCTGATTCATTTTTGTACTCTGAAAGCAAACTTGCCTTGCCTGTTATTCTGGATATCTCCTTAATTCCTACTTTCGCCTTCCAATCTCCTAGGACGAAAAGGACATCTTTTTTTGGTGTTCGTCCTAGAAGATGTTGTAGGTCTTCATAGAACTGATCAGCTTCTTCTGCCTCAGTGGTTGGGGTGTACACTTGAATTAACTGTATGTTGCATGGTTTGCCTTGGAAACAAACTGAGATCATTCTGGCGTTTCTGAGATTGAATTCAAGTACTGCATTTTGTACTTTTTTGTTGACTATGAAGGCTACACCATTTCTTTTAAGGGATTCTTGCCCACAGTAGTAGATAAAATGGTTATATAAATTAAATTCACCCATTCCCATCCATTTTATTCACTGATTCCTAAAGATGCTGATGTTCACTCTTGACATCTCTTGCTTGACCACATCCAATTTACCTTGATTCATGGACCTAACATTCCAGGTTCCTCTGCAATATTGTTCTTTACAACATCAGACTTTGTTTTCACCACCAGACACATCCACAACTGAGCGTCGTTTCCGCTTTGGCCCAGCTGCTTTATTCTTTCTGGAGCTGTTAGTAATTGCCCTCTACCCTTCTGCAATAGCATATCGGATACTTACCAACTTGGGGGTGGGGTGGGGCTTATATCCTGGTATCATTTTTTTGACTTTTCATACCGCTCATGGGGTTCTCACGGCAAGAACACTGGAGTGGATTGCCATTTCCTCTTCCTGTAGCCCACGTTTTGTGAGAATTCTCCACTGTGACCTGTCTGTCTTGGGTGGTCCTGCACGGCCTGGCTCAGAGCTTCACTGAGGTACACGTGCCCCTTCTCCAGGACGAGGCTATGATCCCTGAAGGGGATGTTGCGGCATGTATGTTGTAGCGTGAATGAATTCTTTCCTTTTTATGACCAAACAATATTCATTATGTGGAGATACCACTTTTTGCTTATTCATTCGTCAGTGGTTGGGCATTTAGATTGTTTCTACATTTTGGATACGATGAGTCAAATTGCTATGAACGTTTACATACTGTTTCTTTTGTGCATCTAGTGGAGTCTCTCTTAAACCCTGGAGTGTGTACCAAATGTTGGACATGCTAACGTTAGCTCAAGAAGGAACCCCAGATGCACGTAACCTAGCCCCCCTTCTCTGACAAATGAAGCAATACCAATATCAACAGAACCAATGATACTGGCAGCCAGGACCTACTGAGAGCTGAGATATGCCAGGCAGGGCGCCGAGCCTTCCCACAGGCTGTCTTATTCCAGCTTCATCATGACCCTCAGGAGAAAGTAAATGTGTGTTATGTGTTTGTCAGTCAGTCGTATCTGACTTTTTGCGACCTCATGGACTGTAGCCGGCTCCTCCATCCGTGGGATTCTCCAGGCAAGAATACTGGAGTGGGTTGCCATTTCCTTTTCCAGGGGATCTTCCCAACGCAGGGATCAAACCCAGGTCTCCTGCATTGTAGGCAGACTCTCTATGGTTTGAGCCACCAGGGAAACCTAAGTAAATGTTTGTTTCCTGCTTTAAAAAGAGGAAACCGAGGCTCTACAAGGTGTCTTGCCTGGCCTTAGAGCTGGCCGGTGCCTTTGAGCCCAGGCTCCTCTACCTCCAGAGACTATGGGACATCGGGTGTGCAGGATTAACTCTGTCCTTAGCTTCCTAATTCATTTGAAAGCCCTCTGAGGACAGAAACACCATCATCTAGCTCTTCTGTGTCCCCTCTGCCTCTCCTGGAGGCATTTATAAGTGAAACCTATCCTTTGTGACCTGTGGAAACCAGACCTTGAGTTGGGGTTTGGGCTTATACTGGATCACGTTTGATCTAACAGCATATGTTGCAGCTTCCATGTTCAATATGGAAGCCATTGGGCTAAGCACTTTGTGAGCACTGGTGCATTTAAGTCTTGGTCACTCTGCACAGTAGACTCTTAGCTCCACTTTTCAGAGGAGGAAACCAAGGCGTAGGAAAGCTAAGGAGTGCAGGAGGCAGTCCACGGAGTGCTTGAGAGCACGGACTGGGGACGAGCTAGCCTGGCTTTGAATGTTGTTGTACCCACTTGTCCTTGGCCAGGTGACGTGACACAGCCTCTCGGTGCTCCTGTGTCCTCCTTTCTGAATGGGGTTCACAACAGCACCTACCAGGTTGGGTGGTTTGGAGCCTTAACAGTGATCACAGAATATAAAAGCAGCCTTGCAGGTTCATGGCACCACCCTTTGTCACAGAAGTCAGGGGCCAAGCCAGGAGTCCAGCTGGGCTGGATGAGCTGTCCCTGAGCCACACTGCTTCTCCTGAGTCCGCTGTGCCAGGGCAGGGCTGGTTTGTCCCTCTTCGGGGCAAGGATGGAGGGAGAGGATATGCCAAAGAGGGTGTGGATCAGGGAGCCGGTGCACCTCCATCCAACTGCTTACCCACCAGCCTCGTGACCTTAAGCGTTAATCCCTCTGTGCTTTACCTCTTCATCTGGAAAAGGGAAATTATAAGAGTGACGGCCTCATGGATTGTTGGGAGGATTAAAAGCTCTGCAATGTGTGTGAATTGCTCCTCTGGTGGCTCAGATGGTAAAGAATCCACCTGCAACGCAGGAGACCCAGGTTTGATCCCTGGGTTGGGAAGATCCCCCTGGAGAAGGGACCAACTCCAGTATTCTTGCCTGGAGAATCCCATGGACAGAAGAGCCTGGTAGGTTACACCTTGTGGGATCGCAGAGCCGGACACGACTGAGCAACTAACACCACCACCACCGGGGTGTGTGGAACGCTTGTAGCAGTGCCTGGGAACCTGTGCCATGTCTTTGGGGTCATTATCGTTTGGTGATTGCCTCTGCCTGTGTTCCAGGCGTTCCCCCGGACGAGAGCCCCCGGCGCGGAGGGCCTGCCGGGCCCTACCTTCAGTCTCAGCGGCTTGCGCTCTATGCCCAGGCCGCTGAAGCCCTGCTGAAGAGCGGTGCTGCGTACCCATGTTTCTGCTCACCCCAGCGGCTGGAGCTCCTGAAGAAGGAGGCCCTGAGGAACCGCCAGACGCCTCGGTGAGAGCCCCAGCCTGTCACTGTGCCTCCCCAGGGGTGGCTGTGTTCGTTCATTCCTGCTGCATAACAAATGACACCCAACCTACCTACCTCAGGGTTCTTCCAGGTCAGGAGTCTGGGCACAGCTTAGCTAGCTCCTTCAGCTCAGGATTTCTCAAAGCCGCCATCAGGGTCTAGGCCAGCCTTGCTGTTGCCTCGATTGCTGGGCTCGCCGAGGATCTACCTCCATCCCTCTCAGAGGCTGTTTCCTGGAGACAACAGTCCCAGCCAAGTGGGACTCTCTCTACGGGGCAGCTCACTGCTTGGCAGCTGGTGTTCCTTCAGGCGAGCCGGGGAGAAGGAGGTGGGCAGGGAGGGGAGCCAGCAGGGTGGAAGCTGCAGCCTCTGCGTCACCCAATCGAGGAAGTGACGTCTCGTGGCTGCGTTGTGCTCTGGTCACCAGAAGGAAGTCAGGAGGGCCACCCGCATTCCAGGGTGGGGAGGACACAAGACAGAAACACCAGGAGGAGTATCTCTGGGGCCGGGTCAGCTCTGCCTGCCGCACTGGGCCTCAGGCGTGTGAGGTCATTTAAATTCTCTCTTATTTGGGGACTTCCTGGTGGTCCGGTGGCTGAGATGCCGCACTCCCAATGCCGGGGGCCTGAGTTCAATCCCTGGTCAGGGAGCTGGATCCCACATGATGCAACTTCAGAGTTCACGTTGTTTAGTCGCTCAGTCGCATCCAACTTTTGCGACCCCATGATCTGTAGCCTGACCCCATGGACTGTAGCCTGCCAGGTTCCTCTGTCCATGCAGTTTCCCAGGAAAAAATACTGGAGTGGATTGCCATTTCCTTCTCCAGGGGATCTTCCCGACCCAGGGATCAAACCTGCGCTTCCGTGTCTCCTGCATCGCAGGTGGATTTTTTTTTTACTGCTGAGCCACCTAGGAAGAGCAAGAGTTCACATGCCACAACCGAAAAAAAAGATCCCGCGTGCTGGCACAGCCAAGTAAATGTTTTAAAATAATTCTCTCTTTTTAGATTAGTAAAATCTGTCTCATGTTCAGGAAGGTGTATATGCAAAGATCTGTCCCAGCCCTGACTCTGGCTCTCCAATTCCTTCTCCAGAGACAGTCCAAAGGTGTCTCCTGCAGAGACATGTAGTGCAGACCCTGATGAATGTGTGCCATTTCCCCTCCTTCTCTGCTCAATTGGTATCACACATATCGTATCATGCAGCTTATAGATGCCACTGACTGTGATGAAGATCAGTCTGTGTGAGTCCATAAATTTCCTTACGCTTGCAAACTATTCTGTCACAGGGCTGAGTCCTCACTCACTTCATCAGTTCCTTACTAATGAACATTCATGTTACCTCTAATCTTTTGTATTAAAAATTGAGGGTGCTGAGGAGCAATGTTGATGTCCATCATTTTGCATGTCTGTAGAGTGTGTGTGCTGGGTTACCTCCCTAGATTTGGAGTTTCAGGGTCAGTTTGCGGCTTTGATAGATACTGTATAGTGGCCCTTTATTAGCTTGTATTCAAGCTAATAGCATTGCATTCAAGTTCCAGTGTCAGTGAACTCTTTGGACACGGGCTTGGATATTCATACAAGGTCACGACATTCACTGCAGCATTGCTTTTTAAATCATAAACAGTCTTTTTGCCCTTTGACAGGTTATTTTTTTTAAATTACCATCATGCTCTGTCTTGGAATCCACGAAGCCATTTATGATTGAACATTTAGGTCAGTGTCAAGGACAGTGCTTTCAAGTGTTACATTTGTGTGTCAGGACACTTCTGGGAGCAAGTAACAAATACTCTGTTTAAAATGGACAAACTGGAGCTTCTCATACTTTAATGTGCAGAAGAATCACCTGAAGATCTAGTTAACAGGCAGCTTCTGATGTAGCAGGTCTGGGGAGGGGCTGAGATGCTGCATATCTGACAGGCTCCCAAGTGAGGCTGATGCTGGCGGTCCACAGACCACATTTGAGTAATCAGAGCATAGACCACGTAGACATTTGTCTTCTCATTCAGCCGGAGGTGTGGGACTCCAGGACGAAACCAGCAGCTCTGAGAAGGCGGGACTCTGTTGTTCTCTTTCTGCCTCCCTTGCTGCCTCCCTCCCTCAGTCAGTTCCAAGTGGCTGCTGCAGCTTGTGGCTCACTTGGAGAGAAAAATCTTTCCCAGAATCTTCATCATCCCCTACCTGCCAGGCGTACATCTCTTTGAATCTCAGTGACTAGAATGGTCCAGTGTGGACGGGTCAGTTGTATAGAGGAATAGGATTGCACACTTAGCAACACCCCTCGTGATTCACCCGCTTGGGTGACATTTGACAAGGAAGGATATCAAGCAAGGAAGAAAGGAAACAGACTTGAGCCTGCTGTGCTGTGTTATTACACTTAGTTCTCCCACACAACAACCTTATTATCCCCATTCAAGACTGAAGAAACTGCTGAGAGAGCTAAATGACCCGCCCAGGGTCACAGTTATCAGAGACACGGCTAAGGCTCACGCCCATCATCAGTGCTCTTAGTAACTCTTAGCTCCCGCTCTGCTTCCCAACAGGTATGACAATCGGTGCCGGAGCCTGAGCCAGGCGCAGGTGGCCCAGAAGCTGGCCACGGACCCCAAGCCTGCTATCCGCTTCCGCCTGGAGGGGGAGGCGCCAGCCTTCCAGGACTTGGTATACGGCTGGAATCGGCATGAGGTGGCCAGCGTGGAGGGGGACCCAGTCATCCTGAAGAGCGATGGCTTCCCCACGTACCACCTGGCCTCCGTGGTGGACGACCACCACATGGGCATCAGCCACGTGCTGCGGGGCTCCGAGTGGCTGGTGTCCACCTCCAAGCACCTGCTCCTCTACCAGGCCCTGGGCTGGCAGGCCCCACAGTTTGCCCACCTGCCTCTGCTCCTCAACAGGGATGGCAGCAAGCTGTCCAAGAGGCAAGGGGACATCTTCCTGGAGCATTTTGCTGCCACTGGCTTCCTGCCGGACGCCTTGCTCGACATCATCACCAACTGCGGTTCAGGGTTTGCAGGTACCCACTCCCCTGAGAGGTCCTGGCGGGACCATAGTTGTAAGGAGCTGGGGCCTTGGGTCAGGCTACCTGGCCTTCAGTCCCAGCTGTGCTGTCCAAAGGCTGTGTGATTTTTTTTTTTCTAGTTTATTTATTTTATTGTGGTTTGCGGGCTTCTCACTGTGGTGGCTTCTGTTGTTGAGGAGCACAGGCTCTTGGTACATGGGCTCAGTAGTTGTGGCGCACGGGCCCAGTTGCTCCGAGGCGTGTGGGATCATCCTAGATCAGGGGTCAAACTGGTGTCCCCTACATTGCAAGGTGAATTCTTAGACACTGGACCACCAGGGAAGCCATGGCTGTGTGATCTTATATGAGTTCTTTCTCTTTATTTGTCCACCATTTATTGAGCCAGTAATCTCTGGTCTCAAAGGAGCTTATGATCTGTGAGCCTTGGTTGCCTCATCTGTAAAATGGAGCTAATTAAGTGTCTTCCTCTCTGAGTTAAGTTCGGGTTCACTGAGCTCCTATGGGGCACCAGCACAGTATCTGCTACACGATAAGCACAAAAACCACAGATCCTGTGATTATTGCGGTTATTAGAGTAGAGTAAGTATGTACTCTGGGAGTATTACTAGTATTAGTGTGAGCCTAGTTTATTCCAAGCTTGACCCAAGACGTCAGGCCCACATCTTGATGACGCACAAAGTAGAATGACCTTTGGTCAGGGGTGGTTTCTGAAAACATGGCCATAAATAGTCTGCCTACTGCTTTTTCTGCTCTTGTCTTATTTAAGCCTTAAAATACCCATGAGAGGGATGTATTATCACCACTTTGTTAGAAGCTTATGAGGCCCAGAGAGGTTGAGTAACTCACCAGAGTGACACAGCTAGTGAAGGATGTGGCACAGGCGCAAAGCTGACCAGGAGGCCACTGACTGCGTGGGATGGAGCTGCGGCTCGAGGGAAGCAGCTCCTGGCTCAGCTTTCTCACTCTGGCTGCAGTTTGAAATCCCCCAGGAAGCTTGTAAAGTACACTTCTGCTCACACCCCATCTAAAACCAGTCACTCGGGATCCCTGGCGCATAGCCAGACAGTTGAGCAGGCTATTCTTGCAGCTCATGTCTTTGAGGGCAGTGAGGGTTGATTTGGGCAGATTTTATTTTCAAGCTTTCCCCCTTAGTGACAGAACCCTTTCTGCAAATGAAAGCTCATCCAGACCCTTGATACATAAAATGACTAGAAATCAAATCTGTTTGGTCACCCTTCCTTGTGATTGAAAATGCAATGGTGATGGGTGGTTTACAAGGGGAATGGGGTGTTGGAACACTGAGCAGCTGGGCCTCTTCACTTGCAGAGAACCAGATGGGCCGGACCTTGCCAGAGCTGATCACACAGTTTGACCTGAGCCGGGTCACCTGCCACTCAGCCCTGCTGGACCTGGAGAAGCTTCCGGAATTCAACAGGTGAGCGGGGAATCTGGAGCATTTGCCCCTGGGAGGAAAGGGCTCACCTGCTGATGCTGGGTCCTCATGGCAGATGTTTTAGTGGGGTCTGGAGTCACACTTGATTTTGACTGTGGTCTTAGGCGTCTAGTGCTGTGCGACCACAGGTAAGTCACCTAATCTCTTTGAGCCTCTGTTTCTTCTTCTCTAAAATGGGACTATTACCTTGTGACAACAACTCCTGCATGGTCTCTCCCTCCATCGGGCCAGATCCATGGTGCCAGACCCTAGCAGGCTCCTCCAGTACTGGAGGTGTAGAGGCGGCCTCAGAACTGAGAGCTCAGGGATCATGAGGCTGCCTGCCTTGGCCTCGGAGCACTGTCGGGGTGATGGGGCAGAGGCCAAAGGAGTGGCCCCTCTATCAGCCACTCTGGGGAACAGGGATCCAGCAAAGAGAGGTGTCACGTATCTGGGTTTGTTTGCTGTTCTGTTCCATGACCAGCCCCAGGTTCTGGGCTCATGTGAAGGCTGGAATGGTAATACATTTTTTTAACTTGCTGAGAATTTTTTTAAAAAATGGGGCCAATAATAGTACTGGCCTTGTGCCACTGTTCAGTTAAATTAAGCCTCAAGCTATTTTGCACAGAGAAAGTGCTCAGTAAGATGGCAGGTTTGTTCTTTGTCATCAGTGTTACGCTTGATCAGCCTCTCCCCAACCTAGCCAGGACAGTGAGTGAGTGCTGTCTCTTGCCATGTTTTTCACATCTCAAGTAGTTCTTCCCTCTGAGGGTTTCCCTGGTGAGTCGGTGATAAAGAACCCGCCTGCCAACTCAGGAGACACGAGTTCAATCCCTGGGTTGGGAAGATCCCCTGGAGAGGGAAATGGCAACCCATTCCAGTATTCTTGCCTGGGAAATCCCATGGACAGAAGAGCCTGGTGGGCTATAGTCCATGGGGTTGCAAAAGAATCAGACACGACTTAGAGACTGAACAACACCACCACAACTTCTCTCTGAAACCTCCAGCCACAGTTACAGTTTGGATCCCTGTTGCCATATCTTGGGCTAAGGGCATTAGTGGGAAAGCCAACGGACGGGTCTGTAGTTAGGGGGGCTGGGACTCCTAGATGCCTCCTCTTGAGCTGGTTTGGGGACAGGCTTTCAGTATTTTACTTGCGTGAGCCCAGGGGGTTCACATCAACTGCATTTGCCTCAAGGATGTTACTTCCCCCATAAGTTGGGGTCACTTGTATGATTTTGCCCTGTTGTGCATTTAACAAGAGCAAGATGTCAAGAAGTTAAATGATGAGGCAGGTTCAAGTTCATACTGTCAGAACAGATTAGATCAGATCAGTCACTCAGTTGTGTCCGACTCTTTGCCACCCCGTGAATCGCAGCACGCCAGGCCTCCCTGTCCATCACCAACTCCTGGAGTTCACTCAGACTCATGTCCATGAAGTCAGTGATGCCATCCAGCCATCTCATCCTCTGTCGTCCCCTTCTCCTCTTACCCTCAATCCCTCCCAGCATCAGAGTCTTTTCCAGTGAGTCTACTCTTCGCATGAGGTGGCCAAAGTACTGGAGTTTCAGCTTTAGCATCATTCCTTCCAAAGAAATCCCAGGGCTGATCTCCTTTAGAATGGACTGGTTGGATCTCCTTGCAGTCCAAGGGACTCTCAAGAGTCTTCTCCAACACCACGGTTCAAAAGCATCAATTCTTTGCCACTCAGCCTTCTTCACAGTCCAACTCTCACATCCATACATGACCACAGGAAAAACCATAGCCTTGACTAGACGGACCTTTGTTGGCAAAGTAATGTCTCTGCTTTTGAATATGCTATCTAAGTTGGTCATAACTTTCCTTCCAAGGAGTGTCTTTTAATTTCATGGCTGCAGTCACCATCTGCAGTGATTTTGGAGCCCAAAAAATAAAGTCTGACACTGTTTCTACAGTTTCCCCATCTATTTCCCATGAAGTGATGGGACTGGATGCCATGATCTTCGTTTTCTGAATGTTGAGCTTTAAGCCAGCTTTTTCACTCTCCACTTTCACCTTCATCAAGAGGCTTCTTAATTCCTTTTCACTTTCTGCCGTAAGGGTGGTGTCATCTGCATATCTGAGGTTATTGATATTTATCCTGGCAGTCTTGATTCCATCTTGTGTTTCTTCCAGTCCACCGTTTCTCATGATGTACTCTGCATATAAGTTAAATAAACAGAGTGACAATATACAGCCTTGACATACTCCTTTTCCTATTTGGAACCAGTCTGTTGTTCCATGTCCAGTTCTAACTGTTGCTTCCTGACCTGCATACAGATTTCTCAAGAGGCAGATCAGGTGGTCTGGTATTCCCATCTCTTTCAGAATTTTCCACAGTTTATTGTAATCCACACAGTCAAAGGCTTTGGCGTAGTCAATAAGGCAGAAATAGATGTTTTTCTGGAACTCTCTTGCTTTTTCCATGATCCAGCAGATGCTGGCAATTTGATCTCTGGTTCCTCTGCCTTTTCTAAAACCAGCTGGAACATCAGGAAGTTCACGGTTCACATATTGCTGAAGCCTGGCTTGGAGAATTTTGAGCATTAGTTTACTAGCGTGTGAGATGAGTGCAATTGTGTGGTAGTTTGAGCATTCTTTGGCATTGCCTTTCTTTGGGATTGGAATGAAAACTGACCTTTTCCAGTCCTGTGGCCACTGCTGAGTTTTCCAAATTTGCTGGCATATTGAGTGCAGCACTTTCACAGCATCATCTTTCAGGATTTGAAATAGCTCAACTGGAATTCCATCACCTCCACTAGCTTTGTTCGTAGTGATGCTTTCTAAGGCCCACTTGACTTCACATTCCAGGATGTCTGGCTCTAGGTCAGTGATCACACCATTGTGATTATCTGGGTCATGAAGATCTTTTTTGTACAGTTCTTCTGTGTAATCTTGCCATCTCTTTTTAGTATCTTCTGCTTTTGTTAGGTCCATACCATTTCTGTCCTTTATCGAGCTCATCTTTGCATGAAATGTTCCTTTGGTATCTCTGATTTTCTTGAAGAGATCTCTAGTCTTTCCCATTCTGTTGTTTTCCTCTATTTCTTTGCATTGATCTCTGAAGAAGGCTTTCTTATCTCTTCTTGCTATTCTTTGGAACTCTGCATTCAGATGTTTATATCTTTCCTTTTCTCCTTTGCTTTTCGCTTCTCTTCTTCTCACAGCTATTTATAAGGCCTCCCCAGACAGCCATTTTGCTTTTTTGCATTTCTTTTCCATGGGGATGGACAGGGATGGACATGGTCTTGATCCCTGTCTCCTGTACAATGTCACGAACCTCGTTCCACAGTTCATCAGGCACTCTGTCAGATCTAGGCCCTTAAATCTATTTCTCACTTCCACTGTATAATCATAAGGGATTTTATTTAGGTCATACCTGAATGGTCTAGTGGTTTTCCCTACTTTCTTCAATTTAAGTCTGAATTTGGCAATAAGGAGTTCATGGTCTGAGCCACAGTCAGCTCCCGGTCTTGTTTTTGCTGACTGTATAGAGCTTCTCCATCTTTGGCTGCAAAGAATATAATCAATCTGATTTTGGTGTTGACCATCTAGTGATGTCCATGTATAGAGTCTTCTCTTGTGTTGTTGGAAGAGGGTGTTTGTTATGACCAGTGCATTTTCTTGGCAAAACTCTATTATTCTTTGCCCTGCTTCATTCCGTATTCCAAGGCCAAATTTGCCTGTTACTTCAGGTGTTTCTTGACTTCCTACTTTTGCATTCCAGTCCCCTATAATGAAAAGGACATCTTTTTTGGGTGTTAGTTCTAAAAGGTCTTGGAGGTCTTCATAGAACCGTTCAACTTCAGCTTCTTCAGTGTTATTGGTTGGGGCATAGACTTGGATTACTGTGATATTGAATGGTTTGCCTTGGAAACGAACAGAGATCATTCTGTCGTTTTTGAGATTGCATCAAAGTACTGCATTTCGGACTCTTTTGTTGACCATGATGGCTACTCCATTTCTTCTGAGGGATTCCTGCCTGCAGTAGTAGATATAATGGTCATCTGAGTTAAATTCACCCATTCCAGTCCATTTCAGTTCGCTGATTCCTAGAATGTCGACGTTCACTCTTGCCATCTCTTGTTTGACTACTTCCAATTTGCCTTGATTCATGGACCTGACATTCCAGGTTCCTATGCAATATTGCTCTTTACAGCATCGGGCCTTGCTTCTATCACCAGTCACATCCACAGCTGGGTATTGTTTTTTCTTTGGCTCCATCCCTTCATTCTTTCTGGAGTTATTTCTACACTGATCTCCAGTAGTATATTGGGCACCTACTGACCTGGGGAGTTTCTCTTTCAGTATCCTATCATTTTGCCTTTTCATACTGTTCATGGGGTTCTCAAGGCAAGAATACTGAAGTGGTTTGCCATTCCCTTCTCCAGTGGACCACATTCTGTCAGATCTCTCCACCATGACCTGCCCATCTCGGGTTGCCCCACGGGCATGGCTTAGTTTCATTGAGTTAGACAGGGCTGTGGTCCTAGTGTGATTAGATTGACTAGTTTTCTGTGAGTATGGTTTCAGTGTGTCTGCCTTCTGATGCCTTCTTGCAACACCTACTGTAGTGGTGTGTATTTCTGCTTTTGTTTATTTGGGGGGTGGGGGAGTGGGGAGGGATGCTGCAAGGCTTGTGGGATCACAGTTCCCCGACCAGGGATTGAACCCAAGCCATGGCAGTGAAAGCGCTGAGTCCTATAACCACTGGACCACCTGGACCACCGCACAACTCCCACTGGGCATCTCTTGCATGGGACATTCAGGAACAAGTGCAACATGCACGTTGAATGCAGCTTGTATACCACCTTTCTTATAGAGAAAGTAACATCCTGGGGAGAAATGGGGTCAGAACAGACGATACTTGGTGACCCATTCCAGTCCTCCCCAAAGCACGAGGGGAGTCCGAGGAAGATGGCTGTGGCTTTTGCTTGCAGTTGAAGCCTGCAGGTTTCATACAGCTGAAGCTGTTCGCTTTAGGTAGCTCTGTAATCAAGCCGCTGCTATGACTCTTTCAGAAGCAGTACTAGAGATAGTGGTGCTGGGGACTTGGTGAAGGTAGTGATAATAACTGACGTTTCTCTAGCATGTGCTGTGTCCCAGGCGTGGATCCCTGGACCTTACGTGGATTATCTCAAGCATGGCCACTAGGGTCTCTTGATTTCTTTCTTCCCGCTGCCTTGTCTAGTTACAGAGGTCGTAGAAATAGCTTTAGTACAATTTCATGTGATTTCTCTTCATTTGTTTTGCTGTGCCTGGCAGGCAGTATGTGGGATCTTAGTTCCTTGACCAGGGATGGAACCTGTGCCCCCTGCAGTGGAAGCGTGGAATCCTAACCACTGGACCACCACCAGGGAATTCCCTTCATTCATTTTAGAAACTAATGTTTTGGGGCCACGGCATCCTCCGGATTGCTTCCCAGAGGGTCTTGTCCTTCCACCCTCTGCCTCACCTAAGCCTCTGTTCAGATTCCCGGCCCGTCTCCAGCTCCCAGACATGGCGGCCACACTGGCCTTGTGCTCAGTGTACACAGACAGCCCCTCCTTTACTCCGCCCAGCGCCCTGTGAGTGAGGCTCCGTTGTCCCCATGGTAACAGAGGAGCATCCTGAGCCCTGTGTGCTCTGAGCAGTGAGTGCATCCCACTGCTGCAGATGTCTGGCAAGGCTGGCTTCACTCACAGGCCTGCCCGATCTCAGAGCTCATGAGATGGTCACCCATCCCTTGCTGCCTGCCTTTCTTCTACACCAAGGACAGGAGGGCACGCACCTCCAGAATGGCCTTCGACCCTGTGCTGTTCATGCCCTGGGGTCCCTCCAGTCCTGCCAGGGACAGGGTGAGGGCAGCCCGGGGACTGAGGACCGACAGGGCCTGGTTTGAAGCTTGGAGTCTTAGAGGCTCTGCTGCTTCTGAAGCAGGGAACAAGGTGGTTAGAAGAATTCTGAAAAGGAGAAAATTTGACCTGACAGCAAAACTTGAGCTTTTTAACTGAGTCCTGAATTCAAATGATAGCTCAGGGGAGGGCAGTGGGCCAGGTGAGATGCACTGGGGAGCTGAGTCATGGGCAGACTGTCGGGAGTCTCCCCGCTGCTCCATCCCGGCTGGAGGGAGAGCATCCCCTGGAAGGAGTCATTCTGCAAAGCCCACCCGCTCCCCTGGGGAGGAGGGTTTTGGCAGGGCTGGGGGTGGCCGCAGCAGCATGGTCCCTTGGCTTCTCCTGCAGGCTGCACCTCCTCCGGCTGGTGGGCGACGAGACGCAGAGATGCCAGCTGGTGGGCCAGCTGCAGGTGCTCGTGGAGGAGGCATTTGGGAGTCAGCTGCAGGACAGAGAAGTGCTAGACCCAGCCTACATGGAGAGGATCATCCTGCTGAGACAGGTGAGTCAGGAGCCTGGAGACCGAGGGAGCAGGTGGCGCCCCACTCCTCCCCCTTCCCATGTCAGGATCCCCTCCAACTCCCAGTGCATTCAGTGACCACCTCTCTCCCCAGGGTCACATTTGCCGCCTGCAAGATCTGATCTCCCCAGCGTATTCCTACCTGTGGACCCGCCCTGCGGTGGGTCGAGCACAGCTGGGTGCCATCTCAGAGAAGGTGGACATCATTGCCAAGCGTGTGCTGGGGTGAGTTCCCACAGGTGGAGCTCGGGGTCTGCACCTGCCTCCCCTGTCTCCCTCCCAGGGCCCTCTCCACTCCAGGACTTGGCGGTCAGGCCTGCAGTCTGGCGCCAGAGCTAGCGAGAGGTCTCAGTGAGAGGGTCACTCATGGCACTGAGAAGCCCAGGCTCCCCCGGAAGATTCAGTGGTTCTGGCTCCAGGATTAGACCCACCTGGGTGCCATTGCAGCTCAGCCACTCACTGACCCAGTTAATTAAGTTGATGCAAAAGTAATTACGGTTTCACACTCTGAAATCATTATCACATCAGATCAGTCGCTCAGTTGTGTCCGACTCTTTGTGACCCCATGAATCGCAGCACTCCAGGCCTCCCTGTCCATCACCAACTCCCGGAGTTCACTCAGACTCATGTCCATTGAGTCAATGATGCCATCCAGCCATCTCATCCTCTGTCGTCCCCTTCTCCTCCTGCCCCCAATCCCTCCCAGCATTAGCGTCTTTTCCAATGAGTCAGCTCTTCACATGAGGTGGCCAAAGTACTGGAGTTTCAGCTTTAGCATCATTCCTTCCAAAGAAATCCCAGGGCTGATCTCCTTCAGAATGGACTGGTTGGATCTCCTTGCAGTCCAAGGGACTCTCAAGAGTCTTCTCCAACACCACAGTTCAAAAGCATCAATTCTTCGGCGCTCAGCCTTCTTCACAGTCCAACTCTCACATCCATACATGACCACAGGAAAAACCATAGCCTTGACTAGACGGACCTTTGTTGGCAGAGTAATGTCTCTGCTTTTGAATATGCTATCTAGGTTAGTCATAACTTTCCTTCCAAGGAGTAAGCGTCTTTTAATTTCATGGCTGCAGTCACCATCTGTAGTGATTTTGGAGCCCAGAAAAATAAAGTCTGACACTGTTTCTACTGTTTCCCCATCTATTTCCCATGAAGTGATGGGACCGGATGCCATGAACTTTGTTTTCTGAATGTTGAGCTTTAAGCCAGCTTTTTCACTCTCCACTTTCACCTTCATCAAGAGGCTTCTTAATTCCTTTTCACTTTCTGCCGTAAGGGTGGTGTCATCTGCATATCTGAGGTTATTGATATTTATCCTGGCAGTCTTGATTCCAGCTTGTGTTTCTTCCAGTCCAGCGTTTCTCATGATGTACTCTGCATATAAGTTAAATAAACAGAGTGACAATATACAGCCTTGACATACTCCTTTTCCTATTTGGAACCAGTCTGTTGTTCCATGTCCAGTTCTAACTGTTGCTTCCTGACCTGCATACAAATTTCTCAAGAGGCAGATCAGGTGGTCTGGTATTCCCATCTCTTTCAGAATTTTCCACAGTTTATTGTAATCCACACAGTCAAAGGCTTTGGCGTAGTCAATAAAGCAGAAATAGATGTTTTTCTGGAACTCTCTTGCTTTTTCCATGATCCAGTGGATGCTGGCAATTTGGTCTCTGGTTCCTCTGCCTTTTCTAAAACCAGCTGGAACATCAGGAAGTTCACGGTTCACATATTGCTGAAGCCTGGCTTGGAGAATTTTGAGCATTAGTTTACTAGCGTGTGAGATGAGTGCAATTGTGTGGTAGTTTGAGCATTCTTTGGCATTGCCTTTCTTTGGGATTGGAATGAAAACTGACCTTTTCCAGTCCTGTGGCCACTGCTGAGTTTTCCAAATTTGCTGGCATATTGAGTGCAGCACTTTCACAGCATCATCTTTCAGGATTTGAAATAGCTCAACTGGAATTCCATCACCTCCACTAGCTTTGTTCGTAGTGATGCTTCCTAAGGCCTACTTGACTTCACATTCCAGGATGTCTGGCTCTAGGTCAGTGATCACACCATTGTGATTATCTGGGTCGTGAAGATCTTTTTTGTACAGTTCTTCTGTGTATTCTTGCCACCTCTTCTTAATATCTTCTGCTTTTGTTAGGTCCATACCATTTCTGTCCTTTATCAAGCCCATCTTTGCATGAAATATCACAGTAATCCAAGTCTGTGCCCCAACCAGGAACGCTGAAGAAGCTGAACTTGAACGGTTCTATGAAGACCTCCAAGACCTTTTAGAACTAACACCCAAAAAAGATGTCCTTTTCATTATAGGGGACTGGAATGCAAAAGTAGGAAGTCAAGAAACACCTGAAGTAACAGGCAAATTTGGCCTTGGAATACGGAATGAAGCAGGGCAAATAGAGTTTTGCCAAGAAAATGCACTGGTCATAGCAAACACCCTCTTCCAACAACACAAGAGAAGACTCTACACATGGACATCACCAGATGGTCAACACCAAAATCAGATTGATTATATTCTTTGCAGCCAAAGATGGAGAAGCTCTATACAATCAGCAAAAACAAGACCAGGAGCTGACTGTGGCTCAGACCATGAACTCCTTATTGCCAAATTCAGACTTAAATTGAAGAAAGTAGGGAAAACCACTAGACCATTCAGGTATGATCTAAATCAAATCCCTAATGATTATACAGTGGAAGTGAGAAATAGATTTAAGGGCCTAGATCTGATAGATAGAGTGCCTGATGAACTATGGAATGAGGTTCGTGACATTGTACAGGAGACAGGGATCAAGACCATCCCCATGGAAAAGAAATGCAAAAAAGCAAAATGGCTGTCTGGGGAGGCCTTACAAATAGTCATCTGCATATCTGAGGTTATTGATATTTCTCCCGGCAATCTTGATTCCAGTTTGTGTTTCTTCCATTCCAGCGTTTCTCATGATGTACTCTGCATATAAGTTAAATAAACAGAGTGACAATATACAGCCTTGACATACTCCTTTTCCTATTTGGAACCAGTCTGTTGTTCCATGTCCAGTTCTAACTGTTGCTTCCTGACCTGCATACAAATTTCTCAAGAGGCAGATCAGGTGGTCTGGTATTCCCATCTCTTTCAGAATTTTCCACAGTTTATTGTAATCCACACAGTCAAAGGCTTTGGCGTAGTCAATAAGGCAGAAATAGATGTTTTTCTGGAACTCTTGCTTTTTCCATGATCCAGCAGATGCTGGCAATTTGATCTCTGGTTCCTCTGCCTTTTCTAAAACCAGCTGGAACATCAGGAAGTTCACGGTTCACATATTGCTGAAGCCTGGCTTGGAGAATTTTGAGCATTAGTTTACTAGTGTGTGAGATGAGTGCAACTGTGTGGTAGTTTGAGCATTCTTTGGCATTGCCTTTCTTTGGGATTGGAATGAAAACTGACCTTTTCCAGTCCTGTGGCCACTGCTGAGTTTTCCAAATTTGCTGGCATATTGAGTGCAGCACTTTCACAGCATCATCTTTCAGGATTTGAAATAGCTCAACTGGAATTCCATCACCTCCACTAGCTTTGTTCGTAGTGATGCTTTCTAAGGCCCACTTGACTTCACATTCCAGGATGTCTGGCTCTAGGTCAGTGATCACACCATCGTGATATATCCAGGCTCAAACACATCTTCATTCATCAAAATTGGAACCATATAATTAACGCATTTTTGCCAACGAGAAATAAGTTTGCTTATTCCTGGAGCATAAAAATCTATGCTTCGGGATAGAAAGTGATGTATAACAAAACCACATTTATTTAAGAATCTATTCCACTATCACATGGCAAAGTTCAATAAAGCAAAACTGTTAATTACTTTAGCACCAACCTAATAGTTCACCTGCCAGGCGACTTCAGTTTGTCCAGTTTCCTGCACGTCCTGCACCCTCCCCTGCAGGGTGGAGGTGATACTAGGTCTCATTGTTCACAGTCACAGAGCTCTTTAGATCGCGAGGGCACAAAGTGCAACCGAAACTGGCTTAAGCAAGAGGGGAGTGATTCGTGTACATCACTGCAGAGGCCAGAAGGGCCGACGTGAGGCCCAGGTTAATGCAGGGGCCAAAATTCATGGCACCGACACCTCATGTCTCCCTCTACCCCTTTGACTTTGTGCCGCACACTCCCCCAGGCCGGCTGCTCCTTCTGCAGAGGTTCTGTATTAGATGGATACGTGCGTGTCTCCCTTACCTGCATTCGGATCAGGCAGTTCAAGGCTGAACGGCTTCTGTCCATGTCTCTAGGGTCCTGCTGTCTTTCGGTTTTGCCTACGCTCTCCCTCTCTCTGTCTCTGTCTCTCTCTTTTTTTTTTTGGCTACCCTGGGTCTTTGTTGCAGCAGGAGGACCTGTTGCAGAGCACAGGCTCAGTGGTGGTGGCACGTGGCCCAGGGTTTGCTCTTGTTCGCATGGTCCGTGGTGGCTCACGTTCAGCCAGAGGAGGAAGGAGGAAAGGGAGAGGGGACGGGGCGTTCCTTCCCCTTGAGGCCCTGGCTTAAAAGTTATACATGTTTCCACTCACATTCTGCTGGCCTTAACACCTGCCTTGTGGCCACACCAAGCTACAAGGGAGTCCAGAAAATGTAGTTTTTACCTTGGTGGCCACATGCCCAGCTGAAGATGGTGTTAGTACACGTGAGAGAGAGAAAGGATCCTGAGAATCAAAAGCTGCCTATCTCACAGTCCCCACTGAGGAGGTAAGAGGGCAGAACCGCAGACCCTGACTCCAGCCGTGTCCTGAAATTCACTCTGATGGGGCCTGATTGGCCGGGTTTTTCTGCCTCTGAAGCAGTCACAGAGGCCTGGAAAATGTGATACATTGACCAGCTTAGGTTAGGTCATATGCGGGGCTTTGAGTGGACTCCCAGCCAGAGCTTGTGGGCTGATGGTGGAGCCAAGTCATTCTACAGGGAGTGTTGGGGCCCTGGTATCAGGAGGAAGGGGAATGTGGGCTGAGCAGCAGACCCCACAAATGTCCATTTTACTTAACTTCCCAGTTTGTTGTGAAGATTATGTTTGATAGGAATAGCAAACACTCGTTTGTATACTTGCTTACACACTTGTGTGCAATGTTACATATCACATACGTTGGATACGTAGATAGCCAGTGCGAAGCTGCTGTATAGCACAGGGAGCTCAGTGCAGTGCTCTGATGACCTAGAGGGGTGGGACCGGGAGTGGGAGGGAGGTTCAAGAGGGAGAGGAGATATGTATACAGTTGGTTGATTCATTTTGTTGTACAGCAGAAAGTAACACAACATTGTAAAGCAATTACGCTCCAATAAAAAAATGATACACACAAGATATGTGCACATGTATATATGCTCATGGCAAAGAACCCGCCTGCCAAGGCAGCGGACGAGAGACACAGGCTCCATCCCTGGGTCAGGAAGGTCCCCTGGAGAAGGAAATGGCAACCCACTCCAGTATTCTTGCCTGGGAAATCCCATGCACAGAGGAGCCTGGCGGGCTACAGTGCCCAGGGCTGCAGAGTCAGACACGACTGAGCACCCATACACGTGACACGATGTATGCTGTGCATGCGTGTATACCCTGAGGTTCTCAGCAACCTAATAAAGGAACTGCTCTTGTTATCCCCACTCTGCAGATGAGAAAGTTGAAGCCCCAAGAGGCTCAGTAACTTGTTTAAAATCATGCAGCTGGTAAGGTGGAGGAGCAGGGATTGAAAGTCCAGCTGGCTGGGGTGAGAGAGTGGATGTAGTGTCGTGTTCTCTGTTGCTGCTTCTTGGTGTGAAATGCTCGAACAGCACCTGATAACAAGAAACCATCACTATACCGTTAAAACATACATTCTGAAAAGATAAGAATATAATTAACATGGCAAAAATACAAACAGTCCAAGAGGGTTTATAGCAAAAATTGTCTTCCCTCGTACTCAGTCCCCAACAGAAAGACAGTCCCAAATAGCAGTTTCCTTTGTGAAAGGTCTACATAGTCAAGGAAATGTGTATATAACTCCATTCTTGCAGACTTTTTATTTAAAATTTGTTATTAGTTCATTCAGACCTCTTGAATGTGGGTTTAAAACCTAAAAATTATTTTTAAATGTATATATCAGAATCCTATTGTTTAAAAATAATGTTATTTATTTATTGATGTAGTTTTGGCTGTGCTGGGTCTTCACTGCTATGCAGGCTTTTCTCTAGTCAAGGCATGCAGGGGCTACTCTCGAGCTGCTGTGCATGGACTTATTACTGCGGTGACTTCTCTTGTGGAGCTCAGGCTCTCGGCACGTGCGCTCAGTAGTTGTGGCTCCCGGGCTCTCGAGCGCAGGCTCAGCAGTTGTGGCTCCCGGGCTCTCTAGCGCAGGCTCAGCGGATGTGGCTCCCGGGCTCTCGAGCGCAGGCTCAGCGGTTGTGGCTCCCGGGCTCTCTGGCGCAGGCTCGGTAGTTGTGGCTCCTGGGCTCTAGAGCGCAGGCTCGGTAGTTGTGGCTCCCAGGTTCTAGAGCGCAGGCTCAGTAGTTGTGGTTCCTGGGCTCTCTGGTGCAGTCTCAGCGGTTGTGGCTCCCGGGCTCTAGAGCGCAGGCTCGGAAGTTGTGGTTCCCGGGCTCTAGAGTGCAGGCTCGGTAGTTGTGGCTCCCGGGCTCTAGAGCGCAGGCTCGGTAGTTGTGGCTCCCGGGCTCTAGAGCGCAGGCTCGGTAGTTGTGGCTCCCGGGCTCTCCGGCGCAGGCTCGGTAGTTGTGGCTCCCGGGCCCTAGAGCGCAGGCTCAGTAGTTGTGACACATGGGCTTTGTTGCTCCTTGGCATGTGGGATCTTCCTGAATCAGGGGTTGAACCTGTGTCTCCTGTATTGGAAGGTGGATTCTTTACCACTGAGCCACAGGGAAAACCCATGAATCCCATTTTTAATCCTTATCCCTCATCTGCCCCATTCCAGAACCCTCTCTGGATTTACTACTCTTTTTAATTATATCTAGATAATCCTTATTTTCCATCTCTTTACACAAAAGGTACAATATAGTACAATCACACTGGTATGTTTTGGGGGTTTTTGGTTTAATTTTATTATTTTTTTATTGAAATACAGTTGATTTACAATATTGTTAGTTTCAGATGTACAACATAGTGATTCAGTATTTTTATGGATTGTACTCCATCTAAAGTTTACGAAATAACAGCTATATTTCCCCGTCTTTTGTGTTTTTTTGCTTGTTTGTTTTTCACTTAACAGCATATCTTTAGATCTGTCCAGGCTTAGAGAGCATCCTCCTCTCAGCAACACCTAATCCCTTATCATACCACTTCACCATGATTTATTTAACTCGCCTCCTGTTGATGGACATTTGCTTCCAAATTTGCTGTTACAAACAATGCCGCAGTGAATAACCTTGAATAGACACCATTAAGCACCCTTGCAAGCATATCTCCAGGCTAAATTTCCCTGAGGTATTATTAATAATACTCCGTTAATTTAGGACATTCCATATGAGGCTGCCCTAGTTTACCAAACTAATGTCTTCCCTCCCCACACCTGCCATGGGATTAGGTTTTAGGGACACTCTGGGGCTCCCACTCAAGGCAGGAAAGCTGACACCCACATGTTGAGCAGCAACCAGTTCTGTCGAAGGCCCTCTGCCCATGCCAAGTCCTGGGCCAGCTCTTATTAACGTGTCCTGGCTGCCATCACAGGCCTCCTGGGGCCTGTCACTTTTACCAGCTCCTTGGCAGCCTGCTTCCCCATAATGACATTGAGGAGCTTGTTAGTTTTTACCCCATACTACACTTTTTTTTTTTTTTGAAGTATGGTTGATTTACGATGTTGTGTTAATTTCTGTGGTACAGCAAAATGATTCAATTATACATATAGATACTCGTTTCTATATATCTATACATATGGATATTCTTTTCCATTATGGTTTATCATGAGATATTGAACATAGTTCCCTGGGCTATACAGAGGACCTTGTTGTTTATCTATTCTATATGTAACAGTTTGTATCTGCTCACCCCAAACTCTCAATTTTTCCCTCCCCCCACCACACCCTCCTTGGCAACCACAGGTCTTTTCCTTATGTTCCGTAGATATGTTCATTGTATCGTATTGTAGATTCCACATAGAAGTGATATCACATGGTATTTGTCTTTCTCTTTCTGACTTGCTTCACTTAGTATGATAATCTCTAGGTCCATCCATGTTGCTGCAAACCGTATTTATTACATTTTATATTTTCAACATTTCCTCTTCTCCATTTCATAAATAACAGCAGTCACGTGGTTTAGTTTTAAGATGCAATAAGAATGGTTACGTTTCTCAAACTGAAACTGAATTGCTCAAGTACTGGAGTGAGTAAGGAAATGTGCCCGGGAAGGCCGTTGGTTCCAATTTCCTCATGAACCCTGTTCCTGAGATGGAAGCCTGCCAGCTTCCTAGTAGGTCAGCATGGGGGATGGAGTGTCTAGCCATTTTAGGAGTGGTCAGTGTCAGAGCTGGCGTCAGAGATTGTCTGCACTAGTGAAGGTCTCCAGCCTTGGCCCGTCTTTAGCTCTGCTCCCATCTCTTGCTCCAATTCCAAATCAGGGCTGGGATGAAATTTTTGCAAGTCTGGCCCTTACTAATTAGGAACTTTCTCTTGAGCTCAAACATGCTTTTGGAAGAGGGTCTCAGCTGGACTGCCAGGAAAGTGGGGAACGGTTGTTGGCCCGTTGTACCTCCCGAGCTGTTGCAGTTTGTGGGCAAAGAATGGTTACAGCAAGTGGTGGCAGGGCCATCACTGATGTTGGGTTCTCCTGATGTCTTTCTTTCTGCTCTTCTCTGAACATCCCCTGGAAGTCTTTGTTTATTTATTTGGTCGCACTGGGTCTTCGTTGCTGCACGCAGGCTTTCTCTAGTTGCGGCGAGCGGGGGCCACTTCTTCATTGGAGTGTGCGGGCTTCTCATTGTGGTGGCGCTCTTGTTGGGGAGCGCGGGCTCTAGGCTCACGGGTTTCAGTCGATGAAGCACTCAGGCTCGGTAGTTGTGGTGCATGGGCTATGATGCCCTGAGGCATGTGGAATCTTCCTGGACCAGGGATCGACCCCAAGTGCCCTCCTTTGGCAGGTGGATTCTTATCCACGGTACCACCAGGAAAATCCCAGAGGTCTTGAAGCCGTGTTTCAGAGCATTTCTCAGAGGGCTTCATTCTTCCGTCCTATATCTAACTCACTCGTAAGTTTCTTTTTAGATCCTCTTGCAATGTCTCTGAGCATTTGGATATAATAAATAATAGCTAATATTTAACTTTTTATTGAAATATAAGATCTCATACTTCCGAGTTCTTACTGTCTGTTCGGCCAGGGTACTCCTTGCTTTACAAGTTTTAACTCAGCCCCACCATAGCTCTGTGAGGTGCAGAGACTATTATTATCCCCATTTTACAGGTGAGAAAACTGAGGCATGAAGATTGCATGACACAGGTGGTAATTAGTAAATCCTCTTACGGTATCCTCCGAGTTTCCATTTTTTATGCACACTTGGCTTGGAGTCTCTCTGTTTGTAGTCCCTTGGTTGCTATTTCTTCACCAACTAGGATGGGAGTAGTAGATATCTCCCTCCACTTCCAAGCAGGCTTGAACATTGATTGTGCTATTAATTTATTAATATGTTGTAGCTGATGGATAAGCTTCTGAAGTCCTCCCTTCCACCCACTTGCCATTGGCCTGTGCTGGCCCCTCATAGACTGGCTCTCTTCTAGACTTTTAGAAGGACCTGGTACGAACTTAACTCAGGACGTGCTGAATAGAGAACTGAAGAAGCTGTCAGATGGTCTGGAAGGCATCAAACACAGTAACGTGATGAAGCTCCTCCGAGTGGCCCTCAGTGGACAGCAGGTGAGGCAGGCGGCTGGACTGGACTGGAGCCCTCTTTTATCCACTCAACTGACATTCACCAACAGCACTAAGTGTAGTTTGAGGGCTACAGAGGTGAATGAAACATGACCACCTCCCCTCATTCAATCATTCAACAGATAGTATCTACTGAGTACCTACCATGTACAAGCACCATGCTAGGTGCAGTGGATCCAGTAATGAGTGAAACACACATGCTCCCCCTCTTGAGGGGGCTGGCAGTTGATTAGGGGAAGGGACATACCAACCCAGGGAGAGCAGGCCCCGGGACCTATCCTCAGCCTCAGAAATTGAAACCCATAAAGTGCACACCCGGCTCTGTGGGGTGCAGGCACCGGTGCCAGCATTGGCTTGGGCATAACTCCTGCAGCTGAGGCCGGGCGTGTGTTCCTCAGGCAGTTTAAGGTAACGTTTTCTATTGTTTGTCCTCAGCAAGGACCTCCGGTAGCTGAGATGATGGTGTCTTTGGGACCAAAGGAAGTGCGGGAACGAATACAGAAGGTGCTCTGCAGCTAGAGAGAAGGTGGCAGGCCGGTGGAGGTGGCCGCAGGAACCGTACTCGGAGGAGCCGCCCTCGGAGGAGAGGAGCAGGATGCCTGGGCCCGGCAGGAGCTTGCGGAAAGAACCAGGAGTGGACACAGAGCCTCTGGGTGCACAGGTGCATTTATGGCTCCATGCCAGGCCCATCCTTATCAGCTGGCCAGGGATGCCCAGACCTGTCTCACCTCCCTGAGTCTGGAAAGGAAGGCCTCACATCTGATTGTGACACCCCACTACACAGCAGAGGTTAGGAGCTGCCTCAAAGAACGGCGGCAGCTCGAGCTTCAGTCTGCCTGGGGCTGCCATGACGGAAGACCACAGACTGGTGGCCTAAACAACAGGAAGTGACTTTCTCACAGTTCGGGAGTCGGGCAGTCCAAGATCAGGGTGTTGGTAGGTTTCGTTTCTCCTGAGGCCCCTCTCCTTGGCTTGTACACAGTTGACTTTTTGTTCTCTCCTTCCATAGTCTTGCCTCTGTCTATGCCCTTGGTGTCTCTGTCTGTCCAAATGCTTCTCACGAGGACACCAGTCAGATCAGGTTAAGGCCCAGCCTCACAGCCCAGTTTGGACTTCATCACCTCTTTATTATCCCTGTCTGCAAATTCAGTCACATTCCGAGGTACTGGGAGGTTGGGTTTCAACATGAGCTTTGTGGGGAACATTTTGTCAGCCCATATGTAACAGCTTGGCAGTGGCCTGGACTCTTGGACTCCAGTTCTCAACCAGTTTGACTTTGGAGCAGTGATTGACAAGCAGGCCTAAACTGTCTGTCAGACCTTCTTTGGAGCTGCCCAGGAGGAACACTTAAGTTTTATACTACTCTTTGTCCTTGGACTTAGGGAGGGCAGCCTGTGTCTCCCTTCCCTAAAGGCTATATCTTCCTCTTTTCCAGTTCTCCAGAACAAGTCTTTAGACTGGAGACCTTCACTCTGCCTATTTTGCATCTTCATATTCACCACCTCTTTCCACCCACTGTTTGTAAATCACTGTCTGAGGGTTTCTGAAATGAGATGTTCTTCTTGGGGTGAATAGGAATAACTCAGTGAAAGGAGGGTGGTAGCTGGCTACAGAGGCCCCCTCCAGGGTTTCTGGGCTTCCCCTGTGTGGCCCCCAGTCATCTTCATCACTACCTCCTGGCATTCACATTGAAGGGGGCTGCCTTGTGTGATGTGCCGTGGCTTCTGTCTTATTCCACATGGTGAAGACACTCAAACAGATACGGATCAGAGGCCTCCTGACAGCAGATATATGAATGGGCCATCTTGGAAGTCGGTCTTCCAGCCCCGATCAAGCAGCCGGGGCTGACAGATGACAGCGATGCTGGCTGACATTTGACTGCAGCCTTCATGAAAGATCCTAAACCAGAACCACTAAGCAGAGTTGCTTCCAAATTTCAGGCACACAGTTATGAGTTGATAAATATTTATTGTTTAAAGCCACTGGGCTTTAGGATTATTTGTCACCCAGCAGTAGATTGCTAATACACTCTCCTTGTCCAGAGGAAGAGGGAAAGGGATTAAATAATTTGCTGAGTTTCACAGAGACCTAATCATTCTTTGAAAAGTACATCAAGTACTTTGATGACAAGCAGTGGAAACCAGTTCTGCCTAGCTTAGGTGTTTTGGAGGCTTTATAGGAGTTTAAATTTCTGAGAAAGTCAAAGAATCTATGGGAAAATCAGAGAACCAGATCCTGTAAAAGACAGGAGCCAGGGAAGCTCTGATCATGTGGGCCACCACAGGAGCTCATGGTGAGTCTTGTCTGTGTTCTTGAATGAGAACACATTAACTCTTAAATATTTTCTGTTGTGGTTCCTCTGTATTTTTCCCACTCAGTTTTGGATGTGACTCAGCTAAAGATTCAGATACTAAGAAGAGGGTTCTGGTTGGGCTAACTGAGTCCATGTTACCATTCCTCAGCCAGGAATAGGTGGTCCCTCGGGGATGATATCCAACAGAGGAAAAGTTCCCAAGGAAGAAGTAGGGTACTTTTTCCAGAAGAAGGGGTAATGTCAGAAACAACAAGTATGGCACTGAAAGGACATAGAATAATAATGCTTGCAATTTATTGTGCATTTACATGAGCTTCAAATACTTGTGGGTTTTAAACTATACTGGTAAACACTTTAGTCCATCATCTGTTTGAATCTTGACATTAGGCATTATTATTCTTGTGTTGTTTCTATGTTTCAGATAGGGAAACTGGGGCTCAGCAAAGTTGATCAACTCTGAGGGTTTAGCACGAGGCATTTGACAACCCAGAGTCCAACCTCAACTCTTGACTTGAGTGACATCAGAGCCTCCAGTTCTAAGACATCGAGTATGCTTATGAGAAACTCTAGCTCTCAGTGAGGGGATGTGGCTGTTTTAACAAAGTGGGTGATCAGACTGCTGAGTTGATAAAGATGTGGCCACTTCCTCATTTGGAGTGAGTTATCTGAGAAGCAGCACGTATCATCTGCTCTGGAGTTTTGCTCAGGATCAGAAGAAATGTGTTGGAGGACTTCACAGATTTTAAATAACCTCAGGCCCATCCCCCAGTGCTTTTTTGAAGTGCTTTTATAGTGAAGCATTGAAGGTCGTGGAGGCCAGAAGCTGGTTCTGCTACTTACTCACTGTGGCTTCTGAAGCTCAGTTTCCTCGTGCCACATGGGAATAACAATTGTGTCTATCTCAACAATTTGTAAGAATCAAAATAGATGACCTATGTAAAGATCTTAAAACAATGCCTGGCACTCAGCAAATGTTATCTCTTACCATCACCCTCATCATCATTATTTTCATTCTTGGAAATGCTGGTTGCAAAACATAGAAACAGACCCAGCCTAACTTAAACCACGAGAGGAATTTATTGAAAGAATTAGGACAAATCCAAAAGCAGGACTCCCAGCTGGACCTTACAAGAGACTTGATCTCTAACCAGTAACTCCTCAGAACCCAAGACACTCACCATTGTCCCTCTGAATCTGCAGTTTGTAACCATTTCTGTCTGGGTATCTGCTTCCCTCATCTTCCTTCTACAGGCTGGTTTTTTTTTTTTTTTTTTAAATCTCTGTACTTGTCCAACAACTGCCCCAGCCCTAAAGCTGAATCATCTCCCCTCTGATACCCTGGCAATTCAATAACTAGTATTCTATGTCCAAAATCCTAGGAAAGAATCTGATTGGCCTGGCTTGGGTCAGCTGTCTACCTCTGGTCCAGTCAGCTGTGGCCAGTGGGACAGACTCATGTAATGCAGTCATGGCTGCAGGAGACCCACTCTAGTAATCAAGACAGCTGTTCTGCCCCTGGGCATACTCTCTTAACATGGAGTTTACAGAGTACCCTTGTCAGAAAATTACTATTATTCTGTAGCCAACTTTAGAATCTCATTTAGCATTGTCTTTATCTAGCTTATTTTTTTCTCATAATGCTTATTAATATATGAAATTACTGAGTTGTACATGTTTATTGTCAATCTTACTCTAAAGAGGATAAGATTGAGGCAGGCAGTTAGTTTTTCTTATTCTTGGTTGTAACCATAGTACCTGGCACGTTGCCTGACAAATAGGGAGTCAGGTAAGGTCTCAGGGTGAAAAAAAAAATGTTTGAGTCCTTTATCAGTTAGATCATTTTCTTCAGAAGTGGCAATCATCAGCTGGCCTAACCCTCCCACATTCCAACAGTTTCCCAGGATGACTTTCATTGACACTGGGAAATCAAATTTCTTTTGCTAGATTTGCAGTTGTAGTTTACCTGGTACATTGCCAGTAAATTGCATTGAATCCAGCTATCTGTGAGAGATCGACCTTTGACAGAGACTGATGTGAAGATTAAGATGGAATAGTTCGATATAGAGGGATGTTTAGTGGGACGTAAATTAGAAATTGTCTAACTGATTAATATTTTTCTCATGATAAAATTCCCAGGGGCCAGGATAATAAATACTTAGAAAATGAGGGGACTCCTTGGTGGTCCAGTGGCTAAGACTCCATACTCCCAATGCAGGGGGCTCGGGTTCGATCCCTGGTCAGGGAACTAGATCCCATATGCCCAGTTTATAGAGTTCACATGCCACAACTGACACTCAGCATAGCCAAATAAATCATTTTTTTACAATTTATTTTAATTCAATTATTTGTAATTGAAGGACAGTTGCTTTACAGCATTGTGTTGGTTTCTACCAAACAATTTTTTTTTTTTTAATGAGAACTTTCTGGATTAGAGCAGATCCCAGAGAAGGAAGTTCATGGTTCATGTTCGTGGGTGTCAGAGGACTTTATAGATGAACTTTGAACTGGGTTCTGAGGGACAAGTAGGAGTTTCCAGATCAGTGGGAATTGGAAGGGTATTGACTGGAGTCATGGGTAGGAGCTGAAGGAGTGAGATAAGTGACTGAAAACCCAGCCAGAGGGGAAATCCAAACAGCCTTGATGCCTGGTCAAAGGCATCAAGGTACCATTCACTACAAATAACAAAACATCCAGATTCAAACAAGCTTAAACAAGAAGATTCAGTGTCCCACAAAGCAGGAAGTGCAGGGGTACGGTAGGCTCTGGGGTTGGTTAATTAAGCGTTCAGTGACCTTGTGGAGGTCTGAGGGACTTCCAGTCTCTTTGCTTAATTGGCCCCAGCATTGGCAATAGCCTCTGGTTGGTTCTCTCTGCTCACGATTGGCCGCTTGAAGGGCTCAGGCTCCTCTGTACTTCCTCCTTCATGCTGTTAGAGCGTGGCTTTCTGTGACTCTCTCCCTAAAAGCATGGAAACTTCTCTCCAGCACCTTCCCCTACATGACTTCTCCATTCTTGAATGCATCCCTTCTGCAGAGGTGGGTGAGGAGACCTCATAGGTCAGCTAGACCCAGAGCTGGGGCTGGGGCCAGCTCTTCTCTGGGTTCCTGGACAAAAGGGGGAGTCCATTAGAGAAGACATGAATTGGGTCTTCATGAAGTGGAAGGTGAAGAGCCACTGACATGCTTCAAGTAGGGAAGTGACAAGATCAGATTTGTGTGTGTGTGAGTTTTCCAGATTTGTGTTTTTTTGATTGATCATTCCAGAAGCTTCGCTGAACTGAGATTTGAGTGGGGCTGGCCCAGGAGCTGGGAGCCCTGATAGGAAAATGAGGCACAAGGGACTTACCTGGTGGTCCAGTGGTTAAGAATCTGCCTTCTAATTCAGGGGACAGCAGTTCAGTCCCTGGGCGGGGAACTAAGATTCCACATGCTGCAGAGCGACTAGAGAGCCCCCCGTTACTACGGAGCCCCCATGCGTTAGAGCCCGTGCTCTGCAGCAAGAGAAGCCCAAGAGCCACAACTGGAGAAAGTCTGAGCACTGCAATGAAGACACCCTTCACAAAATTTTAAAAGAGAGTAAAAACAAAATGAAGCATGGAAGGGGGAAACATGATAAAGCCATTTTTTGTCATCACAGCCCGGCACTTCCTCCTCTAACTATGCTGCTTCACTTCACTCATCCTTGCCTCATGAGCCCCTTTCGCTGTTCCCCAGCCGTGTAAGCCTGCCTTCTAGCCACATTCTGGCTGGAATACTCTTGTTCATCTGCTCTTTGTCCTTTTGCCTGGTGTCTCAGTGTTCAAATCTCCCGCTTCACTATTCCCTCTTCAGGAAAGCCTCTTACTCCCCCTAGAAACTCTCCTTCCTCTGCCGTTAATCATCAACATCCTATTCTTTTCCAGGGAACACAATCGAATTGATTGTGTAAATGTCGGGTAAGTAGTTCAGCAGTTATTTGTTAGTGTAGATTATAACGTCCATAAGAGCAGAGACGTGATCTGTCTTGCTCACCACTAGACCCCCCAGTGCTGAGAATGGTGCCTGTTCACGTAGTCAGTGCTCAGTAAATATTGTTGAGTGACAGGCCAGACGCACACCTGATTGGATGGATAGTCAGGGTGAGCGCTCAAGTTCACGGTGCTCAGTCGCTGTCATGTCCGACTCTGCGACCCCATGGACTGACTGTAGCCTGCCAGTTTCCTCTGCCCACGGGCATTCTCCAGGTAAGAATACTGGAGTGAGTTGCCATGCCCTCCTCCAGGGGATCTTCCCAACCCACAGATCAAACCCAGGTCTCCTGCATCGCAGGCAGATTCTTTACTGTCTGAGCCACAGGAGAAGCCAAGGAATACTGGAGTGAGTAGCCTATCCCTTCTCCAGGGGATCTCCCCGACCCAGGGGTTGAACCAGGGTCTCCTGCATGGCAGGTGGATTCTTTGAACAGCTGAGCTGCCAAGTGCACAGTCATATGTTTAGCCTGGGTACTGTTTTGCAATATTCAGAAACTTCACATCATTTGTGGTTACTATTTTCACTAGTGAATTACAGGATGTGCGTTTTTTTAAATATAGAAGGCAGTAGAAGCTTAACTTGGCACTCAATAAACTCATTATCACACCCTGGGGATCTCTAGCTTAGTCCTTGTATATGGGCAAAATGTGGGGTCCCCGGCCTACATGCTGTCTCCACTGCCCCCTACCACCCCTCCCGCAACCCTGATTGCAGTAGGACAGCCCGGGCGAGGAGGGGCAGCCTCGTCTGAGTCCATTCTGTCCGGTCTTCCTTCATTCATTTCACAGTTACCTACTGCGTGCCAGGCCCTGTTAAGCCTAGGGGTGTGAGAGGAATTAGACAAAGCCTTGTAGATTGTGGGGGCTTACTCCACAGATTTGTGTTCATTCCTTTCCTTAAGCTTTTAAAAATAAAACACAAAAGATAAGGCTACTGCCTCAAAGAGATCACCATCTCATAGGTGACTGACAGTTACAAAATTGCAAGTGTGGATGTGGTGGAGGAGGGGCAAGCAAAGTGATATACAGGGATGTGGGTATCTTGCGTGTCTGGAGCCAGACAGGAAATGCTTTCTTTCTTAATTGATTTTTTAATTACATTTTTTTTAATTAAAAAAATTTTTTTAAATTTATTTATTTTAATTAGAGGCTAATTAGTTTACAATATTGTAGTGGTTTTTGCCATACATTGACATTAATCAGCCATGGGTGTGCATGTGTTCCCCATCCTGAAGCCCCCTCCTACCTCCCTCCTCATCCCATCCCTCAGGCTTGAGCACCCTGTTTTTTAAATTAAAATTTTAGTTTATTATATTTTATTTTATTTATTTTTTAAAGCCACACCATGGGGCTTGTGGGATCTCAGATCCCAGACCAGGAATCAAACATGGGCCCTCTGCAGGGAAAGTGTAGTCCTCACAGTGGATTGCCAGGGAAGTCCCAGGAAATGCTTTCTTGACAAGGAGTTGGATTGTTGTTTTTTACTTTTAATTTCAGATAAACAGTGAATAATTTTTTAAGTATGTCCCAAGCAATATTTGTGACATACTTACGCTAAAAATTATTTGTAATTGTATGCTATGCTTAGTCTCCCAGTCATGTCCGGATTCTGTACGACCCTATGGACTGTAGCCCGCCAGGCTCTACTGACCATGGAGATTCTCCAGGCAAGAATACTGGAGTGGGTTGCCATGTCCTCCTCCAAGGGATCTCACCAACCCAGGTCTCCCACGTTGCAGGCAGATTGTTTACTGTTTGAGCCACCAGGGAAGTCCAAGAATACTGGAGTGGGTAGCCTATCCCTTCTCCAGGGGACCTTCCCGACCCAAGGACTGAACCAGGGTCGCTTGCGTTGCAGGCAGATTCTTTACCAGCTGAGCTACCCAGGAAGCCCCTTGTAATTGTATAAGGGTGGGCAAAATGGGTGAAGGTGATCAGAAGGTACAAACAGCAGGTTATAAAGTAGCTAAGTCCTGGGGATGCAATGTACAGTGTGGTGACATAGTTAATACTGCACTGTATATTTGAAAGTTTCTAAGAGTAGATTTTACAAGATCTTATGAGGCTTTATAAGTTCTTATCACAAAAGAAAAACATTTGAAACGATGTGTGGTATTGAATACTAACTAGACATGGTGATTGTTTTGCAAGGTATACGAATATCAAATCATGTTGTATACCTGAAACTACTACAATATTATATATGTATGTCATTATACATCAAAATGTAATAATAGAAGTACAGTGCACAATAAATGTAATGCACTTGAAAGTGAAAATGTGTCATGTCCAACTGTTTGTGACCCTTTGGACTATAGTCTGCCAGGCTCTTCCATCCATGGGCTTCTCCAGGCAAGAATACTGGAGTGGGTTGCCATTCCCTCCTCCAGGGGATCTTCCTGACCCAGGGATTGAACCCGGGTCTCCCACATTGCAGGCTCATTCTTTACAGTCTGAGTCACCAGGGAAGCCTCACGCCCAAAACCATCCTCACCCCTGCCCTGCCCAGGTCCATGGAAAATTGTTTTTCATAAAACTGGTCCCTGGTGCCAAAAAGGTTGGGGAATTAGATAGACATGGCTCCTGCTTATGAAAATTCATTGTCCAGAAAGAAGAGACAGACCATGGGCCATGCACATGACATAGGAAAGGAAATGGAAACCAGAAGGGAGCTTGGGCAGGAAGGGCTGCACAGACACGCAAGACGGGTCCTAGGAAGGCTGGCGAGGGTGACAGCATTGTTTGGTCTGAAACCAAAGCTTCTGCACCCAACCACTACACAGAACTCCAAACCACTTCCTGACCGCCCACTTACCCTTTAACCTTTCAGTTGTGGTCTCTCAAGCATTGACTGGAGGAAGAATGATTAGATTCTTGTACTTCACCCCACTTCCTAGGTTCAGAGAATCTGCCTTCCAATGCAGGAGACACAGGAGATGTGGGTTCAATCCCTGGGCTGGGAAGATCCCCTGGAGGAGGAAACAGTAATTCATTCCAGTATTCTTGCCTGGAGAATCCCATGGACAGAGGAGCCTGGCAGCTACAGTCCATAGAGTCACAAAGACTCGGCTGGAATCTTTGTGAATGGCTGAAGTGAAAGTGTTAGTCCCCCAATCATGTCCGACTCTCTTCATCCCCAAGGACTGTAGTTCACCAGGCTCCTGTGTCCATGGGATTCTCCGGGCAAGAATACTGGAGTGGGTTGCCATTTTCTTCTCCAGGGGATCTTCCCAACTAAGGGATTGAACCCAGGTCTTGCACATTGCAGACAGATTCTTTACCACTAAGCCACCAAGGAAGCCCAGAGACGACTTCAGTTCAGTCACTCAGTTGTGTCCAACATTATGCGACCCCATGAATTGCAGCACACCAGGCTTCCCTGTCCATCACCAACTCTCGGAGTTTACTCAAACTCATGTCCATTGAGTCAGTGATGCCATCCAACCATCTCATCCTCTGTCGTCCCCTTCTTCTTCTGCCTTCAATCTTTCCCAACATCAGGGTCTTTTCAAATGAGTCAGTTCTTCTCATCAGGTGGCCAAAGTATTGGAGTTTCAGCTTCAGCATCAGTCCTTCCAATGAATACTCAGGACTGATTTCCTTTAGGATGTACTGGTTGGATCTCCTTGCAGTCTGAGGGACTCAAGAGTCTTCTCCAACACCACAGTTCAAAAGCATCAATTCTTCGGTGCTCAGCTTTCTTTACAGTCCAATTCTCACATCCGTACATGACTACTGGAAAAACCATAGCTTTGACTAGACAGACCTTTGTTGGCAAAGTAATGTCTCTGCTTTTTAATATAGTGTCTTTCTGAGAAGCAACTTAGCACACATGCAAAATAATTCCCAGGCCCAAAATCAGGTAACACAGAGGGTGTGATGTGGACAACGTATTGTTGTTCAATTGCTCAGTTGTGTCTGACCCTTTGTAACCCCATGGACTGCATTCACCAGGCTCCCTGTCCTTCACCATCTCCCAGAGCTTGCTCATGTCCGTTGAGTCAGTGATGCCATCCAACCATCTTGTCCTCCGTTGTCCCCTTCTCCTTCTGCCTTCAATCTTTCCCAGCATCAGGGTATTTTCCAATGAGTTGGCCCTTTGCATCAGGTGGCCAAAGTATTGTAGCTCAGCATCAGTCCTTCTATTGAATATTCAGGGTTGGTTTCCTTTAAGATTGACTGGTTTGATCTTGCAGTCCAAAGGACAATGTGTAGTTTTCACTAATTTCATACAGAATTTCCCTGATGTGAATAATGGTATAGATTGAATTCAAATTGGCATGCTGAAGTGCTAATGTCCATGTGATGGTATTTGAAGTGGGTGCTGTGGGAGGTAATTAGGCTTAGCTGTGGTCCTGGGGTGCATCCCTCATGATGGGATTAGTGCCCTAAGAGGAAGTGATCAGAACATGCTGTCTCTCTACCCTGTGAGGACAAGAAAGCAGCACTCTGCAAACCTGGAAGCAGGTTGTCAACAGCACCTTGATCTTGGACTTGCCGGCCTCCTGTGGGAAATAACGGTCTGTTGTTTAGGCCACTCAACCTTTAGTGTTTTGTTGTATCAGTCCAAGTTTACTAAGACAGGAAACAACTGTATAATTTTCATATAGAAAGGTGCTACAGGCAACAATCTGTGAGATGGAGATGTGTGCGGCTGGATCTATTTTGAAGCTAACATAGCACGGCAAATGTACTTTGAAACTTATATTGTGTGTTTATTTGGGGTAGGATGGGACCTAAATTCCTATGGACGCATGCATGCTAAGTCACTTCCGTCATGTCCGACTCTTTGTGACACTATGGACTGTGGCGTGCCAGGCTCCTTTATCCATGGGGTTCTCCAGACAAGAATACTGGAGTGGGTTGCCATGCCTTCATCCAGGGGATCCTCCCAATCCAGTGATTGAACCTGCATCTCATGTCTCCTGCATTCGCAGGTGGATTCTTTTCGTGCCACCTGCTGCTGCTGCTGCTGCTAAGTTGCTTCAGTTGTGTCCGACTCTGTGCGACCCCATAGACGGCAGCCCACCAGGCTCCCCCGTCCTTGGGATTCTCCAGGCAACACTGGAGTGGGTTGCCATTTCCTTCTCCAATACAGGAAAGTGAAAAGTGAAAGTGAAGTCGCTCAGTCGTGTGGGACCCTCAGCGACCCCATGGACTGCAGCCTTCCAGGCTCCTCTGTCCATGGGATTTTCCAGGCAAGAGCAAATTGGGGGATTCCCTGGTGGCTCCAGTGGTTAGGACTTCGGGCTTCCACTGCAGCGGGCTGGCATTAGATCTCTGGTTAGGGAACTAAGATCCTTGTAAATCTCACCGAGAGGCCTTAAATGAAAAGGTAAAAAGCAAATGAATAAATATATAAAATGCAAATTAACTCTGAGCTTCTTTTGTGTCTATTTGCACATCTGTTGCAACACTCCTTTATTCTTTATAAATTTGCCCTTTTCCTGACTTCTCTTTTGAACGGATTATAACATCTGCTTGGTTCCCTCATTTAATTAGTATTTTACTTAACATGTGTTCATTTTATAATGTATGAGAATCATGACTTTATTTTGTGGGAGGGTGGCGATTATCCTTTGACACAATGAGTAAGTGCCTAGCACGCTCATGGTGTAATATATTATGGAGAAAATAAAGCAGAGTATAGAGGTAGGTGGTGGTCCAGAAAGACCGTCCGGAATAAAAATGCTAGAGAATTCATTATCTGAGACTCAAATTAACGGGGTGTCGTCTATTTTATCTGGCAAGCCTTGCGAGGTTGACTTGACGAATTCTGATCTGGTTGCGGGTCTGGATAACCAGCCCGCGAGGCCGCCTAGCGCTGAGAAGAAGGCTCTCGGCGAGGCTGAGGCCACCTGCCCCGGTCTGCGCGTAGGCGGGACATGATCGGTGGGCGTGGTCACACCGGCCCCGCCCCGTCACGCGCCGGCGCTCGCCTGCCGCGTCGGCAGCCCCGGAACGCTGCAGACGCCGGCTGCTGAAGCGCAGGGGCGGCCGCGGCCTCGGCGGCGGGGGCTGGGCCCATGGCGACGGCGACGGCGGTGGCGGCGGGGGCCGGCGCCGCGGCGGGAGCTGAGTCGGCCGAGGGTCCCCGGGTGCCGACAGTGGCGCTGGAGCTGTGGCTCAGTGAGTAGCCGGGGCTGCCTCTCGGCTCGGGCGCAGCGCTCCACGTGAGGCCTCGCTTCCCGCCTCCCCGGGCCTTTCTTCTGAGGCTGGCGGGTGGGCAGGTGGCCGCGGGAAGGCTGGTGCCCGAGGAGGCAGGCAGGGCCCGGCACGGGTGGGAGGATCTCCTCGGCGGGCCTGGAGAGGAACCCCAGGAATCTGCCGCGGCTGCGGACCCGAGGCTGGGTGCTCTGCGCCCCCCTGCCCCCATCGCGGTGCATAAACACTGTTAACAACATAATGGCTACGGTTTATTGAGCTTCGCTTTTATGCCAAACACTGCTAAAGGGCATTTCAGCCACAGTTAATCCTTATTACGACCCCTAGAGACAGCTTCGGTTACTAACCTCGTTTTAGAGAAGGGCACTTTTAGAGTTAGCTGTGCAACACACCCATCCTCTGGGAAAGAACTCTTTCTGGCTCCTGACTTTAATGTCAAAAGAAGCCCTTTAAACCTTTTGTGCGAGTTCCTTCTGGCCAGACTTTTGTCATTGTCTCATGTAAGACTCATGGCAGTCCTAGGGGTAGTTACTGTCCCTGCGTTACCGATTGGGTTCTTGAAATTCCAAGAGAACAAAGCATATACTCCTTGTATTGGGCTCTGCTGGGTGCTGGGAGTACTAAGATGCGTAAGGCAGAGCCCTTGCTCTCAAAGATATATTTAAGTAGGTGATAGAAGCCGATAGGAGCAGCACTTTGCTACGTTAAGGCAATTGGGAGGGATACTGGGCTTGTTTAAGGGGCAGTGGTGGGAGTTGGTTTGTTTACGAGGGGATTGTCTCAGGGGACATAGCATTTGAGTGAACAATGGAGGCGACAGCATTTCAGATGCAGGAAACTGCATGAGCAAAAGCTGAGGGAAAGAGTGCGGAGCATTCTGGGAAGAAGGAAGTCTGCTGCAGGAGTGCAAAGCCTAAAGAGACTGCATGGCTAACTTGGGCGAGATCTTAAAGGGTCTTGTGGGCTGCAGAAAGGAGTCCAGAGTTTATCCTTGATGTAGTCGGGGAGATGTCAGAGCCAGAAACTCTGATCAAGTGTGCATTCGTGCTCAGCCTTGTCTCTTTAGCGGCCCTGTGGACTGTAGCCCACCAGGCTCCTCTGTCCATGGGATTTCCCAGGCAAGAATTCTGGAGTGGGTTGCTATTTCCTACTCCAGGGGATCTTCCTGACTGCCTCCTGCACGAGCAGGCGGATTGTTTACCGCTGTGCCCCCTGGGAAGCCCCTCTGATCAAGTACCTCTGTTAAAAGCATCACTTGCCACTGTGTGAAGAGCTGAATTGGTTAGGGATGGTAGAGTCCAGGCAGAGAGTAGATGAAAAGCTCTTCTGGTAGTGTGTCAGGACTGAAGTACAAAGGTATTGGGATGGAGAGTAGAGATAATTAGCTAGTTCGATCAGCAGCCTTACTGCATTAGAATAGAGGCAAGGGACCAGAGGGATCTAGGTTGGATTGCAGGTTTCAGGCTCAGGTAACTGGTTACAGATGCTTCACTTGTGGACTTTGAGGTGCTTGTGGCACAAAGAGAAGCTCTCTGGGCAGTTGGTTTGACTCCAGAGAGTCAACTTGAGACCTTCAGTTCATTAGCAGTGAGCTTGTCTGTGCACATTAGGAAGAACAGTTTGCGCATGGAACATGGAGAATCTCAACATGGAAGAAGCAGGGTTGTCGGGGGTGGGTGCTGGAGTGGGGTGCTGAGAGAGAAGGTGGAGCCTACAGGCTGCTGGGAGGGGGTGAGCTGCAGGTCTGTAAGGAAGGTGTAGTTGGAAGGTGGTTTTGCTGCTGAGAAAGAGAGAAGGAGGATGGGGGAACTTTGAATTTGGCAACTGAAAGATTACTGAATTATCTCAGGGTTAAACGCTGGGGACAGAAAGAAGGTGGTTAACTAGGAGGCAGTGGAGTTGCAAAAGTCAAGTGGGCTGGGTTAGAGACCAGCCTACCACTGACCCAGGTGGGGGAGAAAAAGGGAACCAAGACTGTTTAGGAGGGGATCCTTAAGCTCCAGCTGTTTTAGGCCATTGTGGTCCCAAAATTCTGAGATCTTCCAGTCGTTCGGGTAGGGCTAGAACCTATCCCAACAGCACAGACCCCCTTCCCAGTCCAGCAACCAAAAATGCCTCCAGATGTGCCCTGGGACAGAGGGCCCACCTTTTCCCCTCTGCACCTGAGATCCTCTGAGTTTGGGCTTTGGAGTGCTGAATGGACTTCAGAAATGTATCTTGTAGTCTTTGTGGTTGTGTGGTTTCCAGCTCCCTGCCCCTGCCTGCCATAGGAGCAGAGAAAGTAAACTGTTGAACCAGACTTGTGGGGGCTGGGGCCCAGTGGAGGTGGTACGTAGATGGACGTGTGCTAGAGAGGCTGGTGGTGGGGCAAGGACTGGAGTGTAGTTGAAGGAAAGTCCCTGAGTCTATGCTGGGTGGAGAAGGAAGTCACTCCAGGGGCACGTGAAGACCCCAGAGCTCATCTCACTGACGGATCTTACCTCAGCAAGCAAGGCAGCTGTGTCCCTAAGGCTGGAATGTAATAGCATGCCCCACTGGGGCTCAGATGGTAAAGAATCTGCCTGCAGTGCATAAGACCCAGGTTTGACCCCTGGGTCAGAAAGATCCCCTGGAAAAGCAAATGGCAACCCACTCCGGTATTCTTGCCTAGAGAATCCCATGGAGAGAGGACACTGATGGGAGACAGTTCATGGGGTCTTAAAGAGTTGGACTCGACTGAGCGACTGGCACCTTGGGGTTGTGAGGATCAGGGGAGTTCGTGCGTCTCAAGCACACGGAACAGTGCCCGGGCATAATGCTAGCTATTATCATCACTAGTCTTCTTAGTAGAGAGTGGCAGAAACAAACTCATACTGTTTGCCAGAAAAGGAAAAACATTGGACCTAGAATTGGGAAGGAGTAGTTCCCCAAAGGAACACCAGGAACCTGTTTCACCAGAAGCTCAAGCTTTAAAAATACAAGTAGCAGCTTCTGGACTTTTTGCAGGCCCCCCCTCCCACCCCGCCCCCTACCACTTAGTTTATTTTGGGCGTTGTTCCACATGACTGCATTTAGAGCTGCCTCCTCTTTGTTAATGAAAAGCCTCCTGTGCCTGGTGGCATGGGGTGCTATACTCGATTTAACCAGCGGAGTCTCGAGCTATTAACAGCATCGCTGGGGCCTCTTGGTCTCAGCTCTGCTAGTGCTGCCAGGGAGGCACTAGCTTAGTTGGATGCTCTGTGATCTTCTTCCATCTGCTTGGACCGACTCCCAAGTGATAAGTCCTGTCCTCCATCCTCACTTTTCTGCCTCCCTCTGGATTTCGATCTATTTATATTCTCCCAGCTTCTCTGGAGCTGAGCTGATTCTTTATCTTGGACCCATCATTCCTATGCTGGATCTTGGCCTTTCAGCACTGCTTGATGTCTGGGTTGGTGTGTATCTGCCCCACGCAGTGCATACTCACTGCCACAGGATTGAGTTCTAAGTGTTCTCAAGGTGACTGCTTCCCCACAGCCCCAGGGCTCCCCTGACTAGCACGGGCTGCTCTAAACACCAGGGTCATGACCCTGGGGGTGGGGTGGTGGCTGATGTGAGATGATTTAGCTTTTGAATTAGTCACTGTTAGATGAACCATTCAGGGAATTCCCTGGCGGTCCAGTGGTTGGGATTTAGTGCTTTCCCTGCTGTGACCTGGGTTTAGTTCCTGGTCAGAGAACTAAGATTCTGCAGACTCGCACCAGGCCCCCTAACCACGCCCCACTACCTTGGGGGAAGGGGAAAAAAAAAGCCATTTCACTCACAGCTGGAGGGCTTGGCTGTCTTCCTTTTTTTAAATTTTTTTTAATTTAAAAAATTTTTAAAAATCCTCTGGGAATTATTGTCTCTGGACCTGCTCAAGGCCACTGAAACAGCTTGGCAGGATGGGATTAGGTGTTTGGAGACCCAGTTATTTCAGAACTGGAGTAGCCATCTCCTGGTGTCAGCAGTATGTCCAGCCAACTGGTCAGACTTCGAATAGTGAAAGATGAATCATTCATTCATTAGCAGATATCCTTGCTGATGACTGTCTAGGTGCTGGAGGGTGGGAAGGTGAATGAAACAGGCCTCCTTCCTGCCTTAGGGAGCTGATAACTTAGTGGCAAAAAGGTCAAAGAACCTAGTTCCCGAAAGAGGCCCTGTCTTTGTCAGAGAACTGAAGACTTACATTTGGGCCCTGGAATTGGTCAGACCTGAGATTTTTTTTGTCATTTTCCAGTTTTGTGACTGGGCAGATTTCTTCATCTATAAAATGCTGAGCTAACATTAGTATCAGCTTCAGTTTTCTGAGGATTACAGGAAAGGGATGCTAGGAAAGCTCTCAGCGTCATGTCTGACACAAAGCAAGTTCTTAAAAAACAAAGGGGGCGGGGCAGCAGCTATGACTTTTATTGCTGTTATTTGGGAGCTGTGAAAAACCTGGAGGGAATCCTTATGATATAGATATAGCAAATAAAAAAACTTACTTTTTGGATCTTTTTGCTGCTTTGCCCTGGTTATGGGTTTAGAACATTATGCTTGTAGAGTTTTTTTTTTTCCCTTCCTTTCTTTGGAAAACCTGGTGACTTGGTGGTAGGGGAGGAGGGAGAGAGCTGGACTCTGCTTGATGAACAGGGTCCTGCCTGCTCTTCTCTGCTGCTGGGTCATAGAGCACGGGTCCCCAAACCCCGAGCCACAAACCGGTACCTGTCAGGTTGCAGCAAGTAAGGAATTAGGCTGCATAGCAGGAGGTAAGCAGCGGGTGAATGAGCGAAGCTTCATCTGTTAATATATTTACAGCCGCTCCCCATCATTATTACTGCTTGAGCTCCACCTCCTGTTGGATTAGTGGTGGCATTAGATTCTCATATGAGAGCAGACGGTAAAGGTAATGTGAATTATCCTGAAACCACCTCCCCCACCCCACCCGCTCCTCGTCTGTCGAAAAATTATTTTCCATGAAACTGGCCCCTGGTGTCCAAAAGGTTGGGGAACTGCTGTCACAGAGTCATGTGTTGAGGTCTGAAAGTCTTTTAGGTATCAAGCTTGACCTTGTCGTGAACTGAAGCTTTATGAAGTTTTAGTGATACAGAAAGAAGTAGTTCAGATGAGTTGGATCTCCTTTTTTCATTAATTTTTATTGGAGTATCGTTGCTTTACAGTGTTATGTTAGTTTCTGCTGTACAGCAAAGTGAGTCAGTTATGCATATACATATATCCGCTTTTTTTTAGATTTCCTTCCCCTTTAGGTCACCACAGAGCATTGAGTGGAGGTCCCTGTAGAGTCAGATCTCCTTAATCAGACTCTTGAGTATCACTGCTTTCAGTTTACTTCCTGAGTAATTCTTTTGTGCCTGTGCCTAAGGTACTGTACCAAGCATTGTAGGGAACATAGTGCTTCTGCCTTAGTTTTGAACAGACTTTTGAAGTTTAAGTGTACTAAGTTGTATACATATTTTTAAAGGAAAACACAAAGACTGTTACAAGATCATCTGTCTTTTATTGATTACTTAATGTTTGCGGCTATACTGAGTATTTCAGACACTGTGTTTTTTTAAGATTCATTTATTTGTTTGCACTGGGTCTTTGGTGCTTGCAGGCTCTCTCTAGTTGTGGCAAGTGGGAGCTAGTCTGGTCGAGGTGCACGGACCTCTCATCGCAGTGGCTTCTCTTGTTGTGGGGCATGGGCTCGAGGTGCACAGGCTTCGGTAGTAGCAGGATGTGGACTCAGTGATTGTAGTTCACAGACAGATGGAGTCCTAACCAGTAGACCACCAGGGAAGCCTTAGACAGTATCTTTTGAGAATCTCATGACTATCCCACAAGGAAGGTACCGTTTTCCTTATTTTATAGTTGAGGAAACTGGGGCTCTGAGAGTCCAATGACATGTAACTAATAAAGGATGGAGCTGGAGATCCCTATCCTAAAAGAGCAGGTGGGATGTGGGTCTTCTGAGATGGAAGAGATGGCTTCTGTTTTGTGGGGGTGGGTGATTAAGAAAGTCCTTATGAAGTGGCATTTGAATTGGGATTCGAAGGGTGAATAGCATTTTGAGAGGTGGAACATAGAGAAAGAGCTTTGAGGAGGAAAAAGGTGAGGAGCATGGGGAAACTGATAACCTGATTCCTTTGCTCTTCTTTGTTGTCTCTGTTCACTTAGGGTGGGGCTGATGGGTGGGAAGGTGGGGGATTGAGGACCTGTCCTTTGAATCTCATTGTTGAGCTAGGGGCATGCGACTTCCACATGACATAAAAGTGACTACCGTCTGGAAAGTTAAATTCCGGTTGACTGTGGAGTCTTTTTTGTTTTTAATTATTTATCAATTTTTGGCTTCGCTGGGTCTTCATTGCTACATGAGCACTTTGACCAGTTGCGGTGAGTGGGGGCTACTCTTCAGTTGCAGCGCACAGACTTCTCATTGCGGTGACTTCTCTCGTTGCAGAGAACAGGCTTTAAGTACGTGGGCTTCAGTAGTTGTGGTTCCTGGGCTCTAGAGCACAGGCTCAGTAGTTGCTAAGGCTTAGTTGCACAGGCTTAGTTGCTTGGCAGCACGTGGGATCTTCCTGGACCAGGGACCGAACCTGTTTCCCCTGCACTGGGAGGTGGATTGTTAACCACTGGACCACCAGGAAAGCCCCTGTAGACTCTTAAGTAATCAGAAGGGAGAAGAATTAGTTGGAGCTGGAGCAGTGGAGGAGGCTTTTGGCAGCAGATGGAAATTCAGAATGACCTTGAGAATGGATAGAGAAGAGAGAAGCGGACATTCAAGCCAAAGGAGTAGTGTCAGAAGTATGACCATAAGAATTACTTGCAGAGTTTGAAAGAGCTTGTCTGTCAGGACCAGTAAAAAGTTTCATTGGAGAGGCGGATAGTCCAGGATAAGCTGGACAGAGGGCAGTAGGGGAAATGTTATGAAAGAGCAGGACAAAGACAGTCTCGGCAACTACTTTATGAGAATGTGGCTTGTTTCAGTTGAAAGGCCAGGCCTGTGGAATGGTCATCCTTGCTGGGACAGGGATTCTAGGCAGCAGCAGTGGGAGGGGAAGAAGCTGCTACCATCTAGCACCAGGAAAGAGTCCACAAAGATTGCAGGAAGTCAGGGATTGCCCCACCCCTCAGTGGAGCGTGGGCTCACATTAGGCCTTCTGACAAGCCCCCTTTCTCCAAGTGTTTCCTGCTCTGGGCTGTGCCCTGGTTCCCTTCATGCCGCATGTCCTCAGATTACATACAAATACGAATGTTCCGGTGGGGAGGCCCTAGTGTGACTGGACCTGGGTTCCTTGGGCATATGTGTATGGTAGCAGAGAGAAATGGCATTCTGAGGAGTGACGGCAGGGAGGTCCTCTTGTTAGACAGCATAAGCTACTGACGTGGAGAAGCTGCTTAGGTGGGACAGAGGATTTCAGTAAGCGGAGGCTCAGGTTTTGGCCTGGTACTTGGGGGACATAATGGGAGCTGTTCAGAACTTCACTGTAAGTTCTGGTCTTCCTGTCACATGGCTGAGAAGCTTCCGGGTTCTTGGTGGTCCCTGGTGGTCCAGCGGTTAAGAATCCGCCTGCCAGTACAGGGAACTTGAGTTCAATCCTTGCTCCAGAAAGATTCCACATGCCGTGGAGCAACCAAGCCCACAAGCTGCAACTTGAGAAAGCCCAGTGCAGCCAAAAAAATGAAAATAAAAAATAAAAAAGAAGCTTGCAGGTTGTGGCCTATGCATAGATGCTGGCCTGTACCCATCCTTGTTGCACCCCCCACAGTGGGGGGTCGGCACGGGCATGAAGAAGGTGCGCATAAGCCAACCCCTGCACTGGAGATGGAGCCCCTTTCAGGGTAGTACCTGGTTAACCAGGTTGCTTGTTCATGCAGTCAGCAGTCCCTGAGTCACGGGCCATACCCGTGCCTGAGTGATGAGTACGGTCGACCCCCAACCCTGCCGGCTGTCTGCGTGCTGCGTCCCATCCTCAGGAGGTGTGATACACTCAGTCCTTGGCTGTTGTCCTGTTTTGAGGGGTGGAGATGTGGAGTGGTGTGTATGTTTCCGTTTATTATACTTCAGTTCTACTTTTTATTTCCTTGACAGATAAAGCCACAGACCCAAGCATGTCAGAACAGGATTGGTCAGCTATCCAGAATTTCTGTGACCAAGTGAACACTGATCCCAACGGGTAAGGTGATGCCACACACATGTCCGACTTACATAGGCACCTCAGATTATGCGTGCCTGCCTGTGTTTCTCAGGATTGTTTTACGTAGCTTAGGCTTTGTTTCCTTTTTTTCCTCCCTCCATGATCTACTGAGTATGTTATTTTTCTAGAAATAGCAAATTCATGTAGTTTTCTTAAAAAAGTTTGTAACTGGCAATTATTTTAAAATTTTTAACTAATTTTTATGAAACACTACTGCTGAGGAGCTCTCTGAATGTTAGGGATAGAATGTAACTAGGGTACATAGTAATGTGAAAGATCAGTGTGTTCTTAAAATAATTTTTTTTATTTGCAGATTATACTATATTTAGCAGCATGTTGCTGAATGTCCATTTCAGAGCCGCAGCAGATGCTTTTGTTGTTGTTGTTTAGTCACTAAGTTGGGTCTGACTCTTTTTCAACCCCATGTAGCCCACCAGGCTCCTCTGTCTATAGGATTTCCCGGGCAAGAATACTGGAGGGGATTGCCATTTTTTTCTCCAGGGGATCTTCCCAACCCACAGATGAAACTTATGTCTCCTGCATTGGCACCCCACTCCAGTACTCTTGCCTGGAGAATCCCATGGACGGAGGAGCCTGGTGGGCTGCGTTCCATGGGGTCACGAAGAGTCGGACATGACAGAGCGACTTCACTTTTCCTTTCATGCATTGAAGAAGGAAATGGCAACCTACTCCAGTGTTCTTGCCTGGAGAATTCCAGGGATAGGGGAGCCTGGTGGGCTGCCATCTATGGGGTCACACAGAGTCGGACACGACTGAAGTAACTTAGCAGCAGCAGCAGCTCCTGCATTGCAGGCGAATTCTTTACTACTGAGCCACCAGGGAAGCTTGTTGAGCTAATTTAAATACAGTCTTTTTTTAAGAAAAAGCAGAGGAAGAGAGGTTAAGATTTCATTGAATTTGATTTCTGAAGTGTCTGAATGGGAACTTTCTTCCCCGCCTGTTCTTTGGCCGTGAAGCACGGTCTGCAGGATCTCAGTTCCCCAACCAGGTATCAGACTGCCTCCTGCAGTGGCGGTGTGGTGTCTTCCACACTGGACCGCCAGGGAAGTCCCCTGGATGGGAACTTGAGGAATGAGTCAGTTATCCAGATATTTCATCTCCATGTTGCTGAATATTCATTTTGAAAGGAACAAGAAGTTTGATCACATTTTGTGCTCCAGGGTTGACTGAATAGTTCTCAAATAACAAATAAGGTCTGTGCTGCTCTAGACCAAGTTACATACAGGTCTGGGAGCTGTAAGGGTGGGTGGACTGGGGAGAGGATGGTGTGTTCTGAAAGCGTAGCTGTGAGATGTGGGGGCAGCTGGGAGCCGACCTCCTTCGGGGGCTCGTGCATGGTCGTGTGCAGTCACATCCTACCTCTGCTCTGGGACCCAAGCTCCTGGGGGAGAGGGAACTTGACCGAGCATGCTCAGCCAGACCGGTTGGTGTGTTCCTCTCCGCCCAGAGTCTTTGTTTTCCCTTAGCTCAACCTATGCGCCCTGGCTGCTGGCCCACAAGATCCAGTCTCCACAAGAGAAAGAAGCTCTTTATGCCTTAACAGTGAGTTTGTCTTGCCCCTTGCCCCTTAGCCTGTCCCAAGGCTAGCATTTCAGTGTGGGAAACACCTTCCCTGGCCTTCAGAAGGCAGGCTAGAGGGAGTTCTGGGCTCAGATTGCCCCATTGTAGATCTGTTCCTGCAGAGTAGCATTGAGCCTGCCTTGCAGGAAGGAAAGGAAGGCTTTATTTCCTCTTGCCCTTGTTAGACCAGGGCTGGCAAGGTCAAGTGCCCACAGGGCCAGACTGGTAGCATAAGTGAGTGAGCCATCTACGGGAGGAACCAGAGAGACCACGTCCAGTCTAAAGAGGGCAGCTGCACAGCAGGACCTGCTGGCTATTGCCAGGGATGAGTTTGGGCCGAGTGTTGCTAGAACTTCCTGTTTAAGAGAAACTGGAAATCCAGATGAAGTCTCAGGATTTTTCAGTATCAGTGACTGATTTGAAATGTTAATGGTGTGGACCAAAGAAAACGTTTACGGGCTCAATTTGTCACTTGAATGCCAGCAGGTTTGATAGTTTTTGGGTATTCCATGTATGATTTCTGCCTCTGAGGAGAAAGAAGGAAGTGATTCTCTGACCAGTTTCACCTGCCCAGAGGGTCTCCATAAAAGGTGGGGTGACCTCAAAGTCCCCCACCGAGTGGTTTCCTGGACACAAACCTGTCAGTTACAACAAGAGCAAACAAATGCTTTTTTACTTAGTCTGAAAGTCTCATCCTTTCTCCCAAACTTTAGTGACCTCAGCCTTGAGCCATGGTTCCAACCAATACTTACCAGGTTTGGGACGAGCTATGGGGCCAATGGCTTCACCTTCTCATGGGGGTCCTTTGTCTGTGCAGGTGCTGGAGACGTGTGTGAACCACTGTGGGGAGAAGTTCCACAACGAGGTGGCCAAGTTCCGCTTCCTGAACGAGCTCATCAAAGTGCTGTCCCCAAAGGTGAGCGCCCAGGGCCTGGCCCTTCTCTGTGCCACTCACGGTGGGTGTCCCTAAAACCTTACAGGTTAAGAGCTCAGTCCTACCTAGACTACGTCCACTTCAGACACCCGTCATGAGTCTCGGGGATCCCCAGGCTACTTGCACTTCTGCCCGACCAGCTACTAGTTCAGAGGTTCCTTTGACCCCCTCTGCCAGGTTGCCTAATTCAGTGGATAGAAAGATTCACAGAACACAGAAAAGCACTATACTTAATAATATCCTTTTATTTTAAAGGGTATAAATGAGATACATAGTTCCAATCCTCTGATCACATGGTCAGCCCCTCCCTTGAAGCCAGGTGTCCACCAGGAATGTTCAGCATAAACTTGGGTATGGTCCCTGGGGAGGACTTGTAAATAACAAAGACCTTCCTATCACTTGGGACTTCCGTGGTGGCTCAGACGGTTAAGCATCTGTCTACAATGTGGGAGACCCGGGTTCGATCCCTGGGTCGGGAAGATCCCCTAGAGGAGGAAATGGCAATCCACTCCAGTACGGTTGCCTGGAAAATCCCGTGGACAGAGGAGCCTGGTAGGCTACAGTCCATGGGGTCGCAAAGAGTCGAACACGACTGAGCAACTTCACTTCACTTCACTTCCTATCACTTAGGAAATTCCAAAGGTCTTTGAAGTTCTGTGCCAGGAGGAACTGAGGAGAAAGGTCAAATATTTTGGAAATTATATCTATCACATATATATTATATATATAATTTCCAAAATTCTTTTATTTATGAGGATTAATAAATCCTTTTATTTATTTTAAGAGGATCTTTTAGTAGTAGTATTGATTTTTGACCATGCTGTGTCTTGGTTGCGGCAAGCAGGGGCTCCTCTCTACTTGCAGTGTGTGCACGTCTCCCTGTGGGGCTTCTCTCGTTGCGGACCACGGGCCCTAGGGCGCACAGACTTCAGAAGTTGCATCGTGTGAGCTCAGTCATTGGCGGCTCACAGGCTTAGTTGCCCCATGGTATGTGGGATCTTCCCCGAGCAGGGATCAAACCTGTGTCCCTGCATTGGCAGGCTGATTCTTAACCACTGGACCACCAGGGTTAAAAGAGGATCTTTTAAGAAATAATGATTCAAAACATTTGAGTTTCAGCAATTCCTTTCACTTTACCTTATTTTCGTTCCCAATATATTTTTATTCTACACTCCAAAAAAATGAGTGCCCCCAGTGGCTCTAACCTAGGCCAGTACATGGTGGGATTGAATTTTCGTGGCTTTGGAGGTTGACTCCTTGAAACTCAGAGAGTGCTGGGCTCGGGTGCCAGATGATTTGTCCTCTCGCTGTGCCTGCCCTCTCAACCAGCCTTGAGCAGCTTGCTTCTCAGCTGCCATCTCTTCAGTGATCCTGTGGGCTGGGCAGTCTACTAAGGAAACTGCCCAACTCAGATGGGATTTGAACCCAGCCAAAACTTAGATTGAGACTTGAACCTGTGGGCTGGGATTAAAACCCACTATCTCTCTCTCTTTTTTTTTTATTTTTAAATTTGACTGCACCAGGTCTTAGTTGCAGCATGTGGAATCTAGTCCCTGCCTAGGGATCAGACTCAGGCCCCTTGCACTGGGAGCATGGAGTCGTAGCTGCCGGACCACCAAAGAAGTCCCCCCTGTTTTAATTAAAATCAGGACTTACTGAAGCTCAGGTTCTTTTTGTTTTGTTTTGTTTTAATTTTTTAATTAACACCTAAAACATTTTGTATTGAGGTATACCCAATTAACAATGTTGTGATAGTCTCAGGTGAATAGCAAAGGGACTCAGCTATACATATACATGCGTCCATTCTCCCCCGAAACCCCACTCTCATCCGAGCTGCCACATGACATTGTGAAGCTCAGGTTCTTTATGTCTCAGCACAGAAGGGATTCAGCAAGAGGCAGAATATACATAAGTAGATTTATTAATACAGAATGCTTGTGAGGGTTCAAGTGGGCAGGCAAGGGGGCTCTGTCCTGAGAACTAAGTGAGAAAACAGATTTGTTTGTAGAGAGATACATTCCATAGATAGAATGTAGGCTGTGTCAGAAGATGAGAGGGGCCCTGAAATATGGGGTGTTAGTTTTTGTGGCCTCAGTAATTTCATAGGGTAACAAGTGGGAGGATTAGTCCTACTATTTTATGAAAGACGGGGTGGAGATTTCCAGGAATTGGGCCACTATTCTCTTTTTGGCCTTTCATGGTCAGGCTTGGGACTGTCATGGCTGTGTGTGTCTTTAGCTGATGTATTGCAGTGAGTGTGTAATGAGGTTCAAGGTCTACTAGAAATCGAATCGCACCACCATCTTGCACCTATTTGGTTCTGACTAGTTTCTGTTGTATCCTCAACATCTGTGTCATTCTTTGAACGTTATGACCTCTAGCCCTTTCTTCTGTCTCACTAAGGCCCTTCAGCTCAGTAATTCCCTTTCCTTTTTATCTTTAGTACCTAGGCTCCTGGACTACAGAAAAAGTTAAGGGAAGAATCATTGAAATACTCTTCAGTTGGACAGTCTGGTTTCCAGAGGACATCAAGATCCGAGATGCTTATCAGATGCTAAAGAAACAAGGTCTGACTGCGCTGCCTTCCCTTCCCACAGTGATTGTTCCTTCTTGCTTTTCTGTACAGTTTGTCATTTTTGGGTGAAAGCTGGAGATCTTGTGTCCAGTAGACACAGTAATCGAGGCTGAAGCAAGTAATTTCAGTCCCTGAAAGTGGGCAGACCTTTCCTTCTGGTTAGCAGGAATTGGGGCTTCCCTGATAGCTCAGTTGGTAAAGAATCCGCCTTCAGTGCAGGAGATCCCAGTTTGATTCCTGGGTCAGGAAAATCTGCTGGAGAAGGATAGTCTACCCACTCCAGTGTCCTTGGGCTTCCCTTGTTGCTCAGCTGGTAAAGAATTCAGCAGGAGTTGAGCTGGGTTTGAGATGGTTGTTGCTGTAGTTACCCTTACTATACCAGGTTTCAGATTCCTCTGGTGTTGGCTCGTGTTTGAGGTGGGGGCTGATGGCCTAGAGAGTTTCTCGCAGTATCAACTCTGCTCTCAGCTTTGGGTCTTCCTCTTGCTCTACATCTCAGAAGAGTTCTTATTCCACTGCCTGTCCTGACAGTAGACCTTTATTACTTGTTCCCCGATGCCCTTCGCCTGGCGCTAGTGGTGGTTCTGTTCTGATTAAGCCTCGGTCTTAGGAAGGCACGTGTCCCTGGTCTTGGAGGGACCTGTTTGTGATCCTGTTCCACCCCATCTCGGGCTGGGGCCAGGACACGTTTGCACATTGCACCCAGGGGTGCAGGCTTTTCCATTCTTTTCTTCCAGCTGCCTTAGGTTTCACCACTCTTCTAAGGACCGCAGGTGTGTTGTCCTTCCCCCGGCAGTGTGAGGCTTCTCCCTGGGGAGAGATGGATTTCGGTGGGCCATCGGGCCTTTCCCATTCTCTTTTTGTGAGGCCTTTGGAGAATGAGCCTGTTCCTCTTGTGAAGCGAGCTCCAGAGTGTGTCCTGTGTCGAAGCTGGGAGTCCACGTTCCTTTTCTCTCAGGCTTTGTGGGAGGAACCGGATTTAGGAGGGCTATTTTTTCCCCCCGTCACATGCACTCAGTATTTTTATGAGTATCAAAGATCCTACACTCGTTTCTGGGCCCTGAGAGGTTGTGTCTGAGAAGGCAATGGCAACGTACTCCAGTACTCTTGCCTGGAAAACCCCATGGATGGAGGAGCCTGGTAGGCTGCAGTCCATGGGGTTGCACAGTCAGACACGACTGAAGCAACTTAGCAGCAGCAGCAGCAGAGAGGTTGTGTACCTGCATAAAATCGTCAGTATTTATATAGTGTAGGGACCGTAGATTGCTAGTCTTAGGGTCTGCCTGTGCTCTGATTTAGTTGGCTCTGACCATCCCCAGCTTGCGATTCTCCCAAGGGAGGATGCAGAGCCTTGATCACGCCCTGGGTGTTTCCCTTTAAGGTCGCTGACAGTGTCTTCCTGGTGGGAGATCAGGAACCAGGAGTTTCTGGACTTTGTACTGGATCCTGCTGAAGTCAGCAGGTATTTGTATCAGCATATCCATGAATTGCATTTTTTTAGGAATCATAAAGCAAGACCCTAAACTTCCAGTGGATAAAATCTTGCCCCCACCTTCTCCCTGGCCCAAGAGCTCCATCTTTGATGCTGATGAAGAAAAGTCAAAGGTAAGGAGCTTCTCCCTGACCGTGGAGGCCAACCTGGAGTCTGAGCCGACCTCTTCTTTGAGGGACTCCCCTCCAGTACCCTCTGATCAGAACTGGCATGTGGGGAGGTGGGGTGAGTTCTCTCTGGAGCAGAGAGAGGTGTTGTAGGGTCTGTATGTCGTTTTCATGGAGAGGTCAAATAAGTGACCTATTCTTTGGGTCTTCCACCTTATCTGCTCGGTGTTCCCAAGGGAAAGAACGTACGAAAGGCCAACCCTAGTGGGTAGTTTGGGGGGTCAGTCGTATCCAGAGTGTGTGCGGTGTTTGGGGAAGGGGAGTGGGGAGGAAAGCATGGGTTGCACGTTGGCTCAGATCAAAAGAGAAAGCATCAGTAAGCCTGATCTCTCCCGTTTTCCTTGCGTTCCTGCCTCTAGTATTGCTGCTCCTCAGACATCATTAAGGAGAGGGGAGGGGAAAGCGAGGTGGTCCAGACCTAGGCCACGACGCGGGGATAACTCCAGGGTGCCTCCAAAAGGTGGCAGTGCTTTTGGTCAGTACTGTTCTCGGTCACTCAAGAGGTCTGGTGAGTGTAGGACCAGGAAGACTCCAGTCCGAGGATGGGTCTCTTCTGGTGCCCTCTGCCTTCCAGCCGCGTCTGTCAGCTGTCCTCCTCCCTTGGATCTGGGTGCTGACTGTGGGCAGGATGAGCAGAGCTGTGCTGGGCTCTGGGCAGCTTTCCCTCTGGCTCCTCCTGTGGGGTCCTCAGGAGGAGCAGGGGAGGAGGTGTGGCGTGGACTCCTGAGAAAGTCAGTCTGGTGTCAGCTTGGGCCAGCTGCTTAGACACTGTGGTGCTCAGAAAGATGGCTCTCCATCTTTCCTGCCATCTATCCAATGAAGAGTGACTCACTCCACATGTCAGGCATTCCGCTAGGCATTGGGAACAAAGTGGACGAGATTCCCGAGGTCTCTCACATCAGAGTATGTGGTCTAAGCCTGCCTCAGTACTGTTGACATCTTGGGCCAGTTAACTCCTTGTTGGGGGCTGTCATGCGCTGTGAGGTGGGGTACAGGTGTCCCCTGACCTCTACCCGCTGGGTGTCAGTACTGCCCCCAGTTGTGACCACCGATGATGTCTCCAGACTTGGCCAGATGTCTCCTGCGACATCCATCTCCATTCCCCTTTGAAACACCAGTGTTCTGTGGGGAATGTCACGATGGTCACGATCATTAAATCATTGCGTCATTGTGAGGATTTGGTAAGGTAATGCATTTAAATGTGCGAGCTGTTGTGACGGGTAATTCTGCTGTTGCTGGTGCTATTGCTCTGGGCCACTTGACGCAGGGAATTAGTTTCACTGAGTCGTGTTCCCTTTCCAGCTTCTGACAAGGCTTCTGAAAAGCAACCATCCTGAGGATCTTCAGGCTGCAAACCGGCTGATCAAGAATTTGGTCAAGGAGGTGGGCATTTTCCAGGGGGTTCTGCAGAACCAGCATTTGACAGGGGCTGGACAATGTAGGGAGATCCCCTGGAGGAGGGCATGGGAACCCACTCCAATATTCTTGCCTGGCGAGTCCCATGGACAGGAGCCTGGTGGGCTACAGTCTATGGGGTTGCAAAGAGTCGGACATGACTGAACCAACTTGGCAGCAGGGACAGTATATGTGTGTGTGTGATTGAGGGTGGGGGGCACAGTTAGCTGGAAGAAGAGACAGCTGCCTAACCCTGAACCAGGGAACAGCTGTGAGCTCCCTGAAGGGCAAGGTGGTGCCTGGAAGCAGAAACTTCTATGTGCTTCCAAGTATTTCTGTCCAAGAGCTCAAAGCATTTCACAGACCCTAGTTTCTGTCTCAATGACCAGTGTTGGTGTGGGAATCCAGGTGTGGGATTGTCCTTTCCAGAGGGATAGAGGCTGGTGATACAGTGGACACATGCTCCCCCTTGTCTGTCCCAGGAATTCCAGACCTTGAGCATCTTCTTGCCCGCTGAGTGAACACTCCACCCACTTAGTGTTTTGGTGGCTTCCTTGAGCTCTGCACAGCACAGCACGCCTCTCCGGCGCACATTCAAGCTTTATCCAGAGCATCTGTCCTCACTTCATCGTCTTTCTTCCGAAAGGAACAAGAAAAATCGGAGAAGGTGTCCAGGAGGGTCAGTGCTGTGGAGGAAGTTCGGAGCCACGTGAAGGTGCTGCAGGAGATGCTGAGCACATACCGCAAGCCGGGACAGGCCCCGCCAGACCAGGCGGCCTTGCAGGTAGGTGCTCCTTTCAAAAACAAAGGCAGGAGGGACTCAGGATGACTGACATCCTAAGAGTATGCACAGATTTCAAGAAGGCCTCACACAGTCAAAATAACAAGCATGTTCCCACCCCCTCAAACTGTCTCATTCTCCTCCTCTTGTTCCGCCTCTCTCCCAAGCAACCACTGATTCGTGTTTTCCCTTCTAGTTAGTTTGGGGCTTCCCAGGTGGCACTAGTGGTGAAGAATCCACCTACCAGTGCAAGAGACACAGGGGACACATGTTCCATCCCTAGGTCGGGAAGATTCCCTCGAGGAGGAAGTGGCAACCCACTCCAGTCTTCTTGCCTGGAAAATTCCATGGACAGTAGAACCAGGCAGGCCACAGTCTGTGGGGCTGCAAAGAGTTGGACACGACTGAGAAAGACTGCTGATCAAGTTACATTTCTTAGACTCTTATATAAATGGAATGATGCAGTATTCCACCCCTGCCTTTTCTGGGCGTAGGTTAGGCTTCTCTGCTTTGGAGAAACTGTGGTGCGCATGTACCACAACATGCATATCCATTTGTCTGTTGATGGATATTTGGGTTGCTTGCAGCTTCAGGTGATTATGAAATAAGCTGCTCTGAACACTTGTGTTCAGGACCGTTTTGTGTGAACATGTATTTTCCTTTCTCTTGGGTAAACACCTCAGTGTGGGATTGCTAGGTCATAGACTGGGTGTATAGTCAACTTTTTAAAAAGTGCCAGAGTGGTTGTATCATTTTATGTTTGAGACAGCAGTGTTTCAGAGTTCCCATTTCTCCACATTTACACATCTTGAGATCTTTCTTTTTTTATAGCACACTTACTGAGAATTTTATGTAACAAACTATTTTCTAGGTCGTGTATGAGAGGTGTGAAAAGCTGCGGCCCACCCTGTTCCGGCTGGCGAGTGACACCACTGACGACGATGAGGCGCTCGGTACGGTCTTATTCTCCAGGCATAGGCAGCACACAGCCCAGAGTGTAGGACCCGCGTGGGGCTCTCTGCCTGCCGTGGGGCTTCCTCTGTGCTGCTGACACACAAACTCGATGGTGGCTTCTAGGTGTTCCAGTGGTTGCGCTTGCGGATGGCATTGATTGAGTTGATTCTTGCAATTTTCAGAGGAATCTGGGCTTGAACAAGAAATGAGCAGCAGGCCTGCAAACATAGAAAAGGGTGGAGGTTTACCATCTGAGTTGGGTGTGAAGGGGATAGAAGGAAGAGCAGTTCCCACTGAAGACTTGCAGAAAGACTAGACCTCTGAGAGATCTGAGAAGCAGCTGCGAGAGGCATGTCTGGGAGGTTTCACACCCAGAGTGCCTTCAGGGGCTGGGTTGGGGAGCTCAGCGACGTGGCCAATGTGGAGTGAAGGGCACATGGGAGAACTTAAATCCTGTGCACAAGTATAGAAATGGCTAAAGCTTTTTATTTTCTGGAAGATCTCAAAACATGTAAAAGGGATTCTGTGTCCGTGTCCTCTTCACCTTCTGTTCACAATTGCCAGCTCACAGTCAGTCTTGATCTTGTTTTACCTGTACTGCACTGTCCCTTTGTCCTCCCCCTCCCCACACCCCCAGTTCTGTTTTTAAGCAAATTCCAAACATTTTGGAGTAATCTATCAGCGTTCAGATTTCCTGGGCATTTCTCTGTCTATTCATCTCTTGCTGACCCTTTTTTTTCTTTTTTAAAGTCTGTTATAAATCAGAACCAGAAAGGAAAACCATGCTTGGTATTTAAGTCTCTTTCAGTGGTAGCCTCCTGTTTGTTTGCTTTTTTTTTTTTTAATTTCATGCATGAAAAACATGTCCTTTGACTTGTTTTTCTTGGTCTCACTTTTCTGATGGCATCTCCCTTGGTGTTTAATGTTTCTCCATTCCTGATATTTCTGAAATTCTTGATTTCTTATAAATTGAATCAGGAATCTTGTTCAGATTCAGATTCAAATGAGGGTGTGTGGGGGAGGAACAAGAATACATCATAGGTGATGTTATGAGGCCCATGGTGTCTGGTTTTCTGGGGGTTTTTTGTGATGTAGGTATTCTAAGCCTGTTATTTTCTCTGGTGGCAGTGAAGTCAAAATGAATGAAATTTAAAACACCTTGCACATGCCAAATACATTCAACCTCTTGTTTGTTCACTTCTATTCAGTTTAAAAACTGACAGGAAATTAATAGTTGGTTGCTCTTGAAGGCTTCTCCTAGCATGGTGGCCTGCAGTGTTACATACAGCCCCTGCCCCTGTTGCTATTCTCTCTCCCAGGAGATCCTTTCTTACAGGTAAACCAGACCATGAGATACCCTTGAGATTTTTGAAATCCACTGCATTGTTTATCTGGATATTTCAATTTGAATGTTCAATTTCCATCAGGAATGCTTGATCTGTATTTAGATTTTATGAAATTTACAGGTGAAAATGTAGATTCATGTACCAAATTGTTCCTTACACACTTTCCAATGACTGAATAAAGTCCCAGAAATGTCTTTTAATATTTGCATCCACATTGATGAAAAAGCTTTAAGTTTAAATTTTAAATTAAAACTAAGTTAAAGATTTAGTTCCTCACTTAAAAGGACCATACTTCAAGTGTTGGCTGTCATACTGGGCAGTACAGACCAAGAAAGTGAAAAGATTTGGTTCCTCCTCCAACCTGAGAAGGAAATGTTGAGGTTCAGCACTTGAGTGACTGGGTCTGCCAGGGGCCTGGTCTCGTGACCTGGGGGCAGGAGGCATGGTCATACTGAACCTGGTAGAGCTGTGTGGTTGCTGCTTTGTGGATGGCTTAAAAAAGACTGAGAATGTTGGTTGCTAAACGGGGGATTCTGATTTTTCTCTTGTTCTTCAGCGGAGATTCTCCAGGCAAATGACCTCCTCACACAGGGAGTTCTGCTGTACAAACAGGTGATGGAGGGCCGTGTCACCTTTGGGAACACAGTGGCCAGCTCTGTGGGAGACATACCTGTGTCCAGAGGTATGTGCAGAGAGCATCTTCCACCCTCTGCTTGGGGTAGCCTGCAAATCCCGGGAAAGAACTGACTCCTCAGAACATTCTGGGTTATGGTGTAGAAATGAGAGCACACACCCTCTTTTCCCTTTCCCTTGAGAATTGGTTTTATGCAGCCAGACTCTGCCCCCATGTGTCATCACACATCAACTGCTGGGCAGCAACTAGCTTGTAAACAGAAGTGTGTGGTGGCTCTTCTGGGGCCAGATTCAGATTGTGCCTCTTGTGAGTGCTTACTTAGGGGAGCTACGCACCAAAGAAGATTGACCATCAGTGGTTCCTAGTGCAGGGCTAGCTAAATCAGAATCGGTCTAAAATAGTGCTTGAAATGCAGATTCTTAGACCTTTTTGGACCTAGATTACCTGGAGCTGGACCCCAAATTTTTATCAAGCACGTGAGATGATTCTGATAAGCGTGATCAGAACCTCAAAGGCCTCTGAGATGGAGCAATCCGCTCTGCTCTTGTCCTGGTTGGATGGACTGTAAGAGGATTCTGTGATGGCAGGGATGGGAAGGCAGTTCCTCTGGCTGCCTCGTATTTCAGATGCCACTCAAGGCTGTGAGTCAAGCCAATCAACGGCAGTGGAGGGTTCTTCAGGGGTGTGCTAAGAGGGTATGATGTCTTTTGATTGGGAGGAGGCCTGAGGGAAGTGGAGCTTTCACTCATATTTATTTTCCTGTCTGTTTTCTAGTCTTTCAGAATCCAACAGGCTGCGTGAAGAACTGCCCCCTGATTGACTTGGAGGACAGCGGGTCTGAGCAGGCTGGGGCTGTGACGCCATCTTTACTGCATCAGGACCTGGCAGCCTTAGGTAAGGGTGGTGTCTGGGGGGAGCTGGCACAGCGTGGTCCTGACTCCCAGGGGGAGAGTAAGCCCATTCCCCTTGGGGAGTGTGTGCCTGTTTTTAGAAAGAATTGGGTTATACTGGGAAGTTCAGAGAGATCTTCCTTGTACCCAGTCTCAGATTTGCCATGAGTGAGTTGAGTGAGTTCCGGTAATTTGCTTTGTCTCGGCTTTCTGAGTGCTCTAGAAAGGATGGCCTTAGTCTCCAGCTTGTATCAGGTAGAGTTACTGATGTGCACCTCCACGGTGTTCCTTCCTTGCAGGAATCAGTGATGCCCCAGCTACAAGCAAGGTAAGGAGGCTCTTTCTGGGGGCTGGAGAGGAGAGGGGAGGTCCCTCAAACCTGCCTTCATGAAGGCGGCACTGCCCCGGGGAGGGGGGAGGGGGACAGCATAGCCTGGTGGCTCTTGTGGACTCGGAGGTCCAGAGCCTCTCCCTCACTTCCACTGTCTGGCTTAAACCCCTGGAGGGAGACGTGTTTTTGCTCTTCTTCTGTCCCTGCCCTCTTCCGTTGTATCCAGACTCTTGCTTACCAAAGGTCTGCTCAGGAGTCAGGCCCTCTCGCCCTTTCTCCACCTGCCCTAGGAGACGTGGTTAGCCTGCTCTGCGGTGGCTTTGGGGTCAGGAGAGCTGTGCCCTGGTGTCACCACGGCTCACAGTCATTCATATGCTGGCCTTACTTCAGCCATTCCTGGTTTGACAGGTTGCAGGTCAGAATTGCTGTCAGGAAAAGAAGAACCCCACCACCAGTGCGCTGCCAGCTGGCGGTGCTCAGAGCCCTTCTGCAGAAAGGAACTTGCTGGACCTCCTCTCCCCACAGCTGCCTCCGGGATCTCTGTGAGTCTTGTGGGCAGGCAGCCGAGAAGTGTTGCTCCTGTGTGCCATTGGCCGGGCTGCCGCTCTCCCTGAGGGCTGCCCTGTGTGCCGCCCCTTTAAGTCCCCATCCACCCCGAGTCAGGAGGACACATGCCAAAGGCCAGGACCCCTGGAAAGCGGTTTCAGGAGTAACATCAGCGGTAGCTGATGATGATGTTTTTGGTCTTTATAGGTTGGTTTTCTGTTTTCTTGATTTCACTAGTTTGCAGCGATGTTTGATCGCTAGAGAAATAGATCATATAGAAAATCCTAAATACCGTTCCCTAAACACGAGGTTGAATGCGCCTTCTTTGCTTTTATCCTGCACATATAGTAATATGTGGCTTGTTTTACACAAGGGAGGTTATAATTTACAGGTTGTGCCATGCTATGGGTTTTTTTTAACTTTTTAAAAATAATTTTACGTTTGGCTGTGCTGGGTCTTGGTTGCTGCTCTGGTTTTTCTCTGGTTGCAGCCAGCGCGGGCTCCTCTCTAGCTGCGGGGCACAGGCTTCTTGTGGTGGCCTCTCTTATTGCAGAGCAGGGGCCCTAGGGCGTGAAGGCAGGTAGATTCTTTACCACTGAGCCACGAGGGAAACCCCACTGTGGTTTTTTATATCACACATCTTTGATACATTTTCATCATTCATGTAAATTGGCTTCATTCTGATAGTTGAATAATAATTCATATACATATAATGTATACTTCGTCATTTCCCTCTTGGGGATATTTACGTAACTTGCAGTGTGGAGGCACCTGAACAGTTTCTGTAGTACAGATTTATATAAATAGAGTTGCTCTAAGGTATGAATGTAAACACATTTTCATAGATCCTGTCCCTTTGCCTCTGGCAAGGCTGGAGCACTTTGCCCTCCCCAGACAGCTCCCTGAGAGCCTGTGTCCCTGGTGGAGACCTCCGAACTGGGTTGAGATGGAGCTGTGCTGGGAGGTCATTCTTATTTATATCTAACAGATTTCTTCCTAGTTTGCTCTTTATAACCGCTTGACATTCTAATTTTGGTGGGTCACTTCTGTCTGGACTTAGGTTTTCCAAAATTGTTTTTGATTTGTGTTCCAAAGGGACAAAATCATGAAGTATGAATGATGTGGCCAGTGTAACATGACTGCCTGACAACATTAATTAGTTTATTGGGTTCTTATTGTGTGCGCACAGATACACTTCATATACTTTCTCATTTAATTCTTATTATAACCCTATGAGATAAACATTAAAATGTCTCCATTTTGCAGATAAAATTGAGGCATGGGTTAGATTACTTTTCTAAACTCATATACCCTGAAAATATGTACATACACACATATGCATACACATTTATATTTATTTTTTCCCTTGTTCTTCAGAAAGTCTAATCAGATTCCCAGATTTCTCTACAGTTTTTCCAATCTTATTATTTCTTTGCAGGAATTATATTCCACAGAAAAGTATCCCCAAGGAAGTACCACCAGGTACCAAGTCCTCTCCAGGTTGGTCCTGGGAGGCCGGCCCATTGGCTCCTTCCCCATCTTCCCAGAACACTCCTCTGGCCCAAGTGTTTGTCCCTTTGGAGTCTGTTAAGCCCAGTAAGTACAGTTTCACTCTTTTTTCCCTCTCTATTAGACACCCAGCTTTATCCACTCTGGATTGATAGGAGTGGCTCTTAAACTGGGGAAGATACATGGGGGTTTATACTGTTTTATATCCTGCTTTATTTACTATTAAAAGCCATAGCATTGTTTCATGCCCTTAATCTTCAAAATCTTGCCTCCAGGCAAAGGATAAGGCAGGTGGCTTCATGGTCTCTTTGCTGATATTTTTCTTAGTTTTCTATCATGGGGTTGACTCTGAAGCATATTGGAAAGCAGAATTTAATTAGGGTTCTTGAGTCCACACAGGGACGTGATCTTCATTTGGAATTCAGGAAGGGAATGTTCAGTGTGACCTGAGGTAAATAAGAAGAGCTGGAATTAGAAGGAAAGGAAGGATTTGACTGGTGAGCCTCTTCCTCTAAGGAGCCTCATTAAAGCAGGAGATGTAGATATTAACCTCCCTTATTACAAAGGGAAGGAGACTGGAGGCCCAGCTAAATAACGTGACTGCCTGTGGTCAGCACCCTGATATGTGAGCAGGAAACAGCTGAGATCTTCAGGTCTAGGGCCTGGGCCCCTTCCTGGGGCACAGAGTGCCCTTGTGGCTCAGTGTGGTGAGCTCAGATTGCAGAAGACCTTGGAGCCAGGCAGAGCAAGTAAAGTCAGCAGTGGGGGCCCTTTGCGTTCTTAATTTCTATTTTAAACATAATAAATTAATAAAGTATTAATTTCCTAGTTTTGATCATTGTACAGTGGTTATATATAATGTTAATATTTGGATAAGCTAGGTGAAAGGTATATGGGAATTCTTTTATGTTTTTGTAAGTTTTTTAAAAAGTAATTTTTATTGGAGTATAGTGGGGTATAGTCGATTTACAGTGTTGTGTTAGTTTCTGCTCTACAGCAAAATGGATCAGATATACATATATATATGTATACACGTACACATACACACACACATAGAGCTCCATTCTTTCTTAGGTTCTTTCCCCATATACCCTAACTTTTTATAAATCTAAAATTATTAAAACAAAAAAATGTTCAATATAGTTTTAGAAAAGGTAGAAGAGAACAGAAAATTAAAATCATCTGTATCATTACCACCCAGAGATGGAAGTTTTGTTAATATCTTGGTGTATTTTCTTGTCTTATCCATTTACATATATTTAAAAAATTGGTACTATAGTATATATACTGTTTTATATCCATAAATTCATACTTGTGTCACTAACATGTACTGTAACTCATTTATTCAACTTCTTTCTGAAGGATAATTTGTTTCCAGTCATTTACTGTTTAAACAGCGTTATAGTCAACAACTCATTGCAATAAATGGAGACCCATTTTTAAAACTTTCCTGGTTATTTCATTAGGAAATAAAAGAGGAAATGCTGGGTTTAAAATTTTGACCTTTGCTACCAAGTTTCCTTATAGAAAGTTTGCCGTTTGCCCATAACCTCACCACCATACCTCATGATTATTTTCAGTCTTTTAAATCTTTGGCAGTTTCGTTGTTAAAGTATGTATTTGTAATGTGCATTTTGATAAGTGATATTTGACATGAGATAAGGATCTTCATCAAACTTTTTACCAGATGGTTAGCCATTTATCTACCACTTACTGAATTAGCCAATGATTTTCAAAAATACTCTCTTGACGTGTTAAATTCTCAGGTTTGGGTCTCTTTTACTTGCCATTTTGGATCGCAGTTTTGTCCATACCTGAGGATTTGTTCATGCAGATAGCCCTACTCCCCCTCCTTTTCTTATAGTTGGTCTCATGAATCTTCTTTCCCCCCAAATTAACTTTGAAATTATTTCTTAGCTAAATTAGGACAATCCCTTTAGTATTTCCAAGACCTGATTAATTTGAAAAAATCTGATGTCTTTACTGTTTTGTCAAATTAAATATAAGAGATGTTGTATGTGTATATTGTCATACAAAAAAGACCAGAAGGATATAGGCCCAGATGTTAGCGGTGCTTACTTTTGGGGAGTAGTAAAGGTGTTTTCTGTTTCATCCTTTATGATATCCTGTATTTTTTGTGGTGTTCACACATTATCTTTTAATATTTATTTACTTGACTCTTCTAGATCTTAGTTTTGGCATGTGGCATGCAGGATCTTTTTTCTTTTGATTAAGTTGCCGCATATGAGATCTAGATCTCTGACTAGGGATCGAACCCACACCTCCCGCATTGGGAGCATGGACTCTTAGCCACTGGACCACCAGGGAAGTCCCCATATGTTATTTTAATCATAATCATTTCTTGCTCAAAAAAAGTTATTTTTTAATTTTTTTTTTTTAACTGGTAATGCATGGTCGGGTGGCAGGGAGAGATCAGTTTGGAATGTCACAGGAGTCCGCCAGAGCTAATGAGGACTTGGGTTATGGTGGTGCAGAGGGTTGAGCCCAGGAGCTGTGCTGAGTGGAGGAGAGGAGGACTTGGTGACAGATGCACGTCTCTTTCAAGCATGGCTGCTCTTCAGGGGAGTTTGCATTAGCACTAATCCTCTTGGTTGGGTCCTTCTCTGCCAGGCAGCCTGCCGCCTCTTATCGTGTATGACCGGAATGGATTCAGAATTCTGCTCCACTTTTCTCAGACTGGAGCCCCCGGCCACCCAGAGGTGCAGGTGCTCCTGTTGACCATGATGAGCACGGCCACCCAGCCTGTCTGGGACATCATGTTTCAAGTGGCTGTGCCAAAGGTGAGTTAGCAGCTGGCCCGCTCCATGGAATTCTTCAATAAAGGCTGTCGTTTTTGAGCATCAGGTCCTTTTTGGGGACATTATCTATGAGATGGAAAGGTCAGAATCTTCACTTAAAGTAGATGAAGATAAAATGGGAATTTTGTTGGCTCAGTTAACTGGGGATTCCTGAATGTGTATCTTCACAGATGGCTAGATTCGGGTAGGTTCGTAAACAGTTCCTTAAGAGCCTGTCACTTTCCCTCTCTTGACTTTGTTCTTCCCTTCTGGAGCCTGTTCTCTCACAGACAGTCTCCACAAAGCAGGAAAACGGCCACCAGCAGCTGCAGTTACGTGGGCTTTAACTCTTTTTATCTCAAAATAAACTGCCCGCTGGCATGAGGCATTGCATATGGATTACCCAACAAAGGGCTGGGACCGGCCTTGTTGATGTTACTAGTATACCTTGGGCCAGTAACTCGTGTTCCGGGATGTGAGGTACTCTGGCCAAGTAGGATATTACATCCCTTTGTCAAGGGAAGTCAGTCCCCACAGGTTAACAGCCAAACTAGACTCACAAGAAATGGGCAAGGGGCCTGTCCTGAAAGGAAGGATTCAAGGCAGACAAAAATAAAACTCTGCATTTGCTTTTCTTTTTCTTTAAGGTTTACTTATTTTTATTTTGTTATTATTTTTAAATTTATTTATGGCTGTAGTGGGTCTTGGTTGCTCCACGCGGGCCTTCTCCAGTTGCAACAAGTGGGGACTGTTCTTCCTTGTAACTGTGTATTTTGTATTGGGGTACAGCGGCGCAATAGTGTTGTGCTAGTTTCACGTGAACAGCGAAGGGACTCAGCCGTACACACGCACGTGTCCATTCTCCTCTAAACTGCCCTTCCATCCAGGCTGGCAGGGTCTGCTCTCCAGCTGCAGTGTTCGGGCTTCTCATTACTGTGGCTTCTCCTGTTGTGGAGCTGGGGCTCTAGAGCACGGGCTCAGTAGTTGTGGCAAATGGGCTTAGTTGTTCCCTGCATTGGCACTGCAATGGCAGGTGGATTCTTTACCACTCAGCCACCAGGGACACCCCAAACTATGCACTTTCTAACATTCATGGTAATTTTGTAGGGCATCGACTCTCATTACCTCTATCTTACAAATTATCAGTCCAGGGTTCAGAAAGGTTAAGTATTTTGCCCAGAGTCACAGAGCTAGTGAGAGGCAGAGTTAGAATTCAGTGCAGGATGTGCGGTCTTTCTTCATGTGCTGCATCTCAGAAGCTGACCTTTGACCACACAACTACAGATACACTTTCTGTATGGGTGGGGTGGGAGGGTCTTCCAGATTCTTTCAGCCATTGGTGGGGTGGAGGCCAAGCTCTCCTGTTCACCAGATCTTCCTCATTAAAGCTGTCATTTGTTAGGCATGAGTTATATGTTGGATTTCTCCCCCCGATAGTCGATGAGAGTGAAACTGCAGCCGGCGTCCAGCTCTAAGCTTCCTGCTTTCAGTCCTTTGACGCCTCCAGCTGTGATCTCTCAGATGCTGCTGCTGGACAATCCACACAAAGTACGTTCTGGTATCTGTGCTAGCAGGGAAATAGGGGCCCTTGAACTCCAGGTAGGCAGCCTGGCAGGTGGAGAGAACTGCATTGAGGTCTTAGTTTGGTTGGGATGCTGGTGGAATGTCCCTTGCTGGAGTCTGTTTTCCTTTGGGGCTGATTGGAAGATCTGTGACCAGGTTGTCATAGCTGTGGACCAAGGGAGTGGTCCACACACTCTCTAGCTCCATGGAATCCTCTGGAAAGGTAAGGCCAGCCTGTCGTCTTAGCTGGTCTCCACCTCATGGCTGCTAAAGTGTGGGAAGACACCCAGGGTGTCTTCCTGGCTACCCCGTGTTTATAGTCCCAGAGGGTCGAGGCCAGGGTATGCCTGTCACCCAGGCATACCTAACTTGGGTGGAGTTAACATACACATACTGTTACTTGCTGACTGCTGAATGGGTAAAGGCTTTGACTCTGGGCCCATCTCCCTGTCACTCCCCACTAATTTAAGGTCTTTTATCTTTGCCCAGGAGCCCATCCGGTTACGGTATAAGCTGACATTCAACCAGGGTGGACAGCCTTTCAGCGAAGTAGGAGAAGTGAAAGACTTTCCGGACCTGGCAGTCTTGGGTGCAGCCTGACTCCTCCCAGGACAGAGCTTGCCGTTCACGCTTAGGCTAATGTTCCTTTTGCTGTCTAGATAGGACTGATCATGGTGATTTAGTGCATAGTGCCAAGAGTTCTGTCCTGACATCAGGCTCTGGATGCCAGCCTCCGACTTATTCTGCAGATGTGTGTGTGTGTGTGTGTGTGTGTGTGTGTGTTGCCAGGGGGCTCAAGGGGAGGGATGAAGGCAGTGTGGGAAATGCTAAAACATTTCTGATAACCATCTGCTGCGGTCATGTCTGGTTTTGCACGTTGGTGGACACTGATGTCCCTGCCTCAGGTTGGAGGTTTTATAAGCCAAAGTTGTCACTGTTGTTTTCCATGTATTATTATCTTTTCATTCATCCACTCTGTGCCTTGTCAGCCTCTGAAAGTCTTGGTTGCTCCCAGGCTGCTGTTCTCAGGGACCCATAAGGGACCTGGTGGTTCTTGGGGCAGAGTGTCTTCTGGGATGCTCTCTTCCAAGAAGGACCTCGTCTCCATTTCCATTAGCCAATGCTGCTTGCATGTGTCCCGGAAGACCTTCTGAATGGAACGCTTGTTGCACTGTGTCCTAGGCGAGGGGTTGCCACTGGACCAGAGGACCGCGCTTGGTGGGCCAGTCATGTCCTTTACCACTGTGCCTTAGAATCGCCTGTAGACAGACCCTGCAGGGCAGAGGGGAAAGCAGATCCCAGGCCTTATTCAGGCCTCAGGTTCCATGGGCTGGGCAGCCTGTCTGGACCCTTCCTCAGGACCCTCATCTCCATCCTCCTCCTCTTTCTCTGCAACCATTTACCCGGAACTCTTTGAAGGTGACACAATGCCAGTCGTTGTAAGTCATAACTGACAGGTTCACCCTGGCCTGCCGACTTCACAATCCACGGTGAAGAACTGTGATGCAAATGAGATACGAAAAGAGTTTAGCAATGATTCAAGTGGTGACTAAATCTAGAAAGTCATTGAATAAATACCTGTGTAACAAATATACTTTGTGGAGTTTTGAGTAAGTAGGAGATGCAATGCCCATTGCATTTGGAGATGATAGGCTAGAAGGGATTGCTCGTCTGTTGAAGTGAGGAAGACTTCCTGAAGAATGTGGAACCTTAAGAACTCTTTCAGGGAAGAGAAGCCCTGAAGATCTGAATGAAGCTGAAAGAGACGGATTTTTGTTACATTTTTGTCATGGTGTGAACAGAAAATTCCAGGCTTGTTACAGTTATTCCTTAGCACCTACTAGGTGCTAGCCTTTTTGTGCGTGTTTTCCAAGTCGTGCTTGGCCTGATGAGTGGAGAGAGCTAAGCCTGGCTAAGATGGCCCGATGTAGGATATGAGATCTGAGCAGCTCACCTGTCTGGGCAGGATTCCACTTCAGAAACTGCATGGCTTTTGGGGGGGCTCTTTGTCACAAAATTGGGTACTTTGTAGTCTGATCTTTTACTTCCTGCATATAACTGAAAATCTGCCAAGACTGTTGCGGATGGGAGCTGTAAAAAAAAATCAAGGTATGCTTGATGTGAAAACTCAAAACAGGTAAGTGATGGGGTGATTTCTTCATTTGTCATAACTCATAAGATTCATTTGACTCTAAAGTCTTATGATCAGATAGTCTTTAGAGCCTTTATAGGCTCAAGTTTATTTCATAAGGTCTTCTATACTGCCTATTGTAAAGACGATGCCTGGCTATGAAGAGCTTCCATCCAAAATGGGTAAATGAGACTGACAACATGAAAAGACCTTTATCCCATAGTTAAAAGGTAGAATTTCTGTGTGTGAACATACATCTGTTGCCTAGGAGACAGCTTGCCAGTGGTTCTCTGCTTGGGTGGAGTTGGACAGGGCAAGGGGGTGGGGGGTGGGTGTCCTGAAAGTGGCCAGCAGTGCCTTCTAATTCTGAAGTTCAGTGACCACTTAAGACATAGCCCTTATCCTTTATTCACTCAACTGGTAGTTGACTAGCTGCTGTTGGGAGACCCATCATGTGTCTGGCGGAGGTTTGACACTGATGACCCCGTGTTTCCCCTCTCCTGAACTCCTCCTCCCAGGATCCTGCTCATCCCTGTCTCTCGGCCTATCTCTGACTGTTCTTTTAGTCTTTCCTTTAAATGTGTTTGCAGAGGATTTAGTCCTGAGGGCTCTTCTGAGCATTCTGGGCAGTTCACCACTAGGCGGGTGGTAGACTTCTTGCTGACCTCAGGTCCGTGTTTCAGGCCGCCTAGTGGATGTCTTCATCTGGAGGTTCCCACTGTTGCCTCCAAGTGCTTAAAATGGAACACAGCCGCCTCCCTCTCTTTCTCTCTGTTCATTTATTTGAAAGCACCTTTCTAAGCCTTCATGGATTCTTGATTCCTGCTTCATCTCCATTCCTTCAGTACTGTTTTCTCATCTGGTCTGTTTCTTTTTTAAAAAATTTGTTTGGCCACACCATACAGCATGCAGGATCTTAGATCCCTGACCAGGGATCGAACCTGTGCCCAGTACATTGGAGGGGAAGGTCTTAACCACTGGACCGTCAGGGAGGTCCCCTCGTCTAGTCTATTTCTAAATAGTACCACATTTTGGCCTCCCTGCTGTATTGTCACCGCCTTGGTTTAGCTTTTTTTTTTTGGCACTACAGTAGCCTGCCTCTCAGTTCTCCTCTGAGCCATTATGCATTATCGTTGGCCACCATCAGATTTCTGATCTGGGTACCTGATCCCTGCTGAAAAATTCCAAACGGGTGGTCAGTGCTCTAAAAGTGTGTGCAGCTGAATTCAAGTTGCTTACTTGGGGCATTCAGTGCCCTCTGTAACTGTGTGCTCCCTACCCTTCTGGCATCATCTGTCAAGAATAGAGCACACTGCCAGAGCCACAGGAAAGTCCCTTCACAATGCCATGTTTTCTCATAATCTGACTACCACCTGCAGTTAACTCCTTTTATCTCCAATGAATTTAAGTTTGGGCTAAAATGCTGCTCCATCTGCAAGCCACTCTGGGAGGGTAGATGGGCTGTGGAGATAGTAAAGATTGAAAGAAGGATAAAAAACTTAAGACCAAACACATGAATACTAATTAAAAATGAGATAATGTAGATTAAGAGATCAAACATGAAAGGTTGAAAGCAAAGGTGATATTCTCATACAAATAGTATTTACTAAAGTGTTTATGGAGAAGGCAATGGCACCCCACTCCAGTACTCTTGCCTGGAAAATCCCATGGATGGAGGAGCCTGGTAGGCTGCAGTCCATGGGGTTGCTAGGAGTCAGACACGACTGAGCAAATTCACTTTCACTTTTCACTTTCATGCACTGGAGAAGGAAATGGCAGCCCACTCCAGTGTTCTTGCCTGGAGAATCCCAGGGACGGGGGAGCCTGGTGGGTTGCTGTCTATGGGGTCGCAGAGTCGGACACGACTGAAGCAACTTAGCAGCAGCAGCAAAGTGTTTATAAATCACAAATTCTTTAAATATATCTAATACAGAAGGTGCTTACTCAACCCCCAAATACAGAATATAGAATTCTGTCAACTAGTTTGTTTGGTTTTTATACTAAGAACACACACAATAGAGTGCTGGCCATGATTTGTGTTGTATTTTTTAAGAGGGAACACCTGACCTCTCACTGGGAAGAAGCGGAGTCAAGTAGATGAAGTAGGATGAGCCCGAAGTCCAGAGAGTTCGCCACATTTTCACTTTCAGCTGGCATGAAAAACTCCAGGCCTTCTGCCCCTTGCCCAGCGTGTTCCCGGGTATACCCTGTTCCCTCTGAGAAAGCGTGCATCTAAAAATGTGTAAACATTCTGCTGCTTTGACTTCTATTCTTGAATACATTATCCCATGGCTAGAGGTAATACTTTTCATACTGTTGAAAATACATACATAACATTACAAAATATATACATGTTGAAAATACATACATACATACATGCTGCATGGTGGCATGCTGCAGTCCATGGAGTCACAGAGAGTCAGACACAACTGAGCGACTGAACTAAAGTGAGGGGTAATACTTTTACTTTAGAAATTGAAAAACCTACTGTGGTGTTCAGGCTCCAGATAACATAGGTTTTTAAAGTTTGAGGTCTTCTGAAGCCCCAACAGTTTAATTTAATCACCCCCTAGTTGTAATTCTGTTCTTGAGCTTCATGTACTGCCTCTAGCCATGTGACCTGGGACAAGTAATTTGTCCTCTTCTGCTTCCTTCCTTGAAAAGAACACAACAGGATTGTTTTGAGAAGTGAGTTGTTATACATGAAGTGACTCCAATCCTGCATGGTAGTAAGCTAAGACTCATTTCATTTACTGTATGTTTGTCCCTCTGGTTTCTAGTACATGAACAGACTTGACTTATCCATAACTTTTTGTTTTTTTGCTGCAGCGTGGTACGCGGGATCTTAGTTCCCTAACCAGGGATTGAACCTGTGCTTCCTGCAGTGTAAGCTTGGAGTCTCAACCACTGGATCTTCACTGCCAGTGAAGTTCCCATACCTGAAATTTACCTCATGAAATAAATGTAAGCAAATATTTAAAATTTTGGCAGGGTTCAAATTAATACTGAAATGCAGTAAATATCAAGGATAGATAAAAATATTGGAAACCACATGCCTAAATCTAGCCAAAAGCAGAAAGCCATAACAATATACTCAGAAACTAATGAACACACTTCCTATAAAATACTCACTCAAATTTTGTAAACAAGGCTATGTAATTCTAAACTTTACAACCCTGAGACTCAAAGAACAAAGTTATGATTGCAGGCAAGGGGTATGGGGGAAGGGGTAGTTAGGGAGTTTAAGATGGACTTGTACACACTGTTAAAAAAAATTCCTTGAACTTTGCCTCATAAATTGTGCATGTTTCAATAAAAATTTCAAAAATTAGAAAAAATTAAAATTTATAATCCTGTCTCCAAAATCTGAAACAGATAACTGTTATTAGTTTATTCTTGTTTTTTGAGTGCATAACCAAAATACTAACTTTAAAGCTAGTGGCATATTGAAAGAATACACTTTGTAGAGCCTTTGGGAATGCAGTTAGCCACATTAATAATGCAAATGGACTATTTGATCATCTGAGTAGATGAAGAAATGGCATTTTCTCTCATTCATTGTTTATTCCTAATAGAATCAAACTACTAGCATCATGTTTAATAAGGAAATAACTACAGTGGCTTAAACACAGAGGCTTGTTTTCCTATTTAAAAGAAATCCAGAGGGCTTCCCTGGTGGTCCAGTGGTTAAGAATCATCCTTTCAATGTAGGGAAAACCAGATTGATCCCTGGTCTAGGAGGATCCCACATGCCCTGCAGCAATTAAGCCAGTGAGCCGAAACCCACGTGTTGCTAAGCTAAGAGCCAGGATATGTAGGAGTTTCTGCTGCAAAACCAAAAACACCCTTCTCCTCCATGTACATCAAGAGATTACTTCTAATCACAAAAGCAGACGTCTCAAGTTAATGATTTTAGTGCTTTTCTATGTATGGGAAAGGTGCCAGAGTCTGGACTCTGAAATAATTCCTGATACACATCTTGAGGACCAGTATCCTGTGTTTTTTTTTTTCTTTTCAACTCAGAATTCCCCTCAGGGTATACCATAGGGGCAGCTGCAGTGGTTGATGGCTTTATCACTGCAACATCCTTTGTTTATGGAAGTGGCAAGCGACATCCTTAGTCCACAGTGGTATAAGCATCACAAAGTTATTAGGGACCTAAGCTCCAACCAGTGCTAAGTCCACCACCCAAGGATGTACTCGACATTATGTTATGAGCTTTAGCTGCTGAAGTTCTAGGCAACAGAAAGGGAGTGGGGGGAGGAAGGAATAAAGGAAAACTTCTGACATTCTTAAGGTTTCCTGGAAGTTTTATGTGACATTTTAATTCACATCCTATTGGCTATTTAGTAACATGAGCTCACCTAGGCCACACCTAGGTGCAATTTATTTTTAATTCTCAATGTTAGCTTTTCAGAATTCAAACAGAAGGTGGAAAGTCTTCCCACCAGTCCTTCTAAGAGATACTATTACTAGTTTCTTGGAGATATTCTAGACATTTTTAAGCAAACGAACTGTCCATACTTTGCTTTTTTGTTGTTTAATGTAACTTGATGGCAAAGGAAGAAGCAGGTGGCAGAGGATGAGATGGTTAGATAGCATCACTGACTCAAGGGACATGAATTTGAGCAAACTCTGGGAGATAGTGGAGGACAGAGCTAGTAAACAATAGATGACTTGGTGATATTGCCATTATCAGCATGAACTGCTGAACAGAAAAAAAGAGTAGCCCCTGCTCGCCTCTCTTCTGACAGCAGATGGAATCAATCACATGTTGAAAGTGCTTTGTATTAAAACTGGCACATGAACTTCCTGATCACTTCCGTGTACCTCCAGCCTCTCCCTTCCACTGACCCCATTCCTGTGGGCAACAGAGGTTGAGATGGTTGGATGACATCACCAACTCAATGGACATGAGTCTGAGCAAACTCCGGGAGATAGTGAAGGACAGGAAGCCTGGTATGCTGCAGTCCATGGGGTCGCAAATAGACACGACCGAACAACAAAGACTGCTAAAGTCCGCCCTGCAGCATTCCCTTGCATGGGGGAGTGAAAAAAGGATGGGTTTTGGAGTCAGGTTCAGTTTCTAGTTTCTTGCCATCTTGGGCAAGTTGCTTAACAGCTAGGCCTCAGTTTTTATATTCCAAATGATAAAAATGTTAAAAATCTACTTCATAGTTTTTGGTGACTATTCAATAAAGTCAACAAAATACCAGACCTGATAGTTACCCTTTAAATGTGTGTGTGTGCGCTCAGTCGCATCCGACTCTTTGTGACCCCATGGACTGTAGCCTGCTAGGGTCCTCTGTCCATGGAATTTTCCAGTCAAAAAACGAGCAGGTTGCCATTTCCTACTCAAGGGATCTTCCCGACCCAGGGATCAAACTGGAGTCTCTAGTGTCTCCTGCATTTCACCTCAAATCGCCTCATCTAAGATTTCTCTTTTTTTAATTTACTACCTTAACTTGTGGTTACTTCCATTTTGTCACTATATTCATTTCAAAACCTCTCCTGCTCTAATGGAAACCAATGAAATTTTGCTAAGGATACTAATAACCTAATATTTTCAGAGACAGCAAAAAAGATTGCATTTAATAAAAGCTGACCATCTCTATATTAAGATTAGGGTCAGCTGCAGGAAATCAAAAAAACTTCACAGCGGCTTAAGCAATATTTAGATCTCTCTATTAGATTCCCAACACTCTTGAACAAAGTTGGATGACTTAACAGAAATTTATTGTCTGGCAGTTCTGGAGGCTAGAAATCTAAAATGAGGACGATGCTCTTCCTGAAACCAGTAGGAGAATCCTGGGGTCTGTGACAGTCTTTGGCCCTCCCTAGCTTGTAGCTGCATCACTGCAGTCTCTGCCTTCATGGTCACTTTGTGTTCTCCGTGTGTGTGTCTCCCACGACGGTCCTGTAAGGATACCGATCTTACTGGATTAAGGACTCACCCCACTTCGTATGATCTCATCTTAACTAGTTACATCTGCAATGACACCACTGCCAATTAAAGTCACATTTGGAAGGACTAGGGGTTAGGATTTGTACCTCTCCTGGGGGGTGGGGGTGGGGGGAGACACAATTCAATCCATACCACTTGCAAATTCAAGAACCGCAAAGGTAGTGGACCTAGGACTGGTGTGCAGTCCATGGTCAGGTACCTGCTGCTGCTAAGTCACTTCAGTCGTGTCCGACTCTGTGCGACCCCATAGATGGCAGCCCACCAGGCTCCCCAGTCCCTGGTATTCCCCAGGCAAGAACACTGGAGTGTGTTGCCATTTCCTTCTCCAGTGCATGAAAGTGAAAAGTGAAAGTGAGGTTGCTCAGTCATGTCTGACTCTTAGCAGCCTACCAGGCTCCTCCGTCCATGGGACTCTCCAGGCAAGAGTACTGGAGTGGGGTGCCATTGCCTTCTCCGGGTCAGGTACCTAGATGTCTTCAATCTTGTCCTGCCATGAGTGACTTCATTCCTAAGAACACTCAGTGAGCCTCAAGATAGGTCAATAGAAGTTACCCAATCTGAATAACAGAAAAAAACAAGAAAGATATATACAGCTGCAGAGATCTGTGAGACACAATTAGGTGTATGGTGACCAAATACACACCAACATATACATAATGGGAGTTCCCAAAGGACAAGCGAGAAAAAGGGGCAGAAAAGTTGGTTGAAGAAATAATATCCAAAGCCTTCCCAAATTTGCTGAAAAACATTACATGTACATAAAATTCAACAAGCTTCAAGTAGGATAAAGTCAAAGAAACCCAGACCTAGACAAAATGTAGCCAAACTTAAAAGCCAAAGATAAAATTGTGAAAGCCTTTAGAGAAAAATGACTTACCACATACAATAAGCTCATAATAGATCAAGAGCTGACTTCTCACTGGAAACAATAGAGAAGGCAGTGGGATGACATATTCAATGGTCTGAGTAGGAAAGAATTCTCTACCCAGCATTACTGTCTTTCAGAAATGAAGGTATAATAAAGATATACCCAACTAAAGGCAGATAATTTGATGCAAGCAGATTTGTCTTGTGAAAAAAGCTTTCTTGAAGTTCTTCAGGCTGAAATGAAGTGAACAGTAAGTCTACATGAAGAAGCAAAAAATACTGGTGAAGGTAATTTTAATTAAAAGACAATTGCACAAAACAATAATAAAAAATGTCTTGTGTTTATAACAAAGAAACATACTGTCTGTGGTAACAGCAGCTCCGCAGAGAGGGGAGGGAGTAGAAGGCTGAAGCAAGGTGGTGGTGGTTCACATTGCTCACTGAGACCCCATGAACTGCCACGTGCTGGGCTCCCCTGGCCTTCACCATCTCCTGGAATTTGCTCAAACTCATGTCCGTGGAGTCCATGATGCCTTCTAACCATCTCATCCTCTGTCGCCCTTCTACCCTCAATTTTTCCCAGCATCAATGTCTTCCAATGAGTCAGCTCTTCCCATCAGTTGGCCAAAATACTGGAGCTTCAGCTTCAGCACCAGTCCTTCCAGTGAATATTCAGGGTTGATTTCCTTTAGGATTGACTAGTTTGATCTCCTTGCAGTCCAAGGGACTCTCAGCAGTCTTTTACAGCATCACATTCGAAAGCATCAATTCTTCAGCACTCAGCCTTCATCATGGTCCAACTCTCACATTCACTACATGACTACTGGGAAAACCATAGCTTTGACTATATGGACCTTTTCTGGCAAAGTGGTGTCTCTGCTTTTTAATACACTGTCTAGGTTTTTCATAGCTATTCTTCCAAGGAGCAATCGTCTTTTAATTTCATGACTGTAGTCACTATCTGCATTGATTTTGGAGCCCAAGAAAATAAAATCTGTCACTGTTTTCATTTTTTCCCCATCTGTTTGCCTTGAAGTAATGGGACTGGATGCCATGATCTTAGATTTTTAAATGTTGAGTTTTAAGCCAGCTTTTTCACTCTCCTCTTTCACCCTCATCAAGAGGGTCTTTAGTTTCTCCTTGATTTCTGGAAAAATAAAATTAACAGACTTTAATAAAATCAACAAACTTTAGCTAGATAGACCACCAAGGGAAAAAAAGACAAATATTGCCAAAATCAAGAAATAAAGAGGGGCAGTTACTACCAATTCTACAGAAGTTAAAAAGGATTATAAAGGAATGTTACAATTTTTTGCCAAAAAATTTCACAGATTAGATGAAATGGACAAATTTGTAGAATTTCTCAACATACCAACTGATTTAAGAAGAAACAAAATCTTAATAGATCTATAACAAGTAAAGAAGTTGAATTAATAATTTAAAATATTCCCACAAAGAAAAGTCCAGGCCCAGATGGCTTCACTTTGAATTCTGTCAGCTATTTAAAGAAGAGACGTTATAATCTTTACAAACTCAGAAAATGGAGAAGGAAGGATCACATCCTTCTATGTGGATCATTCTATGAGACCAGTGATATCCTTAAACCAAAATTAGACGAAGATCACAAAATGATATTACTGGCTAACTTCCCCCATGAACATAGACATGAAAATCCTCAACAAAATGTTAGCAAAGCAAAGCTGGTAACATATAAAATTGTTATACCCCATGACCAAGTAGAATTTATCCCAGGAATGCAAGATTGGTTTACCATCCAAAAAACTACTGTTGTATACTTATACATCATATGAATAAAATAAAACCACACAATTTATAAAATACAATATTTTAACATACTGATGGAAAAATAGGAACAGAACGAAACTTCCTTGACTTAAAAAAAGGGCAACTATGAAAAACGTACAACTAGCATCGTACTTCATGGTTAAAGACTGGATGCTAAAGACAGATCCTTAAAAGGATGTCTGTTGCCACTTCTGTTCAACACTGCACTGAAGATTCTAACCAGCACATTTAGTAGATGGAAAAAAGAAAGACATCTAACCTGGAGAGAAAAAGGAAAATTTTTCATTTTTTCATGATTCTGTATGTGGACAAATCACACACACACAGAAAGACAAAAGAAAAGAAAGACAGTGCTAAGTCATGTCTGACTCACGCGACCCCATGGACTGTAGCCTGCCAGGCTCCTCTGTCCATGGGATTCTTCAGGCAAGAATACTGCAGTGGGTTGCCATTTCCTTCTCCAGGGGATTTTCCTAACCCAGGAATCGAACTCAGTTCTCCAGCATACATATAGACACACACAGACAGACACACACAAACTAGAACTGAATTTAGATGTTCAAGAGGTACAAGAGAATCATACAAAAGTCAAGTGTGTTTCTAACACAAGGAACAATATGAAAACCAAATTAAGAAAATTTCATTCACAGTAGTATTAACATGAATACTTTGGAATACATTTAGCAAAAGAAGTAGAAGACATTTACAATGTACAGTGTTTGACTACTATTGTTTCTACTAGGGGACAGCTGTAACGTGGACACATTTTTGGTTGTCACAGTTTGGGGGAGGGGATGCTATTGGCATCTAGTGAGTAAAGGCCAAGAATGCAGTTAAACATTTTACAATGCATCGGACAGCCCTCCACAACAAAAATTATCTGGTGCCAAATGTCAATAGCACCAAGTTTGAAAATTCTGCTCTAAATAAATGGAGAGGCATTTCATGTTCATGGATTTGAAGACTCAACCCTGTCAAGATGCCAGTTCTCAAATAGATCTATAAATTCAATATGATCTCTGTTCCAGCAACTTTTGGGGTAGAAATTGATAAGCTGATTATATGATGTATATGGAAATGCAAACGGTATGGAGTAGCAAAACAATTTTTTAAAAGAATAAAATGAGAGGACTAACATTACCAGATTTCAAAACTTATGTAAACTACAGAATCAAGACAGTTTGGTATTGGTATAAGAATAGGAGTATAGATGATGGAACAGAATTAAAGTGCAGAAACCCTTACATTTATGTCATTTGATTTTTGACAAAGATCTAAAGGCAATTCAGAGGAGAAGGAAAAGTCTATTCAACAAATGGTCCTGGGAGAGTTGGAGTTGTATGTGTGTGTCAGTCACTCAGTTGTGTCCAACTCTTCTCGAACCTGTGGACTGTAGCCTTCCAGGCTCCTCTGTCTATGGGATTTTCCAGGCAAGAATACTGGAGTGGATTGCCATTTCCTTCTCCAGGGGATCTTCCCGACCCAGGGATCAAACCTGGGTCTCCTGCATTGCAGGCAGGGAGAGTTGTATACCTGCATGCAAAAAAAAAAAAAAAAAAAGAAAAAAAGAACTTAGACCTTTACCTCATATCATACACAAAAAATGAATTCAAACTGGATCATAGATCTAAATGTAAGAGCTAAAATTTTTAAACTTCTAGAGAAAAATATATAAGTTTATGATTTCTGGTTAAGTGAAGATTTCTTACATATAATATCAGAAGTATAATTCATAAAATAGAAAAAGATAATGGAATTTATAAAAATTAAAAATGTATGCTCCTCAAAAGGCATCATTAAGAAAATGAAAAGACAAGCTATAGATTGAGAAAAAATATTTGCAAACCACACCTCTAATTCAGGAATTACATACAAAATACATAAATAGCTTTGCAGTTCAATAATATGAAGACAGACCTTCCCCAATAGCTCAGAGGTAAAGAATCTGCCTACAGTGCAGGAGACTCAGGAAGACAGGTTTCAATCCCCTGGTTAGGAAGATCCCCTGGAGGAGGACACAGCAATCCCTCCAGTAGTCTTGCCAGGAAAAGCCCATGGACAGAGGAGCCTGGCGGGCTACTGTCCATTGGGTCACACAGAGTCGGACACGACTGAAGCGACTGAGGATGCACGCAATATGAAGATGCTGCTACTGCTGCTGCTAAGTCGATTCAGTCATGTCCGACTCTGTGCGACCCCTGGACAGCAGCCCACCAGGCTCCCCTGTCCCTGGGATTCTCCAGGCAAGAACACTGGAGTGGGTTGCCATTTCCTTCTCCAATGCATGAAAGTGAAAAGTGAAAGTGAAGTCGCTAAGTCGTGCCGGACTCTTAGCGACCCCATGGACTGCAGCCTACCAGGCTCCTCCATCCATGGGATTTTCCAGGCAAGAGTACTGGAGTGGGGTGCCATTGCCTTCTCTGAATATGAAGATAAGCAATGCCAATTGAAAATGGGCAAAAATTTTGAAAATATATTTCATCAAAGAAGAGGTAAGAACTGCTAATAAGCACATGAAAAGGTGTTCAATATCATTAGCTATTAGGGAAATGCAAATTAAGGCAACAAAGACTTACCACTACATACCAAATGTAACTGGAACCCTCATACCTCATTGACTGTAATGTAAAGTGGTATGGGGGATAAGTTTGGCAGTTTCTTTAAAAATTAAACATAAATCTATCTTACCACTTAGTTCCACACCTAGGAATCTATTCAAAAGAAATGAAAACATGTCCATACAAAGACATATAGTGAATGTTCACAGCAGCATTATTTCTAATAGCCTTATTTGACTGACTTCCAGGTCTTAGTTGTCATATATGGGATCTAATTCCCTGACCAGGGATTGAACCCCGGACCCCCTGCATTGGGAGCACAAAGTCTTAGCCACTGGACTGCCAGGGAAACCCCTCTAATAGCCTTAAACTAGAAACAGCATAAATGTCCATCTACTAGTGCATGAATAAGCAAAATACGTCATATCCACACAATGAAATACAACTCAGCAACGTAAGGGAACAAACTTTATGGTTGGTGAAAGAAGCCAGATGCAGAAGACTACATAGTGCATGATTTCATGTGTCTGAAATGTCCAGAAAAGGTAAATTTGTAGAGTCAGAAAGCACATCAGTGGCTTCCTGGGACTTGGGGGTGGGAGCAGAGATTAAGTGCAAACAAGCAGGGAGGAATTTTTTGGCTGATGGAAATGTTCTTGTGAAGGTACCCCACCTTGTTAAATTTGCTAAAAATCGTTGGATTGTATATTTGAAGTGAGTGAACTGTATGCCCTGTAAGTTATTAATCAATAAAGCTGGGGGTTTTTTTGTTTTGTTTTGTTTTGAACTTCAGCTCCTCGGGGAGGAGAGGGGCATACGGCAATTACAGGCACCCAAGTCTTCTGAGCATGCCGCGGGACTACATCAGTTTGCTTCTACCAGGTGAGCGTATTATCTTTCCTATTAATAATTTGTGGATTTAGGTTCTTAACTATATAGTCTTCAGGAACTACTGTATGCACTGAATTGGAGTATGCCTGGATGAGAACAGATAAATGGCAAAATTAAGCACAGTGTAACCAAAGGATGCTTTTATTTGCTTTTTAAATTTTGAATCCTATGACAAAGGAGGCCTTCCCAGATATCTCTTTCCCGAGGTATTACATTGCTTTAAGCTAGAGGAAACAGGACCGAATGGCGAATTCCAGAGTTTTGTGTCTCAGGCCACGGACAGGAGGCCACCGTGGCTACAACAGTGAGACAGGAGCTGGAAGCGTGGTGGGCAGAGACCAGGTCATGTAAATTCGTCTGCCCGCTTTGGGAAGGCACTGAAGGACGGCAAAGAATTCAGGTTTCAGTAGTAGGCTGGCCTGAGTTCAAATCCCACTGCGCTACATTCTAGCTACGTGATACTGAACAACTTGCTTAACTGCCTCAGTTCTTCCACTTTAATTTGGGGGAGAACAATAGCACTGAAAGGATTGTGAGGACTAAGTGTGCTAATAAAAGTAAGGGCTTAAGAGTAAAGCACGTATTTAAGCGCCCAGCCGGCATTTAAATTAGCAGAGGAGGAGGGACGCTCCTCCGGTTGGACGCTCGCAGCCCGTCGCATATCCCGGAACGCCTGCAATCACTATAGTAACGGCTACCTACTTCCGGAAGAAGTACGGCGCGCGGCGAGGGTCAATCTCGGGCGTACACATCAGCGCGCTGATCCAGAGGCTGTGGAGGGGTCTGTCTCCGGCGCGGTCGGTCCCCGCCCGCTGCTTCCCAGGCTGCCGCGGGTGCTCTCGCAGAGCTGCCTGCTTCTGCAGCCGAGTGGCCGCCCGGAGCCAGGTCTTCAGGCTTGGACGCCGAGCTGCGACGGTGCAGCCATGGACTTCTCCAAGTTCCTGGCGGAAGACTTCGACGTGAAGGAGTGGATCAACGCGGCCTTCAGGGCTGGCCCCAAGGAGGCGGCGGCCGGGAAGGCGGACAGCCACGCAGCCACCCTGGTGATGAAGCTGCAGCTGTTCATCCAAGAGGTGAACCACGCCGTGGAGGGTGAGCGGCCTGGCAGAGCTCCCTGACGGGTCCGGGGTCTGCGGGGGTGCACGTAGTGGGCAGTGAATGTCAGCGCCTCGCATGGAGAGCGAGCGAGCCCGGGTCTGGTTCTCGCACAGTCCTCGTGGGGACATCCAGGTCTCAACCCCGCTGTTCGTCTCTCTGCAACACTTGCAGATTTGGGATCTTGCTTTCCACTTTCGGCAGTGCTGTCAAGTTACCTTTTAAAACTTGAGTGAATTTTAAGAAGGTGAAATAACTGGTCAACTGATTCTTAGATTTGGCAAAAAGCATATAGAAGATGTATAGGGAAGACATTGTTTTAATGGATAAAAAAAAATGATCTTGTTACCTGTAGTTGATTTGCAATGTTGTGTTAATGTCTACTGTACAGTAAAGTGATTCAGTTATATATGTTATATATATGTATTCAGTAAGCTGAAACTCCAATCCTTTTGCCACCTGATGCGAAGAGCTGACTCGTTTGAAAAGACCCTGATGCTGGGAAAGATTGAAGGCGAGAGGAGAAGGGGGCGACAGAGGATGAGATGGTTGGATGGTATCACTGACTCAATAGACATGAGTTAGAGTAAACTCCAGGAGTTGGTGATGGACAGGGAGGCCTGGCATCCTGCTTCCATGGGGTTGCAAAGAGCTAGACACAACTGATCGACTGAACTGACTGACTGACTGTATATACTTACATATATGCATTCTTTATCACATTCTTTTCCATTATGGTTTGTCACAGCATATTGAATATAGATCATTTCCTGTGCTGTACACCAAGTAGGAATTTGTTTATCCATTCTATATATAATAGTCTGCGTCTGCTAAGTTCAGACTCCCACTCCATCCTTCCCCCACACCCCTCTTATAGTGGATCTCTGTGTCAGTGAGGAAGATGGGCTGTCCTGATTGGAGACTTTTTTTTTTCCTTCCATTTTTGGCTGTGCTGGGTCTTTGTTGCTGCACTCGGACTTTCTCTAGTTGTAGAGAGTGGAGGGCTACTCTCTAGTTGCTGTTTGTGGTCTCATTGTGGTGTTTCTCTTGCTTTAGAGCTCAGGATCTAGGATTCACGGGCTCAGTAGTTGTGACATATGAGCTTGGTTGCTCTGCAGCATGTGGGGATTTTCCTGGACCAGGGATTGAACCAGTGTCCTGTGCATTGGCAGGTGGATTCTTAACCACTGGACCACCAGGGAAGTCCTAATGGGAGACTTTAAAGTATCAAATTAACTAACCAGAATAGTGAATTATAAAAAAAAAAAAATACACACCAGAGTTAATAATAATTTCATGTATCTACTGTGTACCTGTCAAGAAATGAGCACTGGGGGTGAAAAGTTTATCTTTCTGGAGTTTGCTGCCTTGTGGGGAAGACATGTGAACAATTTAATTACAATAAAGGGTAGATTTACTGAGAACAGAACTGGAAGCTGAGAGCTAGATGAAGGCAGCAATTGTCTCTTGCCTGGGAGGTTCATAAAGGGCTCCCTGTGTTAGGCTTTGAAGGAAGGCTTCACAGGGCAAAGATGAGGAAGACATTGTGCTTAGTCTCTCAGTTGTGTCTGACTCTTTGCGAGCCCATGGACTGTTATCACCCACCAGGCTCCTCTGTCCATGGGATTCTCCAGGGAAGAATACTGGAGTGGGTTGCCATTCCCTTCTCCAGAGGATCTTCCTGACCCAGGGATCAAAGCCAGGTCTGCATTGCAAGCAGATTCTTTACTGTATGAGCTACAGGGAAGTTCAGGGAGGATTTTAATAATAATGATATGATGGCAAATATCTGAGTCCTTAGTATATGTCAGGCACTGTTTTAAGGGCTTTGTATGTACTTCTGTAAAAAGAGCTACTTAATACTTAGTAATCCGTGGTCTTTTTAAAACAAATTATTTTAATTACTTTATTTGGCTGCACCGGTGTTTAGTTGTGGCATGAGGGGTCTTCAGTCTTCATTAGGGCCTGTGGGATCTTTAGCTGTGGCATTCAAACTGTTTGTTGCAGCATGCAGGATCTAGTTACCCGACCAGGGATTGAACCTGGGCCCTCTGCATTGGGAGCACAGAGTCTTAGCAACTGAACCACCAGAGTATTCCCTTGGATAGCCTTACGCTATCATAGACACAGCATAAATGTCCATCAACTGGTGAGTGGATAAACAAAATATGCAATAGCACTCAGCAACATAAGGGAACAAGCTTTATCCTTGGTGAAAGAAGCAAGATGCAGAAGAGTACATAGTGCATGATTTCGTATGTCTGAAATGTCCAGAAAAGGTAAATTTGTAGAGACAGAAAGCAAATTAGTGGTTTCCCAGGGCTTGGGGTGGAAGCAGAGATTAAGTGCCAAGTGGCAGGAAGGAGTTTTTTGGCTGATGTCAGTGTTCTTGTGGAGATAACACACCTTGTTAAATTTGCTAAAAATCATTGAGTTGTATATTTGAAGTGAATGAATTATATGCCAGTAAGTTATTCATCAGTAAAGCTGTTTTTAAAAAGCTTTAGCTTGTTGGGGGGGAGAGGGGCATATCATAGAGGCTCCCAGACTTAATGTCCTACAGCTCTTGGGACAGCCCTGTGCAATGAAGAAGTGTCCTGGAGAAAATGTTAATAGTGCTGCCCCCTCCCCCAGCATGATTATCTTATTTAAACATGGCAGTAATCCTTAGAGGTAGGCACAGTTATTATTCCCACTTTATAGTTGTAGAAACTGCAGCTGAAGGTAGTAACTTGCCCAGCATCATATTGCTAATGAATGGGGAGACTGGATTTGAACCCAAGCGACTGGTTCCAGATCCCAGGCTCTTATCCATTATACTTTACTACCTCTTTGGTATTAAAGGGAGAGGGAACACTTGTAGAGGCAGGAGGGTATAAAGAGACCTACCCAGTCCAGAGAAAAGTGAGAAGTTCAAATAGAGCTTCATCAGTAGCATCAATGAATATTAGTCCTTATTGTTATTATTATTGGAGGATTACACTTCCATGAGGGGGAATTTCCACTGGAAATAAGGTAGAAAAGTAGATTAGGATCAGACTGTGAAAGGCCTTTCTGGCTATCCTGAAGGTTTGGTTTTCATCCTATAGGCCAGGGGTTCTCAACCCCTGGGAACTATTAGGAACCGGGCCACAGGAGGTGAGCGGTGGGCAAGAGAGGGAAGTTCCATCTGTAATTTACAGCCACCTCCTGTTGCTCACTTTTATAGGAAGCTCCACTTCCTGCTCAAGGAACTCAATAAATTCAATGCTCTTGAATCATCCCAGAATCATCCCCGAATCATCCCCAAACCATCCCCTGCCCCGCCCCTTTCCAGCTTCCCAGGTCCTTGGAAATTATGGTCCCTGGTGCCAAAAATGTTGGGGACCACTTCTGTAGGTAGTGAGAAGCCATAGAAGGTTTAAAGCTTTATTTTTAGGGACAATGAGACAAGGTCCCAAGTCTGTGGTGAGAAGAAGTTATTGCAGAGGTTGAAACTGGAGTTGTTGAGGATCCCTAATAGGGAGGATTGATTCATTATTCAGTCAGCAAATATTTTTTGGGCACAAGCTATTCTTCAGGGTCCAGAGATGCAGTGTTAAACAAGATCCATTCTTAGGTTGGAAACGTTGGCAGGGGCCAGATCATGCATTTACTGTCACATTAAAGAGTCTGGATTTGATTTAAAATGTGTGTAGTGGGAAGGTACTGGAGGATTTTTAAGCAGGACAATGAGATGATTTAAGTTGGCATTCAGGAGACCATTGCTCTAGTCCAGAAGAGAGGTGACCGTGGCTTCACTTGGGTTTCTGGCAGTAGAGATGGGGAGAGACGGGTAGCTTTAAGGTATTTTCAGAAGAAGGGAGAACTTGCTGATGGATTGGAATGAGGGATAAGGGGAAAAAAATCAAGAATGATGGCAGATCCTTGTTCTGAGCAACCGTGAATGGAGGTGCCAAACGTGCCACAATGCTGCGGGAATTTGTAGTGAAATTCCAAACAGCCATTGCCTAGATTCTGCAGTGAGCAGTGGCTAGTCTTGCTTTATTGCAAATCTGTCCATCCCTCTATCCATCCATCCATCTTATTTTTTGATGTATTTAAAAATAAATTGCAGATATCAGTACGCTTCGCCCTTTAAACATTTCATTTAGAACCCTAAACATTATAGAGTTCAGTTCTTGTTTATAGCTCTTTTTTTTTCGCTAGATAATATTTATGTAAGGTGGAATGCTGCTAAGTCACTTCAGTTGTGTCTGACTCTGTGTGACCCCACAGACGGCAGCCCACCAGGCTCCTCTGTCCCTGGGATTCTCCAGGCAAGATTACTGGAGTAGGTTGCCATTTCCCTCTCCAATGCATGAAAGTGAAAAGTGAAAGTGAAGTCGCTCAGTCGTGCCAGACTCTTAGCGACCCCATGGACTGCAGCCTACCAGGCTCCTCCGTCCGTGGGATTTTCCAGGCAAGAGTACTGGAGTGGGTTGCCATTGCCTTGGAGGGACCTTATCTGATCCGTTTGATGGGTTTTGACAGGTGTGTACAGCTAATGCAACTCACCCCCCATCAAGACGTAGAAGGTTACCATCACCTTAGGCGGTCTCCTAGTCCCACCTCTGATGGAGATTTGGCCCTTACCCTTCCAGAGGCATCCACAGGAGGTGACAGTTTTAAAATAGATTCTAGAAAGAACTAAATTTGAGGGTGCTGTGGAGAGGTGGAGGGGGAAGAAGTTCACAGGGAACCAATCAGACCTGAAGAGTGACTCTGAGGTTTAGCAGGCAAGGGGCCAGGCCAGGGCCATAACAGCCTGTTAAAAATCAGGAAATCTCTGTGCTTTGACGAAATCTTTGTGTGTTCTGCCTATGTTTTGTTAGTCATAAAACTTTACTTAAGGTCAGTGCTGGAGACAGAATGTTGTTTTATGGCAGAGCGGGGTGAACAGGTTCTTAAAGTGTGTTTTCTATGTTAAAGTTCCATTCAATGTACCGGTACCAGGAGCAGAAGGCTCTGAACTTCTTTGGTTGATTCCCTGGTGAATTCCTCTTTAAAGGACTAAAGGATTATGCCTTTTCCAGATAACACCTCCTGATCTGTGAGGATTTTCAGATTTTATTCTACACTTGGGATGTCTGTTAAAAAAAAAAAAAAATACAGGTTCCTTGATCTCCTACCAGGATTCCTAAATAAGAATCTCTGGCAGGTGACCCAGGGACCTGCATTTTAACTGCATTCCGACTGTTACCAATGGTCTGTGGACTGCATTTTGAAGAAAACATGGAAGCAGACGTTGGGTCCAGACACTCCTTGGCTCAGCTCTGTGAAATCTTGGGCAAGTTACTTAACCTCTCTGAGCATTAGTTTTCTCATCTGTAAGAGGCAGCTGCTAATGACTGCTGTGTATGTTAAATGATGTATGGAAAGCTTGGGGTGCAGAGCTGGCATTCACCAGTGTCAGATTCCTCCCTTCTCCTTCCTGGAAAAGAGCGTTTCACATTAATTCCCTGCCTGTCCAGTGGTTAGGACTCTCTGCTTTCACTACTGGGTGGGGGGGGCCTGGGTTCATCGGGGAATTAAGATCTTGTAAGCAGCGTGGCACAACCAAAAAAAAAAAAAAAAAGTTGCACTTTAACTCAGTGGTGGTGGGTCAGGTTGATGGTTTATTAGGGCTTTTACCATCATCCTGGGGAAGACAGGGTCCCAGCAGAGACCAGCTCCCCCCATGCGCCCCCCGCCCCCAACACAGGCTCAGAAAACCGCGTGGCTCATAGAGCCTTAGGGAAGATTTGCTTCCTGTCGTCTGATTTATTCATATTGTTCACTGGTGAGTGGTCTGGTGTTCACCTTTGGTTCTTGGATTTTCACTGCAGAAACAAGTCACCAGGCCCTCCAGAACATGCCCAAAGTGCTCCGTGATATCGAAGCCCTTAAACAGGAGGCGTCTTTTCTGAAAGAACAAATGATTCTTGTCAAGGAGGACATTAAAAAGTTTGAACAGGACACATCTCAGTCGATGCAGGTATTTTGGTTCCTAATTGTTGACTCTTGTTTTTGGAAGATGTTTACCTTCCCAGCAGGAGGCCCCCCCTCAGAATTCTGCCAAACACTCAGACTACTGTTTTGTTTAGCACTTTTAGCTTATTCATCTCTTCAGCATCACTGAACGTTTAACCATGCGATCAGTGTCGTGCGGGGTACAGAGTTCCCTAAGGCAGGACCGTATCATGATACTTAGGTTTCGAGTTACTTGTGGAAGGCGGAGAAAATGGAACTGCAGCTTCCTTAGTGTCTGAAACCCTCATCTGTCTTCTAGGTGTTGGTAGAAATCGACCAGGTCAAGTCCAGAATGCAGCTTGCCGCAGAATCTCTTCAAGAAGCCGACAAATGGAGCACGTTGAGTGCTGATATCGAGGAGACTTTTAAGACTCAGGTAGGTTTCTTGTTTAGCGGATGCTGTATTGTTTTGTTGTTGTTAGGCTTCCCTGGTGGCTCAGATGGTAAAGAATATGCCTGCCAAGCAGGAGACTTGGGTTCGGTCCCTGGGTTGGGAAGATCCCCTGGAGAAGAGAATGGCAACCCACTCCAGTATTCTTGCCTGGAGAATTCCATGGACAGAGGAGCCTGGTGGGCTACGGTCCACGAAGTTGCAAAGAGTCGGACAGGATTTAGCAATTGAACAGCAGCAACAAAGCTAACAGTTACATCTTGTTATTTTCTCTTCCCAACCCTCTTGATATTCAGAACTCACTGCCCATAAGACCCAAAGCATCTAGCTGAACTCTCCCAGGCTCTTAAAAAACAGAATTTACTGTTTCTGGCCAAAGCCACTCTCCACTTGCTCCACTGCCCCTCTCTTGGGTTAACGCTTCCTTTTCTGTCCAGGTTTACCTACCTGGAAACCTAGCGGCCCTTCACTGCCCCCTTCTCCCTGCCCCTCCTCTCTTTCTCTTCTGTCGTCTGTTCTTTCTGTCCCTCTGGCGCCGCCTGGTGTCGTTTTGTCGTCATTTTGCTCCTAGACCGTTTCAGCAACCGTCCACTCGCCTCCTTGCCATCAAGGCCCTCCCCGATCCCAGGTTATCCGCCCCCGACCCCACGCGTCCAGGGCATCTTCTAAAGCACAGATTGTCATGTGGCATTTCCCTGTCCCTCACACCCCCAACCCACCCCATCTTAACCTCTACCAACTTCTCGTTTTCCGTCTGATAAATTCTACGCCCCCTACAGGGCACAACCTGTCCTTCCCCACAGGGCTCTGGGTGCCTGTGTTTACAGCTGTTCCTCTGGCCACTCCCTCTGTGTGAGTTCAGCCTCTGCCTGCTCCAGACTGTGAACACCCCGTCCCTTTTCATGCCTGAGCTGTCCCCCCTCTACTTTTCTTTATAGGACCGTAGCCTCCGCTTGTCCCTCAAGGCAGTTAAGTGTCACCTCCTTTTACATCTCTCCTTGCTGGCTCCTGGCCTCTCCAGTGAGTGGAACTCATGGTCCCCTCCCATGTGCTCCTGTGACCCTTGAGCCAACCTCTCTTTATTTTATCTAGTGGCCACCCCACACATGATGTGGGGTCTTAGTTCCCTGACCAAGGTCAGACCCGCACCCCCTGCATTGAAAGTGTGGAGTCTTAACCACAGGACCACCAGGGAAGCCCGTGAGCCATCCTCCTAAAGTGTCTCATAATCTTTCTCCCCCAAGTCATTCATTGCGCATTCAGGGCCTGCACTGTGACCTTCCTTGTCTTTTTGTCTCAACCATCTTTAAGACGGTGTCTGAGGCATCATGGGCACCTGTCGAACACTGCAATGAAATACATTTCCTTACTCTCTTCATTCTTTTTTTAAATAGAGTTTAGTTTTCTATTTATAAACATAACTTATGTGTGTCTTACAAGATTTGGAAAATTGAGAAAAATGCAAGGAAGAAAACAGAATATCCTGTGCCCTTAGTATTTTTTTTTTTTAATGTCTGTTAGGTATTTTTCTAGATGTTTGTAAAAATCTATACTTTTGTACTATCTTTTATGATGCATATATTGTAGGTATACGTTGGGTTGTCCAGAAAATTCATTTGGGTTTCCCCTAAGATATTATGGAATAACCCAAGTGAACTTTCTGGCCAACCCAATATATACATGTTTCTGTATATTCTAGTGTTTGTATGGCCTTTTTGTTGTTTATTTCACCTAATGATAAGTTGTAGATATTTTTCTGTGTAATTAATACTTTTCAAAACATGATTTTAAAAACTATTTAAATTTATTTACGTACTTTTGGCCGTGCTGGGTCTTTGTTGCTGCTTGGGCTTTTCCCTAGTTGCGATGAGCAGGGGCTCCTCTCGAGTTGTGGTGCACGGGCTTCTCACTGCAGTGGCTTCTCTTGTTGCAGAGCACGGGCTTTAGGGTATTCATGCTTCAGTAGTTGTGTCTCCTGGGCTCTAGAGCGCTGGCTCAGTAGTTGTGGTGTCTGGGCTTAGTTGCTCCATGGCAACAAAGGGATCTTCCCAGACCAGGAATCAAACTCTTGTCTCCTGCATTTTTACCACTGAGCCAGCAGGGAAGCCCTCAAACATGATTTTTAATGACTGTACAATATTTCACATGTATTTCACATTTTAATGACTATTCAATATTTCACATAGATTATGAGTGTCATAATCTATATTTTATTTCTTATCATGGAAGATTTGGTTCCTTCCGGGTCTTTGTTATAACAACACTAAAATCACATTAATCAATTTTAACACATTAATATTTCTTTGTCCCTCTGATTTTTTCCTTAGATTTCTAGGACAGAAAATGCCAAGTTCTAAGGATGTAAATATTTGTAAGGCTTTTGATACATATTGCTAATTTTCCCCCCAGAAAAAATATAAATTTAGAAAAACTTTTTCTTTGCACCCTTCCCAAAGATAGCTGTTGTAATTTTTCAGAAGTTTTTCCAGTTTGTTAGGAGGAAATGGCACTTCTTTGTTTTAATTTGCTTTTGTTTGAAGACTAGTAATACTGAACATGAAGTGTTGATGAGCCATGTTCTCTTCATTGGAGTGTCTTAACATAAATATCCTCTCTTCTGGTCTTCTTATAGGACATAGCTGTGATTTCAGCCAAGCTCACAGGTATGCAGAACAGCCTAATGATGCTCGTTGATACACCAGACTACTCAGAAAAATGTGTACACTTGGAGGCGTTGAAGAACCGGCTGGAGGCCTTGGCCAGCCCCCAGATCGTAGCAGCATTCACATCTCAGTCTATAGGTGAGTGCTGGCTGCTTCCCGTCTCTCTGTACACCTCTTTATTTATTTATTTATTTTTTAAATTTTATTTTATTTTTAAACTTTACATAATTGTATTAGTTTTGCCAAATATCAAAATGAATCCATTGTACACCTCTTTAAACAGATAAGGCTTTCCACGTCTTCAGTCTTGAGAATGTCTTAATTTTGATTAAGTTACGTAGATTGGAAGTCAGTCTGTAGCTTTATGGTGGTTGCCTTTTCTTCAACATTCTATATGAACTTTTTCAAAATACAGACAGCTTGTAGTAACCCACCAGGGAACATATCATCTAGACCCTAGTATTAGCATTTACCACTTTGCTTTATCACATATCTGTTCACCTCTCTATCCATCCATCTTATTTTTATCATGCAAGTCAAAGTAAGTTGCAGACATCAGTACACTTCACTCCTAAACGCTAGGAGTTCAGTGTTAGTTTAGGATCCTTTCTTTTTTTGAGGTAAAATTTACATTTAGTGTTAGTTGCTCAGTCATGTCTGGCTCTTTGTGACCCCATGGTCTGTACCCCACCAGGCTCCTCTGTCCACAGAGTTCTCCAGGCAAGAATGCTGGAGTGAGTAGCCATTCCCTTCTCCAGGGGATCTTCCTGACCCAGGGATTGAACCTGGGTCTCTTACATTGCAGGTGGATTCCTTACCACCTGAGCCACCAGGGAAACCATTTAGAAAAATGTACAAATCTTAAGCCATTTAGAAAAATGTACAGATCTTGAGTTCTGAGCCTGATCAAGACCATTATAAAGCTGTTATTTTCCAGTGATTTTTTTCAGCACATAGCTCTCTCTTTACCTAGCTCTCCCTCTCCATGTCATCCACAAAACTATTGGTTAAACAGGAAGCAGCAGCAGCAGTAAAGCTGCTTTCTTACCTTGTCGTTGTTGTTGTTGTTCAGTCTCCCAGTTGTGTTCGACTCTTTGCGACCCCATGGACCACAGTATGCCAGACCTCCCTGTCCCTCACCATCTCCTGGAGCTTGCCCAAGTTCATGTTCATTGCGTCGGTGATTCCGTCCTGCCATCTCATCCTCTGATGCCCTGTCTTGCCCTTGATCTTTCTCAGCTTCAGGGACTTTTCCCATGAGTCGTCTGTTCACATCGGATGACCAAAATCCTGGAGTTTCTCCTTCAGCATCAGTCCTTCCAGTGAATGTTCAGGGTTGATCTCCCTTAAGATTGACTGGTTTGACCTCCTTGCTGTCCAGGGGACTTTCAGGATTCTCCTCCAGCACCACCAGTTCGAAGGCATCAGTTCTTTGGTGTTCTGCCTTCTTTGCAGCCCAGCTCTTACAGCTGTACATGATCACTGGGAAGACCATAGCTTTGACTATATGACCTTTGTTGGCGAGTAATGTCTCTGCTTTTCAACACACTCTCTAGGTTTGTCATAGCTTTCCTGCCAAGAAGCAGTTGTCTTCTGATTTCGTGGCTAAAGTCACTGTTCGCAGTGATTTTAGAGCCCAAGAAGAGGAAATCTGTCACTACTTCCACCTTTTCCCCTTCTATTTACCATGTAGTAATGGGGTTGGATGCCATGATCTTAGTTTTTTTTACTATTTAGTCTTAAGCCGGCTCTTTCACTCTCTTTCTATACCCTCATCAAGAGGTTCTTTAGTTTCCTCTTTGCTTTCTGCTATTATAGTAGTATCATCTGCCTGTCTGAAGTTGTTGATATTTCTCCTGCCTATCCTGATTCCAGCTTTGTAACTCATCCAGCTGGGCATTTCTCATGATGTGCTCAGCATATAGGTTAAATAAACAGGGTGACAGCACACAGCCCTGTCATACTCCTTTCTCAGTCTTGAACCACAAGGTTCTACTGTTCTTACCTGAGCATCTATGTATTGATATATTGGCAGAATGTAGTCTGTATGCACTGCCCTGCTTGCTGCACTCTTGGTCACACATCACGCACGCCCTTCTGCTCTGGGGTTCATGGTCTCCTAAACCTGTTCTGTTGAAGGTCACCAACAATCATATCATCACCAAACCTGAAAGCCTATTACCATTTTATGCTTCTCTGTTTCTCCTTGTCAACAACACTTGACGATGTTTTCTACTCCCTCCTGCTCTGAAAATGCTTTCTTCTTTTGACTCCTGAGATGTAGCACCAGTTTCATGTATGTGAAGTCTCTCAGTCATGTCCAACTCTTTGCAACCCCATGGACTGTAGCTTGCCAGGCTCCTCCATCCATGGGATTTTCCAGGCAAGAATACTGGAGTGGGTTGCCATTTCCTTCTCCAGGGCATCTTCCCCACCCAGGGATCAAACCTTGGTCTCCCGCAGTGCAGGTAGACTCTTTACCATCTGAGCCACCAGGGAAGTTTTATGTATATGATGGTACATTTTCAATGATGAAATGAAACCATAAAAAGTTCTGATATATATATATATTTAAGACTTATTTATTTATTTTTGGCTGCACTGGGTCATCACTGCTGCATGTGGGCTTGCTCTAGTTGTGAGTGGGGTCTGCCCTTCACTGCACTGTGCAGGCTTCTCGTTGCAGTGGCTTCTCTTGTTGCAAACGCAGGCTCTAGGCACTAAGGCTCAGTAATTGTGGCATATGGACTTAGTTGCCCAGTGGCATGTGGAATCTTCCTGGAACAGGGATTGAACAAGTGTCCCCTGCATTGACAGGATAATTCTTAACTACTGGACCACCAGGGAAGTTCAAAATGTGCTCTCTTTTAAAAAAAATATTTTTTAAAAAATTTCAAATTTAAATCCAAGGTCATGAGGCTTTCCTCCTATATATATATTTTTTTTTTTTCCTAAGAGTTTTATAGTTTTAGCTCTTACATTTAGGTCTTTGATACATTATAAGTTAATTTTTGTATATGGTACAAGGTAAGCGTCCAATTTCTTTCTTTTGCATGTGGACATCCTGTTTTCTGAGCATCGTTGTTTCTGAGTGTAAAAGGACTCTCCTTTCCCCCAGTGAATGATCATGACTTCTTTGTTGAAAATCTTTTGACCATGTGTGTGAAGGTTTATTTCTGGGCTCTCTATTCTCTATATATACAGAGGCATATCTTTGTCCTTATGCCAGTACCACATTGCTTTGATTATTGTAGCTTTGTGTTAACTTTTGAAATCATGAATTGTGAACCCACCAATGTTGTCCTTGTTTTTCAAGATTGTTTTGGCTTTTTGGAGGTCCCTTGAAATTCCATATGAGTTTTAAGGTGGATTTTTCTGTTTTTCCAGAGAACACCTTTGAACACCATTTTGGAAGAGATAACTTTGAATCTGTAGGTGGTTTGGGTAGTATTATCATCTTTTTAAAAAATTTTGTTTTTTAGCCTCTAATTAAAATAAATAAATCTAAATTTAAAAAATTAATTATTTTTTAATTGGTGGAAAATTGCTTTACAGTTTTGTGTTGGTTTCTGTTGTACAACACTACGAATCAGTCATAATTTTATATATATATATATATCTCTCCCTCCCTCCTCTCCCCCCATCCTGCCCTCTAGGTTATCACAGAGCACTAGGCTGGGCTTCCTGTGCTATTTAGCAACTTCCCACTAACCATCTATTTCACACATGATAGTGGAAATGTGTCAATGCTGCTTTCTCCATGCGTCTCACCCTCACTTTCTCCCGCTGGAAATCTTCTAATTCATGAGCGCAGTACGCCTTTTCATTTATTTATATCTTTTAAAATTTCTTTCAGTGGTGTTTTTTGACTTTCAGTGTACAGGATTGTTCTTTGTTACTGTATAGAAATGCAGGTGAGTTTTGGTGTGTTGATTTTGTATCCTGCTGCATTAACTTAGTAGTTCTAAGTTTGTGTGTGTGTGTTTGTGTGGAATCTTTAGCACTTTCTATACATGAGATCATATTATCTGCAAACAAAGATGTTTTTACTTCTTCCTTTCCTTTTGAATGCTTTTTATATCTTCGTCTTACATAATTGTTCTGACTGTAACTTCTAGTACTGAATTGAAGTTGCAAAAGTGGGCATCCTTGTCTCATTCCTGATCTCAGAGGAAAAGTTTGAAATGGTCTTTCATATCAAGTATTATGTTAGTTGGGGGCTTTTCATATATGACCTTTATTATGTTAAGGTTGTTTGCTTCTATTCCTAGTTTTTCGAGTGTTTTTAATTCTGAAAAAGTCTTAAATTTTATCACATGGCTGTTTTGCATCAGTTGAGATGATCATGTGAACATTTCCCCTTTGTTAGTGTGGTGTATTACATTTATTGATTTTCATGTGTTGAGCCTTCTTTGCATCCCGGAGTAAATCCCACTTGGTCAAGGGATATGATCCTTTTAATATGCTGTTGAATTCGGCTTGCTGGTATTTTGTTGATGATTTTTGTGTCTATATTTATCAGGGATATTGATCTGTAGGTTTCTTTTCTTGCAATGTCTTTGTCTGGCTTTGGTATTAAGGTAATGCTGACCTCATAGAATAGGCTAGGAAGTCTTCAGTGCTCTTCAGTTTGGGGGAGAGTTTGAGAAGTATTAGTATTAATTAAAAAAAATTTTTTTTTTCTTTTTGTGCTGGGTCTTTGTTGCTGCGGACTTTCTCTAGTGGTGGCGTGGGCTTTCTCATTGAGGTGGCTTCTCTTGTTGCAGAGCATGGGCTCTAGATCATGTGGGCTTCAGTAGTGTGGCCCTGGGTTTAGTTGCCCTGAGGCATGAGGAATCTTCCTGGACTGGAGATTGAACTTGTCTCTCCTGCATTCGCAAGTGAATTCTTAATCACTGGGCCATCAGGGAAGTCCAAGTATTAATTCTTAATTAATCAATGAAGCCATCTGATATACTTTACTTTGTTGAGAAGTTTTTGATTACAGATTCAGTAACTAGTTTTATGTCTATGCAGAGTTTCTGTTTCTTCATGATTTAGTCTTGGTACACTGAGTATTTCTAACAACTTGTTCATTTTACCTAGTTTATCCAATTTGTTAGCATATAATTATCCATAGTACTTTCTTATAATTCTGTTACCTTTAGTAAAATTGGTAGTGTTGTCCTCTCTTTCATTTCTGATTTGATTTGAGTCCTCTTCCTTTACCTTAGTGAACCTAAGTAAAGGTATGTCAATTTTGTTCACTTTTTCAAAGACTTTTTCAACCCTTCATTTTGTTGATTTTAATGTTTTGTTTCTGATATTCTCTGTTTTACTTACTTTTGCTCTCTGTTATTTCTTCCCTTTTACTAACTTTGGCTTTAGCTTCCCCCGCCCCCTAGTTTTGTAAGACGTAGAGTTTAGGTTGTTGATTTGAGATCTCTCTTCTTTTTTAAAGTAAGCATGTACAGCTACAAATTAGCTCTTAGGATTGCTTTTGTGGTATCTCGTAAGTTTTGGTCTGCTAGGTTTTTGTTTTCATTTGTCATTTAAATTTCTCTTGTGGTATCTTCTTGACTCATTTGTTGTTTTGGAGTCCACATTATTTGTGAATTTTTCAGCTTTCTTCTTTTAGTTGATTTCCAGTTTTATTCCATTGTGATCGGAAAAGATACTATATGATTTATATGACTGTAGTCTTTAGAAATTTATTAAGACTTGTTTCGTGGCCTGTGATATGGTCTATCCCGGAGAGTGTTTTATGAGTACTTCAGAATGAGTATTCTGCCATTGTTGGCTGGAGTGTTCTGTATTGTTTCTTAGGGCTAATTGGCCTGTGATGTTTATTTAAGTCCCTGCTTCTTTATTATTGTCTCTCTGGTTATCTTGATGTGCTTTCTGAATGCACCTTCTGCAGGCTCTGTTCCTTTTCTTTTTTTTACCCCCTGTGGTACTTTTGCAAAGGTCACATGGTAGAATTTTTTGTTTGTATTTATTTCTATTTATTCATATTTGTATGTGGGTGCTTTTTTTCTGGGTTCACTGTTTACTGAAAAATAATGAGCATGGGATTTCCATGGAGACCCCTCCTTGTTTTGCTGTTGTTTGGTCGCTTAGTTGTGTCCAACTCTTTGCAACCCTATGGACTACAGTACAGGCTTCCCTGTCCTTCACTGTCTCCCAGAGTTTGTTTAAACTCATGTGTATTGAGTCAGTGATGCTATCCAACCATCTCATCCTCTGTCACACCCTTCTCCTCCTGCCCTCAGTCTTTCCCAGCATCAGGGTCTTTTCCAGTGAGTCAGCTGTTTGCATCATGTGGCCAAAGTATTGGAGCTTCAGCTTCAGTATCAGTCCTTCCAATGAATATTCAGGGTTAATTTCCTTTGGGATTGAGTAGTTTGATCTCAAAGTCCAAGTGACTCTCAAGAGTCTTTTAGGGCACCACAGTTCAAAAGCATCAATTCTTTGGCATCAGCCTTCTTTATGGTCCAACTCTCACATCTGCACATGATTACTGGAAAAACCATAGGTTTGACTAGGTGGACCTTTGTTGGCAAAGTGATGTCTCTGCTTTTTAATACACTGTCTAGGTTTGTCATAGCTTTTCTTCCAAGGATCAAGCCTCCTTGTTTACCTGGACTTAATTGAAAGCTTTCCTCTTGGCCTTGATTTAAAGGTTACATTCTCTGATGTGCTCTTCAGTTGCCCAAAGAGAATGGATTCAGGACTTTTCTCCAGCCTCTTAATTCCATGTCTTCCCCATTTGTCAATTCTTTATTTTGCATTTTCTCTTCACTAGCATGATTCCAGGACTAGAGCTGGACCTTTGGAAAATCACCGTCTGGCAGTTTTCAGATCAGATCAGATCAGTCGCTCAGTCATGTCCGACTCTTTGCGACCCCATGAATCGCAGCACGCCATGCCTCCCTGTCCATCACCAACTACTGGAGTTCACTCAGACTCATGTCCATCGAGTTGGTGATGCCATCCAGCCGTCTCATCCTCTGTCATTCCCTTCTCCTCCTGCCCCCAATCCCTCCCAGCATCAGAGTCTTTTCCAATGAGTCAACTCTTCACATGAGGTGGCCAAAGTACTGGAGTTTCAGCTTTAGCATCATTCCTTCCAAAGAAATCCCAGGGCTGATCTCCTTTAGAACAGACTGGTTGGATCTCCTTGCAGTCCAAGGGACTCTCAAGAGCCTTCTCCAACACCACAGTTCAAAAGCATCAATTCTTCGGCGCTTGGCCTTCTTCACAGTCCAACTCTCACATCTATACATGACCACTGGAAAAACCATAGCCTTGACTAGACGAACCTTTGTTGGCAAAGTAATGTCTCTGCTTTTGAATATGCTGTCTAGGTTGATCATGACTTTCCTTCCAAGGAGTAAGCGTCTTTTCATTTCATGGCTGCAGTCACCATCTGCAGTGATTTTGGAGCCCAGAAAAATAAAGTCTGACACTGTTTGCACTGTTTCCCCATCTATTTCCCATGAAGTGATGGGACCGGATGCCATGATCTTCGTTTTCTGAATGTTGAGCTTTAAGCCAACTTTTTCACTCTCCACTTTCACCTTCATCAAGAGGCTTTTGAGTTCCTCTTCACTTTTGGCCATAAGGGTGGTGTCATCTGCATATCTGAGGTTATTGATATTTCTCCCAGCAATCTTGATTCCAGCTTGTGCTTCTTCCAGCCCAGCATTTCTCATGATGTACTCTGCATATAAGTTAAATAAACAGGGTGACAATATACAGCCTTGATGTACTCCTTTTCCTATTTGGAACCAGTCTGTTGTTCCCTGTCCAGTTCTAACTGTTGCTTCCTGACCTGCATACAAATTTCTCAAGAGGCAGGTCAGGTGGTCTGGTATTCCCATCTCTTTCAGAATTTTCCACAGTTTATTGTGATCCACACAATCAAAGGCTTTGGCGTAGTCAATAAAGCAGAAATAGATGTTTTTCTGGAACTCTCTTGCTTTTTCCATGATCCAGCGGATGTTTGCAATTTGATCTCTGGTTCCTCTGCCTTTTCTAAAACCAGCTTGAACATCAGGAAGTTCACGGTTCACATATTGCTGAAGCCTGGCTTGGAGAATTTTAAGCATTACTTTACTAGCGTGTGAGATGAGTGCAGTTGTGCTGTAGTTTGAGCATTCTTTGGCGTTGCCTTTCTTTGGAATTGGAATGAAAACTGACCTTTTCCAGTCCTGTGGCCACTGCAGTTTTACTACTCATGTTTTCTAGTGAATTTGTTGCAGCTGTAGACCATGGAGCTCACTTGTGTGGTTGGGGTATGCATCCATTTGATAGGAGATTAGAGAAGTAGGAGTGGGGACTGGGGCTCCATGAATTTTAAGTTTTTTCCCTTTCCTTCTGTGTGAATTGGCTACTTGGTACTGGAATCAGGTTTGAAGAATGCCCTGTGAGTCAGGATCGTAGGCTTTCATTTTGGAGTAAGCTGTATTTGACAGCTTTCATTCACAAATTTGAATCAGGCTTGATTCTAGATTCTGCTCTTTGTAGGCAGGATGCTAATTCAGAAGGGGGAAATGGGTCCTGCGGCTGTCCCACTGCCGAGCTGGGGTGGAAGCAGACCCTCCCCTGCTTGCCCAGGCCTCCTTGGCCCCTGGTGCTCCATGCTAATGTCCAGTTTCTCCCAGCATACCCACTCATTGGCCAAAATGATTGCATATCTGATGGGTATTCTCTGAAGTGTGTAGTATGAATGTTTTCCTGGCATCAACACAGATGGATGAAACTGTGTTTTTCTTTGGTGGTTAATTTTGGTGAGCATCGGGAAGGGTTTTTTCCTGCCACAAAAGTAATATTCTCTTTAATCAATTATCTTCCCAAGAAGGCTAAGGTGCTTCTTTATCTAACAGTTTTTAAAGGGAAATCTGATAAATTAGTACATTCCTGACACAATACCCACAATCTTCAAGTATACATGCCTCATTCATTTTATAAACTAGTGGATTCAGTTCATAAATTGAAGCAGCTTTTTGGAGCCTAATTTTACATATGGCAGGAATATTCACTTATCTAAGTGATCTTATGAAAATAATAAGCATTTAAAAAGCACGTAGTCATTTTTAAACTCATGGAGTCCTGCCCATTACAATGAGAACTGCTGGCTGGTCTCTGGAGTTTAGCTGAGTTATATCCACGGTGGTTACTATTACAGCTTTTCCTTCTCAGCAGCTTATTGGACTTACCAGAGATGGAGGAAAACAGAACAGGTATAAAGAGGTTTTGCACCTGTTAGCTCACGGTTTTTTTCCCCATTCTTTTTTTTTAATTTTATTCTAAGGCTGTGGCATCTGTGTTTTGACCAGAAGGGGGCAGATAGGAGCCAGAGATGCTGCGTGCATGGGAGGCTGCTGAAACTGTATCTCTGTTTTTTCATCAGTAGACCTGGAACCAAGTGCTGTGTTTAGCACTTCCTCTGCCCTTAGGCAAAAATATAAGAAAGTACTTGATATTAGACCCATAGAGTCCATTGCTATCTGTTGAATGCTGGTGTTTACCAGATAATTTTCTTATTCCTCAAACCATTAAATATATGAATTTATAGAAGTTTAGTTTGTTTGCTTATTTCCCATCTGATATAATCAGAGTAGGAATTTTCAAAGGGATTACTAACTTGTAAATAGTGTTTAAAATATTAATTACATGAGGAATGGCAGGGAATACAAAAATGAAAAGATTGCTGTCCTTCAAGGACTTTATACCTTGGTTGAGGGTGAGGCTGGAAGAAAACAAGTATACAGATAATTTTATTACGGAATGGAATGTGAAAAGTGCCTTAGGCCTCCCCAGGATGAAGGAAAATCAAGGAAGCTTTTATGAAAGAGCTAGTATATGCGCAGAACCTTGAAAGAGATGAATTAAAAATAATTTGAATTGCTTCTGATTATAAAATAATACATATGCAAGTTATTAAACTTTGAAAAAAACGGAGAAAAGTATAAAATAGAAAATGATATACCAGTGAACTCACCACATAGAGATGACTGCTAGTATTTTTTTTTTTAATTAAAAAAGTTTTTTTTAATTAATTTATTTTTTGGCTGTGCCCTGTGGCATGTGGGATCTTAGTTCCCTGACCAGGGATCAAACTCTCGCCTCCTGCAGTGGAAGCACAGAGTCTTAACCACTGGACCACCAGGGAATTCCCTTTATTATTATTACTTTAAACATTTTTGACCGTTAGTATTTTTTCCAGTTTTTTTTCTTTGTCTGTATATATCTTTTAAGGAAAGTACATACATTGAGTATAGGCAATTCTGTATTTTTTTTGCTCCCTTTAGCAGTATAGCATGAGCATTTTCTCAGGGATATAGGGATTTGATAGGTGAGGAAAAGCATTTAGGGCAGAAAGAATAATGTATATTTGGATGGTATAGAAAGGAGAAAATTCAGGGTCTGTTTTGGGAATAACAATTAAACGCATTTTAGTGGAATGAACATTGGGAAATGGTCAAAGGTGAGGCTGGAAAGGAAGGTGGGGACAGCATAGTTTGCCTTGAACAAATTAAGGAGTTTCTATTGAGGGAATGATTTCATTGCTGCTGACAATTTATTAGTCTGCTGAGGAATGTGGCAAGAATGGAAGGACTATAGACTTTGGAGATGGGCAGACCTAGTTTCAAATCTTTGGGCTGCTGCATATTAGCAGAGACCTCCACTTCCTGCTCAGTGAAATGAGCGTAGAATACGCGCTATGTTCTTGGGAGGATTAAACAATACAGGTGTGCAGCTCCTGATCAGAGGAGGCCTCCAGGGAATATTGCTTCCTCTTTCTCTGGAACCTCTCATTCAAGACTTGTAGCCCTTATAGCAACTTAAAGGAAATAAATAATTCCTAAGAGGCCAGTAAAGAACTCCTGAACACTCTCTTAGAATGAGAGCTGCATCATTTCCAAAAAGCCGTGCAGCTCAGCAGATTTAACTAAACTGTCAATACAGTTTGGAAGCCCAGACCCACACATGAGTTAGTTGGGTTTTTTTCCTTGAATTTGGGCTTCCCTGGTGGCTCGGACAGTAAAGAATGTGCCAGCAATGCCGGAAACCTGGCTTCGACCCCTGGGTCAGGATGATCCCCTGGAGAAGGGAATGGCAACCCACTCTAGTATTCTTGCCTGGAGAATTCCACGGACAGAGGAGCCTGGCAGGCTCCATAGGGTTGCAAAGCGTTAGAGACAACTGAGTGACTAACACTTTCACTTCTACTTTCTTGAATTTAGTTAAATGTTTTTCTATCATCTACAGTGCTGAAAAGTTAAGTAGTACTACAAGGTCTAAAAGGGAAAAGTAACATCCTCTTTCTCTACCTGGTCCTTATCCAGGAAGGCCACCACTTTTAGAGCTGTTTTTCTGTGCTCTTTTACTTTATCTTTCTGCATGATAAATGTCTTAGTTTATTTCTTCATGTTTCAATTTTAGGCATTGTCTGTTGACTTCTGTTGTTCCAGCTAAGGATTTAACTTTCACACCACTCCTCTTTCTCTTCCCCATTATCCTCCTGTCTCCTTATTTTAATTGAATCAGTAAATAGTTTTTATGTTATCACAACTTTATAAATTATTAATTTTTGCTGAGTCAAGCCCAGGTACTGTGATTTCATTCTCTTTCCTATTCAGCTTCATGTTTATCCTGAAGTTTCTGATCACCTTTTTATCCCCTTCTCATTCTTCCAGCTCTCCATACTCCCTGGTTTTTTCCAAGTGGGTTCTTGGGGATAACGCTTTGTTCCAAGTACCCCCTGTTCCCCAGAAACTCTCCTTTTGGCATGCTGTCTCTGCTCTGGACATGCAGATCCCAGGATTCTTTACTGGTGCTCAGATTTAAAGTCTTGTTTCTGTCAGTTGTCATTCTGGGCAAGTCACAGGAGTTAGATGATGTCACAGGAACCTGGCCAGGACATATCTGGGCCCTTCTAGTTGTATGATCTTGACGAACTTATTTATTTCAGTGTCTTCTTACCTCATACGGTTGCCCTGAGGTTATAAGTGAGCTTGCATAAATGGAGAAGCTTTGGAAGTTCTGTGAATGAAAAGTAAACTAGCTTATCCACAGTGACTTTGTTTCAGTGTTACTACCTACTCTACGTTTCTAAGGCCTTAGATATTATCCTTGCTGCTCTTTATATTTGCCTGTACATTCAACCAGGTATCCTCTTTCTCCAGGAAAAATTAGCATCAGAGAGTGGGAGAAGTGAAGGACAGCTCTCAGCACATGCCTAGAAGGGTGGTGCTTGCTGTCTACACCTAGGCAGAAACGGGGGTGGGGTGGGGTAAGTTCTGCAGACTGATATAGTGGGGTAACTGTTTTAGGAAGAGATTTAAGAGCATTTTTTCTGTATATTTATTTTATTTAACATGTAATTATGACATATATCCTATGTGCAGAGTACTTTCTTATGTCTAAATAACATGCAAAATCATTTGCAGGAGCAACAATAAATGAATTTTGGGGGACTCTTTATTTTTTAATATCAATGCCCAGGTTGCTTCCTATTGGTACCATAAGGTTTTTATACTGTTTGTTTATAATTAAAAGTCAATTATTGATATGAAATTGGTAACCCATTGACCATATATTATTACACTCTGGGTATGTGAGGTAGAGACTTGGGGACTGCATGAATATCTTATTCACATGATACCTGTATCAGTTTGAGATTCTCTTGATATCAAGTGATGAAAACCTATTTCAAAGTGGCTTAAAGGAAAAAGAGATTGTATTGGTTTATGGGACTGAGAAGTTCAGGGATAAACTTGCTGCAGGCCTGGCTTGATTCAGGATCACAGACTATGTCTTTAGAACCCAGAGTCTCTCTCTTGCCATTTCTTGGCTATCTATGTCTTCCTATGTGTTGGCTTTACTTGCAGACACATTCTTTGTGTAGTGGCCATTGCAGTTCTAAGCCTCCTTTTGGGCAGTTCAAGAAAGGGTGTCAGGGTTAATCTTGATCTTGTTTCACATGCAGCTTTGGCACCTCTGAGTCAGTTACTTTGATTATGTGGACTCAAGGCCCTGGTTGGCCAGGCCTGGGTGTCATCCCAGAGCTGTGCGTGGAGTTGTTCCGCTGGAAACATGTAGATCTTAGGAGAATGGGAGGCAGGGATATGGTTCCCCAGAGGAAGACCATAGTTCTTTTGTTTAAATTAATTAATGTATTTTAATTGGAGGCTAATTACTTTACAGTATTGAAGTGGTTTTTGCCATACATTGGCATGAATCCTCCATGGGTGTACATGTGTCCCCATCCTGACCCCCCTCCCACCTCCCTCCCCATCGCATCCCTCAGGCTCATCCCAGGTGCACCAGCCCTGAGCGCCCTGTCTCATGCATTGAACCTGGACTGGTGATCTATTTAACATATGGTAATATACATTTTTCAATGCTGTTCTCTCCAATCATCCCACCCTCACCTTCTCCCACAGAGTCCAAAAGTCTGTTCTTTATCTCTTGGTCTCTTTTGCTGTCTCACATATACGGTCATTTGTTACCATCTTTCTAAATTCCATATAAATGTGTTAATATACTGTATTAGTGTTTTTCTTTCTGACTTACTTCACTCTGTATAATAGGCTCTGGTTTCATCTACCTCATTAGAACAGATTCAAATGCATTCTTCTTAGTAGCTGAGTAATATTCCATTGTGTATATGTACAACAGCTTTCTTATCTGTTCATCTGCCAATGGACATCTAGGTTGCTTCCTTGTCCTAGCTATTGTATGCAGTGCTGCGATGAACACTGGGGTGCACGTGTCTCTTTCAGTTCTGGTTTCTTCCATGTGTGTGTCCAGCAGTGGGATTGCTGGGTTGTATGGCAGTTTTTTAAGGAATCTCCACACTGTTCTCCATAGTGGCTGTCAAAATATGCATAGAAACAAATGAAAATGAAAACACAACAATTAGAAAAAGAAAAAATGAAGAACCCTAGAGTTAATAGAAGGAAAGAAATAAAAAAAATTAGGGCAGAAATAAATGAAAAAGAAACAAAGGAGACTATAGCAAAAATCAACAAAACTAAAAGCTGGTTCTTTGAGAAGATAAATAAAATAGACAAACCTTAGCCAGACTCATCAAGAAAAAAAGGGAGAAGAATCAAATCAACAAAATTAGAAATGAAAATGGAGAAATCACAACAGACAACACAGAAATGCAAAGGCTCCTAAGAGACTACTATCAGCAACTATATGACAATAAAATGGACAACTTGAAGAAATGGATGAATTCTTAGAAAAGTATAACCTTCCAAAACTGAACCAGGAAGAAATAGAACATCTTAACAGACCCATCACAAGCATGAAAATCGAAATTGTAATAAAAAGTCTTCCAACAAACAAAAGCCCAGGACCAGATGGCTTCACAGGTGAATTCTACCAAAAATTTAGAGAAGAGCTAACACCTATTCAACTCAAACTCTTCCAGAAAATTGCAGAGGAAGGTAAACTGCCAAACTCATTCTATGAGGCCACCATCATCCTAATTCCAAAACCAGACAAAGATGCCACAAAAAAAGAAAACTACAGGCCAATATCACTGATGAACATAGATTATAAAATCCTCAACAAAATTCTAGCAAACAGAATCCAACAATATATTAAAAATATCATACATCATGACCAAGTGGGCTTTATCCCAGGGATGCAAGGATTCTTTGATTCTTCTATATTTGCAAATCATCAGTGTGATACAACACATTAGGAAATTGAAAGATAAAAACCATATGTTTATCTCAATAGATGCAGAGAAAGCGTTTGACAAAATTCAACATCCATTTATGATAAAAAAAAAAAAACCCTCCAGAAAGCAGGCATAGAAGGAACATACCTCAAAATAATAAAAGCCGTAGATGATAAACCCACAGCAAACATTATCCTCAGTGATGAAAAATTGAAAGCATTTCCTCTAAAGTCAGGAATAAGACAAGGGTGCCCACTCTCACCACTACTATTCAACATAATTTTGGAAGTTTTAGCCACAAAAATCAGAGAAGAAAAAGAAAGAAAAGGAATCCAGATTGGAAAAGAGGAAGCAAAACTCTCACTGTTTGCAGATGACATGATCCTCTACATAGAAAACCCTAAAGATACCACCAGAAAATTACTAGAGCTAATCAATGAATATAGTAAAGTTGCAGGATGTAAAATCAACACACAGAAATCCCTTGCATTCCTATACACTAACAATGAGAAAACAGAAAGAGAAATTAAGGAAACAATTTCATTTACCATTGCAACAAAAAGAATAAAATACTTAGGAATAAATCTACCTAAAGAAACAAAAGACCTATATATAGAAAACTATAAGTATACACTGATGAAAGAAATCAAAGATGATACAAATAGATGGAGAAATATACCATGTTCATGGATTGGAAGAATCAATATAGTGAAAATGAATATACTACCCAAAACAATTTATAGATTCAATGCAATCCCTATCAAGCTACCAATGGTATTTTTCACAGAACTAGAACAAATAATTTCACAATTTGTATGGAAATACAAAAAACCTCGAATAGCCAAAGCAATCTTAAGAAGAGTGGAACTGGAGGACTCAACCTGCCTGACTTCAGACTATACTGCAAAGCTACAGTCATCAAGACAGTATGGTACTGGTACAAAGACAGAAATATGGATCAATGGAACAAAATAGAAAGCCCAGAGATAAATCCATGGACCTATGGACACCTTATCTTTGACAAAGGAGGCAAGAATATACAATGAAGAAGAGACAATCTCTTTAACAAGTGGTGCTGGGAAAACTGGTCAACCACTTGTAAAGAATGAAACGAGAACACTTTCTAACACCATACACAAAAATAAACTCAAAATGGATTGAAGATCTAAATGTAAGACCAGAAACTGTAAAACTTCTAGAGGAAAACATAGGCAAAACACTCTCTGACATAAATCACAGCAGGATCCTCTATGACCCACCTCCCAGAGTAATGGAAATAAAAGCAAAAATAAACAAATGGGACCTAATTAAACTTAAAAGCTTTTGCACAATGAAGGAAACTATAAGCAAGCTGAAAAGAGCCTTTAGAATGGGAGAAAATAGTAGCAAACGAAGTAACTGAGAAAGATTTAATCTCAAAAATGTACAAGTAGCTCATGTAGCTCAATTCCAGAAAAATAAACGACCCAATCAAAAAATGGGCCAAAGAACTAAACAGACATTTCTCCAAAGACGACATACAGATGGCTAACAAACACATGAAAAGATGCTCAACATCACTCATTATCAGAGAAATGCAAATCAAAACCACAGTGAGGTACCATCTCACGCCAGTCAGAATGGCTGCTATCAAAGAGTCTACAAACAATAAACGCTGGAGAGGGTGCAGAAAAAAGGGAACCCTCTCGCACTGTTGGTGGAAATGCAAACTAGTCCAGCTGCTATGAAGACCATGGTTCTTTTGGAAGAAGGACAGTAGATGTGGGGTGGCCAGAATGACAGGTCCACAAAGAGACCTGACAGGGGGCCCTGCCCAGCAGGTGCTCACTGGTCTTTTTGAAGTGAATTGGTTATGTGCTAAGAGCCGAGAAGTCCTATGGTTGCCAAAGTAGGCTTTCTTTTTCTCTCTGTTGTCCAAATCAGGAACTTGTTAAACTCAGTTTTACAAATTTGTCTATTTAACATATTGATCTTGAAAACTCGGATTCCTCTATAAGGGCAAAGAAAGAAAGTGAAGTCATGAAGTCCCTCAGTCGTGTCCAGCTCTTTGCCACCTTGTGGACTTGTAGCCTGCCAGGCTCCTCCATCCATGGGATTTCCCAGGCAAGAATACTGGAATGGGTTGCCATTTCCTTCTCCAGGGGATCTTCCCAACTCAGGGATCTAACCCAGGTTTCCCACATTGCAGGCAGACTCCTTACCATCTGAGCCATGGGCTTCCCCTTTATAAGGGCAAAAGACCCACATATTGTTACTTTTAAGGTTTTATAGTGCTTTTGCTAAATGGATTTGCTATTGGCCAATTCTGCTTTATTATTTGTTTTAAGAAATAACAAATTCTACTCTGTTGGGTAGAAATTTCTTAACATTGGATTATATATTTAGACCAGTGCTTGTTGTAGCAGTTTTTTTTCTAAAAATATTTTTTTGACAGTCCACTAAAATGATGACAGTGTTTAACAGGAGTGATAGGATTGCGGGCAGTTTTTCCTTCATACTTACAGTCAGCTGGGGCTTCCTGGGTGGCTCTAGTGGTAAAGAACCCACCTGCCAATGCAGGGGACACAAGAGATGTGGGTTTGATCCCTGGGTTGGAAAGATCCTCTGGAGGATGGCATGGCAGCCCTCTCCAGTATTCTTGTCTGGAGAATTCCGTGGACAGGGGAGCCTGGTGGGCTACAGTCCACAGGGTCACAAGAGTCAGACACGACCGAAGCAACGTAGCACACATGCATGCATGCATGCTGTCAGTTGCGTACTGATGCAGTATTCTCAACAAGCCAGGGCTTGTGGCATCCAATTGAGTCGCATGTTCTACCCTTAACTTTACTTGTTTTTCATGTGTATGATCTCTACACCACATGAGTTAATTCATTGCCTGGGTAGGAACTTCTGAATACTAGCTCACAATTAATCCACGTTTATCCTGCTGAATTCTTCCTTGGCTGCAACAGAAAACCTGGGAACAGTATGTACACGTTTTCTGTTGTTCCCTCCCCACAGAAGGGGTGTCAGCAGAGCATCCCAGACACAGTAAGCACAAAGGCCCTGGGGCAGCAAAGAGCATGGTTTCTTCTTGGTACCTGTCAGAAGGTCTGCTCATGCCAGTAATTTTTAGACCCTGTGAATACCAGCTTGGGTCCCATGAAATGCCCGTTTTTGTAGGTCGGAAGTGGTTGAGTAGCAGCAGCAGCGCATGGTTCAGCCTGTCCCTCCGTCAGCGGTCCTGCTGTTGACCTGCAGGCAACTGAAGTTCTCTGGGCTGCAGTTTCCTCACCCCGATGATGTGGTTGATCGATGGTTATTTTAGACAACTTTTTGCCCCTGACATTTTATGATTCTAGTCAGGGCTAGGACAAGGTGAGGCGGGTGAGATGCCAAAAACACCAAGTTGAAGGAGATGCTCATCCTGCCCTTGTACAACCTGCAGCGTGAGAGCCCAGCCCCCACCCCCAGTCCCAGCCCTGATTCTGATTCATTTTTCCATTCACATGTGAGGTTTGCTTTATTGTTGTATAACCTGAGCTCTATCAGTGATGCCTTTTTTTGTTTGTTTCTTTAAATGAGCAAGTTTTTGTTTGTTTGTTTTTTTTATCTCTGTATGTTTGACTGCAATGGATCTCATTGCTGTGCCTGGGCTTTCTCTAGTTGTGGCAAGTGGGAGCTATTCTCTAGTTGTGGCGTGCGGGCTTCTCATTGCAGTGACTTCTCTTGTCACAGAGCATGGACTCTAGGGTACAGAGGCTGAGTTGCCCCATGGCATGTGGAATCCTCCCAGACCAGGGATGGAACCCATGTCCTCTGCATTGGCAGATGGATTCTTAACCACCAGACCACCAGAAAAGTTCAGTGATGCTTACTGACGCACTATTCTCAACAAACCAGGGCTTGTGGTATCTCATTGAGTCACATGTTCTACCCTTCATTTTACTTGTTTTTTCATGTTTCTGATCTCAACGCATGAGTTAATTCATTGTCTAGGTAGAAACTTCTGAATAGTAACTCACAATTAATCCACATTTATCCTACTGAATTCTTGCTCTTGGCTGCAACTGAAAACTTAGTAACAGTATGTACACATTTTCCATTTTCCGTTGTTTTTCTTTAGATCAGTCCAAAATGTTTGTGAAGGTTTTTAGTGAAATTGACCGGATGCCCCAGCTTCTTGCATACTACTACAAGTGCCACAAGGTGAGAAGCTGTGAGTGATGGCCCCTTGGAGTGCTTGTAGAACTGGGCCACGGAGTCCCGGTTTCAAATCTCAGTTTCTTCCTTAAAGGTAAAAATGTTTGCCTCCATGCTCTCTGGCCTTTTTCTTTTAATTAGCCAGTAGGGGGTGCCCTTGGTCCAGCCTCGGGATTCATTTAATTGTAAGGTGGGAAAAAGAGTCATTGGTTTTCAGCCTTTGTGTTTGTAGCTGGATTTCCTTTACAACGGAAGAGTTTTTAGTTTTCCCCATTTTTGTGTTTTGGGATTCCCTCAAAGCTCGATCGGTAAAGAATCTGCCTGCAATGCAGGAGACCCAGGTTTGATTCCTGGGTGGGAATGAGGCCCTGGAAAAGGAAATGGCAACCCACTGCAGTATTCTTGCCTGGAGAATCCCATGGACAGAGGAGCCTGGTGGGCTATACAGTCCATGGGGTTGCAAGAGTCAGACACGGCTTAACGACTAAGCCACCACATTTTTGTCTTTTAAGGGAGATTCTCATCATAAGGTTTATTATGCTTTCAGTAAACCTTGAGAATTTTATCTGCTGTCTAGGTTTGTTGAGATTAGTTTGCTGAAAATCTTGACAGCTTCCTGGGCTAACTTAATTCCTGCAAATCCAATGCTCACATGTCTTTTAAGCAGTAGGGTTAGGACATGAAGCTAAAATACATCTTCACAGCCATCCCTGAGGTCTATTCAGAAGAATGGGGGCATGCTGAGTACATTGGCATGCTTTAGGGGAAAGATAAAAGGAGAAAGGATCACTTAGAGGGCTACAGATTCAAGCTCTACACAACAGAGCAGGTGGACTGTAAATGTTTTTTCTGCCTTTTGAAAAAATTATTTATTTATTTGGCTGCACTGGGTCTTGGTTGCAGCCTGTGGGGTCTTCATTATGACCCGTGGGCTTAGTTGCCCCGTGGCACGTGGGATCTTAGTTCCCCAACCAAGGGCTGAACCTACATCCCCTCCATTGGAAAGTGGAATCCTAACCACTGGACCACCAGGGAAGTCCCTTTTCTGCCTTTTTTGAAGCCAGTGGTCATCCGTGGGTACCTACTTGCCCAGGAGAGTGGGCACTGGTGGATCTCTTGCTGAGGTTTGGGGGCAGGAGGGCAGCAGGCAGCGTATCTTGGCGGACCCAGCAAGGCCTCGTTTGTTCTGCCTCCACAGGTGCAGCTTTTAGCAGCCTGGCAGGAGCTGTGCCAGACCGACCTGCCCCTGGACCGGCAGCTCACTGGACTCTACGACGCCTTGCTCGGTGCTTGGCATGCACAAATCCAGTGGGCTTCGCAGGTAACAGCTCATCTGGGTTTTCAGGAGGACAGAGCCCGTGGTGCCAAGGGAGAGGCTGATGACCTTGACACCCTCAGCTCTGCTTGAAGAACCTCCCCTTATGCTGCCATCACCAGAAGGGTTAAAAGATAAGCTTCAAAACCCAAGGCAGGCAAAGCTTCAGGTCTCCATTCAAACTCTTCTTATCGCTCGTATCTGTATCTTAAATAGGATCTAATGTGACAGTGTTGCTTGCTGTTCAGCCAGGCAGCCCATGGAATTCCTGGAGGCCGTTATCTTCTGATCTAAAAGCAGGAGGCCCTTAGTCAGGTTGTGCTTGAGTGAACCAGACTTTTTTTTATCTTAACTTTGGGTAAAATTTACCTGGTCTACAGTGAGTTTCCCTTGTTTTCACAATACACCAGGAGTTAGAGGAGCGGTATAGAGTTTTAAAGGTGCCCTCTGACTTAGGGCAGAGGTGGGACAGAGGAAATGCATTTCATTTACTTTCAGGAACTTTCCATCCTTTAATTTCTCGAATTTTCAGCCTTAAAGGGTATAAATCACTGGTCCCATGTCTTCATGCCAAGAGGTGCCCTAGATCATCTTTTTTTTTGTCTGAGTAATGATTAACTGGGCCTGTTCATGGTGTGGCTTATTCTATTTTTTTCAAAATTCATTGTGAATCAGCCTTCAAGTGTTGGTCAGTCATTTGCAGGCATGAACTTGACGGTGGTTGGAGATGATTCCTCACCCAGGGTCAGGTTGTTCAAGATTGTTGAAGCAGTCTTCTCCATCCTTGTTTCTTTCTTCTTGAACCATTCAGTCTAAAAAAAAAAAAAAAACAACCAACCAAACAAGCAAAACAAAAAACAACCTCCTGTGGAAGTTTCGTGGTTTTTATGTAATTGTCGGTTTTCAGTGACCCTGTCCATCCACACTCATTTCTGGGTCCTTGTCTGCTGCTTATATCAGGAAGATAAAGACAGTTCGTGTGCATATGTACAGATGCCCCTCAGTGTTTGAGAAAAAGGATTTCGACTTCTCACACTTCTGTTCAGGCCTCACCCCAAGTTTTGCAAGATGTGATGTGTGTCCTTCAGTGCATGCTCAGTCCTGTCTGACTCTTTGCAACTGTGTGGACTGTAGCCCGCCAGGCTCCTCTGTCCATGGAAAATTCCAGATAAGAATACTGGAGTGAAAAAAAAAAAAAAAGAATACTGGAGTGGGTTGCCACTTCCTACTCCAGGGGATCTTTCCAACCCAGGGATCGAACCCTTGTCTCTTGGTCTCTTGTGTCTCTTACATTGGCAGGCGGGTTCTTTACCACTGAGCCAGCTGGGAAGTCCCTGTAAGATACAAGTTTATGCTAATGTACACTTTTGTCCCATGGCCCATTTTCTTTTCAAAATGTGAGCATGATACGTGACTGTCATCTCCTAAAGCTCAGTATAGCGCAGAAGAAATCCAAAGGTACCAGGGTGAATGTGTCTCTGAAGACTTTTTATCCTCAATATTTTAACATGAAAATTTCCCAACGTACAAAAAATTTGAAAGAATTGTACAGTGAACACCCATGTACCCACCCGTCCTGTGTTCTACGATGAACATTTTGCTATGTTTGCTTTATCGCAAATCTGTCCATCTCTCCATGTGTCTATCTGTTCACTGACTCATCTTATTTTTTGACTCATTTCAAAGTAAGTTGCAAACATCATTCACTTCCAAACACACGTATCATTGACTAGAGTTCAGTATTTGTTTACTGAGATTATTTTAGGTAAATTGTGAAATGTGATGATCTTAAATATGCCATTTGATTAGTTTTGACAAGCGCAGTTTAACCTAATCCCCTACCAAGGTACCGAACACAACTGTCATCCTAGAAAGTTCTCTAGCGCTCCTTCTCAGTTTGTCTCTGTACCACCATCACCGAGGGCAACCACTGTTCCATTTTTTTTCCACCATAAATTAGTTCAGCCTGTTGTAGAATTTCATGTCAATGGAATTTTATGGTGTATGTTCTTTTGTTGAGGCTTCTTTTATTCAGCCTGTTTTTGAAGATATATTCGTGTTGTATCAGTAGTTCCTTTTCGTTACTGAACGCTCTTACATGGTATGAACATATCTCAGTTTTGTTTGTTCAACCTTTTCTCGATGGACACTTGGACTGTTTCTAGTTCGGTGCGATTATAAGTAAAGCTGCTCTGAACATTGTTCTATAAGTTTTTTCGTGGATACCGCATGCTCATATCTCTTGGGTGAAGACATGGGAGAGGCGCTGCTGGGTTATAGAGTAGGTCTATATTTAGATATATAAGAAATCACACTTTTGCAAAGTGGTTGTGCTTTTGCACACTCCCACACACAAGTATGTGAGAGTTCCGATTGCTCCACATCCTTGCCATCATTAGATGTTGTCAGTCTTTTTCATCTTAGCCACTCTGGTGGGTGTGTTGTAGTATCTCACTGTGGTTTTAATTTGCATTTCCCTGATGACTAAGGGTGTTGAACTCCTTTTATCATGCTTATTGGCCACTTGTATATCTTCCTTTGTGAAGTATCTGTTCTGGTGTCCTGCCTATTTTTAAAAAAATTGCGTAACTTGCTTTTTTAATTATTGAGTTATAGAAGTTCTTTATATATTCTGGATATAAGTTCTTGATCAGATATATTTTGTAGATATTTCCTTCCAGTCTGAGCAGAAGTATTGATTTTGATGAACTTGATTTTATCATATTTTTCTTATATGGTTATTCTTTCTTTGTCCTCAGAAACTATCACCAGCCCCCAAGTTGCAAAGACATTCTTCTATGTTTTCTTCCAGATGCTTGTTGAGCTTTTACATTTAGTTCTATGGCCCATCTTGAATCAATTTTTGTATATAGTGTAAGGTGGGGCTTCCCTGGTGGCTCAGACAGTAAAGAATAAAGAAGCTGCCTGTGATGCAGGAGACCTGGGTTCAATCCCTGGGTTGGGACGATCCCTTGGAGAAGGGAATGGCTACCCACTCCAGTATTCTTGCCTGGAGAGTTCCAGTGTAAGGTAATGCCAGATTGTTTCTGCATGTGTTGTTTGGGTTAATTCCATGCCCCTACTTGTTAAGTTTGATCTTGTAGTCTTTTGAACCTTTTGGTTGTTCTTTAACCAATGGCCAAAGCATCCCTTATGCCAGATCACTTAAAGGAAAAGGGACACCTTTGAACATGAGAGACTTGTTGGTTGGTCAGCTGAAACTGTCAGCTGTAAACATTATAGTTTCAGCTGCCCAACCAATTAGAAGGCTTTGGTTTAGAGTTGTTTAGTTTAATTCTTCCCCCGCCTCAAGTCATTTAAGTAGGAGATAAAAGTGAAATAGATACTCATTGCCTAGTCCTTTCTCACAATACGAGGGAGGAGAAGAGTCAGGATTTCTTTTTCTAGATAAGAATACTTTTCATTGTCTCCATTGGTTCCATCCTTTCTTGTAGTAAAATGTTTCTTTTGTCAAATCGGGAAGTTGGACTGGGTGATATCTAAAGATCATGGTGATTCTCTTATGTTTGGGGGATCGTGGAGGGAATATTAATACTTTGGATAGAGACAGAGGAGGGTGTGTATTGGTCAGTGTTGTGTGAAGGGAGTGGGAATATATGATGGAGAAACGCTGAGTGCAAGACAGGAATTTGGCTTTCTCTAGAAGGCAGTGAGCATCTGGAGTAGTAGTGTGAATGATGTTACTGTTTTAAGAATCACTTTGGTGTCAGACCATCATCTGTGTAGTTCCTCTGCCAAAAAGCCTTACCAAGAGGAAGTATGCAGATAAATCGAAGATCATTTTTTGAAACAACTATCCTGGACTCCTCAAAAATGTCAGTGTCATGAAAGAAAAACAGTCAGGGAGTTATTAAGATTAAAGGAGACAGAAAGGCAACTGAATGTAATTTCATGATCTTGGATGGGATTCTGCATGATGACAAAAAAAGCTATTCAGAAGAACATTAAAAGGACAATTGAGGAGATTTGAACATGGACCGTAGCAAGTATAAGTATTACATCAAGGTTAAATTTGATTAGTTACAGTGTTGTAGTGATAAGGCTGGCCTTATTTTTAGGAGATATATGCCGAAGTATTTAGTGGTAACATGTCATGATACCTGTGATTACCTTTCCAATGGTTTAGGAAGTACAGCATTTGTGGCAAAATATTAATTGTTGAATCTTGCAGTATTTAAACATTTAAAGCATAAGGAAAATTCTAAATAACCTTTAAAAATAGTGAATTTGGTAATGGTACATAGGGTGAACTGATGAAGAAAGACTGAAGACAGGAAGCTATGTTTGGTCTATGATGGTGATGGTAACGTAACAAAGGCATCCAGTTAAAAAATGGGCAATTGTTAGAACCTGGTAAGTGACAAAGGACCTGAAAGAAAGGAAAGTGAAAAGGGAGATTTTTATTCTGGTTGAATGGAGATGCTACTGACAGAAATAAGGAAGTTGAGAGAAACAGGTCTGAGGAGGTCAGCAGGAAAAGAATGAATTCCAATCTGGGACACTTTAGAATTCCAAGAGAGAGTGGCTCAGCTCTATGGTGATGCCTAGTAGATGGCTGGAAGCTGTCATTCAGGAAATATAAATTGGTCGTTTTGGTATTTGAGTTGAGTTAAATGCAAATTTCCTCTGTCTCTTTCTCTCAGACTCCAGCAGTGATATTTATTAAACTAAATAGGTGCTCATTGAATTCACTATGAGAATTAAAAAATTTGATCTTCTCTTTTCATAATAATCTTAAGAAAAGATATTAGCATATTTTGGCCCATGTACATGACCACCTTATAACCAGTTGCTGCCATATGATTTCAGTGGGTGCATTTGTGTTGATAGTCACATTGGTACCCCTCTTCTCTTGGGGGCGAATGAAAAAAGAGGTAATATTTACATGATATAAATGCTAGTGTCAAGTGAGTGCTGTTTTATGTACGTTGCATAATGTTTTCTAGGATCCTTCCCTTTTTATGGCTGAATAATCTGATGTGTGTATTTTCCGCATTTTGTTTATCCATTCATTTGTAGATAAACACTTGAATTGCTTCTGTCTTCTGGCTGTTTGGAATAATGCTGCTATGAACGGGTGTACAAACATCTATTTGGGTCCCTGTTTTCAATTTTTTGGGGAGTATACCTCCAAGTGGAATTGCTGGATCATATAATCCTATGTTTAACATTTTGAGGAACTGCCACATGTTTTCCATAGCAACTGCAACATTTTACATTCCCACCAGCCATGCATAAGAATCCAAGATCATGAGAAATTTACCCTATGTTTTCTTCTAAGAATTTTACAGCTCACTCTTTAACATGTAGGTCTCAACATTTGAGTTAATTTTTATATATGATATAAGGTAAGGATCCAACTTTTTTTTTTTTTTTTTTTGGCATGTGGATTTCCAGTTTTCTGAGCACCATTTGTCAAAAAGACTGTCCTTTTCTGATGGAATGATGTTTGGCACCCTTGTTGAAAATCATTTGACCATGCGTGTGTTTGGGCTCTCTCTTCTATTCCATTGGGCTATTTGTCTGTTTTTATGCAGATGCCACACTGTTTTGGCTATTATAGCTTTGTTGTAAATTTTGAAAATAGGAAGTATGAGATAGTCAATGTTGTTCTTTTTCAGTATTGTTTTTGCTATTTGGGGTTCCCTGAAATTCCATATGAATTTTAGAATGAGTTTTCCTGTTTCTCCCAAAAAATACTTTTGGGATTTTAATGGAGAGTGCACTCAATATATAGATGGCTTTGGGTAGTATTACTGTCTAACTCTGGAGAAGGAAATGGCAACCCACGCCAGTATTCTTGCCTGGAGAATCCCACGGACGGAGAAGCCTGGTAGGCTATAGTCCACGGGGTCGCAAGAGTCGGACACGACTGAGCGACTTCACTCACTCACTCACTCACTCACTCACTATCTAACTCAGTGGGTAAAGAATCTGCCTGCAATGCAGGAGATCCAGGTTTGATCCCTGGGTTGGAAAGATCTCCTGTAGAAGGAAATGACAACCCACTCCAGTATTCTTGCCTGGAGAATCCCATGGACAGAGGATTTGCAGGCTGGTCTACAAATGTGCTTCTAGATCCTCCGACTGATTCAGTGAATTGCTCTTCTTTAGTTCTATTTGTTCCCTGCCACCCACACCCTCCCTGTTTCTGCATTTCATTTTCACAGTCCTCTCTCTAGCCAGTATCTAAATACTACATGTGATAGATTTGAAAATAGTTAGGCAGACATGAAGTAGCCAGTTGTCCTGGAGGCAAGGCACAAGTCTTGCTAGTTTACTTAGCTTCTGAGCACATCCACATGGGTGCTGAGCAAAGCCTGGACCCTGTAACTCTTGATTGGACCACTTCCTGGCTCACAGGGATTCCTGCAGGCCATCCAGGAGTCTGCTTCATTGGAAGCTTTGCTCACTTGTGATAACACAGACGCCTCTCTCCCCCTGCAGGTCTTCAAGAACCCCCACGACGTCGTAACTGTTCTGCTGATTCAGACCCTGGGGGCCCTGGTGCCCTCTCTGCCCGTGTGCCTCAGTTCCGGCGTGGAGCGGGCAGGACCTGAGCTGGAGCTCGTCAAGCTGCTGGAGTTCTACGATGCCACCGCCCACTTCGCCAAGGGGTTGGAGATGGCCCTGCTCCCCCACGCATGTAAACATGCTTCCTTCCAGCTCTCTGACTTGCCTTCACTCACTTTTTTTGGGTGGGTTGGGAGGCCTGGGTTTGTTTGCCTTTTCCAGTGACTGGAGCAGTGTTTTACTTCTCAACAGAGAGGGAAACCTTTTCCATGAAAACATTGCCATTATGGAAATAATTGTTGCTTAATATATTTGCCTAGCTCCAGGGCTGCCTAGGCGCTTCACACGCCCTGGGGAAGTGACAGGCACTTCTGCAGGGGCTTAGAGTGTAAGCGGCAGGTGGACATTAGTGGCAGCGAGTGGGCAGCAAGTTAGGCCGGGAGGGTGGTGTCCTCTTCCTTTTAAGTCATCACAGAACCTGGGGCAAGTCAACCTAAAAAAGTAAGTTCGAGAGAAGAAGTGGATTAGAGGAGGCTTTTGCAAGGGCAGCAGCCTATTTTTAAGGGCAAGGGTGCAGTATTAGGACCAAGGGCGGCTATAACGTACCTGGGCTTTCCCCAGATGCCGTGTGAGAGCACAGCGCTTTTTATTCCCATTTGGGCAAACAGTGCGTGGTGTGTTGCATTTCCCCAGCTGTTTCCCATCTATATTAAAAGCATCATAAAGCTTTAAGTCACACAGACCTCGTAAGGAATGCTGCTGTCAAATCAGGAAGTCGCCTCAGGAAGGCCTGCTTCTGCCATTGGGCTGCTGCGTGTCACTAACTTGGTTTATTTACTAGTTATTCTCTTTAATTACCTGCATGTGTAATACCTCGTACATTCCAGGGAGTGTGTTTGTTGTTCGAGTTCCTGATGACTCATCGGGGGTTTTTGGCACCCTTGCTGGTCAGGCCTCGGCTGTGGGAGAGGCACGGTGAATGTGGGCAGCTTCCAGGGATCTGGACATCCTTGTCCTAGTGGTTGGAGAGTGTTTAGGCCGACTGTCCTGCAGGGGCAGAGTGGAATGAAGGCAGGGCCAGAAGCAGGTTGCTTTCCTCCCACTGGTGATGTATATTGCTGAAGAAGAGAGAACCACCCTCTAAAGAACTGGATACAGAAAGTACTTTGTTAGTCAGCCATGGAAGTTTAGATTTTTCATGATTCCTATTGAGATTAAAAAAAAAAAGTATATGTATTTTTAAATTTAAAAGTACTTCGGAAACAGACATAAAAATAAAAGAGAATAAAAATGATGCATAATCTCTTCACTCAGAGAGGCATGGGAACACTTCCTCTCAGTAGTTCATATATAGATATACATGTTCATAAATGTATATGAAATAAAGGACTTCGCAGGTAACTCAGTGGTAAAGAATCCACCTGCCAATGCTCTAGACGTGGATTCAGTCTCTGGGTTGGGAAGATCCCCTGGAGGAGGAAATTGGCAACCCAGTATTCTTGCCTGGGAAATCCCATGGACAGAGGAGCCTGGTGGGCTATAGTCCATGGGGTCGCAGAAGAGTTGGACATGACTTTGACTAAATAACAACAACATATGAAGTAGATGCATATATAAATACATACATATGCATGTTTCTTGAAAAATACTAGTTTATATGATCTTATACTCTTTCTTTTTTGCTCACATTAATATAATGAGCATTTTTAAGTCATTAAGTATCTTCCTAAGACATGGTTTTTAATGACCATTTGATAATGATGGCTTACTTTAATTTTTTAATCCACTGTTTAGAAATAAAACTATTAAAAACAATCTTGCACATTAATTTTGGAGCCCACCTCTGATTATTCCTTGGAAGAAGTTTGAAAATTACAGTTGCTAATAAATGAAAAATTTTAAGATTTTGTCACATTTTGTTCTGTAGAAAGTTTCTGCCTCTTTACGGATTCATTTGTAGTAAATAAGGCTGCTCATTCCCCCATGCCCTAATCAGCACTAGGCTCTATTGTTTTTCCCCTTGCCAGTTTCTTAGACAGTTAACAATATATTGTTTCAATTTTCATTTCTTTGATTACTAGCCAGTTTGAAAATTATATTATAAAAAGTTATATTTTTTGTCTTGAATTGCTTATTCTTTTGCCTCTTTTTCTGTTTGAGAGTTTAATCTATTTCTGGTTAATTTATAAGGGCAATTTATTTAAAACAATGTTTTATCAAATATGTTATAAAATCAAAGCACTGTTATAAAAATTCATGATACAGTTATATCTATAACATAAGATGAAACTCTCCTATAATCCCACTAGCTGGAAATAACCACTGTTAAAAATTTGGTGTGTATTCCCAAAATATCTTACATAGGATGGATTTTTTCTCATTATCAGCTATGTTGCAGATACGTTTTCTAACTTTCTAGTTTACCTTTAAGACTTTTCTATTTTAATGTATATAGTATAACTCAAAAATATCTAAAAGGTTATACAGTAGAAAGTAAAAAAAATAATTAGTTGACTTTATAGTTAACAAGCAATATGTTTGGAGTAGGAAATGACAACCCACTCCAGTATTCTTGGCTGGAGAATTCTGTGGACAGATGAGCCTGGTGGTACAGTCCATGGGGTCATAAAGAGTTGGACACCACTGAACATGTACACACACGTATTGGGTTTAGAAAAACCCAGAAAATACAAGGAAGGATAAAGAGCAAACTCAATCAGCTGTCCAGAAACAATATTTTGCATTATATACACACGCATATTTTGTATATGAGTGTGTCTGTATACTTAAATGCTTTTTATTTTTTATTAGTTTTTATCGGAGTATAATTGCTTTACAATGTTGTTACCTTTTTTTTTTTTTTTAAAAGAACTACTGTCTTTTTAAAATCTTTATTTATTTATTTATTTTTGATGGAGCTGGGTCTTTGTTACTGTGTGCAGACTTTCTCTAGTTGCAGCAAGTGGGAGCCACTCTTCCTTGCGGTGGGTGTGTGGGCTTCTTGTGGCAGCTTCTCTTGTTGCAGAGCACAGGCTCTAGGGTGTGGGGGCTTCGGTAGTTGAAGTGTGTGGGCTCAGTAATTGTGGCACTTGGGCTTAGTTGCCGCGCAGCATATGGGATCTTCCTGGACCAGGAATTGAACCTGTGTCCCCTGCACTGGCAGGTGGATTCCTAACCACTGGACCACCAAGGAAGTCCTTGTTAAATGTTTTTAATACAATATTTTATTATCACTCTCACCTTCCCAGTTTTATATGGATTCAGTACTGTCATCCAGCACACAAGTTTTCCTAGTTCCACAGCAGTCTTTATAGCTGTTTCCCTACCTCTTATTAAAGTCCGCTCAGTGTACATGGATTATTTTCGGTTGTCCTTTCTCTTTAATCTCTTTTAAACTAAAACAGTCATCTCATCTTTGGTCTTTCATGACACTGATGTCTTTGAAGAATACAGGGTAGTTTTCTTGTAGAATGTCCTATAGCCTGGAATTATCTAACTGTTTCCTTGTGTTTAGATTTAGATGAAACCTTTTTAATAAGAATACTACACTGTTGATGATGTATACTTCCTATGGCATCACATCAGGAGACACATAATGTCCAATTATTGGTGGTGGGTTGGATTAATCACTTGGTAGTTATACCTGCCAGGTCACTCCATTGTAAAGTTACCTTTTCCTCTTTGTAATTAATAATTATCTATGGGGTGATATTTTGAGCCCATAGGAATATTCAGTTCCTTAAGAAACTGAATTTACCTAATGACTTTAGTCATTTACCTAATGACTTTAGCATCCATTGGTAATTCCTGCCTGAATAAACTTTTACATTGCTGATTATAAAATGGTGATATTCTAGTTCTCTCATTTCTTTTACATACATTTGTAGGCATTCTTTTGTGAGGAGATTTTTCTTCCTTTGTCTCTCTTTAATGTCACTGTAAACTTACAGATTTTTTTACTCATTGTATTATGATACATTATTTTCATTATTCAGTTTGATGCTTGAATTATTTCAGATTTGGTCGGTGGTTGCCCCTTCAGGCTGGCTCCTGCATCATTTTGACATGTTCCTATCAGCCTTAGAGTGTTTTATTGCTTTATGGCACACACAGATCCAGGAACATTTTGTACTGCCTCAGACCTGGAATCAGCCATTTTCTCAAGGAGCTTGGTTTCTTCTAGTGGGAAATGGTATTTAGGAACCAAGATCTGGCACCATGGGTGTTTATTGTTGCTGGGCTATTATTACTTCCTAGGCCCTTTATGAACAGAGCTAGGAAATACATTTATTTTATTTATTTTTTAATTGAAGGATAAATGCTTTACAGGATTGTGTTGATTTCTGCCAAGCATCAACATGAGTCAGCCATAGGTGTGTGACTCAGGGAACTCAAACCCTGGCTCAGTAACAACCTAGAGGGGTGGGATGAGGAAGGAGGTTCAAGAGGGAGGGGACATTTGTGTACCTATTTATTTATTTTTGGTTGTGCTGAGTCTGTTGCTACATGGGCTTTTCTCTAGTTGCAGTGAGCAGGGGCTCCTCTCTAGCTGTGGTGCGCAGGCTTCTCACTGCAGTGGCTTTTCTTGTTGCAGAGCACAGGCTCTAGAGCACTCAGCCTTCAGTAGGTGTGGCACGAGGGCTCAGTAGTTACGGCTTTGGCCTCTGGAGCACAGACTCAGTAGTTGTAGTACACAGCTTATTGCTCTGCGGCATGTGGGATCCTTCCGATCAGGGATTGAACCCATGTCTCCTGTATTGGCAGGCAGATTCTTTACAACTGAGCCACCAGGGAAACCCCATATTTTTAAAAATTACCAGTTTATACTGATACTTCCAAATCAAATCCAACACCAGTAGATTTTTACCTCTTGCCATTCTCTACTGCATCTGTTCTCTCCTACAGAGAGAATCATGGTTTCCATCAGCAGTGTGTGTGTGTGTGCGCGTGCATGTGCATATGTGTGTTTCTGTGTTTTTTGTATACACATACAATTATTTTTCATGACCCTCTTATGGATAGGTCAAAAGGTATTTAATTTACTTCAGTTCAGTTAAGTTGCTCAGTCGTGTCCAACTCTTTGTGACCTCATGAATCACAGCACGCCAGGCCTCCCTGTCCATCACCAGCTCCCGGAGTTCACTCAGACTCACGTCCATCGAGTCAGTGATGCCATCCAGCCATCTCATCCTCTGTCATCCCCTTCTCCTCCTGCCCTCAATCCCTCCCAGCATCAGACTCTTTTCCAGTGAGTCAACTCTTCACATGAGGTGGCCAGAGTACTGGAGTTTCAGCTTTAGCATCATTTCTTCCAAAGAAATCCCACGGCTGATCTTCAGAATGGACTTGTTGGATCTCCTTGCAGTCCAAGGGACTCTCAAGAGTCTTCTCCAACACCACAGTTCAAAAGCATCAATTCTTCGGCACTCAGCCTTCTTCACAGTCCAACTCTCACATCCATACATGACCACTGGAAAAACCATAGCTTTGACTAGACGGACCTTTGTTGGCAAAGTAATGTCTCTGCTTTTCAATATGCTATCTAGGTTGGTCATAACTTTTCTTCCAAGGAGTAAGTGTCTTTTAATTTCATGGCTGCAATCACCATCTGCAGTGATTTTGGAGCCCCCAAAAATAAAGTCTGACACTGTTTCTACTGTTTCCCCATCTATTTCCCATGGAGTGATGGGACAAGATGCCGTGATCTTAGTTTTCTGGATGTTGAGCTTTAAGCCAACTTTTTCACTCTCCTCTTTCACCTTCATCAAGAGGCTTTTTAGTTCATTCTTCACTTTCTGCCATAAGGGTGGTGTCATCTGCATATCTGAGGTTATTGATATTTCTCCCAGCAATCTTGATTCCAGCTTGTGCTTCTTCCAGCCCTGCATTTCTCATGATGTACTCTGCATATAAGTTAAATAAGCAGGGTGACAGTATACATCCTTGGCATACTCCTTTTCCTATTTGGAACCAGTCTGTTGTTCCATGTCCAGTTCTAACTGTTGCTTCCTGACCTGCATACAGATTTCTCAAGAGGCAGGTCAGGTGGTCTGGTATTCCCATCTCTTTCAGAATTTTCCAAGTTTGTTGTGATCCACACAGTCAAAGGCTTTGACATAGTCAATAAAGCAGAAATAGATGTTTTTCTGGAACTCTCTTGCTTTTTCGATGATCCAGTGGATGTTGGCAATTTGGTCTCTTGTTCCTCTGCCTTTTCTAAAACCAGCTTGAACATCTGGAAGTTCACGGTTCACATATTGTTGAAGCCTGGCTTGGAGAATTTTAAGCGTTACTTTACTAGCATGTGAGATGAGTGCAATTGTGTGGTAGTTTGAGCATTCTTTGGCATTGCCTTTCTTTGGGATTGGAATGAAAACTGACCTTTTCCAGTCCTGTGGCCACTGCTGAGTTTTCCAAATTTGCTGGCATATTGAGTGCAGCACTTTCACAGCAGCATCTTTCAGGATTTGAAATAGCTCAACTGGAATTCCATCACCTCCACTAGCTTTGTTCGTAGTGATGCTTTCTAAGGCCCACTTGACTTCACATTCCAGAATGTCTGGCTCTAGGTGAGTGATCACACCATCGTGATTATCTGGGTCGTGAAGATCTTTTTTGTACAGTTCTTCTGTGTATTCTTGCCACCTCTTCTTAATATGTTCTGCTTTTGTTAGGTCCATACCATTTCTGTCCTTTATCAAGCCCATCTTTGCATGAAATGTTCCCTTGGTTAATTTACTTATTCAACTATAAATGGGCTAGTTATAGAGTGCTATATGCTGAGGATGCCATGCTAAGCAAAACCAGACACAGTCCCTTCTCTCATACAATATATATTGCAGTGGGAAATAGCCAAATAATCTTACTAATGAGTGTATAATTACAAAGTGAGGTGAATACTTTGAATAGCAAAATGGTTGTAGGAGAAAAGTTGAATGGTCCTAAGCAGATAAAGATGATCAAGACCCTCAGACATGAACTGAGTGAGTCCTCAAGGAAGAATAGGAGTTAACCAGATGAAGAGGGTTAGGGAAGAACAAGGTCTTTCCAAACAGAAATAGTAGCTGGTGGCCAGAGGGGAGCTTTTGAGAAACCGAGAGAAGGCTGGAGGCTAGGGGAGTTGTGAAAGAGGCCAAGGCTGTAGAAGTAATAACAAAAGTCAGTTCAGTTCAGTCGCCCAGTCGTGTCCGACTCTTTGCAGCCCCATGGACTGCAGCGTGTCAGGCTGCGTACAACAAAAGTAGCTGGCATTATTGAGAGCTTACACGTGTTAGACACATACTATTTTACCTAATCTCCAGTTAAGCCTATAAAATTGATGCCATTATTAACCTCATTTTACAGTTGAGGAAACAGACATTGAAAAGTTAAGTCATTTGCACCCAGTCCCCTAACAGGAAGCGAGAGAACTTCAGTTAGAAGAGCCTTCATCCTTAACTACCCCCTCTTTCACCTCCTGAGGTCAAGTGATGGTAGAACTTGGCAGGCTATGGAAAAGATTTTGGATCCCAGCTGAAGAGAGAATTCTTAGCAGTTGAATTACTGTGTCACAGAATATGCATGTTAAAATCTTCATGTAGTTGAATATAGGAATTTTGGTGCATATCCCGTTTCTGTAAAATCCTAGGAATGCTCCAAATGAAAATGTTCTTTGTGCAGAGCCTTTTCTCTGTAGCAGTTCTTGAACTTGACCCTGGGGAGGGTTATCATTTGAAGAGGTTCTCAATTATGATGGGTTATAGGATTAAGGGGATCCATATCTTTATTATTATTTTTAAATTTTTTATTTATTTATTTTTGGCTGCACTGGGTCTTTGTTGCTGCCCAAGGGCTTTCTCTAGTTGTGGCAAGCCTGGGGTGGGGGGCTACTCTCTAGTTGCCGTAGGTGGGCTTCTCACTATGGTGGCTTCTCTTCATGCAGAGCATGGACTCTAGAGCACAGGCTCAGTAGTTGTGGCCCACAGGCTTAGTTGCTCCGAGGCACATGGGATCTTCCCGGACCAGCAATCAAACCCGTGACCCCTGCATTGGCAGGCCGATTCTTAACCACTGGACCACCAGGGAAGCTCCCTGAATCAGTGTCTTTAATAGCGCTTTAGGCAAATAGTACACAAAGCTCAGATTTATTAAAATATTTACTGACGTGATTGTTGCAGGTTCCATGAATGGTAAAAGCAGATGAACAGAAAGTAGTCACCCCAAAGATGAAATAGGAAAAGTTCCAGTAGAGTTCCTTCCACCTATCGTTTTTCACCAGTTAATTTCCAGTTCTTTGTTCATTATTGCTTTTAATTTCTGATTTCCTTGAAGATGAGCAAAACCTGGTGAAAGTCATGGAACTGGTGGATGCTGTGTATGGTCCGTACAAGCCCTACCAGCTGAAGTATGGAGACATGGAAGAGAAGTACCTTCTCATCCAGTTCAGCGAGGTGCCTCTGGTAAGGTCACAGCACTGCCGGGGCCAACTGGGCATCACTGTATCTGCCAGGCTAGGGTCGGGGTGGCTGGGATGCTTCAGAGAAGGTGGGAGCCAGCATACAGAATGCAAAGAGTGGGAACAGGTGTGTAAAACATGGGCTTTCAGCGCTTCCTGGGCTCTTGTAATCCAAATTAAAACGAGACCACAGGTTTGCTACCTGGTTTTTATTTAAAATCCCCAGTAAGGACCTCGCACCCCTCAGAGGCTTAAATCTTCTCAAGATTAAGTTGGTTTTCTCCCTGAGTCAGTCATGATTATGCAGTCTTTTGTTCAAGGCAGATATGCAAACAGACACTGGAGCAGAGCACTCAAGGACAGTGCTCTCAGGCCAGGTTCACCAGGTGGACACACCAGAGGGGAATTTCCATTGCTAATAATTAAGGCTGTCTAGTGGGAGGTGGGAGAAGGCAATGGCACCCCACTCCAGTACTCTTGCCTGGAAAATCCCATGGACGGAGGAGCCTGGTGGGCTGCAGTCCACGGGGTCACTAAGAGTCGGACACGACTGAGCGACTTCACTTTCAATTTTCACTTGCATGCATTGGAGAAGGAAATGGCAACCCACTCCAGTGTTCTTGCCTGGAGAATCCCAGGGACTCGGGAGCCTGGTGGGCTGCCGTCTATGGGGTCGTGCAGAGTCGGACACGACTGAAGTGACTTAGCAGCAGCAGTGGGAGGTGAGTTGACATTGAAGAATAGATCTTACAGTAGTTCAAGTCGGCTGCCTCCTGCCATTTTTTTTCTGTTTTCTAAGGATGTCCCTAGAAAGTCTGTTCCACTCAGTTATGTTTTTGCCCCTGAAAGAAGCATGTTTTTTTTTCACCACATTCTTTTGGAGTGTGTGATACAGAGAATGCAGACCCTCACTTGAGAGCCAGAGGGAGAGCTGTTGCTGCTACTGCTAAGTCGCTTCAGTCGTGTCCGACTCTGTGCGACCCCGTAGACGGCAGCACACCAGGCTCCCCCGTCGCTGGGATTCTCCAGGCAAGAACACTGGAGTGGGTTGCCATTTCCTTGTCCAATGCATGCAAGTGAAAAGTGAAAGTGAAGTCGCTCAGTCATGTCCAACTCTTAGTGACCCCGTGGACTGCAGCCCACCAGGCTTCTCTGTCCATGGGATTTTCCAGGCAAGAGTCCTGGAGTGGGGTGCCATTGCCTTCTCCCCAGAGGGAGAGATACCATCTTAATCACAGAAAAAGAGGAAAGAGATAAAAATAATAAGGATGACTATAAGGATTTAATCATGCTTTTTGGCCAGGAGTTTATTTCTGTGATCTCACTGGCCACTTAGACTGTTCTTCACTCAGTCAGGCTCTTAAAGAGCTCTCATAGTTTGGGACTACATTTCTGATGTTCGTCGTAAGTGGTTTGACCATGAATGAGGAGATCTGGAGCTCCTCCCATCTGAATGTTGTCTATTCATTTGTTCTTCAGTCTGAGGCAGCTTTTTATTGTCTCTGCTGACCAGGAACACGGGGAAGTCATTGACTGTGTGCAGGAGCTGAGCCACTCTGTGAACAAGCTCTTTGGCCTGTCTTCTGCAGCCGTTGACAGATGCATCAGATTCACCAGCGGCCTGGGGACCTGTGGCCTGCTGACAGCCCTGAAGTCTCTCTTCGCCAAGTAAGGCTGGGGAAGTGGGATCAGGGCCAGTGGCAGGGAGATATGGCCTGCTGGTGGCCCTGAAGTCCCTCTTTGCCAAGTAAGGCTGGGAGAGTGGAGTCAGGGCCAGCCTCGTGGGAGAGTGGTGTCTCCCAGTTAAAAATGCGGATGTCCGTATTCCTGCCATGAATCCTGGAGAGGCACCTGTACCTAAGCCTAAGGGGACGTCCTTAATGATGCTAAGAACATCACAGCACATTCATTATGGTGGAGCATTTAAAGCAACCAGAATGTCCACCCATTTGGAAACGGCCAAATAAGATATGGTATATTGATACTAAGGGAGTTCCTTATGAGGCAGTTAAAGTGTTAATTCTATCTACACATAACAGCAGGGATAGATGTCAAAACATACTGTTGAAGTGAATAAAAAGTTGCAGGATACAATGTAGAGTACATTTTCTGTAGCAGGGTTCAGCAAAGCTTTTCTGCCAAGGACCAGAGGATAAGTATGGTAGGCCTTGAGGGCTTTGCAGTCAATAGACTTTCATAGAGAATGCTTCCCCAGAAGTACAAAAGCAGCCAGAGACAACACATACCTGAGTGGATGTGGCCTTGTTCCAGTAAAACTTTGTTTACAAGAAACCAGGAGTGCCAGTTCCTATTCTGGATCCTTTTTGAAACTGTAAGTGCATTATATATTCCTGTAGAATACAGGTCACCAAACTCTAGCTCATGAGCCAGGTCTGTTTTTGTAAAAGTTTTTGTAAAAGCGTTATTGGAATTCCACCAAGCCCGTTCACTTATCTGTAGCCTCTAAATCCTCCCAATGAAGTTAGAGTTGAGTAGTTAGAACAGAGACCTTGTGACTTGCAAAGCTTAATACCTGGACTTAACAGACAAAGTTCGCTAAGCCCTGATGTGAAAGGTTAGGCAAAACTCAAAACACTGATTATATTTGAGGAGAGGGAGGACTAAGTTAGTAGTCATTGGAGACTTAGCTTTGTTATTTTCTGATTCTTAAAAAGGAGAATAAATTAACACATTTCTTGTGGAATTAAAAATATAAAATAAAAAAATATATAAACATCGTGCTCAGTAGAAGAAGCCAATCAGACAGGACCTCACGTTATATGATTCCATCTATACAAAATGTCCAGAACAGGCAAATCTGTAGAGACAGACAATAGGTTAGTGGCTGCCTAGGCAGGGGATGCGGGTTCCATCCTGGGTCAGGAAGATCCCCTGGAGGAGGAAATGGCAAACCACTCCAGTATTCTTGCCTGGGAAATTGCGTAGACAAAGGAACCTGGCAGGCTGCAGTCCATGGGGTCGCAGAAGAGTCAGACGTGACTGAGCAACTACACCAAAGGGCTGGGGAGGGGGGGCATTTGGAGGAGATGCAGGATGACTGCCAAAAGGTAAGAGGGTTTCTTTTAAGGCTGATGAAGCTTGTTTTAAAGTTGATTGTGGTGATGGTTGCACAACTCTGTGACTGCATAAATGACTTGTGTGATTTGTGAATTGCAAAGGCAATAAAGCCATTAGAAGAAAGAAAGAGGGAAGACCAAAATTAAATTTACTTAGAGAAAAGAAGAGGTAAGAAATTTCAGTATAAGGCTGGATTCTCTGACCTGTGCGATTGAGGTGGAAGGGCCCTTGGGAGGTTAGATGCTTCAGTCTTTAGCTGACGGACAGATACATTCTCAGGCTCTGCAAGAGATCGTATTCTGGAATAAAGTTGCCTTGAGTCTCAAGAAATTCCTCGTACTGAACTGAATGCTCTTTTGCTGCCGTAAGTTTAGGGAGCCCTTGTCATTCCAGAAATACTGAACATGCCCCTGTGAGCTCTGAGGGCCCCGTGCTGTTGGTTACTGCCGTGGGCGGTCTGCACCTCCGAGGGCGGCTCACAGGAAGATACTGAGGGACAGGGGCCCTGCTCGCAGAGGGAGGGGGAGCGCGTGAGCCCAGACGGGACCTCCCGAGAGAGAAACATCAGCAACAGGTTTAATCAAATAAAAGTCACCTCTTTCTCTGCCACCAACCAGGATTTTGTGGATGAAATAATTCTTTTTGAGATCTAAAAATTTTATTATAACAAAAGTAAAATGCTTTCAAAAATATATATATATTTAAATACAAAAAGGTGTAAAAAAGGAAAAGTCTTCCTTCTTTCCTGCCCATATCCTTCTCCTCAGAAGTCACAACTTTTAGTCTTTTATTTAAATATATCTAGCTGCACTGGGCCTCAGTTTCGGCACGCGGGATCTTGGTTCACTGACCAGGGATTGAACCCAGGCCCCCTGCATTGGGCTCAAGGAATCTTAGCCTTCTCACTCTTCTCTCCAGACTTTAAAGAAAATTTGTTTGTTTATCACCTTTAACTGTTATGTCTTGACTCTCAGCTCTGAAAGGCGAGGAACTGGGCCTCCTTGAGCCTGGTCCTCTCATATCCTCTCCCCTCCCAGTTCTCGTTGGTGATGTTTTCATTTTTGGTTCTTCTATTGGTTACTTCAGTTCCTTCATTTTAAAAAGTAATGCAAATGCATATTAAAAATTCAAACTGGACCAAAGGATGTATGATAAAGCCAGATCACCTTCTCGAGAAGGGGAGGATTTGAAGCTACCAAAACAGCTGATATTTGTTTATGAAATTAGTCAGGGAAATAAGGGTGATACTGACTTGCCCAGGGTTCAAGTGGGACCTTGTTCAGTAGTGGGGGGGAGCATGGGATGGTGTTCAGGAAGGAGGGGTAGGGAGGATGAAGGATGCAGGCAGGGCAGGAGGGTAGCCTAACCTGGACTCGGCCAAGACTGTAGAATCCATAGTTAAAGGTGGGCTGGTACAGAGTCAGGGGCGTTCTGGCTGTGAGGGAGCCTGGGCCCAGGAGGTGGAGCCCCCTGAGCTGAGATCCTGGCTCAGGCACTTAACTAGCTGGGACCTTGAGTGGGTTCATGCACCTTTCTGAGTCTTGTTATCTTTTAGTTGGGGAAACTGATGGTGATAATATCGCCTTTCTGTGTGGTTGTGAATATTGAGTGAGAAGTGAATGTGCTTAGTCGCTCAGTCAGTCTTTGCAACCCCATGGACTGTAGCCCGCCAGGCTCCTCTGTCAGTGGAATTCTCCAGGCAAGAATATTACTGGAGTGGGGATCCTTTCCCTTCTCCAGGGGATCTTCCCAACCCAGGGATCAAACCCAGATCTCCTGCATTGCAGGCAGATTCTTTACCAGCTAAGCTATCAGGGAAGGCAGTGCAGAAGACATCATTAAGTCCATTTTGAAGATGAGAAAACTAAGGCCCAAAGACACCCAGGTACTTGCCTAGATACTGCAGTGCAGGTCTGTCATTGCCTCACAGCCTGTTTCTGGATGTCTCTCTTATGCCCAGGCCTGTGCTAATTCCTGGGGATACAATTATGAGCCACAGAGGGATAGTCCCTGTTCTCTCCCAGAGCTTCTAGTCTAGTGACAGCAATAAACATGAAACACATACATTAAATAAGCTATTTAGTGATACTTGGGATTTAGTGAAAAGTGGGATGTGATAAGCTATTTAGTGATAAATGGGATGAAGAAAAGTAAGTGGTATAGGTGGGAGCAAACGGCACAGTCTTCGAGGGAGGGTGTTCAGTTTGGAATCCAGTTTCATGCTTTGTTAAGGTTGGGCCCAAGCCATGGGGCTTGGCTGTTTACTCTGAATTCAAGGATTGGAGTGGGCTTCCCTGGTAGCTCAGCTGGTAAAGAACCCGCCTGCAATGCAGAAGACCCTGGTTCAATTCCTGTGTCGGGAAGATCTGCTGGAGAAGGAAATGGATACCCACTCCAGTATTCTGGCTTGGAGAATTCCATGGACTGACTGTATAGTCCACAGGGTTGCAAAGAGTCGGACACAACTGAGTGACTTTCACTTTCAAGGATTTCAATGCTGCAGAAGTACCTTGTGGTATCCTAGGTATCAGTCAGGTATTATAGTGGGGCTGTGATGTTTTAAAACAGTCCTTTAAATTAGCTTCCAAAGAAATGCCTCTGTTAGGATGAGGGAGTGATTTGCCAGCATCATCTGTCACCTGGTGGGTCACAGAGTTGTGGTCTTCGTGGCCGTCCCCTTCCCCTCATCTTGAACATCTACTAAAGCTGCTCTGCAAGATGAAAAAGACCATCTTGTTACATAGAGACTTGTTTGTGGTCAGAGCTTTATGAGTCGTGACAGCCCTTCATAGGATAGCCTCTGAAGATGCTCTCATTAGCGGTTTGTCTAAAGCTTTGTAATTCCTGGTGTCTCTAGGTCTGGAGAGTTTATGATGACACCGCTGTTAATTTTTCTTTCCCCTAGGTATGTGTCTGACTTCACTAGTACTCTTCACTCAATACGAAAGAAGTACAGACTGGATGATATTCCTCTCAACTCTCTTTTTCAAGAAGATTGGACAGCTTTTCAGAATTCCATTAGGTAAAATGGGAGTAAACATATATTATATATAATAGTGTATAAAAATGATAAATGTGGGGCTTTTTCTCTTTGACTGTCTCCTCCACCTCCCTCCTCTTAAAGCAAATACTCTAGACACTGCAGACAAGCCAATAAACAAACTGAAAACAAACAAACAAAAAACAAACACCAAAAAGACCTGTCTTGCTCTTAAAATATTTTTAGAAATTCTTTAGGAACTCATCTCCTTTGGTGATTTAAGTTTTTTGTCTGGCTTGAGATTTTTTTCCCCCCTTAGCCTACAGTTTTTGCAGTAAGTTAGAGCTTTTATATTTTAGAAAATGCACAGCTGATTGTATCCTGTTTCTGGATCTAAGTGCCATAGCACTAAATGGTAAGCAGTACTCTTTGGCCTGTAAAGAGCCATGTAAGAGTTCCATGAAAGGACTTGAGGTGACCCTCCTGAGTTGTTGTTGACAGGCTCCAGGGTAGCCTCTGTGACCTGTGGGCTGCTTGGTAGACACCCTGTTGCCCTAAACCCTGAGGTCTGATCTGAGTGTGACTGGCAGTGGCCTGAGGCATTTGGCCCTTGATACGTCCAGCCAGGGGATGCAAATGCTGGCCAGTGGCCGGATCTGACCTATGGACAAGCTTTGTTTGATCACAGGATTTAAAAAATTTTTTTTAGTTTATTTGTCAGCATGTAAAACCAGATATAACATAATCCAGCTTTCCAACATAATGTCAAAACTGGACTGTCTGGAAGCACTGGGTCTGTGTCGCCCCAAGGCCTTGACCTCTGCCTGGGGCTGGAAGCTGAAACCCCCGCTTGACTAGGTAAATGTTCTCTGTTCTCTTCTCCCACTCCTATGAGGCCTATCAGCCGTACTATTGGCCTGCGATAAAAAGCAATCCAGAAATTTCTTTTCCTTACAACCTTTCTTCGCAGACATGTGTTCCGGAAAGGCAAGCTGCTCTCCCTCCACTTACATTCCTTGCCTGACCCCCCGGGCTAGGTAGCGTGCACAGGGTACCCATGGCGCATATGTGCCAATGACCATCTTACCAGGGCAAACCCAGGACCTCCCAAGACCATCTGGAATATCTCCTCATGGGCTCTGATCTGAACTTTTATTTTTTTGATGAAATTTAATGTTCCAGATGCTAATATCCCTTATCAGCTGTGGCAGCTTGGTACATCAGAAAATATTATGCACGAAGTTGTTCTGCTGTACCTGATGTGAGTGGAATATTTCACTTTCTCATAAACCTTTCTTATGATGGAATGCCTAGATATCTTGGTGATGATAGGCACTTTTAGAGAAAGTTAAAAGTTAACTAGCCCTGAGATGTTTTTAATCCTTGGATTTGTCCTGACATTATAGTTTGGTGTTGAAGGACTCAGTGGCTGGAGTTTGAGGCCTAGCATAAAATTACTCGGAAATTAAATGAATATTAAATTCAGACATGATGATCATTCAGGCTTATCTCTCAGAAACAAATGGATTAAACTCATCTGCCTTTCATGTGATCAGAATGGAACATAATTCTAATATCAAAACAGTTTTCTCTTCTATGCCTGGCAAATAGCAGGCATCTCGCAAACATTAAATTATGAATTTTGGTTTTTCAATTTTAGAGACAAAAGATTTCCAACCCATTTTTTGTTTCTGTTTTTTTTTTTTTTTTGGTCACACTACAAAACTTGTGGGATCCTAGTTCCCTGACCAGGGATGGAACCCAGGCCCTCAGCAGTGGAAACTCAAGTCCTAACCACTGAGCCACCAGGGAATTCCCTCCAACCCATTTTCTCAAAGACAAAAACCAAAAGCAACTTCAGTATTTTGTGTGCGTGCTAAGTTGCTTCAGTTGTGTCTCTTTGCAACCCTATGGACTGTAGCTGGCCAGACTCTTCTGTCCATGGGATTCTTCATGTAAGAATACTGGAGCAGGTTGCCATGCCCGCCTCCAGGGGATCTTCCTGATCCAGGGATCAAAGCTGGATCAGATCTTTTAGGTCTCCTTCATTGGCAGGTGGGCTCTTTACCACCTGCACCACCTTGTATTTTGGGACATGTTAAATTATTTCAGATCATGTTGGATAGAGTTGTGATTCATAGCACGGAGACCCATGACAGAGGAGTATCAGAAAGGACCAGAATTTCCCTTTTACATGAATTACTAATAAATGAAACATTTCAGGTCAGCCCTCTAAGTGGGCTTCCCTGGTGACTCAGACCGTAAAGGTAAAGAATCTGCCTGCAGTGCAGGAGACCCATGTTTGATCCCAGAGTTGGGAAGATCCCCTGAAGAAGGAAATGGCAACCCAGTCCAGTATCCTTGCCTGGGAAATCCCATGGACAGAGGAGTCTGGCAGGCCTCCAGTCCATGGGGTTGTGAGGAGTCTGACACGACTGAGCTCAAAGGATTAACTGCTTTCCCACAACCCAGCACACAACCAAAAGGGTTGAATAGTTAGAATTTTTATGAATGAGACAATGTTTGTCCTGTAAATGTCAGCATTCCAGATGCTTAAACTTGAAGTGCTTTTTGTTTTGTTTAGGATAATAGCCACCTGTGGAGAGCTCTTAAGGCAATGTGGGGACTTCGAGCAGCAGCTGGCAAACAGGTAGGAGGGGCCTGGGGGTGGGTCCCTGGGCCCAGGTTTAGGGAAGAACTTGATTGAGTACACAGCACAGTCTGACACCTCAGCGCTCCCGGGCTCTCTGTACCTAGGATACGAGGTGTCAGTATTGTCACCATTCAGCATTTATTGAGCATCTAAAAGGAGCAAGGCCTGCTTGGCAGCAGGCACGTAATTTTAGTTAGATATGAAAGTCTCAGCCTAATTGAGGAAAACAGTACATGCTATCTCCAAATTATCAGTGGGCTGGGTTCCTGCTGCATATGTGAGTCAGTTATTGGAAATTGAAATAAATTTCGCCATAGAAATGGTGTTCAAAGCAGTGGTGAAGCCCCTTGGCCAACCTACAGAATCGGGCTGAACCGGGCCAGCCTGCCGTCTGGGTTCTGCCCCAGGATTCTGTGTTGCAAAGTGGGTGTGTGGCAATGAGGACTTCTGGGGTGGGGTCTGGAAGGTCCCTTCTGTCCCTTTCTGTATTCTGATACCTGCCCCGAAGGGACCCCTCAGAGGGCTCCAGCTGCCCAGATGCTCTTGTTTTTTTCTTTCCACACAATCTCATTGCCTCAGTGCAGCTGGGTTCTCTGTTCTGCAGGAGTTCAGGGGAAGAAGTCTGAACTCAGGTGGTGTGAGGGCCTAGCATCTGTCCCTTCCCCTCTGTCTGGGATAATTCTTCATTGTCCTAAAGTCATCTCTGCAAGAGGGACTTTCTGGCAGTGGTACAAAGTGAAAAGCAAGCCGAGACCTCGGACCGGATGGACGGTAGGGGCGAACTGCTGGGGAAGGAGGTCAGACCGCCCTTGGGGTCAGGGCCCTGAGCTGGTCATTTCTTCTTCTCACCACTTTTGGTCTTCTTTCATTTCTGACCCCATGGATTGCCTTCAAGTCGCAAGACTTTTCATGATGGTTCTCATTATGGGGAAAGTCTTGCTAGGGGTGGGGGGTGGGGTGGGGTGGAATGAGCAGCTATTGCGGTTCATGACTCCCAAACAACCCAGCACAGAGGTTATGTGGCTTCCTGGAACAAATAAAACCAGGGCATCACAGGCATACAATGGAGTGTGTGTAAATAATATAAATGATGACGTGAACGCGCCCTTCCTCCCTACTCCCACGCACACTTACGCTCACATTCATATGCAGGTGTGTATACACACACACACACACACACACGGAGAAGGCAATGGCACCCCACTCCAGTACTCTTGCCTGGAAAATCCCATGGACGGAGGAGCCTGGTAGGCTGCAGTCCATGGGGTCTCGAAGAGTCGGACATGACTGAGCGACTTGACTTTCACTTTTCACTTTCATGCATTGGAGAAGGAAATGGCAACCCACTCCAGTGTTCTTGCCTGGAGAATCCCAGGGACGGGGGAGCCTGGTGGGCTGCCGTCTATGGGGTCGCACAGGTCGGACACAACTGAAGTGACTTAGCAGCACACACACACACACACACGCACACACACACACGGTGAAGGGAGCCTCTGGTGGAGGGTAATTAGGTCTGGGTTCACAAACGGCCTGTACAAAAAGTGAACAGTTTACATTTACATGTTCAAAAGAAAAACATGTAGCTTATATTTTCTTAATTACGGTAGTAATTACAGTGGGTCCAACTCATTGCACAAATTAAAAGTTCACAAGTACTCAAAGTAAAAACTGGAAATCTCCTCACCTTGAAAATTCTTCAGAAGAAACAGTTACAGCCCTCCACCCCTGTCACATTTGTTGAGCTCTGACATTAAGAACCTCATCGAGTTAACTCATCAGTCATCCCAGGGGGCACAAAATCCCCATTTTTACACATGAAGAGACATTGAGGCATAGAATTTGACACAGGTAATAGCTTCTTTTAGAAAAAATTAATTATTTATTTTTGGCTGTGCTGGATCTTCGTGGCTGTATGGGTTTTTCTCTAGTTGTGGCAAGTGGGGGCTCCTCTCTAGTTGCAGTGCTCAGGCTTCTCATTGCGGTGGCTTTTTTTGTTGTGGGGCATGGGCTCTGGAGCACAGGCTTAATAGTTGTGGCGTATGGGCTTAGTTGTTCTGTTGTATATGGGTTCTTCTTGAATCAGGGATCAAATCCGTGTCTCCTGCATTGGTGGGCGGATTCTTTACCACTGAGCCACTAGGGAAGCCGCAGTAATAGCTTTTTAAGTAAAATAAATTATTTGTGGAAAGAGCTGTGTCTGAGGTGATGCAAGTAAGAGGTGGTGTTTGAACGGGGATGTCAGCTGAGTCATCCTGAGTGCATGTCACACCCACACCGTCCTTCCTCAGAGATGGGTGTCCGTCCTTAGACTTGTGTTTCTCTGTGTGCATATCAGAAGTTTTACCATATCAGAACATACAGGCTTGCCTTAATCTTTTAATGAAGATGAATATTACATTCTAAAGGGCAAGGAAGGATCTGGTTAAGAAGATGCATTGGGCATTCATAGATAGGTAAAGAGCGAGCTCCTGTAACTGCACCCCAGCGACGCTGAGTGCCTAGCCCGAGCTCTCTGGCGTGATGAGAACAGATTGAATGTATCCAGGGGAGCCTTTTTACGAGGTGGTGTCATTCTGGAAGCACTGAGCCTGGAAAGGGAAACGAGTAACAGCCACCATCTGTATTCCAATCAGGGAGTCCAAGTGTATGGCCGCTGCCTGTAAAGCTTATCTTATCTCCTCATCAATTTCACCTGCAGAGCCCAGACTATGACTTAGGACCACTCCCCTGGGGTGGCAGCCGTGGTAGCTCGAAACACTCCAGATTACTTGAGCGACGAGTGACACTGGCCACCGGGCTTTTAGAGATCACCTAGGCAGGTGATCATTTTGACAAGGATCATTTTGTGACTTACGGGCTGAGTGAAGCAAGACTGAGTTGGGTGTCACCCAGGGGAGTTCTCTTGAACTCGGGTGACATGCAGGGAGGTTGCCGTGGCTTCTCTATACTTTTATGGTGCCCACTACCGATTTTTGGCACAGTGGCATTTTCACTGGGACACGGCTTTAGTAGGGTAGTTCAGTGGGGTGATGAGGTTTGGAGAATCCAGAATAAATGTACACACTTCCCTGGCTGAGGTGTGGGCAGCAGCTTTTCAAGAAAAGGAGATGCGTTGAGGAAGTAGGTGGAATTGGGATGTTCGTCCCTCCCTCCTTATCATGTGTGGACTTAACTGTCTTCTCCTGGCATGGCAGGTAGCCCAGCACTGGCAAATACTGGGCTTTCCTGTTAATCTCTGAGCTTCTGGGCAGGCTCTGTTGTATTTAATCATCTGAAAGCACCAAAGCTAGCTTAGAGCCCATCACAACATGAGAAAATGTTTCTTTTTTTAAAAAATGTATTTGTTTTTGGCTTCACTGGGTCTTTGTTGCTGTGCAAGGTCTTTCTCCAGTTGTGGAGAATGTGGGGCTTCTCTTGTTGCAGAGCATGGACTCTAGGGCACATGGGCTGTCTAGTTATGGCCAGCAGGCTTCCACGCCATGGCATGTGGAATCTTCCTGGATCAGGGATTGAACCCATGTCTCCTACACTGGCAGGTGGATTCTTAACCACTGGACCACCAGGGAAGTCTGAAAATGTTTCTTAATGAATGAGGAAATCAAGTTTTCATTTTTGCATTGTTTGGTTCACAATGCTGGGAAATACATATAACAGGACATCAGAGTCTAATGATGAGATCATCTCATGGTGACTGGTTGACGTGGAGGCTAGGGAAGAATGCCGTTATTTCCTTGGGGCTGGAGCTGTGTTTATTCCAACGTTTAAAAATATTGGATTTGGTTTTTATTGTACAGCACACTGTTCAGACATTTTAAACTGTTGTCTGTAATATTTGAAACATTCCCGGTGTAACTTCTTTTCTTCAACTTGGATGGCAGAATGATGCCACTTGCTAGCTGCCTGAGACTGAAACATGAACTGCAGTAACCCTGAGAAGGAGAGCTCACTTCCTGGAGGGAAGAGATGAAAGCTCAGCTCTCAACTCCCTGCTCACCAAATCTAGGGCCACAGGTCATTCACAGAATAATTATGGAACACCTGTTCTGTGCCCAGCACTGTGCTTTTGTTATTCAGTACTCAGTCTTGTCCTCCTCTTTGCGACCCCATGGACTGCAGCATGCCAGGCTCCCCTGTCCTTCACCGTCTCCTGGAGCTTGCTCAAACTCATGTCCATTGAGTCGGTGATGCCATTCAACCATCTCATCCTCTGTTGTCCCCTTCTCCTCCTGCCTTCAATCTTTCCCAGAACCAGGATCTTTTCTAATGAATCTGCTCTTCCCATCAGGTGGCCAAAGTATTGGAACTTCAGCTTCAGCATCAGTCCTTCCAATGAATATTCAGTGAATTTCCTTTAGGATGGACTGATTTGTTCTCCTTGCAGTCCAAGGGACTCTCAAGAGTCTTCTCCAACACCGCAGTTTAAAAGCGTCAGTTCTTTGATGCTCAGCCTTCTTTGTCAGTATATGACTACTGGAAAACCCATAGCATTGACTGTACGGATCTTTGTCGGTAAAATAATGTCTCTGCTTTTTAATATGCTAAGTTTGTCATAGTTTTTCTTCTTTTAATTTCATGGCTGCAGTCACCATCTGCAATGTCTTTGGAGCCAAAGAAAATCAAGTCTATCACTGTTTCCATTGTTTCCACATCTGTTTGCCGTGAAGTGATACTGGGTGCCATGATCTTAGTTTTTTGAATGTTGAGTTTTAAGCCAGCTTTTTCACTCTGCTCTTTCACTTTCATCAAGAGGCTCCTCAGTTCCTCTTCACTTGCTGCCATAAGGGTGATGTCATCTGTGTATCTGGGTTATTGATATTTCTCCCTGCAATCTTGATTCCAGCTTGTGCCTCATCCAGCCCGGCATTTTGCATGATGTACTCTGCATAGAAGTTAAATAAGCAACGTGACAATATATAGCCTTGACGTACTCTTTTCCCAATTTGGAACAGGTCCATTGTTCCATGTCCAGTTCTAACTGTTGCTTCTTGACCTGGATACACATTTGGCAGGAGACAGGTAAGGTGGTCAGGTATTCCCAGCTCTTTAAGAATTTTCCAGTTTGTTGTGATCCACACAGTCAAAGGCTTTAGTGTAGTCGATGAAACATAAGTAGATGTTTTTCTGGAATTCTCTTGCTTTTTCTATGATCCAGTAGATGTTGGCAATTTGATCTTTGGTTTCTCTGCCTTTTCTAAATCCAGCTTGAACATCTGTCTGAAAGTTCTTGGTTGCCGTACTGTTGAAACCTCGCTTGGAGAATTTTGAGCATTATTTTGCTAGTGTGTGAGATGAGTGCAGTTGTGCGGTAGTTTGAACATTCTTTGGCATTGCCTTTTTTGGGATTGGATTTAAAACTGACCTTTTCCAGCCCTGTGGCCATTGCTGAGTTTTCCATGTTTGCTGGCATATTGAATGCAGCACCTTCACAGCATCATCTTTCAGGATTTGAAATAGCTCAGGTGGAATTCCATCACCTCCACTATCTTGTTTGTAGTGATGCTCTCTAAGGCCCACTTGACTTCACATTCCAGGATATCTGGCTCTAGGTGAGTGATCACATGATCGTGATCATCTGAGTCATGAAGATCTTTTTTGTACAGTTCTTCTGTGTATTTTTGCCACCTCTTCTTAATATCTTCTGCTTCTGTTAGGTCCCTACCATTTCTGTCCTTTTTTGAGCCCATCTTTGCATGAAATATTCCCTTGGTATCTCTAATTTTCTTGAAGAGATCTCTAGTCTTTCCCATTCTACAGTTTTTTCCTCTGTTTCTTTTCATTGATCACTGAGGAAGGCTTTCTTACCTCTCCTTGCTATTCTTTGGAACTCTGCATTCAAATGGGTATATCTTTCCTTTTCTCCTTTGCTTTTCACTTCTTTTCTTTTCACAGCCATTTGTAAGGCCTCCTCAGACAGCCATTTTGCTTTTTTGCATTTCTTTTTCTTGGGGATGGTCTTGATCCCTGTCTCCTGTACAATGTCACGAACCTCCGTCCATGGTTCATCAGGCACTCTGTCTATCAGATCTAGGCCCTTAAATCTATTTCTCACTTCCACTGTATAATCATAAGGGATTTGATTTAGGTCATACCTGAATGGTCTAGTGGTTTTCCCTACTTTCTTCAATTTAAGTCTGAATTTGGCAATAAAGAGTTCATGATCTGAGCCTCAGTCAGCTCCCAGTCTTGTTTTTTCTGACTGTATAGAGCTTCTCCATCTTCGACTGCAAAGAATATAATCAATCTGATTTTGGTATTGACCATCTGGTGATGTCCATGTGTAGAGTCATCTCTTGTGTTGTTGGAAGAGGGTGTTTGCTATGACCAGTGTGTTCTCTTGGCAAAACTCTGTTAGCCTTTGCCCTGCTTCATTTTCTACTCCAAGAGCAAAGTTGTCTATTACTTCCTACTTTTGCATTTCCAGTCCCCTGTGATTAAAAGGACATCTTTTTTAGTGTTAGTTCTAGAAGGTCTTGTAGGTCTTCATAGAACCATTCAACTTCAGCTTCTTCAGCATTACTGATCAGGGCATAGACTTGGATTACTGTGATATTGAATGGCTTGCTTTGGAAACGGACAGAGGTCGTTCTGTTGTTTTTGAGACTGCACCCAAGTACTGCATTTAGGACTCTTTTGTTGACTGTGAGGGCTCCTCCATTTCTTCTAAGGGATTCTTGCCCATGGTGGTAGACATAACTACTTGGCTAAGTGCTGGGAATTCAGAGATGAACACTTGGTGTGTTTCAGCCTCACCATCTGATGGAGAGGAATGGGACAGCATGTGCTAAATGTGTAAGAGGTGAGAGGCTGGTGAGGTCAGAGGACTGAGGCCTGAGGGGTATGATTCGGCACAGGAGAGCAGTCCCTGTAGAAGGGGTAGGATGTTTCCAGGGGCACCAGGGAGGGGAGAGCATTTCAGATCACAGCAGCATGTGAGCAAGACATGCAAGGGCCTGAAGCATGGTGTGTGGGCTGAGCTGGGGGCGGTTGGCATGGGAATGGGAATGTCTATAAGCATATAGGGGCTCCAGTGACGGAGGGCCCTGGGTGCCATGCCAGGCGTGTTTAGTTTTATCTTGTGGGACACTGGCAGGTCTTTGGGGAAAAGATAAAATCAGATTTGCATTTAGAAAAGATCATCCCAGTAACCCTCAGAGGACAGATTAAATGAAGCAAGGAAGGGACGGCCACTGTGATCCAGACTTGAAAGTAAGGCAGTGGCAGGGACAGGCCATGGTTCCATATAAGAAAGACCCAGCCAGAATGACCTGTGGGCATAAGAGACGGGGAAAACTGACTTGACCTTAATGGCAGAGGCAGGTAGCTGCTTGTGTCAGCTCTGGCTCCTGAGACGGATCCTGTCCCCAGCATTTGTTTGAAGATTCAGGCATTTCTTGATGAAGTCATGGGATTTGTTTTTGAAGAAGTAAGTGCCTGAAAACTGCCATGTCCAACTTCCGTGTCCATTCAGGAGGAATGGAGCAAAGGTTTTCAGCGTCCATCAAGGGAGGTCATCTTCAGTAGATACAGAGAGTCTACTCCCCAAGCCATGCTAGAGGTTGATCATCCCATAGAACCTCCCAGCAGGCTTTGTTCCTTCTCAGGAAAGCGCCAGCCTCCCTCAATATGTCTCTCTAAACTGCAGAGTAAGCTTTATGGTGCTGATAAGCACAAGCAGTGCACAAGCCCAGCGTGTATGAGAGTGTGAGTCCTGTGGGTAGAGTTGTGCAGGGAGCTCCAGGGACGAGCTGTCCCACTCCCAAGTCTAGTGCCTCCATGACCTTTAGACTGGTGGCTCCCTTAGCTTTGACCATTCCAAAGAGATGCTCACAGAGCTCATATGTAGGAAGTGCACAGTGTTCCGGATTGCAGTGAATTGACAGCTGCCCAGAGGCTGGGCGTCGTATTAGGACGACGGCATATTCTGTTAGTGTGTTAAAACAGGAAATGAAAACGTCTGGTGTTCATCGTGCACCTGACGTCCAGCTCCCTCCTGAAGGATGCGTGGCATCTGTGTGCCTCATGAGGAGGTCCTGGGATTCAGGGAGGAGCATGAATGCTCCAGGAAGGAAGTTCCATACACGTGGCTCAGGGCATAATGGCCATCACTTTCGTTACAGGATTTTGTCCACAGCTGGGAAGTATCTCTCTGACTCCTTCAGCCCTCGGAGCCTGACCGGTTTTCAAGATAGCATCTTGACAGACAAGAAGAGCTCTGCCAAGAACCCATGGCAAGAATATAATTACCTCCAGAAAGATAGCCCTGCCGAATATGGCAGTTTAATGGAAATACTTTATACCCTCAAGGTATGAGACCAGACTGATGGCATTCTTGCACTCTTGAAAGCTTTTCCCATGTCACTCACCCTTTCCCTAACCTGGCTGCTCTGCCCCCTGTGTGTGGGCCCTGAGCTGTGGCAAAGCCTGCTCCCATGTCTCTGTCTCAGTTATGTTGGGGTTTTAAGAGGCCGAGCAACTAAACCAGAGTCGAACCAACTGAAGCACAGTTGTAGGAGTCAGATTAACGGAGCTTTCTTACTGAAAGATAGGTTGGAGAATGCAGCTCTAGATCTGTAGCCAAATGAGCTTGCCTTTCTTCCCCCAGAGTTAACTTGTCAGCAGGGTGGGCTGAGCTGGACGGCCCTGGACCTCCACACAGGGACAGAAGCTGGGAAGGTGGCCCCCAACCCAGCAGCCAGGGGAGGAGCAAGGGTAGAGAGAAGCCAGGCACGAGCACCCCCTCCCCCAATGCAAGCTTCTCCATGTGGCAGCACAAGGACGTGGGAATCAGTGTTAGATTTGTTTGTCTGCCATAAAACTGACCTTGACTTTGAGCTTTGGGCCCCCGTGGGGTCCAGTGGCAGAGCACCCTCCTGACAAATGGAATGAGCCATAGGCTCCCTGAGAATGACCCGAGGTTCTTAGCGGTCCATGGCATCCTTTCCAGAAACTTCCTCCCCGCCACCCCCAGTCTGATTTGAATCTCAGTCTCTTGGTGATAAGTAGAGGAGATAGCACTGTTCCCAGAGCACCAAATTCAATCTGAAATTATCTATTTGGGCCTCGCACTCTGGAGGTGAGTGCACAGTGGCCCTCAGGATGTGTCTGACGCTTCAGCGTTGGCCCGAGAAGGGTCTCCCTCCCCGCCGCCCCCCCCACCCCCGCACCTTGACCCACTACCTGGCTGCGTTTGAGCTTGACAAACACTTCTCAGAGCCATTCTGCAAGTTCACTCATCCATGCTCTGTGATTAGGTTAAAGCAGCTCCGTTTATCTTTATTGCTGATCTGATTTATGTCTGTTTGTCGTAATCGGTTCACTAATAATAGCAAAACGAAGGTTACATTTTCCACCTCTGTATTTTCTCAGGCTATTTGGAAAACCTTGGGACTCGCACAGCGGGGTGGGGGGTGCATGCTCTGGTGTATGGCTGAGAGTAATTGACTTGACCTCCCTGGGAATCAGGGCTCTGCCCATCACTCTTGTTTCTACTTGACACGTCTCATCATTTTTTTTCCTTTCTTCTGTACCCCCGAGGGACAGTCACAGGTTACTTTTTCGTAAACTGTCACTCCATGAGCTGATATTAGCTTAAGTGCATCAGAATCACCTGGAAAGTGAATGAACAATATCCAGACTTGGTGGTTCAAGCAGATCCTGGGTGTCTGTGACTCAGCGTGTCCCCAGGGGGTCCCGAGCACAGCCAGGATCGGAAACCATCGCTGTCAAGAACCCTCTTGCTGTTTTCCTTTCGGTGGCTTTTCAAAATGTTTAGCTCATCCCTCGTTACATTCAGGGCCTAACAACCTGCCTTCTGCATTTTCTTGTCTTAGGAAAAAGGGTCGAGTAACCACCACCTGCTGTCCGCGTCGCGATCGGCTCTGACTCGGCTTAACCAGCAGGCGCACCAGCTGGCTTTCGATTCGGTCTTCCTGCGCATCAAACAGCAGCTGCTCCTTATTCCCAAGATGGATGTGAGTCTCCCACCAACCAGCCAACGCTGCCTCTCACCTGCTATGCCGGACCTATCTTCCCTTTCCCGAACCTTAGGAGGGGCCCGCTTTGACTCTCCTGGGCTAGAAGCCTCACTGCAGGGTCACTGTTCCCTTGTAATTCATTGTTTAGCATGACTGTCTTGTGTGTGTGTATATATATATATATATTTTTTTTTTTTTTTTCCTGTTCCCAAACAATTTATTCTTCTTACGGGTTACATAACAGATCATCACTAACCCCTGCCAAGGGGCTGTCTCATCTTAATAGTAGTCACTGCGATGCTGTGGTTTCAGATTGTTTTTTGGGATTATTCCTCTTGCTTGATTAACTTTCACCATTTGGAGAAGCTTACCTGTGGCCTCTCAGGGGGAAGCAAGGGAGCTTATGTGCCATTGGATAGGCTTGGGCTGGTCAGAGGAGCTATCTGATGAGGTCGAGTTGTTCTTATGCCAGATGTTTGTGGAGACTTCGTTCTGGAACTTTACCCAGGAGAGTGCCTTACCGGGGTGTGGTCTGGTGTTTTTGAGGGGAGTTTGAAGGGTAATGCTCTTTTCTATCTTTGATACTCTTGCTGTTTGGTTATTCTTGGAATGCCTTCCTCCCTTTTCTCTTCTCTGCTTGTCCTTATTACTTTTCAAGGAATTGCCCCTCAGTCCTCTATTTTCTCTACTGGCTCTTGACTTTCTCTGGGTCCAGATCTCAGGTTTCCTTTCAGATTTCTGAGACAGTCCCCTGATTAATTTTTCTTATGGACTTCTCAAGTCTATTTGGATTTGGCTTTTTTATCATTCTTCCTTGTTCTCTTTTTGGTGATTAGGATTTTTTAAAAGATAATTTTTGGGGGGACTTCCCTGACGGCTAAGACTCCTCACTCCCTTTGCAAGGGGCCTGGGTTTGATCCCTGGTGAGGGAATTAGATCCTACATGCTGCACCTCAGACCTGGCACAGCCAAAATAAATAATGAATGAAAGAAAGAGAGAAAGATAGTTTTGGGGGAAGGACCCATTTATGGGCTTTTGCTCACCAATAGATCCTTTGCTTTCTGCTGTCCCCTGGAAAATATACTAGATCGGGAGCTGAGGGCCACTCACTCATTCACTGTATGATTTGGTCAAGTCTTGTGCAAAATGCCATGAGATCTTCTCTAACCAGATCTTACATTGCTACCATGGGTGGGGTGGGGTTGCGTGTCGGGTTGGTGGTGTGGTGGCTATTGCTGTCACATCCTAGCGGAAGTGATGTCACCATAGCTATACCCAGACAGCCACGTGTGGTCTTGCTGGATCACGTGGCTGAGGCTGTTAGAGCATCTCCTTATCCTTAAAATGGGGATACAGTGATGCTCATCATATGAATATGTGAAGATTAAGTGAGGTTTCGTATATGATAGAATTTAGCAGAGTCCCATCACAGAGTAGTTGCTGAATAAGTAGTGGTTTTCTTTTTTTCTGCGATTATCAGTTTTTAAGAGTAATGATAGTTTTTAAACATAAAAATTACTCATTTTTCAGAAATTCAAACAAAACAGGAAAGTACAAGGAATAAAAGCAATAAACCCCTTCAAGGTACCTCCATCCAGAAATCATCAAGCCAGACATATCTTCCTGTCTGTTCACATGCTGAGGGCTGGGTGGGCATTGATAGATAGATGGTCCACAGGAAGAAATGGAATTGTACTACTCATGCTGATTTTTAAAAAAAAATCAAATGTGTGCAACATAGATTTTATTTGACTTTAGAAAACAAAGATAAATGAACCAAAGGAATGGTTGAACTTGAGATAATAGTTTCTTCACCATGAAAGGTATCAGTTCTCAGAAGATCTCTGCAAGATCAAGAAAGATTATAAAAACTCCTGATAGATGGAGTCACTGTTTTTGTTAGTCACGTTTCCATTTTAGATAGATACTAGCATTGATTCCGAAGAAGGCAATGGCAACCCACTCTAGTACTCTTGCCTGGAAAATCCCATGGACAGAGGAGCCTGGTAGGCTGCAGTCCATGGGGCCACTAAGAGTCGGACACGACTGAGCGACTTCACTTTCACTTTTCACTTTCACGCATTGGAGAAGGAAATGGCAACCCACTCCAGTGTTCTTGCCTGGAGAATCCCAGGGATGGGGGAGCCTGCTGGGCTGCCGTCTATGGGGTCACACAGAGTTGGACACAACTGAAGCGACTTAGCAGCAGCAGCAGCATTGATTCACTTGCCCTGAAAGCTGATGGGATTAACATTCCTTCCGTCTCTCATCTCCCTTCCCCAACCTCCCAGGTTTGGTTGTTTTTTTGTTTTGGTTGTTTTTATCATTTTTATTTGTCAGAGGTTAAAAAATCTCGGCCTCCTCTTCTGAAGCCTCAGTTCTGCCAGTTACCTAGTCTTCTTCGCCACTGAGCCGGGCTGGGCGCCTCCACCATCCTTTCCCCTCTACTTCTGCATTCCACGCTCATTGTTCTGCCCCGTCCTCCGTTGTCTGATCTCACCTTCTCATTCAGGCCTCACCGCAAGGGTTCGGGCGCTGGGAACGGATGCAGGCAGCTGGGGATCAGGGGGAGTTCTCCCAGTGCGCCCGCAAGAAAGCACACAATGCAAAGGCAAACACTTTCGGCCTTAAGGATTTGAAAATGAAACCCTGGCCATTAAATGTTTGTTTTTAATGTTTGCTGGTAAATTGTGTTGCCCTTGTCCATTACAAGAATATAAACCAACACCATATTCCCTTTCAAGATAGGCTGTTGAAGTTTACTTTCGTTACCTGGTTAGAAAAGCCCCTTTTGAAAAATAATCTGCACCATTTCCTTATTGACCTCTTCGGGTCCACCCCCTCTGCCCACTGTTTCAGGCCCTCCCACATCAGTCCACCCCGTCTCGCCCTTATTCCCAAGTACTTTTCCACTCTGGCTCTTCTTCCCCTCCACCCTCATCTTAGCCACCCTCCTCCTCTGTGAAGCCTTCCCAGGGCCTGCAGCCCACGGTGCTTGTCCTTTAGATGCTGTGCCCTTTCCCCACGACTCAGCCCTGGCTCCTGGCCACTCCCCTCTCTGCCCGCCCTGGCCTTCACCACCTCTGCTCCCTCGCTGAGCCCCTCTTTGCCAAGACTCTACCACCAGGTTGCATGGTTGCTTCTTTCTAAATCTGTCTCCATCTGTTTCCATGGCCACTGCCCTGGTTTGGGTTCTTGTCGTCTCTGAATTGTTTCTTGAGCCTCTCCACCTACAGTCCTTCTGAGATTTGCTGCATCAGTCTTCATAAAGCATCGCTCTGATTTTGTCTCTGCACATTCAGATCCCTTCCCTGGCTCCTCACAGTCAATGTGATCGTCTATTTTTAAAAACTTTTTATTATGGGAACATTCCCTACATATATGCAAGAGTAGAGGGAAGAGTGTAATAAACTGTGCGTCTTCATCACCCTGCTTTGACACTGACCAACTCTTGGCTGTCCTGTGTCATATATACCTCCTTATCTAAAATAAGAGCTCTAGGGACTGCCCTGGTGGCACAGTGGATAAGAATCCACCTGCCAGTGCAGGGGACACGGGTTTGATCCCTGGTCTGGGAAGATCGCACATGCCACAGAGCGATGAAGCCTGTGCACCACAGCTGCTGAGCCCATGCTCTGGACCCTGTGCTCCGCAACAAGAGAAACCGCCTCAGTGAGAAGCCTGCACTCCACAACACAGAGTAGCCCCTGCTTGCCACAACCGGAGAAAGCAAAGTAACAAGGACCCAGCGTAGCCAAAAATAAATAAATAGAACTCTCAAAATAATCACAATACCATGCTGCTGCTAAGTCGCTTCAGTCGTGTCCGACTCTGTGCGACCCCAGAGACAGCAGCCCACCAGGCTCTGCCGTCCCTGGGATTCTCCAGGCAAGAACACTGGAGTGGGTTGCCATTTCCTTCTCCAATGCATGAAAGTGAAAAGTGAAAGTGAAGTCGCTCAGTTGTGTCCAACTCTTCACAACCCCATGGACTGTAGCCCACCAGGCTCCTCTGTCCATGGGATTTTCCAGGCAAGAGTACTGGAGTGGGGTGCCATTGCCTTCTGCATAAGCATCCCTAAAAAGAAAATTAAAAATAATTCCTTAATGTCATCAATTAATGTTCAAATTTCTGATTGTCTTATAAATGTCATGATTTGAATCAGGATCCAGACTAGCTCCGCACATTGGTGGGTATGTCTTTTATATCTCTTTTGAGACGTAACAGGTTACCTTCTCATCTCTCTCTCTCCCTCCCTTCCTCCTTCCTTGCCTCTTTCTCTTTTCTCTCGCTCTCGTTTCCCCTTTTCTTAGCCTGGTGTTCACACTGTGCATTCTCCTTCCAACCTTTCCTCTCTGCACCTCATGCGTCCTCTGGCCAGCCCTTTCTCTAGCCGCCTTGGGCTCCTGTTCCTCTGAACTCTTATTGTATAAAATCGACATCCACCACTGAGAACTCCTGAAGTGGAAGCCCGTGTGTGTGTGTGTGTGTGTGTGTGTGTAGGTGTAGGGGGTCTAGGCTAGGAATGTGTCAGGGGGTCTCGATTCCCTAGGGAGAGCAAGAACCAAGATCAGCCATTTCTTTGTCTCTCCCTACAAAGCCTGGCACAGCACAGGCACTCAGTGTGCGTGCCTGATCCATGTGTCCCTCCCTGTGGGGTGGGAGTTAACTGAAAAAATGTAGGATATTTTGAAATGAAAGGATTCTCAGAAAAGAACAAGAAGTTTAGAAAACTACAGGGGCAGGGCTGGGGAAGAAAAGACTTTGTCTAGAGCAGGCAAATTAAGAGCTGAGTTGGTGCTCGAGAGCGTGGGGAGGAGGGCTGCAGCTTGGCCTGGGCCGGGAGCCCAGGGGCGGACGTGGTCACGCCATTCCCGGAAAGCTACTTAGAGGATCAAGCAACCAGATCGGTCTCAGGTGGCTGCAGAGAGCAGCTACCATGTGACCTCAGGAGTCCCTCCAGGAGTCCAGCCAGCAAAGGCCCTGCTTTCCAGGCTGGCTCTGGGGAGACTCGGGTAAGAATTAAGAAGCTAGACTTGTGTGTGAAGGTGTGCCGGGCTGGCCTCTGTAACCACGCGTGTACCGTAACTGGCCTCACTCTATAGAGGAGCCCAGGGAGGCTCCACAGTGACGTCGTGGTTCCACTAAATGACAAAAGGAGACATGTCGTGCTGCAGGTCTCTAGACGGGGGGTCAGGAGAGGATAGAGGGGCTGCCGGTGGGGTCTGGAGCCTCCTTCTCATCCCTTTCCCACTGAGTTCTGAGTCAGCTGAGACCTAGATCCAGGAAGCAGGTGGATCAAAAGCAGCAGCTTTACCTTATTGGCAGCAGTATTGGTGAACACGGTTCCTGCAACCAGACAGGGCTTCCGACTCACATATGGTCTCTGGGGAGGGTTTTAGCAGGGGTCCTGGTCTCTACAGGGTGCAGGCTGACGACCCCAGAGTTAGTGAGGCTACCTGTGCCCGGCAGAGAAACCCAGAACAAGAATAACCAGCTCTTTCTCTCACCTTCCAAGAAAGGTGAAGAAAGTATCGGTTCCCATTGAATAGTTGAGTTGGGAAGGTGGGACTTCCTGCTTTGTAGAGTTTTATGGATCAGAAAGGATGCAGAGAGAGAGAAAGAATTGCCTCCTCTGTGGCAGGCTTCCCGGTGATGACTGGAGGAAGAGAAACCCCTGCTCTGCCACGTGGCAATAACACCAGAGGCCAGCTCTGAGCAGAGACAGTGCCTGCGGTGGGTGCCACGTTCTTCTGTGCTTTCCCTTGCTGCCTGGGTGCTGTGACCCTGACTGCTTCCTCTCCTTCCTCCCCTAGAGCTGGAACACTGCCGGCATTGGAGAAACCCTGACCGATGACCTGCCCACCTTCAGTCTCACCCCGCTCGAGTACATCAGCAACGTAAGAGCCTCTGCACACTTTGCTCTGTGTTGATCACAGCATCTGAGACTGCGTCGTGTCTGACCCTTCCACATGCAATGGTCCTGGCTGCCCCGGTGCTGTCTGGACCTGTGCTTTGGGACAGTCTCCATCCATAGCCAGGAGTTTAAGGAAATGCAGCTGACTTCCTTAAGTCAGCTGATGGAACACATGTGGATTTTGGAGCCGAACACATTCCTGCCCCTGGCCCATCCCTCTCAATGTGAGATGTGGCCAAAACCTGAGGGCTTCAAAGTGTGAGTCCAGTAGGACAGGGTCCCCAACCTTTAGGATCTAGTGCTTAATGATCTGAGGTAGAGCTGATGTAATAATAATAGGGGTAAAGTACACAATAAATGTAGTGCACTTGAATTATCCCCAAACCACACCCCCAGCCATGGGAAAATTGTCTTCCATGAAACTGGTCCCTGGAGCCAAAGATGTGGGAGACCACTGCAGCAGGAGATTCAGAGCTTGGGAAGATGGGAAGCAGGTGGTCAAATTCTTCATGACTTTTCAGAAGAACAGTGTGTCATAGTTGTGTGTTCAAACCCAAAAAAACATGTAGTGAGCACCTACCTTTTACCAGGCCTGTGTGCTCATGCTTAATTTCATAGCAGCAGGTACATCTCTTCCCTGGTGGCTCAGATGGTGAAGAATCTGCCTGCAGTATGGGAGACCTGGGTTTGATCCCTTGGTTGGGAAGATCCCCTGGAGGACAGAATGGCTACCCACTCCAGTATTCTTGCTTGGAGAATTCCATGGACACAGGAGCGTGTCCATGGGGTCAGAAAGAGTCAGACAACTGAGCGACTAATACTTCCACTTTCAAGTAAATCTCTACAAGAATTTTAGTTATACAGGCTTAATGTTAACAAAGAGCAGAATGAGCCTTGCAGGGGAACAGGGGCACCTCAAGGCCTTTGCCCCTTCACCTTTCACCCTTGGGAGCTGATTGTTTCCCAGACATCTGCATGTGGCCTCTCCTTTATTGCCCTTCCTGCAGTCCAGCTGCGTTGTTTTTAAATGTCAGTGAACCTAAGAAATGTCCGGGAGCAGCAGATCCCAATCATGTCTTCCCCATACTGTGGGAGAGTTCTATGATTTTTCAGAGGTGATTTTGAGGTGGGTGATCTCTGCCATGGGCATTCACTTTAGGACCCACCCCTTTGTAAGTCATGACTACTGAAAAGATGGGAAAGAATTTTAAAAGTAAACACGGTACAGTTAGAGGAGGCCTGTGTGATCCCACTGGTGAGTAGCAAAGAGAATGGCCTTCCACACTCTGTTCATTGAGCAGTGTCATTGTCCACAGGGCAGTTGTTTTCCTCTGTTTTCAGGGCATCATCCAATATCCTGGACTGAGGGAGCTGAAAATGTGAGTCGGTCTTTACAACCAATGAGAAGACTCATTTTTAGGATTGAGATTTGTGTGGCGGTGGTAGTTTTGTCGCTAAGTCATGTCCGACTCCTGCGACCCCATGGACGGTAGCCTGCCAGGCTCCTCTGTCCATGGGGATTCTCCAGGCAAGAATACTGGAGTGGGTTGCCATTTCCTTCTCCAGACTTGTGTGTTGCACTGTAAATTGATTCCAGAAATGATGTTGCTTTCCAGAAGGGACTCGAAAGGTTTTCACATTGACTTTTTAAAGATTAGTTATCTGTCATTTTCGGTCCTGCTGGATCTTTGCTGCTCTGCTTGGGCTTTCTCTAGACGCAGTGACTTCTCCTGTGGTGGAGTACAGGCTCTGGAGGGTGAGGGCTTCATCATTTTCGGTCCTGCTGGATCTTTGCTGCTCTGCTTGGGCTTTCTCTAGACGCAGTGGCTTCTCCCGTGGTGGAGCACAGGCTCTGGAGGGTGAGGGCTTCAGAAGTTGAGGCGCACAAGTTTAGTTGCCCTGAGGCATGTGGGATCTTCCCAGACCAGGGATCAAACCAGTGTTCCCCTGCATTGGCAGGTGGATTCTTAACCACCAGACCACCAGGGAAGTCCTAGACCGAGGTTTGTCTTCACAACAACTTAGTGAGCCGGTTGGTGGCAGCCGTGTTTTCACATCAGCAGCACCGAGGCTCTGGGGGATGGGAGTGGGGTGGGGAAGCCATTTACCCGGCAGCTGCTCTCTTAGGATGCCAGGATGCTGTATGTGTGTCTCACACAGGATTAATTTTATCCTTGCCACAGCCCTTTGAAGTAAGTGTGAGATCACCCTCATTTCAGAGATGATGAAACCAGGGCCCCGGCTGGTAAAGTAAGGTGCCCAACGTCACACAGTGGGAGAGTCAGAACTCAAGCCCTGGCCCTCTGACCACAGAGCTTTTCATGTTTCCTGAGTCACTGTGCTTACCTAGACGGGATATTGACGAGTATTTATTGAATATGTGAGAATAGTAGACAAACCTCTAGAGGTCTGATGAGAAGCATCTTTTCCCACATTGATTTCCAAAAAATAAACGTAGAACTCCCAAGAGAAACCTGGTGTCATGGAATCTCTCTAGGAATCACAGTGTGAGGCCCATTAATTGAAGTTCGAGGTGTCAGATGATTGAAAATTTGTACTTGACACTTTGCCTTGTTGGTGGATGCCCTCACCCACACAGAACTGTGTGAGCATTATGAGGGGATGAAACAGAACGTCCTTGGGAAAAATGAAATGGCATAGATGCGAGGCATAATGACGATTCTTTATCTCAAGTAAAACTGGCTACAGGTGAAAGAGGTACCAAGTACAGGAATATGCCTGTGATCTCTGCACATAGTAGGTATTCAGGAAGTACTGGCTGAGTGGAACTGAAATGAAGACATTCTAACCCCAAAACTCAGCACCCTTCTCTTCCCCCAGCCTTGGGGGAAAACGGTGATTTTGTCGCCATTTCAAGCTGCAGTGTACAGTGGCTGTGGTTATTAGCCAGGTACGCGGTCACTTGTCTCGTGTGAGTGAAAGATTGTGCTAAGTAAATGAAAGGAAAAGGTGCTGATGTCATTTACTTTACCATCTGCGTATGTACCTCTTTAAAAGGAGACCAAACTAACAATTTCTTATTAGCACAATGGGCTTCATTAAATGTTTGGAAATGAAGGCATTAATCTGGGCTGGTAGCTTTTGGGAGTCTGCCTTAACTTCTGGACACCTGCCATGGTGTATGTAAGGCCAGATTGAGAAGATCTTTCTCAGCTAGTCCTGGGACGTTAGCTGGCAGAATCAGTATCAACTCTTAAGTGGGAATGAATGTATAGAATCAATATGAAGCCAAAAAAAAGGCAACAACAGGCTCCAGTATTTTTTTAAGAAAATACATATTATGTATTACATTATATATATATAATATATATATTAATATATAAATATATATTAATACATAAATTATATGTCTATATATAAATTATATATAAATATATATTATATATTATAAATATATATATTATATATATACTTTAAAGAAAATATATATTCAGGTTATTGTCATAACCTGAAAATCAATTTCATTTTGGAACGAAACATATACTTAGCTTATGCTTGCCTTTACTTTGTCCTAAACAATTGTGAGTTGTAATAGAAATAGGTGTCTAAAATGTACCCATGATGACACACACATGACTAACCCTGAGTTGCTTTATGGCTCATCTCTAATGTCTTGTAACCCTACCTTTGCAATTCCTCACCAACCAAGAAGGTTTATTTTCTAGAGTTTGTATTATGAAAACATACAATTTTCCCTCCAAATTAACTTATAAACTGCTTTCCCCCTACTCCCCCCACAAAACTCCTTCCTTCACCTGCTTCAGGAACCTGGAAGGAAGAGACCCAGATCCACATCCAAAAGACACGACTGAAATTCTTGCTTGACTATGCACTTGTTGACATTAGCATCTTACCGGTTTTTAATCCATGAACAGTAATAATAACATATTTACACAAGCACTTTAAATTTTACAAAGCACTCTGGTAATCCATTACTCATTTGAGGTAGAGCTCACATTGAATGCATTCCAGAAATATTGAGGCCATTAGTGAGAAGGATGAATCTATGATCTACATGCAAACTGGCAGTGGTTTTATTTTTCAGATGTTGCCTAACCCATGTTACCACACTCTGGACAGATCAGGCCTGGGGCTGCCAACAGGTCTCGCAGTTTTGTCTGCCCACCATTTGCCTTCTCATGAACGTCCTGCATGTGATCGTTACACGCATGCGTCAGCACCGGGCTGACAGCGCTCTCTTTTGTTTCAGATCGGGCAGTATATCATGTCCCTCCCCCTGAACCTGGAGCCATTCGTGACTCAGGAGGACTCAGCCTTAGAGCTGGCCTTGCATGCCGGGAAGCTGCCGTTTCCTCCTGAGCAAGGTGAGAGAGACGTGCGGGACAGGGAGCAGCAGGCTGGGATGTGATCGCAGGCTCCTTGCAGCCTCACCCGCATCACACACATGTCCTTCACACTCCCAATGAAATAGGTGTCGGAGTGCACAGGAGTGACTGGGTGAGACTGGGGTTTTCTTATTGTACCCACCAAGGGACTTCTGCAGGACGGAGTGTGTAAGGGAAGGCTCACTGTGCAGGGTGTCTCTGGGTGAACCCCCCCAGTGCCCTCAGTGGGAAGGTGGTGGCAGGTGGGCCTGGGCTCGTAGGCATTCACTGATGACAGAAGGGAGCTCACAGGGCGGGGGGGTTCGCTAGGTGCGCTCTCTCTGCTCCCCCTCTCTGTGGGCCACGTGCGGAGTAAAGTGGACCCTTGTAGGTACAGTTCTTGTCAGAACAAAAATAAACTCTTCAGCACAGAGGTTTGCATTTCCTGTCCGATTGCCTCTGACTACAGCAAGCTCCCAACTCCCCAAGGCTCCTGGATCTATAAACTGACAAGGTAAAAATACAACACATGAACACGTTTCCTTTTCCTCATTCTCTTGGCCTGACAGATTTGAACAGGGGCCACGTACTCTCTGATCAAAAATCATCTTCTCTCTAAATTGGGCACGATAGGCCTCCCTCTTTAAGGCTGAACAGACAGGAAAAAAGAATCACTTGGTGTATAAAGGATTCAGCAGCTCAAGAGAAGGCACCACGCTGAAAATAAAATCACATTGAAAGATTATAAATTAAGGGTTGCTAAAAGGGATCTCATGTAAATGCAGATAAAAAAAAAGATGACTGCATCACTGTTAGAAGAAGTTGAATCAAATCAGAAGATAATAAATAGGGCTAAATGATTCTTTGTGTGGGTAACAGGTGGATTTCATAGTGAACCCGTAGTAGCCAGTACCCTGGTGTGTCCAGTAGTGCAGCACCAATGTATGTAAAGAAGAAGCTGACAGACATGTAATGGCAAAACCACATGAGTACTGAGGAAACCTCGTACCTCTCATTTAGGCTTTCACAGGAAGATTAATGAGAAAAGAGAAATTGTTCCGTATAATCAGTGCATTTGACTGAATCAATACATCAAGCTTTTTATCCCACAGAGAATTAGGATTGTTCTCAAATTTCCACAAACTGTTTGTAAAAGTAATACAAATAAAATCTGTAAGTTTCATAAGATTATAAATGTTGACGATACTTATATAATTTTTTGGCTGCTGACATGTGAGATCTTAGTCTCCTGACCACGGATTGAACCCAGGCTCCCTGCAGCGGAAGCGTGGAGTCGTAACCATTGGACCACCATGGAAGTCCCTGATACTCATATAGTTTTTGGAAAAAAGAATAATTCTGTTTAAAATTCAGATTTAAAATGTGAAACCTGCTGAGCTTGTCTATGAGTGAGAATTAATTAATCTTAGGGATAAGGAAGAGAAGACTTTGAAATGAAAAAAATTGTAAAAAATATAAATGGTAAGCTGGAAAAAATAGCAACATATATAATAGACGATGGTTATATCCTCATTTTATAAAAGTTCTTATGAATCAGTAAGAAAAAAGTGAACACCCACAGAAAAATAAGTAAATAACCTGAAGGCATTCCATAAGCTAAAACATATAAAGAAATGTTTAACCTCAGTAATTCTCAAAGAGCTGCAAATGAAAGTAACATGGTTCATTTTTTATAACCAATTTTTTATAATCAAATTGACTGCATTTACATCCATTTGGTTTAAGTGTTTATTTAATATTTGGCAAGGTGGAGGAAAACAGTTTAAATTGTACAGTTTGAATTCCTGAAGGACTATTTGACATAAGATCAAAGGCCTTAGAAATGTGTATACCTTTTAGATCAGGAATTCTGCTATTAAGTGTGCTAATAAAATAATCACGAGTATAACTCTATGAATGTATGTCCCACCATTGTTTATAAAAGCAAAGCATCAGAAAGAAAAATAAATGTGAAACTGTAGAAATTTTGATTAGAAATTTTTGGTATATCCATATAACTAAATGCTGTACAACCATTAACTCATTCAGTTCAGTTCAGTCTCTCAATCATGTCTGACTCTTTGCAGCCCCATGGACTGCAGCTTGCCAGGCTTCCCTGTCCATCACCAGCTCCCTCAGCTTGCTCAAACTCACATCCATTGAGTCGGTGACACCATCCAAACATCTCATCCTCTGTCGTCCCCTTCTCCTCCTGCCTTCCATCTTTCCCAGCATCAGGGTCTTTTCCAAGGAGTTAGTTCTTCACATCAGGTGGCCAAAGTATTGAAGCTTCAGCCTCAGCATCAGTCCTTCCAATGAATATTCAGGACTGATTTCCTTTAGGATTGACTGATCTCCTTGGAGTCCAAGAGAGTCTCAAGAGTTTTCTCCAACACCACAGTTCAAAAGCATCAGTTCTTCAGCGCTCAGCTTTCTTTATGATCCAATGCTCACATCCATACATGACTACTGGAAAAACCATAGCTTGGACCATATGGACCTTTGTTGGCAAAATAATGTCTTTGCTTTTTGATATGCTATCTAGGTTTGTCATAGCCTTTCTTCCAAGGAGCAAGTGTCTTTTAATTTCATGGCTGCAGTCACCATCTGCAATGGTTTTGGAGCCCCCCAAAAATAATCTGTCACTGTTTCCATTGTTTCCCCATCTATTTACCATGAGGTAATGGGACCAGATGCCATGATGTTAGTTTTCTGAATGTTGAGTTTTAAGCCAGCTTTTTTGCTCTCCTCTTTCACTTTCATCAAGAGAGTCTTCAGTTCCTCTTCTCTTTCTGCCATAAGGATGGTGTCATTTGCATATCTGAGGTTATTGATATTTCTCCCAGCGGTCTTGATTCCACCTTGTGCTTCATCCAGCCCGGCATTTAGCATGATATACTCTGCATATAAGTTAAATAAACAGGGTGACAGTATACAGCCTTGACATACTCCTTTCCCAATTTGAAACCAGTCAGTTGTTCCATGTCCAGTCCTAACTGTTGCTTCTTGACCTGCATACAGATTTCTCAGGAGGCAGGTCAGGTGGTCTGGTATTCCCATCTCTTTCAGAATTTTCCAGACTTTGTTGTGATTCACACAAAGGCTTTGGCATAGTCAATAAAGCAGAAGTAGATGTTTTTCTGGAACTCTTGCTTTTTCAGGGATCCAGCGGATATTGGGAATTTGATTTCTGGTTCCTCTGCCTTTTCTAAATCCAGCTTGAACATCTGGAAGTTCTCGGTTCACATACTGCTGAAGCCTCACTTGGAGAATTTTCTATTTTCTAGAAAATAGAAAATTTCTAATTTTCATAACTTTGCTAATCTGTGAGATGAGTGCAATTGTGCGGTAGTTTGAACAGTCTTTGACATGCCTTTCTTTGGGACTGGAATGAAAACTGACCTTTTCCAGTCCTGTGGCCGCTGCTGAGTTTTCCAAGTCTGCTGGCATATTGAGTGCAGCACTTCAAAGTGTCATCTTTTAGGATTTGAAATAGCTCAGCTGGAATTCTGTCTCCTCTACTAGCTTTGTTTGTAGTGATGCTTCCTAAGGCCCACTTAACTTTGCATTCCAGGATGTCTGGCTCTAGGTGAGTGATCACACCATCATGGTTATCTGAGTCATGAAGATCTTTTTTGTGTAGTTCTTCTGTGTATTCTTGCCACCTCTTCTTAATATCTTCTGCATCTGTTAGGTCCCTACGCTTTGTCATTTATTGTGCCCATCTTTGCATGAAAAGTTCCCTTGGTATCTCTAATTTTCTTGAGGAGATCTCTAGTCTTTCCCATTCTATTGTCTTCCTCTGTTTCTTTGCACTGATCACTGAGGAAGGCTTTCTTATCTCTCCTTGCTGTTCTTTGGAACTCTGCATTCAGATGGGTATATCTTTGCTTTTCTACTTTGCCTTTCACTTCTCTTCTTTTCTCAGCTATTTGTAAGGCCTCCTCAGACAACCATTTTGCCTTTTTGCATTTCTTTTTCTTGGGGATGTTCTTGATCACTGCCTCCTGTATAAGGTCATGAATCTCTGTTCATAGTTCCTCAGGCATTCTATCAGATCCCTTGAATCTGTTTGTCACTTCCGCTGTATAATCATAAGGGATTTGATTTATGTCATACCTGAATGGTCTAGTGGTTTTCCCTACTTTCTTCAATTTAAGTCTGAATTTGGCAATAAGGAGTTCATGATCTGAGCCACAGTCAACTCCTGGTCTTGTTTTTGCTGACTGTATAGAGCTTCTCCAGCTTTGGCTGCAAAGAATATAATCAGTCTGATTTCGGTGTCAGCCATCTGGTGATGTCCACGTGTAGAGTCATCTGTTGTGTTGCTGGAAAAGGATGTTTGCTATGACCAATTTGTTCTCTTGGCAAAACTCTGTTAGCCTTTGCCCTGCTTCATTTTGTACTCCAAGGCCAAACTTGGCTGGTACTCCAGGTATCTCTTGACTTCCTTCTTTTACATTCCAGTCCCCTGTGATGAAAAGGACATCTTTTTTTGGTGTTAGTTCTAGAATGTTGTGTAGGTCATCATAAAACCATTCAACTTCAGCTTCTTCGGCATTAGTGGTTGGGGCATAGACTTGGATTACTGTGACATTGAATGGTTTGCTTGGAAATGAACAGAGATCATTCTGTCATTTTTGAGATTACAAAAATGTTTAATGCAGTGTACAGTATGAGTCCGTTTGAAAAAAAGCTTCTATGTCTATAAGTGGAAGAAGAAAAGACTAGGGGACTTCCCTGGCTATCCAGTGGTTAGGACTCTGCACTTGCACTGCCGGGGGTATTGGTTCGATCCCTGGTCGGGGAACTAAGGTCTGTTAAGCTCTGTGATGAGGCCAGAAAGAAAAGACTGGAGAACGCTCACCACCACTATCAGTCGATGCATCCACTTTGAAAACAGTTTGGCATTTTCTAAAAAGAGGGACAGTGTGCATACCCTCAGCCTATCAGGTTACTCCAAGATGTACATCCTAGAACCTCTTCAATAGGTGCCTCCATATATATCTGTAAGGATATTTGTGGTGACTTGATAATAGCCACAGACCAGAAGCCACAAACCGAATATCCATCAGTGGTCAGTGGGTGCTTACATTATGGTGTAGTCAACCAGTCCATTCTGAAGGAGATCAGCCCTGGGATTTCTTTGGAAGGAATGATGCTAAAGCTGAAACTCCAGTACTCTGGCCACCTCATGCGAAGAGTTGACTCATTGGAAAAGACTCTGATGCTGGGAGGGATTGGGGGCAGGAGGAGAAGGGGATGACAGAGGATGAGATGGCTGGATGGCATCACTGACTCAATGGACGTGAGTCTCAGTGAACTCCGGGAGTTGGATATGGACAGGGAGGCCTGGTGTGCTGCGATTCATGGGGTCACGAAGAGTCGGACATGACTAAGCGACTGATCTGATCTGATCTGATGGGATGAAATAGTATGCAGTATTAAAGGTGAACAAGCTACAGCAATACATAATGACATGAATGATTCTGACAAACATATTATCAAGCAAAAGAAGTAAGACAGAATGTGAACAGCCAAAGCTCGAAGGCTTGCTGGGGGATAGAGAGCATGGTACCTGGGATCCTGCTATGTGTGACTGGAGAGGCATGTGGGAGATTTCAGGTCCTGGCAGTGGCCTTTGTCTTGAGCATAGAAGTGGTTGCATTGGCATTGGCTTTATGGTTCTTCTTTAAGACATGTAATTTTTTTTATATATGTTCTACCACGTGTATGATATATCTCATGACTTGTACAAGAAGAAAACCAAAGATTAGACCCTAGGAGTATAAATTGATAAAGGTTGTCTGGAGGGTGATTTCCATCAACAGCTAAAGGACACCCATCCTTTTTGATCCAACAGCTCTTCTTCTGCATGCCCATCCTAGAGGAATCCATGTATATGTGCCCACAGAGGTGCATATGAGGCAGTTCATTGCACAAAATTACAAAACCCAAGTGTCTATTACTCAGGGAGTAGATAAATATATTGTGATGTATCCATAATGTTGAAAAATTCTTTTTGATTTTCTTTATGGGAGGTAGAACTATTTGTACCTAGAGATAAGGTCTTCAAAAATACAGATTTTATATATTGTTAAGACAGAAAAGATCTGTTATTGTTAAGACAAAAAAGCAGATACAGAATAATTCATGCAGTATTATTTCTGTTTGAAAATACCCCCACCTTGTCTATTTCTACATGCATGTTTGCATGTAAAAGTACTGAATATAGATCCGACAGAATATGAACCAAACTCTCTTCCATTGTGGTTTGATGAATTTCTTTAGTATTATGTTTCGATTCCTTTCTAATTATCTTTTGTGTATCTACTGTAGGTTTTTGCTTTGTGGTTGCCATGAGGTTCACATATAATATATATATACACACACACATACTTCAGTATATTTTAAATTGATAGAAACTTACACTTGAATGCATTTTTAAAAACTCTACATTTTTACCTCCCCCATCACATTAACTTTTTTATGTCATATATCTTTTTGAGTATCCCTTGACTAATTTTTTTAGTTAATTTTACCTCTTTTGTGTTTTAACTTTCATACTAGCATATTCTGCCTTAACTATATATTCACCTTTTACCAGAGAGATTTTTATTTTCATGTTTTCTTGTTATTAGTTAGCGCCTTTTCTTTTCAGCTTAAAGAAGACCCTTCAATATTTCTTACAAGGCTGGTTTAGTAGTGGTAAACTCCTTTAACTGTTACTTATCTTGAAAACTCTCTCTCTCAGTTCTGAATGATAACCTGAGTGATAGACTGTTCTTGGTTGGAAGTTTTTTCCTTTCAGCACTTTGAATATAACATGCCAGTCCCTCTGACTTGAAGAGTTTCTGTTGAAGTATCAGCTGATAAAAAAAATTAGCTGATAATCTTATGGGGTTTCCTTGCATATAGCAAGGTTTTGTGTTTTCTTCCCCCCATTGCATTTAAGATTCTCTTTAACTTTTGACATTTCACTTATAAAGTCTGTCGGTGTGGTTCTCTTTGGGTTCATCTTATTTGGAACTCTGTGTCCTGGATCTTGATTTCTGTTTCCTTCCTCAGGTTAGGGAAGTTTTCAGCCATTAGTTCTTCAGTAAATTTTCTGCTTGTTTCTCTCTCCTCCTTCTGGGACCCCTATAGTGCAAACGTTATTCTACTCGATGTCCAATAAGTCTCTTAAGTCATCCTCACTTTTTAAAATTCTTCTTTCTTTTTGCTGATCTGTTTGCATGAGTTCCACTGCTCTGTCTTCCAGGTCAGTGATTCATTCTTCCGGTTCATCTATTCTGCTGTTGAATCCCACTAACGTATTTTTCAGTTCATATTCTTGAGCTCTATTATTTCCGTTTGGTACTTTCTTATATTTTCTCTCTTTTTGTTGATGTCCTCACTGTTCATCCATTCTTTGCCCAAGCTGGGTGACCATCTTTATGACCGTGAGTTTGAACTCTTTTTCAGGTAGATGACTTATGTCTGTTTCATTAAGGCATTTTTCTCAGGTTCAGTCTCTTTCTTTCATTTGGAAACTATTCCTCTGTTCCCTCATTTTGCTTGACTCTCTGCGTTGGCCTCCGTGTAACAAGCGAAAGAGCCCCCTCTCCCAGGCTTGAAGGAATGGCTTTGTGTAGGAAATGAACCTTATCACTCAGCTTCACCCTAGCTCTCGGTTGTCTCTTATACCTTTGTGGCTGTCCAGGAAGCCTGGTTTGTTTCTTGATGGGTCCCGGGATGTGCCAAGACCTGTCTGTTCCTAAGGGGGTGATTACATTGAGCGCCCAGATTCAGGCTGATTGGAAGCCAGATCCGCAGGTAACAGCTTTTAAAGTATGCAGGGGCTGCAGTCATGGACCCTGCTGCCTTCCAGACTGGAAGATCTGGTCTGGAGGTGTCTCGTGGGCGACAGCTGCAAGAATGGGGACTTAGAGGAGTGTGGAAGCTCCTTGCTGGGAGGCACCATTGAGCAGGGGTGAAGCCAAGGGAGGGGGCACGAGTGATGTCTCCCTGCCTGCCTTCCCAGAGGGCACCTCTGTAGCCCGGGTGGCAAACCTGAGGCCAGTCCTGCAGGTTGAAGCTTCAGGACAATTAAATGGGCCTTTTTCACATGCAGACCGGTTGTGTTACCGTCTCCTGTCTGGTGTCCTGGGTGTGGTATCCTGCCCAGAATACCACAGCATTTTCTGATAGAAAAATGTTCAGCATTTTCCGAGGAAAAAACTCAGTGTTTTCTGACAGAAAAAAGGGTTTTTGTCATAATGCGTCAGAGTCTACGCCTTAGAGTTGATGTGTTTTGTATTGGTGTCACAGCATAAAAGCATATTACAAGGCTTCAGGACTCAAGGTCTCTTTTTAGAGTTATCACTGCTCTACACTGAATGAAAGCCACCGTGCTTGTGTTTGATTGGACATCCCTTTGGTGTCCGTTGTTTGGAAGTCAGTGATACTTGCCACTGAAATTCACATCCATAGATTTATTATATACTTCCACGGAACTTTGTTTTTAAGTGACACTATGCATACAGACTTCATTTCTATGTCTATCAAGAAATGTACTTAATTCTCCGTGTTATCCTTGACTCTTTAAGGGCTGTGCTATAATGAGAATATGTTCTATCTTACTGTTAAACTCTAATTACATATATTAAGACTGTCCTTTGGATCCTATAAATGTGAGTTTTGATGTAATAACTGCTAATAAAATTATACTGAAACAGTAAAAAAAAAAAAAAATTAAAATGACTTTCTGATTGCTATGGTTCTGCAGGGCCCAGGAGCATAAGCCCCTCTGGTCATCAGAGTCAGGCAACCGAGGCGTTCCCTGTGGGGAACCAGGGTTGGGAAGGAGCGCGGCAGGGGGTGTGGGGTCAGGGCACACCTGCTTTTAGTGGTGCAGAAGGAGAGCGCAGGGCGGGGGGCAGGGGGTGGTGCCCACACCCTCAGCTTTCAGGAGGCCGTGTCTCTGCATGCCCCTCTGTGCCCCGAGGGAGGGGGAGAGTGCAGAATGGCGTTTTCCATCACCTCTCCTCCCCCAGGATATTCCCTGTGCCTCTGGCTGAAGCTTTAAGACTAGCAACTGAATTTCCTTCATGTGTAATCCGGTCACCTCTCAAACTGCTGCCTTTGCTCTGGTTCCCAGGATGAGTCTCTGTGTTCGAGCTCCTCAACAGGAGTATCTCAGATCCCCACAGCACCCCCGGGTCCCACTGGTTTCAGAGCCAGATGTTTTGGGGACCTCATCTGACTGGTGCGGGTCCCAGGGTTGGCGCGCCGGATGTGGGGCACAGACAGACCCTTCGCTCCTCAGGGCGGGGCTCTGCCCGTGAGATCCCTCCCTGCTGTGTGGGGGTTTTGTTCTCTGCCTCTCCAGGGGGAAGAAATGAGTTCAGGGTCTTCGTGTGTCACCATCTTGATCCTAAGTGATTTTTATTTTCATCTAATGGCTAATATACTTTTTTTTTAAGAGGAAGATCTCTTGTTGCCTTCCCCTTTTATTTTTTAATTAAAATTATTTATTTATTTATTTCTGGCTGCACAGCGTCTTTGTTGCTGCTGTTCTCTATTTGCAGTGAGCAGGGGCTACTCTCTACCTGCGGTGCTCCAGCTTCTCGCTGCGGGGGTTTCTTGCAGACCACAGGCTCTAGAGCGCGCACAGGCTCGGTTGCCCTGTGGCATGTGGAGTCTTCCCAGATCAGGGATTGGACTGTGTCCCCTATATGGGCAGGCAGAGTCTTAACCACTGGACCACTGGGAGCAGTCCACTAATATGCTTTTTAAGTTTAAAGAAAAATTTTAGGGGCTTCCCTGGTGGTCTAGTGGTTAAGAATCTGCCTTGCAATGCAAAGGCTGCTGGTTTGACACCCAGTCCAGGAAGATCCCACATGCCTCAGGGCAGTTGAGCCCATGTGCCACAACTGCTGAAGCCCGTGTGCCCTAGAGCCTGTACTCCTCAACAAGAGAAGCCACTGCAGTGAGAAGCCCTAGCATCGCAACTTGAGAGTAGACCCTGCTACCTGCAAATGGAGAAAGCTTGTGCGGCAACAGAGACAGCACCACCAAAAGTAAATAAGTGTTTTGTTTTAAAATGCTCCCAATATAAAACAAAAAAAGGAAAACCTTAAAAAAAAGTTTTTTAAACTATTTTTCATGCAACTTTCTATACACACACCCAAATCATGAGACTAGTACAGTGAAACCCAGACACTTATCACCTGGGTTTAAGAATGGCTTCTTCTTGTTTCATATATTCTGCTCACATTTTTTGCTAGAGTATTTAAATCAAATCCCAGGCATCATGTTATTTCATTTAGGAATACTTGACTTAGAAATACTTCATTTTGTATCTTTTACTGGTAAGGATTAAATTCAGGTTCACATTCTTTGGCAAGAGAATGTAGTGCTGTATTTATTGTCTGTTGCCTTACATCAGGAGGAGCATAATAGCTTATTGTTTCACTGCCGATACATATATAGAGATTTAGTGAGTATGTGGTTGTTTCCATTCACTCACTTAAATGTTTATTAATTGTTTACCATGTGCTAGGCTCTGGGTTGAACATTGTTAAGAAGGGAAAAAAACCTTCCAGCCACAAAATAGCATTGTAATACTGGTTGAAACCATAACAAAAAAAAAGAAACTGACCTGGATAATTTTTTGTTTTAAATCTTTCATTCAATATGTTACTATGAAAATTTTCAAGCATACAAAAAATTGGAAAGAATTACCCAGTGAACTAGCATTCCAGATCAGATCAGTCGCTCAGTCGTGTCCGACTCTTTGCGACCCCATGAACCGCAGCACACCAGGCCTCCCTGTCCATAACCAACTCCCGGAGTTCACCCAGACTCATGTCCATCGAGTCAGTGATGCCATCCAGCCATCTCATCCTCTGTCGTCCCCTTCTCCTCCTGCCCCCAATCCCTCCCAGCATCAGAGTCTTTTCCAATGAGTCAACTCTTCGCATGAGGTGGCCAAAGGACTGGAGTTTCAGCTTTAGCATCATTCCTTCCAAAGAAATCCCAGGGCTGATCTCCTTCAGAATGGACTGGTTGGATCTCCTTGCAGTCCAAGGGACTCTCAAGAGTCTTCTCCAACACCACAGTTCAAAAGCATCAATTCTTCAGCGCTCGGCCTTCTTCACAGTCCAACTCTCACATCCATACATGACCACAGGAAAAACCATAGCCTTGACTAGACGGACCTTAGTTGGCAAAGTAATGTCTCTGCTTTTGAATATGCTATCTAGGTTGGTCATAACTTTCCTTCCAAGGAGTAAGCATCTTTTAATTTCATGGCTGCGGTCACCATCTGCAGTGATTTTGGAGCCCAGAAAAATAAAGTCTGACACTGTTTCCCCATCTATTTCCCATGAAGTGATGGGACCAGATGCCATGATCTTCGTTTTCTGAATGTTGAGCTTTAAGCCAACTTTTTCACTCTCCACTTTCACTTTCATCAAGAGGCTTTTTAGTTCCTCTTCACTTTCTGCCATAAGGGTGGTGTCATCTGCATATCTGAGGTTATTGAGATTTCTCCTGGCAATCTTGATTCCAGCTTGTGTTTCTTCCAGTCCAGCGTTTCTCATGATGTACTCTGCATATAAGTTAAATAAACAGGGTGACAATATACAGCCTTGACATACTCCTTTTCCTATTTGGAACCAGTCTGTTGTTCCATGTCCAGTTCTAACTGTTGCTTCCTGACCTGCATACAAATTTCTCAAGAGGCAGATCAGGTGGTCTGATATTCCCATGTCTTTCAGAATTTTCCACAGTTTATTGTGATCCACACAGTCAAAGACTTTGGCATAGTCAATAAAGCGGAAATAGATGTTTTTCTGGAACTCTCTTGCTTTTTCATGATCCAGCGGATGTTGGCAATTTGATCTCTTGTTCCTCTGCCTTTTCTAAAACCAGCTTGAACATCAGGAAGTTCACGGTTCACATATTGCTGAAGCCTGGCTTCGAGAATTTTGAGCATTACTTTACTAGCGTGTGAGATGAGTGCAATTGTGTGGTAGTTTGAGCATTCTTTGGCATTGCCTTTCTTTGGGATTGGAATGAAAACTGACCTTTTCCAGTCCTGTGGCCACTGCTGAGTTTTCCAAATTTGCTGGCATATTGAGTGTAGCACTTTCACAGCATCATCTTTCAGGATTTGGAATAGCTCATTCCAGTCCCCATATTTTTTCTTTTCTAAAGATTTTATTGAAGTACAGTTGATTTACAGTGTTGTGTTAGTTTCTCATGTACAGCAAACTAATTCAGTTATACATATATATAAATTCTTCTTCATATTCTTTTCCAGCATTTTAACAGTGAAAGTTTTATGAAGCAGATGGTTAAACAGCCAATAGGAACTTTTTGGCTTAGATACGGGCTTCCCTGGTGGCTCAGATGGTAAATGTGGGAGACCTGGGTTCAATCCCTGGGTCAGGAAGATCCCCTGAAGAAGGGAATGGCTATCCACTCCCATATTCTGGCCTGGAGAATTCCACGGACAGAGGAGCCTGACGGGCTACAGGCTTAGATACATGATAAGTAGGAGGGAGATTTAAAAATCGTTCCCGTGAGGAAATTGAACTTCAGGAACTATGAAGTGATGTGTCCCAGGGTCACCCGCCCAGTGGGCTAGAGCAGACCCCTGCAAGAAGGTCGCAGGCTCCCCGTGTCGTGGTCCTCTTCCCTGGTGGAGGCACCTGTTTTGGCCACAGGGAATTGGGAGATCTTTGGAGGCAGCCGGAGCTGCCGTGGAGTCATGATTCTGGGCAGAGGAGGCACGTGCTGCCCAGGTGTGAGTGCTGGGCCCTAGGAGGCTCCCCGACTCCCTCTGACCTGGGTTACAGACAGGAGGGTCAGCTCCTGGTCTGCTGGTCCGGTTCTGGGCGGGTCATCTGATGGGCAGGCGCAGAAGTCCTCCTGGCCTGAGTGGCTGCATCGGCCCCCAGACTTTGAGACCACTAAGGTTGTCCCACCTCACCCGACTGCTTTCTCTTCTGAATCCTCATTATACTAAGTCAATACCAGTTGACCTAAGATGTAATTGTCTTCTGTTTCCTGTGTTGCCCACCTGACCGTAGCTTTGTGTATACATGCAGCACCCGTCATGACCCTGGTCACCCAGAGCAGCCCTGTACAAGCTGGTGAAAGTGAACGTGTTAGTCACTCAGTCGTGTCTGACTCTACAACCCCATGGATTGCCACCCATCAGGCTCCCCTGTCCATGGGATTCTCCAGGCAAGAATACTAGAGTGGGTTACCATTTCCTTTTCCAGGGGGTCTTCCCGACCCTGGGATCAAACCTGGATCTCCTGCATTGCCTGCAGATTCTTTACCGTCTGAGCCACCAAGGAAACCTGTGCAGGCTGTCAGTGGGCAGTTTTTCCTGACCAGGCTCTGTTTCTTTGGTGACGACTGTCTTTCCCTCTCCAGGGGATGAGCTGCCCGAGCTGGACAACATGGCCGACAACTGGCTGGGCTCCATCGCCAGAGCCACCATGCAGACCTACTGTGACGCCATCCTGCAGATTCCTGAGCTCACCCCGCACTCCACCAAGCAGCTGGCCACCGACATCGGTGGGTCCCCGCGGCGGGCGGGGGAGGTTGTCCAGGAGGTTGTCCAGGAACCAGACAACCAGGAGGTTGTCTCCAGGAAGGTTGTCCCAGGGCTCCTCTCAGCTTCAGCTCGGGGTTGGTCTGGGAAGCTTTGTTAAAAATGTGGATTCTCCAGTCCCCGCCCCCAGAGGCTCTGACGTGACAAGTCTGGGTGGAAGTCTGGGCACCAGTAGTTTGCCAGATGTCCCCGGGGATTCTCACAGCTGCCAGGGCTGAGAGCCATTCAGGGGCGCCTTGGCAAGACAGGCTGGATGGGTGAGGCAGCCTGGTGTGATGCTGCCCTGCCCTGCCTTGCCTTCTGTTCATCCATATAATCATCATCCAAACCGACCTTGATTAAGTGCTCACTACAGGCAGGCATGCAGGTCCTGAGCCAAGCTCTCGCGCCCATTGTCTTATGCAATCTTCAAAACTCCCCTGTGAGGTCTGTGCTCCTGCCTTCAGCAGTCTGATAAGGAAACGGGGGCACAGGGCACTTGCGTCACAAGGCCACCCCACCAGGGTCGCCCCGCCGTCTCCACCTGAGTACCTGCCTGATTCCCAAGTCAAGGGGCGTGTGCCATCTCCTCCTGCTGGCACACTTCCTGGAGGTAATGCCACCCGGTAGGAGGTGCTCTGAGGTTGGGGTGCTGCAGGCGGGCAGTCGGAGCATCTCCCCACCCTCTTGGTATCATTCCAGTGACTTGCCGGCTCTTTGGCTGGAGGCAGCTCTTGGAGCGGTCAAGGGAGCGGGTGGTAGGAGACTTGAAGAGTAGCAGCCTGGGGACCCAGCCAGGGCTTTGACCTGAGTGAGCACAGGGCCAAGCCAGCCTCTGGTTTGGCCAAAGCAGAAATAGAAGTGAGATGCTTTCCTCCAGGTCACGGGGCAGTGAGTAACGGAGCCAGGCCTCGAACCCAGATGTGTGACTCCACTCGCTATGTTCATTCGTGGTCAGCTCTCATCAGTTACAGAGCAGCGGCCAGCTCTCGTCATCTCACGGGGCACGTGTTCAGAGAAGAGATGAAAAGGTTCCCTTGTTCATCAGTGGTCCCTGTTAGTACAGGCAGGAGCACTGAGGGGAGAAGCAGCAGAACTAGCGAGTGAGATTTGGGGGCGGCCCCTAGAGTTCACTCGTCTACATGTCGTCTTCCCTCACTGTTCAGCTCCCATCCAGATCCACCTCTTCACTTGCTCAGTGGTGACTGAGCATCTGTTGCAAGCAGCTATCATGCTAGGAGATGGGATAGAACCAGAGCGGTCTGGACAGTTCCTGTGCTCACTGAGCTTCCACCATGAGGGAGTGAGTGTGGGCTTAGGTCCCAGGAAGCTGCCCAGTGGTAACACAATAGGGAGCGGTGAGGTCTGTGGCAGCATATGGACACCTTAGGGACACAAAGTTAAACATTGAAACAAAAGCACTCTTGCTGTCTGGACAGAAGATGTGGTAGGTTGTGGGCTGCCACTTTGCAGGTCCTGGCCTGCAGTCAAGGAGAGCGCACAGTTTTATGGGTGCACATGGGCCGGAGGCAGGTGTCTGACCGGTTGGTGGCACCCTTCCTGGGAAGTGGCTGTCTGAGAGGGTCGTGGGGTCAGGCATCCAGGACAGAGCAGGCACCGTCTACAGGCTGTGCCTTGGAAAGAAGACACAGGGAAGATAGAGCCACGCTGGAGCTCCAGCCTAATTGGGGAGGAGAGATTGATGCGGGCGGTGATCAGAAAGTAGGGAGGAACTTGCTGGGTGATGTGTTTCCCAGCCCCTGGGAGCAGGAAGAGAGGGAGGAGCCGGAGAGGGCTGGCCACACTGCCCCGGAAGGACGAAGGGAAAGAATGCCCAGTTATTGACCACCTGCATCACATGGGGCATGTTCATGGTCCTTGTCCCTCTTCACCCCCTGAGCGGTGCTGCCCGAGGGTACTGACTGCCTCCAGGGGTGGAAGCGGAGACACGAGAGGTCAAAAGAGTCACTGAGGTCACCCTGATCTTGGAAACCCCATTTTCTCTTCCACTCTGCCTGTGCTGCCTGAGCTCGCCTGCCGGTTAGGATGGGGGATGCTGCTTTTCAGAAGGACAGGCCCCTCACACCCCTCTTGGAGACTTTCATCAACTGGGCCTGGGGGTGGGCTCAGGAATCTGTCCTCACTTGTACCCCAAGGGGTTATATCTGGAAGTTGTGGGAACCACATTACACCAGGGATTGCCCCCAGCACCATCTGCATCCCCCCTGTAGAGGCTCTGCTGGGGGGTCTTTGGGAGCTGCTTAGATAAACCCTGTGTCTCCTGACCCCTTGGGTTTTCCGTGTGGTCAGTGGGGGCCACTGGAGAGCAGGGCTGGGAACCCAGGAGTTCTCAGTGTAGAGCTTCAGCTGAGGTCGGCGGATCGGGCTGCAGAGATGAGTGTGTGGTGGCGATGTTGGCAACTCCTTCGTTTATTTAGAATCCCTAGACCTGGGCCTGGGCCGAGCTCACAGTCATATTTGACCGTCCTGTAAAACACCCTCAGAGTGAAGGCCCGTGGGCTGAGAGCAGATCTGGCAGCCAGCGTTGGGGGGGTTGGGGGACATCTTGTTTCTTACTATGGGGAGGCCCTTAGGGCTCGTCCGCTTGGTGCTGAGTCTGTCTGTCTGTGTTCGTCTGCTCCCACCCCACAGACTACCTGATCAACGTGATGGACGCCCTGGGCCTGCAGCCGTCCCGCACCCTCCAGAACATCGTGATGCTCTTGAAGGCCAAGCCCGAGGACTACAGACAGGTCAGCAAAGGCCTGCCCCGTCGCCTCGCCACCACGGTGGCCACCATGCGGAGTGTGGACTACTGACCCCCATGCTCCTGCTGACAAGAGTGTTGGGGCCACAGAACTCTCCAGACTGGTCTTGCTCTAAAAATCCACCTGGCATTGGCCAGAACTTGTTTCGAAAGGACTTGGTTCATTTGTATAATCAAAAAAAAAGCCTGTTAATTAGAGGTAAATTATTTATTAGGAATTTTCAGATAATTTTTAAAAATGATTCCATCTTGAAAGTGCAGTTAATAAATACCATGAAATGAAAAAAGGCCGTTTTCTTTCCATTTTTACTCAGTGAATATTTGGATGCTTCCCATGTACTGGGCTGTCCACACTGGGGATTCGGCTGGGAAGGAGGCTGAAGCAGGGAGGGAGAGAGAATTGGCAGGTAAACTGACTGAGGTCTGGCTTCCTTGGTGGCTCAGTGATAAAGAATCTGCCTGCGATGTGGGAGACCCAGGTTTGATCCCTGGGTTGGGAAGATTCTCTGGAGAGCGGCATGGCCATCCACTCCTGTATTCTTACCTGGAGAATACTATGGACGGGGAGCCTTTTACTTTCCTTTCCGACTAAGATCATCCAAGATGTTAGTGCTGGGGGCCCAGAGGGCGTCAGGGGGCAGTGGCCTGGGAAGAGCTGGACGGGCAACCCCAGGACCTAAAGGATGAGGGCTGTGCGTGGTGACGAGCTCTGAGGAGTGCTCAGGCTGAGGGCAAAGGCGGATCAGGCCCTGGGCATGTCCATGGTCAGCAGTGGAAGTGGGAAGCCGGAGATAAGGTCAGGGAGGAAAGAGGTGCAGATCATAGCAGGTCCTGCAAGCCATGGTAAGGACTTTGATTTTCCCTTTTTTAAAAAACTCGCCAGGTGATGTAGATTCTGTCAGGCTTTTTTCTTTTTTTTTAATTAATTTTTGACCGAAAAGCCCTGTTGCTGCACGCGGGCTTTTCTCCAGTTGCAGCAAGCAGAGGTTACTCTTCGTTGCGGTGCTCAGGCTTCTCACTGCAGTGGCTTCTCTTGCTGCAGAGCACAGGCTCTAGAGTGCGGGGCTTTAGTAGTTGCTGCACGTAGGTTCAGTAGTGGTGGTTGCCGGGTTTTTGAGCACAGGCTCAGTAGTTGTGGCTCGAGGGCTTAGTTGCCATGTGGCACGTGGGATCTTCCTGGCTCAGGGACTGAACTCGAGTCTTCTGCACTAGAAGGTGTATTCTTTACCACTGAGCCACAGGAAGCCCTCTATCAGGTTTTCTTTCTTTTTTTTTTTGGTCAATAGCTTCTGCATCTGTTAAGATTTTAGTTGGCTATAAGTAACAGAAAAATGTAATTTGAGTGACTTAAATAAGAATTGATTTTTGCTAGTAACAGAGAGTCAAATGGTGGTGGCTATGGGCACTATTTAGTGGCTGGACCGAGTCAGGACCAGCCTCTCTGTGATCTTGACGTTGCACTATGGGCGTGGTGCCTCATCCTCCTGCAACTAGGTACAGCATCCGCATCCAGAGAGAAAGGAGGCAGAGAGGGGGTGGCCAAGCAGCAGTTCATCCCTTCCACTGGGGAGGCAAAGGCCTTCCCAGAGCCCCACCCTTGACTTCCTCCCAGGCCTCATGGCCATGTTGGGTCGCCAGGTGTCTCCCCAGCTGCAAGCAAGTCTGGGAGCACAGGAGCAGGACTGACGTCCGCCAGGCTGAACAGCTCTGCCGTGGGGCGTCCTGTGCACTGTGGAATGTTGAGTAGCATCACTGGCCTCTACCCACTGGATGCCCGAGTTGTGACAACCAACATGACAACCAACAACATCCAGACATGGTCCAGGAGGCAAAACCACCTCTGGTAGAGAAACCCTGGCTTAGACCATGCAGGATTTCTTGCCGCCTGAAAACTGGGAGAAGGGCAGGCAGCCGAGTCCCTTGCAGGCTCCTTTTGAATTGAGCTGCACCATGTTCTGAGCCTGGGTGGGCTTTCCTTGTCTCCTACCAATTGCCTCACATTCCCGGAACATGGAGCCCGGGAATATTTCACGCACAAAGGAACTGAGGCTTGGAGAGATCTAAGGGGCTTGCCCAGAGTCACTCAGCGGCCATGTGCAGGGCTGGGAGCCCAGAGGTGTTGGCTCCACCTAATCCCACCCAGGTCAGCCTGCCCGTGCCAGCCCCTTGGGAGTGGCACCACTGTGATCTCAGCCTTTGAAACAGCCCCACTGGGCTGCCAGGGCTGTGTCTCCCTCTGGGTCTGTCTCCCAGGGAATTCCCACACCTTCTGTTCCCCATACCTTTGGAAACGGTTTGGCTGGCCCTAAAAGAGCATTAGCTGCAAACTTCCACCGAGAAAAATATTTTGGTTTCTCACGTGGTGGATCACAGACATCCATGGCGGGGATCAAGCCTGGCTTCTCTCTCGAAGTGGGAGCTGGAGACCTGGAAGGCAGAAAGTGCTGCTTTGAAGTGGAAACCTCTTTGCAGTGACCTCTGCCAGTGTCGGTGAGTGCCACTAAGACAGGCTCAGGCTTGATTCCAGCTTTGCTACCGTCCAGCTGTGTGACCTTGGGAAAGTCATTCATCTCTCTGAGCCTTGTTTCCAAATCTGGAAAACAAGGGTCATAATGGTACCTAACTCCTAGGGTTATTTGAAGAATGCTTGAGATGAAATGAAGAGCTTCCCTGGTGGCTCAGAAGTAAAGAATCTGCCTGCAATGTGGGAGACCGGGGTTGGATGCCTAGGTGGGGAAGATCCTCTGGAGAAGGGAATGGCAACCCACTCCAGAATTCTTCCCTAGAGAATTTCATGGACAGAGGAGCCGGGCGGGCTGCAGTCCATGGGGTCCCAAAGAGACACAACTGAGCAACTAACACACTACCAGCACACAGTAGGTGTATAGTAGATGCTACTTTCATAGTCCTCTCGCACCTGTAATTCACCTTTCCACTGGGGATAGTGGTGGGAATGACAGAGCGCCATTCCTGGGCAATTTTGGAACTGCTAATTTTTCAGGCTCTGATAGGACCCCAGGGTGGAATACGATAACCCGTCTCCCCTCTAGATCCGGAGGGGAGAGTGACGACCGTCTGCCTGACTCAGAGCCTGCTCTCAGAGGTGGGACCATCATCCATCTTTCTCCAGCCCTCCGTACTCCCCAGGAGAGACTAGCAAGTAATGCCCACATCAACCTGGTCCTTTTCTCCCATCTATAAGCAGCTCTGGGGGCTGGAAGCTCCTCCCACTCCTGCTCCCACATGTCTCTGAGCAAAACCTTTCACCAGAGTCTGTAAGGGGCTATCTGCCATAGGCCCCTCTGGGCAGGCTGGGCAGCATCTCCCATCCTCAGTCGCAGTGATTGGTTCAGGATTAGCATGTGGCCCAGGCTGATCCAAATGAGCCTCATTCTCAAAATTTTTGCTAGGAAGTTTTCTTCCTATTGTGTTGCTGAGCTGAGGGAGTGGATTCTGGGACTAAAAGGGAAAGAAAAGCTCATGGAGAGAAAGTGTGTAAGACAGATGTCGACACAGAAGATAATAAAGCCAGCAGCTGGAGAAATCACTAGATTTAGCTGAACCCCTGGATACAGCCTTGCCTGAAATCGCTGGACTTTAATTAAAGAACCAATGAATTCCCTTTTTAACTCAAATTCAAATTAACTTGTGACCAAAAGACTGGTAAAAAGAGTTAGATAATAATCATTGCTTTGCCCCGTAGCCTCAGATGAGATAATAAATATGAAAGCCCTGGGCTCCTCTGAGGAACTGCTATTCTGATGATCATTGGTATTCTTATAGCAGCAAGAGGATGAGGCTGGAGTCTTGCCCTTGTCACCTACGGTAATAGCAATCTAGTCTAGTACCTTACCTCTCCAAGCCTCAATTTATTTACTTGTAAAATGGGATGATCATATTTCTCAGTGGTTATGAGAATTCAATGGAATAAGACTTACAAAGTGTACACTTGGCCTGGTGCCTGGCACGCGGTAAGTGTTTGATACAATACAGTCATTGTTTAAAGACAACAACAAATACTAGTGAGCGTGGTGACAACTACCACTGCTAATAATAACAGCCCTAGTCGTGGTAGTAAGTCTGATAATTACCAAGAATTGTTGACTCCAGCCGGCAGACTTGGTCTGGCTCTGAGCTGGGAAACCTGGTTTCCCCCAGACCTGCCCCACTCAGTCTCAACCATGCTGCCTTTGACTGGAGTCGTGCCGCCTTCCTCCACAGGTGCCATTGAATGGGCACTGAAAGGGAGCACAGCTTGTTTGCCTTTCAGGCCAAGGACTCAGCTGTTCTAGACCAGCAGGGCTGGGACACCCTGGTCCCAGGCTCTGAAGCCCACACTCATTCACCATCAAAGCTGGCAGGTGACGGCAGGGCCCTGCAGTGGTCAGCTGTCTGCAGCTGCCAGATCCCATGCTTCGTTGACAATGGCTCCTGCTTCCTCTTTGGGAGGCTGATAGTATTGCCATGTTGTTGTTTAGTCGCCAAGTACATCATGAGAAATGCTGGACTGGAAGAAACACAAGCTGGAATCAAGATTGCCAGGAGAAATATCAATAACCTCAGATATGCAGATGACACCACCCTTATGGCAGAAAGTGAAGAGGAACTCAAAAGCCTCTTGATGAAAGTGGAGAGTGAAAAAGTTGGCTTAAAGCTCAACATTCAGAACACGAAGATCATGGCATCTGGTCCCATCACTTCATGGGAAATAGATGGGGAAACAGTGGAAACTGTGTCAGACTTTATTTTTCTGGGCTCCAAAATCACTGCAGATGGTGACTGCAGCCATGAAATTAAAAGACACTTACTCCTTGGAAGGAAAGTTATGACCAACCTGGATAGCATATTCAAAAGCAGAGGTATTACTTTGCCAACAAAGGTTCGTCTAGTCAAGGCTATGGTTTTTCCTGTGGTCACGTATGGATGTGACAGTTGGACTGTGAAGAAGGCTGAGCCCCAAAGAATTGATGCTTTTGAACTGTGGTGTTGGAGAAGACTCTTGAGAGTCCCTTGGACTGCAAGGAGATCCAGCCAGTCCATTCTGAAGATCAGCCCTGGGATTTCTTTGGAAGGAATGATGCTAAAGCTGAAACTCCAGTACTTTGGCCACCTCATGCGAAGAGTTGACTTATTGGAAAAGATTCTGATGCTGGGAGGTATTGGTGGCAGGAGGAGAAGGGGTCGACAGAGGATGAGATGGCTGGATGGCATCACTGACTCGACAGACGTGAGTCTGAATGAACTCCGGGAGTTGGTGATGGACAGGGAGGCCTGGCATGCTGCGATTCACGGGGTCGCAAAGAGTTGGACATGACTGAGCGACTGAACTGAACTGAACTGAAGTCATGTCTGACTCTTGCGATCCAATGGGCTGTAGCCCACCAGGCTATGGGTTGCCATCTTTAGCAATGAAAAACACAGGAAGCTCAGTTAAATTTGAATTTCAGAAAAACAATGATTAATTAGTATAATGTTGTTGTTATTCAGCTGCTAAGACATGTCTGACTCTTTGCAACCCCCTGGATTGCAGCATGCCAGGCCTCCCTGTCCCTCACTATCTCCCAGAGTCTGCTCAAGCTCATGTCCAGTGAGTTGGTGATGCTATCCAACCATCTCATCCTCTGCCGCCCTCTTCTCCTTTTGCCTGCAATCTTTCCCAGAATCAGAGTCTTTTCCAATGAGTCGTCTGTTTGCATCAGGTGGCCAAGATATTGGAGCTTCAGCTTCAGCATCAGTCCTTCCAATAAGTATTCAGGGTTGACTTCCTTTAAGATTGACTGGTTTGTTTTCTTGATTATATTAGTACAATATGCCCTCAATATTACATGGATGTCTACTAAAAAATTAATTTGCCTATCTAAAGTTCCAGTTTGGGGCTTCCCTGGTGGTTCATTGTTTAAGAATATGCTTGTAGTGTGGGGACACCAGTTCGATTCCCGGTCTGGGAAGATCCCACACACCACAGGGTAACTAAGCTAGTGCACAACTACACTGCTTGTGCTCTGGAGCCTACTGAAGCCTGCTCGCCCTAGAGCCCATTGGCCACAGCAAGAGAAGCCAGCATGATGAGAAGCCCATGCACCATAATGAGGAGTAGCCCCTCCTTGCCAAAACTAGAGCAAGCCCGTGTGCACAACAAAGACCCAGGCAGCCAAAAGTAACTAAATATTAAAAAAAAAAAAAGTTCCAGTTTTACTTGGTGGCCTATATTTTCTCTGGAGCCCCTAGGAACCATGTCCCCATCACCCTCAGACCATGTGATTCTGCGGAGGGGCCAAGGGGCCTTAGGGTATGGGCAGGGTCTGATCAATTCCAGCCGCCTACCAATGGGGCACACTGATTGGTTCAGAGGTAGGCATGTGACCCACTCAGTGACCAATGAGAGACAGTCTGGGAGCTTGCTGAGACAGTTGGGAAAGAGAGGCTCTCTCCTAGCTGGCTTTGCTAAGCTGGAGATGTGAGTTTGCAGTTGCAAATGGCCCTTTGCTGCTATAATGTAAGGCGAGCCTGCCTGGGAAGGCAGAGAGAACAGACATCATTTGAGCTGCCAGAGATGCTTGTGCTTAAGCCAGTTTTAAGAATTTATCCCACCTTACCTGCTCTCTTGGTTCTGGAAACCCAAAGAAATAAGTTGGACAACATTGAAAAAGGCATAAAGCCACTGTTGTGGCTTTCAGGGACAACTTGTCTTTCAGGGTCAAGTTGTCTTTCAGGGACAACTTGAAAGAAACCTAATCACCAGCTTGGGCCTCTCCTTGGCCATATTTCTGCTCTTAATTCAGCACTGATGCCCTTCTACCCTCCAGAGATGTATCAGGGCGCTCTGGATGCTCAGCCAGACAAAGAAGAAAACTAGACTCTATGTTTTCCACTTTTATTTTCCAGAACAAAACATGTGCTACCTGCCAGGACCCTGATGCCTGCTTTCCAGCAGCTCTGCCCTCACTCAACCCATTCACCAGGTCAGCCGAGGCAGGAAGGAAAAGAAGGCTCCTTCTGGGGTCAGAGGGCACAGCGTGCCTACCTGCCTTCAACTCTGGGGCAGATGGTGACTGGCACTGGGAGGGAAGTGGCCTGGTTCCAGGGAACGGTGCTTTGGGTCTCAGACCCCAGGCCAAGGGTCAAGTCAGGTTGGGGGTGTGGGCAGGAACACAGTTCCTGTATCCATACCAGCACCATGACTCCTCAGAGCCCTCAGCCTGGGGCTGGCCAAGAGCTGCCAGCCTCTCTGTAGAGGGACCTGGACTCTGGCCTTGGGCGATGTCTCCGCTGCTCAGGTCCAAATTCTTGGCCCGCCGGGAGGGGCAGGGCAGGCTCTAGATGGCATCCCCCTCGCTGTCAGACTCAATGACGTCCAGCGGCTGCAGGCGCAGGGAGTCGTAGTTGGGGGGTGGGGTGCCCGGGATGGGTGGGTTCTGCTCATGGGGGTAGGCCCCCACGTCAGGGCCGGGTGTGGCCAAGTCTGGCTGGAAGCCAAAGTTGGTGTGGGCCTCCACCAGCTCGGCCACAGTGGGTGGCGGGCCTTCGTAGCGAGCCTGGGCCTGCTTCTGCCGCACGCTCTTGGCAAGGGCCACCAGCTTGATGATGGTGATCCACACGAAATCGATGATGATCTCCCCGAACTCGATGAGGCAGAGCACCGAGCCCCCCATCCAGAAGCCGAACTGTCCGCCCAGGTTTGAGAGCAGCCAGACGATCTGCAGGGAGCAGGGGGGTGAGGGCCTGACCGCAGTTGGGGGGTTGGGCCACAGATCTCTGCCTCAAGCCCAACCTCACGGCTTCCTGTGAGGTGAGTTGGTGGCCAGAAAGGGAGAAGAGGTGATCATCTCAGCCCAGGGAAGTAATCTGGGAGTGCCTATGGGACCTTCCTGCTTCCCTGGTGGCTCAGCACTAAAGAATCCGCCTGCCAGTATTGCGCCCCAGTCCACTGGGTTGCAAAAAAGTTGAACACGACTGAGCAACTAAACAACAAGTAAGCAAGTGTTAATCTCTCAGTCTTGTCCGACTCTTTGTGACCCCATTGACCGTAGCCTGCCAGGCTCCTCTGTCCATGGGATTTTCCAGGCAAGAACATTGGAGTGGGTTGCCAGTTCCTTCTCCAGGGGATCTTCCAGACCCAGGGATCAAATCCAGGTCTCCCGGGTTGCAGGCAGACGCTTTACCATCTGAGCCACCAGGGAAACCCATAAACAACAAGTTCAGTTCAGTTCAGTCGCTCAGTTGTGTCCGACTGTTCGCGACCCCATGAACCACAGCACACCAGGCCTCCCTGTCCATCACCAACTCCCGGAGTCCACCCAAACCCATGTCCATTGAGTTGGTGATGCAAACAAGGGACCTTCCTAATTCCTCTGCTGGGCTCTGGATCCTCCCCACCCTCAGGCTGCAGGGTGGAGGGGCAGCAGGCAGGGCTGAGGTGTCAGGAGCCCCGAGACTCACATTATTGGCTGCTGACTCTTCAATGGTGCGATAGTTGAATTCTTGGAAGTAGATATTGAGCTTGACAATCCCCTTCCTGCAGGAGGCAGCAAAGGGAACTGGTGCCCTCTCCCCAATACACACACACACACACACACACACACAGCAAAGGTACCCTCCTCTGGCTCAAGCTTCCCGTGTGCCCACTCCCAGGAGTGGAGAGTCCAAACAAGAACCAGGAAGGGCCCCTCTAGGCCTTGGGGCCAGAAAAGGCACCTCTGCCCCTCACCCATTCCATGCATCTCTTTCTGAACCAGTTCTCCAAAGGACCTGGGGGCCAAGACAGTCCTAAAGATTGGCTCTGGGATCCCCTCACCCACTCCCAGTACAGTAGACTAGACATAGAGTCCTAGGCCTTGGCCCGCTGTCAGGGGACCCGGGGCAGGGAAATGTGGTCAAGAGGGCTTCCCCCTTACACCTGATGATCCTCAGAAAGGTGATGCTCTCTCATACCTCCAGCCTTCTGCTGGGACATCAGCGCCTCTTCCTATTTGTCTAAACAGTTACTACTCCTCCTTAGGGGATTAGCTCAAGGGTTACCTCCCTATACAGATCTTCCTTATCTCTCAGGAAGAAGGGGCCTCCTTCTCTGCTGGGCTCCCTGAGAAAGTGTACTGTGCAGACTACCACCACCAAAGCCCTGTTCATGTATCTCTGTCCTCTAGACTCGAAGCTCCTGACAGAATGAAAGCTCCTGTCTTTCTTGTGCTCAATGCCTGGTTGTGTTGAATGGATGGAAAGATGTATGAATGGATGGAGGTTGGGTGGGTGGATGGATGAGTGGAAGAAGGGAAGGAGGGATGATGGAGGGTGAATGGATGGATGGATGTGAGTGGATAGATGGATGGGGAGACGATTGAAAGGATGGATGATGGATAGATGGGTGGACGGGTTCAAGGATGAAAGGACCGGAGGCGTGGATGAATGAATGAACAGGTTGTCCTTTAGGAAATGGTAGGCTCTGTGCCCCACTGGCTGGCCTCTCTTTCACTCCCAGTACTTCCTCCTCTAGGCTTGCTTCTGGATCTGACCAGTGTGAGAAGGTGTCTGAGCAGCTGCCCTGTGTCCAAGCCCCTCCCCCGAGGCTCTGGTTTCTCCTCTTTCCTGCCCTCCCTGGCCGGTCCAGACTCTGAGCTCACCTGCTCAAGGTGATATTGCTGCTTTGGTCCCGCTCCTGAGACAAGACGTGGAAAATCCAGTCCTGGAACCCAAAAAGGCAGCTGAGAACAACAGTGCCCGCAGCATCCCCTCCCAGCCATGGGCCCTGCTACCCGTGGGAGGCAGACCACAGCCCTGGGGACTGTGTGTGCGCACAGGGAGAGAGGGGAAAGGCACTGGGTCTCCAGGCTCTTCCCCATAGGCCCGGCCTCCCTGCTTCAGTTCTCACCGCAGGCCCTCACACTTGCTGTTCCCTCCCAGGCTGGCTCAGCCCCATCCTCCAGTTTCAACTCAAATATACCGTTTTAGAGAGGTGGGGAGGGGGCAGTCTTCCCTGACCACCCTGTCTAAAGTGCTTTCCCCCAGTTACCCTTCCAGCATCTGGTTTACTCCCTACACAGCCCCTGGAAATGATCTTATTTCTGTATATCGTCTGTCTCTGCAGCTGGAAAGTAAGCTCCGAAAGGGCAAAGGACGGTCTGTCCCATTCACTGCCATGTCCCCTGCACAGTCCTTGGGGGACACGGGTGGAAGGAGGCAGGGCGGGAGTGGAGGAGAGTTCCCAACAGCCTGCAGACCTCTGGCCACACCTGCCTCCCATCCAAAGCTGGGCGGCCAGGAGCTTGGCCGCTCCCCTGACTCACCTCGGAGGCCTCGGAAGGCCAGACGGCCATGGAGATGGTCATCTTGTACTGAGTGTCACTGGAAGAGAGACGGCAGCCCATGGTCACTGTCCCCGCCCGCCCCGCCTCCACACCCGCCCCGCCCATCCCGTCTGGGTGGACTCACTTGCAGGACTCCTTACAGGCGTAGATGCAGGTCTCCCTCTGAGCCAGGCTGATGCGCAGGGCTGAGTAGCAATGGGCTGGGTGGGAGGGGGTTGGGGGGAGAGATTTTGAGCCAGGTTTTCTGCTTTGAGCCTCCGGCCGCCCTCTGATCTCCTGGCCCTGAGCCACCTAAGGCCTGTGGTTAGGTTGAGTGGGGAGCGTTGTCTCGATCCAAACTCCCCTTGTCAAGGAAAATCACCCACCCTGGGTGCCCCCTCTCTAGCCGTTTGGCCCCAGCTTGGCCAGAGGGACCTCCTCCCCAGCACCCCAGCCCTAGCTCAGGAGGATCAGAGCAGCCTTCCCTCCACCTGTCACCCCTGAGCCTGGTGGGGGGCAGGCTAGGGCCAGCAGGTCACGTGGGGAGGGATGAGTATTGGAAGGGATAAAGTTCTTCCCTCCTGTCCACACACATTAGTTTTAACAGGTGGTAGGACTCCCTCTGCCACTGACAACATCCATCGGTGTTTGGATGACCCTGGCTCAGTGTGAGTCCAGTAGGGGCTCCCCTTCTGGTGACTTCAGGTTTCAAAGACAAACTCTCTCCTGAACTTACACGTTTCACGTGTACACTTGAAAGCATCAGGGAGCTGGGGGTGAGGAGAACCAGGGCGAGAGGGGCCATGGATGGTGAGGACTCATGGAGCCCCCCACCCGCCGCTTGCGGGCACAGCCTTTGTGGGCAGAGGCCCAGCGGGCTGGGGGGGCCGGTCCCTGAGGGGCTCCCCGCTCACCCCAGTCCGGAAACTCCTGGTTGTTGCAGTATTTCCTCTTGTGGGGCAGCGGGTACAGGTAGTGGCCACAACCACATTCCCGAATCATGTGCTCCTGGAAGCAGGAGCGAATACAGGCCTGGGGGGTGGGAAGGGGCAGAGAGAAGGCAGACTTGAAGGCGATGTCCCCACCTCCGCCCAGGGGGCTGGGGCCCAGGGCGCTGGATGCCCAGGCCAGGGGCTGGGGGAGCTGAGGAGGCGCCCCTCCAGTGGAAAAGGGTGGCGAGGTGGCTAAGCTTCCTCCCCCTACCCCCTCGAGGTGGGAGGTGGCTGTCCTTCCCTGTCTCTGTCCCCACAGAAGGACTCAAGCCAGAACCCAGCTCTCTGAGGCTAGCCCCACAGATGACACGGGGTTGTTCCAACCCTAAAGCTCTCTCTCAGGGACTTCCCTCAATGGTTAGGACTCCGTGATTCCACAGCAGTGGGCGTGGGTTTGATCCCTGGTCAGGGAACTAAGATCCCAAATGTGTCCACTGTTTCCCCCCAACAACAAAAAACAGCTAACTCTTAAGAAAGCTCTTGTTACAAGGCTGCCAGCAGCCTTCCAAGCCATTTGCATGGAAGGACGCAGAAGAGAAAGCAGGCAAGCTCGCTCTGTGCTCCTTCGTCCTGGAGGGAAACACTCAGGGAAGGTGAGAAGGGTGATCCAAGTGCTCAGTGCAAAGGAGAGGAAGTGACCTTCTATGGAATGTCCCCTGGTGGGGGTGAGGGAAGTGGGGGAGTGGACCAGGCCCCTGTAGGCTGGATGAGATCAATCTATAATTTCTGGGTTTTCAGGTCCAACCTGGTTTCAGTCCACTCAGAAACGAGCTATGTGTTCCGGAGCCAGACCTCCCCTCCGAGCCTCAGTTTATTCCTGTTGCTCCTGTGTCTAAGGTGGGGAGGTCAGCATGCCGTTAGGCACTTGGAGAATGGAAGCAGTCGCTTGTCACGGCTCTCCTGCCAGGCTTCCCAAGTCCTCCTCTGGAGGGCTTCCCGCTCCCACCCTTGCCAAGGAGCTCGCATCCTCTCCCCTGCTCTCCTGCCTGCTCCTTCCCAGTCCATTGCATCTGGTGCTCCGTTCTCCCCTGAGAACCTGCAGGCTCCTCGCGGGAGGAAGCGGGGAGTGCGCGGGGGTGGGTGGCAGATGAAATGGCACAGCTGGGAGGAGGGGGTCTGGGGCAAGATCGGGGGCAGTGGGTCAGCACGGAGCTCTGGGCCAAGTGTCCAACATTCACTCAGACCTCACTGTCTCACCTGGAAGGTGGGGGCCCTCTCCAGGGTGGGCTAGGGTGGGGCCAGGGCTGGCAGGCAGAGTGCCTGACCAGGGCCTGGGACTTTGCCAAGGTCTCTGTCCAGACTGGTGATGGCACTGCACAAAACGAGATCTGGGGTTTCTCTGGAATGGGGTTTCCAGGGCTGGGGACTGATGCCTTTGTGGCCTCCTTCTCTGTGCTCCCACCGCCCCCACCCCCGGCTGCCTTGTCTGTCCATCTGTCCCTCCAGAGGCTTAAAGACTCCTCAAGTTCTCCATCGCAGGCAGAAGCCCCCCGCCAGACAGGAGGGTTGGAGTGAGCAGTACATGGGGTCAGCTGGACAGAGTGGGCAGGGGGGATGGTGGATTCCCGTGTCTAGGACGAAAGGGAAAACTACACCCTGCTCGGGGCTCTCAGACACGGAGCTGGACACTGGGCTGCCCCCCAGCCATCCTGTGTCCTCATCCACCTAGGCAGACTGGACTGGGAGAGAAAGTGTCACTGTGAGCGGTCACTTTGGTCATCTTTGCAAAGAGTCAGTCTGTCCTGTCCTCTGGGGCCAGGTCTGAGGCCAAGCCTCGTGGCTGACCTTGGAGATCAGGATAAGAGGTAAGGAAGCCCCAGCTGCAACAAAGGGGATTAAGGCCAGATACAAAGAGGGACTTAGGAACACTGATGAGGCATTTGGACTAGGGTCTATAAGCCCCAATTTCCTCATTCTTAATAATAGCATCTACATCTTGGTATTGTTATGAGGATTAAATTATTTTATATATATATAATATATATGTAGAATATATATATATGTAAAAAAATTTATATATGTAATGCACATGCAACAGTGCCTGCCTAGCATGATAAGCCTGCTATTATTAGTATATTATAATAATAATGGTATAGTATAATAAATGCATATACAATAAATGCTGTTAATAGCATATTAATATATACTAACAATAATTAATAATTATTGTTAGAATATTATTGCCTCATATGGGTACTGAAAGGATCAAATGATTGTTTAATCCATGTAAATCCTTAATACACACAAGAGTTCTTTTTGGGAAACCCCAGAGCAAAACCCCAAGGCCACACCTGCCAAGCAAGGACAAGAAGTGGCCAGACCCGGGCCCTGGTAAGAACCAGGACTAGACTGGTTCCCTAGCCTCCAGTGAACCTTGTGGTCCCAAAGATCCAGCAGAGCCAGCCTTGCTGGGACCAGCTTTCCCAGACACCTCAGGCCTCAAGCCACCATCGTCCCACCTGGATGGAGTAGGTCGTGTTGTAGTTGCTGTAGAGGTTTTGGATGGGGACGTCAGAGCCGTTCTTGGTGCACTGGCTATAGGGCTCGCCCTTGCGTTGCAGCTTGTCCTGTGTAAGAGGTAGTTTGTGGGGACCCCTGGTCACCCCTAGGAACCCCCCTCTGTTCCTCCCTCCCATCCAGCAAGTGGGCCTAGGGGATGCTCAGAGGGGCTGGAGGGCTGACGCCCCAGCAGGTGCCAGGGGTGGGGGGCACTCATCTTCCCCCAAGCGTGGGGCCCGCTGGGGTTCCAGGCAGAAGGTGAGGCAGGAGTGAATGGTGGGGAGGTCCAGGGCTTGGGGAGGCCCGGAGCTGCTCCTCTCAGGCCCCGGGAGGTTGGCACTGGGCAGACAGCCTGCAGGCATACCACGAGCACCCCGATGGATGTCTCCATCCCTGCCATGGCATAGATGCCCTCTTCCTTGATGAAGGGGTATGACCTCTGCTCGTGAAGCATCAGCCGGGCGCCAGCCGTAGACGTGAGGAAGGGGACGTAGTCTTCCTGGCCCATGTCCAGGATCAGTTTTAGGCCTGAGGGGAAGATGGGGCGGAGGGCAGCCTGAGCTGGCTCCCCAAGGCTGAGTGCAGACCCACCACCCACTGGTCCCAGCCCCCGCCAGCCAGGGAAGGCCAGGGTCTATGCAGGAAGCTGGCTCCACTTTACGAAAACCCGGACTTCTTGCCTTTTCTGAGGCCCACTTCCTAGTCTGAGCCAGCACGGTCTCCACTCTGGGCTCTGCCTGCCCCATCTCTACTCCACGGCCTCTTCCACACGGCAGGTAGATCCAAGGCTGCAGCCCAGGCAGCCTCGCCTCTCGTCTCCAGGGTCCTCTCAGCTGCCATGCTCCTTCTTACTGCTGGGCCTTCGTCAGGCTGTCTTCTCTTTGGAATGCTGTCTCCAGCCTCACCTTGCACCTAGAAACTCCTACTCTTCCTTCAGGGCTCAGTCCAAGTATCACTTCCTCCAGAAGCCTTCCCTGACTGTCTAGACTGGGTCTCGGGATCTCTGTCATACTCTCTCCTTGTCCTGGAACTCGCCTTCCAAGTACCTGTCTCACTTTTGAAATTTTTCTTTTATTATTTGTCTTCCTTCCCTACTCCACTGTTCTCTTCTTGAAGGTGGAGACCAGACTCAGTATTTTATGAATCATGGCAGGGGGTGCTTCCCAGATGGTGCCAGTGGTAAAGAACCCATTTGCCAATGCAGGAGATGCAAGAGATGTGGGTTTGATCCCTGTGTTTGGAAGATCCCCAGGTGAAGGAAATGGCAACCCACTCCAGTATTCTTACCTGGAAGTTTCCATGGACAGGGGAGTCTGGCAAGCTACTGTTCATGGGGTCACAAAAAGAGTTGGATACGACTGAGACAGGCAAGAAGAAAGGACTGGGCAGGACAAGAAGCCTAGCATTTATTGAGCATTTGCTGCATACTGAGTGCTGGGCTCAGGGCTTTATTTACATGATCTCATTGAGGCTTATAAAAGGCATATGAGATAGGTACAATTATTGTCCCCATTTTACAGATGAGGAAACTGAGACCCAAAGAGAGTAAGGGACCTTGTCATAGGTCACTCAACGAGGAAGTGGAAGTTGATGGACTTCTACAGGCAGCTTTGATCTTAATCATCAGTCATCACTAGAGAGTGAGCTAGCTGGCATCTCTGTGATGCCCAGTATCCTCAGAGGCTCCGGGGTGGGTGAAGTGTTGGTAGCCCACCCACACCCCTCTAGACCAGCAGCTCTGACAGTTGCTGAATGACACCTGTCTTTTGATGGCTGGGGAGCTCAGAACCTAAGGGTAGGGAGGAAGGATTTGCTCCCCAAGGCCTGGCGCAGATGCTGAGTCCACCAGCTGCTCCCAAGACGAGCAGCTTCTGCCATCAACCACTTCCCTCTTCCTCACTTCTGTTTACTACTTCACCTTCTCTCTGTCTCTCATGAACTGCACAGAAACGAGGCTGACAGTAAGGGCTCTGCCCCAGGCTAACTGTGTGATCATGGGAAAGTTACTTAAAACGTCTCAGAACATCTGCATTTAGTGAGAGTTTGCTGCTGGCCAGGCTCAGGGGCAAGGCCAATTGCTCTGTGCTCAGAGGTCTACCTGCCTTAGGCCAGGATGATGTGATGGGGTCTGAACCATATGCTCTGCTCATTTGCTCTGCTCATTTGCTCATTGTGCAAGAGCAGAAACGAGAGCTTCAAGAAGTTCAGTCTCGGTTCAGCATCACCTGGGGGTAAATGGTGGGGCTGGGATTCCATCTGGTCACAGAAGCCTGTGCTCTCAGCCACTGCTTCCTTGCTTTGCTCATCAGCAGAAGGGGCGCACCAGTCACTCACTACCCAGGGATTTTTGCGCATTGGGTTGGGGAGCAGCTGAGAAGGCACCTGGCCCTGCCCCGAGGTACCCAGTAGATGCTGCTGCTCTGCATGCCGGCCTCTGGCTAAACTCGGTCCTGTCCCTCAACAGCTGATGGTGTGTATGCTTGGTGATCACTCAATCATGTCTGACTCTTTGCGACCCCATGGACTGTAGCCCACCAGGCTCCTCTGTCCATGGGATCTTCCAGGCAAGAATAGTAGAGTGAGTTGCCATTTCCTACTCCAGGGGATCTTCCCGACCCAGGGATTGCACCCGCAAGCCTCCTAAATCTCCTGCACTGGGCAGGTGGATTCTTTACCACTGCACCATCTGGCTGATGGCCATTTGGTCTTTCATCCTCACATGATAGGATTTAAAACCTCATGGCTCTGGCTCCAGGACAGACTTACCGAACTCAGTTCCCGGGTTGGCTGAAGGGAGGGCCTTCTCCGTCATGCCCCAGTTGAAGATGTAACAGTTGCCATAATCAGGGTGGAAGATGGGTGTGAAGTTCCTGAAAGAAACACCATCAGCTGGAGGCCAGGGCCCATCCCCATCCCAGCTGATGTCACCCCCACTGCCACCCCCCGGGTGCGTGACAGCAGGGAGCTGGTAGATTACTGCTCAGAGAGGCTCAGGAATGGAGAAGTGAGCGACAGGTCATTCTGTCCATTCCCCTGCAGCCATGCACCCACCAGAGAGGAGATCCCCAGACTCTATTGGGAAAGAGAGTGTTCTTTGGGGTAGGAGCCAGGCTCTCTGGCTTAGTCATGAAGTATGAAGAAGTTGCTTTTCATTTCTTTCTTTTTTTTTTTTTTTTTGAGGTTAATTTGTGCTTTTATTTGCCAGTGTAATTTAACTACAGTGGCCTGTGAACTTTTTTGATCTAAAAATACAATTTTACATCACAATCCTACAAACATATACACATACATAAGATGTATACATATATAAAAGTGAAACAAAAGTTTTGTCAAAACCATCTGCCCTGAGGGTTATTTATTTATTTTGAGACCCAAAAAAGAAGCTTCTTTGATGTTTTCAGCTGTCTCGTCTACAGGGTCTTGTAAGCCATGTGGTCATTTAAATGGTGACCCCCCGAAAAGAGGTGTCCACAGCCTAACCCCAGGGACCTGTGAAAGTGACCTTATTTGGAGAAGGGATCTTCGCAGGCACAGTTAAGGATTTTGAGGTGAGATTAACCGGTTTTATCACGTGGGTCCTAAATCCACCCACAAGTGTCCTTAAAGAGTCGGCAGAGGAGTCACAGAGGAGAAGGTCACATGAAGACAGAGGCGGGGACTGAGAGGTACAAAGACAGAAGTCAGGAGCGCTGGAGCACATCCCCCCCATTGGAAGATGGATGCTTAACCACTGGACCACCAGGGGAGTCCCCATAAGAACTGCTAAAACACCGCTATTACCAGGTTAAACATAACTGATAAAAATTCCTTAGTATTATTATACATTCAATTTATATTGTCTCGTAGAGGTCAATTTTGGTTTTACAATTTATTGGTTTAAATTAAGATACAAACGACATTGACATGTGATTGGTTGATATGCCTTTTAAATCTCCTTTAATCTATGGCTTCCTTCAACTGACTTTTTTTGTTGTAAAATAGCTGTTAAGTTCTGGTTTCATCAAGCTAATAACTGAAGAGCGACTGATACAATTAGAGGGTCATCATTTTGTTCCCCTGATTTGGGGGCTTTGGGGCAAAATGCACAGGGGTGACCAATGCTGTGTGTCCCGATGGAAGGGCACAGGCTGCCCAGAAAGTGGCCTCGCCAACAAACAAAACAACAACCACAACACCCAGCTGTGAACAGGATCAAACATCTGTCTCTAACTACCATTTACAGCAAATACTGGAGACAGAGGAACAAGTTCAAAGATACCGCAAAAAGTCAATCTGCAAAATCCAGACTCCAGAAAATAAACAACCCAGTGTTTTCAACAAAAAAATTATGAGACAGGGAAAGGGAGGTAACCTTCAGATTGAAAGCAACTTCAAAGACTTGGTTCTATTCCCAACCTGTGGACTTTAATTGGATCCTCATTCAAACAGGCCAACAAAAAAGTCTGACACTGACAAGACTGAACACCACTGGGTAGATGATAGTAATGAGGAATCACCAATCGTTTCCTTTTTAAGGTGGCGAAACGGGATTGCGCTTCTGTCAAAAGTCTTTCTCTTTGAAGATACATTCTACACACCATATAGATGAAAAGGATGTGAGGTCTTGGATTTGCTTTAATGACAGGATGAGAGTCACACTTATTGGATCTGGGTGGTGGGTCCTCACACCCACCACCCAGGTGTGAGTTCCTCACACCCTGTTCTATGTGTATGCTCTCAAGTCCCCACGTGTGCCAAGTCACTTCAGTTGTGTTCGACTCTGTGCCACCCCATGGACTGCAGCCTGCCAGGCTCCTCTGTCCTTGGGATTGTCCAGGCAAGAATACTGGAGTGGGTTGCCATTCCCTTCTCCAGGGGATCTTCCCAACCCAGGGACTGGGATGGAACCCACGTCTCTTAAGTCTCCTACATTGGCAGGTGGGTTCTTTACCACTAGCACCCCCTGGGAAGCCCAATTTCAAGTCTCCATAGAAAACAGCATTTAAGGGGACTTCCCTCGTGGTCCAGTGGTTAAGACTCCACACTCCCAATGCAGGGAGCCGGGGTTCAAACCCTGGTCAAGGACCTAGATCCCACATGATGCAACTGAGAGTCTGCATGCCGAAATGAAGAGATCCTGCATCCCGAGACTAAGGGTCCCACAAGCAGCAACAAAGATCTAAGATCCTGAGTGCCTCAAATTAAGACCCATGGAGCTAAATAAATAAATATATTTTAAAAAATGGAACTAGCATTTAAAATGTCTTTGGATGTTTTTATATGGTTTTCTGTTATTTTATTAAAAACAGGAGGGAATGGGGCTCGGTGCATCAGATACTGCAGAAACATACCTGAAACACACTTTCTAAGCTTTCTGTTCCACAGTATTTACTGAGCTAATTTCCCCAGGTCATGCTGAAGATTTCAGTGTATGTTCTTTCCTTTAATTCTTGCAATAACCCCATGAGGTCAGCAGGTATTTGTCCCCATGTTTGGATTAAGAAGCCATTTCCTGTCTCTTTGGTCTCACCCTCTGCGCCAGCCAAATCAGGTGGGTCCAGGGCAGGTGGTGAAATCCGATCCAGGAGCTGACTCTGTCTGACATGCACGTGAGAGGCTTCCGCAGCCTCTGAGCTGAGGTGTCCTCCACCACGAAAGACAAACTGCATTTCTCACCCAACGCTTACTGAGTCACACACTGGGCTCAGGACACGGAGGCCAGCAAGACAGTCCTGCGCTTGAAGCTCATGGTGTAAGAGAGACCACAGAGTGGGGTCATGGCAATTCTCTTTCCTGCCCACCTCCTGCACCTCTAAGGCTCCCACCCTGGTCCAGGGCCGCCAGCTCCCCGCAACCCCGATTCCTGCAGGAGCCTCTGCCTCCACTCTTGCTGCCTTACAACCTTCCTCCTTCACAGTGGTCAGGGCAACTGTTTAAACTGTGAATCATGGGCTTCCCTGTGGTTCAGTGGTCAGGACTCTGCCTTCCGATGGAAGGGGTGTGGGTTCTATCCCTGGTTGAGCTAAGATCCCACATGCCTTGCAGCCAAAAAAAGCAATACTGTAACAAATTCAATAAAACTTAAAAAATAGTCCACATCCAAAAAAAAAAAAAAAATTGCGAATCAGCCCATAGCATGCCCCCATTAGAACCTTCTAGAAGCTCCTTGCTGCTCTCAGAATAAAATGCAAATGCCCCACTTGGCTTCCTCCCACTTGTTCATTATACTCCAGAGACACTCCATGTTGTCTTCAAATTCAAGGCCCACTGCTCCTTGTGCCTGGAATATTCTCTGAGCAGATCTTCAAGTGTCTCGTTTCTCCTCCTCCTTTAGGTTTCATCTGCTCGGAGACGTCCCCTGACCTCCCTATGCAAAGTCACCTCCCAGTCACTTGACCATTTCCACCTGCTTATTTCCCTCATGGCTCAGTGGTAAAGAATCCACCTGCCAATGCAGGAGATGTGGGTTGGGAAGATCCCTTGGAGAAGGAAATGGCAACCCACTCCAGTATTCTTGCCTGGGAAATCCCATGGACAGAGGAGTCTGGCAGGCTACAGTCCATGGGGTCGCAAAGAGTCGGACACAACTTAGCAACTCAACAACAACAACAACATTCCCATGCTGGCATGCATCAGAAGCCGAACTCATTTTCTTGACTTAATTGCTTATCAGCGGCCTCTTGCTTTGGAAAATAATCCCAGGGAGGACAGCTGTCTGTCTGGAGGGAGAAAGAACCAAGGGCTCAGGCTCGGGAGCCAGCCTGCCTGAATTTGAATTCTGGCTCTGCCAGTTACTCACTGGTGAGCTTGGGGGAAGTCACTTCACCTCTCTGTGTTTCTCCCCCCATAACACTGGGGTAACAACAAAACCCACCCAAAAGGACTAAGGTGAGGGTTGGAAGCTGAGCACACTGAACCACTGAACAAATTCACCCCCGATCCTCAGAGACTGGCACTCGGTAGACAGACACTCAGTAAATATTTGTTGGATAAATTATAATATGTGATAAGAGTAGCAACAGAGATAAGCCTGGAAGAGTGGACGTGGGGGTGGGGAGTGGGTCAGGCAGGGGAGGGTTCCTGAAGGAGATGAGCCCTGAATTGAGACTTGAAGGATGAGTAAGAGGTAGCCGAGCTTTGCAGGTATGGGGTAGATGAAGGGCACCCCAGGCTGGGGGTGGGAGTGAGGGTGGGGTCCAGAGGGAAAAAACCACTCTGGGCGGGCACCGTGGAGTCTCTCTCCCAGGTGGGATCAGGGCTGCGGCCACAAGGGAGGAAATGAGCAGGGAAAACCAGTTGCAGCCGGGCGCCGGGTCTGGAAGGAGAGACCCCGCCCCTGGGACATGGGCACTCGATGTTCCCAAGGAGCTGCCTCGGACACCTACCGCCCAGGAGCGGGAGGTGGCTCTGGGCGCGGCCAGATCCCCTCCTGTCCCAGGTTGCACTCTGAGGCTTGCCAACTATTTGCTTGTTGATAAATGTTCTTTACCTGAAGAGGCTGCTCCCAGCACTGGCCGAGTCTGGCTCCAGAGCTAAGCGTTTCCCTCCCCAAACCTTCCCTGGAACAGAGATGAGGCATAAAGGCAGAGACCAGCAAGCTTCCTGCAAAGACTGGGAGATGGAGCATCCTAGCTGGGAGCCGTACAACGACAGTGGCACTGGGTAGTACGGTTTAGGGAAGGGAGAAACCGGAGGACCAACCCTTGAAGCAACAACAACACATGTGTGCCTGAAAAAGTGAACGTGAAAGTCGCTCAGTCGTGTCCGACTCTGCGATCCCATGGACCATACAGACCATAGAATTCTCCAGGCCAGAATACTGGAGTGGGTAGCTTATCCCTTCTCCAGGGGATCTTCCTGACCCAGGGATCAAACTGAGGTCTCCCTCATTGCGGGCAGATTCTTTACCAGCTGAGTCACCAGGGCAGCCCAAGAATACTGGAGTGGGTAACCGATCCCTTCTCCAGGGGATCTTCCTGACCCAGGAATCGAACCGGGGGCTCTTGCATTGCAGGCGGATTCTTTACCAACTGAGCAATCAGGGAAGCCATATGTGCCTAGAGCTTGGTTTCTAAATCCCATTCTCCAATAAAAGGACTGGAGCTTCTCAGAGAAATGGCTGATTCTAGGACTGGGGCATCTTTTAGTGCCAGAAAGCAAGGAAGTACTAAAACAATAAATAAATGGATGAGGACACGTCGAAGGGACACAGGAGCCAACTGAAGGAGCTCTCAGTGGCCAACACTAGAAAATTTTGAGTAATAAAATAAATAGTGTGGTATTGGATTACAACCCAAATATACAAGAGTCTATACTAGTATAAATAAATGATTGAATAAATAAACAAAAGCAGAAGACATTCCGTACAGAAGAATTCCGAATAGTGTCTGTTCCCCTCTCCAGGTGAAGTGGAGTTTAATCTCTCTTCTCGTGCTGCTTCCCCCACCCCACCCCATAGAGTACAGGCTGAACTTAGAGCTCATGATACAGAGCACGGCGGAGAAGCCCAACACACCCCACCTTAACCAAGGGAGGAGGGTCAACATCACGGGTGGTTCTGAGTGGCTAACATGTACCCCCTGATAGGATGTGACAAGGAAGCCCTCCACCTCTGTGGTCTTCTTCCCCCAAATCCATCTTATCTGTATAAACCCCAACAGCTTGCTATAAAACAGCTGACCAGGACCCCGAAATGGTCACAGTCATCCAGAACAAGGAAATCTGAGAAAGTGTCACAGTCGGAAGGGACGAAGGAGACATGACAACCGACAGCAATGTGGTCTCTTGGATGGAAGCCTGAGCAGGAAAAGATCATCAGGAAAAACCAACAAATCCGAATAAAGTGTTAGGTTTGTTTACTAGTGATGTGGCCAGGTTGGCTTCTTACTTTTGATAGATTACATGATGACTAAGATGTTATGGATAGGGGAAGCTGGGTGAGGAGTACCAGGGAACTCTGTGTACTCTCTTTGAAACTTTTCTATAAATCTAAAACTACTCCACAATAAAAAGTTAATCTTTAAATTGCTCCTATAATTCTTAGCACGTGCTAAGTACTGTTCTAAACAGTTTATCTATGTAAACTCACTTAATCCCCATGATAGCCTTGTGAGGTCATTTCACCATCCCTATTTTCCAGATGAGAAAACTGAGACCCAGAGAAGCTAAGCAGTATGCCCCCAAACAGAAAAGTTGAAAGTATTAGTCGCTCAGTCCTGTCTGACTCTTTGCAACCCCATGGACGGTATGTAGCCCACCAGGCTCCTCTGTCCATGAGATTCTCCAGGCAAAAATACTGGAGTGAGTAGCCATTCCCTTCTCCAGGGGATTGTCCCAACCCAGGAATCAAACCCGGGTCTCCTGCATTGCAGGTGAGTTCTTTACCATCTGAGCCACCAGGAAAGCCCAGCTGGTATTCAAACCCAGGCGGCTTGGTGTCAGGGTCCAAACGTGGCTCATACTTTCCTAAAACTGCAGTGGCTGCACCTTCAGCATTCACTAATACGAGGTGGAGAGGATGGAGACCAGGACAGAGTAAGGGAGCCAAAGTGTCTGGGGCCCAACACTGGGAGGGCAGAGAGAGGCACGTGTCCTCTGGCGCTGAGTCTGAGGCTGATTCAGGAAGATGGGCAACTAGTAGGCTGTGGGACTGACAAGCAGCACGGAGATGGGTGGACCAGGGTCTCCATGCCAAGGAACCGCCGAGGGCTGAAGAAACGAGCTTGGGAGGAAGGAAGGAAGACGATCTCGATTTCTGATGAGGCGATGAAGTGACGCCAGGTGGGCCTGGCTCAGACTGCCACCTCGGCTACTCACCCGGTGTGTGACCTCAGAGATGTTGCTTAACCTCTCTGCGCAGTGCTGTATCACATAAAACAAGGGCTGGTTGCCAGAGTTAGCCTGACTGATTTTATACATGTGAAGTGCTAAGAATAGTGCCTGGACAGAAGAAGGGTGCAATGAGCGTTGGCATCATTACTGAAGAATGAGTGCCTTGTGAAATGCGGGTTTAATGAGAGTAATACTGAGTTCATCACTACTGTCAGCCTGTCACGTACATTAACTCACTTAATATTCCAAAGAACCCAGTGGAGTAGGCACAGGCTTTCCAGGGGGCTCAGTGGTAAGGCACCTGCCCGCCAATGTAGGAGACATAAGAGACATGGGTTTGATCCCTGGGTCGGGAAGATCCCCTGGAGGAGGAAATGGCACCCACTCCAGTATTCTTTCCTGGGAAATCCCAAGGACAGAGGAGCCTGGTGGGCTACAGTCCATGGGGTCGCAAAGAGTCAGACATGCCTGAGCTCGCACGCACGTGCACACAGAGTAAGCACTGTTGTTGCCTATTGTATGCAGGAGGAAAAAGGAGGCGTATCAAGGTTAAGACGCGTGCTTGAAGCCACACAGCTGGTAAGACAGAGCAAGGATTTGAACCCAATGGTCTAACTGCAGAGTCCAGCCTTGACCACCTCACTAGATTTATTCCCCAGTCACAGCCACACCACAGAGTTATGCGGCCAACACCTGGTGCTGCCTGCCCGCCAGCCATCTTCTCAGTCAGCTGACCCAAATAGGGCTGGCTCTGGAGGGCGCCATCTTAGCAACATGGAGACCATCCCCAGGCTGCCTCCAGCCCTGCCTCAGGCCAGGAAGTCGCTGCGGGCTCTGTTTAGGGACCGTGCTGTGTGCAGAACACACATCTTCAAGCCCTGGGATCCCACTAAGAGATGCTTACACAAAGTGCCAAGAACCGGGCAGCAGGTCCCAGTGGATCCTAACAGATCCCACTTTTTCAACTCACTCGCACTTCAGGGCATATTCTGACTGAGCAGATAAGCCATATGTTTTAAATTACCATATTACATCTCTCTCTTTCAGCTGTGAGGATAAAGATGAATTTATAGGCACAGACCGCGTTTACTGGTACCCACAACCTTAAGGCGGGCTGCCAGGAGTGGTGGGGCAGGTAGGCTCTGAAGCAAGTCTCCCCAGAGAGAGGGGTTGGAACCCAGCCTGCAACCAGCCAGCGAGGACGCGTGCCGTCGGTGGGGGGCCAGCACGCAGCTCTCCCACCTGTAGGTCCCTCCTCCTCTGATTCTCACAAACACCTAGGCGGGCAGCTCTGCCTGCTCAGGGCGCCTTGACTCCTTGACACGACCTACACCTGCCCTGTGCCTGTGCTTTCTGGGCGACAGAACCAGCAGATTCTTGACGGAGGTTCCCGAGGGCTCATGAGCTGACTGACGCGGGCTGAGGCCACAGTCCCCAGGAGTTTGAAACCAGTAGCCTGCCACTCGTCTAAAACGGCAAGATTCGGCAAAAAGTCCCTGTCTCCAGAGACCTGAAGTGTGGGAATCTGAAGCTCCAGACCAGGAGGATGCTAGCGCCTCAGGGAAATGGGACCGGCCAAAGCCCAGGGCCAGACTCGGGGCGGCGGGGGGGCGCCCGCCACACCAGGAGGTCTGCCATGAGGCCAGGAGGGGGCACTGGGGCCTCAGCAGCTCGCCTGCCTGTGCCCAGCCTCCCTTCCCAAGTGACCCGCCCATCGAATCTGTCCGAGAGTTGGGGACAGAGCTGGGTGCTCAGTCCCAGGGTCTGAATGGTCAAAAGCTGGAGGTGGTGGTGCAGGGAAGGAGGTGGAGATCTGTGGACCAAGTGTAAGAGGACCCAGGCTTTCGGAGTTAATGCTGCCCTCATCCTGCCATCTTCTCAACCCTGGGGTTGTTTGGGAAAAGGGTGTTTATGACAAAGGCTTCTAGGGCTCTGTTCTAAGTGCTGACATGAGCCGATTCATTTACTCTACATGAGACACAGATATGGTTATTGTTCCATCTTAGGGATGAGAAAACAGGGCAGTAGATGCTGGGTATTGGAGGCTAACAGCTCATGGCTGCCCCTTCTCCCGCCTCCTTGCCTGGGAAGTTAGGAGACCCCCAGCCCATGCTCCCGGGGGTGGCACCACCCAGGGAGTGACTGATGGGGCCATGTGCAAGGGGCCGCCCCCCTGCTTAAGGGAGTACAGCTCTGCAGGGCAGTTTACAGGGATGACGCTTGGGTTAGACGCCACCTGAGGCCACATCCTCCCTTAGCGCCGTCCTCTTTCCCTACAGACTTTCCCTAAAGTGATGCCCTCAGGACATGATGGGGCCGTCAACGCATCCTCTTCTCAAACTCCCTCTAAGAAGCCAAAGACAGCAGGGTACAGACAATTGGGGTAACCGGCTAAGTGGCCGAGCTGGGGTGTGGACCCAGGATGTGGATGGACCCCGGCCTCGGGGAGCCCACTGGCTCTCACCTGTAGTTGCAGGGCTCTGCCCCGAACAGGCAGGCCAGGATCAGCCGCTCGGCAGGGTAGCCCATGGCCACCAGCTCCTGGTTTGGAACCTGTGCAAAGATGTTGGTGGCCTGCAGGGTGTACCACTCCGTCACGGCCTGGGTGGCGCTGCTGAAGTTCCGGAAGGTACACGTGGTTCCATTGTGGCTGCACTGCGGGGGGTGGGGGGGGTGTCGAGAGGGGTTCCTGTGGGTGGGGGCTGCTCAGGGACCCCCCAACCCTGAAAGCCAGGGCAGCGAGGGTGCTGCCAGCTGCCCTTCCTCGGGTGGCACCTTGGTGCTGGGGTGGCCAGTGGCTGGCCGGTGGGCAGTGTGTTGGCACTCACAGTCACAAGGCTTGGGTTGCAGCAACAGCCACCCCCATATAACATTGCTCAGGCCTGAGCCAACCCACTTGCACACACATCCACACAGTCACGTCCACACAGACATCTTTCTGACACCTGCAGTCACACGATGTCCTGGCATCACAACTATATACACACGTGTCCACATGCCTCGAGTCACACAAGTGGCCCCACACTCATGCTCACATGGACACGTGAGCAGCAGACACACTTGACCCTCCGCTCCCCCAACTCCACTCCCAGCCCCGTCCCAGATATCCAGAGGCAGCCCCCTGGAGGCCGGGTGGACCATGAAGGACTCGAGACTTCAGGTTCTGCCCCCTCCTCTCTGATGGGGAAAGATCCTGACCACATATTGGGTACCAGGGCAGATCATCAGAATCACCAGGAAGCCTATTAACAACATAGATTCTTGGGTCTGGGCCCAAAACTGCCCTTTCAGATTCTCCAGGAGTCAGGCCCAGGGCTCTGTGCAGTTACAGAGCCACCAGGGATCCCAGGCACAGACAGGGAACCTTCTTCCCACCTGCAGGCTTGCAGCCATCCCAGCAGTCCAGTTATGCTTTGGCAATGACTGTACAGCATAGCTGTGGTTTTCCACCTGCCCAATACTTATGCCCCTGTCTTCTGATAATAAGACTTAATTCCTTCTTCAGGAAGCCACCCACCCCTTCCCCCTCGCTCAGTCCATGTAGTCTGATAGAGGCTCAGCTCTCCCCTAGCCAAGACCCAGATTTGTTAAGGAAAGAGACTCCCATAGGACTCACTGGAGAGGGCCCATTGTTTGAGCCGTGCCAGGGGAGGGGGCCCCACTTACTAGTCTCATGGCTACTTTGCACCTGTGGGCACTGCAGGGCCTTCCTGGTGCTGGGCTGTTGCTTGCTGAGCCATTGAAGTTGTCCTCAAACAGGTCCAGAACCACCGGGTGGTGGGGGTTCTGCTCGTTGATAAAGACCAGGGGCGTGTGGTGCCAGATGGACAGGTTCAGGGCCCTGGTGTCATTGACCTGGCTGAGCTCGGGACCCAGGATCCTCCCCAAGACTGCCTCCATCAGTTCGTCCAGGTCCTTCAGCAAATGCTGGACTTTGGAGTACCTGGGTGGGGGAGAGGGCCAGTCAAGGGGGCAAGGGGCAGCTGCAGAGCACAGCGGCCATAGTCCAGTCGCCTCCTACTCTAGCGTGGCTGCCACCACGTGTGAGAAGCCTGCTCCTCCCCGCCCCCAGTGCCCACCTCTCGACCCACCCACCCATGCGTCCGTGCCTCCTTCCACCACCTGCTCACTCTTTCTTCACCCAGTATTTGGTGGGTATCTACCATGTGCCAAGTACACAGAGGCTATTATACTACGTGCAAGGCACAGAGGATATTATAGCAAACAAGACAGATCGAGTCTCTTTTCCTATGAAATTCACATGCTACAGAGACAGAATCCTAAGAGCTCATGGTTGTTGATCCCTCACCATGTGTCAGGTGCTAGGTGTTTCCTGCATCTTCTTTGAGTTAATTTATAAATAAAATTCTACAATGACCCCATGTGGATAAAGAAACTCTGGGAGTTGCTGTGATTTCCTGAGCTAACCCCACTGAAGAAGGCACAGAGCTGAGAACCTGGGTTTGGTGGGCCCCAGTTGGTATCTGTGGGTGCACGGGGTTCAGACTTCTTCCTCCCAGGAGGGGTATAATATTGGAAGAGGGGCAGGCCTGTGATCCTGAGGTCCTAAATCTCCAGCAGCAATTTGGGGAATAGGAGCCAGTTTCAGCAGGGAGAAGACTGTGGGGTTGGGATCCAGGATCTTCTCAGTCCCTGAGGTTCCCATACTGGAAGTGGTGACCAGTCAGTCCGGCAGAAATGTGTCCACCCCAATGAGTGTTTCCACCAAGCCCTGGGTTGGGGGGCTCCAAGCCCTGCACCCCTGTCACTACAGAACCCAATTTATCCAAGATCCTGCCCAGAGTGTGGTCTCCAGGGTGGTGTGTGTCAACTCTGGCTGGAGGACTTCCTGTAGGAGAGGGCACTAAACCCTAGATATAGGCCCAAGTGCTGGTATGAAGGTGGACAGCGGCCAGAGCTGACATCAGTTGCAGACGCTGACACCACCTGTTCTCTGATCACCAAACCAGCCACCTCTGTGCGTACAGGGAGGGGAGGACTGGGAATGTGCTGGGCTGTGGGGTGGGGGCTGCTATTATAGCCTGGATGTCTACAGCTGCTGTCAAGCTTGGTAAGATCTGGGTTTGAATTCCAGCATGCCACTTAATGGGCTTCCCTGGTAGCTCAGCTGGTAAAGAATCCGCTTGCAATGCAGGAGACCCTGGTTCGATTCCTGGTACAGCAAGATCCCCTGGAGAAGAGATAGGCTACGCACACTCCAGTATTCTTAGGCTTCCCTGGTGGCTTAGACGTTAAAGAATCTGCCTGCAATGCGGGAGACCTGAGTTTGATCCATGGGTTGGGAAGATTCCCTGTAGAAGGGCATGGCAACCCACTCCAGTATTCTTGCTTGGAGAATCCCCGTGGACAGGGGAGCCTGGTGGGCTACAGTCCATGGGGTCGCAAAGAGTCGGGACTGAGTGACCAAACCCAGCACAGCATGCCACTTAACATCTGTGTGACCGTGGGTAGGTTAACCTCTCTGAGGCTCTCTTCTCTCATCTGTGAAATAGTGGGAGATTAAAGCATTTACCCTAGAGGATTTTTGGAGGATTCAATAGGGTGATGCTTATAAGCAGGATGTGTTATTATAATTATTAAGAGTTTTCTTGAGTAGCTTCAAAGACCCACCCAAGCAAGGAAGAACAGCCCTATGACCAGAATGAGGTGACTTTCTGATAACTGGAAATGTAAACAGGAAGTACGATTTCTTCCAGGACCTCCTTTTGGACAAGAACGCTTTCTGTGACTCAGACGTGCTGGCTCATTTTTCAACCCCTTGAATGCACCAGGCTCTGCCTCACCCCAGGACCTTTGCATGTGCTATGTCCTCCACTTGGAGCACTCTCTTCATTCCACCCGGCTAGTGTCTACTCATTTCCTGGGGCATTTTTCTGTGACCCCCTGCCTTTCCTAAACCGACTAGGCTGGGTCTCCTTGGGTGTCTGCCTTGCCATCCAGTGGTTAAACAGTGGCAGTTCTGGAGTCAGATAAGACCTAGATTCAAATTCCACAGTTGCTCACTGAGTGTCTCTGGGCAAGTTCCCTCACCACTCTGAATCTCCATTTCCTGACCTGTGAACTGGGGCTACTAGAGTAGTGCCCCCCAACCCCCACCCCAGAGTGGTTGTGTGGATTAGAATGACATGAATTATCCAAAGAACACTCAACATATTGCCTGGCATTTAGGCAATATTATGAAATGCACTCAATGCATGGTTGCTATAGATGGCTGGAGGGCTTCCTGTAGGAGAGGGCACTAAACCCTGGATACAGGTCCAGTTTAATCCTCACAATGAGAATGATTTCAATGTTTATGGAAGAAAAGATGAATTTCTGTTTTCGCTGGGAGGCTGTGATGAGAACAGGAGGAACTTTGTTTTAGTTACTGATGCATTTCTGGTGCCCCATAACGGTGCCTGGCAATAGTAGTGTGTTAGTTGCTCAGTTGTGTCCTACTCTTTATGATCCTGTGGACCACAGCCTGCCAGGCTTCTCTGTCCATGCAATTCTCCAGGCAAGAATACTGGAGTGGGTAAGCCATTCCCTTCTCCAGGAGTTCTTCCCGACCAAGGGATCAAACCTGCCTTGCAGGTGGATTCTTTACCATCTGGGCCACAAGGGAAGCCCCAATAGTAGGTGGCAATTGTAGGTGCTCAATAAATACACACTGAATCAATAAATAAGCACTAGTGTGAAGGCACTACCAGGTATTTTTGGAGGTTCTTTTTAAGCTGAGGAGATTTATGAATTTTGAATCTTACTTGCTGCACAGAGGGAAAGAGACAGAGAGAGAGAGAGAAAGGAGGAAATGGGAAAGAAGGAAGGAAAGCTGGAAGGAAGGAAAATGAAGGGAAGCAGCCCCGCTGAGACCAGCCGTGCTCCAGGGACCACCTACTGGAAGGGGCTGGCGTTGCAGATGGTGACCGCGGGGAAGTCCATGGTCTTGAAGCCGATGGAGAGGGAGACGCTGACCTCCCAGTTCAGGTAGGTCTTGATGAATAGGCCCCACTGCCAGCAGACGAGGGAGGTGAAGAGCAAGGTGAGCACGAACCACATGGCCTTCTTCTTGGGCCCCTCGCAGATGATGCGCTTGGGGCCATGGGTGTTGGTGTTGTCACAGTACCACACCAGCAGCTCCTTGTATGTGTAGCCGGGGCCCTTCTGCAGCCGATGCAGGCCCTTGAGCAGGTACTTCTTCACGTGCATCGTGGCTCCTGCAGAGACAGCCGCGAGAGCCACGTCAGATACCACGCCAGCCTCACATCCCAGGATCTCCCAGTTGTGACCAGGGCATGCGCACTGGAGACAGGCAGGCTGGCCCTCTTTCCATTCCTCCCCACCTCCCTCCCTTCCATCTTGCCATTTATCATCCAGCCATCTGGGTGCTAAGTCACTAAAGTCATGTCCGATTTGGTGTGACCCTATGGATTGTAGCCCACCAGGCTCTTCTGTCCATGGGATTCTCCAGGCAAGAATACTGGAGTGGCTTGCCATGGCCTCCCCTAGGGGATTTTCCCAACCCAGGGATCCAACCTGAATCTCTTACAACTCCTGCATTGGTAGGTGAGTTCTTTACCACTAGGCCCACCCCAAAACCTTTATTAAGTGCCTACTGTATGCCAGACACTTAATTAGCCCCTCTGAACTCAATGATGAGCAAAATGGACATGGTTTCTTCCCTCTGGGAATTTCCAGCTTAGTGGACAAGTTACTTAAACTCCCAACTTCTTAGGTTCTCCATCTGCAAAACAGGGACAACTGTACCTAGTTTTTGCACAATTGTGAGAGGGTGAAATTGACTAATGCCTAAAAGGTGCTAAACACAGTGCCCAGCACAGACTGAGTGCTCAGTATGTTGGCTACCTCTACAGCAGCTGTTAGTGCTGAGACAGATATCAATCATATAGCCCATCAGAATGAGTAGTTAGGAAATGTGACAGGAAGGATAGGGACCCTGAGTGCCCAGAGGCAGGAGACGGTGGTGGTTAAGAATGAGGACTCTGGAGCAAAATGCCTGGCTTTGAATCTCGGCTCTGCTACTTTCTAGCTGGGTGACTTTGAGCAAATCACTGTCTCAGTGGCTCAGTTTCCTCGTCTTATAAAATGGAGATAATAACGGTCCCCACCTCACAGGGTTGCCGTGAAGACTGAAATGAATGAAAATACAGAGTGTCTATTAAGGCCTGGCACCTAAGCATCAGCTACCATTTTTACAAATAAATATCACTCCTCCTAAATCTGGAAGTGAGTTCTTGGAGGAGTTGAAGGGGAGGGCAGGAGAGAAGTGGTGGGGGGCAGCGGGCAAGACCTTGTAGGCCAGGCTGAGGATCGGGGTTTCAGCGGAGGTGAGACGCTGTCAATTCTGCAGTGTGAAGAGATCGCCCACCCAGCTGCTTGGTGGAGACAGACCGGAGTGGGTGAGGGTGGTCCAGGAGCCCTGGGTGCTAGCTGAGGTTCATCCAGCAATGGGAAACCTTCTGAGACTATTTCCCACCTGCGTGAGCAGACAGGGTTCTTGGGATGTTAACCAAGAAACTTGTCAAAGAGCCTGGCAGATGATGGCGTCTCAGGAAATACCTGCTTCCTCCTTCCTTCTCTCCAGATACAGAGCTGGAACCTACTGCAGGAGCACCCCAGCCCTATCCCTGGAGCCCCAACAGGCCAAACTTCCTTTGTGAAGTTGTCCTGACTCCCTGGCTGGAATGACCCCTGCCTTCCTCTCAGAGCCTCTGTCTCTCTGGGGGCTCTGCAGTGGGCAGGGTGGTGCCTGCTTCCCAGAACCCCCTCCCCCAGCTCTGATGTTCCCATATGAACCCCTCCCCCAGGCTCAGTGGGTGTGGGTGGCCAGGCCACCATGCCTAGCTCTGGGGCAGGGGTCTCGCAGGACCCCAGTTCGGACCATTGGAATTCAGTTCTGTTACTTTATACTGGAGTAACCGAGGAAGTGTGGGCTTGCCAGGTGGCTCAGTGGGTAAAGAATCTGCCTGCAATGCAGGAGATAAAGGAGACGTGAGGTCAGTCCCTGAGTCAGGGAGACCCCCTAGAAGAGGGCATGGCAACCCACTCTAGTATTCCTGCCTGAAGAATCCTCCCCACAGACAGGGGAGCCTCGTGGGTTACAGTCCATGGGGTCACAAAGAGTCAGACACAACTGAAGTGACTGGGCCCACATGCATCCAACTGAGGCAGCAGCCTCCCTTTTAGCTAAGACTACTAAGCTGGTGGTATTTGGCATCACAAATGGGGAGACTGCCTGAAAAGAAAGCCAACACAGAGGAAAGCAGAGCCATGAGACTGAGATTTCTGACATCATCATTTGAACACCTGGATCCAGCCATTGCTGAAGGCATTTATTCCTGGACTCAGCAGATATGGGAACCAGTAAGTGCTCTTACTCATGCTAATACAAACTGGATGTCTGTCATCTGCAACCAATCGAGAAAGAAATTCTCCTCGTTCTACTCTGTGTCATACTTACTTGTCCTGTGGCTCGTCACTCTCATGATGTCATAAGCCCCCCGAGGGTAGCAACGCTGTATTCCCAACAAGCCCAGCACAATGCCTGGGACACCACTGAATATTGAAATCAATGATGCCATACCTTGATATCTAAACAGAGATCTTAAACTTACCCAAGCATGCTCACTGCTGACCTAATCTTCTGACACAGTAACACTCCTCACCTTCCTGGCCGAGGCACTAAGGGCTGTACTCGCTAACCCCACCGTCTCTGCTCTCTGATGGGATTCAAGCTCCATGTGCCTCTCAAGGCCATCATGGCTTGAGGACAGATGTTCACAGACTAACCCAACCCTTCTTTTTCCCAGAGAGCCCATTCCCTGCTCTGGCATAATAATAATAATTATAACAACAACTACGAGAAAAACATCAAAGTACTGAGTATTTACCATGATCCAGGCACTGCAGTGTGCTTCTTATGTTACTTCATTCCTGTATATTATAATCCACAACCCTAAACCTGGAAAGACTTGGGGCTTCGTCTGTCTTGTATGGTCTAGCACCCCAAGGCCCAAGAGCTGAAGAATACATTAGGCTCCAAGAAAAAATTGTGGAAGAAATTGATCCAGGGTCTCTCTGATATCTACTCTCGTGCATTCTCCTTTAACCATTCTGATTCGGTCAAGAAGAAAGTCTTAGGTCCCTAACATCCGTCTGAAAGTGAAAGTGTTAGTTGCTCAGTAGTGTCCAACTCTTTGTGTCCCCATGGACTGAAGCCCACCAGGCTCTTCTGTCCATGGAATTCTTCAAGCAAGAATACTGGAGTGGGTTGCCATTCCCTTCTCCAGGGGATTTTCCCGACCCAGGGATCGAACCTGGGTCTCCCGCATTGCAGGCAGATTCTTTACCATCTGAGCCATCAGGGAAGCCCATCCATCTAAGCCCCTCTAATCTCCCAGTTTAACAATGAGACCTCAAGCTCAGAGCCTTGTCCGGCAATGGTTGTTGTTGTTGAGTCGCTAAGTCGTGTCCTACTCTTTACCACCCCATGGACTGTGTCTGCTAGGCTCCTGTGTCCTCCGCTATCTCCTGGAGATATCTCAGGCAAATGTATCTGGTATCAACAACCTTCTGTTTTCACTGGGCCTTTTTTTTAAAATTTAAATTTATTTATTTTAATTGGAGGCTAATTACTGTACAATATTGTATCGGTTTTGCCATAGATCAACATGAATCTGCCACAGGTGTCCACGTGTTCCCAATCCTGAACCCCCCTCCCGCCTCCCTCCCCGTACCATCCCTCTGGGTCATCCCAGTGCACCAGCCCCAAGCATCCTGCATCCTGCATCGAACCTGGACTGGCGATTTGTTTCTTATATGATATTATACATGTTTCAATGCCATTTTCCCAAATCATCCCACCCTCTCCCTCTCCCACAGAGTCCAAAAACTGTTCTATACATCTGTGTCTCTTTTGCTGTCTCGCATACAGGGTCATCATTACCATCTTTCTAAATTCCATATATATGTGTTAGTATACTGTATTGGTGTTTTTATTTCTGGCTTACTTTACTCTGTATAATAGGTTCCAGTTTCATCCACCTCATTAGAACTGATTCAAATGTATTCTTTTTAATGGCTGAGTAATACTCCATTGTGTATATGTACCACAGCTTTCTTATCCATTCATCTGCTGATGGACATCTAGGTTGCTTCCATGTCCTGGCTATTATGAACAGTGCTGCAATGAACACTGGGGTACAACATCACTCATTATCAGAGAAATGCAAATCAAAACCACAATGAGGTACCATTTCATGCCAGTCAGAATGGCTGTGATCCAGAAGTCTACAAGCAATAAATGCTGGAGAGGGTGTGGAGAAAAGGAAACCCTCTTACACTGTTGGTGGGAATGCAAACTAGTACAGCCACTATGGAGAACAGTGTGGAGATTCCTTAAAAAACTGGAAATAGAACTGCCTTATGACCCAGCAATCCCACTGCTGGGCATACACACTGAGGAAACCAGAATTGAAAGAGACACGTGTATCACTGGGCTTCTTTTCAAGAGGGATCTTCTGTTAATAAACAAGAGACACTGGCTTTTGCTTTAGGTTCATAGATACACGTAAGTTAAAAAAAAAGAGAGAGAAATTGATTAAAAAATATTGATTAAACAATAGTATTACATGCAACAAGAACTGTGACTGGTAGGTAAATAACAGAAGTTTGTTGAGTACTGTCTTATCACCTAACTAGTCTGGGACATTAGCCAAGTTAAAATCAATAAATGCTATAAATAACTTTATGTTGTTCTTGTCAGATTTCACCTCCAGGGTGATAGGTGGCCTGTGTTTGGAATGTATACACAGCTTGTGTAGAAAGGTTTGAATTAGCTTACAGCTTAAACCAACCCAAACAAGCCAAGTGGAGACCAGGTCCAGGTATGAACTCGGGAAGAGCGGATGCAGTCGGTCATGCTTCAAGAGTCACAGATTATTATCTATAGATTGTCCCTGAACTTGTGGTAACATTCCTGGCAGCAAATGCAGAAACAATAGATGCTGTGTACAACCATTTCTGTTTTCTTCTAAGAGAAAACATCTGCTCACTTTCAGACACAAATTGCACTTGAGATTTGACTCAGTGTCCTAGGGGATGGATAATGAGAAACCCAGTGTGTGTCTCTACTTATTATTTTGACAAAAGACACATAAATATTGATACTATTTAATATGGTCAATTCTTCTGAGCCTTCCATTCAGTGTTGCAAATGGATGACCCACGGGCTGTATTGGGTTTGCAAAAGTTTTTGTTGATGTTAGCACATGTGTGCATGCTTAGTCACTCAGTCGTGTCCAGTTCTTTGCAACCTCATGGACTGTAGCCCACCAGGCTGCTCTTTCCATGGGGATTCTCCAGGCAAGCATACTGGAGTGGGTTGCCATGCCCTCTTCCAGGGGATCTTCCCTACCCAGGCATTGAACCCAGGTCTCCTGCATTGCAGGAGGATTCTTTATCATCAGAGCCACCAGGGAAGCTGCACAGTATTTTTAAAAATATATAATTTCCTTTTGTAAATAACAGTTTTGTCGAGATAGAATTCACATACTATATAACTCATCCATTTAAAGTGTAGATTCAGTGGGTTTTAGTATATTCACAGAGTTGTTCATCCATCACCACAAAATATTTTAAAACACTTTCATCTCCCCCTGAAAGAAACTGTACCCATCACCACTCACTCCCCACTCCTTCCTCTACCCTACCCCACCTCCAGGCAACCACTGATCTATGTTCTGTCTCTATAGATTGCCTATTCTGGACATTTCATATAAATGGAAGTATATATTATCTGGTATTTTGTGACTGGTCTTTCACTTAGCATAAAGTTTTAATTTTCATGATGCCCAACTTGTCCATATTTCCTTTATTGTTTATGCTTTGGTGTGGTATCTAAGAATTCATTGCCTAACTCAAGGTCATAAAGAATCATTCCTATGATTTATTCTAAGAGTTTTATAGTTTTAGATCTTACTTTGAGGTCTTTGACCCAGTTTGAATTAATTTTTGTGTATGGTGTGAGGTAGGGGTTCAGTTTCATTCTTTCGCATGAGGATACCACTTACGCCAACACCAAGACTATTCTTTCCCCTATTTAACTGTCTCAGTGGCCTTAGTGTTTTTTTTTTTTTTAATTTAATTTAAAGAAAACTTATTGGGAGGTGGGAGGGAGGTTTAAAGTGGGAGGGGACATATGTATACTTATGGCTGATTCATGTTGCTGTATGGCAGAAACCAACACAATATTGTAAAGCAATTATCTTCTAATTAAAAATAAAGAAATTTTCAGAAATAAAAAAACAAAGAAAACCTCAATAAGTGGAGATATTCATGGATCAGAAGTCTCAATATTGATGTCAGTTAACCTCAAATCAATCTCTAGAATTAATTCAATTTAAATCAAAATCCCAGCAGACATTATGTAGAAATTGACAAGTGATTCCAAACATTACATGGAAAAGTAAAAACACTAAAATAGAAAAAAAAAAAAAACTTTTGAAAAAGAACAAAGTTGAAGGCCTTAACTTACTATAAAGTACAGTAATCAAAACAGTGCAATATTGGTGTGATGATAGGCATACTAATAGACATATTAGTCGATGGGACGGAATAGACTCTAGAAATAGACCTACAAAGGTGCCAAGGTAATTCATGTAGAATGGGTAATCTTTTCAACAAAATATGCTGCAATAATGGATGTCTTTTCTCATTGGAAAAGACTCTGATGCTGGGAGGGATTGGGGGCAGGAGGAGAAGGGGATGGCAGAGGATGAGATGGCTGGATGGCAGCACTGACTCGATGGACATGAGTCTGGGTGAACTCCGGGAGTTGGTGATGGACAGGGAGGCCCGGCGTGCTGCGATTCATGGGGTCACAGAGTCGAACACGACTGAGCGACTGATCTGATCTGAATGGATATCTTTACAAGAAAAAGGAATCTCAACTCCTACTTCACACTAAAGATTGACTTGAAATGGATCTGAGACCTAAATACATGTGCTAAAACTGTAAAACATCCAGAAGAAAGTATAAGATAAAAATCGGTGCAGTCCTGGGGTAGGCAAAGGACCTTTTGGATAGAACACTAATATTAAGAATGATAACAGAAAAAAAAATTGTCCTTTATTAACTAATTAATTCTTCTGCTTTTCAAAACACTTCCAAGGAAATGTAAGAGTAAGTCACTGGGAGAAAATCCTTGTATGTCTGACAAAGAATGTGTATGCAGAATATGTAAACAACCCCTATAACTCCACAATAAGACAATCCCTCCCCTCCAAAAGGGAAAAAGATTTTTAAAAAACCTTTCATAAAAGAAGATATATGAATGGCTCATAAGGGCCTGAAAAGATGTCTAACATCATTAGTCACTGGGGGAATGCAAATCAAAACCACAGCGGGATACCATTTCCCACCCACTAGAAGGACTGACAGTATCTCATGTTAGGGAAGATGTGGGGGGATCAGACTCTCCTACATGACTGGTTGGAATGCAAAATGGTACAGTCACTCTGGAAAACTTTGGCAGTTTCTCATAAAGTTAAACAGGCACTGATCATACAACCTTGCAGGGCCCCTCTTATTTGTCCAAGAGAACCAAAAACATAGGCTCACACAATGATGTGCACATATATACTCACAGCAGCCTTGTTCATTAATAATAGCAGCCTTATTCATTAATAACCCCAAACTGGAAACAAGCAACTGTCTACCAACAGGTGAGTGAATAAACTGTTTCATATCCATACAATGCAATACTATTCAGTAATAAAAGGAACCAACTACTGATACCTACCATGACATGGATGGATATTTTTTAAAAAAGCTATTATGCTGAGAAAAAGAAGCTAGACACAAAAAGGGTACATACCATACAATTCTATTTATATGAAGCCCTGGAAAAGACACAACTAATCTACAGTAATAGAAAGCAGAACAGTGATTTTCTGGGCCTGATATGAATAGTGGATCCACCCAAAGTGTAAACCAGGGAGACTTTTGGAGGTGATGCAAGTATTCTATATCTTGAGTGAGATGGTGGTTAATTAGATGTATGCATTTGTAATAATTCATCAAATGCTTGGAGAAGGCAATGGCACCGCACTCCAGTACTCTTGCCTGGAAAATCCCATGGGCGGAGGAGCCTGGTGGGCTGCAGTCCATGGGGTCGCTAAGAGTCAGACACGACTGAGCGACTTCCCTTTCACTTTTCACTTTCATGCACTGGAGAAGGCAATGGCAACCCACTCCAGCGTTCTTGCCTGGAGAATCCCAGGGACAGGGGAGCCTGGTGGGCTGCCATCTATGGGGTCGCACAGAGTCGGACACGACTGAAGCAATTTAGCAGCAGCAGCAGCAGCATCAAATGCTATACTTGAAATGGAAGTATTTTGTCTGTAAATTACATCTAAATAAAGTTTTAACAAAACATTTAAATCCATGCCATCTCAAAATTATGCAAGTTCACATTTTTAAAAAATAAAGATTTTCTTCAACTTTTAAAAAATCAGAAAGATTTGATAATTGTCCCCACATGGCAATTTCTTCTAGAAGAACCCTCCTTAGCCTGTGCTCCCCAGTTCACTCCAATTCTCCCCATTTTTCTATTTTCTTATATTCAGCTCAGCTCACTTCACTCTTTTTTTAATTCCCTGCCTTGGCTTATGTGGACATCTGACTCTGTGACCCCTATAAATTGTAGGTCAGATGCTATCATTAAAATCCCCTGTACTTAATTTTTCAGCAAAACCTCAATTATCCAAGATTATCAGGGAATAAGAGTTCTGGGTAGCTGGATTTTTATAGTTAATTGAAGGTTAACCTGAAAATGGACTGGACTCTGGATATTGAAAAAATCTTTCATGTTTCTGCCTCTTTAGCTCCAGGGCATGACTGACTCTTTTGTTCTTGAGGACTTAGCCAGGTCAGAGCAATTGATGGGGCTCACTGTACCAGGCTGGAGAGGGTGAAGGAGAGTTTTAGGGGGGCAGTTGGAATTGCTCCAAGGACCCGGACAGGACATTCCCTGGATGTCATTTTTGTTCACAAATGCAAATGTGCCCATTCCAGACACCTAGATTTTGGCCTCTAAATACCATTCTCGACTAAAATGAACCAGGGCTTCTTAGAAAAACTGCTGATACGAGTTTTGATGCAAGAAATGTACAAGATGAGCCTGAGATCTCTTACCGTACCAGAAAACAAAGGAAGCTATCAAAGACTACTTGCTGCTGTTTAGTCGTCAAGTTGTGTCCATTCTTTTGTGATTCTGTGGACTGTAGCCCGCCAGGCTCCCCTGTCTATGGGATTCTCCAGGCAAGAATACTGGTGTGAGTTCCCATTTCCTTCTCCAGGGGATCTTCCCGACCCAGGGATCAAACCCATGTCTCCTGAATTGGCAGGTGAACTTTTTACTACTGAGCCATCAGGAAAACCCCATCAAAGACTACTCGGGCAGGTCAAAGGACTCCTTGAAGGGATTTTTACTGGCAAAGATGGGACAATTTGAACATCTTTAAAAAGAAAGTATGGGGTTAATTGAAATATATATTAAATGCATAAAAACCCATGAGTTCATAATAATACTGAAAAAAAGAGGGAGTAAGTAGAACATTAATGTTATTTATAAATGTCATTAATAAACGGGTCTCCTACAGGTTGTTGTACCTACATTAGGGGCACTAACAGATATTATATGTTCAATAAATTCCTTAATTTTCTGCAAGGATCTGTAAAGTTGAAAACCCAGCCTGTTTCTGTATGGTCCTCAGGCTCAGAATACTTTTTATGTCTTCAATGCATGCATGCATACTAAGTCGCTTCAGTTGTGTCCAGCTCTGTGTGACCCCATAGACAGCAACCCACCAGGCTCCTCTGTCCACAGGATTCTCTAGGCAAGAATACTGGAGTGGGTTGCCATTTCCTTCTCCAATAGAACATGCAGTGTCTGTGGCCCACAAAGCCTTAACTATTAACTATATCTGGCCCTTTACAGAAAAAAATTTGTCAAAACCTGATTTACTGTGTCCTATATGTTTGCATTAAATAAGAAGAAATCCTTAAACTGGGTTTTCATGTAAGGATTTGTAAGTTTGATTTCATTATTTGTCCCCCAAATACCTGCTGATTCAATGTTTCCCAAATGTCAATCATTTGCGTACCACCTGAACGGATTTCATGAAATCCCTATAGCACTTGTATCATTAGTCACTTAATACATAACATCATCTGAATTCACCTTTTTTCCTTGAAAAAATTCACCCTCATCCTAAGCAACACTATGCCTGTGGATGTTTGATATGCTAAAGGGTTCTTCTCAAAAGATTGGCTTCTCTGGTGGCTCAGATGGTAAAGCATCTGCCTGCAATGTGGGAGACCCAGGTTTGATCCCTGGGTTGGGACGATCCCCTGGAAAAGGAAATGGCAATCCACTCCAGTATTCTTGCCTGGAGAATCCCATGGATGGAGGAGCCTGGTAGGCTACAGTCCATGTGGTCGCAAAGAGTCAGACACAACTGAGCGACTTCACTTTCACTCTAAAGATTAAAACCATCTTCCTTAAGACTCTGGAGGAAATGCTCTGTTGACTGTTTTCTGCTCACTTGAAGCACACCCTCTCTCTCAAGCACTTCCTCCTGTGTCTTTCAGGTATGTTGGGGTAGCCAGAATTATGCCCATTTCACCGAGAAGGTAGCCAGAGTACAGAGGCACTTATGGTCACAGTGAGTCAGGCAGATCTGGAAATAAAGCTCGGTCACCTGCCTTCTAGGCACCTCTTACCACACGCTTGATGGGAGCTCTTGCTTCTGTTCTGGTGGGTGCTGGGAAAGTCTGCAATATAGCAATAGGCTGTCTCCTCTGGACCTCCTTCACCCAAGGCTGTAGTTCACAGGCCTCTAGGGGTCCTTCCATAAAGCCAAATAAAGCAGTGTGGTTGATAAGATAAAACCTTATAACAGTGGGTGGGATGGGGTGGGGGGAGCTGTGGGTGGGGGTGGGGGTAGAAAAGAGGGAGGGGTAAGAGAGGGGAAGAGGATTAACAGGAACAAACTACTAGATATAAAATAGATAGGATACAAGGATGGGAACATAGCCAATATTTTATAATAGCTTTATATGAAGTATAATCTATAAAAATATTGAATCACTATGCTGTATACTTGAACCTAGTCTAATAATGTAAGTCGACTGTACTTCAATAAAAAAAAAATGTGGCCCCTCCAGTCCTCCAGGAGAGAAGGATGCAATGGTCTTATTTGAGCTGCTCAGAGATGGGGAATGCTGCCAAGGTCTATCATTAAGTGAGAGATAAGAAAGGAAAGAACCATATATAAATCAGGGCTGCATTTGTGTAGAAGAAAGAGAACTAGCATAGAGATATTTAGTTGTGTGTGCGCAACCCACCTCCAAGGGGACACGCAACAAAGTCCTGACATAAACTGCCTTCAAGAAGGGGAACTGGGGGCTTCCCTGGTGGTCCAGTGGTTAAGAAATTGTCTTGCAACGTAGGGGACACCAGATCAACCCCTGGTCTGGGAAGATCCCACATGCCCTGGGGCACCTAAGCCCGAGGGCCACAATTACTGAGCCCACGTGCAGCAACTACTGAAGCCTGTGGGCTCTAGAGTCCAGGCTCTGCTACAAGAGAGGCCCCAGCAATGAGAGGCCTGCACACCGCAAGCTGAGGGTAGCTCCCACTCTCCACAACTAGATGAAGCCCGCACATGGCAAGGAAGACCAGCACAATTAAAACTAAATAAATTAATTACTTAAAAAAAGAAAAGAAGGGGAACTGCATGGTTGGGGGCACAGGCAGGGAGGGAGGTTTTTAAAAATGGACACAGCAGGGGAAGGTGAGGGTGGGATTGACTGAGAAAGTAGCATTGACATATATACACTATCCTGTGTGAAATAGTTAGTGGGGAGTTGCTAACACAGGGAGCCCAGTCTGGAATTCTGGGATGATCTAGAGGGGTGGGGTGGGGGAAGGGGGAGGAGGCTCAGCAGGGAAGGGATATATATATATATATATATATATATATATATATATGTGTGTGTGTGTGTGTGTATGATTATGACTGATTCGAGTTGTACAGCAGAAATCAACACAAAATTGTAAAGCAACTTTCCACCATTAAAAATAAATAAAATTAAATAAATTTGAGTTACTTCTTTGGCACCTTTTATAAAACTCAACATTCAAAAAACTAAGATCATGGCATCCAGTCCCATCACTTCATGACAAATGATGGGGAAACAATGTAAACAGTGACAGACTTTATTTTCTTGGGCTCCAAAATCACTGCAGATAGTTACTGCAGCCATGAAATTAAAAGATGCTTGCTCCTTGGAAGAAAAGCCATGAACAACCTAGACAGCACATTAAAAAGCAGAGACATTACTTTGACAACAAAGGTTCGTTGGCAAATGGTTTTTCCAGTAGTCATGTATGGATATGAGAGTTGGACTACAAAGAAAGCTGAGCACTGAAGAATTGATGCTTTTGAACTGTGGTGTTGGAGAAGGCTCTTGAGAGTCCCTTGGACTGCAAGGAGATCCAACCAGTCCATTCTGAAGGAGATCAGCCCTGGGATTTCTTTGGAAGGAATGATGCTAAAGCTGAAGCTCCAATACTTTGGCCACCTGATGTGAAGAACTGACTCATTGGGAAAGACCCTGAAGCTGGACAAGACTGAAGGCAGAAGCAGAAGGGGATGACAGAGGATGAGAGGGTTGGATGGCATCACTGACTCTATGGGCATGAGTTTGAGCAAGCTCAGGGAGTTGGTGATAGACAGGGAAGCCTGGCGTGCTGCAGTCTATGGGATCGCAAAGAGTTGGACATGACTGAACGACTGAACTGAACTGATATTTTGGATCATATCAACGTCTAATCTATTCATTTATTCAGTCAGGAAATATTTATTAAGCACCTACTGTGTGCTCAGCACTGTTCTAGGCATCCAGAATCCATTAGTAAACAAACAGTAAGAAACCCCTAACTTTGTGTACCCTACATGCTCCCAGAAGGGAGAAAAAAAATTTAAAGAAGCAATTTTAAAATTTATGCTAATTGGAGTTAAGCATAAAAAAAAAGTCAATATGGCACCACTGCATTCACAAAGATGTAAATGTTTCATAATACCAGGTACTGACTAAGCCGACATGCCAATGGGGTCTAAGCTGGCGCAGTCACTGGCGAGTAGGCTGGCAGTCTCTATTACATTTAAAATGTGATAGCCAGGACATACCAGTTGCACTTCCTGTGTAGGTGTCTCTATGCGCTTATATGCATAGGTGCTCTCGTGCGTGTGTGTGCATGCGTGCACATACACACAGGAAGGACAGCGATTGCAACATTGTAATACCCTCAAAGTAGAAACAACCTAACCTCCAGAGTGAAAAGCTGCTGGAGGGTGGATGGGGTGCCAGCTGCTGACCACACTCTTGTGGGAGCAAAGCAAGAAAGAACAGGCTTATTACGGGATTTGGGTGCAGAAAAAGGCTGGACTAGAGCAGTTCTGACAGGTGTGCCTGGAGTGAGTGCTTCAGGTGAGCTGAAGTGTTGACGTTCTTGGTCTTTGGATGATGGGTCTGGCCCGGAGCTGCAGGAGTATCCACCCCCATCACCAGCGGGCAGAAGACGCCCGGCCCTTTACCTTTGTGCTGGATACAAACATGTTCATTCTCTATGTTCCATGAGAAGTTGGAAGGCCCTGATTTAGAAGCACTTTCATGTTCATTCTAGCCCTGAAATGCTAAGAATTTATGGTTCTGTTGTGCTGAGGTCACGTCTGAGTCCTCGATCTCCTCTGCTGTGGTGTTGAGGCAGTGACCACACTCCCGCACCCTGTGGAGATGTCCTTTGGGGGGTCGCTGCCCCACACTTTGGGGAGGTGTCTCGGGTGGTGTGGGGGGTGCTGTAGGTGTCCCACTGCTTCACTCCATGGTGGGGTGACGGTGGAGTCACCCTCTCATCCTACAGGGCAGGGGAAGACATATTCCCACCCACAACACTGATGAGAAAACCCTGGGGCTTTGACAGGCTACCAATTGCCCAGTGTTAAGGACCCAGAAGGGGCTTACTTTCTCATCAGGGTCAGAAGCGGGAGGGCTTGAGAGTCAGGCCCCACTTAGGGTCTGGCTCTATTACTTCCTCCAGTGGGCAGGGGCTCAATGAATGGCAACAAGAGGTTGGCCTTTCAGAGTCTTAATTTTCTCATCTGTGAGTGAAAGTATCAGTCACTCAGTTGTGCCTGACTCTTTGCAACCCCATGGACTGTAGCCCCCAGGCTCCTCTATCCATGGAATTCTCCAGGCAAGAATACTGGAGTGGGTTGCCATTCCCTTCTCCAGGGGATCTTCCCAACTCAGGGATCAAACCTGGGTCTCCTGCAGTGCAGGCAGATTCTTTACTGTCTGAGTTGCCAGGGAAACCTATTTCTCGTCCGTTAAGTGGGGATAATAGTACTTGTGCTTTCTAGATTGTTGTCAGGATTCAATGCGATAATATGTGGGAAGCACTTTGCACAGTGCCTGCACATAAGAAGTCTTGATAAATGGTAAATGCTATCATTTTATTTTATGCAAGGAGTGGGAGGAAGAAGTGGCAACCCACTCCAGTATTCTTGTCAAGAGAATTCCTGGAGTTCTTGACAAGGACTCCTCTTGTCAAGAGGAGCCTGGTGGGCTACTGTCCATAGGATTGCACACAGTCAGACACGACTGAAGCGACTTAGCATGCATGCATGCATTGGTTAAGGAAATGGCAACCCATTCCAGTGTTCTTGCCTGGAGAATCCCAGGGACAGAGGAGCCTGGTGAGCTGCCATCTATGCGGTCGCACAGAGTCAGACACGACTGAAGCAACTTAGCAGCAGCAGCAGCAGCATGCAAGGAGCTAAATTATTCAGAATTAACCAGAGTATTCAGCCTGAGTTGTTGAGACTGTCTTTTGTAGGGAAATGGCCAGCCTAGAAGGGGCTCCCAGGCTCTGCTTCCTGTGGGACTGAGTCCTTTCCTGACAGGGAAATCCCATGGTCCCCAAGGTCTCTACTGATCCCCAAAGACCCCATAGTTGGCAGCGGGTTTTCCCAGACAACTCCTATGAACAGCTGCACCTAAACCCAGGCTGCCTGGCACTGGCAGCCATGCACACAGCTCGTGTACACAGACAGTGAATACTGGCCACTGAGACCACTTTCTATGCTTGTCCCATATTAAAAAAGATCCATGGAGCTGGGGGTCCCTTCTTGAAATAGAGCCTTCATCTCCTCAGCAGGTGCTAGTCCTGGCATGCCTCTCTGAGGGACAATGGGAAATCTGAGGGATCAAAAACATCTCTGTGTGGTACTTCCCTGGTGGCACAGTGGGTAAGAATCTGCCTGCCAATGCAGGGGACACAGGTTTGATCCCTGATCTGGGAAGATTCCACATGCTGCAGAGCAACTGAGCCCGTGCACAACTACTGAGCCTGTGCGCCTAGAGCCTGCGCTCTGCCGCAAGAGAAGCCACAGCAATGAGAAGCCGACACACTGCAATGAAGAGTAGCCTCTGTTCCCCACAACTAGAGAAAGTCTGCACAAAGCAATAAAGGTCTCACATGGAAAAAATTAATTAAAAAAAAACACAACAGCTCCTTAAAAAAAAAAAAATCTCCGTGCTTCTGACGCTGAACTTATGGGCTACCCTTAATTCACACCCGTGGTGGTGGAGATTCATCCTATCCCTCTGCATGGCCATGGCCAACCCCCAGGGATGCAGTGGCAAGGCAGAACCCAGACCTGGAGCCCAGCATCCCTTCCTCCTGTACTAGCTCTAAGCTATCCTGGGAAAGAAGTGGCAAGGGGGTCCCTGCTGCATCATGCTTGGGGGCAGGGGACCCCCACCCCATGCACCTCCCTCCCTGCACCTTCTTTAAAAACCTGGGACATCCTGCAATGACTCAGGTGTCAGCATTCTCTCTCTGTCCCCAGGCGAAATCAACCCATCTTTCTGGAAGAGGCCAATTAAAACAGGACTTTGGCATCTGGGGTGTTGGGAAGGGAAGGGAGCCCGTTAAGTACTGAATGCAGCCCAGGAGGAGCAGGGACAGAGCGGTGACCCTGACAGAGCCAGAGTGGCAAAGTGTGTGGTCAGAGGCTGCTGTCTTCTTCACTCCAACCCCACACCAGGCTCCATCATGCCTACCTCCTAGTTCAAAGCAGCCCTGCTGTGCCAGTCTGGCTGGTCCTGGGCTGAAGATGAGTAATCATGTCAGATTAGCCCGCAGAGCTGGTGAAGAACACTGGCCACACCTTGCAGGGATCAGGGTCCTTAGAAAACCTGGTCTGGTCTCCAGATGTGAATCCATGATTGAGGTCCCCCACCCCAGCCAGCTCTATGGAGGTTCCAGAGCACAGCAGACCTCACTGAGCAGAGCTCAGCACGACCACACACCCTTGCCCCTCAGGGACCATGTGAAAAGCAGGTTGCAGGATCCAAAAGCAAGAAGGGCATTTGGGAGGAAACACTTATTCAATGGTTCAGGGTGGACTGATACTCCTGATGGAAACGAGGCATCTATGGCCTCAAGAATGGCTGCTGATACCTGCTTTTCTCCCTAACCACCGGGGGAGCGAGCAAGATTCAACAGCTCAGGCCTGTTCATGCTGGAGGATGTGTTAAGAGTCGTTGAAGTCCAGCCCATGCTCCATGTGCCCAATTGTGAGCCCCTAGGAGCTGCATCTTTCAGTGTCTGATCTTTTTGCTTTTTCATACTATTTGCGGGGTTCTCAAGGCAAGAATACTGAAGTGGTTTGCCATTCCATTCTCCAGTGGACCACACTTTGTCTGAACTCTCCACCATGACCTGTCCGTCTTGGGTGGCCCTACAAGGCATGGCTCATAGTTTCACTGTGTTAGACAAGGCTGTGGTCCATATAATTAGATTGGTTAATTTTCTGTGACTGTGGTTTTCAATCTGTCTGCCCTCTGATTGAGAAGGCATAAGAGGCTTATGGAAGCTTCCTGATGGGAGAGACTGACTGAGGGGGAAACTGGGTCTTGTTCTGATGGGTGGGACCCTGCTCAGTAAATCTTTAATCCAATTTTCTGTTGATGGGTGGAGCTGTGTTCCCTCCCTTCTATTTACCTGGGGCCAAACTATGGTGGAGGTAATGAAGACAATGGTGCCATACATATGGACGAGACTGGTGATGGAAGCAAGGTCTGATGCTGCAAAGAGCAATATTGCAGAGGAATCTGGAATGTTAGGTCCATGAATCAAGGCCAATTGGAAGTGGTCACACAGGAGATGGAAAGAATGACATTTTAGGAATCAGTGAACTAAAATGGACTGGAATGGGTGAATTTAACTCAGATGGCCATTATATCTACTACTGTGGGCAAGAATCCCTTAGAAGAAATGGAATAGCCATCATAGAGTCTGAAATGCAGCACTTGGATGCAGTCTAAAAAACGACAGAATGATCTCTATTCAAGGCAAACCATTCAATATCATGGTAATCCAAGTCTATGCCCCAACCAGTAATGCTGAAGAAGCTGAACGGTTCTAAGAAGATCTACAAGACCTTCTAGAACTAACACCCAAAAAAGATGTTCTTTTCATTATAGGGGACTGGAATGCAAAAGTAGGAAGTCAAGAAACACCTGGAGTAACAGGCAGATTTGGCCTTGGAGTATAGAATGAAACAGGGCAAAGGCTAATAGTGTTTTGCCAAGAGAACGCACTGGTCATAGCAAATACCCTTCCAACAACACAAGAGAAGACTCTACACATGGACATCACCAGATGGTCAACACCAAAATCAGACTGATTATATTCTTTGCAGCCAAAGATGGAGAAGCTCTCTATACAGTCAGCAAAAACAAGACTGGGAGCTGACTGTGGCCCAGATCATGAACTCCATATTGCAAAATTCAGACTTAAATTGAAGAAAGTAGGGAAAACCACTAAACCATTCAGGTATGACCTAAATCAAATCCCTTATGATTATACAGTAGAAGTGCGTAATAGATTTAAGGGACTAGATCTGATAGACAGAGTGCCTGATGAATTATGGACGGAGGTTAGTGACACTGTATAGGAGACAGGGAGCAAGACCATACCCAAGAAAAAGAAATGCAAAAAAGCAAAATGGCTGTCTAAGGAGGCCTTACAAATAGCTGTGAAAAGAAGAGAAGCGAAAAGCAAAGGAGAAAAGGAAAGATATACCCATTTGAATGCAGAGTTCCAACAAATAGCAAGGAGAGGTAAGAAAGCCTTGCTCGGTGATCAGTGCAAAGAAATAGAGGGAAATAATAGAATGGGAAAGACTAGAGACCTCTTCAAGAAAATTAGAGATACCAAGGGAACATTTCATGCAAAGATGGGCTCAATAAAGGACAGGAATGGTATGGACATAACAGAAGCAGAAGATATTAAGAAGAGGTGGAAAGAATACACAGAAGAACTGTACAAAAAAGATCTTCACAATCCAGATAATCATGATGGTGTGATCACTCACCTAGAGCCAGACATCCTGGAATGTAAAGTCAAGTGGGCCTTAGAAAGTATCACTATGAACAAAGCTAGTGGAGGTGATGGAATTCCAGTTGAACTATTTCAAATCCTAAAAGATGATGCTGCACTCAATATGCCAGCAAATTTGGAAAACTCAGCAGACTGAAAAAGGTCAATTTTTATTCCAATCCTAAAGAAAGGCAAGGCCAAAGAATGCTCAAACTACCACACAATTGCACTGATCTCACATGCTAGTAAAGTAATGCTCAAAATTCTCCAAGCCAGGCTTCAACAGTACATGAACTGTGAACTTCCAGATGTTCAAGCTGGTTTTAGAAAAGGCAGAGGAACCAGAGATCAAATTGCCAACATCCGCTGGATCATGAAAAAGCAAGAGAGTTCCAGAAAAACATCTATTTCTGCTTTTTTGACTATGCCAAAGCCTTTGACTGTGTGGATCACAATAAACTGTGGAAAATTCTGAAAGAGATAGGAATACCAGACCTCCTGACCTGCCTCTTGAGAAATCTGTATGCAGGTCAGGAAGCAACAGTTAGAACTGGACATGGAACAACAGACTGATTCCAAAAAGGAAAAGGAATACATCAAGACTGTATATTGTCACTCTGCTTATTTAACTTATATGTAGAGTACATCATGAGAAACACTGGGCTGGACAAAGCACAAGCTGGAATCAAGATTGCCGGGAGAAATATCAATAACCTCAGATATGCAGATGACACCACCCTTATGGCAGAAAGTGAAGAAGAACTAAAGAGCCTCTTGATGAAAGTGAAAGTGGAGAGTGAAAAAGTTGGCTTAAAGCTCAACATTCAGAAAACGAAGATCATGGCATCTGGTCCCATCACTTCATGGGAAATAGATGGGGAAACAGTGGAAACAGTGTCAGACTTTATTTTCTGGGGGCTCCCAAATCACTGCAGATGGTGACTGCAGTCATGAAATTAAAAGACACTTACTCCTTGGAAGTAAAGTTATGGCCAACCTAGACAGCATGTTAAAAACAGAGACATTACTTTGCCAAGAAAGATCCATCTAGTCAAGCCTATGGTTTTTCCAGTAGTCATGTATGGATGTGAGAGTTGGACTGTGAAGAAGGCTGAGTGCCGAAGAATTGATGCTTTTGAACAGTGGTGCTGGAGAAGACTTTTGAGAGTCCCTTGGACTGCAAGGAGATACAACCAGTCCATCCTAACAGAAATCAGTCCTGAATATTCACTGGAAGGACTGATGTTGAAGCTGAAACTCCAATCCTTTGGCCACCTGATGTGAAGAGCTGACTCATTTGAAAAGACCCTGATGCTGGGAAAGATTGAAGGCAGGAGGAGAAGGGGACAACAGAGGATGAGATGGTTGGATGGCATCACCAACTCAATGGACATGAATTTGAGTAAACTCCAGGAGGTGGTGATGGACAGGGCGTCCTGGCTTGCTGCAATCCATGGAGTTGCAAAGAGTTGGACATGACTGTGTGACTGAACTGAACTGAACTGAAGGCGCTTCATCTGGGCAGAGGGGCACTTTTTACTAATTTACTTGGAGGCATCATATGAGCTCAAAGGGGAGGTCCTGCCAAACATCAGCTTCTGCCCAGAGCCACAGTCATCACCCTTTGGCTGAGCTTGGCCATGCATGTTTTCAGACTTCCCTGGTGGCTCAGACGTTTACGCGTCTGCCTACAATGTGGTAGACCCAGGTTTGATCCCCAGATCAGGAAGATCTCCTGGAGAAGGAAATGGCAACCCACGCTAGTATTCTTTGCTGGAAAATCCCATGGAGAGAGGAACCTGGTAGGCTACAGTCCATGGGGTCCCAGAGTCAGACACACCTGAGCGACTTCACTTTCACTTTGACCATATTTTCAAAAGAAGAGTCTCTGATACATTGGCTGGAATGTGAGGGTGAATTTCCTCCAATACAGGGAAAAATCTAATAAAGAGAGAGTTTTCAGTTAAGTACTCACAACTCCCCATATAGTAGAGCAGCTCAGGACTTACGTGCTGAAGCCAAGCTCTGGGTTTGAATCCAGGTGTGCTGTGCAACCTAGGGCAAGCTACATGGTGTCCCTGTGCCTCCATTCCCTCATCTGAATACCAGGGACAATATTACAGCTACCTCTGAGGGTGCTTAGAACAATGCCTGGTTCACAGCAATATAATGGTATTAAGCACATCAGCACTTAATAGCTTTATTCAAGGATCTATGCAAGTGAAAAAAAAAAAAGATTGTTTTCCAAATACAAAAAGAAAATTGCAGCATTTAACACAAATGGCACGGTTAAACAAATGTTTGCAACACGGAGGCCAATTAGGGAAATGCCGTTCAACTCTTAGGTGAAAGTGAAACTGCTCAGTCGTGTCTGACTCTTTGCATCCCCACGGACTATAGCCTACCAGACCCCTCAGTCCATGGAATTTTCCAGGCAAGAATATTGGAGTGGGTTGCCATTTCCTTCTCCAGGGGATCTTCCCCTTAGGTAGTGATATGCAAATAATATGGGAACTTTGTTTTGATAGTGAAAGAAAAATCACAAAAGAAAATGACCACATGGATGAGGAACCTTGGTCTCCACTTATTCTTTAAGTTTTGGTACATCCTGAGGGCACAGACAGGGGACCCCCTCTCCTGGTGATGATCTACTACCTACTTCCTGCTGCTGCTGCTGCTGCTAAGTCGAGTCAGTCGTGTCCAACTCTGTGCAACCCCATAGACGGCAGCCCACCAGGCTCCCCAATCCCTGGGATTCTCCAGGCAAGAACACTGGAGTGGGTTGCCATTTCCTTCTCCAATGCATGAAAGTGAAAAGTGAAAGTGAAGTCGCTCAGTCGTGTCCGACTCTTAGCGACCCCATGGGCTGCAGCCTACCAGGCTCCTCCGTCCCTGGGATTTTCCAGGCAAGAGTACTGGAGTGGGGTGCCATTGACTTCTCCACCTACTTCCTAGGAGTCACTAATACTAACCCTAGCCAAGAGCTTAGAATCAAAAGCCTAGAACCACTCTATGAAGAAAAAAAATAAAACCACATACATAAATAGGATCATCAACAATAGTTGGGAAGCGTCTTGGATCATATTAATCATACTAATATTAATTATATAATTAATATTAATATGATCATATTAATTTATATAATATATTTATATAATATATAATATATAATAATATATAATATTAATATAATTAATATTAATCATATTAATCCTCCAACATATTAATATGAAGAATATCTCAATACACAAATCTTTTAAAAAATCTCCCTTCAAAGATAAACGCTCAAGTCATGGCATGATGAAACCAGAGCCCACAGTTCTGAGGCATTTACCACAATCTTGCAGGACAGGACTACCACGTTCAAAAGTGACTGGACCAGATCAGCTTCCAGGGTGTAGGAACTCAGATGATGCATCTGTGCTAACTGCCTGTTTCCAGCACCTTCTGGACTCTTAACCCAAATCACACTGGAAGGGTGAAGAAGCTCCAATAAGCTGCCTCTGAAGACAGGCTTCTTGCGGCAAAGGCAGGTCAAAGACTGGAGCTGAAGACGCTGACTGTCTTTTTGTTGACTGTCAGTCCAGGACTGACCATTGGGTACACAAGGGTCAACCTTGGGTGCTGAGCTGCAACTGGGTACCAATTCTACTTTCATCAACTTAATAGCTTTCTTTACATTGACTCACTCTTGTTTTCACTTAAACACCTACTTCAGCTCTGTCCTAAGCAAGAATGTCCACAAAATCACAAGCTTGATGTTACTAATTACATATTAATGTGTTTCCTAATACACCTCAACATAAATAATTACTAACGAGATGAAAGACATTTGTGTACCATCTAAAAACCATTTCCACATGCCACGCTACATCGGGAAACAGATTCAGCAAAGATCTTCCTTTGTCTCACAAACTCACCAGATTAGATAAAATACCTTGGTACTTACAACTCCAAGAAAACCTGCCATACTGACCCCTTGACCCTGAGCTGCTGCGAACATCGGGGTTCTTATGAAAACCCGTTCTGTAGGTTTCTCTGCTCCTGGGTGTAGGATTATATCAGCCTCTATCCTAGGAGTTGCCTGACACACGTCCTGCCACCGCAGCCAGAAGATCCCAAAGTCCAAGGCAGCAGATGTGGCTTCAGCTGCCAGAAAACACATGTTCTTTTTGTATGAACTTTAAAGGAGAAATGTGCATTCATGTGGGCTTCAGCCTATATGATAAATCCTAGAGGACCCATCTTGTCTTGAGGTCAGAGTACTCCTGGTTTGTCATTTCCTTGTCCATCTGTTGACCAAGTACCACAGGTGGTTTTGAAAGGTGACCACACCTTGTGGCTATTCAACCCTCACTGCCTGGCTTCCCCACATGGATACAGATGCTCAGGGCAAGAAAATATAAATGTACAGCAGGAGTAGAAGGGTAAGGCAAACTATGATAGAGGCACATGAGAGAATATTGGGGAAGGTTAGTTATTTTTGTTTTCTTTAAAAAAAAAAACGATCAATTTCTAAGTATCTATATGCCTAGGGGGGAAAATTGGGTGAAATTAATCAGGATGTTAAGAGTAATGATGTTTGGCTGGAAGGATCTTGGGTTATTTTTTAAAAATTATTTTCCCTTTATCTGTGCTTTGGAACATTCCTACAATGAACACATATTGCTTGTAAAATAATAAAAAAAAGATTATTATAGCAAATGGGAAAAGCTTTTGACAGAATGTTACATGAGCAGAGATTACAGCTTTATGGGAAATCAATTGTCAGGAAAAATGTTAGAGCCCTGGGAATTATAGAATAATTTTTTTTTTTAATGTAGATTTCCAGGCCTTTCCACTGGTCCAGTGGTTAAGAATCTGCCTTAAAATGTAGGGGACACTTGTTCGATTCCTGGTCCGGGAAGATCCCACATGCTGCAGAGTGACTAAGCTCACACGCCAAAACTACTGAGCCCATGTGCACCAGCTACTGAAGCCCGTGTGCCTAGAGCCCGTGCTCCGCAAGGAGAGAAGCCACCACCGCAATGAGAAGCCCTTGGACCGCAACGAGAGAGTAGCCCCTGCTCACCACAGCTAGAGAAACCCTACACAGGCAATGAGGACCTATTGCAGCCAAAAATAAATACATAATAAAAAGAAATTAAAATATAGGCTTCTGAGGATTTACAGAAAAATCTGAGGAAAGTGACAGGGAGTATGCTGGACTGATGGGGATTCAGTGTCTACTCTTTGGCAGAAAGGGGACTTGTCAGAGAATTCAGATTAGATGTGTACTTTAGCTTGTGTTCTAGTATTTTTTTTTGTAATTACTTTCCAAGCATTTCTGCTTTTATACTTTTTTAAAAAATTAAAAAACAAGCAAACAACCCTAAACCAAATCAAAGGGAGAGGTATTCAGTCAACTAGGAAAATCTGCTGGGGTCTCCAACAGCTAGACGACCCTGCCTGTCATTTACACAGGATGATCTTTCTTTTCCTCTTGGAGACAGGTGAGCCCAAGATGGGTCTCAGAGGAGGTGGCGGCATTAGAACTCGTGTTTCCTGGATGGCTCCTGTCTTCCAAATCCTTGTTGACAGAGTCTCAATGTTGTGCTTGCTTCCTTATTGCCGAGGACTCTGCTACGCCAGGCTTCATCCCGTACAAGCACAATTACATGGGAAAACACCTCGCCCACCAGGCCCGCTGCCAGGAGCAGAGTCATCGCGTCCTGATGGGCAGATGACTCGGGGACTCGGGGGTGCCCGTGGCGCACGCGCAAGCCCACGGCTCTGCCCCTACCCAGCCATGCAAGTAGCCACTTGCCCAGGGCGGGTGGTGTGTCTTGACAGGTGGCAGGGAAGAATGTGGCCATTTCATCTGCTCCCTACCTCTCTCCCTGCCAAGGGCTGGAGGCAACTTTGCAGTGGAGAGTATCTGTTGAGCCTTGGAAGATGCCAGGGCTGTGTGGGGTAGAGGTGGAGAAGGCAGGTAGTTAGAGTATTGGGAATAAAATGCAGTGTCCCTGACTAAAGTCAGAAAAACAAGGTCAAGCTGGTAACATTTTGAGGCTCACGAAGTAGGTCTAGCCTCTCTCTTTCTGTTTCTCACTGGGAAGCATAAACTATTCTATTATCATTAAAAATGAGAGCCTTGGAGTCAGACAGACTTGAGTGGAGTCTTGGAACCATCGCGTCACCTCTCTGAGCCTCAACTGTCTTACCTGTAAATGCGCACAACGATGGCATCTCCCTTCCTGGGCTTTTTTTTTTTTTTCCAGTGAAGACTAAAATGAGATAATGCATATAAAGCACTTAGTGTAAGGTTGGACAAACACTGGCTATTATTACCTGACATGACTGAGCGACCGAACTGAACTGAACTGAACTGAAGAGAAAGAATGATGACAATATGTAGGTGGCCGCTAAGTTTACAAACTTACCTGCAAGGCTGCTTTAGAAAGGACAGGTGCTGGAAAGGGAGTTTCCCAACTCAATAAAAGAATGACTTGGTTTTTGGACAGCACTTCCCAGAGGCTCAGCTGTCACTGTGTCCCATGTCTGTCGGAAACGTTCAATGGCTCTGAGTATCTGCAGAATAAAGGCCTTATAGTATGGCCCTACTCTCCATGTCTCTCTTTATTCCCCTCTTTCTTTCTTTCTTTGTGTCTTTAGTTGCTTAGTTGTGTCCAACTCTTTGGGACCCCATGGACTGTAGCCTGCCAGGCTCCTCTGTTCATGGGGTTTCCCAGGCAAGGCTATCAGAGTGGGTTGCCATTTCCTCCTCCAGGGTATCTTCCCGACCCAGGGACTGAACTCACATCTCCTGTGTCTCCTGCATTGCAGGTGGATTCTCTACCTGCTAAGCCAAGAAGGAAGCCCTCACTTCCCTTCAAAATGAGTGATGGGTAAGAACCTGGGTTCGAACCCTAGCTCTGTCACTTACTTGCTGTGTGACCACGTGGAATTGACTTATCCTCTTTGTGTCCTGGTTTTCCCATCTGTAAAATGAGGGGGAGACAGTCCCTCCTTCATGGGGCTGGTGTTGAAGATTCAATGGTAAATGTGAAGGATGGGGCACTCTGGAGCGCAGAGAGGGATCAGTGTCTGCAGCAGCTTCCGAGCCTCTCATACCAGGCCCCTTGGGCCACCTGCAGGAGCCCCTGGCACTCTGGACACGCCCATGAGCTCACTTCACTTCACGCTGTTTCTCTCTTGGAGTGCCTTTCCCCCAGGCCCAGCTCCCGTGCTGCCTCTTTCAAGAAGCTCCCAGTCCTCACTGAATGGACATCATTTCCCCTCCTCCTCAGCCCCGTAATACTTTCTGTGGGCCAAGCGCTCCTGTTTCGCTTGTTCCCAACTACTTCATATCATGGCTCTTTATGCCCCTTTCTAATCTCTCGTACGTGGTGAAGAGGGCCCTGGTCAGATCCCCCGACACTTGAAATGGCACGTGATAGTTGCTCAGTAAATATGTCTGGACTTCAGTGCTCGGAGGCAGGGCTGACATTCAGCAGCTATGACCCAGAGTGGTTTGCCAGAATGGTTTATACCGGAAACTCCTGGCTGGAAGGCACCCTTCTCCTAAACATTCCAGTTATTGCCATTGCTTACGTGCATGGGGTGGCGGGGGAGCACCTGGTTCCCCTCCATCCACCTGTACCTGGAGCTCTGTGATGGTGGCGCAGAGGTAGAGTCTGCCTGCCAATGCAGGAGATCGATCATGGGTTCGATCCCTGGGTTGGGAAGATCCGAAATGGCAACCCGTCCCAGTATTCTTGCTTGGAAAAATCCCATGGACACAGGAGCCAGGTAGGCTACAGTCCACAGGGTTGCGAAGAATCGGACATGACTCAGCACTACCACCATCACCATTCATATGTCGAAGCTATAAGGCTCCTCAGAATGGGACTTGGAGACAGGATCTTTAAAGCGGAGACTAAGTGAAAATGAAGCCCATAGGGTGGACTAATCCAATCTTACCCACATCTTATAAGAAGAGGACGTTTGGCCATCCAAAGAGACACCAGGGAAGGGCATGCACAGAGGAAGGGCCATGTGGAGACACAGTGAGAAGGCGGCCATATGCAGGCCAAGGAGCCAGGCTTCTGCAAAACCAGCCCGGCGGACACCTAGAACTACTTCCAGCCTCCAAAATTGAATAAATGTTTGTTGTTTAAGTCACCTAGTCTGTAGTAGTTGGTCTAACAGCCCAGGCAGACTCGGAAAAGCTGTAAAGGGAGAAGGAACCAGTGGGCAAGGGAATGAGTGGGCTGAGGAGACAGGACTCTGGAGAGCTCCCCACTGACTCTCTAGGATCTGAATGATGGGGTCCGTAAGTCCATCCCCCTGCCCTCAGCTAGGAATGATTTTGGCTTAGAGGTGAATCTGTTCTTTTCTCCCCCAACCAAGAGATGTCATAACCTTCCTTGGAAACACACTCCCATTTTTAACAACCTGCTTTGCGAGTCCTTCCTCAACCAGGTTAAAGGCAGTAAGTGGCACCTTAAAAAAAAGTTGGTTTTTAAACTTAAGCCTCAACAAAGTGTGACTGTCCAAACTTTTGACAAAAGACCTTACAGTTTTCCTGCAATGAATCCAGCAATGGGTTCCGGTCACACTTAGAATAAAACCCCAATTCCTTACCAAGTTCTGGAGAGCAAGCAAGCCCTGCTGCTGCTGGTGCTGCTAAGTCACTTCAGTTTTTCCAGACCTTCCTCCTGCCCTTCTCACACTTCCTCACATCTGCTCCTCCAATTTGCCAAGATCAGGCCACCTCAGGTCCTTTGCACCTATTATTCCTGCTGGATCAGCCATCCCTGGCAGCTTCCACAGCCCCTCTGGCCCAGCATCAGCATCATTCAGCGAGCTCTTCAAAGACCCACACATGAGAGCCTCATGCACAGCAGCTCTGACTCCCCAAGTCGGGGTATCTGTATTCTTTAAACTCCCACACAAAGCCTGATGCACAGGCAGGGTTGGGGACCATGGCCCTAGATCTTCATCAAGTTGCTTCATCTTTGAGGCTTCAGCTCGAATGCCACCTCTGAGACACCCGTCCTGATCCCCAGCCCCTCAGGACACTCTAGCTCACTGCCTTGTTTATTCTTTCCACAGAACCCAACACCATTAAAACTGTCTACTCTCTTCATTTCCTGTCTGTCTCCCTCTACCGGGGTTTGAACCTCCCAGTGAAGGTGACTGGGCCTCTGTCTTCCTAGCCCCAGTGCAGAGCTGTTTTGGCCGACACAGGAGCCACATGCGTGGCGAATACTGGGCACTGGAAACTCCATTGAACTGAGATGTGATTCCATGTGGAACACTATCTGCATTTCGAAGAAACCATTTGAAGGACTTCCCTGGGGGTCCAGTGGCTAAGGTTCTGTGCTCCCAATGGAGAAGGCCCGGGTTCGGTTCCTCGTCCGGGAACTAGATCCCACAGCAGCAACTAAGACCCAGTGCAGTCAAAAAATAAATAAGTGTTTTTAAAAAATCACTTCTTTAAAAAAAATAATCCAAAGCAAAGAAACTGTAGAAAAAAGAGAGACATAAAATACTAGTATTCTGCAAGATGAAAAGTGTTCTGGAGATGAATTGTACACTAATGTGAATCACACTGCTATATCATACACTTAGAAATGGTTAAGATGATCAATTTCATGTTGTGTGTGTTTTAGTAAAATTAAAACTTTAAGGACTTCCCTGGCAGTCCAGTGGTTGAGAGTTCACCTGCCAAGGCTGGGGACATGAGTTCAGTCTCTGGTTCTCTGGTCCAGGAAGATTCCACACGCTCCAGGGTAACTAGGCCCGTGACCCACAACCTACTGAGCCCATGTACCTAGAGCCCGCACCAAGAGAAGCGACTGCAGTGAGAAGCCCACGCACCGCAACTAGAGAATAGCCTTGGCTCGCCACGACTAGAGAAAGGAAGACCCAGTGCAGCCCAAAATAAGTGAATACATAAATGAATGCTGCTGCTGCTAAGTCGCTTCAGTCGTGTCCGACTCTGTGCAACCCCATAGACGGCAGCCCACCAGGCTCCCCCATCCCTGGGATTCTCCAGGCAAGAACACTGGAGTGGGTTGCCATTTTCTTCTCCAGTGCATGAAAGTGAAAAATGAAAGTGAAGTCGCTCAGTCGTGTCCGACTCTTAGCAACCCCATGGACTACAGCCTACCAGGCTCGTCCGTCCATGGGATTTTCCAGGCAAGAGTACTGGAGTGGGGTGCCATTGCCTTCTCCCAAATAAATATTATTTATCTGTATATGTGTGTGTGTTAATTGCTCAGTCATTTCCGACTCTTTGCAACCCCATGGGCTGTAGTCCACCAGGCTCCTCTGTCCATGAAATTCTCCAGGCAAGAATACTGAAGTGGGTTGCCAGTTCCTGCTCCAAAATGAATAAATAAATAAATAAAAATTATTTATCTGTATAGGTTAGGAATAAAACCATGTTAAAAAACTTAAGGTATATTGAACATAGAAAATCTCAATAATTTTTAATATTGACTGCCTGTTAATGGGTCAATAAAATATATTATTAAAACAAATTTCACTTATTTCTTTGTTTTTACTTATTTTTTTCAATGTGGTTATTAGAAAACTTTAAGTTGTTATGTGGTTCAGATTTGTGGCTTGTGTTATATTTTTACTGATTAGTGCTGACCTAGAACCACAGCTGGCACACAGTAGGCACTTCAATACAAGTTGAATATCAAAATGAATACAGCTACTGCCAAAGAGGCGCTATTTTGGGACTTCTCTGGTGGTCCAGTCGTTAAGACTCTGCACTTCCACTTCAGGGGAGCGGGCTCAATCCCAGGTCGAGGAACTGAGACCCCACATCCTGTCCACCGTGCACTGCAGCAAAAAAAAAAAAAAGTGCTGTTTTGAGTGTAAGAGCAATGTTCTGTCTGCCAGGGGAGAATGGCGGTGCACTTACATAACCAAATCATCAAAATTAATAATTAATATCCATTGTTATGATGACAACATCAGCTGCAGTTGTGGAATACCTAATACGTACCAGGGACTGTCACAGCACTGTGCCCACATTATCTCATTTCATTCTCAAGTCAGTCCTTTAAGGGACCATTGTCTCCATAGGACAACCGGCTGCCCAAGGGCATCCAGCTGGTGAGGAGACAGGGTTGGCTCAGCCTCTCCAGAACACCTGCCCAGTCCAGGCCAGGCCCCACGTGCCATCCTATTATGAAGGACTTGCAGACCCTTCTTAAGCCAGACAATGAGCAGGGGCTTCTGGCTTCCAGAGTCTAGAGAAAACCCCCAGGAGGCAGTGAGTCCCTGTCCTCTGGGTCCAGGAAGAGAATGAAACCATTCATAAGCCCTGATCTCCTCGAGCTCACCCACCCAGATCCGGCTGCCAGCCCTCTCCGTTTCAAGGACTCCTGGAACCGGTCCTGGCCCAGGTGGTCATTCTTGCTCAAGGCGGTTGCAGTGGATGGCACTGGGCCCAGCCTGACCCGCCCGAGGGCCCTGCCCCATGCCCGAGGCCGCAGGGTCTGCGGTGCGGCCGCTCCCCTCCCGCCCTGTGGCTTTCAGGCCCAGAGTCACCTGAGACTCCATCTCTGGGGCTCAGATCGCTTGAGCAGGTGGTATTAATATCTAACGTGAGACCTTTCTGGAGGGGTCTTTGATCTTAAGATGCACAGATCAGGACCCTCTGGAATGGGGATGGGGTGCAACACATGGACAGAAAATTCTCCCATCTTTGGGATCCAATTCCATCTGTAAAATGTCGGTGTGAACTCGAGGAAACTGCTTGGGTCTGGTCAAAGAGACAGTGACTGAAGAAGCCAACGAAGACCTGGTTCCCCTGGCGACAGCTGGGTGTTAAGGAGCCTGACCTCAAAGGGAACAAAGATCCTGCAGTCTGGGGATCCTCAGAGCCCCAGCCTGTGAGCCAGTCAGTGGGTCAACCAGAACCTAGAGTAATGGTTCTCAAAGTCTGGCCCCAGATTGGCTGCTGCAACATTATCTGGAACTTGTTAGAAGGCAACTCCTCCGGCCCGACTCCAGACCTCCCGAATTGGAAACTCTGGGTTTGAACAAGCACTCTGGATTTTCACAGCCCCTAGAGATTCTGGGCCGTTCTAAACTTGAGAATCAAGGCCTACAGCCTACCGCCTCACTTCTCGAGTACCAAGACCAGCAGATTAGCCTCACCTAGCAGTTTGTTAGAGACACAATATTTAGGCCCCACTTCAGTTACAGAGTCAGAATCTGCACTTAGCAGCACACCCTGGGCCTCATGTCTATGCTAAGATTGAGGACACGCTGGCCTAGAGTTCCTTGCCGTTAAGTCAGGGGTCTCAAACTCAAATGTTTCCAGGGACCAAGCCGGTGATGTTAAAAAATAACGAAGCCAGGGACTTCCCTGGTGGTCCAGTGGTTAAAACTCTGCCTTCTAACGCAGGGCACATGGGTTTACTCCCTGGTTAGGGAACCAAGATCCCACATGCGTGTGTCTGTGTTCGGTCATGTCCGATTCTTTGTGACCTCATGGACTGTAGCCACCAGGCTTCTCTGTCCATGGGATTTTCCAGGTAAGAATACTGGAGTGGGTTGCCATTTCCTCCTCCAGGGGATCTTCCCGATCCAGGGGAATTGAACCCTCATCTCTTGCATCTCCTGCACTGCAGGCAGATGCTTTACCACTAGCCACATGCCATGGAGCAACTAAGCCTGAGCCACGAGAGAAGCCCGGGCACCACATCAAAGAGCCCTTGGCGCTGCATCAAAAGATCCTGCCTGCCACAACTGAGACCCAGTGCAGCCAAAAATCAATAAATAAATATGGTAAAAAATGAAGCCAGGTGAGATCCAGCTGATTATTGCTCTTCGGAAATGTGAGCCCAGGATGTCTAGATCTTCTCATTTTTTTCAAGAAATCTAGAAATCCAGATGCCAAAGTGAAAATTTCCTGATTTAAAAAAAATGGCTAGACTTGGACTTTCCTGGTGGCGCAGTGGCTAGGAGTCCACCTGCTAAGGCAGGGGACTCGAGTTTGATCCCTGGTCCAGGAAGATTCTACGTGCCTCAGAGCAACTAAGCCCGTGAACCACAACTACAGAAGCCCGCGTGACCAGAGCCTGTGCTCCGCAACAACAGAAGCCACTGCAGTGAGAAGCCCACACACCACAATGAAGAGGAGCCCCTGCTCGCTGCAACTAGAGAAAGCTCGTGCACAGCAATGAAGACCCAGCGTAGCCACCACAACTACAAAATTGCTGGACTTCCCTGCAGGTCCAATGGCTAAGGCTCCGTGCTCCCAATGCAGAGGTCCCAGGTTTGAGTTCCGGTCAGAGAACGAGAGCCCACATGCCAGAACTAAAGATTTCTGAATGCTAAAACTAAAAAATTCTGCATGCTGCAACTAAGTGATCTTATGTGATGCTATGTGCTGCAACAAAGATCTGGTGCAATCAAATAAATTAAAAAAAAATTACTGTGTGGATGATATAAAACCAGACCTACGGGGCACCAGAACTCAGGTGTTGGGGCAAGAGAGCTGTCTTCTCCCTGGGTGAGCTATCTGAGCTTGGGACAGCTCTGCCAGGCATGGCAAGAGGCATGCAGCAGGGCCTCTAGAAGGGCTGGGAGAGAACTTCTCAGACTCATCTGCATAATGGAATCGCTTGCAGATCTTTGAAATACTGATACCTGGCTCCCGCCTCCTGACAGTCTGATTTACTTGGTCTTGAACGTTCTCTGGGTTAGTTCCAAACTGCAGCAGAGTTTGAGAACCATTGGCCTGATAGAGCAGGCATTGGCAAACAGGACAGGCAGGAACAGTTTAGGCTTTTCATGTCACAGAGTCTCTGCTGCAGCTACTCAGTTCTGGCGTGGGAATGTAAAAGCAGCCAGAGATAGTATTAAATGACTGAGCATGGCTGTGGGTTGTGTGTGTGTGTGTGTGTGTGTTTGTTTGTTTTTTCCCTGGGGCGGTGCTGAATAGCTTGCAGGATCTTAGTTCCCGGACCAGGGATTGAACCTGGGCCATGGCAGTGGAAGCATGGAATCCTCACCACTGGACCGCCAGGGAATTCCCAGCATGGCTGTGTGTTCATTTTCGGTTTTGTTGCTGTTTTTTCTTTCTTTCTTTTTTTTTTTAGTTTTATTTATTTATTTGGCTGTATCCAGTCTTAGGCTTCCCGGGTGGCTCTAGTGGTAAAGAATCCGTCTGTCAGTGCAGGAGACGAAAGAGATGCAAGTTCGATCTGTGGGCTGGGAAGATCCCCTGGAGGAGGGCATGGCAACCCACTCCAAACTCCATGGACAGAGGAGACTAGTGGGCTATAGTCTATGAGGTTATAAAGAGTCGGACACGACTGAAGCAGCTTAGCACGCACACACGCACACCGGGTCTTAGATGGGGCACGCAAGCTCTTTGACCTTTTTGTTTCGGCATATGTGATCTTGTTTCCTGACCAGAGATCAGACCTGGGCCCCTGCATTGGAAGCGTGGAGTCTCAGCCACTGGAACACCAGGGAAGTCCCATAGCTGTGTTTTAATAATCCTTTCTTTATGAATCCTGAATTTTGAACTTCATGTAGTTTGCATGTGTCACAGAATACGATTTTTTTCTCTGGATTTTTTTTTTTTTCCCAACCACAGGAAAAAACCATTCTTGGCTCATGGACTGCACAGACTTGGCCTTTGGGCCATAGTTTGCCAACCTCTGGGCTGGAGGAAATGAATTGAGGGCATGGAGGCTTGGACTGCAGGCCTCCTTCTTCTTCCTGCTATTTACCCACACAATCTCTGAAACCTTAGCAGCACGGGATTATGAAAAGGTTATGTTGACAAGGCCCGATCAAGTATTGACTTGGTCTGGCTCTGGGCCAACAACGTCAGATTAGAACCTAAGTCCTTCATCACCCTGGCAGGATTTCAGGGAGCTGCCTTCCAGTGGGAAACTCTGAGCCCACCTCCCTGGCTGGAGATGTCATTGACCCCTAACATGTAGTGACCATTTAGCTTGACCTGCATCATCTTACAGAGAAGGCAATGGCACCCCACTCCAGTACTCTTGCCTGGAAAATCCCATGGACAGAGGAGCCTGGTAGGCTGCTGTCCATGAGGTTGCTAAGAGTCGGACACGACTGAGCGACTTCACTTTTCACTTTCATGCACTGAAGAAGGAAATGGCAACCCACTCCAGTGTTCTTGCCTGGAGAATCCCAGAGACAGAAGAGCCTGGTAGGAGGCTGTCTATGGGGTCGCACAAAGTTGGACACAACTGAAGCGACTTAGCAGCAGCAGCAGCAGCATCATCTTATTTCCTTCTCACTCCTCAAGAGAGAGAGGACTAGTATATGCTCATGTGTATTATTATACACCCATTTTTAGATGAGAAAACAGAGGCAAAACGAGGTCAGGTGATTTTCCTAAAGTCACAGAGTGAGAGAAATAGAACAGAATTGAATCCATGTCTGCTTGACTCTAGAGGCTGCTCTCATAACCACTCTGCCATATCACCTCTCAATAATCCATCACATCACCGGTCAATATGACACTCAGAGACAACCTTCTCAAGGACAAGCTTTGGGCAGCACACCTGGGCTCTCTGCATCTCACCTCGAATCCAGACACCAACCAACCTTCTCTGCTTTGAGCTGCAGTCAGATCTGGGACGTACAAGATAGATTCTGTGTCCACTCCAGGAAGAGGGAGGCTAGCACAGCGGTCCCGTGTGACTGTGCAGGTTTTGCACCGCACAACTCTTGGGGGTATTGTTCACAACGTATTCTGTGTGAATGGCACCTGTGGATCTGCGGAGCTGGAGGCTGGAGGTGAGATGCTCAGAGCTGCCTGGCCTAAGAGTGGCCTTGGGTGCCCACTATTACTGCCGTTCAGAAACAATTCATCCCAAAGAGAGGCGGCCCCAAAGGGAATGCCACTATAGATGGTGAGGGTTTAGGCAGGCAGCTTTGGGGAGTCCTTTGGGTCTGGGGCAGGGAGCAGCTGGCTCTTACTGGAACCTCCTCTATCCAGTTCGGAAAACTGGATCTTGCTCCCTGATCTCTCTCGGATTGGACTGACCGCAGCTCCAGCTCTGAACTCTCAGCCCCACTCCAGGTGAAAGGTCTCCATCTCTTTCCTCCACACCCTGCCTTGTTGGAAAGAAAGAAGGGCCCTTGAGTGTTCTCTCCAGTGCTGACCCCAAACTGCCCCACACCAGCCCTCCAGTGCCGGTTCTCACACACTGAGCAACACCTGCCCCTGGCTACCCAGGGCTGCAGGGAATTCCCAGCCCAACGCCCCCAGCTCTCCCCTTCACTGCTGCCCTTGCCAGAGTGTTTTCCTGTGTTTGCTTTGCTTTTATGATTTGAGCCAGGCCCTGTGCCAGCACTTTACATGCACCAGCTCATGTGACCCTCGTCAGATCCCCAGGAGGCAGCAACTATGATTACTCTCATTTTACAGACAAGGGCTTGGAGAGATTCAGAGAGGTTAAATCAATACCCAGAGCCACACAGGTAGAAAGTGTCAGAGGTAGGAATCAATTTGGGTCTTTTAGACTTTGGAGCCTACTTCTTTATCTTTCTGGGGGACGAATGTGTCATGTCCTCTAGGTCTGTTTCCCTGCGTGCAGGTTGGGCCTTAGGGCTGGGAAGCCATGCGGGTGAGCATGATGTTGCTGTTGGTGATGATGGTGGTGAAAGAGGAGACGATGAGAATAATGGGGATGGTGGTGATGATGGTGAAGATGCAGCTGATGAGATAAGAGGATGGGATGATAATGATGGCGGTGATGATAATGATGAGGATGGTGGTGACGATGACCATGATGTACCCACTTATAAGGGGGATAGTGCAGACCGCGTGATGCAACTCAGGTCAAACATTGCTCACCATGCCGGTTCTATAATCAGCAGTCTATAAGTGTTGCATCAGCTGAGGTCTCTGTGCTCTAGACCTCCAGAGTGGGTTCCACTGCCTTGTTAAACAAGCACCTTCCTCCTCAAACACTAGGTGAAAGGCATGAATCAGAGACAAGAAAGGGGGAAAAGGGTAACATTTTTCTCTGTTGGTCCCTCCTGTCTCCTGCTAAGTCTCCATTCTTGCCAGCCTCTGAAATCTAGCTTGGCTTTGGAACTGAGTTCCTGGGAGGGAGGCCTGGCCTTGGCTGGTTTCCTGGCCCCCGGGTGGCCATCTCCCCCGGCCTCCAAGGAGATTTGGAGGCTAAGAAAGTGGTGCCCCGTAAGGGGTTTCTGCCCCAGGAATCACAGCCACATGCAAGCTGGGCTCTGGTCTGCCCACTTTCTGTTGGGAGAGATTAGGATCTTCACCCCCACAGTGACCCAGGGGAGGTCCTGCAGGAGTGAAAACCCCTGAAACCTTATACTCCACTGCCAGTGAGTCAACAGCTTTGAGAGCCATTGTCATGGAGTAAAAATTTCTATTCCTCCTCCACACTCATCTGGAAGCCGAGGAGAGGAAGGGTGAGCTCTGTGATCAGACTGCTTGAGTTCGAATCCCAGTCCAACCATTTGTTAGCTCTGTGTGACCTTGGGCAAATGACTTAACTTCTCTAGCCTATTTTCTGATCTGCAAAATGCAGACAACAACCTGTTTCACTGGACTGTTGGAAGAGTATGATGAGATCACGCAGTGAGAGAACTCAATCTCTCCAAAGGTCAAGTGAGGGAGAGGGTACCTTTATGGTCACTGAACAAATTCTATGCTGTAACCCGGCATGTAGAGCACACTTTAAAGTGCCACCTATTATAATTACTGTAGAGGGGAAAGCCACATGGGTCCCACCAACATATATCTAATGAGCCGTATCTTGTGTTGAGAAACTAAAGTCAGTCCATCCCTGTGTACAAGGCAAGCAACCAACATGGATCCCAGGCAGAGCGGCTGCACCTCCTCCAGTGACTGAGATGGTTTGGGGGTTGACTGCAGGGAGGTTTTTTCTAGCCCATTAGATTCTAAGATCCAATAAGAAAACAGCCTCTCCCATCCCAGGCCCAGGCATCAGGGGCCCTAGCGGAAGTTCAAGAGTGGGGGTGAGGATGGAGGGGGCCTCTCAGGATGAGGTGGGGGTCGAGGAGTCTCCTGGGGGCTGAGAGATGCAGCTCACTCAGCTCTGGATCGCCAGGGCCTAGTCCATCACCGGCACTCATCCAGCACCTGTCATTTATTCACTCAACCAATATCATTATCATGCAAGGAGATCAAACCAGTCAATCCTAAAGGAAATCAATCCTGAATATTCATTGGAAGGATTGATGCTGAAGTTGAAACTTCAATACTTGGGCCACCTGATGCGAAGAACTGACTCATTGGAAAAGACCCTGATGCTGGGAAAGTTTGAAGGCAGGAGGAGAAGGGGACGACAGAGAATGAGATGGATGGATGGCATCCCTGACTCGATGGACATGAGTTTGAGCAAACTCCAGGTGTTAGTGGTGGACAGGGAAGTCTGGTGGGTTGCAGTCCATGGGGTCCCAGAATCGGACACGACTTAGCGATTGAACAACAACAAAACATCATTGAGAGTCTACAGAGAGCTGGGGCTATAGCAGTGAAGCAGTAAAAAAAAAAACAAACAAACAAAAACAGACAAAATCTGTCCCCTGAAGTAGTTTAAATCCCTGCGAACTAGTGTCGTAGGCTTCAGGAAACACTCCTGAAATTATTCCCCAATTCTGGGAAATGTGTCTGATTCCTCCCTCCCCTTCCCCCACCCTTTTCCTCCAGGTTCTGCCTTCTATTGGGGGTGGGGTGGAGATTTGCCCAAAGGGTAGGTCGTCCTGTGGCCAGACTGCCACCCACTGTCATCAGGTGTTCGAGGGGTCAGAGAGGGTGAGGCCCAGCCCGGCTCCCGCTCCTCCAGCCAGCAAGCTGCAACCAACCCATCCATCCTCCGCTGGAATATCACCCCTCCCTGGACACACACACCCAGGCCCAATTCTGATCTTTCAACTTGCCCTGAATTCTATAGGAGTTTCAGACTTTTCAGCCCAGAACTCTCCTCCCTTTGCCCCACCCTCATCTCTTTCCAAAGCGGGGCTTGAACAGCATTTCTGGAGTTAACTGGAACAGTAAGAAGGGTGTGGCCCAGGAATGAGGGTCAATTATCTGCTGGCCACAGAGCTAAGGTGCTGGGCTTGCTTAATGACGCCCCTGCAGGACGCCCTATTGTCCCCAGTCCACAGGCCAGGGCTGGGACTCAGAGGTCAAGTACCTCACCCGCAAGGTCACACATAACTGAGCTGCAACTCCAGCCCATTGAACTCCCAAACGCTTAATGGTTACATAAGTGAAAGTCGCTCAGTCGTGTCCGACTCTTCGCAACCCCATGGACTATACAGTCTACGGAATTCTCCAGGCCAGAATACTGGAGTGGGTTAGCCATTCCCTTCTCCAGGGGATCTTCCCAACATAAATGAGTGTCCAAAGAAGAGAATTAAAGCATCTGGGGGATTTTAATACTTAAAACATGGCAGCAAGGCTCTGGGGGACAGGAGCTGTCTCCCCAGATAGCCTGTGGTAAATTAGGACCTCCAAGACCCTCCTTCCACCTGGGAGCACCCAGCATGGGGCAAAAGCATGTCTAACCATTTCACATTCCTCCCAATCTCTAAAACAGCCCTTCCAAAGCTGCCTTCAGGCCCACAGCCTCAGACCCTGAAGGTTCTCTGTGGTCTGTGGTCTCTCTCACAGCCAAACTCCTCCTCACCGTGGCGCAAACCGCTAAGAAAGGACAATAGTGATCCTCCTGGGGTGCAGGGTAGGGCCTTTCAACTGGGGAAATCAACGAACTCCACACACAGACACAGGTAAGAGCGGAATTTCAGGAATCAGCTTGTTTGGGGAGGTTGTGCTCCAGCTCCGGCTTAAGGGCCTTGATGCAACAGGTGCAGGGGTGGCTCCTGAAGGAGGTGTGCCAGGCTTCTCAGGCTGCAGTCCAGGCCTCGGTTTGGAAATGAGCTCCCAGGCACATCAGGAAAAGCGAGGCTGAGGGCCTCCGATCCTCAAGACTCTCGCCATCAGGAGGCACTGTGGGGGAGGGGAAGTTTGGGCTGAAGCTGGGCTCTGTTGTTATCTCTGTGGGGCCTCTTGGGAAAATCCCGGAACCCCCTGGAGCCCCTTACTGCCCCATCCTTCATCAGCTGGGCTCCTGTTACCTTATCTTGGTCTCCCCAGCTCACTCCCCACAACCACCCAGGGAAGTCCTCCAGATTAAGGTCAGTCCCCTGAATCTTTGCTGCTTTGAGACTATTCCCTTTGGGTGAAAAAAAAAAAAATTCCTCTTTTAAAAACAAAAATGCTAAGACTTTCAGGCTTATTTCAAGTCTATTTTCTTAACAATTACTTAGGATTTACTGTGGGCCAAGCATTGCTCTAAGCACTTGACACCTTTAATCCTAGTAACATCCCTAATGGGATGAGAATTATTATTACCTTCAGTTTACAGATAAGGAAACTGAAGCACAGAGAGGTTAAGCTAACCTGACTGAAGTCACACAGCCAGTAAGTGACAGAGCCAGGATTCAAATCTATGTAGGTAAGGAGGCCACAGGTTTAGAACTGCTTCATCTTTGGCGGCTTCCCACCAGCCAAGATGATTTGTCTGACTATTCTGTAATTTCACACTACGGAAATGCATTAAAACTTTTTTTTTTTTTTTGCAAATACAAAGTGACAGAAAAATACAGATGGTGCTTTTATGAACTCCTTATATATAAACTCACTCCACTTGAGTCTGCTGATTTTAATATTTGATCCAGTGGCCGATTCTAGCTTTCTTATCCTCCTAAACCTGACCTCCTACTTCCTACGTTCAAGAGCTGCAGAGCAAGCACTTTATATGGATAAAGGCTTTAAGTTCTTGCAGGATTTCTGTGAGCCAGGTACTGACAACCCATTTTGCATGTGGGAAAACCGATGCTTTAAAGAAGTACACACACTTGACCAAGTACACACAGTGGAATCAAGGACTAGAACCAAAGCAATCTGATATCAAAGCCCTTGTTTTTTTTTTTTTTTTTTTTTTAATCATCCCTAAATTTTTTTCACTGTGACAAAATGCACAACATAAAATTTACCATTTTAACCTTTCTTTTGGTAAAGATTAACATCAACATTCAGGTTGAAACATAATTATCTTACAAAGACTGTAAACTGAAATGTCATCACTGACTTGCAAGGTGCCACACCAGTCCCCTTGAAGCCTTTCCTGCCTGTTTCTTACATCAAAGGAGTAATATCCATTCCACAAAATAAAAATTAAAGTAGCCTTGGCTTAGCAGCAATTACATTTTCAATTTTCCCACCCAGCTAATTGTTTCAAAACTAACTTGCTAATATGCTGTTGGGATAGAAAGAAAGTGAAGTCGCTTAGTCCTATCCAACTCTTTGCGACCCCATGGACTATAACCTATCAGGCTCCTCTGACCATGGGATTTTCCAGGCAAGAATGGAGTGGGTTGCCATTTCCTCCTCCAGGGGATCTTCCCGACCCAGGGATCGAACTCAGGTCTCCTGCATTGCAGGCAGACACTTTACTGTCTGAGCCACCAGGGAATAAATTTATTCATAATAGACGCGAGATAAAGGGTCGCCATTTTAACCATTTTTAAGTGTACATTTCAGTGTCATTATGTATTTCCACTATCGTGCAACCATCACCATTTGTCTATCTTCAGAAAAATGTCATCATCCCAACCAGAATGAAACTCTACCCGTTAAACACAAACTCCCCATCCACTCTTCCTCCTCTGCCCCAGGTAACATCTTTTCTACTTTCTCTCTGCACTTGCCTATTTCAGGCACCTCACATAAGTAAAATCATACAATATTTGTTCTTTTGTGATAAAGGCCCTGCCTGAAACAGTTAATTTCATTTTTATTTGAACACATATTATATAATTTGGGTCACAATCAAAGGGGGAATCAGAGAAGGCAATGGCACCCCACTCCAGTACTCTTGCCTGGAAAATCCCATGGACGGAGGGGCCTGGTAGGCTGCAGTCCATGGGGTCGCTAAGAGTCGGACACGACTGAGCGACTTCACTTTCACTTTTCACTTTCATGCATTGGAGAAGGAAATGGCAACCCATTCCAGTGTTCTTGCCTGGAGAATCCTAGGGACGGGGGAGCCTGGTGGGCTGCCATCTATGGGGTCGCACAGAGTCGGACATGACTGAAGTGACTTAGCAGTAGCAGTAGCAAAGGGGGAATTAACCTTATCTCTAGTATCATGCTTGTTTTAAATAAGGAGAAGGAAGATACATGTGGCTGGATTTTATAACACTAGCAACTGTACAAAGGGAAAAAACATCTAATGGGTACTAAATTGTATGCTTCCTATTCATCAGTTTCCTTCCCCAAGTCAATCAGTAGCACCAGCTTCTAGTGTGCCCTCCAAATCCTAATATGTATATACAAATCTACACATATATATGCATATTGAGTCCCTTTTTCTAGTTATCTACTTTATTTTACTTTAAACTTTTTTTTTCATATTGGAGTATTAACTTATATGCAGAGTACATCATGAAAAATGCTGGGCTGGAAGAAGCACAAGCTGGAATCAAGATTGCTGGGAGAAATATCAATAACCTCAGATATGCAGATGACACCACCCTTATGGCAGAAAGTGAAGAGGAACTAAAAAGCCTCTTGATGAAAGTGAAAGAGGAGACTGAAAAGTTGGCTTAAAGCTCAACATTCAGAAAACGAAGATCATGGCATCTGGCCCCATCACTTCATGGGAAATAGATGGGGAAACAGTGGAAACAGTGTCAGACTTTATTTTTGGGGGGCTCCAAAATCACTGCAGATGGTGATTGCAGCCATGAAATTAAAAGACGCTTACTCCTTGGAAGGAAAGTTATGACCAACCTAGATAGCATATTCAAAAGCAGAGACATTACTTTGCCAACAAAGGTCCATCTCGTCAAGGTTATGGTTTTTCCAGTAGTCATGTATGGATGTGAGAGAAAGCTGAGTGCCGAAGAATTGATGCTTTTGAACTGTGGTGTTGGAGAAGACTCTTGAGAGTCCCCTGGACTGCAAGGAGATCCAACCAGTCTATTCTAAAGGAGATCAGTCCTCGGTGTTCTTTGGAAGGAATGATGCTGAAGCTGAAACTCCAGTACTTTGGCCACCTCATGCGAAGAGTTGACTCATTGGAAAAGACTCTGATGCTGGGAGGGACTGGGGGCAGGAGGAGAAGGGGACGACAGAGGATGAGATGGCTAGATGGCATTACCGACTCGATGGACGTGAGTCTGAGTGAACTCCGGGAGTTGGTGATGGACAGGGAGGCCTGGCGTGCTGCAATTCATGGGTCAGACATGACTGAGCAACTGAACTGAACTGACAGCCAATTAACAAATAATGTGATAGTTTCTGATGAACAGTGAAGGGACTCAGACATACATATACATGTATCCATTCTCTTAAACTCCCTTTTTAAAATACATACAAATGCGCACACACACACACACACACACATGTGGTAGAACACTATACGCTGTTCTATACCTTGCATTTTTCTTATAACAAAACATCCAGGAGATGGTTTCACATTTATTCATAAAGAGCTATTGCTGTCTTTTAATTGACTGCATCATATTCTCTTGCATGGCTGTACTGACATGTACAGTACTTAATTCCCCTCTGGTGGCTGTTTAGCTAATTTCCAATCACTTGCTCTCACACAACACTGAGTCTCTTTGTTCTAACAGAATGTGTCCAATGCAACGATATCCACAGGATAAATTTCAAGAGGTGAAGTGGCAGAGACAGAGGTTGTGAGCATCGTAAATATCAACAGTTTTCCTAACTCCCGCCCCACCACCCCTGCAGAGATTGCCCAATATGTGCTCCCACCAAGGAAGTCTGAGAATCCTGGTGTCTCCACCAGCACTGGGTGTTACCCAGCAATCCGGCACGTGGAAAACAGAATCGACGTGGTTTTGTTGTGCACTTTTGTTTTCAGAGTTGGGCATCTTTTCATCTGTTTGAATTCCATTTGTATTTCTTTTGATGTAAACAGCTGAATCATATCCTCTATTCCTTTTTCCTTCCATTTTTCAAACAGGTGGTTGATCTCTAATTTGTAAGAGCTCTCTATGAAATTAACTCTGTCATAAAAGTGGCATATATTTTTATTAGTTGGACATGACTGGGCTTATGTCTTTTTGTGTGTTATGGTCATGTCAGTTCAGTTCAGTCGCTCAGTCATGTCTGACTCTTTGTGATCCCATGGACTGCAGCATGCCAGGCTTCCTGTCCATCACCAGCTCCCCAAGCTTGTTCAAACTCATGTCCATCGAGTCGGGGATGCCATCCAACCATCACAACTTCTGTCGTCCCTTTCCCCTCCTACCTTCAATCTTTCCCAGTATCAGGGTCTTTTCCAAGGAGTCAGTTCTTTGCATCAGGTGGCCAAAGTATTGGAGCTTCAGCTTCAGCATCAGTCCTTCCAATGAATATTCAGGATTGATTTCCTTTAGGATTGACTGGTTTGATCTCCTTGCAGAGGTCATGTAGAAATAATTAATTTTTATGTAGGCCGACTTAGTAACTTTTACCTTCAAGGCAAGGCCCTTGCTTCTACCCATTAGGCTGTCTGGCCTCTCTGCTCTGATCAGCGATTTGAGGAAGACATGTAGAGTGGGTCTGCTTCTCCCTAGGAGGTCCGCTACAAAACACGATTGTCCAACCTGGACTTGGGCCTGGACACATGATCTCAAGGCTCTGAGGGAGAAGAGACAGCCCACGAAGGCCCCCAGGCACAGGCAGTCTGTAATTGAGGGCTTTCATAATGGAGGGGGACAGCTCCTTAGCTGCCTGGGGCATCCTGCCCTGGAGAACAACTCCTCTGAAAGTCAAATCTTGTCCCCAGATTCTCAAGGTGGGCCCCCTGGAGGCTGTGAGACTAGAAGGGAGAGCAAACTCTCAAGAATAAAAACCCCAGGACTTCCCTGGTGGTGGTCCAGCGGTTGAGAATCCACCTTGCAATGCAGGGGATGTGAGTTTGATCCTTGGTCAGGGAACTAAGATCCCACATGCCTCGAGGCAACTAAGGCCTCGAGCCACAACTCCTGAGCCCATACACCACAACTAGAGAGCCCGTGTGCCGGAACGGTGCAATGAGGATCCCGAGTGCTGCAACTAAGACCGAATGCAGTCAAATAAATAAATATAAAAAAATAAAAGCCCCACAAGGCCTCGGCAACTTTCTTATCTGTAAAGAAATGGTTCTTTCCAGCCTCCTGTGCTGAAGGGGATGTGCTGTTGCTTGGTCTTGGTGAGGACAGAATTCTCACCACCTACCCATTCTTCTAGCTGGAGGTGGAGGCAGGTGGCCAAGGAGGATCTCATTTGAAGGTTTTCTCCAGGTCAGTGAATCTGAAATTTCAGCATTCATGAGAACCATCCGAAGAGCTTGTTAAAATACAGGTTGCTGGGCCATCCCTCAGGGTCTCCAATTTAGAAGGTCTAGATTGGGTCTGCGGAGAAGGCAATGGCACCCCACTCTAGTACTTTTGCCTGGAGAATCCCATGGATGGAGGAGCCTGGTAGGCTACAGTCCATGGGGTCACAAAGAGTCGGACATGACTGAGCGACTTCACTTTCATTTTTCACTTTCATGCATTGGAGAAGGAAATGGCAACCCACTCCAGTGTTCTTGCCTGGAGAATCCCAGGGATGGGGGAGCCTAGTGGGCTGCTGTCTATGGGGTCGCACAGAGTCAGACACGACTGACGTGACTTAGCAGCAGCAGCAGCAGATTGGGTCTGAGAATCTGCATTTTGACAAAAGCTCGAGGTGATGTTGATGTTTCTGGCCCAGAGAGATCCACTAGCCCCGGACATTTTCTCCCTGGGGACCCCCATCTCAGGCTGGGCAGTGGTGTGAGTTCTGGTGAGAAGCCTAGAGCAACATATTCCATCACAACAACAGCAGCAACTGCTCTGTGCCAGGGACTGTGCTGAAGGCTGCATGTTCAATCTCATCTCATCCTCACGCCAAGCCCACCCAGTAGGCTTCACTAGTACTACCACCACTTTCCAATGAGACAACAGGAGGCTCAGAGAGGGGACACGGGCTTTAGAATCAGACAGATCTGGGGTCTGATTTCAGTTCTGCCACTGAACCATAGTCTGAGCTCTTGAGCAAGTGGCTTACCTTCCTGAGCCTCTAATTCATCAGTAAATGGTGACCAAAAAACCTGATTCCTGGGGTATTATGAGGATGAGGGGGAGTGGGGATTACAAGGGCACCTGCACACAATAGATGCAGAAAAAATGTACCTCCCCTTTCCTGAGATCCTCATCCTTTTCTGTCTCCCCAGATTCATCTTCCTGCCTCTCCCTATACTCTGAGATACCTTACCTAAAGTAACACTGGACCATTGTCACTTCCTAAACGTGATCTACCCGGTCATGCTCCCAGGGCTTTGGAAAGGCTATTTCCTTTGTGTGGAAATGCTTTTCTCACTCTATTGCTCCAGAGAAACTCCTATTCATACTTCAAAACCCATCTTAGAAGTCCCCTCCTTTTGTCACTTTCCTTGTAATGTTGTCCTCCTCCTGACCTTGGGCAGAAAAAATATCCAGGATTGCAGCATCTTCTTTGAAGAAAGAGCTTAAAGTGTTACTTTCATTCCTTCCTTCCTCTTTCACTTGTGCTCCCCCAACATTTTATATGGAGTACAATTTGGAATACAAATTGCCCTCCTATAGGGGTCAGACAGGTTACACCACCAGCAAGCATGATCATCATCAACACTTAGTGTATTTCATGCACCTGGCCCTGTTGTAAGAGGCTGAGGTTTGCTGATTCATTTAATGCTGAAAATAGTGTTTGAGAGAAGTGCTGCTTATTATCCCTCTTTTCCATACGAGGAAATCGAATTATAGAAGTGCTAAATTGGATTTCCCTGGTGGCAGTGGATAGGAATCTGATTGCCAGTAAAGGGGACACAGGTTTGATTCCTGGTCCAGGAAGATTCCACATGCTGTAGAGGAGCTGAGCTCGTGCTTCACAACTACTAAGCCTGAGCTCTAGAGGCTGCGAGCAGCAACTACTGAAGCCCAAGCGCCTGAAGAGCCTGTGCTCCACAACGAGAGAGGCCACCGCTATAGAAAGCCCATGCACAGCAACTCGAGAGCAGCCCCTTGCTCTCTGCAACTAGAGAAGGTCTGCATAGCAACAAAGATCCAGCACAGCCAAAAAAATAAATAAATAGAGCAGTGCACAAATGTGAAAAAAATATAAAATTTTCAAAAAGATCAAAAAATTGTCCCCCAAAAAAAGTGCTAGATAATTTGCTTTGATCACACAACTAATCCATGCCAGAGCTGGGATGCAGAAGCTGGCTATGGAGTCTGAGTTACTAACTTTTATAGTATGCTGCTCTTTATGCTTAAGGGGTGGGCCAGCTGGGGACTGTGCCACCCTTGAGGGTACCTGCCCCATGCCAGGGGGCAGCCAAAAGTTAGGGCTGGAGTTGTCAGCTTTTCTGATCCTCTCTTCTCAGGAGGATCCCCAAATCCTAATCTCCCAGCTTTTAAAATCTTGGGAGTAAGTTAGAATTTCAAAAGGAGCATGGGCCTCACAAAAGCTGCGCACAGGTCTGCTTTGCGCGGACCGTGGCTCAGTTTGTTTCTGTATCTTAGCTCAGGGCCAGGTGCACAGTAGGTCCTTTGTAGGTGACATGATACTTCCGGACCCCACTGTGAGTTGGGCGTGGCTCCCATTAGCTGAGGTCTCACCCTCCGTCTCACTCAGCGCTGGGATTCTCTGCCCTGCACTGGGATGTGGATGAGGTCCCAAATGGTGGCCCTGAGTGTCACCCCCTCCCTGGGGCCATTGCTGGGTCTTCTCTGTCCAAGATAAGACTTCCTGCTTTCTGAGTGCTGACAACGTACTAAGTGCTTGGTTTTGTCATCCCACTGACCCACTCAACAGTTCTGGGAGGCTGCCCTTGTTACATCATCCCATGTTACAGATGTGAAACTGCGGCTCAGACACTGGAAGGGAATTATTGCCCAAGCTGGGAAGTGGTGGAGCTGGGACTGTAATGCAAAGAGCTGGGATTCCAGCTTCCCCCAGCCAGCTGTCATCAGAGCTTCCACCAAACTTTTGACAGTCCCGGCCCACAGTCTAGACTAAGGACACTCCCAAGGCACAGCCTGGACCTGGAAAGTCTGTGGTACACAAGGAGGACCCTAGACACTCTAGTCTGTCAGACATGGTTCCTAAGTCCTTCCATTTCCTACTGGACGGTGGGGATGGCATTGCGAGTATGTCTAGAGGAAACTCCTAGACACGGTCTCTTATGGGAATTCTGCCCACTGGGGCCTGGACATCAGGGCTTGTGGCCTGGCTCAATCCCAGGCCTTTCAGCTCAGCAACAACCACAGATAGGGGGTTCAGGGTTTGTCTTTGTCTACAGACAGAAGGACAGAGATGTGTATACGTGCACCTGTGCGTGGCTGTGTGCCTTGTGTATGTGTGCATGGCACATGCGTGTGCAATGGGGAACAGAGAACTTGTCCCCCAAATTCAGATCCTTCAAGTTATTGTAGGGCAAAGAACAAAGAAATCTTATTTCACCCAGAAATGTTAATTTATACAAGAGGTTGAAATATAAAACAGTCATCTGATTTTACAACTTAAATACTCAGCAATAGGCATATCCATGGGCTTTCCTGTGGCTCACAGGGTAAAGAATCCGCCTGCAATGCAGGAGACCTGGGTTTGATCCCTGGGCTGGGAAGATCCTTTGGAGAAGGGAATGGCTACCCACTCCAGTATTCTTGCCTGGAGAATTCCATGGACAGAGGAGCCTGGTGGGCTACAGTCCAGGGGATTGCAAAGAGGTGGATGCCACTGGGGGACTAACACCACTATCACCTGGCAAATCCATGGTGGAAAACAAGGCAGCAGTTAAAATAAATAAGCTGGCTTTATACGCAGCCACTTGGATAACTTTCAAAGCAACTATAACTGAGTGGAGAGGGGTGGCAAGTTGCAGAAGGATGCTGGATGTACTGTACCATTTCTAGGAAACATCCACCCACGTTACTATGCAGCTTACATACTTTCTATGGATACACATCTATGTGACTGCACGGGTGTAAGAAAGACCTAGAAGGAACACCCCAAATTATGAAGGCGGTAACCTTTGGAGGGGGGAGGGCAGGGATTACAGACAAAGGAGATCGGATGAGTGTATATTTCTCCTTGGATTGCACAGTTCAGTGGGCAGGCAGGTGGGGTCATTGGTCATGCAGGGGATGCTTAGGTTCAGGGAACTAGTCACACAAGCCTCCCGCGTGGACTGAGGACTGAGCTGTCGGGGTCAATCCATTGCTTTGGTTGTTCTGCCCTCACTCCAGTGGAGATGGGCAGATGTCTGTGTGTGGGGGGTGGGGGGGGGCGGGGGTGGATCGGGCGTGGTTGGAGGAGCTGTCCCGCCCCCTGTGGATGGAGAAGCTCTGTGGCTTCCTCCCTAAACCTCCCCCGGCCTCAGTTTCTCCCTCCAGACTAGACGACAAGGTCCCGCTTCAGCGGCACACATTCTGCCCCCAACCCCGCCCCCACCCCTGCCCAGCCCACCCAAGTGTTGGCTTAACGCTTCTCTGGGGAACAGAGACCAGGGCCTTCGGAGCTGGCCTCCCCCGCGCTGGGCAGTCTCAAGGGGAACACTCATTGAAGACACGCCTGTTCCCCAGAGGGAGGCTGGTCGAGGAGGCTAAGGTGAGCGAGCTCTGCGGTCAGACTCCTCGGGTCCAAATCTGGGCTCAGCAACTTGTCCCAAGGACCCAGGGAAGCTGCTCCGGCCTCTGGCCCTCAGTTTTCCCCTTTGTTAAATGGAAACACCAAGAAGACACCCTAATTTCAGCCACGCGTTGTGCGTCCAGGCGCCTAGCTCTCAGGTGTCGCTGTTGTCACCCTCCCAGAGGACCTCGCATCCCGCCCCTTCGGTGCCGAGGACGCCGCCGCCCTCTCGGCCGCCCCCGACGGCGCACTCATCCGACACCTCGGCTCGCGTCCAGGGGTCTTCCCCTCTCCATCCTCCGCGGCGGTCGCCCTGCGCCCGAGGCCGGGTCCCAGCAGTGCCGCCGGGGCGAGCGCCGAGCGCCCTCGGGTGGGAAACGGCTGGGCGGGCGGCGGGGAAAGCGCGGAGCCCGGCGTCGGGGTCATACCTGCTTCCCGCGGCGGCTCGGGATGCGTGCGGCGGCGGCGGCGGCGGCTGGCGGCGGCGGGCGGGCGGCTCTGGCGGCGGCGCCGCGAGCGCGCGGAGACACAGACGGGGAGGGAGCCGGCAGCGGGGCGGGGAAGCCCGGGAGCGTGGCGGGCGGGGCTTGGCGAGGCCGTTGGTCGGGCCACCGCACCGCCCGGCTCCCCGCGGCCCTTCTTTCTCCCTCTGCCCCCAAACGAGCTCCGGCCTCGCGCGCTCCCTTGTTCCCGTGTCCACATCCATGTCTCCCCAGCTCATCCACCCAGACCCTTGCGCACACACCCCCGCATTTCTCCTCCCACATCCAGACGCGTGGCACAGATCCGTACACACAGACCCCGTCATCCGTCATCCTCGTGTTCCCAGACAGACCACTGTCCCAGCAGCACACACATGCCCTGCACAGAGCCCCAGCCTGCCCCGCGGCGCACCTGGACTCAGGGCGCACACCTGTCCAATCCTGCCCATCGCATCCCTAACCCGCCGCAGGCACAGAGTGTCCTCGGGGCGATGTGAGGACTTCCAGGAGTTTGCATAGGAACCGGCTTCTGCAACTCATTTCCCTGCCCCTCACCGGAGCTCTGAACTCCCTCTCCCGCACCTTTTGCTTTCTCAGTGATCTTCTGCTTCCTGTCCTTGGCCACCTGCTCCAAGGTCACTCTCAGATCCCTGTCAGCCCATGAGGGCCCCATTTGTTTGGACCTCTGGCTTCCTCCCAGTGACACCCACTACATCTGTGCTGCAGCCTCAGCAGCTGCTAGGCTCCTTTCTCTAATCCTCACTTCCTTCCCTCTTCCCATCTGGTCGAAGTTGCAAGGACTATCATTTCATGTATCCATTTCACGTGTGCATGGTAAACCCCAAATGTCAGCCCTTCTCTATCCGGCGATGCTTGAGTGCTGTTGCTCAGTGGTGTCCAACTCTGCGATCCCATGGACTGTAGTCCTTCAGGCTCCTCTGTATGGAATTCTCCAGGCAAGAATACTGGACTGGGTTGCTATTTCCTTCTCTAGGGGATCTTCCTGATCAAACCCACATCTTCTGCATTGGCAGACGGATTCTTTACCACAGAGCCACCATTTAGAGCCAATTTCTTTTCTCATGCTGCTGTAACAAATGAGCACAGGAGAGCTACCTTAATACGTCCAAATGTATTATCTTAGCGTTCTGGAGGTCAGAAGTCCGACACCACTAAAATCAAGAAGTGGTATGACTGTGTTCCTTCTGAAGGAACTAGGGGAGAATCTATTTTCTTGCCCTTTCTAGCTTCTGAATACTGTCTTTCTTGTCGTGTGGGCCCTTTCTCTATCTTAAAAGCCAGCAGTACCAGGCCAAGTCTTCTGTATACGCCACATCTGTAGTTCTCTCTCTTCTCTACCTCCCTCTTCCACTTATGAGGACTCTTGTGATTATGTTCGGTTTACCTGGATGGATTGTTGTTATTGTTGTTTAGTTGCTATGTCGGATCCGACTCTTTTGAGACCCCATGGACTGTAGCCTACCAGGTTTCTCTGTCTATGAAATTTCCCAGGCAAGAATGCTGGAGTAGGTTGCCATTTCCTTCTCCAGTGGATCTTCCCAACCCAGGCAGCAAACCCACATCTCCTGCATTGGCAGGTGGATTCTCTACCACTGAGCCACCATGGAAGCCCATCTGGATGGACCATCCAGGATAATGTCTCCATTTCTAATTCTAGCCAATCACAATTCTATCTGTAATCTTACTTACCCTTTGTCACATAATTTAACATATCACCAGGTACTAGGAATGAGGACTGAGACATCTTCTGTTATTCTGCCTACCACAGAGACGAGCCTTACTGGAGAAAATTAGTCATCTGAGAAGATTTTTGAGGTTATAAACTTATGAATATCTACAAGTAGAAAGAGGCTTATCATTGTTAGTATTTGCAGCAGAGACATAATAAAATGTGGAATGTTTGGGGACCTCCCCAGTGGCACAGTGGATAAGAATCTGCCTGCCAGTGCAGGGGACATAGGTTCCATCTCTGGTCCAGGAAGATTCCACATACCAAGGAGCAACTGAGACACAACTACTGAGCCTGTGTGTTGCAACTGCTGAAGCCTGGTCGCCTAGAGCCTGTGCTCGACAGTAACAGAAGCCACTAAGATAAGAAGCCCTGGCACTGCAACAAAGAGTAGCCCTTGCTCATTGCAACTAGAGAAAGTTCACACAAAAGCAATGAAAACTCAGTGTGACCATAAATAAAAAGAAAATGTGGAATGTTTGTTTATGTGATGGAATACTATACAGCACCGAACAAGAACTTATTCCGTCTATGCATATGAAGGTTCAAAATCATGAGTGAAGGGATTTCCCTGCTGGTCCTGTGGTCAAGAATCCACCTTGCAATGCAAGTGATGTGGGTTTGATCCCTTGTCGAGGAACTAAGATCCCACATGCCAAGGAACAACTAAGTCTGAGTTACAACTAGAGAGTCAGCATGCTGCAAAAGAAGTCCTGCATGACTTAACCAAGATCTGACACAAACACGTAAGAAAAAATCATGAGTGAAAAAAGCAAGAGGACTGACATAATAATGAGAGCAAACGCTTTTATAATGCTCACTCTGTGCCAGATGCTGTTTCTAGGGACTTGTATAGTATATTGACACTCAGAGCAATCCCATGGGATAAGTACAAGTATTATTACTATTTTACAGATGAGAAAAGTATGGTACAGGCAGTTGAATAACTTGTCCAAGGTCACAACTAGGAAGCATCAGTCAAGAATCCTGAGTCAGTCTTAATCCAGAGCCTGTGCACTTCACTGTAGCAGATCAATTTGTACAGTATGAATTACTTCAAGTAAAAATTTTAGAGCACACAAAACAATATATACATATATATTTAGAGGACATAAAACTCAGTTCAGTTCAGTCGCTCAGTCGTGTCCGACTCTTTGCAAACCCTTGAATCGCAGTACGCCAGGCCTCCCTGTCCATCACCAACTCCCGGAGTTCACTCAGACTCACGTCCGTCGAGTCAGTGATGCCATCCAGCCATCTCATCCTCTGTCATCCCCTTCTCCTCCTGCCCCCAATCCCTCCCAGCATCAGAGTCTTTTCCAATGAGTCAACTCTTCGCATGAGGTGGCCAAAGTACTGGAGTTTCAGCTTTAGCATCATTCCTTCCAAAGAAATCCCAGGGCTGATCTTCAGAATGGACTGGTTGGATCTCCTTGCAGTCCAAGGGACTCTCAAGAGTCTTCTCCAACACCACAGTTCAAAAACATCAATTCTTCGGCACTCAGCCTTCTTCACAGTCCAACTCTCACATCCATACATGACCACAGGAAAAACCATAGCCTTGAATAGACAAACCTTTGTTGGCAAAGTAATGTCTCTGCTTTTCAATATGCTGTCTAGGTTGGTCATAACTTTCCTTCCAAGGAGTAAGCGTCTTTTAATTTCGTGGCTGCAGTCACCATCTGCAGTGATTTTGGAGCCCCAAAAAATTAAGTCTGACACTGTTTCCACTGTTTCCCCATCTATTTCCCATGAAGTGATGGGACCGGATGCCATGATCTTTGTTTTCTGAATGTTGAGCTTTAAGCCAACTTTTCAGTCTCCTCTTTCACTTTCATCAAGAGGCTTATTAGTTCCTCTTCACTTTCTTCCATAAGGGTGGTGTCATCTGCATATCTGAGGTTATTGATACTTCTCCTGGCAATCTTGATTCCAGCTTGTGTTTCTTCCAGCCCAGTGTTTCTCATGATGTACTCTGCATATAAGTTAAATAAGCAGGGTAACAATATACAGTCTTGACGTACTCCTTTTCCTGTTTGGAACCAGTCTGTTGTTCCATGTCCAGTTCTAACTGTTGCTTCCTGACCTGCATACAGATTTCTCAAGAGGCAGGTCAGGTGGTCTGGTATTCCCATCTCTTTCAGAATTTTCCACAGTTTATTTTGATTCACACAGTCAAAGGCTTTGGCATAGTCAATAAAGCAGAAATGGATGTTTTTCTGGAACTCTCTTGCTTTTTCCATGATCCAGCAGATGTTGGCAATTTGATCTCTGGTTCCTCTGCCTTTTCTAAAACCAGCTTGAACATCAGGAAGTTCACGGTTCATGTATTGCTGAAGCCTGGCTTGGAGAATTTTGAGCATTACTTTACTAGCATGTGAGATGAGTGCAATTGTGCGGTAGTTTGAGCATTCTTTGGCATTGCCTTTCTTTGGGATTGGAATGAAAACTGACCTTTTCCAGTCCTGTGGCCACTGCTGAGTTTTCCAAATTTGCTGGCATATTGAGTGCAGCACTTTCACAGCATCATCTTTCAGGATTTGAAATAGCTCAACTGGAATTCCATCACCTCCACTAACTTTGTTCATAGTAACACTTCCTAAGGCCCACTTGACTTTACATTCCAGGATGTCTGGCTCTAGGTCAGTGATACCACCATCATGGTTATCTGAGTCATGAAGATCTTTTTTGTACAGTTCTTCTGTATATTCTTGCCACCTCTTCTTGATATCTTCTGCTTCTGTTAGGTCCATACCATTTCTGTCCTTTATCGAGCCCATCTTTGCATGAAATGTTCCCTTGGTATCTCTACAAATCACTTTGCTGGACACCTGAAATGAGCATAATATTATAAACCAACTATACTTCAATTTACTTCAAGTGTGCATCACCGTCTGGTCAAATCTTTGGTTTTCTCAGTAGTCATGTACACATGTGAGAGTTGGACCATAAAGAAAGCTGAGCACTGAAGAATTGATGCTTTTGAACTGTGCTGTTGGAGAAGGCTCTTGAGAGTCCCTTGGACTGCAAGGATATCAAACCAGTCAATCCTAAAGGAAATCAATCCTGAATATTCATTGGAAGGACTGATGCTGACTTTGAAGCTCCAATACTCTAGCCACCTGATGCGAAGAACTGACTCATTGGAAAAGACCCTGATGCTGGGAAAGATTGAAGGCAGGAGGAGAAAGGAATGACAGAGGATGATGGATGGCATCACTGAGTCGATGCACGTGAGTTTGAGTAGGCTTTGGGAGTTGGTGATTGACAAGGAAGCCTGGCAAGCTCCAGTCCATGGGGTCACAAAGAGTCAGACACGACTGAGCAACTGAACTGAACTGATACTTCAATTAAAATTAAAAAAGGATAGGTGAATTCATAATCTGCTTCTAAACTCAATCTGTTGCATTATGTTGTTTAGTTGAAATAAATAAAGGAAGGAAATTCAGCCTCTTGTAATTTTACTAACCATTGCTTTTCTCAGGGGTTTCCCTGATAGGTCTGTTGGTAAAGAATTCGCCTGCAATGTAGGAGACCCCAGGTTGATTCCTGGGTCAGAAAGATCCACTGGAGAAGGGATAGGCTATCCATTCCAGTATTCCTGGGCTTCCTTTGTGGTTCAGTTGGTAAAGAATCTGCCTGCAATGTAGGAGACCTGGGTTTGATCTCTGGGTTGAGAAGATCCCTTGGAGAAGAGAAAGACTACTACCCACTCCGGTATTCTGGCCTGGAGAATTCCATGGACTATATAGGCCATGGGGTCGCAAAGAGTCAGACATGACTGAGCGACTTTCAGTTTCATTGCTTTTCTCAGGGCAAATGTCAATATGGTGAAAAGGCAAATAACATCTTAATATTATTATTTATGACAACAATTTTGACTTCACGTTCTTCTTGAAAGGATCTTTGGGACACACTCCTACTCCCCACCCCAACCTCCCCCGAAGTCTGTAAATCACACTTTGAAAACCACTGCCCTATTATATATAGTTGTGATCATTAAAATTGTTGATACAAAAACAGCAATTTATATTGTTCCAGCGAATACATGTTATTTTGGAAGGTTTTCTGTTTGGTTCACACTCTGTTTTCCTGGCCCGGCCCAGGAAAACATCATTCGGTGTGTCTCTGCTGGGACTGTGTTGCTGTGGGCAGCTTTGCACAAATGTTATGTCTTTCTTTATGTCATGATTTCCCATGTGGGGGAGGTGGCATTTGAGGGGTGCATAAGAACTATGAACTCGGTGATATTAGGCTGACAAATTTTGAAGTATGTATTTTAAACAGTTGTGAATACGGACAGCGGTGTTCTTAGAGTTGATTGAAGGACATAAGAGTCTGTGTGGACTTTTTGCCAGGTGTTTAGAACTCTGGATCACTTGGGGAAAAAACAAAAATCTTTTCTACGTAAAGATATTTGGGTGAGTTATGGCACAGCTGGACAAATTTAGGCCTGGATAGATTCATGACTGGTTTGAAAGGTAAGTACCCCCTAAATATTCTATTCTATATTATTGTGGAAGAATAGTCCTCCTGCTTTCTTTAGTCAAGGTAGTGGAATTCTAGGAGATGATAAATATAAAAAGGGATCCAAGATCAGCCAAGCCAGCCCTGGGGATCAGCAGGGTGTTAAATGCTGTTCTTTGTAATGACTATTTTAAAAATACATTGCATAAAAGATAAGGTGACTATTTTTTTTTCCCTAAGGAAAGGGGGTCACTGAGCACCCATTCATTCTACTTTAGGTAAGTGCACATGATTTAGTTCTTGGGTCAGCATCCCTTTCTTACCCCTCGTCCATATTTTGATCCTGGTGATGCTGATTTCAGGTATCACCACCCCATCCATGTTGATGCTGCCCTGGCCTAGAAATCACACATTGTATTCCTCGTGGGATATTGATTGGTTCAAAGGAGGGAACCAGACCCAACTCAAGTTAACCATAGTCAATGAAACTTTACACAGGGACTTTATCTTTGAGCTCTAAAGGAGTCCCACCTGCTTCGGAGTTGTTCAGATACGGAGTTGCTCAGATATGGAGTTGTTCAGATTTGGAGTTGCTCAGATATGGAGTTGTTCAGATTTGGAGTTGCTCAGATATGGAGTTGTTCAGATACGGAGTTGCTCAGATCTGGAGTTGCTCAGATATGCTGTTGTTCAGATCTGGAGTTGCTCAGATATGGAGTTACATCTGGGAAGACACTGCCTGAGAATGAATCCCATCCGGAAAGATGACAGAGAGGATACAAGTTCTGGTCTCATGCTCTGACCCACATCAAGCTGTACCTGTCCTACCCCTGGACACGTCAGGCGCATGAAGCTATACGTTTCATTTTTGCTAAATCATCTTGGGTTGGGGTGTCTGTTGCTTACAATCAAACACTCCTAAGTGATTCTGGTGAAAATTTTATCCAAACTACAAAAGAAGGAAGTCAGGAGGGACAGCTGCAGAATCTTGACATCTGAAATATCAGGTCCCAAACTAAGAAGATTAACTCCCACAAGCACAGATGTAAAGTCCTACAGTTGGGTCTTTCAGACAAATTCTGGCTTGGGACCTGTGCCATCCTCTGAGACAGAGAGCCTCTTAGAGATGCAGTGCCACCCACAGATCTGGAAGACCTGGGAGGTGCTGATCTCTGGCGTGGTTGGCAGAATCCTTGTGTGCTATGCTTAGTCGCTCAGTCATGTCGGACTCTTTGCAAACCCATGGACTGTAGCCAGCCAGACTCCTCTGTCCATGGGGATTCTCCAGGAAAGAGTACTGGAGTGGGTTGCCATGCCCTCCTCCAGGGGATCTTCCCCACCCAGGGTTCAAACCCAGGTCTCCCACATTGCAGGCGGACTCTTTACCATCTGAGCCAGCAGGCAGAATCTTTACCTGAGTCCTTTGCTTATGGTGGGTCCTGGATCTTCAGTCTCATTCTCTCAGGCCATAGCAAGCAAGCTTGGACGTTCCTCTGCCTCTGACCATATCACAGCAGTTCATACCATGCACGACCTTTCTGTTATTCCACTTTCTCTCCCTAGTAGTACCCTTTGGCTCTTCCTTCCCCCAATTACTACTAATCATATTGAATTGTGATACTATTTGCCAGGCACCTTGCTAAGTCTCCTTTATCCTCCCAAATAATCTTATGAGGTAGGTTCTAGCTTTGTTCCCATTTTACAGGTAGAGAAACAGACTTGCAGATGTCAAGGAACTTGGCCCAAATAGCAGCAAAGCCAGGTCTCTCTGGAACCAAAGTCCATGTTCTTAAGAGTTTTCCTAAACTGCAGATTTGTAAAAAGTGGAGGGTGTGTATGGGAGGGAGTGGGGATGGAGGAGATCCAGTTTTCAAACATGTTTTGTAAGATCATGTGGTATTTAAAAAAATTTTTTTAACCAGTGTTTAAAAGTGAGAAAATAGCTCATAAAAATCAACTTCCTGATTCTCTGGAAAATAAGCAGTCAGGAGGTCTGGCAACAAGAATGCTTTCATTCCTGCTTGGTCCGAGTCACCTGGAGCTGAGTGGCAGCTGAATGGGTCCTGATTTCCTGTGATTCCTCATTTCCAAGTTATGCAGGGTCCCCATGCCCAGCTTGCCTGCGCATTGATGACCAATAGATGTTTGAGTATGGAGCCTCTGCTCTCATCATGTCCAGGCCATCTCTGCTTGTTCTTCTTCACCACTGGCCAGTCTGCCACAAAAGCCCCCAGCTACTGCCAAGCCTGGCAGTTTTCACTTTGTTCCCAGAAATCCAGCCGCAGAGTCTAAATCACACAGGGAACAGCCAGGCTGGCGCTCAGGGCTCACCTGGTCACTCAGAGTGCATACCTTTCCATTTGTCTCCCCTTCCTGGCCTAGAGGAAAAATTTAATCAGCTTCTGGGGCTGTGACCCAAGGAAAAGGAAGATCTGAGAACAAACTTTGCAACTTTGCTATTGAGGTTATCAGTGGCATCCAGGAACCTTGAGAAAGGTCAGGTTGCAGCTTGGAGACTTTAAAACATTTGAACACTCATACATTCTAGTGAGGCAAGACAGACAATAAATAAGACAAAGAAGCTTTTAGATGGTTTAACTGCTGTGGAGAAGAAGAATGCAGGCCAAAAGGGGTGGGGTGAAGGTTGATTTTTAAAAAGTAGGGTCAGCTGGCAGTTCAGAAATTAGGACTCTGTGATTCCACTGCTGGGGCATGAGTTCAACCCTTGGTCGGGGAACTAAGACCCATAAGCCTATAGGAGGTGAAGAAGCCAGCCCTGCAGATACCTGGGAGAAAAATGTACCAGGCAGAGGAATAGAAACTGCAAAGGCCCTGAGGCAAAGCATGCCTGGCGTGTTTGAAAAGCAGTAAAGGTGCCAGCATGTCTGTAGTGGAAGTGAACAAGAAGACCATGAGAGGGAGATTCAGAAAGTTCGCACAGGGTGTGGAAACAACACGGGACAGGCCCTTGTAGGCCAGGGTAGGGACTTTGGTCTTGAAGCCCTGAGATGAGAGCCTGTAGAGGTTTTGGGGTGATATAACCCCATCAAAGGGGCTTTCCTGATGGCTCAGCAGGTAAAGAATCCGCCTGTAATGCAGGAGACACAGGTTCAATCCCAGGGTCAGGCAGATCCCCTGGAGAAGGAAATGGCAATCCACTACAGTATTCTTACCTGAAAAATCCCACGGACAGAGGAACCTGGTGGGCTACAGTCCATGGGGCCACAAAGAGTCGGACACGACTGAGCGACAAAGCACGCAAGCAAGCAACCTGATCAAAAATTTCTGATGTGTTTTTTATTGTGACAAAATACACATAACAATACCATTTTAACCATTTAAAAGTACAAGTACAGTAACATTACGTACACTCATGTTGTTGTTCAACCATGACCATCACCTGTCCCCAGTACTTTCAGATGTTCCCAAAATGGAATTCTGTACCCATTGAATAGTAACTATCCCGTTTCCTCTCCTTCCAGCTCCTGGTAGAATATTGATTATTCTACTCTTGTCTCTATCAGTTTAACTCAGCTAGATACCCCATTTAAGTGAAATCATACAATACTTGCCTTTTTGTATCTGATTATTTCATGTCTTCAAGACTCATTCATGCTGTAGCCTGTGACACAATTTCCTTCCTTTTAAACACTGAACAATAGCCCAGTGTAATGTATATGACATTTTATCCACCCATCCACTGGACATTTGGATTATTTCCATCTTTTGGCCATTGTGAAGACTGCTACAATGAACACAGGTAGCGTTGAATAATTATTATTCAAAGGTAAAAATACCTTTTCAAGAACTTGCTTTCAAAATTTTTAGGTGTATCTGATTGAAAGTTGAAATGGAAGCTGGAGCAGGGTCCAGGGTCAGAGCTGTGGAGGGGGTAAGAAGTGGTTAGATTCTGGATGTATTTTTCAAGGATAGCTGACATAATTTGCTGGAGGATCTTGTGTGGGGTGTGAGACAATTTAAGACCAAACCTTCCCAGATAACTTGGTGTTTAATGAGTCCTCTTCACCTTTGCAGCTATTTAAGAAAGTTGCAGAATAATGCTTGCCAAACAATGTTATTTACATAAAAACATATAAAACAATGTAAATGCAAAGATAGAGCTCTCAAATAATACATATCAAGTTATTAACCATGGTCATCTGTAGAATGAAAGAGAGGAAGCAGAGGTGAGAGTCCTCAGGCAGAATCTTATCTCTCTCTGTTTTTTTTTTTAGGCTGTGCTGGGTCTTCATTGGTGCTAATGGACTTTCTCTAGCTGTGGCGAGCTGGGACTACTCTCAGTTGCAGTGCACTGGCTTCTCATTGGGGTGGTTTCTCTTCGTTGCGCAGCACAGGCTCTAGAGCACAGACCCAACAGCGGTGGCCCCATGGCATGTGGAATCTTCCCAGAGCAGGATCAAACGCATGTCTCTTGCATTGGCAGGCGGATTCTTAACCACTGGATCACTAGGGAAGTCCGGAGAATCTTATTTTTAGGTGCGTTTATCTTTTAAAATAAAAGAGTATATTCATATACCACTTGTGTAATTAAAACTTAAAAAAAAACCCCTAATGAATAGTGTTCACCTTTTTAAAAGACTAGAAGGGGCTTGGTTTAATTTAGGACCAAGTTCTCCCAGCCAATTGGGTATTTAATGAGTCAGATTCACTTTTGAAGCTATTTAATTGCTACTGAAGTGGCTTGAATCACTCATTCATGCTGGGAAGGAAAATAGGAGACTTTCATTTGGCTCTGTCTGCTGAAAGCGAAAACCTTTCCAGCTAGCATGGGCACATAGCCCAGGACCAACCAGGCAGCCTTAGGGAAGTCAGCAAATATTAATGTGTAATCACGTAAGTGACAATAATCATTTCAACAACTATAAAATAGCAGCAGCAACCACGTACACCTGGGTGGCACTTGCAGTGCCAGCTCTATTTTTAAAAATTTTTTATTTATTTATTTGGCTGTGCTAGGTCTGGCAACCCACTCCAGTGCTCTTGCCTGGAGAATCCCAGGGGCGGGGGAGCCTGGTGGGCTTCCGTCTATGGGGTCGAACAGAGTTGGACATGACTGAAGCGACTTAGCGGCAGCAGCAGCAGCAGCAGCAGATCTTACTTGGAGAAAGCGATGGCACCCCACTCCAGTACCCCTGCCTGGAAAATCCCATGGACAGAGGAGCCTGGTGGGCTGCCGTCTATGGGGACGCATAGAGTCGGACACGACTGAGCGACTTCACTTTCACTTTTCGCTTTCTTGCACTGGAGAAGGAAATGGCAACCCACTCCAGTGTTCTTGCCTGGAGAATCCCAGGGACGAGGGAGCCTGGTGGGCTGCCGTCTATGGGGTCGCACAGAGTCGGACACGACTGAAGCGACTTAGCAGCAGCAGCAGCAGCAGGTCTTACTTGCCGCACATGATATCTTTGATCTTCACTGTGCATGTGGAACCTTGAGTTACAGCATGTGGGAACCTGAAGGGTTGAAGAGGGATTGAACCTGGGCCCCTTGCATTGTGAGTGCAGAGTCTTAGCCACTGGACCACCAGAGAACTCCTCTGCCAGCCAATGCTCTAAACATTTCATATGTACTAATGAACAATAGCCCAGGGAGGTAGAGACTATTAGCCTAAATTTACAGGAAGGAAATAGAGGCACACAGATTTCCACTCATTGCACACTCTGGAGATCAGTTCCATCTCCTATTGTTTCCTCCTTGCCTGTTTCTTGCCTTTTTACTTCACTTATGAGGTTTGGATCATGTTGCAAGGCTTAGTGGTGACGCAGCAAACAATGAGGCTATGGGGATGTTGACAGCAGGTGTTTGATTCTTGCTCCCCTGGCATACTGGCACATAGTCTCCATGCAGCTGACAGGATAATCCTTTTATCTTTTAATAATCCAGGTCATACTAAACAAATGAAAAATGAAACTTAGCAGTCACCTCGGAACATACTGATTGTGGCAGCGTTGCCCTGAGATGGCCCTTGAGGTGCCTCTCCTAGCGTTGACGCCACGTGTAATCCCCTCCCCAACTACGTATGTGAGGTCAGAATCAAATCTCTCCCCAACTGAGCCTTCTGGTGAGACCACTGCCCCAACCAGTACCTCCATGGTAGCTTCATGAGTGACCCTGCAGCAGAGGACCCAGCTAAGCCATGCTGGGACCCCTGACCCTCAGAAACTGAAAGAGAAGAAATGTGTGTTGTTTTAAGCCACTGAAGGTGGTGATTTGTTTTGTGGCATTAGAGAACTAGTAGACCAGACAGCCAATTCATTGTTTTGACCTGGGTTTGACCCCTGGGTTGGGAAGATGCCCTGGAGAAGGGAAAGGCTACCCACTCCAGAATTCTGGCTTGAATTCCCCAGGGACTGTATAGTTCATGGGGTCACAAAGAGCTGGACATGACTGAGCAACTTTTACTTTCACTTTCAAATAAAGGAAAAGAGTCAAGCGTGTATTCTCCCTGTGCTATATGGAGTAACCAGATAGCTGATGTGAGGAAATTTTCTGTATGTATATGTACCATCTAACCAAAGAAAGAAAAAATAAAATGTCAGCACTTCGAAACTTCTAATGAATTAGGGAACCTGGGAAAAGGTCATTCGTGGCTGCTTATATCATGAGATCAGGGGCAATCAAACAGTATACATCTCTTGATGAAAGTCCCTAACCTCATTTATGAAGTATTCTTGCCAAAAAACAAACACAAAAACCCCCTTGATTCTGATTAGGTCTGTCTGAACAAGAACTAAAGAGACTCTTGATGAGGGTGAAAGAGGAGAGTGAAAGAGCCGGCTTAAGACTAAATATTAAAAAAAACTAAGATCATGGCATCCAACTCCATTACTACATGGCAAATAGAAGGGGAAAAGGTGGAAGTAGTGACAGATTTACTCTTCTTGGGCTCCAAAATCATCGTGGATGGTGACTGCAGCCATGAATTCAGAGGACAATTTCTTTTTGGCAGAAAAGCAATGACAAAGCTAGACAGTATATTGAAAAGCAAAGACATTACTCTGCTGACAAAGGTCTGTATAGTCAAGGCTATGGTCTTCCCAGTGGTCATGCATGGCTGTAAGAGCTGGACCATAAAGAAGGCAGAATGCCAAAGAATTGATGCCTTCAAACTGTGGTGCTGGAGAAGAATCCTGAAAGTCCCTTGGACAGCAAAGAAATCAAACCAGTCAATCTTAAGGGAGATCAACCCTGAATATTCACTGGAAGGACTGATGCTGAAGCTGAAGCTTCAGTATTTTGGTCATCTGATGCAAACAGATGACTCAATGGAAAAGTCTCTGATGCTGGGAAAGATTGAGGGCAGAAGAAGAGGGCATCAGAGGAAGAGATGGCTGGAAGGTATCACGGATGCAATGAACATGAACTTGGGCAAACTCCAGGAGATGATGAGGGACAGAGAGGCCTGGCATGCTGCAGTCCATGGGGTCGCAAAGAATTGGACACGGCTGGGCAACCGAACAACAACATGTAATTACAAGTTTATGAGAAATCCAGGGAACAGAGGAACTTGTTAAACAACACCATGGGAATGTAACCAGTGAAATTCAGATGGTGGGAAACTGTAGGACAAGGGACCAGTTTCCACAGATTGAAAGAAACTGATAGAGACTGAGGAGAATCCTAGAGATTAAAAGAGGTTTAAGAGCTATTTCAACAATTGCGATTCCTGACTTACTTGGATGCTGATTCATACAAACTCTGTGAAAATTATCAATAAAATGGCACGTTTGAACACTAGTTTGTGGTATATAGAAGTTATTCTTACATTTTTAAGTATAACAATGGTTTTTGTGAGTTTTCTAAAAGAGACCTTATATTTTAAAGATATAAAGGCAGACTTCACTTTATGGTGCTTTGCAGATATTGCAGGTTTTACAGATTGAAGGTTTGTGGCAGTGCTGTGTTGAGCAAATCTATTGTCACCATTTTTTTCTTTTCCAACAGCATTTGCTCACTTCGTGTCTCTGTGTCATATTTTACTTAATTCTTGCAATAGTTCAAACTTTATTATTATTATATTTTTATATTATTGTTACTACTACTATTATATGTTATTATGATGATCTATGATCAGTGATCGATCTTTAATGTTACTACAAATTACTGAAGGCTCAAATTGATGGTAAGCACTTTTTAACAAGAAAGTATTTTTTAATTAAGCTATGAACCTTGTTTTATTAGATATAATGCTATTGCATACTAATAGGCTGTGGTAATGTATAAACATAACTTTCATTTGCACTGAGAAACCAAAATATTTGAGACTTGCTTTATTGTGACATTTACTTTGTATTCACAGTGGTCTGGAATCAAACCTGCAATATTTCCAAGGCATGCTTATGTGCAAAAACATTTAGAGGTGAAATGGGAAGATGTCTGGGATCCACTTCAAAACAATCCATTAGGATGGTGTGGAAGATACAGATGAAGTAAGATTGGTCATGAACTGATAATGTTGACACTGCATGATGAGTACTTGTGTGTTCACTATTCTCTCTACTTTTCATATATTTAGAAATTTCCATGAAAATAATTTTCCAAAAAATCTAAGTAAACTGGAGAAGGAAATGGCAACCCACTCCAGTGTTCTTGCCTGGAGAATCCCAGGGACGGGGGAGCCTGGTGGGCTGCCAAAAAAAAAAAAAAAAAATCTAAGTAAAATCTAATGTTTTCCTTCTCACTCAGTGAGAGAAAGAGCTGAAATGGCCTGAAGTTTCCCCTTTGTCTGGACCCCCCGCTCCCCTTTGTTACTTTCTCTGAGCTCATCTCCTACCATTCTCCCTTTGTTCTTCCGTGTGACTTTCACTGGCCTCCTTGTTGCTGCTTGAATACCCCTCCTGCTCCTACCCCAGGGCCTTTGCACTTGCCAGTCCCTCTTGCTCCTCTGTCAGTTCCCAGGGACTGTTTTTCTCACTTCTCTTAGGTCTCTGCCAGTCCTCGGAGAGGTCTTCCTTGATTATCCCACATGAAATAGCAATATATACCACATACAGAAATTCTTGTCCTTATTTGCATGCCCTGTTTTTCTCTGTGGCACTTGACATACATTACACTTTATCTGTTTGGTTCCTTGATTGTCTTCTTTCTCCCACCGGATGTAATTTCAGGAAAGCAAGGACTTAAATCATGGACCTCCCTGGTGGTACAGTGGATAGGAATTCACCTGCTAATGCAGGGGATGTGGGTTCAATCACTGGTCTGAAAAGATTCCACATGCTGTGAGGAAGCTAAAGCCTGTGCCATACAATGACTGAGCCTGAGTGCCTCAACTACCGAAGCCCGCATGCCTAGATCCTGTGCTCCACAATAAGAGAAACCCACGCGCCGCAACTAGAGAGCAGCCCCCACTCTTGGCAACTGCGGTGGCCTGCGCACAGCAATGAAGATAGGGGACCCAAAAATAGAATAATGAATAAAAAACTCAATGACCAAAACTCCAATGCCCATATCAGTGCTTGGTATATTACTATTTGTGCAGCTAATGAATGCTTGTTTAAACTCCACTTTTCTTTTGTCATTTAAGTAATTTCAAATGCACAGAAAAGTAAAGAGACTTGTAAGTAATGAACAGCTCCTAGATACAACTTGTGAACATTGGCCATATTTGCTTCATCTCTTTCCTTTTTTGGCCTGAGTATTTTTAAGTATTTATAGTCAACATGACATTTCATCACTAAATACTGGTCTCTAGGAGTCTCTCTAGGATTCTCCTCAATTTCTATGAGTTTCTTTCAATCTGTTAAAAATGAAACACTACTTAGCCACAATACCATTATAACACCTAACAAAATGAACCCCAAATCCATAGTGCCATTAAATTCCTCCATATATACATTTTTCCATTTGTCCCCCAAATGCCTTTTACATTACTTCAAACCAGGACTCAGGCAAGATCCTCAAATTGCATTTGATCACATCTCATAAGTGTCTAAGTCTAGACTCTCTCGCGCGTCTCCTCCCTTTTTTCCAGGTCAGTGAAGAAACCAGGTTCATAGTCCTTTTGGTGCAATGCCCTACTTCTTGTCTTTGATTGCTTCCTCATGAAGCATTTAATTTTGCCCTCAACACCCTGTATTTCCGGTGAACTAGCAGCAGATTTAACGACTTCATCAGATTTTAGCTGAACATTTTAGCAATAATTCTTCCCAGGGGCTGCTATGAGCACCCTCCGTTGACTCACACCAGCAGGTTCATGACTGGGTGTCTCATGAGTGAAGCTAAGATTGATCACTGGGTTCAGGTGGTGACAACCTGATCCCTCCATTGTGATGTTATGTATTCTTAGCACCTTGTGAATATCCAGTCTCCCTTGAACCTTTCACCCCATGGTTTCAGCATCCATTGCTAATCATTGCCTGAGTCAAGTATTTCATTCAGGGTTGCAAAATCTAATGCAATCCCTCCTTCAACAATTATGAGCTGTCATTCTCCTCTAAAGAAGAGCTTCTTTCCCTCATTGACTAGGGCAGAATAAACTATTTCCGTCTTGCGTGCGTGTGTGCTCAGTCAGTTCAGTAGTGTCCGACTCTTGCAATGTTATGGACTGTAGCCTGCTAAGTTCGTCTGTTCATGGGATTCTCCAAGCAAGAACATTGGAGTGGATTACCAATGCCCTCCTCCAGGGAATCTTCCCAACCCAGGGACTGAACCCGAGTCTCATGTTTCCTGCATTTCAGGTGGATTTTTACCGCTGAACCACCAGGGAAGACCTATTTCCCTCTTCAGTTCAGTTCAGTTGCTCAGTCGTGTCCGACTCTTTGCGACCCCATGAATCACAGCATGCCAGGCCTCCCTGTCCATCACCAACTCCCGGAGTTCACTCAGACTCACGTCCATTGAGTTGGTGATGCCATCCAGCCATCTCATCCTCTGTCATCCCCTTCTCCTCCTGCCCCCAATCCCTCCCAGCATCAGAGTCCTTTCCAATGAGTCAACTCTTCGCATGAGGTGGCCAAAGTACTGGAGTTTCAGCTTTAGCATCATTCCTTCCAAAGAAATCCCAGGGCTGATCTCCTTCTACTTTATAAGGGTAAGGATTTAATGCAATAACTACCTCCAATGGTGACAAATTAGTTCTTTCTATTCTGTTTTTTTTTTTTTTCTTTCTGTTTTTGTTTATTTGGGTATCATTGTAAACTCATTGACCCTTAAAAATAGAGCTCAGATGTTTCATTCAAGTGCATTCATTAATTTTAAAAAAAAGAACTTTTTATTTTGGAATAATTTTAGATGTACAGAAAAGTTGCGAAGATAGTACAGAGAATTTCCACAAGCAGTTTCCCCATAATGTAATTCAATGTTATAATAACATTTTACATTCCCATGATTCCTTTGACAACCTGAGAAATCAACATTGGTATACTACTATTAATAAAACTCCAGACTTTATATTTTACTAGGTTTTCCATGAATGTCCCTTTTCTGTTTCAGGATTCAGTCTAGGATCTTTCATTCATTCTTTCTTTTTGATGCTTAAAACTGACCTAACAGAACTAAATGGGAGCCTAGTAAGGCTGGGCCCAGATCCTCTTGGCATGACCATGACCCCAGCTAGTTTTGTTAAACTTCTTTCTGGCCCGTCAAGATGTCCCAAGCTCCTCTGGATTTGGCTTCAATGCCAACGTTTAAAAAGTAGTTGATTTAAAGTGAGGGCTTCCCTGGTAGCTCAGCTGGTAAAGAATCCATCTGCAATGCAGGAGACCTGGGTTCGATCCCTGGTGTTGGGAAGATCCCCTGGAGAAGAGCATGGCAACCCACCCCAGTATTCTTGCGTGGATAATCCCTTGGACAGAGGAGCCTGGCAGGCTATGGTCATGGGGTCTCAAAGAGTTGGATGCGACTGAGTGACTAAGCACGGCACAGATTCAAAGTGAAAGTCAGAATTTTCAGTTTTCCTCCTGAAGTCAGCAGATCTGGCAACACTGAACTCGCCTTCCTGCTTGGCAGAAACTGGCCGAAGCTTAGTAGGGCTGCCCCATTTAGACAGGGCGTGTACCTGTGAACTTGACAGAAGCCCCACCACTCCCCAGGACCGGTTTGTACCATGCCTTATGTAAGCCGCCAGGTTCTGCAGCCCTATGGGTTAAGAACTTAACACAGACTCTGCTGTCTGCCTGCTCTTCCTCCTCCCTCCCATCTTTCCTATGTATGAAGTGGCATCTAGGTGCCAAGCACTGATGTGAAATACTGGGGTTCTAAAGGCAGACAAGGCAAATATGCAGGTCATTGGCTTGTTTGATCTTAGAGCCAGGCCTTGACCTTCTTCTGCAAAGTACATTTCCCAGGCACCACTGCCACTGGCTGGCTGGTTTCCAGCTCTCTGTGTGTGTGTGTGTGTGTGTGCACGCTCAGTTGCTCAGTCTTGTCCAACCCTCTGCAACTCCATGGACTGTAGCCCACCAGGCTCCTCTGTCCACCAGATTCTCCAGGCAAGAATACTGGAGTGGGTTGCCTTTTCTTTCTCCAGGTGATCTTTCAGACCCAGGGACTGAACTCATGTCTCTTCTGTTTCCCGCATTGGCCGGAGGATTCTTTCACTGCACCACCGGGAAGCCCTGGTTTCCAGCTGCTGCTGCTGCTAAGTCGCTTCAGTCGTGTCCGACTCTGTGGGACCCCATAGATGACAGCCCACCAGGCTCCCCCGTCCCTGGGATTCTCCAGGCAAGAACACTGGAGTGGGTTGCCATTTCCTTCTCCAATGCATGAAAGTGAAAAGTGAAAGTGAAGTCGCTGAGTCGTGTCCGACTCTTAGTGACCCCATGGACTGCAGCCTACCAGGCTCCTCCATCCATGGGATTTTTCCAGGCGAGAGTACTGGAGTGGGTACGCTAAACTGAGCCAAAAACTGACAGGGGATGGCATTGTGGGCTGAAGGGAGGAGCCAGAGCTCCTTCCCAACCTCAGAGAGTGTTTTCCAACAGAGGCTACATCTCCTCCATGGTTTAGCTCTTCACTGGGCAGCCCCTGCTGTGACTCTAGCTCCTCTTGGATGGCCCCAGAGACGGACACCCCTGCCCTCTGTGTATCCCAGCAGTGACAGCAGCTTCCTGCCATTGCTCAGCCAGGGTGGTTTCATCATCTCCTCTTATCGGCTCTTAACTCATTTATGGAATCAATTCCTTGATGAAGTTCCCCCTGTGTGAAATACCTGGAGTGGTTTTGATTTTTCTTATAAAACATACCTGGCCCCTGACCTCAGAACACGTACTGGTTCTTTATCTGCATTTACTTGCTTTGTGACTCTTAGCAAATTACTCAATCTCTCTTTACTTTGTTCTGTCTCCCTGTCAGGAAAATAGGATGAAAATGGTATTTCCCTCATATTCCTGTTGTGAGGATGAAATGCAATGATGCATATAGGGTGGTTAGCCCATTTCCTGGAACCTAACATTAGGTGTTCAAAAATGTGACCTATTATTCTAGGCCACAGGCTACAGACTGTACCCGACACTCCCCTCTCCCCTCCACTGACCAGGGGACATCAAGTGATTTCTTCCTCTATGACTCCATAGATATACAGCTTGTGTTCACTGAGCACCTACTGTTTCTAAGGTCTTAACTCATTTACTCTTGATAAATGTATCTAAGCCATAGGTATTGCTCTTCTCCCTATTTTCCCGATGAGGTTGAATAACTTGTTCAAGGTCTCATAGCAGAGGAGGCAGGATGTGAACCTGTGTGGACCGCCTCTGGAGTCCGTGTCCTTTAACCTACATTGTGAACCCTCAATATGCTGCCCTCCATTGTTGCAGCAGGTAATAAAGGGTCTCTTCCCTCAAACAGCTCACAGTCTAGCTGGAGAGACTGGTTTGTTCATCATTAAGCACAATGCAGTGTTGTACATGCCAATCATTCTTTGTGTGCTTGTACATTCAATCATTCATTCATTCAGCAAACTCTGGGTATCCATTATGCATCTGTGCTAAAGGCTGGTGAGGACATTCAAGGTGACCTGGGGAGCCAGACTTACCTTCTGTAGCCATGGAGTGCAGAGTGGTAATATGGGAGGCTCTGACATTTCCTCTTTTCATTCCTCCAAAGTACTGCACTTTTTCTTTTAAAAAAAAATTTATTTTTTTAATTGGTGGAAAATTGCTTTATGATTTTGTGTTGTACACCAACTCAAATCAGTCATAATTACATATCACTTCCTTCCCTCTCTTCCCTCCCCCAACCCCCACCATCACACCTCACTAGGTCATCATGGAGCGCCAGGCAGCACAGCACATAATTAAGCTTTCCTCCTGCTTCTTGCTTTACTTGCTGTGTGACCTCAAACAGATGACTTAACCTCTCTGGGCTGGCTTATATATGTAAAACTGAGGCTCATAAATAATAATAGTGATACCTGCCTCACATGCTTAATGTTAAAGCAGAAAGATACAATAAATGCAAAAGTCTCTTAGTTGAGTGCTGGGCACACAAAGACGGCTCAATTGTCTGTTGTTACTATTATTTGTTGATGACAATTGTTAACTGCCTGTAGCCAAAAACAATGGAAGGCTGTTGCTCTAAATACTACATCCCTTAGCTTGGCAAAGTTCTGCTGGTCTAACAAACCAGATGCGTTCTTTCTGGCTTTTCAACTGACAAGTCTCAGCAGGATGAGAACAATGCTAGTAGGCAAGACAGACGGATCCTTAGTGAAGACTGAAAGTCAGCTGTTGTTTTCCAGGCGCTGCGTAGAAGCAGTGAAGAAGAGAGCCGGAAGCTTTGTAGCCTTCCTCCTCCCTGCCAGAGAGCCCAGCCCTGCCTGGCTCCAGATCAGTCATGCCTAGATGGGTTTAAAGAGCTATAACCCGTAGAAGGTATGAATTTCACTCCACAAACTTGTATGTGTAATACATAAAATTGTTTACTTTTCTGTAACAATGCCATTCCTATTTCTGACTTCTTCTAGGAAACAGAAACTTCATATCAGTCAGTTCTAAGTCTAAAGGTGAGCTACATGCTGCAGACTCTCAAATTATCTGCAGCATCTTCCCTGAAATCCAAGCATACATCTGTCTATTGACAATCTCATGTCAATAGGCATCTTTAAATAAATAATCATTCAAAACCAAACACTGACATTTTCTTCCCAGCCCTGTTCCTCCTACAGTCTTCTCCATCTCAGTGAGGGCAACCCCATTCTTCAAGTTTTCAGATAGAAGACATCAGAGTCATTTAAAAAAACACTTTTTAAAAAAATTGGGGTGAAATTCACATGACATAAAATTAACCATTTAATTAATTTATTATTATGAAAAGATGTTTTTGATGTGGACCATTTTTGAAGTCTTTATTGAACTTGTTACAATATTGCTTCTTTTTAAAATTTATTTATTTTTTGGCTGTTTTGACTCTTTGTTGCTGCGCATGGGCTTTCTTTGGTTGCGATGGGAGGGGGATACACTTCCTTGCCGTGCACAGGCTTCTCACTGTGAAGCCCTCTCACCCCTCACGGGCTACAGGATGTGTGAGTTCATAGTTGCAGTTTGTGGGCTCAGGAGTTGCGGTGCACAGGTTTAGTTGCCCCTCAGTGTATGAAATCTTCCCGGACCAGGAATCGAACCTGTCTTCCCTGCAATGGCAGGTAGATTCTTATCCACTGTACCCCCAGGAAAATCTTCCTCTTCCTCTTCTTCTTTTTTTTTTTTTTTAAATATTTTGTGTTTTGGGCCAAGGACAGTTCCCTGACCAGGGATTGAACCCAGCACACCCAGGATCAGAAAATGAAGATGTTTTTGGACTGCTACTGGACTGCCCACCACTGGACTGCCAGGGAAAACCCCAAACGGACCATTTTAGAGTGAACAATTTCATGGCATTTAGTTCATTCGCAATGTCAAGGAAACACTGAAATGAAGTGAAGTGAAAGTCGCTCAGTCATGTCCAACTCTTTGCCACCCCATGGACTATAAGTCCATGGAATTCTCCAGGCCAGAAGACTGGAGTGGGTAGCCTTTCCCTTCTCCAGGGGATCTTCCCAACCCAGGGATCGAACCTAGGTTTCCTGCATTGCAGGCAGATTCTTTACCAGCTGAACCACAGGGGAAGCCCACCTCTATCTAATTCCAAATATTTTTTATCACCCTGTGAGAAAACCCATACCCATTAAGCAGTCATTTCCCTTTCTCCATCTTCCTCTAATCCCTGGCAATCACTAACCTACTTTCGGTCTCTATGGATTTACCTATTCTGAGTATTTTGTATAAATGAGATCATATAATATGTGGCCTCTCCTGTCTGGCTTCTTTCACTAACAAAATGTTTTTGAGGTTCAGGCCTCCCTGGTGGCTCAGATGGTAAAGAATTTGCCTGAAATGTGGGAGAGACCTGAGTTTGATCCCTGGGTTGGGAAGATCCCCTGGAGAAGGGAATGGCAACCCATTCCAGTATTCTTGCCTGGAGAATTCCATGGACAGAGGAGCCTGGTGGGGAGGAGTCCATGGGGCCACAAAGAGTTGGGCGTGACTGAGCGACTACCACTCTCTCTTTCATGTTGCAGCATGTGTCAGCACTTCATTCCATTTCAGAGATGAAGAATACTCTGGAGATAGTCTCGATTACTCTGTCTTTACACTTCACAATCAGCCAGCTAAACAAGCCAGTTGGCTACCTTCAAAATATTTCTTTTCTCTCTCTTGTTTTTGACCCCACCACTTGGCTTGGCTTGCAGCATCTTAGCTCCCCAACGAGGGACTGAACACATGCCCCCTGCAAGAGTGGAGTCCTAACCCCTGGACTGCCAAGGAATTCCTCAAAATATTTCTAGAATGGATTCACTGCTTGTCATCTCTATTGCACCTCCTTGCCCCATCCAGACCATCACCTCTCACCTGGATTACCACATTTTCTTGTTTCTGTTCTTCATATCCCCAGACCCCAACCTTTCTGTCCAATTTTCCTCTCCACACAGAATCCAGAGTGATTCAGTTAAAGCTTAAGTCACATCATGTCCCTCCTGTGATCAAAACTCTCCAGCGCCCCTGCCCTCATCTCATTCACGATCAAAGATGGAATCCTGACATCCCCCAGCCTCCCATCACGTCTCTGACTTCAACTCTGCCATCATCAGTGTTGTCGTCCCACTCAGGCCAGCATCCTGGCTCTCAACACACATGACCCTGTCTCTCCTACCTCAGACCCTTTGTACTCGGGCTCTTTCTGGAACATGCGATTGATGGCTTTTAGCCCCTAATTTTCTTTACCTCTCTGCAAGTTTCACCCCGTAGACCACTCACATCTTCATGAAATTGTTTCTGCTCTTGCATTTCTTGATGTCATGTGCTCATTTTTTTTTGTCCCTGCGGACCTGGCCGTTTCCTCTCAGATGCCTGTGTGGGCTCCATTTTCTCTGCGCAGCCCTCACATGTTGGCATTTCACAAGTTTTCATGAAAGTCCTCTTCTCTCCTTTCTCCTCTCCCTGGAGTGAGCTCACCGACTCATGAATACATCAGCCTAAATCCTTTCCTTAGTCTTCGACTCAATTGCCTTCAGGGCATCTTTCTATAAACATCCCGGAGGCACTCCAAACTCACAAGTCCAGGATGAAACAACCCTCCCAACAGCCAGGTTGGTCTTGGCAAATAGAATCCCCCACCACTCAGCTGTCCAACATAGAAACCCAACATAGAAATGAACTTGATTCTTTTTTTTTTTTTTTTTGCGTATTTGTACATCTAATCCATCACCAATCCATAAATCCCACTTCCTGATATCTAGAACGGTCTACTTCTCTGTATGGCCGCTCCCATAGTTCAGAGTGTCATCTTTTCTCACACAGCTGGTCTTCCGGCATCTTCTCTGGCCCCCTTCCAATTTATTCTCTACACAGAAGCCAGAGAGACATCTCTGGAATACAAACGTGATCCGCAGTGGCTAAACCTGCCATGGCTTTGTTGACTCTGGGGAGAAATTCCTTAACCCGGCTTATGATACTGTGCCTGTTCCCCCACCCTCAGCCCTCACGATGGCTCCACCACCAGGCTTGCCTTCTGCCCTCTGCAGAGCTGATTCTCCTCAGTATACTGTGTTTGTCAAGCCTTTGCATTTTTTGCTTATATTAATATTTGTCTGCAATACAGCCCTTCCCACTCTCTCCCGCCTCTCTTCATCCCGTAACTCATAATATATCCCCTAGATATATTTCTATATATAGAACCACCCCTCCAGAAGTTTCCCCCATTTTCCCAAGTCTGGGGCCGTGTAGACTGCTATGCATTCACCAAACTCTGGTCCTTTTTCTTCTTGGGCTCACAGTTGAATGCTTCCCAGATTCCCATGCCTGGGATGGGTGGGATCATGTGACTGAGTTCTGGTCAATGGAAAGTTTCTCAAAGAGTGAGGAACATTTATTCAAGGCTTAAGGTCTTCCCTGGTGGTTCAGATGGTAAAGAATTTGCCTGCATTGAGGGAGACCTGGGTTCAATCGCTGGGTTAGGAAGACCCCCTGGAGGAGCACATGGCAACCCACTCTAGTATTCTTGCCTGGAGAATCCCCATGGATAGAGGAGCCTGGTGGGCTACAGTCCATGGGGTCACAAAGAGTCATACACGACTGAGGGACTAAGCACAGCACAGCATTCAAGGCTTAAAGCATACGCCCAAACCTCCCAGGCCATTCTCCACAGTTTCTATTTCACTCCTCTGCCAGGTGGATGCAAGAAACCCTATGGAGAACTCTGACACCCTGGGAGAGGGCAGTGGAGCCATTATATAGAAAGAACCCAGGTCCCTGAATGACTGTGTGGAGCAGAGTCCCACCAGCCTTCTCCCCAACCAGCATGTGATTATAACATGAGAAATAAACTTTATTGTGTTAAGTCACTGAGACTTGCTGGTTTGTTAAATAGCAGTTAGCCTGCCCTGACAAATATATTTAAATGAATTGGTCTTCCCTCCCCTACCCCACCCCCATTCTCCCATATCATTTTTTTACCTCCCACCACAGCACTTATCATATTAAATAACAATAGCCTCTCACCTGTCTGTGTCTTCACCCGTGGGAGAATAGGGATGGATCAGGCCTGTCTTAAGTATGAATGGGCATTCAGCTCAGCACCTGGAGTGTCACAGCCACTAGATAAATATTTGTGGAATTGCTTTGTGGCTGTTGAACTCTCTTTCCCTGGGTGCCTATTTTGGTAACTTGCCCACAACTGGGATTCCTCCTTCACCTCCCCAGTCCTTTCCTAATACTCAGGACCTGCCTTTGAACCAGTCCAATAGCTGGGACTCCCTGATGACGCAGCTCCTGAAGCGAACCACCCACTCCCCTTCCGATTTCCCAATATTGCCACAGCTCCCAAGCCTGGGTCTCCACCCACCTGTCAGGATCCTGGACACTGTTTGATTTTCTCATGCCTGTTGTCTGCCTTCTGGATGTCACCCTTGCATCTGCTGGACTGGATTTCCTCTCAAGCCCTGGAACTTTCTTTGCGACAAGCTGAGGCTCTGGCAATGGGGCAATCACCAAGCCATGTTGTTAGCAAAAGGAAGTTGGGGATAGAAAACAGTGTATATGAAAAAATTTTAAAAAGATATAGATACATTGGAGTTTGCATAAAAACATTTTTAGAAGAACACATCAGAAGCTGGAAATAGCACAGTGTGGTGTGGGATGAGAGTAGAGTCCTGGCCAGAGTCGGGAAGTGGGGAGAGGGATTTATCTTTTACTCCCTCCACTGTGGGGTAGGCTACATAATGACTCTCTACCCCCCTCTCCAGCAAAGATGTTCACATCCTAACTCCCAAAACCCATGAACCTTGCCTTATGTTGCAAAAGGGATTTTACAGATGTGATCAAGTTAAGGACCTTGATAGGGAGCGATTATCTGGGTGGGCTTAATGTAATCAATCACAAGAGTCCTGCTTACAGGAGGACTGCTGGAGGATCAGAATTAGAGGAGCAGATGTGATGTTGGAAGCAGAGCCGGGGAAGGAGGGGCGAGGTGGGAAAAGAGAGAGAAACAGACAGACAGGCATTAAGCTGTTCCTCTGCTGGCTTTTGGTGCTTGTTTGGTTGTGTGCCTGTTCACATTTTCAGGTTCAAGATTCCTCAGCTTCCAAGTCTTGGATGTAGGAGGCAGAAAGAAAACCCAAGGATTTCAACACTGTGTCTCCTGATACCAATGTCCCTTTGTCTGCTTTCTTCTATCCACCTGGCAGAGTCTTCCTGTGTTGGTATTATACATAATGTCCAGAGTCTTTAATTACACTTTGTGGGAGGAATAGAGAGAAGGACTTCACTCTGAAAGTAAGTCACCAGTATCTTTTAAAAATATGTTTATTTAACTAAATTTATTTGACTGCTCTGAGTCTTGGTTGCGGCATGAGGGATCTAGTTCCCTGACCACGGATCCATCCTGAGCCCCCTGCATTGTGGGTGTGAAGTCTTAGCCACTGGACTGCCAGGCAAGTCCCCACCAGCATCTTTTTAAGGTTTACATATTACAGGTGACTGTAGTATGTAACCAGAGTTAAGAATCACTGTGATCAAAGAGGGTGTGGGGGTGAGGAACAGCATGATAAAATATAATTTACAAAGCACAAATACATATGCATAAAAAGCATCTGGGAGAATAAGTGACAAAATGTTAATGTCGTTATCTTTGGGTGGTAGGACTACAAGTAATTTTTAATTATAACTTTTTATTTTAAAATAGTTTAAGACTGACACAGGGAGAACGCATGTGCCCTTCACCCAGCTTCCCCTGTGATAACATCTTACTCACTGTTATAACACTATTAATTCAGGAACAGGCATTATTCAGATGTCACCAGTTGTTAAATTACAAGCAACTTTAGTATTCTCTATTTTATTAATCTAAACATATCACCTGTGTAACAGCAAAGAATTTTGAAAACACTCAATTCCTCCTTTAGTGTATCTGAACCTTTTGCTTCCTAGGGTCTTTCCTATGTTTCCTCTTCTGAATTCATTTCTCCATCCAGGTCATGAACACCCTCCACAGGACAACCAAGGGAAGGAAGGTAAATGGGACAGACCTTCACTGTCCTGAAAATCCATTCAGTCAATAAATCTCTTTGACATGCCTGCTGTGGGCCAGGAATCAATGGAGAGTAAACTCTAATACAGATTTCATTGTCTATATTTAAAATTTTCTGTATATTATGATGTTTTAACATCTTAGAAAAAGTCTGGGACTTCCCTGATGGTCCAGTGGCTAAGACTCCTCACTCTCAATTCAGGGGGTCTGGGTTTGATCCCTGGTCAGGGAACTAGATCCCACATGCCGCAACGAAGATCAAAGATCCCACATGCTGCAATTAAAGACCTGGCACTGCCAAATAAATAAACATTAAAAAAAAAAAAAAAAGGAGAGAGAGTCTGGCTGAGGCAAGATTGCCCTTTCTGGGCAGAGCCAATTCGAGACAGAAAGAGGCTCAGTCTTTCATATACAAGCCAACCCATCCAGAGCCTGGTTGCTCTCTCTGGCCTCCACACCATGTAATATTCCGGATATTATTATTCCAGAAGTAATATTCCAGATCTTAATCATCCCAGAGTCAGATACCAGGTAACTCAGGGCCACCCCGATAGCTAAGAGCCTGCTGAAATTATTCAGACTAGATCATCCCAGTCATGCTTTCTCCTTGCTCCTGCTTTCTCCCTTCTGACCATACTGGGCTTTCCCCAGTGGCCCTGTTTCTAGGATCTGTTATAGAATAAACTGTTTTCCTGAGCCTCTCCTGTGTTCCCTCTTGTGGCCACAGCTGATTGGCCATCACAGAAGAGAACCTGGAACGAGCTTCTTCCACCGTAGTGCACACTCTAGTGTATGAGACAGACATAAGTATTATACCCACGAGTGTAAAATTATAACCATGTGGAATTCTATGAGGGAGATGTTCGTGGTGCTCAGAGTATTTTAATAGGGAGGTGTGGGCCAGGCTTGGGGGTCTGAGACAGTCTCCTTGAGGAAATGACATGTGGGTGAGATCTGAAAGGGTGATCAGTAGAAATTAACCAGGAACTGGGGTAAGGCTTTCCAGGCAGAAGGACCAGTTGGTGTTGAGGCTTCACTGCCGAAGCCCATGTGCACTGTTATTGGCCATCCCCTGCTTGCTCGAGATTGAGTGGGTAGGGTGGGTTTTAGGCACCAGATTTTCAGTTTTAAAACTGCAACAGTCTTGGGTGACCTGTCCTAGTTCACCAGGGACTGGGGGGTCCTGGGACACAGGATTTCAGTGCTAGTCCTGGGAAAGTTCTCGGCAAACTAGAACAGGTTGGTCACCCTGTGTGATACCTTCAAGAAACCAAAGAAAGTTCTTAGAGTGAGTATCCTCAGAAGTAGGCCCTGAGAAGAGGATTCCTGTGCAAGGTATTTATTTGGAAGAGGAGGAAAAGTGGAAAATGAGATGGGGGAGCCAATTAAGGGGACAGTCTTGCTCCAGGGTAGGGTCTCCAGAGAAACTGAACATGCAGGGGATAGGTCAGTAGATAGATAGATATGGATGGGTAAATAGAGAGATGGATGGGTAGTCAAATGGATGCATAGATGGATGGATATATACACACATGCATAGATACATTGAGATGTTTATATTAAGGAATTAACCCACGTGAACACGAGGGCTGGCAAATCTGAAACCTGTAGAGTAGGCTGGCAGGTTGGAGACTCAGGCTAGAGCTGATGCAATCTTAAGGTAGAATTTCTCCTTTGAGAAACTCAGATTTTACTCCTGGCCTTGAACTGATGAAAGCCCATCCATATTACTGAGTGTAATCTCCTTTACTTAAAGTCAACTGACTATAGATGTTATCACATCTACCAAATACAGTCACATTTTGGTTAGTATTTGGTGGAATAACTGGGTAATACTGTTACCAAGTCTAAGCCTGCTCTGCTGGCCACGTGACAGGCCAATGAATCCAAGAAATGAGATGTTGAGACAAGGAATGAGATGTTGAGACAGTCAAAAAGCTGGCTGATCGAGAAGATGGCAGACTAATGTCTCAAAGTAACTATCTTGCTGGGATCTGGATGTCGGATTCTTTTATGGAGCCAGAGAGAGAGAAATAATGAGAAACTGAAATCCAAAGGCAGAATAGAGAGGGAGAGACAGAATAGAAAGGTTGAGACAGTGAGGAAGTAAAGTAAAAAGGGTCTTCAGTCTTGTAAAACATCTCCGGAAAAAGCCAACCTTTGGAAAGGGACGTTAATCTCTTCTTTGTAGCCATTCACAGGTGGGCAGGGTCAGATGATCTCTTTATGAGCTGAACAAAGGCACTTTAATTCAACAATCAGGCAGAGGGACAGGATCCTTTGTTGTTGTTGTTGTTCAGTGGCTAAATTGTGTGTCCGATTCTTTTGCGACCCTACAAACTACAGCATGCCAGGCTTCCCTGTCCTTCACTATCTCCAGGAGTTTGCTCAAACTCATGTCCATGGAGTTGATGATGTCATCCAACCAACTCATTCTCTGTCACCCCCTTCTCCTCCTGCCCTCAATCTTCCCCAGCACCAGGGTTTTTTTCCAGTTAGTCAGCTCTTTGCATCAGGCAGCCAAAGTATTGGAGCTTCAGCTTCAGAATCAATCCTTCTAATGAATATTCAGAGTTGATTTCCTTTAGGATTGACTGGTTTGATCTGCTTGCAGTCCAAGGGACTCTTGAGAGTCTTCTCCATAGTTTGAAGGCATCAATTCTTCAGTGCTCAGCCTTTTTTATTGTCCAACTCTCACATCTGTACATGACTATTGGAAAAACCATAGCTTCGAGTATATGAAAATTGTTGGCAAAATGATGTCTTTGCTTTTTAATACACTGTCTTGGTTTGACATAGCTTTTCTTCCAAGGAGCAAGTGTTTCTGAATTTCATGGCTATCGTCACTATCCGCAGTGATTTTGGAGCCCAGGAAAATAAAGTCTGTCTCTGTTTATATTTTCCCCCCATTTGTTTGCCATGAAGCAATGGGACCAGATGCCATGATCTTAGTTTTTTGAATGTTGAGTTTTAAGCCAACTTTTTCACTCTCCTCTTTCACCTTTGTCAAGAGGCTCTTTAGTTCCTTTTTGCTTTCTGCCATTAGGGTGGTAATATCTGTATATCTGAGGTTATTGATATTTCTCCTGGAAATCTTGATTCCAGCTTGTGATTCATCCAGCCTGGCATTTTACATGATATTTTCTGCATAGAAGTTAAACAAACAGGGTGACAATATACAGCCTTGATGTACTCCTTTCCCAATTTTGAACCAGTCCATTGTTCCATGTCCAGTTCTAACTGTTGCTTCTTGACTTACATACATGGTCATTATGTATGATTATAATAACAATAGCAACAAAAAAGCAAGTCAAAGAAACTTTGAAAAGTTCCCAAGCATGGAATCAGAATTGGCTTTTCCCTGCCATGGTAACCCCTAGCCAAATAGACATAGAAAATGAACACTCAAGCCAGTGCCTCCTGTGGGTTTAATCCTGCTGGGGCACACTAGGAGACAGTGACACACCAGAGACATGTCAGAGTGATTCACTCGGGTGAGGGACGTGGGCATTTACACTCAGACTCTCATCAGCCATTGTCTGATGACTGCTGGGGAGTGGGGGAAAGGGGAGGGAGGGAAGTAGGCGAGGAGTTTCAGAGACCAGAGGAAGAACTCAGGCAAGACAGAGTCCTGAGGTGGTTTGGAAGAGGGAAAGGGTGGAATGTCCACCACACAGAAGGCCCCTGCGAATCAAGTACAGAGAATAAAGTAAAAAGGAATCCAGCTATAAAGAGTCTCATAAGGCCGGGTGAGGGTTTAGGCTTTAAATCAAGAACAATGGAAAGGCATTACGTTTGGGGGGTAGGAGGGGTAAGGAGAGGCATAATGGCCAGTGGGAAGATCAAAAGATCTTTCTATTGATTCTGATCCATAAGAATCAATGGAACATAATAGCCCAAAATAAACCAACACACCCTGGTCTATCAAAGATTTTTTGAAAACACAAATCTGGTCATTATGTCTCTTCTTAACCCCACCCCTCTTTGACAAAGGAGGCAAAAATACAAAAATGGGACAAAGCAGCCTCTTCAGCAAATGATACTGGGGAAGTGGGACAGCTGCAAGTAAATCAATGAAGTCAGACCACATCCTCACACAATGCAGAAGAAGAAACTCCAAATGGCTTAAAGACTTAAACATAAGAGATGACACTATAAAACTCCTAGAAGAGAGCATAGACAAACCATTTTCTGACATAAATCCTACCAATGTTTCCTTAGGTCAATCTCCCAAAGCAATAGAAATAAAAATAAATAAATAAACAAATGGAATACAATCAAATGTTCAAGATTTTGCCCAGCAAAGGAAACCATTAAAAAAAGGACAACCTACAAAATGGGAGAAAATATTTGCAAATGACATGACTGATAAAGGTTTATTTGCAAAACACAAAAATGACTCATTCAACTCAACACCAAAAAACCAAAAAACTCAATAAAAAAAAGGGCATAAGACCTTAATGGACATTTCTCCAAAGAAGACATACAGATGGCCAGTAGGCACATAAAAAAATGGTTAACATCACTAATTATTAGAGAAATGCCAATCAAAACTACAATGAGGTACCACCTTGCACTGGTCAGAAGACTATCGTTAAAAAAGTATACAAATAATAAATGCTGGAGAGTGTGGGGGAAACGGAACCTTCCCATACTCTTGGTAGGAATATAAATTGGTGCAACCACTTTGGAAAATAGTATGGTGTCTCCTCAGAAAACTAAAAATAGAGCTACCATATGATTCAGCAATTCCAATCCTGGGCATATATATATCCAGACAAAATTATAATTCAAAAGGATACATGCACCCCTATGTTCATAGTAGCACTATTCACAATAGCCAAGATATAGAAACAACCTTATGGTGAATGGATAAAGAAGATGTAGTACAGGACTTCCCTGGTGGTCTGGTGGTTAAGAATCTGCCTGCCAATGCAGGGGACATGGGTTCAATCCCTGTTCCAGGAAGATTCCACAAGCCATGGGGCAACTAAGCCCATGTGCCACAATTACTGAAGCTCACGCACCCTAGAGCCTGTGCTCAGCAACAAAAGAAGCCACTGCAATGAGAAGCCCATGCACCACAGCTAGAGAGCAGGTCTCACTCACCGCAACTAGAGAAAGCCCATGCACAGCAACGAAGACCCAGCACAGCTGAAAAGAAAAAAAACAAAGTTGTGGTACATATATACAATGGAATACTACTCAGCCATAAAAAATAACATGTGCAGCAACATGGATGCAACTAGAGAGTCATACTAAGTGAAGTAAGTCAGAAAGAGAAAGACAAATACCACATGACATTACTTACATGTGTAGTCTAAAATGTGGGATAAATGGGGCCTGCTGAGTTGACATGTTGAAACAGCCACTTTCATATTAGGAGGTCTGGCCTGAAATCCTGGGAGAAAGGCCTCTGCATGAGGCTCTCTTTGAGGAAGTGAAAACAGACTAAGCATAAAGGAAAAAAGTTCCCAGAGTTCTGAACTAGAGAGTTACCACCCCTGGGACAGAATTCCTATGAAACCTCCAGGCACCCAGTAAATGCTGTAGGGCTAAGGTGATAAGAGATGTTCAACAGACAACTTAGGAGCAGGAGCCCAGAAGAAGATCCTTAGCACAGATGTCGGGAACTTGGAAACATTCCCCAGAAATACCTGGGAAGGGCTGCCTGGTATAAGGCTGCAACTCCAGTGGATCAACTAGGAGAAGAGCTCAAACAATTGTAATGCAACTATTAATGGAAGGTGGAGAATGCCAGGACAGTTCAGTTCAGTTCAATTACTCAGTCGTGTCTGACTCTTTGCGACCCCATGAACCGCAGCACACCAGGCCTCCCTGTCCATCACCAACTCCTGGAGTCCACCCAAACCCATGTCCATTGAGTCGCTGATGCCATCCAACCATCTCATCCTCTGTCATCCCCTTCTCCTCTTGCCCTCAATCTTTCCCAGCATCAGGGTCTTTTCCAATGAGTCAGCTCTTCACATCAGGTGGCCAAAGGATTGGAGTTTCAACTTCAACATTAGTCCTCCCAATGAACACCCAGAACTGATCTCCTTTAGGATGGACTGGTTGTGCCTCCTTGCAGTCCAAGGGACTCTCAAGAGTCTTCTTCAACACCACCCCATTTATTTCCCATGAAGTGATGGGACCGGATGCCATGATCTTTGTTTTCTGAGCTTTAAGTCAACTTTTTCACTCTCCACTTTCACTTTCATCAAGAGGCTCTTTAGTTCCTCTTCACTTTCTGCCATAAAGGTGGTGTCATCTGCATATCTGAGGTTATTTGATATTTCTCCCAGCAATCTTGATTCCAGCTTGTGCTTCCTCCAGCCCAGCGTTTCTCATGATGTACTCTGCATATAAGTTAAATAAGCAGGGTAACAATATACAGACTTGATGTACTCCTTTTCCTATTTGGAACCAGTCTGTTGTTCCCTGTCCAGTTCTAACTGTTGCTTCCTGACCTGCATATAGGTTTCTCAAGAGGCAGGTCAAGTGGTCCGGTATTCTCATCTCTTTCAGAATTTTCCACAGTTTATTGTGATCCACACAGTCAAAGGCTTTGGCATAGCCAATAAAGCAGGAATAGATGTTTTTCTGGAACTCTCTTGCTTTTTCCATGATCCAGCGGATGTTGGCAATTTGATCTTTGGTTCCTCTGCTTTTTCTAAAACCAGCTTGAACATCTGGAAGTTCATAGTTCACATATTACTGAAGCCTGGCTTGGAGAATTTTGAGCGTTACTTTACTAGCGTGTGAGATGAGTGCAATTGTGCCGTAGTTTGAGCATTCTTTGGCATTGCCTTTCTTTGGGATTGGAATGAAAACTGACCTTTTCCAGTCCTGTGGCCATTGCTGAGTAGTTTTCCAAATTTGCTTGCATATTGAGTGTAGCACTTTCACAGCATCATCTTTTAGGATTTGAAATAGCTCCACTGGAATTCCATCACCTCCACTAGCTTTGTTTGTAGTGATGCTTCCTAAGGCCCACTTGACTTCACATTCCAGGATGTCTGGCTCTAGGTGAGTGATCACACCATCGTGATTATCTGGGTCATGAAGATCTTTTTTGTATAGCTCTTCTGTGTATTCTTGCCATCTCTTCTTAATATCTTCTGCTTCTGTTAGGTCCATACCATCTCTGTCCTTTATCGAGCCCATCTTTGCATGAAATGTCCCCTTGGTATCTCTGATTTTCTTGAAGAGATCTCTAGTCTTTCCCATTCTATTGGTTTCCTCTGTTTCTTTGTACTGATCACTGAGGAAGGCTTTCTTATCTCTCCTTGCTATTCTTTGGAACTCTGCATTCAAATGGGTATATCTTTCCTTTTCTCCTTTGCTTTTCGCTTCTCTTGTTTTGACAGCTATTTGCCAGGACATGTGGGTTACAATCAGTTCAACAGTCTTGACCATGAACAAAACAGACATGGTCTTGAACCTCACAGATTCAGCAACTGTGTACAAATATAAAGTTGATTCTAACAGAGATTACAGTCTGTGAAAGTGTCAGCAAACTTTTTCTATAAATGACCAGACAAATAATATTTTAGGTTTTGGGTCATACGGTATCTGTGACAGCTACTCCACTCTGCCATTGCAGTGTGAACGTAGTCACAGACAATGCATAAGCAAATGAGTACTATTGTATTCCCAACAAAGCTTTATTTATGGAAAAAAAATAGCACAAAATGAACCTGTCTGCACAACAGACACAGACTTACAGACATAGATGACAGACTTGTGGTTGCCAAGGAGGTGGAGGAGAGGGAGGGATGGAGTGGGAGTTTGGGATTAGCAGACGCAAACTATTATATATAGAATGGATAAGCAACAAGGTCCTACTGTATTGCATGGGGAGGTATATCCAATCTCCTGGGATAAACCATAATGGGAAAAAATATAAAAATGAATGTATACATGTGTATAACTGAGTCACTTTGCTGTACAGCAGAAATTAGTACAACATTGTACATCAGCTATTCTTCAGGGGCTTCCCTGGTGGCTCAGCAGTAAAGAATCTTCCTGCCAATGCAGGGGATAAGGGTTCAATCCCTGGTCTGGGAAGATGCCACATGCCACGGAGCAACTAAGCCCATGCGCCACAACTACTGAACCTGAGTGCTGCAACTACTGCAGCCTGCATGCCTAGAGCCATTGCTCCACAACAAGAGAAAACATTGTGATGAAAAGCCTGCATGCGCATCGCAACTAGAGAGTAGCTTCCTCTCTCTGCAAATAGAGAAAGTCTGGCATAACAATGAAGACCCAGCACAGCCAAAATAAACCACTATACTTCAATAAAAAGAGAATTTAAAAAAATATATATCTTTAGGCTGTGAAGAGAAAAATGTGTTGAGAAGGGGTAAAGAGGATGTGGAACCACTAATGAGGAAGATCTTGCTGGAGTCCAGAAGCCAGACAGTGGCATCTGGAGAGGGTGGTAACACTGAGAATGGAGAGAAGACAGACTCTAGAGCTGTCCAGGGAACTAAAGCAACAGGTCTTGGCTTTTGATGTAGAATCAGTTGGAGGGTATTGAAAGGAGAGTATCAATAAGTCCAGGAATCCTAGACTTATTTTAATTTTTTTTTTGGAGGGGAGAGGATACCTGGTGCCCAGGTATGGACTAAACAGCCCAGAAGTTGCCTGCGACTAGTTTTAGCATGAGAATCACCTTAGGATGACCTTGCCTGCTGCCTGAGCTGTTTTCATATCCTACAATGCTTATTGCATAATCAGAAACCTCCTGCTGAAAATACAGCTGGATGGGATAGTGTAAATGGAGGGTGACCATGGAAAACATTGCTTTAGTCTCTTAGCATGAGGACAGATCTCATAATGATACCAGGGATGGAATGAAGTTGAGAAATCAGACACCCAGAGCACGTCACCTTGAAACGAGCACCCTTAACCCTCACTCTTTGGCTGTCCAAACATTGATGCTCCTTGCTTTCTGTGTTATATTTTGTTTCGTCTACTGTGTGGAACAAAGGTTGGATTTACCTGCTTTGTGGGAGAGGGGATTAAGAGCAGGTGGGAAGAGCAATGTCACATTAGGACTTTTCCTGTTGTCTTTGACTTTAAGAAGCCAGGTGTAATGAGAGTGACGGATGGACACGGGGCAATTTGATAAAATTGGAATCCCCGCCCCCCCAGTATTCCCAGCACCTTGAGAATCTTTCTCTGAAGGGAAACTTGGCCCAGCTGCTGAACAAGAAGATAGGGACACATCATTGTGACATGCTCATACAAATGACTAGAAAACAAATTGAGCTTTCATTTCCAATGGTATCTGAGGCCAGGCTATAGTGTTTATCATCTGCTCAACCAATGGCTCAAACTGGAAATCCACAGGGCATTGTGGAAGGCCCCCAGTTATCCATGCCTCCTGCTATTCCTGTCCTTGGGGGGGTTTCTCCCATATTTACCATGACTGGTTTGAGTGGTTGGCAGAATAATGGCCTCCAAAGATTTCATGTCCTAACCCCTGCAACCTGTGAATATGTTATCGTTAAGTCACTAAGTTGTGTCCAACTCTCTGCAACTCCATGGACCACAGCACATCAGGCTCCTCTGTCCTCTACTATCTCCTGGAGTTTGCTCAGATTTATGTTCATTGGGTCAGTGATGCTGTATAACCATCTCATCCTCTGCTGCCCGCTTCTCTTGTCCTTAGTTTTTCCCAGCATCAGGGTTTTTTCCAGTGAGTCAGCTCTTCATATAAGGTGGCCAGAGTACTGGAGTTTCAGCTTCAGTATCAGTCTTTCCAATGAATATTCAGGTTGATTTCCTTTAGGATTGACTGTTTTGATCTCCTTTCAGTCCAAAGGACTCTGAAGAGTTTTCTCCAGCACCACAATTTGAAAACATCAATTCTTTATGGTCCAGCTCTCACATCTGTACATGACTACTGGAAAAATCATAGCTTTGACTACATGGACCTTTGTTGGCAAAGCGATGTCTCTGCTTTTTAATATGCTGTCTGAGTTTGTCATAGCTTTTCTTCCAAGGAGCAAGTGTCTTTTAATTTCATGACTGCTGCCACTACCTGCGGTGATTTTGGAGCCCTCTCAAAATAAAATCTTTCACTGCTTTCACTTTTTCCCCTTCTATTTGCCATGAAGTCATGGGACTGGATGCCATGATCTTAGTTTTTTAAATGTTGAGTTTTAAGCCAGCTCTGTAGTTCCTCTTCACTTTCTGCCATTAGAATGGATGCAGATTATCTGAGATTGTTGATATTTCTCTTGGCAATCTTGATTTCAGTTTGTGATTCATCTAGCCTGGCATTTCACATGATATAATCTACCTGTAAGTTAAATAAGCAGGATGACAATATACAGCCTTGTTGTATATTTCCCAATATCCCTTCCCAATTTGGAATCAGCTGCTCCATGTAAGGTTCTAACTGTTGTGTCTTGACCTGCATACAAGTTTCTCATGAGACAGGTAAGGTGGTCTGGTACTCTCACCTCTTTAAGAATTTTCCATAGTTTTTTGCGATCCACACAGTCAAAGGCTTTAGGTTACATGGAAAGGGAAAGTTAAGATTGTAAATGGAATTAAGGCTATTAATTAATTGACCTAGAGATGGGGAGATTATCCTGGATTATCTGGATGGGCCCAATGTAATCATGTGCGGGCATGTGTACTAAGTCACTTCAGTCATGTCTGACTCTTTGTGACCCTGTGGGCCATAGCCCGCCAGGCTCCTCTGTCCATGGGATTCTCCAGGCAAGAATACTGGAGTGGGTTAGCATGCCCTCCTCCAAGGGATCTTCCTGACCCAGGGATTGAACCTGCCTTTCTTATGTCTCTTTCATTGGCAGATGGGTTCTTTACCACTAGCACCACCTGGGGAGCCCCCAGTGTAACCACAGGTGTTCTTTTTTTTTCCAATTAATTGATTTTATTTTGATTGAAAGATAATTACTTTACAATATCGTGATGGATTTTGCCATATATCAACATGAATTTAAATGCAGAAGAATGCAGAAGAGTCAGAACTAGAGGAATGGCTTCAACCGGGCATTGCTGGATTTGAAAATGGAAGGGAGCAGGAGCCAAGGACTGTAGGTGTCTCTGGGGACTGAGAAAGGCAGGCAAATGGATTCTCTCCTAAGGTCTCCGAAAGGAACCCTGCCTTCTTGACACATCTTAAGTAGTAGCCAAGTGAGACCCATTTCAGACTTCTGATCTGGAGAACGGTAAGATGATAAATCTGTACTGTTTAAAGCCACGAAGCTTGTAGCAGCTTGTTACAGCGTCAATAGGAACACAGCTCTGTAGGTAACTGCAGATGGCAGAATGCGATAGCACATCATTTCTGGGATAGGTTCAAAGGACTGAGGCTTCCATTCTGAGCCCTCATTCACACTCTTGCTCTCATTATTTGCTCTGAGGGAAGACACGCTGTGAACAGACCTACAGGGAGGGCTGGAGGAACTGAAGCCGCCTACCAACTGCCATGTGAATGAGCTGAGCCCCAGTTGAGCCTTCAGCCCTGGCCATGAGAGTCCTGCTCTCATGGACTGTAACCTCCATGAGAGACTGATCCAGAACCACCTAGCTAAACTGCTCCTGGACTCCCAACCTTCATAAAATGTGAGACAATAAACCCTGCTGTTCTAAGTCACTAAGGTTTGGGGTATTTGTTATGTAAGTCTAGATAATTAATGCCGGTTCCCTCATTTCACATAACATGCTTCATCAGGTGCTGAGTCCTATAGACTTTGCTTCTTTGTGATGGCTCCAGCTGCCCTCCTGCTCTTGAACTATTGCAGTGGTCCTCTCCTGCCTCAGGACCATTGTGCCTGCCATTCCCACTGCTGGGAACAGTCCAGTTGGATCTTCCCATACCTGGCACCATCTCATCAGGTCTCAGATTAAATGTCGCCTAGAGAAGCCTTCTCTGAGCATCCTGTTTCATACTTCTATTTCATTTCACACAGAGCACATAACACTCTGAAATTATCTTTAAAAAGCATTTGCATGTTTATCTGTAAATTATCTATCTATAGTAAAACAAAAGCTCCATGAGGTCAGGAACCTTCGTTATCTGTGTCCCAAAAACCTGCTGCTGCTGCTGTTGCTAAGTCGCTTCAGTCGTGTCCAATTCTGTGTGACCCTATGGACAGCAGCCCACCAGGCTCCTCTGTCCACGGGATTCTCTAGGCAAGAATACTGGAGTGGGTTGCCATTTCCTTCTCCAGTGTCCCCAAAATCTCAGTTCAGTTCAGTCACTCAGTCGTGTCTGACTCTTTGCAACCCCATGAACCACAGCACGCCAGGCCTCCCTGTCCATCACCAACTCGCGGAATTCACCCAAACTCATGTGTATTGAGTTGGTGATGCCATCCAGCCATCTCATCTTCTGTTGTCCCCTTTTCCTCCTGCCCCCAATCCCTCCCAGCATCAGGGTCTTTTCCAATGAGTCAACTCTTCACATGAGGTGGCCAAAGTATTGGAGTTTCAGCCTCAGCATCAGTCCTTCCAATGAACACCCAGGACTGATCTCCTTTAGAATGGACTGGTTGGATCTCCTTGCAGTCCCCCTCTCAAGAGTCTTCTCCAGCACCACAGTTCAAAAGCATCAATTCTTTGGCACTCAGCTTTCTTCACAGTCCAACTCTCACATCCATACATGACCACTGGAAAAACCATAGTCTTGACTAGACAGACCTTTGTTGGCAAAGTAATATCTCTGCTTTTGAATATGCTATCTAGGTTGGTCATAACTTTCCTTCCAAGGAGTAAGTGTCTTTTAATTTCATGGCTGCAATGATTCAGCCATGAATGCAAAATCACCGTCTGCAGTGATTTTGGAGCCCCCCAAAATAAAATCTGACACTGTTTCCACTGTTTCCCCATCTATTTCCCATAAAGTGATGGGACCAGATTCCGTGATCTTAGTTTTCTGAATGTAGAGCTTTAAGCCAACTTTTTCAGTCTCCTCTTTCATCAAGAGGCTTTTTAGTTCTTCTTCACTTTCTGCCATAAGGGTGGTGTCATCTGCATATCTGAGGTTATTGATATTTCTCCCGGCAATCTTGATTCCAGCTTGTGCTTCCTTCAGCCCAGTGTTTCTCATGATGTACTCTGCATGTAAGTTAAATAAGCAGGGTGACAATATACAGTCTTGACGTACTCTTTTTCCTACTTGGAACCAGTCTGTTGTTCCATGTCCAGTTGTAACTTTTGCTTCCTGACCTGTATATAGGTTTCTCAAGAGGCAGGTCAGGTGGTCTGGTATTCTTATCTCTTTCAGAATTTTCCACAGTTTATTGTGACCCACACAGTCAAAGGCTTTGGCATAGTCAATAAAGCAGAAATAGATGTTTTTCTGGAACTCTCTTGCTTTTTCCATGATCCAGTGGATGTTGGCAATTTGATCTCTGGTTCCTCTGCCTTTCCTAAAACCAGCTTGAACATCTGAAGTTCACGGTTCATGTATTGCTGAAACCTGACTCGGAGAATTTTGAGCGTTACTTTACTAGCATGTGAGATGAGTGCAATTGTGTGGTAGTTTGAGCGTTCTTTGGCATTGTCTTTCTTAAATTGAAGAAAGTAGGGAAAACCACTAGACCATTCAGGTATGACCTAAATCAAATCCCTTATGATTATACAGTGGAAGTGAGAAATAGATTTAAGAGACTAGATTTGATAGACAGAGTACCTGATGAACTATGGATGGAGGTTTGTGACATTGTACAGGAGACAGGGATCAAGACCATCCCCATGGAAAAGAAATGAAAAAAGGAAAATGGCTGTCTGGGGAGGCCTTACAAATAGCTGTGAAAAGAAGAGAAGCAAAAAGCAAAGGAGAAAAGGAAAGATATTCCTATTTGAATGCAGAGTTCCAAAGAATAGCAAGGAGAGATAAGAAAGCAAAGAAATAGAGGAAAACAACAGAATGGGAAAGACTAGAGATCTCTTCAAGAAAATTAGAGCTACCAAGGGAAAATTTCATGCAAAGATGGCCTCAATAAAGGACAGAAATGGTATGGACCTAACAGAAGCAGAAGATATTAAGAAGAGACGGCAAGAATACACAGAAGAAGTGTACAAAAAAGATCTTCATGACCCAGATAATCACGATGGTGTGATCATTCACCTAGAACCAGACATCCTGGAATGTGAAGTCAAGTGGGCCTTAGAAAGCATCACTATGAAGAAAGCTAGTGGAGGTGATGGAATTCCTTTGAGTTACTTCAAATCCAGAAAGATGATGCTGTGAAAGTACTGCACTCAATATGCCAGCAAATTTTGGAAACTCAGCAGTGGCCACAGGACTGGAAAAGGTCAGTTTTCATTGCAATCCCCAAAACCCAACACACCCCTAATACATAGAGAGTGTTGTTGGCAGAATAATGCACCCACTGCAAAGACATCTACATCCCAACCTGCAGAATCTGTGACTACATTAGCTTATAAGGCAAAGGGGAGTTAACACTGCATATGGAATTAAGTTTACCAATTCATTGATCTTGAGATGGAAAGATTGTTCTGAATTATCTGGATAGACACAATGAGATCACAGGGACCTTAAAGGGGGAGAGAGAGGCAGAGAGAAAGGGAGTCAAAGAGAAGAACTCGGGTTGATGATGCTGGCTGTGAAGACGGAGGAAGGAGCCAGGAGTAGGGGCCCTCTAGATACTGGAGAGGCAAGGAAATGGATTCTCCTCAAGCATCCCCTGCCCTCATCTTGATTTTAGATATTTCAGACCCGATTGCAACCTACTTCAAATTTCTGACATCCAGAACTGTAAAATAAAAAATCTGTATTATCTTAAGCCACTGAGTTTGTGATAGTTGCTTACAGGAGCAATAGGAAACAAATACCAGGTGATCTCAACAAATATTTATGGAGTTGAATGAATGAAAGGTCACTTTGCTCCAATCCATCCCTGCTCTGTTTCAGTGTTTTTATATTTTTACCGAAAATGAGGATCTGATCTCATCATCTCTGCCCATCTGCCCATTGTCTCCCTTTGGCTGTAGGATGGCTTCACTCTCCTTCAAGAACTTGACAACCCTCAGATGACCATTCCAGCTTTCTGGCCCTCCTACTCATGGAAAAATCATTTGGACATCTTGCTTCACCCAACTCCTCATGCCCTTCCATGCCTGTGTGCATTTTCAGATGTGTTCCCTCTTCCGAGACCCTCAACCCCCATACTTAGTGAAATCTGCTCAATTAGGCTCAAATGTCACCTCTAGCTACTCAGGTCATAATTAGCATCTACTGTAACTTTCTGTACTCACTTGCATCCTAATGATCACCCTGTGCTGTATTAAAATTTCTGCCCATCTTTACTTAACATCATGTAGAGCCACTCACAGGGAGGGCTGGTGTCAGGGTCATCCTTGCATCCACTTGGGATAAGAATCTGGGGAGAGGACTTCCCTGGTGGCTCAGTGGTAAAGAATCCATCTGCCAATGCAGAGGACATGGGTTCAATCCCTGATCCAGGAGGATCCCATATGCAACAGAGCAACTAAGCTGGAGCACTACAACTATTGAGCTTGTGGTCTAGAGCCAGGGAACCACAACTGTTGAGCCCACGTGTTACAGCTACTGAGCCCACGTGTTACAGCTACTGAGCTCTCGTGCCCTAGAGCCCATTCTCTACAACAAGAGACGCTACCTCAATGAGAAGCCAGTGCACCACAAGGAAGGATAGACCCTGCTCACAGCAACTAGTGAAAAACCCACACAGCAACAAAGACCCAACACAGTCAAAATAAAGAAATAAGTAAAATTATATATACAAAAAAATAATAATTTGGGGAGGGAACATCACTCTCAAAGATTAAGGACTAGCATAAGCATCCTAAGGTCTTCCTTGATCTCTCCTCCAGAATTAGTTAAACCTCAATGTCACCTCTTTAAAAAAAAAAAAGACAAAATGTCAGTGACCTCTTCTTGATTATAATAGTAGCACCTAGTTGGTGTCCAGTGTTTAAGAAACACCAAAGTGTCCACAGAAGAAAATAGACTCCTATGCAGATCATCCATAAACCTGTCACCCATCATAATGAATAACTAACATTTCCTTAGTTCTTACCATGTTGGCAGCCATCAGAGTAATCCTTTAATGGGGAGGTTTCATCATCAACTCCACTAACAGATGGAGAAATTGGGACTCAGGGAGGTTGAGCAGTGTAGCCTGAGTTTAGGGACATTTTTGTTCTTCTGGGTCCAAGCTCAATAATGAATGGGCAGCTGGGTCTCTCTCTCTGAGAGCCACAAACTATATCTGTTATTTTCCAGTCCCCTAATTATCAACTTCCCTGGGGGCTCAGACGGCAAAGCATCTGCCTACAATGCAGGAAACCCAGGTTCAGTCCCTGGGTTGGGAAGATCTGGAGAAGGAAATGGCAACTCACTCCAGTATTCTTGCCTGGAAAAATCCCATAGATGGAGGAGTCTGGTAGGCTACAGTCCATGGTGTCACAAAGAGTCAAACAGGACTGAATGACTTCACAATTATCATTAACTCTCTTATCTCTTAAATTAGAAGGTTGAAAAGCAAAGATAAAGGCTTGAAAAGAAAGACTTACTTCACAGGAAGCAAACTCAGAGGCCCCCGGGCCAGGCAGCTTCCTTAACTGGAAGATGAGCCTGAGGGGACAGGGGTTCTGTGACAAATCACTTTTTCAAGTTTACAGTTTAACTTCTAATAACTTTATGGTTTTTTCTTTAGTTTGGCTTTTTTTTTTTTTAAACTACACCTAAGTTTGAGTTTTTATGTTATCAAATCCATTGCTCTTTTTCCTCCTTTATGTTGTCTGGGTTTTCTTTGAGGTTTTGCAAGGCTTTCCCCACACCTGGGTTGTAATTTCACTCTCCTGACTTTTCTCTAGTTCTTATATGTTTTTATTTTTCTTACACAAAAATTTCAATATAACCGATCTTTTAAAATATGGATTGTTGTTGTTGTTTGGGCGTTCAGTCGTGTCTGACTCTGCAACCCCATGGACTGCAGCACTCCAGGCTTTCCTGTCCATCACCAACTCCCAGAGCTTGCTTAAACTCATGTCCATTGAGTCAGTGATGCTATCCAACCATCTCATCCTCTGTCATCCCCTTCTCCTCCTGCCCTCAATCTTCCCCAGCATCAGGATCCTTTCTAATGAGTCAGCTCTTCCCAACAGGTGGCCAAAGTACTGGAGTTTCAGCTTCAGCATCAGTCCTTCCGATGAATATTCAGGATTGGTTTCCTTTAGGATTGACTGGTTGGATCTCCTTGCAGTCCAAGGGACTCTCAAGAGTCTTCTCCAACACTACAGTTCAAAAGCTGTGTAAAATATAGGTAAGATCTAATTTTTTCTAGAAACTAAAGGCCAAATGTGGCTTAGATGGAAAAGAAGCCGCCGGCAATGGGGGAGACCTGGGTTGGAACCCTGGGTTGGGAAGATCCCCTGGAGAAGAAAATAGCAACCCACTCCAACATTCTTGCCTGGAGAATTCCATGGACAGAGGAGCCTGGTGGGCTAAAGAGAGGGACACAACTGAATGACTTTTACTCACTCAAATGTCTCCATGCTTTTATTAGTATTTCATCACTAATTTGAAAATAAATTTTTAAGGAAAGAAAAATGTGGGACTTCCCTGGTGGTCCAGTGGTTAAGAATCTGTCTTCCAATGCAGGGGATGTGGGTTTGACCCCTGGTTGGGGAACTAAGATCCCAAATGCCTTGGGGCAATTAAGATCCCAAATGCCACATCGAGAGCAGCCCTCTCGCCTCATTGAAGATTGAGCGCTGCAACTAAGACCTGATGCAGCCAAGCAAATATTTTGTTATAGAAAATGTCAAAGTGTACAAAAGTAGTAAATGGTAAAAAGTGAAAGGCTTAGTCGCTCAGTCATGTCCGACTCTTTGCGACCCCATGAACTGTATAGCCCGCCAGGCTCCTCTGTCCATGGGATTCTCCAGACAAGAATATTGGAGTGGGTTGCCATTCCCTTCTCCAGGGGATCTTCCTGATCCAGGGATTGAAGCTGGGTCTCCTGCACTGCAGGCAGATTCTTCATCATCTGAGCCCTCAGGGAAGCCCAAAATGGTACAAGCGAAATACCTATCTTCCATCGACATAGTTATCGATTTAGGGCCGATTTTAAAAAATGATGGTAAGATACACATAGCATAAAATTGACTGTCTTCACATTTTTAAATGCACAGTTCAGTAGTGTTAAGTACATTCACACCGTTGTGCAACCCATGTCTCCGCAAGCTGTTTTTACATATTAACAGTCTTATATAATACTTAGACTGGTTTTGGTTTCATTCATCTCTTTGTTAAAACAATACTATCCACTCTATATACTGCTTTGCTTATTTTAGTTTTAAAATCATCTATAGTAAAATTTCCCTTTTCTGGATGCATAGTTCTGTGAATTTTAACATACGTTTATATTTTTGCAACCATCAGCACCACCAGGATATGAAATTGGGAAACACTTCCACCACCCTGAATAACTCCCTTCTGCATGTCACCCCCTTCATAATCACCCCCATTTAATTGAGCGGCAACTGGTCTGTTCTTTACCACAGTTTTTTTTGTCCAGAATGTCATGTAAGTGGACTCCCATAGCTAGGAACCTTTTGTTGTTATTGTTGTTCAGTCGATAAGTCATGTCTGAGTCTTTGTGACGCAATGGACGGCAGCATGTTCGGGCTTCCCTGTCCTTCACTATCTCTCGGAGTTTGAGATTGGCTTTAATCACTCAGCAAAATGCCTTTGCGATTTATCCAAGTTGTTGCCTCTATCTGTAGTGTGTTCCCTGTTTTCTGTGTGGTTTTTTTTTTTTTTTCAATTTAATTTTCCTTATTTAGTTTTGGCTGCACTGGGTCTTCGTTGCTGCGTGGGGGCTTTCTCTAGCTGCGCTATGCAAGCTTCTCATTGTGGTGGCCTCTCTCGTTATGGAGAGTGGGCTCCAGGATGCATGAGCTCAGCAGTTGTGGCACACAGGCTTAGTTACCCCGTGGCATGTAGAATCTTCCCAGACGAGGGATCGAACCCATGTTCCCCGCATTGGCAGGTAGATCTTTTACCACTGGGTAAAGTCCTGTACCAGGGAAGTCCCGTAAAGTCCTTGTCCTATAAAGTCTTGGAAGTTCCCGTACCAGGGAAGTCCTGTGGTGAGTTCCCTGTTATTGCAAGTGTTCCGTTGCTCCTTATGGAGCTGCAATTCCACACTTTTAAGAATTGTTGCTTATAACGGTTTTGATATCTGATTGGTAAGCTTCCTGCCCACTGACATTGCTCCCATTCTCTTTGTTCCCAAGAGTGTCTTGGCTACTCTAGTAAACTAATCTGTAGGTATTTGGTAGCTTTGGTTGCTATTGTGAGTGATCCCTTCAACCACTCGATTATCCGAACTTAAAGATATCCTGGAATAGAATTAAAATTGTGCAAGACCCTTCTGAAGAAAACTATCAAACTAGATAGATAGGGCTGAAGAAAAACTTAAATGCATGCAAAGATGCGAACATGCGAAGAATCAAAATGGAATGGGTGTTTCATTGAGCTATTTCATAGCTTTAATTGGTATTAATCTTTTTCATCAGTCTTTTCAAAGTAATGGAATAAAATTAGTGAATTTTTAAAAATTATATTAATCTCTGCTCCTTCACTGTTCATGTTCCTTTTCTCTTTCTAAAAGTTGTGTGTTGTGTGTTCTATGTTTTGGCATGCCTTAACTGTAATCTAAATATGCCTGGAAGCCCACGTGGCTGGTCGTGGAGTAGATTTCAGTTCCAGAGGTGTACCGTGGCAGCTGAAGGCATTTGAAAAGGCTGTGCCTCTCTATCCCCCATCTCATGAAATATCCTGAAGAGGCAGTAAGTGGGTTTTAACAATGTTGCTCAGTCCAAGGGATCCACTTCTGCCTCAAGTGGCTCCGGTGACCCCTCCAAGCTCAGCCTTCGCTCCTATTCCACAGGCTTGGTACCCTTCATCCTCAGCCTTTACTCCCCTTCCAGCATCTCATATTTAGACTGGTTGTAATAATTATATTAACTATCATATTACTAGCATGTTTGTAATGGGGAGAAGGAGTTAGATGGAAAATACAAAAATACAGGATTTTTAAAAGTGGGTCAGAAAGAAAGAAGTTTGTAAACATAATCACACACACACACACACAAATACTCACATGGTTTTATTGTCTAGTTTTTTTCATACAAGCTTCTTTTGGTTTCACCAATTCTGCCCTTTTTTTCCCCTTCCCTCCCCCAACTTCCCTCTTGTAAATTCATACATTTTCTCTTGCTTTCTTTTGATTTATTTTGTTTCACTTTTCCTTATTTTTTTAGAAAAATATTTATTTCTTTTGACTGCACTGGGTCTTTGTTGCTGTGCTCGGGCTTTCTCTAGTAGCAGCAAGTGGGTGGGAAGTCTCCAGCATAGGCCTCTCATTACGGTGGCTTCTCTTGTTGCAGAGCATGGGCCCCAGGGCACAGGCTTCAGTAATTGTGGTCCACAGGCCTATGGAATCTTCCTGGACCAGGGATCAAACCGGTGACCCCTGCATTGCGAGGCAGATTCTTAACTGGTGGACCATCAGGGAAGCCTTTTCCTTATTTCTTGAGCTGAACTCACACTGACATCTTTTTAGAATTAGATTTGCTTATTTATTAATAAAAGCACTTAGCACTAGGAGTTTTCCTCTGAATACCACCTTGGACGCTTTCTCCAAAGTTGATGGCAGTATGGGCACTTAGATGGTGAAGTCTCCTTCACATAGGAAACCATCTGTGCTACATGAATTCTGGGGAAACTAGGGCCCTGGAGGCTGAGTCATTCCCCTAAACTTCCCACTGTGTTGGACTGTACCTCCTCCAGGGACACGTGGGGTACGGAGCCTCAGAACAGCTTTGCTAGAACTTCTAATCCAAATACCACTGATGAATGTCATAAGGAGCAGATATCAGGTGGTACGTTTCCTGTCTTTCCCAAGCCTCTCTGTATGTCCATCTTCTTCCCAATAAGCCTAGGGAAGTAATGGGCCCTTTGGGAATTATTTTGGCTTATATGGAGCTTGGGATGGACAGGGAGGCCTGGCATGCTGCAGTCCATGGGGTCACAAAGAGTAGGACACAACTGAGCAACTGAACTGATGGAGCTTGGGAGCAGGACGTACAGGCTGTACTTGGCATTCCTTTCAACTTGGTCCAAACTGTCCAGAGTTTTGTGTTATGATGTCATAGTTTTTTTCCCTTCTATAATAAAGTATTTTTACTCTATTATGTAAAGTTTTTTTTTTTTTTTTTTTTTTTTTTTGCGGCATATCCAGAAGGGTTTGGGTTTTGAAACACTTTCTGTATGAATGGGGCTTCTTGATGTGACAAAAACCTGATTCAAACTGGCTTTTAGGAAAAGGGGATTTATGGAAACTGGTTGATATCACGTTCACAGAGACTATTGGTATTCACACGTCCTGCTGGATCAGGTGCTGAGCAGATGTCCTCAGAAACCCTCCTCCCCTTCTCCATCTCCCGGCTCTTTTCTGTGTTGGTCTCCACCTGCCCCGGGCCTCGCTCCGCCCCACGTGCAGCTCCAGACCAGACTCACTCATCTGCTTGGTGTGAGCCTCTCCCTGGCCAGTCACTGTGACTAGAGAGCTAGATCATCTGGCAGAGGTCACTGATGCTGGGCTGGCAGAACACCTGCTATACAGTATACGGCTTATATGGCGCCCTCTTCCTGAAATACCTCTCTAATCAAGGCCAGACTTCTCTTAAAATTTTACTGTTTCCTTTGCAGGCCAGAAAAACTCTTCCCCACCTCAACCTGCTCTCTTTACAGCTCCCAGCTCGCTTCCTTACTCCCACGCCCTGTGTTCCAGCCTTGGCAAACTACTCCCCATTTCCAAACAAACATGTACTTTTGTTTCTCTACCTTTGGACATTCTGTTCCCTTTGCTAGAATTCCCTCTTTCCTCATTCATTCTTTAAGAGCCTAGGTCATGCCCGGAAATCACTTGGGCAGTTTGGCCATCTCCTCCCTGGGCTCCCCTCTACCTCTGCTCTCTCTCTGTTCCTCCTGGACCTGGACAAGACTGAATCTGGTGTTACTGTCTCTCCTGCAAGACATCAGGACTGGACCCTATGGGCTAAGGCTGCAATGATTTCCCTGCGGTGTCTGCCGTGTAATAGATATTAAGTAAATGTCAGTGGAAAGAAAGTGCAGATGGGGTCAGCTGTCCACACACTGGTTGTTTGACTGTTTTTGTGTACTACAGGCTGCTGTGGGTTTTCAGTCCAGCAGCCTGTACCTTCTGGCCAGAACCTGCTTCTACCACGCCCACCCTATCCTAGACTATAGAGCCCGGATACCTGAAAGATTATACCCTGGGGACAGCCCTAATCAATGACTAACAGCACAGGTGAAGGGTGAGTGCTCCAGTGCCTTTGCCCTAATGGAACAACTCTAGGTGTCCATTACCTAGACAATAAAACCTGCTGTTTTTATTGTTCAGTTGCTAAGTGGTGTCCGACTCTTTGGGACTCCATGGACTACAGCACACCAGACTCTGCTGTCCTTCACTATCTCCCAGATTTGCTCAAATTCATGCCCATTGAGTTGGTGATGCCATCCAATCATCTCATCCTCTGTCGTCCCCTTCTCCTTTGGCCTTCGATCTTTCCCAGCATCAGAGTCTTTTCCAAAGAGTCGGCTCTTCACATTAGGTGGTCAAATATTGCATGACCTGCACTGCCCCCAAAGCTCCCCAGAGAGTTAGGTTACCATTACTCTCTGTGACTTGTGTTGATAGCCCGTCCTTACTTGACCTCCTTCTCCTCCCCACCCTACTGCTTCATTTTCTTACCCATTTTTCTGGAAGACTACCTAATGAGTCACTTTCTCCAAAATCCTGGTCTCAGGTCCTCAGATTGGCTTCTGGGGAACCCAGCCTAAGACAGAGTTGATGATTCAGTGAACAGAAGAAGAATAATGGATTCAGAAATCAACAACTATTAATATTTGTTGGTCACTAATTACAGGGAAGAAACAGGAGCAAGAGAGGACCTTCCTCCTGGGATGTATCTTCTTAAGGAGACAAGGTTTACAAGTGTAGGAAAAGAACTAATATGTGAAATGAAATGTGATGAAGAGTAAGCAGATTTAAAGCTCAAGGAAGGAGGGATGACTGTGAACACAGGGTTGTCAAGGTGGAAATGAGCCTTGAAGTGAGGATGAGATGAAGCAGGCCAAGGCCCAGTGAGTGCAGCAGTGTGACTAGAGTAAAACCATGCAAGTTTAAGGCCAGGACATGAAGACTTGGAATCCATTCAAATGAGTTTGGACTTTATCTCATAAGGTAATGAGGAGGGGGGTGGTCAACATTAATTTATTCATTCAACAAACATTTATTGAGTGCCTGTAATGTGTGGCACACCCAGACAGGAACAAGATGTACTCTAGGAGGGGTGTTCCTTAACTTAACTGCTTGTTCTGGCCACCAGAATTTGACTATATGTGTTATTTGGATCCACCTATAATTCCTGGATATATATATTTTTTTCTTATGTAGTTTTATCATGTGTGTATATGTTTTTCTGATCATAAAGTGAAATATTATCTTCATAAAAATTCAAACATTTGGAGAACTGTGCAAGGTAGGAAAAGTAATGTCTTCTAGTCAACAGAGAAGACTGGAAATCTTTTTTTTTTTTTAATATAAGTTTATTTATTTTAATTGGAGGCTAATTACTTTACAATATTGTATTGGTTTTGCTATACATCAACATGAAGGCTGTAAATCTTGAATGAGGATTGGGCTGTAGGAATTAGAAAATCCCCAGGGGTCGGGTAGAGCTTGTGATTCCCAGGAACAATTACTTGGAGGAGCAGTGTCAGGCAATTTCTGATTTTCCTCAATCACTCAGTTACGTCTGGCTCAACACTCTCATCCTTTGAGGGGAGATTAAAGTCAGGGTTAAGTTTAAGTCTGTGTCTCGGATTGGAATGGAACGGGGCCCACAAAATAGAGAGTTCAAGATGAGCTACAAAGTCCTGAGTGGCAGCAGTTCAAAACAAGGTGAGCTGGTGGAAATGTCACGGAATGGAACTTCCAAGCCTTCCTTGGAGAGCCAAAAATGGGGGTGGGGAAGCTTGCACTTTCTGCTATCTGGGAAAGTGGGGAATTGTAGTCATCACAGGATAAACATTTAAAAAATGCAGCCTTGTTTGGTAGGCATGTGCTGGTGATGTCTGGGAAGCTTCTTGCTTCGTGTATTTTGTATTTTAATAGAGAACGTGAGGAGCCGTCCACAAGACTGTGCCTATTTACAGACCCAGTAGACAGAGTGTTTGTTCCTTTCCATCCTGTCAAAACTCTTATTACCAAATTTTATCCTTTGACAACTGATAAGGTGAAATTGAATAAAAAATGTTGTTTAACTTGCATATATTTAATCATTAGTACTTAAGGTTGAGCCTCTTTGATTTTTTTTAGTCATTTTTACTCCTTCTGGAATGGTCTCATTTGTTTATACATTTTTCATTGGTTTGTAAGAACTGTTTGAATACAGACAACATTATCTATTTTGTTTAACTTATCCTGTAAGTACCATTCTCAGTTGAATGTAATTTAAAAAATTATCATAAGGATGTTTCTTTCAATGTTCATAACAACTATTGCACTTCATTTCTTGTAGCTATAGTTATTAGGTCCTGACCTTAATTCTCTCTAGATTGAGTTCTTTGATCATGGGGGTGTAGTACTCACCACCAGGGCTTTCTTCCTAGACCTTCTCCATGCATTTGTTTTTGACTTTGGTTCATTTTTCCTTTGGTTGCATTGTATCCTCAAATTATTTTCCCAGAATGAGTAAATTGTGCTCTAATATTTGAGTTCTTTTATATCTGAGAATGTCTTTAGATTCTCTTTACACATGAACAACATCCCAACTGAATATAAAACTCAGCACTCTGTTGACATTGCCCTTGGCATTCCAGGTAGGAATTGTGTGAATCAGAAATGAATGAAAGACAGATTTGAAGACAGAAGCTGTGATCTTGGAGGCCCTTGAAAGCCAGGATACAGGGCATTGAAGGTATCAAATCAGAGGGAGGATATGCAAACAGCTGGATTTTAGGAGGATTAGCCTGACAAATACAATGGGAAGAACAAGAGGGGGAGAGGGAGGACGGTTTTGTTATGTTAGAAATGAAGTTGGCTACAAGTCACATAAAACAATGAATAAAGATTCACTTATATCATATACAAAAAGTCCAGAGAGCAAAGGAATATGCGTGTGTTTGTGTCTTTTTGTGTGTTTATTTTTTATCTTGGTTTAGCTGCTCATTGATATTGGGCTAAAGTCATTTCAGTTCTCTTGACCTTTCCTTCATAGTTACAAAATGGCTACTGCAGCTCCAAACATCGTATTTGTATTCCAGGCACAAGATGGAGGGTAATGGAAATACAGTCAGAGTTGACTCATTTTATTAGGAAAGCAAAAACTCTCCAGAACTTTCCACTTCCCAGCAGAGTTCTCTTTCTCTCTATCTAATTGACCAGAGCTGTATCATATCGTTACTGAACCAGATTTGTTTGCCAAACATGCAGCAAGCTAAACCCCTGAGGTCTGCAGCAGAGAAAGAGTTTATTCACAAGGGAGCCAAGTGAGGAAATGGGAGAGCAAATCTCAGATCTGCCTCCCAGAATGTAACAGGCTTGAGCTACTTATAGAAAAAGAAGTAAGGTGGTCTATTTTTGTTTGTTAATTTATTTTAATTGGAGAATAATTACTTTACACTTTTGTGATGGTTTTTGCCATACATCAACATGAATTGGCCACAGGCATACATGTGTCCACACCATCCTGAACCCCCATCCCACCTCCCTTTCCACCCTGTTCATCTGGATTGTCCCAGAGCACCGACTTTGGGTCCTCTGCTTCATGCATGGAACTTGCACTGGCCATCTATTTTACATATGGTAATATACATGTTTCAGTGATATTCCTGAAGAAAGAAATGGCAACCCACTCCAGTATTCTTGCCTGGAGAATTCCATGGACAGAGGAGCTTGGCAGGCTACAGCCCATGGGGTTGCAAAGAGTCTGACATGACTGAGCAACTATCACTCAGTTCAGTTCAGTCGCTCAGTTGTGTCCGACTCTTTGTGACCCCATGAATCGTAGCATGCCAGGCCTCCCTGTTCATCACCAACTCCCGGAGTTCACTCAGACTCACATTCATCAAGTCAGTGATGCCATCCAGCCATCTCATCCTCTGTCGTCCCCTTCTCCTCCTGCCCCCAATCCCTCCTAGTATCAGAGTCTTTTCCAGTGAGTCAACTCTTCCCATGAGGTGGCCAAAGTATTGGAGTTTCAGCTTTAGCATCATTCCTTCCAAAGAAATCCCAGGGCTGATCTCCTTCAGAATGGACTGGTTGGATCTCCTTGCAGTCCAAGGGACTCTCAAGAGTCTTCTCCAACACCACAGTTCAAAAGCATCAATTTTTCGGCACTCAGCCTTCTTCACAGTCCAACTCTCACATCCATATATGACCACTGGAAAAACCATAGCCTTGACTAGACCGACCTTTGTTGGCAAAGTAATGTCTCTACTTTTGAATATGCTATCTAGGTTGGTCATAACTTTCCTTCCAAGGAGTAAGCGTCTTTTAATTTCATGGCTGCAGTCACCATCTGCAGTGATTCTGGAGCCCCCAAAAATAAAGTCTGACACTGTTTCCACTGTCTCCCCATCTATTTCCCATGAAGTGATGGGACCGGATGCCATGATCTTCATTTTCTGAATGTTGAGCTTTAAGCCAACTTTTTCACTCTCCACTTTCACTTTCATCAAGAGGCTCTTTAGCTCCTCTTCACTTCCTGTCATAAGGGTGGTGTCATCTGCATGTCTGAGGTTATTGATATTTCTCCCGGCAATCTTGATTCCAGCTTGTGTTTCTTTCAGCCCAGCATTTCTCATGATGTACTCTGCATATAAGTTAAATAAGCAGGGTGACAATATACAGCCTTGACGTACTCCTTTTCCTATTTGGAACCAGTCTGTTGTTCCACGTCCAGTTCTAACTGTTGCATCCTGACCTGCATACAGGTTTCTCAAGAGGCAGGTCAGGTGGTCTGGTATTCCCATCTCTTTCAGAATTTTCCACAGTTTATTGTGATGCACACAGTCAAAGGCTTTGGCATAGTCAATAATGCAGAAATAGATGTTTTTCTGGAACTCTCTTGCTTTTTCCATGATCCAGCGGATGTTAGCAATTTGATCTCTGGTTCCTCTGCCTTTTCTAAAACCAGCTTGAACATCAGGCAGTTCACGGTTCACGTAACTATCACTCACTCACTCTCAAATCATCCCACCCTCGCTTTCTTCCACTGAATCCAAAGGTTTGTTCTTTATACATCTGTGTCTCCTGTGCTGCCCTGCATGTAGGATCGTTGGTACCATCTTTCTAAATTTAATATATATGTATTAACATACTGTATTTGTCTTTCTCTTTCTGACTTACTTCACTCTGTATAATAGGCTCCAGGTTCATCCTGTAAAGTGGTCTTAAGGTGTGGGGAAAGGAGTTTGGAAGCAGGGACATGGTGAGGTAATCGATGTTCTGAGCAGGCCCAGTTTTAGAGTCCATGGTCCTCTCCAATCTTAGCCAGCCTGAATTGGACAGAAGCCTACTCCAAATTTCTGGAAAATAATTTAAACCCCTGTTACTATAGTGACCCATATGTCAGAGGCATTATCTATAGGGGTGGTTAAGAAGCCTGGTGATATATTACCCAAGCTACGTGAAACTTGGAGCTGGGAGAGTATGCGGTTAGAGAACAGAAGAAAAAAAACAAAACCCTAAAGCAGGCTTAATCAGTAAAGGCAGGTTACAAACAGAGGGGTTTCTAACAAGTTGTTTCCTTATCTACTGTTCCGTAAGACACACTCAAGCATTTCTGTTAAGGTTCCAGCTTCTGTTAACCCTATGGGGCATGGTTTCAAAATGGCCATCTCGTCTGCAAGGGAGGCTGGGAAGGCAAATTATTCAGCTAAGCACATTTCAAGGAAAAAGTAGGGAATCTACATTTACAGACGACTGAAAATGTCTGCCAGAACACCAAAAGTACGACCACCTCCACTGCACACAATACACAAAAGATAAACTGGACATATTGAAATGAAGAAGGTCTGTCTGTTCATCAAATTAACTCCATAAAGAGAGCAAAAAGACAAACAGCACTGGGGCGGGGCAGGGGGAAGATGCGAAAAGGAAATAAGTGCAGAATACACAAAAATGTATTCTGAAGATGAGCACTGAAGAATTGATGCTTTCTAACTGTGGTGTTGTAGAAGACTCTTGAGAGTCCCTTGGACTGCAAGGCGATCAAACCAGTCAATCCTAAAGGAAATCGATTCTGAGTATTCATTGGAGGGACTGATGCTGAAACTGAAGCTGAAGCTCCAATACTTTGGCCACCTGATGTGAAGAGCTGACTCATTGGAAAAGACCCTGATGCTGGGAAAGATGGAAGGCGGGAGGAGAAGGGGACGGCAGAGGATGAGCTGATTGGATGGCGTCACCGACTCAATACACATAAATTTCAGCAAGCTCTGGGAGTTGGTGATGGACGTGGAAGCCTGGTGTGCTGCAGTCCATGGGGTCACAAAGAGTCGGACATGACTGAGCAACTGAACTGAACTGACACAAAGATGTACAAATCAATAAGAAAAAGACAGACAAGCCATTAAAGAAGGAAAAGACAATAGAAAAATAGTGGCTTCACAAAAGAGAGTATCCAAATGGTCTATAAACACTTAAAAGTGTACTCACCATCATCAGCGGAATATACATTAAAACCACAATGAGTTATCACACACATCGACCTATTAACAGATGGCTAAAATGGAGGATGGAAAAATGGGCAAGTGTTGAGGATATGGAGCAACTGGAACACTCATACTCTACTGGTAGGAGTGAAGAATTGGTACAGTCACTTTGGAAAACACTTTAGCTTCCTAAAGCTGGAATTATCATACTCTGCATGCACTCGTGCTAAGTCGCTTCAGTCATGTCTGACACGTTGTGACCTTATGGACTGTAACCCGCCGGGATCCTCTGTCCATGGGGATTCTCCAGGTAAGAATACTGGAGTGGGTTGCCATGTCCTCCTCCACGGGATCTTCCCAACCCAGGGATCAAACCCGTGCCTCCTGTGGCTCCTGCATTGTAGGCAGATTCCTTACTGCTGAACCACTGGGGAAGCTAGCAATTCCATACTCAGAAGAAATACCCAATAAAGGAAAAATATACATATAAATATACTTGTGTGTGGTTACTTATTTATTTAACAAGGATATGTACTAGAATGAGGCTTCCCTTGTAGCTCAGCTGGTTAAGAATCCACCTGCAGTGCAGGAGATCCCAGTTCAATTCCTAGGGAGAAGATCCCCTGGAGAAGAGATAGGCTACCCATTCCAGTATTCATGGCTTCCCTGGTGGCTCAAACAGCAAAGAATCTCCTGCAATGTGGGAGACGTGGGTTCTATCCCTGGGTTGGGAAGATTCTCTGGAGGAGGGCATGGCAACCCACTCCAGTGTTCTGGCCTGGAGAATCCCCATGGACAGAGGAGCCAGGCGGGATCAAAAAGAGTCGACATGACTGAGTGACTAAGCACAGCACAGCACAGAGCATGTACTAGAATATTCACAGCAGCATTATTTGTCATAACTCCAAATGAAAGCTACCAAGTTCCTATCAACAGTAAAATGGACAAATAAATTGTGGTATATTCATCCACGAGAACCCTGTCAACAATGATAATGAACTCCCTAAAAATATATGCAAGAATGTATATAAATTTTAAACCTAATGTTGAGCAAAAGAAACCATGCGGCATACACTGCATGTTTACATTTAAATAAAATACAGAAATGGGAGAAACCAGTCTATGTTGTTAAAAGCCAGGATAGTGGTTGCTCTTTGTGGGGGAAGTGTGAGGAGGAGGCGGTGTTCCTGGCTGAATGGGGACATGAAGCAGACATCTGGGGAGCACTGGTTGTGTTCCCTTTCTTTTTTATTATTTCTTTACATTTATTACTTAATGTCTCATGATTACGTAGAATACAATAGTCATTGTAAAGTTTAAATTCTAAATAAAGGTGTGTGATACAAAACACTGAGTTTAGTTGCCTGTGCTATGCAGTAGGTCTTGTTGGTTATCTAGTTTATATGTAGTGGTGTGTAACTGCTAATCCCAAGCTCCTAATTAGTCTCTCCCCTTACCTCTTTTTCCCCTTTGGTAACCATAAATTTGTTTTCTATGTCTGTGAGTCTCTTCCTGTTTTGTAAATAAGTTTACTTGTACCTTTTTTTTTTTTAGATTTCACAATCAGCGATGTCATATGATTGACATTCTCTTTCTTGGAGGTCACACAGTTGTGTGTGGCCTGTGGCAAGCTGTCACGCTATGTATTTATGTTTTGTGTGCTTTTTCTTTGTCTGTAGGTTGCACCTCAGTGAGGAAAACTACAATTTTTCAAAAGTGACTGCCACACCAGATATGAGATAACTGTGAGAGGCTCTGCCCACTATACAGGGACTATTCAGGTATATGGTTCAGCTGAAGGACACAGCAGAACCACTCACCCCAAGTCACCAAACTGGCTCCTAGATCAACTGAAAGAACAGATGTACATGGCAGTTACCCAATAATTACTATTTCTTGCTGAGGTCCCGCAGTCAAATGCCTCCAGGAGCCCGGTGGGTACATGAATGAGACGCTGGGTTATCACAGTAAGAATGATGGGGGGCTTCCCCAGTGGCTCAGTGGTAAAGAATCTGTCTGCCAATGCAGGAGACATGTGTTCCAGCAGTACGGGAGATCCCACATGCAGCAGAGCAATTAAGCTCCTGTGCCACAACTACTGAGCCTGTGCTCTGGAGCCTGGGAATGCCTGTGAGCTCGTGCTTTGCAACAAGAGAAGTCACCGTTTTGAAAAGCCTGCACACTGCAACTAGAGAGTACCCCCACTTGCTGCAACCAGAAAGCCCACACACAGCAAGGAAAACACAGTGCAGCTGAAAATAAATACATAAAATAAAAAAGACATAAATGAAAGGTGTGTTGTCTGTAGCTCCAGCTAATGAATGCTGGAGAATGTCAGAGAACGCAGGCCAGTGAAGTTTCCAAAATTTTGAAAAAGAAGATGAGAATCCAGTTTACTCCATGAAGCCTCTCAGTTTTCAGATTTTGGTAATTCTTTCAAATGAAATGGGTGCATCAAAACATACCCTGGGGCCAGATTTGGCCAATGGACATCCTATTTGCAACCTCTGGTTTAATGGTTGGTTGAATGAATCACTCTGGAAGTCTAGCAGAGCTACAATAATACAAACAGTATCTACTCTTTATTGGGAACTTAATGGGACATTTACCTCCCAACACATTTCCTTGCTTCTAAGATGCCTCACACACCAATTATATAGCAACAGCTTTCCATGAAATGAAGAATTAAAAAAAAAAAAACATAAAAAGGAAACAGTACCATATTAAACTTATTATTAAAAGACACACCTAGATTTCAGAAACATTGCAATGTAAAACAAAAGTATGCTTGAAAAATGAGTGAATATGAGACATTTTCTCATTTTATTCTTACAAAAACTTTATGTGGTATGTGTGGTTGTTACCCACAGTATGAGGCTCAGTGAGATTAACTAACTGTCCCAAGTTTATGCGTCTAGTAAGCGGCAGGGCCAGAATTTAAATCTAGATTTATTTCACGTCCAACACCATATCCCTGATCATTGCCATACATTGCTTCCTTTTGTGGAATAAGTGTCAGTAAGAGCAAAAGTTGTAGGTTTGGGGGAGTGTTACAATAGTCTAAGTGGCTGTAACAAATGCCCAAACATGTTATGCATTCATGAAATAAAAATGCATTTCATGGGACTTCCCTGGTGGTCCTGGTGGCTAAGACTCCAGGCTCCCAATTCAGGGGAGCTGGGTTTGAGCCCTGATTGGGGAAGGAGATTCCATACATTGCAACTAAGAGTTCACATACTGCAACTAAAATATTCCGTGTGATGCAACTAAGACCAGGCACAGCCAAATAAATAATAAAGGAAATAAAAATAAATATTTAAAAATTGCATTCCTGACTCATTTAATAGCCTTTGGTACTCTTTTTTTTTTTTTTGCTGCAAAAAGCTTTACTGTTTCCATATGGTCCAAGGCTTGAGAGAGGGCTCCAGGGTGTTAAAAAAGCTGCCTAGTAGCTGCGGAGAGGGGCTTCAGGCAGCCCTGATGTTAGGTGGGTTCTTCAATGGCCACTGGTCTCCAGAAGCTCCTAGTCGTGCTTGAGGGTGAGCCTTTCGAAGAGATACTCGCCCAACCCAGCCTGGGGACCAGCCAGCCTGCGGAGATTGGTCAGGTGGTCACCCATCTTCTTGATGAGTTTCACTTCCTCATCTAGGAAGTGGTTCTCCAGGAAGTCACAGATGTGGGGGTCTCCGCGGGCAGAAGCCAGGCCATGCAGATCCAACAGGGCTTGATTCAGGTTCTTCTCTACGAGCAGGGCGGCCTCCATAGCGTCCTGGGTTTTACCCCACTCATCTTGAGATGGCTTCTGCACGTCCAGGAAGAGGGCGCGGCCGCCACGCTGGTTTTGCAGTTTCAAGAGACGCTCCGCGCCCTCGCGCTTCTCCTTGGCCAATTCGCAAAAAAAGTGACCCACACCCTCCAGGGCCACATCGTCGCGGTCGAAATAGAAGCCCAGAGAGAGGTAGGTGTAGGAGGTCCGCAGTTGCATGTTAACCAGGCGGTTGACGGCGGCCTCCACCTCGGTAGAATAATTCTGACGAATCTGGGAGCTCATGATTGGTCGGTAATAATAAGGAGTTAAAAAATGGTGGCTGGTCCCGGTGATCACGGACAGCTGAGTGGCTGACTCCGAAGGTTGCGACTAGAAAAAAGGTTGGAGGGTGGTCGGAGGCTGGAGCAAGGGGCGTCCCTGGGTCTGTTCCGTCCAAGCACTGTTGAAGCAAGAGACAGATCCGCGGGGCCGCCGAGCGCACTTCCCCTTTGGTACTCTTGCATGCAGTCCTCCCCATGGTGACTAGTTCAGTGAACTGGGAGGAGAAAGAACACAGACAAGGCCCCTGCAGTCTTGTTGTTGTTCAGTTGTTAAGTCATGTCCACCTCTTTGTAACCCCATGGACTGCAGCATGCCAGGCTTCCCTGTCCTTCACCATCTCCCAGAGCTTGTTCAAACTCATGACCATTGAGTTGGTGTGCCATCCAACCATCTAATCCTCTGCCATCCCCTTCTCCTTTTGCCTTCAATCTTTCCCTGCAGCAGGGTCTTTTCCATTGAGTTGGCTCTTCGCATCAGGTGACCAAAGTATTGGAGCTTCAGCTTTAGCATCAGTCCTTCCAATGAAATTGCAGGATTGATTTCCTTTAGGATTGACTAATTTGATTTCCCTGCTCTCCAAGGGACTCTCAAGAGTCTTTTCTAGCACAATTAGAAAGCATCAATTCTCTGGTGCTCATTCTTCTTTATTGCCCAACTCTCACATTCGTACATGACTCATGGGAAAACCATAGCTTTGACTATATGGACCTTTGTCAGCAAAGTGATGTCTCTTGCTTTTTAATATGCTGTCTAGGTTTGTCATAGCTTTTCTTCCTAGGAGCAAGCTTCTTTTAATTTCATGGCTGCAGTCACTGTTCACAGTGATTTTGGAGCCCAAGAAAAGAAAATCTGTCACTGTTTCCATTTTTTTCCCCATCCATTTGCCATGAAGTGATGGGACCAGATGCCATGATATTTGTTTTTTGAATGTTGAGTTTTAAGCCAGTTTATTCACTCTCATTTTTCACCTTCATCAAAAGGCTCTTTAGTTCCACTTCACTTTCTGCCTTTTGGGTGGTGTCATCTACATATCTGAGGTTATTGATATTTCTCCTAGCAATCTTGATTCCAGCTTGTGATTCATCCAGCCCAGCATTTTGCATGATGTACTCTGCATATAAGGTAAATAAGCAGAGTGACAATATACAGCCTTGATGCACTACTTTCTCAATTTTGATCCAGTTTTTCCATGTCTGGTTCTAACTGTTGCTTCTTGACCTGCATATAGGTTTCTCAGGAAGCAGGTAAGGTGGTCTGGTATTCCCATCTCTTTAAGAATTTTCCACAGTTTGTTGTGCTCCACACAGTCAAAGGCTTTAGTATAGTCATTGAGGCAGAAGATGTTTTTCTGGAATTCCCTTGCTTTTTCTATGACCCAGTTGATGTTAGCAATTTGATCTCTGGTTCCTCTGTCTTGGTAGCTAGAGTAGGATGATTCAGGATGAGGAAAGATAAACACTGCTTGAGGCCTGGGCTGGTCCTCAGGGCCTATGAGAACAGCCCGGTTATGAGCCAAATTCGGGCCATGGCCCTGTTCCTGGGCCCCCACTGGCTAGGTCCTCAGGGATAAGCAGGGCTGTGTAGACTCAGCATGGTGCCTGAAGCTCCAGCAGGTAACTTACTGATGTCTGCTTCCCCCATCTTCCCCTTTGCTCCATTGGGCCACCCTCCAGAGGGCAGAATTCTTGGGTGTTTTTTATGGAAGACTCTATACCCTGGCTCACAGCCTGGTTGGCTGCTGCCCCTTCCCGTAGGGGAAGATAGTGGGTAGAGTTGGCTCCCAGGCCTGGAACGGGGTAAGTCCTGACCCCAGTCTGCAGCCTGCATCCTCCCTAGAAATGGCTGGTTGGCTGAGGTGTTTTTAGGTATTTCATCAGGCAGGGGATGGATGACCATGGGAAATTCCTTGGGAAATGAACGTCTACTGGAGTATTCAGACGAGCAGTGTGTTCAGTGTCCCCAAGGACTCTGGCCCCAGGTATATTTCCTGAGTTCCGGAAGAGGGTGGCCAGATAGCAGGAGGCTCTGAGTGGGCGTGGTCATACGTCATCAGGGAAGTGAAGATTAGAACAATGAGAGTCTTGTCACTTCTCAGAGTGACAGCATTAATGACACTGGGCACTTGGGGGTAGGAGGGGAAGTGGTCCTCAAACTCTGCAAGTGGAAGATCATCGAGGGATATTTACTCTGGAGAACAAATGGCACTCTCCAGAAGAATTTTAGAGTTGGTTGTCTTTCTACAAGGAAGCATGTACAAGTACAAGACCATACTCATCACAGTACGGTTTGTAAGAAAACAACAACAGAAAACAGGGAATTCCCTGGGACCCAGTGGTTAGGACTTTGGGCTTCCATGGCAGGGGACATATGTTCAATCCCTGGTTGGAGAACTGAGATACCACAAGCCGTGGAAAGGCCAGAAAATATCCCAAAACCAAAAGCAACAAACAAACCAGAAACAACTTAAAAAGCTTAGCAGTAGGGAAATGGATGGATGCAATGTGGTTGCAGCAACCAAACTAAATAATCTACATGCATCCATGCCTCTAGAGCTAAAAACACAATATTGAATGAATGCATGCTATGATATGAATGTTAGCTCTCTATTGTCATAGAACAAGTTATTCCCAAGCTCACTGGCTTTAAACAGCAACACATGCTTATTATCTTCAGAGTTTGTGTGAGTCATGAATTCAAGTGTGGTTTAGCTGGAAGGTTCTAGAGTTTCTCATGATGTTAATGGTCAAGATGTCAGCTGGGACAACAGTCATCTGAAGACTTGGTTAGGACCTGGAGGATTCATTTCGAAGGCGACTCACTCATATGGCTGTCAAATTTGTGCTGCTTGTTTGTGAGAGGTCTGAGGTCCTCCTCCATTTGGATGTCTCGACAGGACTGCTTGAGGATCCTTACAACATGACTGACCTCCTCCAGAGCAAGCAGCCCAAGAGAGTGCAAGGTGAAAGGAGCAGTGTCTTTCATAATCTAGGCGTGGCAGTCACATATCATCACTTCTGCCACATTCTATTCATTAAGAAAAAGTCACTAAGTTTGGTCCACATTTAAGGGAAGAATTAAATTGCCCCTTTCAAAGGAAGGAATGTCAAATAACTTGTGAATATATTTTAAGATTAGCTTACATATGATTGACATCATTTACTTAGTTTACACTGATATATTACTCAAATAGTCCTGGCCAGTTGGAGCTCCCTACTACTCTGGCTATAATGATTGCTTCCTGGATGAGTATGTGACACAATGTAGGCCAATCAGAATTTTCCCCAGCACTTGTGTACTAAAAATCTCTCTTCTGGAGTTGCTAAACTTTTAGGATATGAGTCTTGGGCTGCTTGATCCCACTTTGTCCACCAGAATTGAGAGAGTCTTTCTAAAGAACTGAGGGTGAGAGAGAGAGAGAGAGGTCCAAATGAGATCATTTGAGTCCCTGGATCAAGACATGCCTGAAGCCTTCATGATTATCTCTGTCTTTTCACTTATGTAAAACAATAAATTCCCCCTTTCGCTTATGCTGACTTGAATGGGTTTCTGTTCCTTGCCACCACCACACTTTGATGAATATAGTAGCTATGGTGTTTCTGTAACTAGTCAGAGTTCTCCAGAGAAACAGAATGCATGAATATATATTTATGGCTCCCTGATGGCTCAGCGGGTAAAGAATCTGCTTGCCATGTAGGAGATTTGAGAGATGTAGGCTTGATCCCTGGGTCAGGAAGATCCCCTGGAGAAGGAAATGGCAACACACTCCAGTATTCTTGCTTGGAAAAGCCCCATGAACAGAGGATCCTGGTGGGCTACCATTCAAAGAGTTGCAAAGAGCTGGACATGACTGAGTGACTAAGCACATATATAGCCTATAAGAATTGGCTCATGTGACTTTGGAGGCTGAAATGTCCCACCATCTGCTGTCTGCAAGCCAGTGACCTAGGAAAATTAGTAGGGTAGTTCCCATTTGAGTTCAAAGGTCTGAGAACTGGGCAGAACTGATGATGTAGGTTCTAGTTCAAGTCCAAAGGCCCAAGGACCAGAGAGTCAGTGATGTATGTCCCAGTCCAACAGTGAGACAGGGGCAATGTCTCAGCTCAGTCAGGCAGAGGGAACAAATTTCCCCTCCTCCACCCTTTGTTCTTTGCAGGTCCTCACTCGATTAGATGAGGCCCACCCACACTGGGGAGGCCACTCTGCTTTACTCAGTCTAGTGATTCAAATACTAGCAAGCCACTCGTTTTAAGGTAATTTGTTAAGTGGCAATAGATAATTAATAAAGCTTAGAATCATTATTGGTATTCTCAAAGTGAACTGAGATGTTTAGATCCAAATTGCTTACCTGTCTTTTACTAGGGCTTTTGTTTTTTGCCATTCCTGTCCCTGGGATCTTTGCCTGAAATTGTTTCCTAGGCGAGAGAAATTCTTTGAACTTTGTTTTGGAAAATTATATAGGTGGTATCTTTTCTGAACTCTTGCATGCCAGACTTTTTTCTGTTTCACTTGCATGTAAGTAGAGCACAATCTTTCCCACTAAAAATCATACTTGATTCTCTAGTGTTACTGTATTATCTAAATCTTAGAAATCTGCTGCCATAACTAGTTTTTCTGCCTGGGTTTTTGTAGGACTTTTCCTGGATGTTTGACATTTTAAAATGTCAGGGAGTTTTGAGTTTTCATATTAATTTTTGCCAGATTATCAGGGAATTGTTTTACTTCATGAAATTGTTTTACTTCTGTTCAGGGATAATTTCTTCTGTTATTCCTTGGAACCTTTCTTATCTTTTGTTATTCCTTTGTTCTTTTCTTCTGGGAATCTGATTACATTCATGTTTATTCCTTGAATCTTTTCTCCAATTGGCTTATCTCTTTCTTGCTCAGTCCTTTCTCTCTGAGTTTTTAGAACCTTTTAATCTATTCTTCAGATTCACTGACTTGATCAGCTGCAACATATAATCTTCTGTTAACTGCCTCTGTGACTTTTCAAAAGTCAGTAATACAGTTTTCATCTTCAGAATAGATTTACATTCTATGATTATTTTCTTAGCAAGAATTGTTTTAGAAATTCATTAGCCTCTAAGATTGGTAAGCCTACAAATTAGCAACTTTTCCCCTTAAGTTTTGCCCTTAGGGCCATAAAGGTGATTTATGCATCAACATTTGTTCTAATTCCTCATCTCAGTATCCTTTTGACCTGCTAAATCTTTGTATATGTCCAGTCACCATTCTGTGTTTTCTCATTCTTACAGAAGGATGCCTGTGTTTGTTCAACACTGACCATTAACATGAATTAAACAGTCTGTTTAAATATTTTTGGTCCATTCAAAGAGAGGAGGGAAAAGTTTATGTTGACTGTACCTTTTCTTTGTCCTGTTAAAGAGTTAGCAATCTGTGGAGATTTCCTGGGCTTCCCTGTCTTCCCTGGTGGCTCAGACAGTAAAGAATCTATCTGCCTGCAGTGCAGAAGACCTGGGTTTGATCCTGGAGTTGGGAAGACCCCCTGGAGAAGGGAACAGCTACCCACTCCAGTATTCTGAGCTGAAGAGTTCCATGGACAGAGGAGCCTGGTGGGCTACAGTCCAGGGTGTCTCAAAGAGTTGGACATGACTGAACTACCTCACGCTTTTCACTTTTACTTTGTCCTACTAAAGAGTCAGCAATCTGTGAAGATACAGAGGCAGCTTCAGCCCAGAGCAGAAGCCCAAGGGGGTTTTGCCTCTGTTGGGGGTGCCCCTCTTTAATTGAGCGTATCTCCTGGTTTGGGAGACATCGGCAGACAGCTCAGAAGAACCAGGTTTTGCTCCTCTCCATCCCCTTAGCTGCACCCTGTCTACTGTTGTCCCAAGTCCCTGTGTGCTCAGAGCCAGCAAGGGTCATGGGCTTTTTTGTCCCTTCTAACTTCCCCCCTTGAATGGGCTTTTCTTTTGCCTGGTGCCTCAATCTGGCACTTAAGCCCGGTGTATTTTGCAGAAATCCCTGATGTTTCAGCTGTAAGGTACACCCTTCCCTGTTTTTCCTTCTGTGGGTAGAGATTTTCCTCTTATTCTCCCTTTGGCTTGTCCTCCTTCACTTGGCTAACCAAATCATGCCTCCAGCCTCAGCTTAAGCCCTACTTCCTGTAGGAAATGCATCTGGAAGTTGTCTCAAGGAGATGCCCTATGCTGTGCTCTTAGAAATTCTCATATTCTGCCTGTCATAGAACCCACACCTAGAATTCTACTTCTGTTATATTTACTGATCTGTCTTCCCCTGTAGACTGTAGGCCACAGAGCACTGGGAAGTGCCTATTCATTCATTTAAAAATCATTTATGGAAATGAACAAACATTGTAAATCAACTATACTCCAATAAAAATTTTTTTAAATCATTAAAAAAACATTTTTTTAAATCATTGTGTCAAGTGGAAATGTGCTAGGCACTATTTTTGTCTCCTGCTCAGCTGTTCCTGTTCAGTTGCTCAGTCATGTCTGACTATTTGTGACCCCATGGACTGCAGCATGCGAGGCTTCCCTGTCCTTCACTATCTCTCATAGTTTGTGCAGACTCATGTCTGTTGAATTGGTGATGCTATCCAAACATCTCATCCTGTCACTTCCTTCTCTTCTTGCCCTCAATCTTTCCCAGCATCAAGGTCTTTCTCAAAGAGTCAGCTGCTTGCATCAGGTGGCCAAAGTATTAAAGCTTCAACATCAGTGTTTCCAATGAGTAGTCAGGGTTGATTTCCTTTAGGATTGACTGATTTGATCTCCTTCCTGTCCAACGGACTCCCAAGAGTCTTCTCTAGCACAGTGCCTGCCACAAATTATATATTCCAGGAACTGGGCCTGAGATGGTAGCTGGTGATCAGAAAGAATGTTGGCAGGTTGGTGGGTGGAGTCTTGCCACAGCTCCAGGGAGCAAGATAAGTCCAGGGTAGAGGGAATGGAGCTCTCCTAACCTGGGCTGATGCCCTGAGGTCAGCCTGAAGCACAAACCACCTGACGGCAGCCAACAGGAATTTATTCTACAGGGCTCAGGTGAGGAGTCAGTGGGGCTGGGAACCAGGCAGGCCCTCCAATGTTGTGCTAAGCCATCATGAGTGTCTGTGGCTAATTCCTCCTTGGCTAGAGTTCTGTGCCAACAAGCTACTATGCTGGAGCCTAGTGAAGTCTGTAAATCTAGGGTCTTTGCATCAGAGAAAGTTACTTAAGCTCTCAGAGCCTGTTTCCTTTTCTGTAAAATGGGAATAAGACTGGTATCTATTTTGTAGGCCCTTGCAAGGATTAAATGAGATCATGTGTATAACACATCAGGCTAGGGTCTGGCAAATATTAAAACATGTAACCAGTATTACAGTTATAATCAATGTTACAATGCATTGTTGTCTAGGCTTCCTTTTTAAATTTTATTTTTAAAAACTTAATTTTGTATTGGGGTATGCTGCTAAGTCACTTCAGTCGTGTCCAACTCTGTGCGACCCCATAGACGGCTGCCCACCAGGCTCCCCCGTCCCTGGGATTCTCCAGGCAAGAACACTGGAGTGGGTTGCCATTTCCTTCTCCAATGCATGAAAGTGAAAAATGAAAGTGAAGTCGCTCAGTCGTGTCCGACTCTTAGCGACCCCATGGACTGCAGCCTACCAGGCTCCTCCGTCCATGGGATTTTCCAGGCAAGAGTACTGGAGTGGGGTGCCATTGCCTTCTCCAATATTGGGGTATATCTGATTAACAATGTTGTGATAGTTTCAGGTGAACAGAAAGGAGACTTGGCTTACATATATATGTATTATACAGTCTCCCCCAAACTGCCCTCCCATCCAAGCTGTCACATAACATTGTAGGCTTACTTTTTAAATTTGCAGTATGTCTAGTGGGGAAATAGGAGGAGCAGAACTTTTGTCCCAGTTTGAAAGTATATTTTTAGCTGTATCTTAGAGCCATGGGTATATAGCAGCCACAGCAGATGAAAGGCCTCTGCATGGACCGGTGCCTCCCCAGACTTCCCTGTGCCTGAGATATAGCACAGAACAGCTGGGTCTTCCCCTACATGCTGAACCTGCAGATGAGGCCTAAGGCCAGCTCAACAAGGTAAAAAGTCTCAACACGCATTAACCATACCTAACCATGGGGAAAAGTCCAACGATAAAAGGAGTTACTTTGATATCATTGAAAAATCTAGATTTAGCAATAAAACAGCTATCACGGATCAAGCGGAGAAGAATGTAGGCCAAAGGCAGTTTGAAAAGGCCGTACATAGATAAAGTCCTCTGTTTCAAAATGTAGATGTTTAAATTATGGCTCTAGTTCAATGTATTGGAGCAACTCTCTTTTTAAGCCTGTCCAACATCTAGGGCTAGTTGGATTGACGGTGAAGGCAAAATAACTTCCAACTTTTTTGCCTGACTAACTGCATAGATGGAGATACCACTAGTTGACATTTGGAGAAGATGAACATATTTGGAGAGGGAAGGGGCCAAGTCCAGTTTTGAACAGAGAGACTCTGGAGGTGTTTGAAGGGTAATGAGGTAGATATGTCTAGAAGGCAATTGAAAATGTGGCTCTGGAGGTCACAGAGAGTTATATAAAGATGGAAAATGAAGGAATTCCCTAGTGGTCTACTGATTAAGACACCATGATTTCACTGCTGAGGGCCCAAGTTCAATCCTTGGTCAGGGAACTAAGATTCCACAAGCCACATGGGACAACCAAAAAAAAAAGAAAGATGGAAAATAAGAATTGTAAATAAGGAGATAATGTCCACTGTGGGCAAGAACAAGATATCCCAGAGTATAAAGTAGACCAAGAAAAGGACTAAGGAGAACACCATAGAGAATTGCCATTTGGACAGGAAAAATGGAGGAAAGAAGGCCATCAGAGAAAATGGAGAAGGAAAAAGAAATTGGAGAGTAAGAGGAGAGGTTTACTGACTATGTCAAAGCCTTTGACTATGTGGATCACAATAAACTGTGGAAAATTCTGAAAGAGATGGGAATACCAGACCACCTGACCTGCCTCTTGAGAAATCTGTATGCAGGTCAGGAAGCAACAGTTAGAACTGGACATGGAACAACAGACTGGTTCCAAATAGGAAAAGGAGTAGGTCAAGACTGTATATTGTCACCCTGCTTATTTAACTTATATGCAGAGTACATCATGAGAAACGCTGTACTGGAAGCACAAGCTGGAATCAAGATTGCCAGGAGAAATATCAATAACCTCAGATATGCAGATGACACCACCCTTATGGCAGAAAGTGAAGAGAAACTCAAAAGCCTCTTGATGAAAGTGAAAGTGGAGAGTGAAAAAGTTGGCTTAAAGCTCAACATTCAGAAAACGAAGATCATGGCATCTGGTTCCATCACTTCATGGGAAATAGATGGGGAAACAGTGGAAACAGTGTCAGACTTTATTTTTGGGGGCTCCAAAATCACTGCAGATGATGACTGCAGCCATGAAATTAAAAGACGCTTACTCCTTGGAAGGAAAGTTATGACCAACCTAGATAGCATATTGAAAAGCAGAGACATTACTTTGCCAACAAAGGTCCGTCTAGTCAAGGCTATGGTTTTTCCTGTGGTCATGTATGGATGTGAGAGTTGGACTGTGAAGAAGGCTGAGTGCCGAAAAATTGATGCTTTTGAACTGTGGTGTTGGAGAAGACTCTTGAGAGTCCCTTGGACTGCAAGGAGATCCAACCAGTCCATTCTAAAGGAGATCAGCCCTGGGATTTCTTTGGAAGGAATGATGCTAAAGCTGAAACTCCAGTACTTTGGCCACCTTATACGAAGAGTTGACTCATTGGAAAAGACTCTGATGCTGGGAGGGATTGGGGGCAGGAGGAGAAGGGGACAACAGAGGATGAGATGGCTGGATGGCATCACTGACTCGATGGACGTGAGTCTAAGTGAACTCCGGGAGTTGGTGATGGACAGGGAGGCCTGGCGTGCTGCGATTCATGGGGTTGCAAAGAGTTGGACATGACTAAGCAACTGAACTGAACTGAACTGAACTCAGGGCCCAGATGTGAGACCACCACAAATTTTAAGGAGACTTTGGAATCACAAGAAATGAAGTTGAATTTTAAAGGCATGAAAACACACTCATCTTCACTCATAATGAAAAAGTGCACCATAAAACAGTGGAGAGTGGACTTCCCTGGTGGTCCTGTGGTTAAGAATCCACCTTCCAAAGCAGGGGACGAAACTTCAATCCCTGGTTGGGGAAATAAGATACCATGTGCTGCAGGGCAACTAAGCTGGCATGCCACAACCACCAAGCCCAACTGCTGAGCCCACGAGCCTCAGCTGGAGAGCGGTCCACGTGCCACAATGAAAGATCACATATGCTGCAACAAAGAAGCTGCATGCTGCAATGAAGACCTGGTACAGCCAAAAATAAATAAATAAATACATATAAAAACTAAATAAAACAATGAAGAGGTAGCACTAAAAAAAAAAAAAAATCTACCAGACTGGCAAGAATGGAAAAGTTTAACAACATATTGGAGAGGACGTGGGGATATAGACACTCTAAAATAGTAAAGACATACACATTTTGGCCCAGTAATTCCATTTCTAGGAATCCACTGGATGGATATGCTTATTTATATGTACGGAGAGGTTTGTACAAGGATATTCACTGCAGCATGATTTGTTGTAGCAAAGGCTTGCAAACAACCTTAATATCAATCAATAGAGGACTTGCAAAATTAATAAGGACACATCATTTAGTGGAATATATGCATTTCAGTGGAATATAGGGGGTTATTAAACACGGAAGATTAATAAGTACTCATTTGGAACAATATCTAAGATATTTGATGTGAAAAGGTCAGAAGCAGAATAGAACAGGATGTGATATCATTTATGTAAAAGGGGGTAAGGGTGGCTTTGGAGCCAGACGACCTTGGTATAATTCCCAGCCCCACCCTTGTCTAGCTATGTACCTGAGGGAAGGCGACCTGTGCTTGTTTCCTCACCTGTTTCCACAGCATTATCAGAAATGTAAAGGGGATTGACTTTTCCCTTTTGCACTTTTTGAATTATTTTAAAACCATGGGCATTTGTTACCCTAATTTTCATTTAATTAAAAAAATTTAAGAAAGTACATGAGTAGCAAATGAGCAGGTGGAAAAGAGGCTCCATTCATTAGGGAAATACAATTTAAACCACAATGAGATACGACCTTGAGTCTATGCATACAGCTAGAATTATGAAGACTGAAAATACCAAGCATACCGCCCCAAGCCCACATTGCTTTGGTGTCTCATTTATGTCTCATTTATGTCAAAGAAAATGAGATCCTCCCTATACCAAACTCACTGAGGGATTCTAATTGATCCTGCCTGGGTCACATGTTCAGCTCTGAACCAATCACTGTGGGGCTGTGAATCACCCTAAGTGCTGGTAAAGATGTGTCCAACTGAAGTTTTCTTACGCTGCTGGTGGGAATGCAGAATGGGATAGCCACTGGGAAAACAGCAGGGCAGTTTCTTATAAAGATTAAAATACGTCTCACAGTAACTCCGAATTCCACTCAGGGATTTACCGAAGAAACTTTATGTTCACAGAAAGATTTGTACTTGAATAATCTTAGCAACTTGAATCAAAATAGCCCCAAACTGGAAACACCCCCAAAAGTCTATCAACTTGGGAATGAATAAACAAACTGTGGTTTATCCATACAGGGAAGTAAAAAGGAAAGAACTAATACTTGCAGAAGTACTGGTGAATCTTAATGGCACTGTGCTAAGTAAAAGAATCCAGAAACAAAACCTCCAATACCGTATGATTTGGTTTATTTAAGATTCAAGGAAAGGCAAAACTACAGGGATGAAAAGCAGATCAGTGGATGCCAGGGATTGGGGTTGGTGAGGGGTTAACTATAAAGAAGCAGAGAGGAATTTTTTGACCTGATGGAAACATTCTATGGTATGTTCTTGGTGGTGTTTACATGACTGTATATGTTTGTCAAAACTCAAACTAGAGGGCTTCCCTGGGGCTCAGTGGTTAAGAATCTGCCTGACAATGCAGGAGACATGGGTTCGACCCCAAATCTGGAACGATCCCACATGCCTCGGAGCAACTAAGCCTGTGCACCATAACCATTGAGCCTGCACTAGAGAGCCCGTGCTCCACAGCAAGAGAAGCCACTGCGATGAGAAGCCCACTTACAACTAGAGTAGCCCTCGCTTGCCGCAACTAGAGAAAAGCCCGTGCCGCAGTGAAGACCTAGTACAGTCAAAAATAAATAAACAAAACTTTAGAAGCTCAAATTAGATACATAAGATTGTGACTTCTATAAACAAAGCTGGATTAAAAAAAAAAGACTCAGTCTAACAGCCCTGATTTTTTTTTTTTTTTTTAAGATAGCCTCTTCTGTAATGTTCAGTAACAGAGGGAAATTAAATGGGATGAGGATGGGAAGGGACTGATTGGATGCTTATGTGCCATGCTGTGCTGGAGAATCTTGGTGGGTGGGGGGATGAAGTTGGACCCCAGATTGGCAGGAGTCAATGGGGAAGGAAGAAGTGGGAGTGTTAGCTATCTGAGGACATCTTCCAAGAAATTCATCTGTACACAGATACCAAATAAACATGACTCAACCTTTCTATTTACAAAAGAGATACAGATTAAACCAGCATCACTATGGCCCATCTGATTGGTGTAGTCTGATAGCCTGTGTGAGCGTAGGTGTAGGAAGTGGTGCATAATCTTTCTAAAAAGCCATTTGAAATCAAAAGGCCCTTCCTCTCTCCCAACAAGTGTCAACTCATTGACCTGGCCACTCCACTAACAATTCACCCAAAGGGGATAATTGGATAGCTGGACAAGGGAGGTAGCAAAAGCTGTTAAATCAAAGTATCTTTATAATGTAAATCAGTGGATTAAGTGTACATTATTACACTTATGTATCTGCTTTTGAATATGCTATCTAGGTTGGTCATAACTTTCCTTCCAAGGAGTAAGCGTCTTTTAATTTCATGGCTGCAGTCACCATCTGCAGTGATTTTGGAGCCCAAAAAAATAAATTCTGACACTGTTTCCACTGTTTCCCCACCTATTTCCCATGAAGTGATGGGACCGGATGCCATGATCTTCGTTTTCTGAATGTTGAGCTTTAAGCCAACTTTTTCACTCTCCACTTTCACTTTCATCAAGAGGCTTTTGAGTTCCTCTTCACTTTCTGCCATAGGGGTGTTGTCATCTGCATATCTGAGGTTATTGATATTTCTCCCGGAAATCTTGATTCCAGCTTGTGTTTTTTCCAGTCCAGCGTTTCTCATGATGTACTCTGCATTTAAGTTAAATAAGCAGGGTGACAATATACAACCTTGACGAACTCCTTTTCCTATTTGGAACCAGTCTGTTGTTTCATGTCCAGTTCTAACTGTTACTTCCTGATCTGTATACAGATTTCTCAAGAAGCAGGTCAGGAGGTCTGGTATTCCCATCTCTTTCAGAATTTTCCACAGTTTATTGTGATCCACACAGTCAAAGGCTTTGGCATAGTCAATAAAGCAGAAATAGATGTTTTTCTGGAACTCTCTTGCTTTTTCCATGATCCAGCGGATGTTGGCAATTTGATCTCCGGTTCCTCTGCCTTTTCTAAAACCAGCTTGAACATCAGGAAGTTCACGGTTCATGTATTGCTGAAGCCTGGCTTGGAGAATTTTGAGCATTACTTTACTAGCATGTGAGATGAGTGCAACTGTGTGGTAGTTTGAGCATTCTTTGGCATTGCCTTTCTTTGGGATTGGAATGAAAACTGACCTTTTCCAGTCCTGTGGCCACTGCTGAGTTTTCCAAATTTGCTGGCATAAGTTTAGTTATCTAAAAATGTCACTTTTTCAGGACTTCCCTTATGGTCAGTGGTTAAGAATCACCTGCCAACGCAGGGGACATGGGTTCAATCCCTGGTCTGGGAAGATTCTATATGCCCAGGGCCTGTGCTCTGCAACGAAAGAAGCCAGTGCAATGAGCAGCCCGTACACCACAACTAGAGAGAAGCCCCTGCTCTCCACACCTAGAGAAAGCCTGGGAATAGCAACAGAGACCCAAGGCAGTCAAAAAAAAATAAATATATTAAAAAATTAAAATATTATTTTTTCTACTATGATCACGTTGTAGAATGTAGACATGACCAAAAAACAAAGCTTGGTGATGAAGGGAGGAGAAAGGTAGAGTATTACAGGAGTGGAATTTTAGGATAGGAGAGTTTTCACAGGCAGAGGAGGGCCCAGGAGACTGCAGAGGTTGAAGATGAGTGTGAAGAGAGCTGTAATTGAACAAGGGGGTCTGAGGAAGGCAGGTGGGACCTTAGGACGGGGTGCCTCTTTCTCCAAGACTGAAGTGAAGTGAAGTGAAAGTCGCTCAGTTGTGTCCGACTCTGCGAACCCGTGGGCTATACAGTCCATGGAATTCTCCAGGCCAGAGTACTGGTACGGGTAGCCTTTCCTTTATCCAGGGGATCTTCCCAACCCAGGGATCGAACCCAGGTCTCCCGTATTGCAGGCGGATTCTTTACCAGCTGAGTCACAAGGGCAGCCCAAGAATGCTGAAGTGGGTTTCTTTGGGAGGCAGGGGCCAGCTCACCTGAGGAGGGGTGGGGAAAATGTGAAGCTTGAGGATGACAGAGAAGGTCTGGAAGCCAAAGTGCGTCATGCGACCAAGCAACCATGAGATAGCAGTATTTCCCAAGCATCCTGGGAGATAAGGGTTACTTGGAACGTGCTAGAATCCAAGTCTCTGTGCCTCCAACCCAAACCAGGAAAGAGACTTGAAAACCTTTTCGTTTAACAAGTGACCCCAGGTGGCTCTTCCCTGAAGGGAAGTTGGAGGAACATCGAAGTAAAAGATGACTAAGCTCTGGCTGCTTAAAATATGCTGTGATGACTGGCAGCATCAGCCTCAACTGGGAGCTGGTTAGTACAGCACACCTCACTCCAGACCTAAGAAATTAGCATCTGCATTTTAAATTTGATCCCCAAGTGAATCATTGGCATGTCAGAATTTGAGAAGCATTGTGTTAAGTAACCACTGTTACCATCTGTTCAGTTCAGTTCAGTGGCTCAGTCGTGCCCGACTCTGCAACCCCATGGACTGCAGCACATCAGGCTTCCCTGTCCATCACCAACTCCCAGAGCTTACTCAAACTCATGTCCATTGAGTCAGTGATGCCATCCAACCATCTCATCCTCTGTCGTCCCCTCCTGCCTTCAATATTTCCCAGCATCGGGGTCTTTTCCAATGAGTCAGTTCTTCACATCAACTTTGCTCAAGGTGCTTGTTCGCTCAGACACCATCCTTTGGGGATCCATGTGAGTTTGATGGAACTCATGCTTTCTGGGGGTGGGTATGTGCACAAATGTGGCCAACTGGAGTGTACCATCCTGTAGCCACAGTGACTGGTTCAGAGGTGGGAATGTTGACCAAAAAAAGCCAATTCTGGCTCCATGTTGGGACCGTTTCTTTGACTTGCTTTTCATTGCTTTTGTTATTATAATCATACAGAATGGCCGGCCTTAGAGAATCCTGCCCCTCTATCGGACTGTTAAAATGCCTTTGTTCAGAACCCTGTCCACCTGTAGATAGCAGGAAGGAAGAGATTATTAACACATCCCTTGCCTGAGGCTTGCCATTCTAGGAGATGTTTGCAAGATTAATGGCCTTTTTACTTTGCTTCAGGGCTTCCCAGGTGGTGCTAGTGGTAAAAAACCTGCTTCCCATTGCAGGGCATGTGAGAGACTCAGGTTCTATCCCTGGGCCAGGAAGATCCCCTGGAGAAGGAAATGGCAACCCGCTCCAGTATTCTTGCTTGGGAAATCTCATGGACAGAGGAGCCTGGTGGGCTACAGTCCATGGTGTCACAAAGAGTCAGTTTACCTTGCTCTCTCACCTTCCCCCATCCATCTCTCTATAAAAAGAATCTGGCATCCAGACCCTGATAAGATGGTTATTTTGAGGTGCTAACTTGACATCTTCTTGGTCAGCCAGCTCCCTGAATAAAGATGCATTCTCTGCCTCAAACCCTCGTCTCTCAGTTTCATTGGCCTCTCATGTGGCGAGCAGAATGAGCTTGGACTCGGTAATAGGCATGTGGCCCAAGTGGGACCAGAGTCCTTTGGTGAGTTTGGCATATGTATAGCTGGGGAAGGAGGATCTCATTTTCTTTGACATGAATGAGCTGTCAAAGCAATATAGGCTTGGGGTGGTGAGGGTGAGTGTCAGAGGCCATCTTCCCACTGTGTGGAGAGAGGTGGTCTTGACAAGCAGCAAGTTGCTCAGGGAAGTGGGGATGGATGAAGTGGAGAGGGGTGGATGAAGTCCCAAGACTGTTCATGCCCAAAGCTAGATGCATCTACACGTTTCATTTAAATGAGTCAAGATAGTCCCCCACCCTCTTCTTTGTGGAAGCCTACGTAGCTCTTTGAGCTGGGGTATCTGTCACAAGTGAGAGAGCACAGATTCAAGAAGAAAATGAGGCAGGACTTCCCTGGTGATCCTGTGGCTAAGACTCCATGCTCCCAACACAGGGGGCCCAGGTTCAATTCCTGGTCAGGGAACTAGATCCCATATGCAGCAACTAAAGATCCTGCATGTCTCAACCAAGATCCAGCGCAGCTAAATAAATACATTGAGATAAATACTTTAAAAAAAAAAAAAAGAGGAATAAAACAGGGCATCAGGGGCTGAAGTCTCCTGGGGGATGTGAACAAGAGCTCTGGATGATGGGTGATGGTGTATATCAGGTGCAAGAGCGTCACAGGAAGAAGGCTAGAAGGAGGGTTAGGGAAGTGGCAGAGAGGGTTCAGGGAAAGGTGAGCCCACCTTGAGAAGTGCCTGCAGGCAATGCCTCCATTTAAGCCTGAGAGCAAAGTGAGGTCAGCCGGACCAGGGACCTAGTCGTGGACTGGGCCTGGCCCTCAGCTGATCTGAGCACAGATTGACTCCTGATCCCGACTGTGTGCTGGGCCCTTCTGGGGCCATAGGTTAACTCAATCCTAAGTCCTGATCTTGTTCTTTCTTCTTTTTCTTGGACTCAGTGCAAAAACTCTGGGGCAAGCTGACTCAGGGCAACCAGTCTCCCCTTAGTCTCTGAACTACACCCATCACTCAAGAGGGACTAGATTATTCCAAGATCTCAAACTCTGACCCAGAAATCCAAATCCAATTTTCCACCTGGAGAACCAGCTAGTGATCTCCCCAGTCATCCTCTTTCCTGACATCTCTGCCATGGGGAGAAAGAGTGATGAGGACACCCCCCTGGCTCTGGTTGTGCTCTGGAAGTCTGTGCATTTCCAAAAACTGTTCATCAGGGTTATGAAGGGTGGGTCCCCCAGTTTGCTTGCTCAGTCACTCAGTCATATCTGACTCTTTTCAAGCCCATGGACTGCAGCCTAATGGGCTTCTCTGTCCATGGGAATCTCCAGGCAAGAGTACTGGAGTGGGTTGCCATTTCCTTCTCCAGGCCCCTGCCCCCCGCCCCAAGACCTGCATCTAAATGGAGGTGCCCCAGTGGTCCAGTATAGTGATTTCTCAGGAGCCCAGTCTGATTTCAGAGCTTGAAAGATAATTAGCAGCTAAGTGGATGACGATAAATAGATGGATATATGAGAAGATGGATAACTGGATGAACGAATTGGTGATGGGTGGATAGGTGAGTGGCATTATTGAAGGAGGCAGAAGTTTGTTCCAAGGTTGGTGAGGACCTGGGTATGTACTGGTCATTGGAGGCTGACAGGACCATGGATAACCAACTTCATGGTCTTGCCAAAGCTCCCTTCGCTATTCTTCTCTTTCTCACGTTCTTACTTGGATCAGTGTTATGTTGCTGGGTTGAGGCATCATCCTCAGCTCGACTGAGTTCCCTCTCACATGAAGTGATAACCTGGAGGATCTATGGAGGAAGATTGTCCCATGGTGGGTTAATGGCTGCTCTCTGCTTGCTGTCTGTGCTTTCCTGAAATGATCCAATTTTCCAACAGTGTATGAACCAGTGAAGTTGCTCAGTTGTGTCGGACTCTTTGAGATCCCACGTACTGTAGCCTACCAGGCTCCTCCATCCATGGAATTTTCCAGGCAAGAGTACTGGAGTGGGTTGCAATTTCCTTCTCCAGGGGATCTTCCTGATCCGGGGATCGAACCCAGGTCTCCTGCATTGCAGGCAGATGCTTTACCATCTGAGCTACCAGGGAAGCCCTCCACAGTGTATAGCAGGTTTTTATTGCTTGTGCTGAACCAGTATACACTCTTCCTTCTTGTGATAACAGCACCCTAGTGGTTCTTGAGCAACCCCACTCCTTACTCCACTCTCTTTCAATACAGTTTTTGAAGGGAGGCTGCTCCTCTAATATAGAAGTAACACAATCCGGGCCTGGACAATCATAGTGTTTCATCTCTTTGGTTACAGCGATTGGTTTGAGAAAAGACCCAAGACTCAAGTATGTCCAATGCAAGACCATTAACTAATTTGGTTTTTTTTTTTTTTTTTTTTTTAGAGTTGTAAGAAAGAAGCTTTCTTCCTTTTGCAGGTGTGAGAGATGGAGCATATATTTGGGGTTTCCACTCTGTAGGGGGAGTATGTCTGAGAATGAAGGAAAAGACAAAGAGGCAGGAAGTGAGGATTCTGATCTTATCACTTGAGTTTCTGGATCCACCTGTACCTGAAGCCAGAAACACATTTCCAGTTAGGTGAGCCAAAATTTTTTCAACCCAATGTGAGTTAGGTTTTTAGAACTTGCACCAAATTCCTTACACAATCTTTATTACTTTTGTACGAATACAAATCTGTATTTTTGCTAATGTTATTTTAGAGGAACAAAAGACAACTGTCAGATTCCTGAGTATGTGTAGTTGGTCAACAAGCAGAGCTGTTAAATAGAATTTGTCAAACAAACACCTACAGATCTGGCCAGAGATGTGAGTGGATTTGGCTGGGAAGATTGTTCCGGGAGTTTTCCTGGAGGAAGGGAAGGCCCAGTAACAACTGGCTTCCATTCCACCTCCTCCTCCGGCTCCTTCCAGCTCCAGCTGGGTGTGCGATGAATGAGGCTCCTTCAGCCCTCAGCCTGCAATTAGAGCACCCAGGAATCCTGCTGATAACACCCTTTTTCCACCCTGGGTTGGTCCTGTCCCTGGAAAGAAGGAGCTGGAACAATTTCCTTGTTTCCTGGGAGGTAGGAGGTAGGCCAGAGCGTGGGCCAGAGCTGGGCCTGGCGGGGGTGCCATTTCAGCACACCCACCCTGGAGGAAGGCTTCCCAGGTGGCACTAGTGGTAAAGAACATGCCTGCCAATGCAGGAGACATAAGAAACCCTGGTTTGATCCCTGGGTATGGAAAATCCCCTGGAGAAGGGTATGGCAACCCACTCCAGTATTCTTGCCTGGAGAATTCCATAGGCAGAGAAACCCCCCGGGTGGGCTACTGTCCATACGGTCGCAAAGAGTTGTACAAGACTGAAGTCACTTAACACACACGACACGCACCCTGGGGATGCCTCGCTGGCAATCTCCCGAGCTGTCTCAGTGGAGGAGGGAGGGGACAGAGACAGATAATTGCCCTTGGGGGCATTTCGTGGAACACCACATAGCGTTTTTACTATTGTTCAATTGCTAAGTCGTATCCGACTCTGAGTGACCCCATGGACTGCGGCGTGCCAGACAACTCTGTCCTTCACTGTGTCCCGGAGTTTGCTCAAATTCACCTTCATTGAGTTGCTGAGGATATCTAACCATCTCGTCCTCTGCCACCCTCTTCTCCTTTTCCCTTCCATCTTTCCCAGCATTGGGGTCTTTTTTTAATGAGTCAGCTCTTCGCATCAGGTGGCCAAAACATGGGTGCTTCAGCTTCACCATCAGTCCTTCCAATGAATATTCAGAGCTGACTGAGGATGCTATTAACATCCATGTACTACCTTTGCTAGCTGCTGCTGCTGCTGCTGCTAAGTTGCTTCAGTCATGTCCGACTCTGTGCGACCCCATAGATGGCAGCCCACCAGGCTCCCTTCCCTGGGATTCTCCAGGCAAGAACACTGGAGTGGGTTGCCATTTCCTTCTCCAATGCATGAAAGTGAAAAGTGAAAGTGAAGTCGCTCAGTCGTGTCCGACCCTCAGCGACCCCATGGACTGCAGCCTTCCAGACTCCTCGGTCCATGGGATTTTCCAGGCAAGAGTACTGGAGTGGGGTGCCGTTGTCTTCTCCATACCCACTCACTATTTTGTTTTCTGAGATTTTAAAAAATGTGCAGAATCCTGCACTATAATATGCATAGAACACCTATGCGGTTTTTAAAAATAGGAGAGCAAACACCAATTCTGAGCGCCCGCTGAAGAGGGGACCACCACCAGCCAGTTCTCCACATGCCCTGAGACCTCTGACCACCTCCACTCCTGCCACCCCCTCCCCAGAAGTTTCTGTTATCCTGATTTCTGTGGCCAGTGCCTCCTGCTTTTCTTTATAGTCTCTCTTACTATTTTCCTTTAAGTCAACTCTTTTATTTGTTTTGGCTGAGTCTTTGTGGCTGAGCTTGGGCTTTCTAGTTGCATCGAGCAGGGACTACGCTTTGTTGCAGTGCGTGGGCTTCTCATTGCAGTGACTTCTCTTGTTTCAGAAGACAGGCTCTAGGGCACACGGGCTCAGCAGTTGCAGCTCAGTATTTGTGGCACACGGGCTTAGTTGCCACGTGGCCTGTGGGATTTTCCTGAACCAGGGATTGAACCCGCCTGCATTGGCAGGTGGATTCTTTACCACTGAGCCACCAGGGAAGCCCCAACTCACTCTTTTAATTCAACTAAATTTTTTTGACTTTTTTTTTTTTGAGTTAAATTCACATAACATGGCATTCAGCATTTTAAAGTGTACCATTCTGTAGCACTCAACATATTCACTCCTGTCTATCTCCAGACATTTTCTTCACCCCCGAAAGGAGATCCTGGACCCACTGAGCAATCACCCCTCACCCCCCACCTCCCCCCAGCAACCTACTTTGTCTCCATGGATTTACTTATTCTGAGTACTTCACGTAAATGGAATTACACAATGCATGGCTGGCCTCCTTGGATTTCTGTGGTGGTCCAGTGGTTAAGAATCTGCCTTCCAATGCAAGAGACATAGGTTTGATCCCTGGTCATGGAACTAAAATCCCGCATGTCTCAGGGCAATTAAGCCCGCATGCCACAAGGAGAATCCCAAGTGCTGCAAGTAGAGAAGGCCCCATGCACTACAACTAGAAAAGAGCCCGAGCACTGTGACAAAGACCCAGCACAGCCAAAAAGAAACCAAAATCTAGATATTAACTAAATAAACTAAAAGAAAACTGTTCCATCACCTCTGGCTTTTCCCTCTGCCTGAAATGTTTTCTCAGATATGAATGACTCCCCCAAGCTGTTCAGATAATACCCTTGCCCAGAGGTCTCCCCTGAGCACGTAACTCCCAGGCTGGCCCCTCTGCCTGCCGCTGGACTCCCAGACCCTCTCTACCCTGCAGTACATTTTCCTCTTTCCGTAGCACTTCTCACCCTCTGACGCGCTATCCACTGTACTCACTGCTTACACAGATTGTTTCTGGGTCTGCTCTCCCTCAGGAGGGGGTGAGGTCCACATGGGCAGGGAGCTTTATCTGCTTGCCCCACACATGTGTCCCCAGTTCCTACAGTGCTGCTTGGCAGAGTAAGCAGTTGAGGGAGGCTGAATAACAGAGCCCCAAGAGGTCCAGGTCCTACTCCTTGGAACCTGTGGATGTCACCTCTTTGGCACACAGAGCTTTTGCAGATATGATTAAGTTAGGAATCTTGAGATGGGGAGACTATCTTGGGGTCTCCAGGTGATCTGAAATGTAATCACAAGTATCCCTATTAAAAAAAATACAAGGGAAGATTTGGCAGCAACAGAAGAAGATAATGTGATGGGCTTCCCTGTTGGTCCAGTGCTTAAGAATACACCTTGCGATGCAGGGGACAAGCGTTCGTTCCATTCCCGGTCCATGAAGATCCTGCCTGCTGCGAGACAACTAAGCCCGTGCACCGCAACTACGGAACTCTGGAGCCCTGGAGCGGCAGCTGCTGAAGCCCGCGTGCCCTAGAACCTGTGCTCTGCAAGAAGAGAAGCCACCACAATGAGAAGCCTGTGCATGGCAACTGGAGAGTAGCCCCGACTCACTGTCACTGGAGAAAGCCCTTGCTCTGCAATGAAGAGCCAGCAGAGTCAAAAGTAAATAAGTGAATATTTTAAAAATAAAAGAAAACAAAGTGATAATTAAAGCAGGACACTACTCTGCTGGCTCTGAAGATGGACGAAGGGGCCAGGCATCAAGGAATGCAGTTTCAGAAGCCAGAAAAGGCAAAAGGACAGATTCCACCTGGAGCCCCTGTGGTGTGCATGGTCCTGCCACGCCTTGATCTTAGCCTTGTAGGACTCTTTTCATAGCCCTGGCCTCCAGAACTGTCAGGGAATACATTTCTGTGGTCGTAAGCCCCTCAGTTTGTGGCGATTTGGTACAGCAACCACAGGAAACTAACACAGAGCTCAGTAAACAGCTGTTAATGAATACACTGCCCAATCAGTAACTAAAGGAAACTCCAGTATTAAGTACAACAAGCAGAAGGTAACTGAGAAAACAAAGGCATTGTAAACAGAATGAGGCAGTTAAATTGGGCTGGACAGCCAGAAATCTGTGGGTTCTGATTTGGCTTTCTCTTTGTTAAAAGAAAGACCTGAGCACCCATCAGAAAGCGTTAGAAATCAATGAGCCCCGAACTCAGACTTGATGTCTCTGCGTCTTGAAGAATGAAATGGCCTTCCACATTCTGTCCATGGTACTTAATGCTCCAGTTTGCTGGGGTAGGGGAGGAGGTCAAGGCAGACTTCACAGAGATGGTGACCTCCGTTCCTGGTCTTGGAGGGTGAGTAGAGAGAGAGTCTCTCTCTCTCTGCATTGTAGAGAGTCTACAGTGCAGAGTTTTGCATTATAGCTAAGTTTGGGGGCCACCACAAGTCACCACTCTAGGGTAGGTCCTCTGACTTGAGGAATGTAGCTGAGGTAAGGGGGAGTCGCCAGGGGCATGTCAGCAGGACGTCTGTGAGGGGCTTGCCCTGCGGAGACATCCCCCCGGGCAGAGCCTGGAGACTGGATGGGAGATAGGAGAGCTGGGGGATTCGTGAGGAGGGGAGCCTTGTGCCCCTTTTAGTCTGGGCTCCGTCTCAGGCTCCAGCTGCGTCTTTAGTGTACAGGTCTCAGAGTCCATCACTGACTCTCTTCCTGTTTGATCTGCTTTTCTTCCATGGTGACCTCATCCCCTCCCCTGTTGACCCCCACAAGTCTCTGTCTGGCCCAGACCTCTTGCCTGAGTCTTCAACCCCAGGAGAGGCTGGAGTCTATCTGATACCACCCCATGGGGTGCAGGCTTAGGGGGGACATGTTGAGTCTGAGGCAGCTCTGTCATCAGGGAGACATTCTACGGGCCACGGGATGCTTGAGGCTGGTACTCAGGGGCCTGGAAGGGAGGTCAGAAGAGCAGTGAGGTCAGGAGCTCAGTTTGAGAAGAACAAGGGTGCATCAAGAACAAACATTTCCACGACCTGCTTGTAGAGCCATTGCCCCTTGGAGTTGGTAATGTTGCATCCTGCCCACAGGCCATAGGTGTGAGGCCTTGCACCGAGGCCACAGCAGCAGAGTCCAGAACCAAGGTCACCTCCGAAGCTAATTGAGCCCCTTAGTAACCATTGCCAAAAGCCCCTGATCATCACTAACAAGCTTCCTGACTCCCAATTAGGCAAAGATGCCCACTCCAATGAACACCCTATGGCACCCCAACCAATCACCTAATGCCAACCTTTCAGCAGGAATTTTGTCTTGACGCTATAAAACTTGTCTATTAACTCAATGAAAACTGTCGACTTGCCCTGGTCTGTCAGGATTTGTCGGTCTGCTGCACTTGCAGTGCCTACTTTAGCTCTGCTCTTTGTTCTTAATAAACTCACTCCTCTCTGCAATACTCTGTGTCTGAAAATTCTGCTCCAACCTGCGCTCAACTCCTGGTATGTGGCTGCTCATCCGAGGGGTCTGGGAATGAAGCAGTCCTCCCCCATCCCCACCTCTGTCTTCGCACAGGAGGGCCCTTCAGCTGAGCAGGCTGGACCTGAAGCCAGAGGATATCAGAGGGGAAATCCTCAGGGGCAGATGGACTTGAAAGGCAGGGTGCACAGTGGTTAAACACACGAGCTCTGAGACAGGCCAGGGTCCACCCATTACTAGGGATTGGGGTCACAAGAATGGGGCCCATAGAGATGGTGTCCCGGGCCTCTGTCTCCTTATCTACACCTGTACTGTGAGAATCGCACAAACCGGTGTGTGTGTGGAGTGCTCAGCAGATTTCCTGGCCAACAATAAATGCTTAATGAATATTAGCCATTGTTATGGTTGTTATTGTTTTTATTAGCTCCATAAACTTTTCCTAAACACCATCACTATTCTCAGTCTTACCCCAGTTTGGGGACAAAGAGATAAGACACAATTCCTGCCCTCAAAGCATCCACTGTTTAATGAGAAAGGAAAGGAAAGTGAAGTCGCTCAGTTGTGTCTGACTCTTTGAGACCCCATGGACTGTAGCCTGCCAAGCTCCTCTGTCCATGGGATTTTCTGGACAAGAATACTGGAGTGGGATGCCATTTCCTTCTCCAGGGGATCTTCCCAACCCGGGGATTGAATCTGGGGCTCCCACATTGCGGCAGACTCTTTACCATCTGAGCCACCAGGGAATTGTTTAATGAGAGAGACAGACAAATGGATAAGAAATTGTATGAAGGAATGGAAACTAAAGGGCTTCCCAGGTGGTGCTAGTAGTGAAGAACCCGCCTGCTGTTACAGGAGACACAGGAGATGCTGGTTGGATCCCTGGGTCGGGAAGATCCCCTGGAGGAGGGCATGGCAACCCACTCCAGTATTCTTGCGTGGAGAATCCCATGGACAGAGGAGCCTGGTGGGCTGCAGTCCATAGGTTTGCAAAGTCAGACATGACTGAAATGACTTAGCATGCTCACTTGGAAGCTCTCTTATAGAGGAAGCTAGAAAGGGAAGGGATGGGAAGACTCTGCTGAAGTGGTGATATCTGTACCTAGGAGGATGAGTGGAGGAGGAGAGAGGGCAGCATTTGGCACCATAGGTTGGCTAAGGCTGGGAGCCGGGCAGGAAGGAGGTGACTGAGCCATGGGGTGTCACCTGTGTGCTGGGGGAGATGTGGGTGGCTATGCCTCCAGATGCTCTTGACCTCCCCTTTGACAAAGCCAGGCTTCCCTGGTGGCTCAGACGGTAAAGAATTGGCCTGCAATGCAAGAGACCAAGGTTCAATCCCTGGGTTGGGAAGATCCCCTGGAGAAGGTAATGGCGACCCACTCCAGTATTCTTGTCTGGAGAATCCATGGACGGAGGAGCCTGGTGGGCTACAGTCCATGGGGTCGCAAAGAGTCAACACGACTGAATGACTAACACTCACTTTGACAAATCCAGCAAATCCTGAGCCTTGCTGCGAACGTTCTGCCTGTGACATCATGCTGAGGCAGGTTGGTTCCACAAATCTGAGGCCGGGCCCCCACCCCTCCTACTTCGGGGGAGGAGGAGGAAGCTCCCTCTGTGCAATGCCCAGGCAGGCATCCGTGGCAAGTTCCCTGTCGGCACTGGCTGCAGCCACCCCAGCCCAGCATGGACAGGAGCCAGGCTCTCGCCTTCTGTAACCTGATGCTTGCCTGCATCAGCCCTGACTTCTGAGCCCACTCCTCAGGCAGCTCCTGCCAGAGGTCACGGTGACCTTCTCCCTGTGTGCTGCCATGCCTCCTAGCAGTGCCCCACCTGCAAGGACCAGGGGAACCACTGCACGAGGCAGAGATGGCTGTGGCTGCCACAAGTCTGAGGTGGGGTTGGACCAGGCAAGTTTCCCCGTGCCTTCCTCTTTGTTTTTTTGACTGAGCTGGGCCTTAGCTGCTTTGTGCGGGCTTTTTCTGGTTGTGGTGAGCGGGGTCTATTGCTGTGCACTGGCTTCTCATTTTGGTGGTTTGTCTTGTTGCAGAGCACAGGCTCTAGGGCACACGGGCTTCAGGGATTGTGGCACGTGGACTCTAGAGCTAGGTCTCAGTAGTTGCGGTGCTTGGGATCAGTGGCTCACAGCTTGTGGAATCTTCCCAGACCAGGGATTGAACCCATGTCCCCCACATTGGCAGGAAGTTCTTATCCTCTGCGCCACCAGGGAAGTCCCCCCTTGCTCTTTCACTGAGTCTCCTGCCTCCATCTAGCAGCCATCCTTGGGCAGAAGGCAGTCCTGAAATGCAGGCCTGTCCACATTCACAGATGAGGGACTTCCTTCTGCCCTACAGCTGGGTGTGGAGCCTTTCCCTCTTCCCACCTGGACTGACAGGAGCCTCATCCTTAAAAGGCACAGACACTGATTGGATGCAAAAATGGTACTGATAAAGTGCATGGGCTCTGGAGTCACACTGCCTACGTTGGAAACCCAGCTCTGCAACTTCCTAGCTGGATCACCCTGGGCTAGTCACTCAACCTTTCTTTGTCTCAGTTTCTTCATCCACACAGTGGGATAACCATACCTACTTACTGTGCTAATCCCAGGGTTGGTAGATTTCTTTTTCTGTACAAGGCCAGGGAATAAATACTGTAGTCTTCCGGGGGGCTGCAACAGCAGCTACTCACCTCTGCCTGCTGTGGTAATCCAGCCATACACAATTAGTGAACAAAGGGGCATGACCGTGTTCCAATAAAACTTTATTATGGACACTGAAATTTGAATTGCATATAGTTTTCATGTCACAAACGGTCCTTCTTTTGATATTTTTAACAGTATTAAAACAAACAAACAAACACCAAAATCACTCTTAGGTCACAGGCAAAAACAGGATTTGGCTTGTGGGTTGAAGAGTGCAGTCCCCTATGCCAATCTTTGGAAGTGCTGAGTGCAGCAGCCAGCACATGGTTCTTGAGCTGATAGTAGGCACCTACTGTATGCTTAATACACGTCAGCTTCTATCATCATGGAAGGTGTGGATATGGCAGGAGGCAGCTGTCCACATGGCTGACTTGCTGCTGAGGGGCAGGCCGTCAGTGGGGGAAGGTGGTCTGCCTTGGAGAAAAAGCAGCTGAGATGGGTTATCAGGAAGTCATGCCTTGGGCTACCACCGGACAGGAGTGGCCAACAGAGTCCTTTAACTGGCCCTTCTCTGCTAAGGGCCCAGAGTATTGGCTTAGCTGCCCAGAATGTGTCCCCCTCCCTGCCCCAGCTCAGAGTGAGGGCCTCCTGTCACAGCCCTAGGTGCCCCCATAGAGCCCCCTTCCCCTCTAACACTCCAAGGACCCTGTGCCAGCTCCCTTCTGAGGGCTCAGAGCAGACCTTGCCCCCATGTCAGCGACTGTTGCTGCTGCTAAGTCACGTCAGTCGTGTTTGACTCTCTGCGACCCCATAGACGGCAGCCCACCAGGCTCCGCCATCCCTGGGATTCTCCAGGCAAGAATACTGGAGTGGGTTGCCATTTCCTTCTCCAATACATGAAAGTGAAAAGTGAAAGTGAAATTGCTCAGTCCTGTCTGACTCTTCGCGACCCCATGGACTGCAACCTACCAGGCTCCTCCGTCCATGGGATTTTCCAGGCAAGAGTACTGGAGTGGGTTGCCATTGCCTTCTCCGAAATCAGTGACTAGGAATGGTTTATTCACAAACAGCTCCAGCTCCAGGCCCAGAGCTTCCTCCTATCTTTGGCACCAGGCAGTGAATGTCAGGCCTCAACACGTAAAGTCACATCCTTGGGTCCCAGCCCAGGCTGGAGGAGTGGCTGAAACCCCCAACTTGGGGCTTTGGAGGAATCTCTTGCTCTCTCTTTCTCTCAAGATCTGGCCAAGAACTCTGTCAGGCTTCACTCCTGGCCTTTGTCCAGGCCGGCCCCATCTCCTTGGCCCCATCTCTCTCTGTAGCAGGTGTGCTAAGGGGTTTGGCCTGCAGGATCTAGCTTGTCCTAGGCGGCCGTGAGTACGGCTGGGAGGGGTCTGACGGTCCCCTGCACATGCCCAGGCCCACCTTGTTCAAAGCAGACTCATAGTCAATGTCTCTGAAAAGCCCAGCGAGGGGAGGACACCCCCTGTGTGCTGGAGACTCTAAGTTCTCAACCGTGGCTGGTGGTCTTGGCCCCATCTTTCTTCCCCGCCCTGCCTCAGGACTCAGCAGGCACCTGAGTGTCTGTGAGCTGACTGGAGAAGGCCCTCTCCAAGCGCAGGGTGTTGTATCTGGGGGGTGGTGTGCCAGGCACCTGGGACCCTGGGGCTGGAGGCAGACTCAAGGCAGAGGTGAAAGTGGGCAGGTCATCGTCTATGTCAAGGCTGGGGTTATCCCGGCCCTGCGGGGCACGGGGAGCCTCAGGGCAGGCGGGTGCTCGTCTCCGGGCCCACCACCCCTTGGCTTTGTGCCACTGGTGGCGGGCAATGATGGAGAGGGAGTCAATGAAGAAGACCTCGATGATCTCAATGACGCAGACGACGGAGCAGCTCATCCACAGGCCCAGCTGGCCACCGATGTTGGACAGAAGCTGTTCGATCTGCAAGGGAGGCCAAAGCACACGATCAAGGGGGAATCCCCACCAAGCTGGCTTCATGCAAAGACCCTGAGGCCCAAGGGAGCCACTGGTTAGCCCTGGCCCTGAACAGGTTTGGGGAAGACAAGGGCAGGCTGTCTGTCCCCTCCTACCCTGCCCATTCTGATCTGAGGCCTGGTTGGCCTTTGGTGGCCCTACTAGCTTGGGCTGGACCCCCCACAGTCTGACTCTGCTCCCTGAGGCCAGGCAGATGGGCAAAGTCGCAGACCCAGGACAGTCTCAGAAGGGAGCCACTCACGCTGTTGGCAGGGTTCTCCATGATGGATCTCTGGTTCAGGTCTTTGTAGAATATCAAGAGTTTGGCCAAGTCTGTCCTGTAAGAATTCCAATAGGCAGGGCCAAGGTGAGTTGGAGGCTTTTGTGCTCTAGCAAATAGCCAGCCCCTCAGCATGGCTGTGTATCTCCGGCCCAGCCCCCAGCAAGGCCCAGGCTCTGAGCTCCATAGGGTGTCTTAGAACCTGGTTTATGGGGTTCCTTGTGCACCACAGAGCACATCTCCAGCCAGGACCTAGTCACTCAAGCCATCCCTTCACTCAAAAACCATTTCTCCAGCTCTAGACTAAGTCAGTCCCCACAGCTGCCCTCCCACAACTAAACCCTGCAATCGTGATTGTCTGATGGCAATCTAAAACACGTCTGGAAGACAGGTAAGTGATGTAAACGAACCAGAGGGGAAAAATGATAATAACCATAATAACAGCTAGCACTTATTGACCACTTCCTGTGTTGCCAAGCATTCTTCCAAGAACCTTGTGTGAATTAACTCGTTTAATTCGCACAACAGTCCTATAAGGCAGGTATCTCCATTTTACAGACATGGAAACTGAGACACAGATTGGTTGAGTAACTTGCCCAAGACTACACAGCTCATGACTGGTAGAGTTGATATTCAAACCTAGCTACATCTGACTTTAAAGTTCGTGCTCGTAACCACGCACTGTACTAAATTCCCTCCTGTTAGGACTGTGGCAAGCTAGAAAATTCACGCTTATCCCAGAAAGGTAGCCAGTACTCAGTACTCTTCAGTGCTTTGCAAAAATGGAAGTTGAATGTTGCCAGAATTTTTGGTCTCTCAGGAGAAGTTGGAGATAACAGGTTGTATTGGGGGAATCATATTTGGCTCAGGGGTCATCGGTCATCACTTTGCAATACTTGGTCTAACAGTTTTCAATGATTTGATCAAAGTCTATCTTTATTATTAGACTCTAAGGAGAGATAAGAAAGCCTTCCTCAGAGATCAATGCAAAGAAATAGAGGAAAACAACAGAACGGGAAAGACTAGAGATCTCTCTAAGAAAATCAGAGATACCAAGGAAACATTTCAGGCAAAGATGGGCTCGATAAAGGACAGAAATGGTATGGACCTAACAGAAGCAGAAGACATTAAGACAAGGTGGCAAGAATACACAGAAGAACTGTACAAAAAAGATCTTCATGACCAAGATAATCACGATGGTGTGATCACTCACCTAGAGCCAGACATCCTGGAATGTGAAGTCAAGTGGGCCTTAGAAAGCATCACTACGAACAAAGCTAGTGGAGGTGATGGAATTCCAGTGGAGCTATTTCAAATCCTGAAAGATGATGCTGTGAAAGTGCTGCACTCAGTATGCCAGCAAATTTGGAAAACTCAGCAGTGGCCACAGGACTGGAAAAGGTCAGTTTTCATTCCACTTTCAAAGAAAGGCAATGCCAAAGAATGCTCAAACTACCGCACAATTGCACTCATCTCACATGCTAGTGAAGTAACACTAAAAATTCTCCAGTCCAGGCTTCAGCAATATGTGAACTGTGAACTTCCAGATGTTCAAGCTGGTTTTAGAAAAGGCAGAGGAACCAGAGATCAAATTGTCAACATCCGCTGGATCATGGAAAAAGCAAGAGAGTTCCAGAAAAACATCTATTTCTGCTTTATTGACTATGCCAAAGCCTTTGACTGTGTGGATCACAATAAACTGTGGAAAATTCTGAAAGAGATGAGAATATCAGACCACCTGACCTGTCTCTTGAGAAATCTGTATGCAGGTCAGGAAGTAACAGTTAGAACTGGACATGAAACAACAGACTGGTTCCAAATAGGAAAAGGAGTACGTCAAGGGTATATATTTAACTTGGCTTATTTAAACAAGGCTGCTTATTTAACTGAGTACAGATGCAGAAACACTGGGCTGGAAGAAGCACAGGCTGGAATCAAGATTGCCGGGAGAAATATCAATAACCTCAGATATGCAGATGACACCACCCTTATGGCAGAAAGTGAAGAAGAACTAAAAAGCCTCTTGATGACAGTGAAAGTGGAGAGTGAAAAAGTTGGCTTAAAGCTCAACATTCAGAAAACTAAGATTGTGGCATCTGGTCCCATTGCTTCATGGCAAATATATGGGGAAACAGTGGAAACACTGTCAGACTTTATTTTTCTGGGCTCCAAAATCACTGCACATGGTGATTGCAGCCATGAAATTAAAAGACGCTTGCTCCTTGGAAGAAAAGTTATGACCAACCTAGATAGCATTTTCAAAAGCAGGGACATTACTTTACCAACAAAGGTCCGTCTAGTCAAGGCTATGGTTTTTCCAGTGGTCATGTATGGATGTGAGAGTTGGACTATGAAGAAAGCTGAGCACCGAAGAATTGATGCTTTTGAACTGTGGTGTTGGAGAAGACTCTTGAGAGTCCCTTGGACTGCAAGGAGATCCAACCAGTCCATGCTAAAGGAGATCAGTCCTGGGTGTTCTTTGGAAGGACTGATGCTGAAGCTGAAACTCCAATACTTTGGCCACCTGATTCGAAGAGTTGACTCATTGGAAAAGACTCTGATGCTGGGAGGGATTGGGGGCAGGAGGAGAAGGGGACGACAGAGGATGAGATGGCTGGATGGCATCACCGACTCGATGGACGTGAGTCTGAGTGAACTCTGGGAGTTGGTGATGGACAGGGAGGCCTGGCGTGCTGCGATTCATGGGGTCGCAAAGAGCTGGACACGACTGAGCGACTGAACTGAACTGAACTGAACTGAAGTACCTTGGAGGCAAGGATCATGTCTGCTTGGTCATCATGGCACCCCCCAGCACCTCACACCTTGCCTAGTGGACATTAAATAAGATGCTGGAGACCAAACTGGGGTAGGGAACCGTGTAAACAGTAATGACCCAGAGAAATGTGAGTTTACACGGCAATCCCCCACCCACCCTTTCCACCTTTGTCTCCATCTGTTGAGATCCTTGAACTCTGGCCTGGCTGATTTTTGCTAAAAGTCTCTTGGAAGTGAATTTTGATAAGGAAAATCAAGTGCGATTAGAAGCTGCAAGGTTTAAAAGAGTATTTTTCCAAGTGGGTCAAGATACATTAGGAAATCATGAAATAAATGTACTGAGCTTACTAGTACCTTTTACAAAGTGAAATATAAAACATCAGGTTGCATGCACAGAGAGATTCGAAATCTTTATCAACTGATATAGGCACTAAGCATTTGGAACTATGCTGTGACCCGTCAGACGGTTGTAAACAATTGGTACACAAGTCAGATGGTTTGGTACACAAGTGTGCAACATCTGACAAGCAGCCTGAATGCCCTGTACATCATAAAAGAGTACTGTTTCATGATAGTTTTATTCTGGCGGTGTATTCAATGCACCACAATAGGATAAGTATCAATATTTTCATGCTGTGCGTTGTGGTCAACAGCTGAGAGCCCTTAGCCTAGAGCAGGGCCTACCTCATGATAAGACTCAAGAAATAACTGTTGAATAAAGGAATGAGTGAAGGGATGAACAAATGAAAAGGAGAGGGTTTAGCACAGAGGAATCAAGTAAGGAGGCTGGAACCAGGGTGGGCAGGAGCAGAGGGAGCAGGGCAGAGATCAACTTACTTGTTGAGTTTCTTCTTTATTTGCTGGCTTTGGTCCCAGGTGAGAATAGACAGCAACCATTTCTGTGGTGGAGAAAGAAGTGGCCTGGGGATGCCTGGAGAGGCCAGAGCCAGCCTGTCTGCTCTCTCCTCTCAGCCCCAGCTCCTGACATGGACCTCCCCTGTGGATCACCTCTGAGGCCAGAGGACTCAGTCAGGACCTCAGGCTACAGGCTGAAGGTTCCAGGGGGGAAGAGTGGGCAGAGTACTTACCTCGGAGACCTCCGATGGCCACTGTGCCAGGCTGGTGGTCAGTGTCCACTCCTTAAAGCTAAGCGGAGAAGGGCATGGAGTGAGTGTGGGTGGCCTGGCCCAGCCCAGCCGTGTTCGTCCCACCCCTTTGGGTCCACTCACCTGCAGGCTTCCTTGCACACCGACTGGCAGCCCAGCTCTTCCCGGACGAAGGCCTGGTGCAGCTGGTAGTAGCAGTACACTGAGGAACGGGGTGCAGGGAGATATGAACTTTGGGGCCACAGGGCCCTTTCTAGGGTTTCCCAGTGATGCCCCCATGCATGCATGCTTAGTTGCTTCAGTCGTGTCTGCCTCTTTGCGACCCCATGGCCCATAGCCCGCCAGGCTCCTCTGTCCATGGGATTCTCCAGGCAAGAATACTGGAGTGGGTTTCCACGCCTTCCTCTAGGGGATCTTCCTGACCCAGGGATCGAACCTGCATCTGCCTGCATCTCCTGCATTGCAGGCGTATTCTTTACCCAGGCTACTTGGGAAGCCTGATAACCCCACAGTCTCCTTTTAGTGATTTCACCTTCCACTTTCTACAAATACTAGTTCTCTGGAAACAATTGCTACCTTGTGATTTTGAGAGACAGAAAATTGCCACAGTTAAGAACATTAGCTGGAGGTGGGATGGGTTGGCAGTCCTTGCCTTGGGTCTAGCTTTGTTAGACCCTGGCTGTGTGACCTTGGGCAAGTTGCTTAACCTTTCTGAGCCTCAGTTACCTGTTCTGTGAAAGGACACTATCAATAGTCCCTACCTCCTCAAGCTGACAGAGGGGGTTAGGGACTTCGCAGAAGCTGGGGTGTAGCATTTGGTCATTAATCAGAAAGTGGAATTCAACCCAGGCTTCACAACAAGAGTGAGACTGGTTAATATCTCTCTGTCTCCCTCAGGTCAAAAGCCATCAGGGCAGGGTCCTGGGAGGGCCTTAGCTATTGCCAGGATGGGGCTGATGCTGCTCCTGGGGTGTGCAAGGTGGGGGTGTGCAAGGTGGGGTGTGCAAGGTGGGGTGTGCAAGGTGGGGGGTGTTGGTGTCTCACTCACTCCAGTTGGGGTGCTGCTGGTAGTTGCAGTAGTCAGCTCCCCGAGGTAGAGGCTGACTGTACTGGGCACACCCGCAGTTCTCTACCATCTTTGCCTGGAAGCACGAGTGAAGGCAGATCTGAAAGACAAGACCCAGGAGTTCCCTTAACCTCCTTGCTTGCGGCTGCCAGAGATCTCCCCTCCCTACATCCCCCAGTCAGAGAGGGTCAGCCTCCCACAGCCTCAGCAGACAGCATAAATGTACCCCTCATGTCCTGGCTGATAGGGTCAAAGGGACAAAGCTAGAAAACGTATTGGGAATTTGAGCTGTGGAGGCCAGGATGAGCTAGAGAGGGGCTGGGGTGGTCATTTGCCACCATGTGAGTGCTGACCCAGAGGTTAGTGGGGAACTTGGAGCAGGTGCCAAGAAACAGAGAAACAAACACAGTCTCCAACTTCCCAGTTTTCAGCTGCACGCACTCCACGCAGGATCCCTGGGGATCTTAAGGTACCATGATATCCACAAAGCTTAGAGCCATAAAAGCTAACAATGGGGGCTTGGAAGTCAGGCTACTTGAGTTCATATACCAGCTTTGCCACCTCCCAGTTGTGTGACCTCAGGTGAGTTACTTAAACTCTCTGATGCTTTGTTGTCTTCATTTGTGAAATCAGTATAACAGCACCTACTTCATGAGGTTGTTGTGATATGAATCGAAAGATGTAAAGTGTTTGTAAATGCTAGCTTCTCACTAAATATTGTCCCGAGTGTCTTTCCACTGAGCTGACTTTTCTTCTGTCTTAATGTCAGTGTGATTGCATCTCTATTTCTTACAAGCAGACCTTGTCTGACCACTAGTCTCTTTTCATTCAGTGTCTCCACCACCTCTCAGCTCAGCTCTAATAGAAGCTAGAGGATTCAGGGCAGAGGGCGCCTGGTCCTTTTGCTCTGCTGGGTGATTCTCATTTGACTCTCTAGGTGTCCTGGTGGGAGGCAAAGGGCAGACTCGCAAAACAGAAGACAAGGTGTAACAGGTGATCGCACCCAAGGGTCAATGTAGGTAATAACTAATGGGTGGTGGAGATTGCAGGGAACCAAAGAACGTGTCTCATTTGATAAGGCCACTCTACCCACTGTTTATCCTGTAGGAATACGGGCCCATTGTTACCAGATCTTGTTTTTCAAGAGAAGCTAGAAATCTGGGTTTTCTTATGAAATTCCCCGACTTTTAAACCGGGTGAAAAACCAGGTGGGCAGGTTGGTAGAGGCTTTGGAAACCACCGATTAGCAGTTCCTGATCCAATGCAAACTCCCCTGGTGGCTACTGAGGAGCACACAACTTGTCTAAGGCTGTCAGTGGATAAAAGGCACCCCTTAGCCAGCCCCTCCCAGACTGCCTCCTCCTCCTGTCTCTCATTCCCCAAGGCTGATTTGGAAGCAGGTTTGCCAAGCTGTACGTTCTGTTCCACGCAAACCTCGACTAAGCTCTGGTTACAGGTGGGTTGAAGAGGACTGGAACCAGCCGGCATCATTTGTTCTTGAGATCTTTGGATGAACCCCAGGATTCTCACCACAGTTCCTGGTCCCAGACACACCCCAACCTATATATAATTCTGTCTCCTGGGTCCAGACCACAGCCTGGGGCTGGGTGCTGTCTCCAGCCTGTACCTGGAGGGAATACGTGGCATTGTAGATGTTCGTGATCTGCACGTCACTCCAGTCCTCCGTGCACTGGCTGTAGGGATCACTCAGCTTGAAGGACTCCGTCTGTAATCACAGCAGCACATATTCAGCCCTGCACCTCTCCAGGACCCATACAAGGGGCATTGCTAGCAGCTTCTAGGAGCTGAGCAACCACCTACTCATTCATTTAACAAATTTATTTATTGAGCACCTACTAGGAGCTTGATGCTATTCTAGGCACTATGTCGCTCAGTTGCTTAGTCATGTCCAACTCTTTGCATCCCCATGGACTAGCCTGCCAGGCTCCTCTGTCCATGGGATTTCCCAGGCAAGAATACTGGGGTGGATTGCCAGGCCCTTCTCCAGGGGATCTTCCCGACCCAGGGATTGAACCTGAGTCTCCCACATATCCTACATTGGCAGTTGGATTCTTTACCACTGAGCCACCAGGGAAGCCCTCTTGTGAGCACTATGGAATCCACAATGATCGAAATAAGTTCCCTGCTTTCCTGGAGCTCACATTCTAATGCAGTAGACAGATGACCAAAAAGCAAATAAATAATTTTGAATAATTTTTTATAGTGATTAATGGAACTAGGTAGAAACTGGAAGGGTTGGGAGGAGGGGACAACCTTTCCAAAGTGATTAGTAAAGACATCTTTGAGAAAAGAACATGTTGGTTGGACATGGAATGGCAGGAAAGAGCTGGACTTGTCAAGAAACATAGGAAGAGGAGTAGGCAGAAGGAGCAGCCAGAGTGGAGGCAGGAGAGGGCCAGGGTGGCTGGACCATGGTAAAAGGGAGAGCTGTTGCTGGAGATGACGTCCGAGAGGGATTTAAGGACAAATTGTGGCAGTCTCCTACACTGCTGAGAAACATGGGTTTGGATTTGGTTTTCTGAAGAGTAGTGAGCCACTGAAGAATCCACGGGGATGGGGCAGGAGGGATTAGATGAGCAGTGACTGTGCTGCATGGTATTCTTGTCTCAGCGAAGGACTCATTTCCTACCTTCTTGCCTTTTGGTCCCAGAAGGTGATTTGGAAAAATGGACTTCCTTATAGAGGACCAAAGAATGCCCAGCAGTATAGAATGATACCCTGATCAGAGGAGGTAAGAACATTGCAACTCACTATTTGAAAGCCTTATTAAATTATGTTTTTTATTATGGCTTACACATTTGATTCTAGCTTAATATTTGTCACTATAAAGGAACAATCCAGACAAGACAATTAGGGGAAAAGAAGGATAATGTCTCCCAAGGGGGAGCAAATATAGAATATAAATTGTGACCAACTCACAGCTAGGATTTGGTGTGTGTGTGTATGTGTGTGTACAAAGTTTTTTTTTTTTTTTTTTTGAGATGGGGAGGGTAAAGGGCAAATGGATGTCAGATTTATGGGAGGGAAGAAAATTCCTGAAGAGTGGCTGAATAGAGAGAAAGATAGTTGGGGGTGGGTGGGGTGAGGGGGAAAGAAATCAAGAAGTTTGGTGCAGATAGAAACTATAGCCATCTCAAAGGGCTATGATCTCTTTCTGTTTGTATTGTAATTCATCTGTTGATCCATTAGTCTTCCTCAATTAACTGCAAGAACCTCCAGGGCAAAAGACAGTGCTCATTTTAAAACATTTAAACAGAAGAAGCAAAGAGGAAAGTAATCATCTGATTTCCTCCCTTCCCCTGGGCACCTACTTCAACAGGTCAGATTTCCATCCTGAGACCCAGACAAAAAGATTCACATGTTCCCTTGCCCTACGATATCCTTTTCTCATTCATAATAAAGAGTGTGTGTCTTTCCGTGTCAGTATAGAATAAACAGACTTACTTCATTCCTCTAAGAGCTGGGGGAACAAACAGATTCGGAGCTTCTAGTACATGCCAGGGCTAGGCTGGGAAATGGGCACAGAGATGCCAAGCAGTGGCTTCCCTCAGGGCACTTTCACCCAATGCTACCCTCTAAGCTTCTCCAAGCTGCACACTCCCAATCAGGTGTCCCTTGGAGCCCCCAGGTCCTGCTAAACTGGCCACAGAGCCTCGAGTGTCAGCCCTGGGCTCTATTTGCCTGCAGGGAGCGTTCAGTACCCTGAAATCTAGAGGAGAGGGTCTGTCCACACAGGTAAGCCCTATGCAGTTGGCAAAGGCAGCTGTGGCTCCTTCTACTTTGAGAACCAGCCTGAAGACCACTTCCAGGAAACTGATTGTGAGAAAATCATTAACATCGTGATTTTTATGCTTTTTGAGTATTCAATGGCCCTTTACTCTGAATGATGCTTATCAAACTCAGAGCTCCTGGATTATTCAGGCTGTTTCCTAAAACACCTGGGCTGGGGCAGGTAGGGCAAGCAGCCTTTTTAGAGTGGAATAGATGTCTTCAGCTTCTCGGAGCCTCAGTCAGAGGAACCTGGACAGAGCCCTGGCTTTCTCTCACTCTCTCTCCCCCTTACTCCCTCATGTTTCATTTCCGCTTTTCCCTGTCAGCTTTCCAGAACTGCTGACATGGGCAGGGTGGGGAAACATTTTGGCTTCTGTCCTGATCCCTAGGGACCCCAAAATGAAAATGAATATATATGTGTGTGTGAGAGAGCGAGAGTGTGTGAAGTTTAAACAGATGGATAGATAGGTGTGTGGTATGCATGCACACACAGGTGTGTGTGGGTGTGATTAGGCGTATGTGTGCACATGTGTTGTATGTGGGTGTATGGGGAAACAGACTCATTTTTCTCAAACCAGGTCCTATCTGCTTCCTTCTGAGAATTCTGGGGGAGGAGGGAAGTCAGACAGGAATCCTTAGCTCACCCCTGTAAAGTCTGAACTGTGTCAGAGAAATGCCCAAGGGCAATAGGAAACCCTAGATGGAGTTATGGGTGCTTTGACTCTCTTTTCTTTTGTTCTGTTTTTATATTGTAATAAGTTATGAAATAATTCCTAGATGCTAGTAAATTATAAGAATTTGTGTTCCTAATCAGTGGAGGAATAAGAACTGTTCAACATATGAAGTTAGGACTATTTGTTAAGAATTTGGAGGAAGTAATAAATCCTATCTCAATTTCAAATCCTTCAGAGATAGAAATTCTAGTGGGTTAAACTTTTAAATGAAATAATGAAATATTAGCTGAATAAATATGTACCAGGGAAAAATAAATGTATCAAAAACAATAAAATTCAAGGTAAAAAGAAAAAAAAAAGAAAAGAAATAATGAAATAACTGGAAGGAAATTCAGCTCAGTATCTGATCTCAAGGAGGAAAAATACTCAGTAAACATAATGACTTAAGAAGAAACCGAAGACTTTGACTATGTAAACATCTGATGTTTTGCATGTGAAAAAGGTAGCATAATGAAAACTAAAATGAAAGCACAAACTGGGAAAGATATTTGTAACACATACGGCAAATCATTAGTACTCCTAAATACTATATGGAAGAGAACAATACCTCACTCATAAAGAATGGGGGTGTCAGGAAGGACAAGAAAAATCTCCCCTAATGCTTATTTTTCCATCCTTTCATATCTCTTTTCTTTAAAAAAAAAAAAAAAGGTGTATAGTAACAGCCAATATTTTTGGAGCACTCAACACACACCAAGCAGCATGAATCAGCTCAGTGAATTCTCACCAGCCTGTACAGTAATTTACTATCAGCCCTATTTCACAGTGAGGTAACTGAGACACAGAGATCACACGACCAAAGTGCAAAGTTGGGGTTTGGATCCTAGTTGTCTGGCTCCAGAGTCTGAGCCCTTAATTCCTGTTACCAACATGCCTGTGAAAAGAAGAGGGTGCTTTAAGATAGGAATGCACAGTAGGGTTTGCAGTGGCAGTGAAGTCTCGCCCCTCTTCAGGGCCTGGTCCACAGCCCCCTAGGTGAACTTGTCTTTGCCCACTTCCTCATCTCCCATTCATGATCCAACCTATTGTGCTTTGGTTTCTGTTCCACTCCTTCCACTGAAAACTGTTCTGGCAAAGAACCAGTGACCTCTTGGTTGCAAAACCCAGAAAACAGCTTTTACCCTTAATCTTGCCAGACTGCTCAACTGTTTGGCACTCTAGCTAACACCTTCCTTGAAACGATCTTCATTTCTTTGACACCAAGCCTTTCCAGCTTCTGCTGCTACTTTGGTGCCTCTATTTCTCCATTTCCTCTCTGCTCAGCCCTTAAACATCTGTGTTCTGTCTCAGGTCTTGAGTGATGGCATTTATTTCTAAGTCTAGAACTATGTTAGATGCAGCCCACACCCCGCCATTGCCTCTGGATTTTTCTCCTGAGCTCCAGGCTTAGAGCATCTAATCACTGGACGTTTTCAGCCTGATTTCCCAAAGCTACACCTTGGGTATGTGCCAAACTGAAGTGGTCATTTTCTCCCTGAACCCTACTCTTCTTGTATTCCCTAATTCAGAACCTGTACTCCCATTCAACACAATACCCAAGTCAGAACCTAAATATGGATCTAACTTCCCCTGGCCTTTCCCCGATGACCTTGGTTGTCAAGCAGTGTTGCTTCCACACTGTAAGATCTCTCAAATCCAGTCACTTCTGCTCATCCCCACAGCCATTGCCTCAGGGAGGGAGTCATAATTTCTTTCTAGTATTACTGTAAATACTTGGCTGCTACTGTAAATACTTGAGCCCCAACTTGCTCAAACTGTGATTTGAATACTTTAGTATTTTGAGTGCGCTTCAAAGTGGTTTTTCGAAATGATTCACTACATTATGAATCATTTTGAAATGAGACTTCAAATCCTTTCTGCAACCCCCTTTGTAATTGCTCTGCCGTTTGTCTGGAGTGGCCCTTCCTGATTCTATTTGCCTGACATTTGTCCTTAAGAAATCATCATCTAGAAAGCCTAGACCAACAGGTTTTGTCCTGGCTCCGGTTCATCCAGCCATCCAAAAATATTTATGGAGGATCTACTATGCTCTAAGAACTGAGCCTGGGAACAGACAGAAATGGTCCCTGTTCCCACAGAGCTTGGACCTGTATTGCAAAGCTGTGTTATCTTCTCTTAAAGGTGAATTTTGAAGGTAGGTGCTCTGTTATACCCATCTCTGAATAGCCAGTGCTTTGGACACACAGTCCCTCAATGAATGAAAGAAGATTTGTTAACCAGCTGCCTAACCAACTGATTCCACCAATTTAACATGCTTCTCAAAAGTAAATAAATAACTACCTAAAAAATAAAGAAGGAAGGAAGTCTAGTGTGTTTGGATTTATTCTTAATGACCCTCTGGTGACCTCTCAGTAATCTTTGTTTTTTTCTGTTGTTGTCTTAAATGCTCATAAATCAGAACCAGAGCTGCCTGCCCCTGCTCTGTGGCTTTGATTTTGTACACCTCAAGTTAGGTGTAGCAGAAAACCCACCCATGTCTTTGTTTACCCATCACTGCTAAAGGGAGCATTTGCTTAACAATGTGATGGGCATTCTTAAGCTCAGAGAAGAAAACCAGAGGGCAATTCCCTTGGTTCTCAAACTTTCCCAAGCTCTAAGTTTGCAGACACTGTAACAGGCAGGAGGGAAGAAGAGCACATGCTGTAAGAATGTGCTGTAAATTCCAGGTGCTTCTTCAAGTACAAAATTGCCAGGGGAACATTGGCTCAAAATGCTCACTGTTCTGATCAGGGAGTTTTGTAATCTGCTGGTAAAGAGAGGAATCAGAGACCTAGTTCCTTAAGTAGGAACCTAAAGTCTTTCAAATCACAGTTTGAGCAAGTTGGGGCTCAAGATTTTTTTTCCTGGGCCATCAGCATCCACACAGGCCAAGTTGGTACACAACACTTCTCATGTGGAACAAACTGCCCACATTGAACAAAGCCCCTAAGTGACATGGCTCCTTTGAGCGCCGGGGCTCCCAGATGACCATCCCCATGGTTTCTCTTGTCCAAGGTTGCTCTTGAATGGGACATGGCCAGGCATGGAAGCCACAGATCCCAGTTCAGCAACTCTGCTTTCCCAACTTAAATACTACTTCCTCAGGAAAGCGCCCCTTGAACTCTCCACTACCCACCCCCCCCCATAAAAGCCCTATATCAGGCATCTCTGTGGTATGCTCTCATGCATCCTGTATTTATCCTTCTTAGCACCTATGATGATTACAGTTAATCACCTATGTGATTTTTGGTTTGTTATTATAAATTCTCTCTGCTAGACCCAAAGTCTAAAAGGACAGGGACAGTTCTGGGGACACTGATGTAGTTCCAGGATCTAGCACACATGAAGTGCTCAGAAAATGCTTGTTGGATGAATAGATAATGGATAGATATATGCACTCCAGTGCCCGTGATGTGACTTTGTAACACTTCGGAGACAGCATTTACGGCTGTGCTAAAGCTCTGGTGTCATCCTAGCTCTACTTTCTCTGAGGAAGACACACTTTTCTTCTTCTTTCATTCTAAACTACTCAGGTTTCTAAAGCTGAGGTTCCTGAGTTTGCTGCCTCTTGGAATGACCGCTGGGGTCCAGTAAAAATACAGATCCTTGGGCTCATCTCTCAGAGAGATTGATTCAGTAGACCTGATTCTAATGACCAATCTAGTTTGGAGACCACTTCTCTGGAGGAAAAAATTGTGAGGGATGAAGGGTAAGAGGTTTAATTTGGGGCGTTAGTGAAGTGAAAGTTGCTCAGTCGTGTCCAGCTCTTTGTGACCCCATGGACTATACAGTCCATGGAATTCTCCAGGCCAGAATACTAGAGAGGGTAATGTTTCCCTTCTCCAGGGGATCATTCCAACCCAGGGATCGAACCCAGGTCTCCCGTATTTCACGCAGATTCCTTACGAGCTGAGTCACAAGGGAAGCCCTTGGAATGTTAAGGTTCGCTATAAACAAAGGCATGAACAAAGGGTCCATAAGGAGAGATTTTTTCCCCTCCATAAATAGGTGAAAAAAATACCACTAAGAATGACTGTCAATTAAACTTATAATAGATGCCATTTTTTCTTAAATTAGCAAAGATTAAACATTGCAAGGAGATCCAACCAGTCCATTTTAAAGGAGATCAGTCCTGGATGTTCTTTGGAAGGACTGATGCTAAAGCTGAAACTCCAGTACTTTGGCCACCTCATGCGAAGAGTTGACTCACTGGAAAAGACTCTGATGCTGGGAGGGATTGGGGGCAGGAGGAGAAGGGGACGACAGAGGATGAGATGGCTGGATGGCATCACCGACTCGATGGACGTGAGTTTGAGTGAACTCCAGGAGTTGGTGATGGACAGGGAGGCCTGGCGTGCTGCAATTCATGGGGTCGCAAAGAGTCGGACGTGACTGAGTGACTGAACTGAACTGAAACGTTGCTTAATATCTGTTTTGGTACAACATCATTGGAGGGCAATTTGGCTAATCTATGTCTTGAATGATATACTTCTAGGAGGTAATTGGATGACTACACATCCCACTGCACTGTTGTTTTTAGTCGTACCTGGAAACAAGCTCAAGTGTATCAACAGAGAATTGCTTCAATAACTTACCCACACAATGGGATATTATGTCTTTAAGAAGAATGAGGCAGAATCTGTGTATTGCTATGGAACTATTTCCAAGCTATACTATCAAGTGAAAAGTGGGGCAGAACAGTATTTTGCATTTGCATAAAAGAAGAAATGATTATAGGACTTCCCTGGTGGATCAGACGGTAAAGCGTCTGCCTACAATGCAGGAGACCCGGGTTCCATCCCTGGGTCAGGAAGCTCCCCTGGAGAAGGAAACGGCAACCCACTCCAGTATTCTTGCCTGGAGAATCCCATGGATGGAGGAGCCTGGTGGGCTACAGCCCATGGGGTTGCAAAGAGTCAGACACGACTGAGCGACTTCACTTTCACTTTCACTTTCATACACAGGCTTGAAGAAGACTATAACACCCTTCTGAGTCATGGAAGCAACAGCCATAGCTGCATGTGAAGGAAGGAGGAGACCAGCAGTTAGGGATAGAAGAGGTGTGTCTGCACAGTAGGATCCTTGTACTGACTTTGTACATATACTCCTTTGAAATAAGTACTTAATAGTTATTGTGGTAGGTAGAATGAGAGACAGAGTCACAGAGTGAGAGAGAGACTGGCATAAAAAAACCCAGGCCTAGAAACAGGAGACTATACAAGCAGTGACGTGACCAGGGGTGTCCTTGGACACCCCTCACCTTGCCCTTCTACTTCCACTGGGCATGGCCAACCCAAGGATTGGAGTCTGCAGCCCAGATGTGCTCCTGGTGACAGGTATGAGTGTTCTCAGCACCCAGTGAGCTCAGAGAAGGTCAAAGACTTGAGAGAAGAGGGGTTCTTGGTACATGAGCTGAAACTGACGGAAGCAGGAGGGACTAAATAGACCTGTGAAGGCCCAGTGACTTTCCAATAGTGGTTTACATGCTCCATTGGCCTGTAGGTGGCCCAGGAAGGTGTAAATCTGCTCCATTTATATCACTGACAAATACATCATTAGTATCTGATGCCTTGCTTCCAGCACAGGTTTCATAAATGTGGATGTCTGTCTCTGGAACAAGGAAGGTTCCTTCAATTCTTATCCTAAATGGTGTCCTGTCATTGTTCATCCATACAGAAGACATAAAGACAGCCCTTAGTGTAACTTAGAGAGTGACCATTTGAGTAATCATTGAAAAACATGAGACTATGCTTCCTCTTAAAACCAATACCCTTTTCTGTAAGTCCCACCTCACTGATTGTCCTTCAATGAAAGCTGTCCTCCTTGCCAAGCAGATGGAAGTCAGAGCGTGCTCTTACCAGGTGCATTCCTATGGAGGTGGCCATGGCCGTCTCAATCTCCGTTCCCACGTCCTCAACGAAGGGGTATTCGTCCTGCCGATGGATAATCACCTTAGCCCCAGTGGAGGACACCAGGAAGGGGTTGTACTCTTCTTCATTTATGTACAGGATGACCTGCAGCCCTGGAAGGACAAGGCAGCCCATTGTGGTCAAAACCCAGGGGAAGATTCCCTGCTCATAGCTTACCTCTCCCACCACTCTGGGAGCCTCAAAACCAAGACCCAGGCATTTCCTACAAGTGAAAAGCGGACAGGAGCAAAATGGGAAGCTCTGTGAGGGGAGCCTGACTTTTCACTGCTCTGTTTCCAGAGCTTAGCTCAAATAGGGTTCAGGAATAGTATCATTACTGCAGTGTTGCCAAGCACAAGTTTTGCTACCTGGCCTAAGACGTGAACCTCCTTGGGGCTCTTTGAGATGGGGAGTTCTGCTGGGCACCCAAAGGGATGTGCAGGACTGCGGTTGAGATTCCAGTAGTGCATCTGACCACTGCCCTAAATCCTCTCCCTGATCCTACTGTTACACCTGTGTCTAATCTGAGCCGAGCAGCCAGAGGGACCTTTTAAAATCAGGTCACTCCCTTGTCTGAAACTCTTCAGAGGCATCTCATTGCATACACGGGGACACCATAAAATACTGTCCAGAAACCTGCTGCTGCTGCTAAGTCACTTCAGTCATGTCCGACTCTGTGCGACCCCATAAGACGGCAGCCCATCAGGCTCCCCAGTCCCTGGGATTCTCCAGGCAAGAACACTGGAGTGGGTTGCCATTTCCTTCTCCAATGCATGAAAGTGAAAAGTGAAAGTGACGTCGCTCAGTCGTGTCCGACTCTTAGCGACCCCATGGACTACAGCCCACGAGGCTCCTCCATCCATGGGATTTTCTAGGCAAGAGTACTGGAGTGGGGTGCCATTGCCTTCTCCATCCAGAAACCTGACTAGCTCTCATATGGTGATGCCTTCCTCCTCATCCCACTCTCCCCCTCCATCAGGAAGCTCCAAGCACACTGGTCATCTTTCTGTTTCCAGAGCACACCAAATCCATTTCCTCATTGAGGTCCTCGGACCTGCTAGTCCTCAAACGCTCCTCAGTGGACTGTATCATACATCTTCTCCTCTTCAAATAACCCTCATCCCAGAGGCCTTTCTGGACCTCCTTATCTGAAATAAAATTCCCATCTCAACTCAGCCCTTGTGCGGGGTAATTCTTGAGGTATAAACCTAGGATTGATAACCAGATAATGTCTATGTGCTTGTTCATCCATTTATCTGTTTCTCTCCAACAAAATACGAGCTCCTTGAAAGCAGGGATGATATCTGTGTTATTCACCACTGGGTCCCTAAGACTTGGAAGAGGGCCTGAAGTATAGAAGATACTCAAAAATATTTGGTAAACAAATGAGCAAATGAACAGGGCCTATGTGAGTTGAAAGAAGAGAATTTTTAAAATTATTCTGACTTCTTTTTGTTGTTATTTAGTTGTGTTTGTGGAGAAGGCAATGGCACCCCACTCCAGTACTCTTACCTGGAAAATCCCATGGACTGAGGAGCCTGGTAGGCTGCAGTCCATGAGGTCGCTAAGAGTTGGGCATGACTGAGCAACTTCACTCTCACTTTTCACTTTCATGCATTGGAGAAGGAAATGGCAACCCACTCCAGTATTCTTGCCTGGAGAATCCTAGGGACTGGGGAGCGTGGTGGGCTCCCGTCTATGGGGTCGCACAGAGTCGGACATGACTGAAGTGACTTAGCAGCAGTAGCAGTTGTGTTTGACTCTTTTCAATCCCATGAACTGTATGTAGCTCACCAGTTTCCTCTGTACTTTACTATCTCCTGGAGTATGCTCAGATTCCTGTCCACTGAGTCAGTGATGCTATCTAACCATCTCATCCTCTGCCGTCCCCTTCTGCCTTTGCCTTTACTCTATCTGTAAGTGAAGGAATCAAAGCCCAGAGTGGGGAAGTGATTTGCTCAAGGTCACACAGCTCAAATGCAGCAGAGACAGGATTGTGCAACAGTTCCCAGACAACTTCTTCCCACTGACGTATGTGCTCTGAGTTATGGTTTCTTGCAGGTGTGGTAAGAACACAGACTGTGCAGTAACAAAGAGGAGGAGTCCAACTGGGTTTTCCTCCATAAGACCTTGCCTATCCTTATAGGAGCATATCTATGTATAAAATCGTGTTCAGTTTGCTTAGAATCTTTCAAGATAGACCAATCGGTTGAGTTCCTGTCTTCTCTACAGAAGTCACAATAGTAGAGTAGCAATAATAATAATATTAGAGGTAGTAATTTTTGGTGGTAATAGTAGCAGCAGCAGCAATGGTAGTAACGGCAGTAACAGTAGTAATGACAACCACAACTAGCATTTATTGGGTGCTTAGTATGTGTTATGGACTGAATTGCGTGTCTTTCTGCAGACCACCCTCCACCCTATTTATATGTTGAAGTCTTAATCCCCACTGTGATTGAATTTGGAGAATCAGCCTTAGGCAGGTGATTAAGGTTAAATGAGGTCAGAAGGGTGGACCCTAATCCCATAGGATTGGTGTTCTCATAAGAAGAGGAAGAGACAACACAGCTTTCTCTCTGCATGCCACCAAAGAGAGGCCATGTGAGGACAGAGACAGGTGGCCAACTGCAAGCCAGCAAGAGAGTCCTCACCAGGACCAAATTTGCCAGCAGCTTGACCATGAGTTTCTAAATGTCCATTGTTTAAGCCACCCATCTATAATATTTTGCTAAGGCAGCCCAACCAAATGAATACAGCGTGTGTCAGGTCTTATTAACTGCTTTTCATGTTTTGACTTCTCAATTACCTTGTATTATCAGTACCATTGTTATTCCCACTTTATAAATGAAGGGGAGTAAACTTTCACTGGGCTGCACAGTGAGTGACAGAGTGGATTTTGGCTCCAAAATCTGTCATCTTAATCAGGATAAAGGTGTGTTGGCCTCTCTAATCTCCTGCTCAGCACGTCTGGATTTAAGTCCATTCTGAAGCTGCCTGCTCGGCATTACTCACTCCAGCTACAATTTTAAACCTGAGTGGTTTCCCCAGGTGAAGAAACACCAGGGTTGTCCCTGCTGCTCTCTCAAAAGCAAAGAGGAGATGTCAAAAAAGAAAACAGATTCTGATAGAGAAGGAAAGAACCGACATGGATGAGAAAAAGTTGTATCCCCAGTTTCTGGCCAGGTTAGGGAGAGCCTGTATCTCTGGAAGGCTTCAAGCACCCCAACTGTCCTGCTGTCAGCAAGCTTGTCATTAGAGCACCCCAGGATCCCCTTGATGCAGGTTTTCTTACCAAATTCACTGCCTCCCATGGAGGTGCTGAGGATAGTCTCATTTTGTCTATTGTTGAATGTGTAGCAATTCCCATACATTGGATGGTGGAAAAGCGTGAAGTTCCTACGGTGAAAGAATACAGGTCAGAAAGGGCTGTGCTGGGAACTCCCGTCATGCACCTGAGCTGACATCTCAGTGGGCAGTGCTAACAGGCCAGCTCTCTTCTGTGGACAATGGATGATAGACACAACTTATGTTCCCCATCTTTCCTCCGACAGATGACAAACAAGGCCCCTCGTCCAGTTGACACATGTTGATGTAGAACCACCCTCTGCTTTCCCTTCACCCTCTTAATCCACTCACCTCCTTCTCCATCCTGACTTGGCATGCTTTGTGCCAATATATCTGTCCTCACTTCCTCTCCGCTTGAATATCTCAGCCAACACTTGACTTTTTTTCCCATTCTGATTCCTAGCAAATGATTCCCAGAAAAGGAATCACATCATACATGTCCTTATACTGACTTTAGAATCCAACTTTCAGGAGACATGATTCTAATCACTCAGTTTTCACAAGGATCAATATACCAACTAACATATAGAAACGTTTAGTATTTTAAAAGAATGAAGAAAGCTTTTACAATAAACAGGAACACTTTAGAATGCCCCATGACTGCCTAGTGTCCACCAGGAATCTGGGTGTTATCTTAATGGTAGAAAGGTATGAAAGCTCACGTCTGTCCACAGACCTTCCTGCCCTCCCTTCTTCTCTTCCTGCCTCCTTCCATCTCTCCTTCCTTACTTCCTCTTGACTAGATTGATGGTTCTCACTGGTATGCATGATGGTAATATACAAGGTTATATGTCCACCATCAACTACTCTGTTTTAATAATTTAATGAGTTTAAGGATGTTTTGACGCTAAGTCATCTTCATCTTCCTCACAGACTCTAGAGCTGAGCTCCTGTATAAGTCATTTTCCAAAAGGCAGGGTCAGTGAGAAGAGCACCTGTCACTCCCAAGACCTCTAGCTGAGCTGCAGGTGCGTGCAAGGAGCCAAGCACTTAGAGCCCCTGGTCCCTGGAGCTGAGAGAGCAGCCTTCCACTACTGACCTGGCATCGCAGGACACCCCGTCAAAGAAGCAAGTGACCAGCAGCTCGTCAGCAGAGTAGCTCATGTTGATTTTCTTCTCCTGAGACACCTGGGCCATGATGTTCATGTAGTGCAGCTTGTACCACTCCTGGATAGCATTGACCCCTGAGCTGAAGGTGTAGACCGCACAGTCCGATGTGTCATTAGAACACTGTGAAGAGGAGGAGACACCAAGATAAAGCTACGGGCCCTGCCAGGGGCCCTTAGAAGGACTGTGAGCCTAAGGAACTGGACTCTAGATACTCAGGGGAACAGGAGAGATACCTGGGCAAGGATGGGCTTCTTCTCACTTCTGAGACCAGGGACTCAACATCCTCAAGCCTCAAGGACCAAGAAGGGGCTAAGTGAGGAAGGACACAGAGCCTCACTCTCATGAGTCTCTCAGTGAGAACCAAGACCAGCTTCCTCAGAGTCCCCAGATAGCCAGGCTTTTACCAATCATGGCTACTGAGTTCCACCCAACCCTCACCATTTCTTATCAGATCAACAGTCTAAAAATTGAGATTCTAGCCCAGACACTGCCATGACCTCTCTGCAAGACCCTGGGCAAGGCACTCAGTTCAGTCGCTCAGTCGTGTATGACTCTTTGCGACCCCATGGACAGCAGCACACCAGGCTTCCCTGTCCATCACCAACTCCTGGAGCTTACTCAAACTCATGTCCGTCCAGTTGGTGATGCCATTCAACCATCTCATCCTCTGTCGTCCCCTTCTCCTCCCCACCTCAATCTTTCCCAGCATCAGGGTCTTTTCAAACGAGTCAGTTCTTTGCATTAGGTGGCCAAAGTATTGGGAGTTTCAACTTCAATATCAGTTCTTCCAATGAATATTCAGGACTGATTTCCTTTAGGATTGGCTGGTTTGATTGTTTTGCATTCCAAGGGACTCTCAAGAGTCTTATCCAACACCACAGTTTAAAAGCATCAATTTTTCAGTGCTCAGCTTTCTTTATAGTCCAACTCTTATATACATACATGACTACTGGAAAAACCATAGCTTTGACTAGATGGACCTTTTTTGACAAAGTAATGTCTCTGCTTTTTAATATGCCATCTAGGTTGGTCATAACTTTTCCTCCAAGGAGCAAGCATCATTTAATTTCATGGCTGCAGTCACCACCTGCAGTGATTTTGGAGCCCACCAAAATAAAGTCTGTCACTGTTTCCATTGTTTCCCTATCTATTTGCCATAAAGTGATGGGACTGGATGCCATGATCTTAGCTTTCTGAATGTTGAGCTTTAAGCCAACTTTTTCACTCTCCTCTTTCACTTTCATCAAGAGGCTCTTTAGTTTTTCTCCACTTTCTGCCATATAAGGGTAGCGTCATCTGCATACCTATCCTTATTTCACCTACAAAATGTTGATCAAAATACCATACTTCCCCACCTCATATGCTGGTTAGGAAGACCAGCATTCAAAATATATAATAATGGGAGTTCTATAGGTAAACTGTGATATGGCCCAGATGTTCTCATCATACTTATGTGCGTGTGTGCTCAGTCACTCAGTCATGTTCAACTCTGTGACCCCATGGACTGTGGCCCGCCAGGCTCCTCTGTCCATGGAATTCTCCAGGCAAGAACACTGGAGTGGGTTGCCATTCCATTCTCAGGGGATCTTCCCAACCCAGGGATCGAACCCATTTCTTCTGAATTGCAGGCAGATTCTTTACCACTGCGTGACCTGAGAAGCCCCTCTCATTTCATCAACAGGGCTTGAAAACTCTCCTAAAAGACAGACACCAAAAGATGAATTTGAGTATCAAGGGGAACTTTATCTTGCATAAGGACCAAGGAAAACTTCACAAAGGTTCAGTGATTTAGAAAAAGTGCCACTTTCCCCTCAGGATTGGCAAATGGAGCCATCAGGTCTCACAATCAGCAACCAAGACTATGAAGACTGAGTAGCTCTCATCCTGCAGAAACAGCTGGGGCACAGAGAGGAGGGTGATGGTTGAGTGTGGCCATGAAGGCAATGGAATTCATTTTTGGTAAGTGGCTGCTTCTTCAGAGCCCCTTAAATGGGACCAAGAAGGAGAGATGAGAAGTCAGGCTATAGCACCTCATGAAGGCAAGTATTGCTGGGAACACTGTGTGTTTCTGCTGCTCATTTTCTATTTTCTTCCTTCTGGTATCTGCACTCCAATTTTATTTGATAGAATTTCCTTTCCCTCTTTGGATATAGTTAGCCAAGACTGTCTATCAAGATGCCCTACCCTACATGAGCCATCAGGTGACCCAAACTTGGTCAATCAGATAGTCCCCAGTGGAATTTGAATCAACAATTGAAGCTTATTTAATCCAGCAGCAATATCTGAAATGATTCTTCATCATTTCTTGCCACCAGGATCCCTGAATCTTCCCTAATTTCTGTCCTTTGAGAGGACTCCATGAGCTACTGGTCACCTTCTAAGACAGAGGTCCTCAACCTTTTTGGCACAAGGGACTGGTTTCGTGGAAGACAGTTTTTCCACAGATGTTGCCGGTGGGAATGATGGTTCAAGTGATGGGGATCAGCAGGGAAGCTTTGCTGGCTCACCCACCACTCACCTCCTACTCTGTGGCCGGTTCCTAACAGGCCACCGACCTGATACCAGTTCTAATGGCATTTTTATCTGCTTAAGATCGCCTGGGGGCTTCCCAGGTGGCTCAGTGGTAAAGAATCTGCCTGCCAATGCAGGAGACACAGGGGACGCAGGTTCGATCCCTGGATCAGGATTATCCCTTGAAGGAGGAAATGGCAACCCACTCCAGTATTCTTGCCTGGTAAATCCCATGGAAAGGAGCCTGGCGGGCTATAGTCCACAGGGTTGCAAAAAGTTGAACATGACTGGGCACAGCACACATAATAACGATTGCCTGGATCAGTTTCAGTTGCTTGCAGCCGATTCACCCTGAATGTGTTTCTTTCTGAGGCACTATAGGACTAACAGCAAAGAAGAAACCTCCCTGGACAGGACCCCGCCTCCCCGGACCCATGACCCCGCCTCCCCAGACCCATGACCCCGCCTCCCCAACCCGTGACCCCGCCTCCCCAGACCCATGACCATGCCTCCCCGGACCCATGACCATGCCTCCCGGACCCATGACCTCACCTCCCCGGACCCATAATCCCACCCCAGGCCCCGAAACCGAGAGGATGTGCATCTTACCAGCTGGAATCCCACCACCTCCTTGGAATTGTGGATATGCATGACATCTGATGCCTTGTGAATGATTCTTGCGTTGACTTTCCGCTTCCGTCCCGTGAAGAAGTCCCTGGCCTTGCCCGTATCACCCTTCTCAAAGGCCATCAGTGGGGCTAGGTTGAGGAATTTGGGATCAGTGCCCTTCCTGACTGAACTCCAGGACTGTGCCTCTCGGCGTTTCCGAGACGTAATCTCTGAAAAGCCATACAGGGTCTTCAAGGCTGCTCTGGTCTCCTGTTCCAAGTCGGCTAGGAGGTGGCGCACAGCACTGTACCTGCCAAGGTGGGAAGGAGGAGTTGGGATGGGGAAACCCCTCTGGCCCTTTACCGTGCTGCTTCCCATTGATGTGCCCATCGTCCCAGCGCCCTTGGCCAAGAAGACCAGGCCATTTTAAATTTTCCTCTTCCAACGTGACCACTGGCTCAAATAAATGGGGACAGGCTCCTGTATGACCCTTGTGTAACTGCCTGTGGCTTCACCTTTGCCATCACTGTCTGCTTGCTCTCGGGGTGTGTTGATGAGTTTGCCCCAACCAGCATTTCTGGAGTGGTGACTGTCAGCTGCCTCCCATAAACCAGCCACAGGGAAGACAAGTAAATAACTGCTAACCAGGAGTCTCCCCAGTGGCAGGCTCTGTTTCTACCTGGCATACTTGCCCCTGCCCACAGGTTCTCCTCGAATCAGTGCTGGGAGGGAGAGGTATTACTGTTACCTTGAAAACCCCCAAGAACACAGAATGATTCAAGAGTTGACTACATGAAGCATAACAATACCATCTTTTCATTTTCACAATACTGAATGGTCCTGACCTCTCTCTTAACTCTCCTCACTCTCTCACCCCCTTGCTTTATGCACAGACCACACAGCATGGTGACTGAACATAGAAACTTCAGAGCCAAACTGCCTGGGTTCCAGTTCCCCATCCCGGTTCTGGATGTGGGACTCTGGACAAGCCATTTAGCCTTTTCATGTCTCAGTTTTCCCATCTGTAAAATGTGATTATTGGCAAGAGTTAACCATCTATCTATCTATCCATCCATTCACATATCTCTGTGTGTATGTATGTGTATATATATATATGCAGTTAAATAATAAATATTATTAGTTTTATTAGTGTAATTTTATTTGTTAATATTTCAATCCTCTACCAACATCAGCTGCACGAGGACAAAGACTGTGTCTGAGTTATTCACTTCCAAGCCCCAGAAGGAGGCATAGTGAATGACAACTTGTAGAGGCTGAGTAAGAGATTACGGAACGATTGATGGAGGGAAGAAAGGGTGTGGGGAGGAAGGAAGAAAGGGAGGAAGGAAAGAAAGACTTTGAGGGGGAGGATAAGTTTAGACCTGATTTTGATTTTGAGCTTTGCCATCAACTCATCGAGGACTCTACAAGTTAGTTCCCTTTGAAGGTCTTCCTCCCTTGCTCTTCCCTTATCCCAGCCCCCACCCCTGCTCTGCCAAATTCTGATCTGCCTCACAGATCAGTTTTCAATAATCCTGAGAAGGATTCCGATGACCCATTTAGAACAGGTCAGGCAACAGACAATTAGGCAGGACGAAGGGATGGTCCTGCCCAGAGCCCAGTGATCTCAATTAGTGGGGCTGGGTTGACTCAGGTGAGGGTTTTGGGCAGCGGAGGTGCTTCTGGAAGTCACCTAGGTGTCACGTCTGAATCAGCCTCCAGCTCACGCTCAGGGGAGAGTGAGGGTGTGAGCTTGGCGAGCTCAGGGCAAATGGCTAAGCTGGACTCTGTGTGTGCGTGTGTGTGTGTGTGTGTATGTCTAAGACAGGAGGGATGCTTGTCTATTCCAGACCCAGCTGCCAAGCAGAAGAGTTCCTTGCAGCCTCTCTCACCCTCCTCCCTTCCTTGAGCCAGTCCATCCTCAGAAGTTGCTGATGGATTGAAAATTTGGTACAGATTTTAAACCATGGAGAGGGCAGTTTACCAACACTGGCAAGAAATTCAAGTTTCTAAACAGTGTGTCTGCAGGCTGGAGTGCGTCACCTTTGGGAGAGGCACTGGCATCTGGAGGGGGCATGACCCCTCCTCCACGTGCCTGCTCTTGCCTCTTACTTGTAAGGGTTGATGTTGCAGATGGTGACCGCAGGAAAATCCAGCTTTTGGAAGTGGACTTTGATGGAGACAGAGACGGTGTAGAAGGATGAGATGAGGAGGGCACACTGCCAGAAAATGAGGGCCACGGCCGTCAGCGTGAAGAGAATCCAGAGCAGGCGCCGGAGGCGGCCACGCGACACCACGATGCGGCGGCAGCCGTGGGTGTTGGTGTTCAGACAGTACCACTGCATCAGCTCTTTGATGTTAGGTGCCTGAGGTCCCGTCACGGGCAGATTCTTCTTGATTTTGGCTTTGATCTTCTCTCCAGGAGCCATGGTGAGGATGGGACAGACAAGCTGGAGGGGCAGAGAAAAAAGGCAAGTGAGTGGGTACAGCCCAGAGGCTGGGCGCTGGGAAACACCAGCTCATGTGTCCCCAAAGGCTGTCTTCCTCTTTCGCTTTGGGCTAGACAGTCTGCTTTCTGAGGCCTTGGCCCTTGCTCCAGGATATTTGCTTTGGGGCCACCACAGCTGCCTCCCTCTCTGCCTGCTTCCCAGGGCAGCCCCCAGGCCAAGCCGTGTGGATGCCGGGGCTGGGTAAGGCTTAACATGAAAATGACTCCATGAGTTTGAAAGACCTTTCTCCTGGGTGCTTGGAACAACCCCACCCCATCAGACTCCACTTCCCTCTTATCAAGCTCCATCGTGAGCTTAGCAGCCGAGGCCTGATTTTATCACCTCCATTAGCCTGCCTTCCTTGAGGGCATCATTCCTACCTCCTCCTGCCCCCCTGGTGCTGACCTCAGCGTCTGGCACAGAGCAAGTGCCTTACGAATCGATTCTAACAGATAAAATCTGCCAAGAGAATTTCCAGGCAGCCACACTAGATCATGTTCAGTCCCTTGCCAGACCAGCCGTAGCTTCCTGAGCTTTTCTCAGCTGATTTACTGCAAGTGGAGTGTTTCTGTTTCACTTCTGTTTCACTTTTTCTCTTTATACTCAAGCTTTTAGTGTTTCTAGAGCACCTGATACAATAATACAACAATAGCCTATAAATATTGGCCACTTAATATTTGCCAGGCATTGTGCCAGATTTCCTTTATTCTAACATACCACTGATTTGGAGAATACATTTTGATTTTATAACAGCTTTGTTTGGGGAAGAATGTTGAAAAGCAAATTACCACATTCATCAATATACACGATGTATCTGAATTATAGAAGCTTTACAATGTACAATAACAATCTTTTAAAATATGAACTAAAATAATATATAGTCTCATTCATCTCATAAATGTGTACAGTCTCATTCTTCATATAGAACATACATAATAAATCTCGATCCAAATCTATCTATATATACTTCAGTTCATGTTTCAACAATGCCATAAGGTAGGCATACTATTATTATCTCCAGGTTACTGAGGAGGAAAATGAGCTCAGAGAGGTTGGAGTAACTTGTGCAAAATCACACAGCTAGTAAGTGGAGGCACTTGGTTGGAACCTTGCAACCTTTATCATCATGGTATATGCCTTGAGGGGACTGGTATTGTGCTGGGTGCTGCCCACTCCTCATGAGTTAATTAGCAGTTCCTGGAACTAAGGATGGGATCCTGAGCTATCTACTTTTCAAATTCTGGGTAGTTAGTACAATCGCTTCCTAACATTGGTATTAGTAAACATGGGCATTGAGGAGGGGTATATGGAAACTCTGTCTCCTGTGCCTACCATAGGTGACAGAGAAAAATTAGGATATACTATAATTTGAAGTAGGATATACAGTGTAATCCCCATGCTCCCCCGCACCCCCACCCCACCCCACCCCACCAGAAGGCTTGGGCCTGGGACAAAGACTGTAGTTTACCCCATCTTGTTCTTCAGGATTCCGGACTTGAGCACTCACTTTTTCTCTACCCTAAACCCATGGGATATTGTCCAAAATTGGGAGCTTGGGCCAAGCTGGTAAGCCTTCAAGTTTATGGTGTCAGTGAGTTTCAGGTTTATGACAGCAAGGATACAGAGTGTTGCAAGGGAGATAAGATGGCCAGAGGCAGCCAGCCACTCTAAGCCTTCACAGATGTATATGATCTTGCTGTGGTCTCTGACCTTCAAAATTATGCTATAAACCTCTTGGCAAGAGGAAAGTGATTTATTGTGTTTTATCATTTTAAATGTTGTCCATCCCGACCTCCTCTCTCCCTACAATTCAAAAACAAAAATTTGCAAGTTTGTTTTAGAAACCTAGGTCCAGGTACAATTTTGTATCAAATAAAACTGCAACCCAGGGAAGATTTTCTCCTCTGTGAATGTTACACAGAAACTGTGATTCTGGAAGTTTCTGTCATCAAACCTTCTTGTCCTCTCACTAAATACAACTCTTAGGGTCCCTCTAGCCCATCAGCCCCTTCCCCAGGACTGCTTTGACCCCAGTGGGTCAGCCACCAATGTCAGTGAAACCACAGGTGAAAGAAGGGAACCCACCTTGCTCATCATAAAACATATACATCTTCACACAAATAATATAATATTTCAACTTCTGAGCAAAGTAAGGTTTGCTACAGAGCAAGGATGTAGCTACATTTAGGTTATATTGCTTGATTAAACATGATGCCCTTGTGGTAGAGTTAGTAACTGACACCCAGCACTCATTCTTCTAAGCACTTTACAAGTATTAGCTGATTTAATTTCTACAACTATTTTCGGCAATAGGCAGCACAATTTTCTCCATGATACAAATGAAACAGAGATGCTGAGCAGTTAAGCAACTTGCCCAAGGTCACACTAGAAAATGGTGGAGTTGCAACTGAAACCAGGAGCCTTGAACTACAAACTACTCCCCAAATAATAATAACAACAGCAACAGCAGCAAGAACAACAAAAATAATACCAGCTTTCATTTATTGATCCTTTACTCTCAAGCTTTCTCCTCAGAGTCTTTTCACGCATTACCTTATTTAATCCTCACTGAGGAGGAAATGGCAACCCACTCCAGTATTCTTGCCTTGGGAAATCCCATGGACAGAGGAGCCTGGCGGGCTACAGTTCATGGGGTCACAAAGAGTCAGACACAACTGAGCTCGAGCAGGCACAGAGAAGAAAACTGAGGTGCAGAGTTTAGGCAACTTGTCCAGTGCCACACAGGTAGAAGGATTAAAATAATTCTCTGGAATTCCGGGGTCCCTCGTGATTCTCTTCTGCACCCCTCTCGCCCATTCCCGACCTCGACTGTCCTCAAAATCTCAGTGATGGAAGCCGAACCTCAGGCTCTGGGAGCCAGATGCGCGCTTCTCACCAGCAACTCTGCAGCCCCTGCCCTCCCCGCGCAGAGAGACCCGGTGCTGTGCCCGAAGCCACGTCTGCTTGAGGGCAGCGAGGGCTGAAGCTGCAGCAGAGAACCCAATCAACTCGCTTCAAGTGTTTGCTGTTTTCTGCAACTACAGTCACCCTAAAGAAAACATTCCAGGGGGTGGAAGAAAAGACCGCGGTCAGGTCCACGCGTCTCACTGGGGCCAGGAAAGGAATGAGCAAGTGCTGGGTGGAGAGACTGGGCGGGGCGCAGCCCCGAACCCCTGGACCCAGTTTCTGAATAAATCAGAAACGCCTCCGGCTCTAGCTCTGCCTCCCCGGCCACCGTGTGGGCAGACAGCAGAGCGCTAGACCGAATGGATGTATTTGGGAAAGAGTCCGAGCATCCCCGGTACCCGAAGGCAGCCCCGGGCTGATGATGCACACTCCGCGTCTACCGCCCGACCAAAGTCCGGAAGCTCACCGCGGCCGCTCCGGGGCCTGAAACTCCCGACCCAACTCGGCTGGGCTCACCTCACTCGGTTCGGAAGTGTCTGCGGTTAGCGTGTGCGCGATCCGAGTACGCTCCGTTCCGCTCCTCTTACAGCGAGAGCATCCCGCAGCCGCAGCAGCCAAGGCTCTAGTGGGCTGGGCCCCGCCCCCATAGGGCCCCGCCCCCATAGGGCCCCGCCCCCCACCTGCCCAGGTGTATTTCCCCAGTGGCCGGGGGACTTGCGGCATCCCAGAGTCGGCAACGATTCTGCAGCGCCCCCTGCCATACCGAGGGCGCTCTGCGTCCCAGCCCGTCCCGCTCCGTGCTTCCAGGCGGTACGGCGCTGTGCCTGCTGCCGCCCTGAGGCCACACTGGATCCTGTTCCTCACGTTCTCGCAGCGCCTCCTGCCGCCCTGTTACTGCCCAGCGCCTTCCATCCTGGTTCAGCTGGGCACCCTCCCGGCCCCAGCATCAAGAGAAATCCCAAGTAGCCTCCTGTCCCCGGCTTCCTCCTGACCTGGATGGAGTCCGAGGGCGCTTCAGTGCCCACCTGGGCAGCAGGGATGTTAGGGCAGGTCGCTCATCTTTTAGTCTCTTCAGCTGTCATTTTCTTTCTTTTTATTTTAGGAACTCACGCTGAAATCTACAATAAATGAGCTTGGAAAATTACAACTGGGAGGGACCGTGGGACACCTCTGTCACAGCCCCATTGACTAGAGAAGGAACAGGTGCAGAGAGGAGAAGCGGTCTGCACTTTTTTCACTTCCTGATATAGTATATGTAACTTGCCTTGCCAATAACTACATTTACCTAAGTATTCCACTCACACATCATTTAATTGATCTTTTGATTTATTTCAAGATCATGTCCAATTTTTTACTAATATAAATTATTCTGTAAAATATCATGTTCATTTCTAATTATCTTGGGGAGATCAAATCCTATTAGTGTATTTTTTTCTGACAATGTATTTACCCAGTTTAATTGGCACAATAAAAAGGACAGTTAAGAGAAAAAAGCAGGCTACAAAACAATACAGAGAATATATATCAAAAAATTTAAAAGAAGTTATCTCTTGGGGTAGGCTTACAAGTGAATTTCATTTGTTTTTTCTTGTTTTATATATATATATATATATATGTATATTCTGTTGTTCAGTCACCAATTTGTTTCCAACTCTTTGTGATCCCATGAACTGCAGGACATAAGGCTTCCCTGTTCTCCATTATCTTCCGAAGTTTGCTCAGGCTCATGTCCATTGACTTGGTGATGTTATCCAACCATCTCATCCTCTGCTGCCCTCTTCTTTTACCTTCAGTCTTTCCCAGCATCAGGGTCTTTTCCAATCAGTCTGCTCTTCACATCAGGTAGCCAAAGTACTGAAACTTCAGCTTTAGCATCACTCCTTCCAATGAATATTCGGGTTTGATTTCCTTTAGGACTGACTGGTTTGATCTCCTTGCAGTCCACAGGACTCTCAAAAGTCTTCTCCACAGTTTGAAAGCATCGATTATTCAATACTTAGCCATATAAATATAGGTATATATACATAAATATATAAACCTGTGTCATAAAAATAAAAAATGTTTTTACAAGATTTGGAGCTAGTTGAAATCAGGAATACCACTTAACATCAGATCTATGTCACTATCAGTTCAGTTCAGTTCAGTCACTCAGTCATGTCCGACTCTTTGCGACCCCATGAATTGCAGCACACCAGGCCTCCCTGTCCATCACTCCCGGAGTTCACTCAAACTCACGTCCATTGAGTCGGTGATGCCATCCAGCCGTCTCATCCTCTGTCATCCCCTTCTCCTCCTGCCTCCAATCCCTCCCCGCATCAGAGTCTTTTCCAATGAGTCAACTCTTCGAATCAGGTGGCCAAAGTATTGGAGTTTCAGCTTTAGCATCAGTCCTTCCAAAGAACACCCAGGACTGATCTCCTTTAGAATGGACTGGTTGGATCTCCTTGCAGTCCAAGGGACTCTCAAGAGTCTTCTCCAACACCACAGTTCAAAAGCATCAATTCTTCAGCGCTCAACTTTCTTCACAGTCCAACTCTCACATCCATACATGACCACTGGAAAAACCATAGCCTTGACTAGACGAACCTTTGTTGGCAAAGTAATGTCTCTGCTTTTCAATATGCTGTCTAGGTTGGTCATAACTTTCCTTCCAAGGCGTAAGTGTCTTTTACTTACTGCAATCATGGCTGCAATCACCATCTGCAGTGATTTTGGAGCCCCCCAAAATAAAGTCTGACACTGTTTCCATTGTTTCCCCATCTATTTCCCATGAAGTGATGGAACCAGATGCCATGATCTTTGTTTTCTGAATGTTGAGCTTTAAGCCAACTTTTTCACTCTCCACTTTCACTTTCATCAAGAGGCTTTTTAGTTCCTCTTCACTTTCTGCCATAAGGGTGGTGTCATCTGCATATCTGAGGTTATTGATATTTCTCCTGGCAATCTTGATTCCAGCTTGTGCTTCTTCCAGTCCAGCGTTCCTCATGATGTACTCTGCATATAAGTTAAATAAGCAGGGTGACAATATACAGCCTTGACGTACTCCTTTTCCTATTTGGAACCAGTCTGCTGTTCCATGTCCAGTTCTAACTGTTGCTTCCTGACCTGCATATAGGTTTCTCAAGAGGCAGGTCAGGTGGTCTGGTATTCCCATCTCTTTCAGAATTTTCCACAGTTTATTGTGATCCACACAGTCAAAGGCTTTGGCATAGTCAATAATGTAGAAGTAGATGTTTTTCTGGAACTCTCTTGCTTTTTCCATGATCCAGCAGATGTTGGCAATTTGATCTCTGGTTCCTCTGCCTTTTCTAAAACCAGCTTGAACATCTGGAAGTTCACGGTTCACATATTGCTTAAGCCTGGCTTGGAGAATTTTGAGCATTACGTTACTAGCATGTGAGATAAGTGCAATTGTGGATATAGTTAATTTAGGCTAGATTGCCTTCTTTTAAAAAATCCAGTTGAATGTGTATACAATGAAATGCACAGATTTTATGGTTGCCATGAATTTTGGTAAGTTATATGCACTATGTAAGCTTCACTCAAATCAACATATAGTGCATTGCCCCAGAGAGTTCCCTCAGCCCATTTTTACTCGCTTACCACAGACAGCCAGCATTTCTTAGGGCAAATAATAGATTCACTTTTTTGGTTCTTAAACTTCATGTAAATAGAGTCACACAGTACGTGTGTCTTTTTGTGTCTGGTTTTTCCCCTGAATTCAGTTGTGACTTTTGTTTTTCTACTATGCTATCGCTGCCTCTGCTTATGGAATTATTATTACCCCAGTTTTACAGATGAAGGAACTGAGACTCGGAAAGCTGAAGTTTACCATTTGTAAGTGGCGGAGCCAAAATCTGCATACAAGTCTGCTTTATAGAATACAAAACCTACACACTTACCCCCAAGTCTGCCTGAGAATCTTGCTGTGAGTAGGACCAAGCTTCATCCTTCCAGGTCCCACGTGAAGGATGATAAAACATCCTTGGAACGGCTGAGATGGAGAGAAGCCCCTCACTTCCTAGGCCATGGGACTGCAAGGCTTCTGTCAAGGTGCTTGCATAAGGTGGCATGGTTAATCAGAGTTATAAAACTGAAACAACTCTACCATCATTGGACCATGCATGCATGTGTGCTAAGTCATTTCAGTCATGTCTGACTCTTCACAACCCCGTGGACTGTAGCCTTTCAGGCTCCTCTGTCCATGGGATTCTCCAGGTAAGAATACTTGAGTGGGTTGCCATGTCCTCCTCCAGGGGGTCTTCCCAACCCAGGGATGGAGCCGTGTCTCTTTGTCCCCTGCCTTGGCAAGTGAATTCTTTACTACTAGTGCCACCTGGGAAGCCCTTATTAGACCATAATCCACTTCTTTTCCCCCTGAAAGCATATTTATGAATAGTATCTACAGTCTACTTCTCACTACCTCTGGGGCCACCATGTGCTCCAATCCATCATCTTTCTCCTGTGGATCATTACCATAGCCTCCCAACTAGTCTGGATGAATCCATCCTCTACAGCCTGATGTCAGTACACTGCCCACTGGAATGCTGTTATATTAGCCGTATCATATCACCTTCTGTTTAAATCCATTCGGTGGCTTTTCACTTCACTCAGGGTAAAAGCCAGTCTTCACGACACCTACAAGGTCCTTCATGACCTGACTCTTGTTATCAAGTGTCCTTTATCTCCTAAGGCTTATACTCTGGTTTATTCTGCTTCTTTCTCATTGACCTCCAATTGTTTCTTGTATATGATGGACACACTGCTGTTTCAGGCCTTGTGACAGGTGTCCACTCTATCTGAACTGCTCTCTCTCTCTCTACATATCTCTATACACACACACACACACACACACACACAGAGTCATTCAGATAATTCCATGGATTATCCCCTTGCCTCCTTTAAGTTTTTGAATTATTATTATTCTATCGGCTACAACTTCCCTGGTTGCCCTATTTTAAATCACAGTGTTTCCTATCATCCCAAATGCCTCATACCCACTTCTTTTGTTATTTTTCGATATGACAGGCCCAATCAAGACCAGGAGGACTGTCACACTTCCTCCCCTCCTAAGCTGATTTCAGCTGCACCAGTCATTCAACATTGATGTGGCAATTGATAACTGGTATAACTTCACTCATACAGAAGCTTTGAACGACCCAAGCATCTCAGGACTATTGGGACTAGTGTCAGGCTCAGTAGCCAGAGCTTGGAGCCTGGAAAATGCAACCACAGGGGCCAAGTTCAGAGAAGAGTGAAATTGCTTACACTCAAAACCAGCTACTCCTTTCTCAATGGTACTGGAAACCTTGTGAGTGGAATTAGTCTCAGTAAAGTCACTGTTTCAGTGAACAGAAATAGATTTAAATTAGTATCAGCAAAACCAAGAAATTATTAAATGATGCAGGCAGAATTCTTTTAAATAGGATCCAAAGAAACATAAATAAGGCCTCAGGAGAATGGGAACCAGGAACTTTCTGGATCTCTCAGCAGGAGGATTTTGTGGGCTTTTTTTGGAGTTCCCCAACCCCTCTCAGTCTCAGGGGAGCCCATGAAGAATTTGATTGTCCACTATTATGCCAATGAGCTAGATTTTGGGAGTCAGGGGTCTTCATGTCCAATAAGCCAGCAGCATGAGAGTAAGATTAAACATGACAGCGGATGTCCACCACTGTGGGAGAATGGGCAATTTTCAGAGCATGTGGTTATGAATAAAGAAGAAACCCTAAAATGAAGTGAACCAACACTTCCTTTTGAGTTAGTAGTACTACTTCCAGGCCACTTAGGAAAAGATACATTTAGATAAGACTCCCCTGCTTCCTTGATGCCTGCTTCCCTCGTGGCTCAGATGGCAAAGAATCTGCCTACAATGCAGGTAGACCTAGGTTCAGTCCCTGGGTTTGGAAGATCTCTTGGAGAAGGGAATGGCAACCCACTCCCGTATTTTTGCCTGGAGAATTCCATGGACAAATGATCCTGGTTGGACTATAGTTCATAGGGTCTCGAAGAGTCAAACATGACTGAGTGCCTAATGGTACTACTACACTGTCCCCTGGGCTTCCCCAGTGGCTCAGTGGTTAAAAGAATCTGCCTGCAATGCAGGAGATGCAGGAGACACTGCTTCAACCCCTGGGTCGGGAAGATCACCTGGAGGAGGGCATGGAAACCCACCCCAGTATTCTTGCCTTGGAGAATCCAATGGAAAGAGGAGCCTGGTGTGTTACAGTCTATAGAGTCACACAGAATTGGACATGACTGAGCCAACTGAGCATGCATGCACACACATTGTCCCTTAAATGCACAGATTTTATAAATTTGCTTGCCCAAAGCACAGGTGTAGTGGTCATCTGTTTCTTCTATTTTTTAATCAACATTTATTTCCTCTTGTTCTGGGGACATCCTGAATTTCCTTTGGAGAACAACTCAGCCGCCTTTCCTAATACTTGAACTGTGGTTCAAGCTGGGTTGATCCCACCTCTGACTCTGGGCCTGGCCAATCAGCTTATCTTACCATACAGGTCACAGTGTTTTGTTCAGGAGTGGGTATGGGCCCCAATTCAATCCAGTGAGGGTCAGGCCTACCCAGGATGTTTTCTGAAAGATGGAAATGGAGAACTTTCTTTACTGTTGGAGCTAGTAGCAGAAAGGACTGTGTAGTCTAAGAAGTGCTGGGAAAATCACATGAGACCTGGAAGCAATGCCAGAATAAAGAAAAGGAGAGCTAAGAAATGGAAGGTGTTCCAGCCCTGATGATAACATGTGAGTCTCAGGACCTAGCACAACCCAAAGCTGGGTTTACCTTCTAAATTTTTCAGTCGTGTTAGTTAATACATTGGCTATTGTGCTTAAGATATTTTGAGTTCAGTTTCTCTCACTAGAAATCAAAGGAGTTTCAACCAACAATCTACTTGGTTAGGGTAATGCCATCTTCTGCTCCTTAAAGTAAGTGTATTCCATATCCAGTAGCAGATGCAGGATCTACAAACTTTCTGGGGAACATTATTTTTATGTCAAATCACTCCAGTGAGGGCCATCTTCCACAACTTGAGCTCATGAAAAGTGGTGACATAATAGAAAATCAGGGCTTCCCTAGTGGCTCAGACAATAAAGAATCCACCTGCAATGTGGAAGACCTGGGTTCAATCCTTGGGTTGTGAAGATCCCTGGAGGAGGGCATGGCAACCCACTCCAGTATTCTTGCCTGGAGAATCGCCATGGATAGAGGATTCTGGTGGGTTACTGTCCATTAGGTTGCAAAGAATTGGGACATGACTGAGTGACTAAGCACACATGCACACATGTGTGCGTGCGCACACACACAACAATCATTCTTATTTCTTAATCCAACCCTAGCTTCCCGTGACCTGAATACTGTTTCTGTACATTGACTTACCTTGGGCCAATAGCATTACTTTTCATAATAAGAAAGAAATGCAAATCTGGTTACATTAATTTTCTACGACATTTTTTTCTCCAAGGGACATAAATGCTTTTAACAAAAGTTAGCATCATTTTCTAGTATAAGAAACATTATTTTGTTAATCAGATTCTTTAAGGCTCAAGAGACATGCTTATGAGGGGACTTATTGAGAGCATTTACAAGACAACTATTTCAGGAGAGTTCTTGATGGAATCTATTTCTCCTGCCTGCATGGAATCCATTCCACTTTCTACTGGCAACAGAGCCTGTATTTTCCTTTGGGAAATCATCTTCCCCTAGCTTATAGCCATATGATTCTGGTAGGAGCTCCCCCCCCCCACTTCAACACCAACCACAGCATTTTTCTCTCTGGCCATCATTTGTTCAGGAAGTGTGTGCTTCCTGAGCCAGGTGATAAAAACCTTCCCCTTAAGAGAATTTAATCAGCATTTTGCTAACAGGAGAAAAGGTTTACCAACTTAATAGCTATGTCAAAAGGGTTTTCACTGCCCTGTATCCAACTTACTTGGCCTTCATGAATTTCACATTTTATCATACATCACCTAAAATATTTTAGTCCACTTCTAGTACTTATTTGTAATCTAAGTAGAACTCTGTATTTTGAAAGTATCTGAAACAAACAACTCTCAACTAGTTTAGTTTTAAGATGGAACAAATCATCTCATATACTGAGGAATTTGGTTTCAGCTTAGCATAAGCCTGGATTCGAAAGATGTCACACACACAAAAAGATGTCACCAGGACCTGTTTTTTCTTTGATTAAGTCTTGGCTCTACTTTCTCAGTGTTCATGCCATTTTCTGTCCAGTTTGATCATAAGAGGATTGCATTAGCTTCAGTCTCTAATGTACATAACTGAGTCCAGGAAGACTTGTGGCTCCAGAATAGATTGTAGAATTTGTTTTGAATTGTCCTTGCTGTTCAGTCACTCAGTCATGCCTGACTCTTTGTGACCCCATGGACTTCATCATGATCTCTTTGATCGTGGAGGAGTAGAGGACAGGATCCTTAGGTTTACTCATGCTAATTTCATAATGATTTTTCTGATGCTTTTTCTCTTGCAGCACGCTTGCTTTAGATGATCAGCACCATGGACAGCAGCTATGGGTGCAGTTGTGGGTTCTCCCTGTATGCAGGAGGTCTCTTATGATACGTTCCTCTCCCCCAAAATGCCACTTGCAGCTTTGAGATGGAAACTGCAAGAAGAATGAAATAGTGAGTGACCTCCTCTAGCCAGCACATGACTGATAAGAGATGTCACAGTCAGATTACCTTTAGAACTAAAAACGTAGAGTTTTTCTTGATATTTGCACTTGAAACTACAAAGTCATCACAAACACTGAATTAGCAAATACTGAACCATTACTCTTAGGAGAAACTGAGAGCTAAGTTCCTGTGAGCCTCTGGTCACAGTGTATTAATCAACTGATCAATAAATACATTTTAAAAATGTGTGTTTCTGTTTTAAAATATCTTATTTAATATATATTGTTGGGGCTTCCCTGGTGGTCCAGTGGTTGAGACTCTGCTTTCCAAGACAATGTACATGGATTCTATCCCTGGTTGGGGAACTAAGATCCAACATTCAGTGGGGCAAGTAAGCCCACACGCCACAGCTAGAGAGTCTGCATGCCAAAACTACTGAGCCTGTGCACTCTGGAGCCCACGCATTGCAATGAAAAGCCTATGTGCAGCAACTAAGATCTGACACAGCCCAAATAAATAAATAAATATATAAAATATTATATATATATATAGTTAGTTCATCAGCATTGATGGACATTGTTCACCTATGGCATATGTCTCATGCATGAACAAAGCTTATCTAACGCACATCTTTTCTTTGAAAGGCATATCACAGCCTTCTTGTGGGTAGAAACAGTGGACAGCACATCAGCACTACACTTGGAGGCCATCTTAAACAGAAAGATCACCAACAAAAGGCACAAAAGTGTGAAAAACTGGCACTAAATAGGCTCCAAAAACAGTAGTTGTTTACAGCATGGGTGCTCAAAGGCAGAGAAGATGGACATCCCAGCTCAAGAAGAGAGAAACCCCCCCCTCCTCTTTCTTGTCCTTCTGTTTGGGTCCTCAGCAGATTAAATGATGCCTGCCTACCCTGGTGAGGATGGTCTTTACTTGGGCTACTGCTTCAAATGCTAATGTCTCAGAAAGCTTACTCAGAAATCATGTTTTATCAGGTGTGTGGGCATCCCTTAGCCCAGTCAAGTTGATACATAAAATTAACCATCTCAGGATACAAAAGGTACTCAAAAGTTATAGACACCAAATCCCATATGGCTCTCCATGATTTAGTTTGCTCTCCTTTTTCTGTGTCTTAGGGTGGAAAGTTAGATTACTGATTTGATGTGTGTGTGTGTGTGTGTGTGTGTGTGTGTGTGTGCGTGCTCAATCATGTCTGACTCTATGGACCCCATGGGCTGTTAACCACTAGGCTCCTCTGTCCATGGAATTTTCCAGGCAAGAATACTGGAGCAGGTTGACATTTCCTCCTCCAGGGGATCTTCCTGACCCAGGGATTGAGCCCACCTCTCTTGTGTCTCCTGCATTGGCAGGCAGATTCTTCACCACTGAACCATCTGGGAAGCCCTTGAATTGATATCTTTCTTTTTTTTTTTAAATATGGGTGTTTAAGGCTATACATTTTCCTCTAAGAACTACTTGAGCTACGTCCCATAATTTTTGATATGTTGTGTCTTCATTTTCACTCATCTCAAAGTACTTTCTAATTTTCCTTGTGGTTTCTTCTTGATCATTAGTTATTTAGAAGTGTCTTGTTGGGACTTTCCTAATGGTACAGCGGCTAGACTCTGTGCTTCCAATGCAGGGGGCCTGGTTTCAATTTCTAGTCAGGGAACTAGATACCACAGGCTTCAACTAAGAGTTCACGTGCCACAACTAGAGATCCCATCCATTGCAACTAAGACCCAGCACAGCCAAATAAAAGAAAAAAATTTTAAGTGTCTTGTTTAATTTCCACACTTCATTTTCCACAATTCATGTGTGAATTTCCCACATTTATTTCTGTTACTGATCTCTAATTTCACTCAACTGTGGTCGGAGAACATATGACATATGATTTCAATCCTTTTAAACATATTGAGGTCAGCTTTATAGCCTCCCATATGGTCTTTCCTGGATCCCTGCATGCTTTAGTGCCACTAAAACCATTACCATACTGACCTCATATCCCACTACTTTCTGCTCATTCACTCGCTTCCAAACTGCCTTCAGCATCACTGTTTCTCAAAGAACCCAGACACATATGTATCTCAAAGCCTTTGCATTTGTGCTCCCCTCTGCCTGAAATGCCCGTCTTCCTAATCTTTCCTAGCTCATTGCTTCACTGCTTTGAGCTTTGCTCAAAATTCACCTTTCCAGCAAGTCTTTCATGGCCACTCCATTTAAATCAGGTTTGTTTCTCCTAACTGAATTCTAGATGTATACTAGGAGCTTTCATTTTTTTTTCTAATTGTATATTTTATTGGTTTTTGAAGACAAATCGTCAACCTGTGTTGTAATCAGTTAACCTATTTTACACTCATTTCAGAATTGCTAGTGCTTATTACAAAACTCTAGACCATGAGGTTAATAACGGCCCCCTGGAGTTGCACAGGGCAGAACTGATTAAGATTTCATTCAGCTTTGAGTATTAGAAGAACTGATTAACAGTGGCTTAAACAACTGAGTCTCGAAAATCCAACCAAAGCAGTGCTCAGATGGAAATGTGTAACTCTAATGCGTGTATTTTAAAAGAATACTTCTTGGCGAAGATGCAGAGAAACTGGATCTCTCATACATTGCTGGTGGCAATGTAAACTGGTACTCTGGAAAACAGTTTGGCAGTTCCTTATAAAACCAAATGTGCACTTACCATAAAGCTTAGCAATCACATCCTTGGGCATTTTCCCCAGAGAAACGAAAGCTTATGTCCAGACAAATATCTTAATGGAAACATTCATTACAGCTCTATTTGTAAGAGTCAAAAACTGGGACTAACTCAAAAGTTCTTCAGAAAGTGAATGGTTAAACAAAGTGATACATCCATACAGTGGACTCGCCCTCAGTAATAAAAGAATGAATGTTGACAAATGTAACAACGTGGGTGGATCTCAAGGGCATTACGTTTAATGCACAAATCTAATTTCAAAAGATCATACATTAGAGGATCCCATTTATATAGCATTCTCAATTGACAAAACTATGGAAAAGAAGGACAGATTGATGGTTGCTAAGAAGCAGGGATGGGGGTAAGAGAGGGTGAGTGGGAATATAGCTGGGCAGTGGGAGCGAGTTGTTCTGTGGTGGTAGACCAGTTCTGTGTCTTTATCGTAGCATGGTCACTTAAGTCTACCCATGGGACTGAACTGCACAGAATTCCCTCCTCTCACATATACAAATGAGCACATTTGAAGCTCATTGAAAACCAAATGAGGTATGTGGTCATTCAACGATGTACCAATATCAGTTTCCCGGTTTTGATATTGCACTTTAGTTCTATAAGACGTAATCATAGGTCGAAGCTGACCAAAGGGATCAAGGAACTCTATGTACTAGTTTTACAACTCCTTGTAAGTCTTGTACTTTCAGGCATTATTTCTTTTGGAAAATATAAATATATTTACTTATTTGGCTGTGTCGGGTCTTAGTTGTGGTGCGTGGAATTATCAATCTTCGTGTCAGCACGTGAGATCTTTAGTTGCAACATGAAGATCTAGTTCCTTGACCAGGGATCAAACCCCGCTGTCTTCACTGGGGGCACAGAGTCGTAGCCACCGGATCACCAGAGAAGTCCCTTGTATTATTATTTCAAAGTATAAAGTTAAGAAAATTTTTAAAGACTATCTGAAAATCAACACTCTATGCTACCATCTCAAGAAGCTAGAAGAAGAACAGCAAAGTAAAACCCAAAGAAAGTAGAAGGAAGGAATGATAAAGAGCAGATAACAATGAAGTAATGCAAACAAGCTAATTACAGAAAGTTCATAATTACTCTGGTGGTGTAAAGCCTCATTCTTCAAGGTGTTTTTGGTAATTCTAGGTCTTTTGCATGTTCTTATAAAATTCAGAGTTAGCTTGTCAAATTCTGTGAAGAAATCTTGCTGTGATTTTGATAGGGAATGTGTTGAATCTATAGACCAATTTTAAGAGAATTATAATATTGAGAAATTGACATTACAATTGACATTGTAATGATAATGTAATTACAATTTTGTCATTACAATTGACAAAATTGACATTACAATATTGAGTCTAACTGTGAATTTGGTATATCCTTTCCTTTATTTGGATTTTCTTAATTTCTTTCAACTGTATTTTGTAGTTTTTAGTGTAGAGGTCTTATGTTTCTTGTCTGATTTACTCCCAGGTATTTGATGGGTTTTGTCATAAGTGATTTTATTTTAAATTTCATTTTCTGCTTGTGTTACCAGTACCTAGGAGTTAATACAACTTCTCAAGGGTGTCAAGATCCAGCCTTCTGTTTTCTTTGACTCCATCATCTTTAGGATCTCAGGGTTGAAAGATGACCTCTTCATCTCTTGGTCTGGAATATACTTTCCTGGGTGGAAGAAGGAAGTGACAATGTGGAAGGGTGAGCACCTAGATTGGTAGAGAAAACTCTTCCAAGAAATCTCTACCGAGACGTTAGGCATGAGAATGCTATCTGGCTACTTTCTGGAGGTGAAAATGGTATTTTTAAACCAGGTTCATTGCTAACCCCCCAAAAATCAGAATTTTATTGTTATATCATGAAGGGAGGGCTTCCTTGGTTACTCAGTGGTTAAAAAACAACAGCAAAAAATCTGCCTGCTGGTGTGGTAGACATGGATTCAATCCCTGATCCAGGGAGATCCCACTTGCCGTGGAGCAACTAAGCCCTTGCACCAAAACTACTGAGCCTGTGCTCTCAAGCCCATGAGCTGCAACTACCAAAGGCCCACACCCTAGAGCCTGTGCTCTGCAACAAGAGAAGCCACCACGATGAGAAGCCTGTGCACCACAGCTAGAGAGTAGCCGCTGCTCAAGGCAACTAGAGAAAGCCCACACGCAGCAATGAAGATGCAGTATAGCCAAAAAATAAATAAATAAAACATTTAAAGGAGAAAAAATCATAAGGGGAGAATAGATATTAGGTAGTCAACTGGCACTGACAACCATATATTTAGCATCTTCATGCTAAATCACTGGGTATTCTTACCAGCCTCTCAATATGGCTAATGGACAGTCTTTTTTATTGTTGTTGTTTTTTAAATTTTTATTGGCTTATAGTTGCTTTACAGTGTGTGTGAGTTTCTTCCGAACAGCAAAGGGTGTCAGTTATCTGTATACATATATTCACACTTTTTAAGATTTCCTTCTAAGGGAAATTAGGGACAGTTTAACTCAGTGTTTTGTGTTATTTGGTGTATGTAAATATTACTCCATGCTGGCCTGTAATTTTACTCCTTCTGAACTAGCCCCCTAAACCCCAAACTCCTTAAAGGATATCAGCAAAGCATTTTTAAAGAACAGGTGAGGGAGGGATGTCCCAGAGTCTGTGATCAGCTCATACACAATTCTCTGATTGGGTGATGGTGGGATGATGTTACTGGGTGAGGTCACAGGGGTGAACATTATCAGCCCTTAGGCTTCAGGAGGCTATGTGTTCATGGTCATCAAGAAGTTAATATCTTCCATTTGGTGGGAGTTTCCACCTCTGTAAAACAATTCAGGAAATTGGCATCCGATATTAATACTATTATCTAGCTACTTCAGAAAGGAGCTAAAGCAGAGAATATGGGGGAAGGGTTTGTCTCAAGAAGGCCCCACAGAGTCTTGTTTGGTAACAATTCAACTTCCTAGGAAATTTCTGCAACTTTATCTTCCAACACTTATGTTAAGTTTTAAAATTACCAAAACTTTAATTCCCCAAAGTAATTTATATTCTAATTTAAAAAAATCATGTTATTGTTTCATAGATGCAATATCTTTTCTTATCTCTTTGAGTATGTTAAGTGCAATTTAAACATTTTTTTCTTTAGCTCTCCGCTTTGTCTCAATTCCCTCCAAAGGAAGGAAAATATCCTACTTACATGTCTGATGATCCTGAATTATTTATCTATTTAAAAAATGTTTTTACCTATGGTCACCTTATCTTTGACAAAGGAGGCAAGAATATACAATGGATTAAAGACAATCTCTTTAACAAGTGGTGCTGGGAAATCTGGTCAACCACTTGTAAAAGAATGAAACTAGAACATTTTCTAACACCATACACAATAAACTCAAAATGGATTAAAGATCTAAACGTAAGACCAGAAACTATAAAACTCCTAGAGGAGAACATAGGCAAAACACTCTCCGATATACATCACAGCAGGATCCTCTATGACCCACCTCCCAGAATATTGGAAATAAAAGCAAAAATAAACAAATGGGACCTAATTAAACTTAAAAGCTTCTGCACAACAAAGGAAACTATAAGCAAGGTGAAAAGACAGCCTTCAGAATGGGAGAAAATAATAGCAAATGAAGCAACTGACAAACAACTAATCTCAAAAATATACAAGCAACTCCTACAGCTCAACTCCAGAAAAATAAATGACCCAATCAAAAAATGGGCCAAAGAACTAAATAGACATTTCTCCAAAGAAGACATACAGATGGCTAACAAACACATGAAAAGATGCTCAACATCACTCATTATCAGAGAAATGCAAATCAAAACCACTATGAGGTACCATTTCATGCCAGTCAGAATGGCTGTGATCCAAAAGTCTACAAGCAATAAATGCTGGAGAGGATGAGGAGAAAAGGGAACACTCTTACACTGTTGGTGGGAATGCAAACTAGTACAGCCACTATGGAGAACAGTGTGGAGATTCCTTAAAAAACTGGAAATAGAACTGCCTTATGATCCAGCAATCCCACTGCTGGGTATACACACTGAGGAAACCAGAAGGGAAAGAGACACGTGTACCCCAATATTCATTGCAGCACTGTTTATAATAGCCAGGACATGGAAGCAACCTAGATGTCCATCAGCAGATGAATGGGTAAGAAAGCTGTGGTACATATACACAATGGAGTATTACTCAGCCATTAAAAAGAATACATTTGAATCAGTTCTAATGAGGTGGATGAAACTGGAGCCTATTATACAGAGTGAAGTAAGCCAGAAGGAAAAACACCAATACAGTATACTAACGCATATATATGGAATTTAGAAAGATGGTAACGATAACCCTGTATGCGAGACAGCAAAAGAGACACAGATGTATAGAACAGTCTTTTGGACTCTGTGGGAGAGGGAGAGGGTGGGATGATTTGGGAGAATGGCATTGAAACATGTATAATATCATATATGAAACGAGTCGCCAGCCCAGGTTCGATGCACGATACTGGATGCTTGGGGCTGGTGCACTGGGATGACCCAGAGGGATGGTATGGGGAGGGAGGAGGGAGGAGGGTTCAGGATGGGGAACACAGGTATACCTGTGGCAGATTCATGTTGATATATGGCAAAACCAATACAATATTGTAAAGTTAAATAATAAAATTTATAAAAATAAATAAAATAAAAAATGTTTTTAAAATGAATTTTTAAATTTTTGGTTGCGCTGGATCTTCATTGATGTGCACAGGCTTTCTCTAATTTTGGCGAGTGGGGGCTACTGTTGGTTGACCTGCCCAGGCTTCTTCATTGTGGTGGCTTCTCTTATTGCAGAGCGCTAGGAACACAGGCTTTAGTTGTGACTCAGGCTCAGCAGTTGTGGTGCATGGACTCAGCTGCTCTGTGGCATGTGGAATCCTCCTGGACCAGGGATAACCTGGATCCCTTGCATTGGCAGACAAATTCTTATTCACTGTACCACCAGGGAGATCCCTGAGCTATTTACCTTTAACAGTAAGGTATTAAAGAGTTGTGAATGTGAGGTGTGACTTGTCAACTCAGAGGGCTTCCATGTTGGGTAGGAATCTACCAGCCCTTTGTGTCAGACTCCCCAAGGTCACTGCATGCAGAGCTTTTTCAGAGCCCTTCTTCTCTAAAAAAGCATGCTAATTTCCTGCTGATGGTCCCCTGTACCAGTCTGGGACCAAAAGTGGGTTAGGTTAGGGATGGTTTCACAGTTTTTAGGTGGCTGTCTCTTGTGTGGTTCCCTACTTCTCAGAAGAGTTCCTCTTGCCTGCCCTGTACTGGGCCTTGTTTCTCTGAATTTGGAATCTCTCTTGTTTAATGTCTTTGTCAAATATACTTCATGCTGAAAGTTGGAGCTAGAAGCATCTTTGCTTTGACTGTGAGTGATAAGTGAGGGTACCTAAGGATCTAAATACACAGTCTTCATCCAGGCTCTCTATTTTAAGCCCCATGTGAAAGTCACTCAGGCGTGTCCAACTCTTTGTGAGCCCATGGAATAGACCATGGAATCTTCCAGACCAGAAGAATGAAGTAGGTCAACGTTCCCTTCTCCAGAGGATCTTCCCAACAGAGGGACTGAACCCAGGTCTACCACATTGCAGGTGGATTCTTTACCACCTGAGCTACCAGGGAAGTCCTTACGTCCCATGCTTTACCCCATCTTTTGTTATGTCTGATGCCCCTCAATCCTAACTCTATTAGTTTGCTAGGGCTGGTACAACAAATTACCCCAGGCTGGAGGGCTTGAACAACAGACATTTATTTTCTCACATTTTTGGAGGCTGGAAGTCCAGGATCAAGGTGTTGGTGGGGTTGGTTTCTTCTGAGGTCTCTCTCCTTGGCTTGTAGGTGGCTGTCTTCTCCCTGTGCCTTCTCATGATCTTCCCTTCGTGTGTCTATGTCCTAATCGCTTCTTACAAGGATATCAGCTGTATTGGACTAGGGCTTACCCTAAAGATCTCGTTCGAACTTAATTACCTCTTTAAAGAGCCTATCTCTAAGTATGGTCACATTCTGAAGTCCTGGGGTTAGGACTTAGGAAGTGAGGAGAGGGGCAATTCAACCCATAACACTGAGCTTGTAGAACTGTAGAATCTCTAAGATTCGGCAGTTTCGTTTGCTTATTGTTTCCTTCCTCTCTTTAATGCATGTGTGCTCAGTCGTGTCTGACTCTTTGTGACCCCATGGACTGTAATCCGCCAGGCTCTTCTGTTCATGGGATTTTCCAGGCAAGAAGACTGGAGAGGGTTGCCATTTCCTCCTCCAGGGGATCTTCCTAACCCAGGGATTGAACCCAGGTCTCTTACATCTGCAGGCAGATTCTTTACCACCTGAGCTACCAGGGAAGCCCAGAGGTGTGTGTGCGTGAAGTTGCTTCAGTTGTATCTGACTCTTTGTGACCCTATGGACTATAGTCCACTAGGCTCCTCTGTTCATGGGATTCTCCAGGCAAGAACACTGGAGTGGGTTGCCATGCCCTTCTCCAGGGGATCTTCCAGACCTAGGAGCTGAACCTACAGCTCTCCTGTGTCTCCCATCTCCTGCACTGGCAGGCGCGTTCTTTACCACTTGGAGAAGGAAATGGCAACCCACTCCAGTACTCTTGCCTGGAAAATCCCACGGATGGAGGAACCTGGTAGGCTATACAGTCCATGGGGTCACAAAGAGTCGGACTCGACTGAGCGACTTCACTTTCACTTCTTTACCACTAGCACCATGGTATTTCTCAGTTCTGCTAATAGCTTTACCTGATTTACAGCTATTGAAACATCCTCACATCTCTCTGCTGGATTATCTGTTAGTAACTTGACAGCACCACCTCTCTTTTATGGTTTCCTCTGCACCACAGGGAAGAAACCTAGAATTACATTTCCAAGAATCACTTTCATAATGTTTGCTCATGAGAGGTACCGACAAAGAATTCAGAAGATAAAAGAGAAATTGCTATTCTCTGTCAACATTTATGGGCAGACGGGTGAGCTGACAGTAGGCATGAAGTTCTCAGTATCTTCCTGGTAGGGACAATAAATCACTCCTCTTAATATTATGGGTAGCTGAGCAGACTGCAGGTCCTCCCAGAGCTACTGAGCAGGGCTGGGAAGAGGGTGAAGTGGGCAAGGCAGGATTGTGTAAATGCAGGACCAGATGTTTTCTGTTAAAATGTTTTTGATGAAAAAAAATTAAAAAAAAATTCTGTTGTGAAATTTTGACATTTTACTCATGATAGATTTTTTTTTTTCTTGCATTGTTTGGCTTTTAAAAAAATATGGTAAAAAAACACTCTTCATTTTGCTAAATGAGTTGTGATGGTTAATTTTAAGTGTCAAGTTGACTGGGCTAAGAGCTGCCCAGGTAGCTGGTAAAACATGATTTCTGGGTGTGCCCATAAGGATTAGCATTTAAATCAGTAGACTGAGTAAAGATCCACCTTACCAGGGCAGTTGGGCATCACCCACTCCATCAAGGACCTGATTGGAACAAAAAGGTGGAGGAAGGGTAACCTGGATATTTTTTTGCTTGAGCCAGGCTATTTAACGTCTCCTGCCCTTGGACATCAGCACCCTGGTTCTTGGGCCTTCAGATTTAGACTGGGAGTTAAACCATTGGCCCCTGAGATTCTCCAGCATTTGGACTCAGACTGAATCATGCCACCAACTTTCCTGGTTCTCTGGCTCACAGACAGCAGATTGCAGGACTTTTCAGCCTCCGCAACCATGTGAGGCAAATCCGACAATAAATCTTCTTATACACACATATCTATTCCGTTGGTTCTGTTTCTCTGGCGACCCCCTAATACATGAGTGTTTTGGTACCCTCTTAAAGCTGGTGTCCAAGGTGACTGTCTCACTGGTTCCACCCTATGCCCGGCCCTGCCTTTGGGATGCACAGAGCTGTCAGATTGTTCCAGAGATTCACTCACTTTTGTGCCAAGGGGTGAGGTTGATGACAATGGCTTGCCTGTCCTGTGTTCCCCAGCCTTACATTGGTGGGGCAACTGCTACATTTCCACTTCCCAATCAAAACACTCAGAGTGGCTTCTGTTCTTCTGATGGAACTTTGATTTACACAGTCTATCACTGACTGTATGCTCTTGTTTTTTTTTTTTCTAGTTAGAGTATAATTGCATTGCAATGTTGTGTTAGTTTATGCTATACAACAAAGTGAATAAGCTATATGTTTACATGTCTTAACCTCTCTTTTGTAGGTTTATATCTTTTTTATTTTCTTTATTCCCTTTCTCTCCCCTCACCTCCCTCCACACACACACACAGACACACACACACACATCCTACTTATTGGTTATGATTCTCTAGTATCCTGAGTAATACAAAGCATTAATTGATATGAACATGACTTATCTGAGTGGTGTTAACCTTCATCACTTGGTTTAGGAAGTGTCTGCCGGGTCTCTCCATCACAAATTTACTATTTTCCCTTTCCCACATTTTGTTCTTTGGAAGCAAGTCATTAAGTCTAGCCCACACTCAAGAAGTACATGCGCTTAAAAAGAAAACCTCATATCATTGCAGCAAGTAGAAAATTAGTGTTGCCACAAACAGAAAGTGAATGTAAAAACAAATGGAGGAAAACAAAATGATGCAATTGAAATCTATCTAGACAGGTGTTCAGTTATCCAATCATAACAAATCACCCCACAACTTAATGGATTAAAACCACATAACAATTTATTTTGCTTGTGAATCTGTAGTCTGGGCAGGGCTTGGCAGGTAAGACTTGTCTTTGTTCCATGTGTCTCAATGGGTGGAAGGACAGAAGGGTGGGGGACCCTTTTCTGAGTGCTCACTTACGTGGCTGGCAAATTGGTGCTGGCTGCCAGCTGGAGTTCAGCAAGGCCCAGGGCTCAGGGTCTCAGGCATGATCACTTTCCATGTGACCCTGCCAGTGTGGCTTGGGCTTCCTCACAGCATGGTGGCTGGGTTCCCAGGGTGAGCATTCTGAGAGAGAGAGAGAGACAAGAGGAAGGTATATAGCTTTTATGATATGGCCTCAGAGTCCCATAGTTTCACTTCTGCTGAACTCTCTTAGTCAAGGCTGTCACAAAAGTCATCAGGTTTCGAAAGGGAGGGGACGTAGATTCTACCCTTGATGGGGAATTGCAAGGTTCTCAAAGAGCGTGTGGAATAAGAACCACAAACTACCCGAACTGTGCTGCCTGCTGAAGGCTCTGAACTTGTTTCAAAAGGGAGAGAAAGAAAGAGATTAGCAAGTGGTGGAGGGGTTTACAAAATGTACTAGTACCATGGGGAGACTTTTCCTTTCAAAAGGAAATGAGTAACAGGAACATACTTTCTTATCATGTATTTCTGAGTCGGTAGAGCTACCTTGAACTTGCATTTCCTTGACACATGAAGACTTTTCATGCCTTTGTGTCATTACACGTGTGACCATGACCTTTTTTAATTAATAAAGATGTGCTTGAGCCTAGTTACAATGATTTAAAATTCCCTGTCGAAAACTGTAATTATGTTTGTTGTTGTTGTTCAGTCGCTGAGTCGAGTCAGACTCTTTGCAACCCCATGGACTGCAGCACGCCAGGCTTTCCTGTCTCTCACTATCTCCTGGAGTTTGCTCAAACTCATGTCCATTGAGTCGATGATGCCATGCAATCAACTCATCCTCTGTTACCGCCTTCTCCTCCTGCCCTCAATCTTTCCCAGCATCATGGTCTTTTCTAATGAGTTGACTCTTCACCTAGGTGACCAAAGCTGGAGCTTCAGCTTCAGCATCAGTGCTTGCAATGAATATTCAGGGTTGATTTCCTTTAGGATTGACTGGTTTGATCTCCTTGCAGTCCAAGGGACTCTCTAGCGTCTTCTGCAGCACCACAATTCAAAAGCATCAATTCTTTGGTGCTCAGCCTTCTTCATCATCCAGTTTTCACATCTATACATGACTATTGGAAAAACCATCACTTTGACTCTACAGACCTTTGTTGACAAAATGATGTCTCTGCTCTTTCATACACTATCTAGGTTTGTCACAGTTTTCCTTTCAAGGAGCAAGCATCTTTTGATTTCATGGCTGCAGTCACCATCTGCAGTGATTTTGGAGCCCAAGAAAATAAAATCTGCCTCTGTTTTCATTTTTTCCCCCATTTATTTGCCATGAAGTGATGGGACTGGATGCCATGATATTAATTTTTTGAATGTTGACTTTTAAGCCAACTTTTTAACTCTCCTCTTTCACCTTTATCAAGAGGCTCTTTCGTTCCTCCTTACTTTCTGCCATTAGAGTGGTATCATCTGTATATCTGAGGTTATTGATATTTCTCCTGGCAATCTTGATTCCAGCTTGTGCTTCAACCAGCCTGGAATTTCACATAGCGTACTCTGCATATAAGTTAAAGAAACAGAGTGATGATATACAGTCTTGACATACTCCTTTCCTAATTTTGAAGCAGTCCATTGTTCCATGTCTGGTTCTAACTGTTGCTTCTTGACCTGCATGCACATTTATCAGGATGCAGGTAAGGTGGTCTGATGTTCCCATCTCTTTAAGATTTTTCCACAGTTTGTTGTGATCCACACAAAGACTTTAGCATAGTCAATGAAGCAGATGTTTTTCTGGAATTTTCTTGCTTTTTCTATGATCCAGCTGCTGCTGCTGCTAAGTCACTTCAGTCATGTCTGACTCCGTGCGACCCCATAGATGACAGCCCACCAGGCTCCACCATCCCTGGGATTTGCCAGGCAAGAACACTGGAGTGGGTTGCCATTTCCTTCTCCAATGTGTGACAGTGAAAAGTGAAAGGGAAGTCGCTCAGTCGTGTCTGACTCTTAGCGAGCCCATGGACTGCAGCCTACCAGGCTCCTTGGTCCATGGGATTTTTCCAAGCAAGAGTACTGGAGTGGGTTGCCATTGCCTTCTCTGATGATCCAGCAGATGTTGGCAATTTGATCTCTGGTTCCTCTGCCTTTTCTAAATCCAACTTGTACATTTGGAAGTTCTCAGTTCATGTACTGTTGAAGTCTAGGTTGAGGGATTTTTGAGCATTACCTAGCTAGCATGTCAAATGAACGTAATTGTATGGTAATTTGAATATTCTTTGGTATTGACCTTCTTAGGATTGAAATGAGAACTGACCTTTTCCAGTCTTGTGGCCATTGCTGAATTTTCCAGATTTGCTAACATATTGAGTGCAGCACTTTAAGAGCATCATCTTTTAGGATTTTAAATAGCTCAGCTGGAATTCCATCACTTCCACTAGCTTTGTTCATAGCAATGCATCAATCTAATACATCACTCTGTATGACAATCTTTACATCTATCTGTGTCTCTGCAAATGGCATTATTTGTTTTTATGGCTGAGTAATATTCCATTATATATATACACCACGTATCACATATATACCACAGCTTCTTTATCCATTTCTATGCCAATAGACATTTAGGTTACTTCTATGTCCTGGCTATTGTAAGTACTGCTGCAATGAATAATCAGGATGAATGCATCCTTCAAATTATTGATTTCCCCAGATCTATGTCTAGGAATGGGATTGCTGGGTCATATGATAGCTCTATTTTTAGTTTTTTAAGGAATCTGCTTACTGTTCTCCATAGTGGCTGTACCAATTTACATTCTCAACAACAGTAGGAATCCTTTTCACCACACCCTCCTCAGCATTTTCTCTGTGACCTGTTTGGCTTCCCGACTTCATTCACTACATTCTGAATTCCTAAAGCATAGGAGCCAGGTGTTGCTTGTAATGGTAAGTTTTTGGCTACTTTTATCTCTGCTTGTAACACCCCATCTTCACACTGTATTTCCTATCTGTCCAATTCCTATTCATCCTTAAAAACCCAGGTTTGCGGAACTTCCCTGGCAGTCCAGTGGTTATGGCTCCATGCTTCCAATGCAGGGGGTGCAAGTTGAATCCCTCATTGGGTAACTAAGCCCCCACATGCTGTGGGTGTGACAAAAACAACAACAACAACAACAAACAACCCAGATTGCCTAACACTTTCTGTGTGCTGTGTTTTACTTTCTCCTCCCAATTGAATTACTAACTTCCTCTCTGCTGTCACAGGTATGTCCATGACAATGTCCAGGTGTTATCGTATAATTTATTGGATGGTATGTCAGTCTTTAAAGGCAGGGAATAAGTCAAATTATCTTTGCTTTAAGCCAGTTCCCCAGAACCAGACCAGAGATGAGAACTCACGTCTAAGTTTTTGAGGAAGGGCTCTTACAAGAAACTCATAAGGTATGAGGGATCAGGTCATGGAAAAGGAAGACATGGAGCAAAGATGGGATTTGGAGCATGGTCTCAGAAAGGGTGGGTTTCCTTGGTGGCTCAGTAGTAAAGAATCCACCTACCAATGCAGGAGACTCAGGTTGGATCCCTGAGTTGGGAAGATCTCCTGGAGGAGGAAATGACAACCCACTCCTGTATTGTTGCCTGGGAAAGCCAAATGGACAAAGGAGCCTTGTGTGCTATGGTCCATGGGGTCGCAAAAATGTTGGACTTAGTGACTTAAAAAAAACAACCTGGAACGGGCACTTTCATCCTAATCCTGCAGGTAACTTTGGATGTAAGTTATGTCTCAGAATTCATGATGCTGAAGGCAGAAAAGCTGGCTTCCATACTGCTGCACTCAACAGTCACTGGCTAAGGGCCATCCTGGCTCCAGGCACGTCCTCTCTCTATGCATGCAGATGGGGCAGGGACAGTAACCCGAAGGCAGAGGTCAGAAGAGAGTCCCAGGTGCAGCCATTCAGGGCAGAGCACACAGGTGGGGGGACTGGCACACAGAAAGGGCCAAAGCATCCTGTGCATCTGGGTGGGGCACTAATAGTGCCTGCCACAACCCTGGAGCTTAGCGACTGTCCGGGCAAAGAAGGACTGGGGCAGTGGAGGCCATTGCCACACACCAGTGATAAGAGAGTCACAAATGGAGGTTCCATGGTTCTGAGCCAAAAAAAAAAAAAAAAAAAAGACTCTTAAGATAATCCTTGTAAGACTATGCTAGGAAATTGGAAAACAAGTGTGATTTTCTAGCAAAATAAAATGACTAAAATTAATTATTCAAGAGAAGAAAATTTAGACAGACCAATATTTTTGTTGAAGTATAGTTGATTTACAATGCTGTGTTAATTACTGCTGTACAGCAAACTCATTCAATTATATGGATATATACATTCTTTTCAAAATATTTCTTTTCAAATGGTTTATTATAGATATTGAATATATTCCTTTGTGCTTTACAGTAAGATCTTGTTGTTTATCCATTCTATATATAAAAGCTTACATCTGCTAATTCCAATATCTCACTCCATCCTTCCCCAACCCCCTCACCCTTAGCAACCATCAGTCTGTAACTCAATGTCTGTGATTCTGTTTCTGTTTAATAGATGGGTTTATTTGTATTATATTTTAGATTCCACTTGTAAGTGATATCATACGGTATTTGTCTTTCTCTTTCTTACTTCCCTTAGTATGATAATATCTGGCTGTCTCCATGTTGCTGCAAATGCATTATTTTGCTCTTTTTTAGTGGGTGAGTATATATGCATTACATCTTCTTTATCCATTCATCTACACAGAGCAATATTAATGGATGGAAACTAAAAACTATTTCAAAGAACTCTCCACCCTACTAGATCCAGAGAGTAAATGGGAGAATTCTTAAAACCTTTGAAAACAAACACATCATTTAAATTGTTTCAGAGCCTAAGGAAAGTAAAGCTGCTTCGTGGTTGTTTTTTTTTTTTTTTTTAAGCTGGTAAAGGTGAAACCTGACCAGGATAGTCCACACACACACATACACAGACTGCAGGCTGGCTTTCTTACAAAAATAGATTTAAAATTCTATGTAAAATAGTAGCAGGTAGATAAAGCAAGATATTTAATGCTGTCAGCAAGACATACCATGAGTAGGTTACAGTGGACATCTGTCACTTCTGCTGCCTAGATTTGAGTAGTCCTCCTTTTGGAGGAAATCTCAAGATGAACAGAAGGCAGCTCTTTATCCCACTATGGAAGCTGTAGGAAGATACGGTCCTCTTCCTAATTTCCAGGAGCTAGTAATCAGACGTAGGATTTAACCCAGCCAAATGGATACTTTCACTTCAGGCTTAGAATTTTCAAGATATGATAGCAAAAGTTCAAGACAATCAGAAATTATTCAGGATTGTTTGTATCTGGTATAGCAGAACCAGGACTTCCCAGGTGGCTCAGAGAGTAAAGAATCCACCTGCCAATTCAGGAGACGCATCCGATCCCATAACTTCATGGGAAATAGATGGGGAAACAGTGGAAACAGTGTCAGACTTTATTTTTCTGGGCTCCAAAATCACTGCACATGGTGACTGCAGCCATGAAATTAAAAGACGCTTGCTCCTTGGAAGGAAAGTTATGACCAACCTAGATAGCATATTGAAAAGCAGAGACATTACTTTGCCAACAAAGGTTCGTCTAGTCAAGGCTATGGTTTTTCCTGTGGTCATTATGGATGTGAGAGTTGGACTGTGAAGAAGGCTGAGTGCCGAAGAATCGATGCTTTTGAACTGTGGTGTTGGAGAAGACTCCTGAGAGTCCCTTGGAGATCCAACCAATCCATTCTGAAGGAGATCAGCCCTGGGATTTCCTTTTTTTTTTTTTTTTACATTTTATTTTATTTTTAAACTTTACATAATTGTATTAGTTTTGCCAAATATCAAAATGAATCCGCCACAGGTATACACGTGTTCCCCATCCTGAACCCTCCTCCCTCCTCCCTCCCCATACCATTCCTCTGGGTCGTCCCAGTGCACTAGCCCCAAGCATCCAGTATCGTGCATCGAACCTGGACTGGCAACTCATTTCATACATGATATTTTACACGTTTCAATGCCATTCTCCCAAATCTTCCCACCCTCTCCCTCTCCCACAGAGTCCATAAGACTGTTGTATACATCAGTATCTCTTTTGCTGTCTCGTACACAGGGTTATTGTTACCATCTTTCTAAATTCCATATATATGCGTTAGTATACTGTATTGGTGTTTTTCTTTCTGGCTTACTTCACTCTGTATAATAGGCTCCAGTTTCATCCACCTCATTAGAACTGATTCAAATGCATTCTTTTTAATGGCTGAGTAAGACTCCATTGTGTATATGTACCACAGCTTTCTTATCCATTCATCTGCTGATGGACATCTAGGTTGCTTCCATGTCCTGGCTATTATAAACAGTGCTGCGATGAACACTGGGGTACACGTGTCTCTTTCCCTTCTGGTTTCCTCAGTGTGTACGCCCAGCAGTGGGATTGCTGGATCATAAGGCAGTTCTATCTCCAGTTTTTTAAGGAATCTCCACACTGTTCTCCATAGTGGCTGTACTAGTTTGCATTCCCACCAACAGTGTAAGAGTGTTCCCTTTTCTCCACACCCTCTCCAGCATTTATTGCTTGTAGACTTTTGGATCGCAGCCATTCTGACTGGTGTGAAATGGTACCTCATAGTGGTTTTGATTTGCATTTCTCTGATAATGAGTGATGTTGAGCATCTTTTCATGTGTTTGTTAGCCATCTGTATGTCTTCTTTGGAGAAATGTCTATTTAGTTCTTTGGCCCATTTTTTGATTGGGTCATTTATTTTTCTGGAGTTGAGCTGTAGGAGTTGCTTGTATATTTTTGAGATTAGTTGTTTGTCAGTTGCTTCATTTGCTATTATTTTCTCCCATTCTGAAGGCTGTCTTTTCACCTTGCTAATAGTTTCTTTTGATGTGCAGAAGCTTTTAAGATTAATTAGGTCCCATTTGTTTATTTTTGCTTTTATTTCCAATATTCTGGGAGGTGGGTCATAGAGGATCCTGCTGTGATGTATGTCGAAGAGTGTTTTGCCTACATTCTCCTCTAGGAGTTTTATAGTTTCTGGTCTTACATTTAGATCTTTAATCCATTTTGAGTTTATTTTTGTGTATGGTGTTAGAAAGTGTTCTAGTTTCATTCTTTTACAAGTGGTTGACCAGATTTCCCAGCACCACTTGTTAAAGAGATTGTCTTTAATCCATTGTATATTCTTGCCTCCTTTGTCAAAGATAAGGGGTCCATATGTGCGTGGATTTATCTCTGGGCTTTCTATTTTGTTCCATTGATCTATATTTCTGTCTTTGTGCCAGTACCATACTGTCTTGATAACTGTGGCTTTCTAGTAGAGCCTGAAGTCAGGTAGGTTGATTCCTCCAGTTCCATTCTTCTTTCTCAAGATCGCTTTGGTTATTCGAGGTTTTTTGTATTTCCATACAAATTGTGAAATTATTTGTTCTAGCTCTGTGAAGAATACTGTTGGTAGCTTGATAGGGATTGCATTGAATCTATAAATTGCTTTGGGTAGTATACTCATTTTCACCAGCCCTGGGATTTCTTTGGAAGGAATGATGCTAAAGCTGAAACTCCAGTACTTTGGCCACCTCATGCGAAGAGTTGACTCATTGGAAAAGACTCTGATGCTGGGAGGGATTGGGGGCAAGAGGAGAAGGGGACAACAGAGGATGAGATGGCTGGATGGCATCACTGACTCGATGGACGTGAGTCTGAGTGAACTCTGGGAGTTGGTGATGGACAGGGAGGCCTGGCGTGCTGCGGTTCATGGGGTCGCAAAGAGTTGGACACGACTGAGTGACTGATATGATCTGATCTTTCCCAGCTGAGCCACCAGGAAAGCCCAAGAATACTGGAGTGGGTAGCCTATCCCTTCTCCAGCAGATCTTCCTGACCCAGGAATTGAACCAGGGTCTCCTGCATTGCAGGCAGATTCTTTACCAACTGAGCTACCAGGGAAGCCCCTCTTTTTTAAGTTAGCTGAAAGTAGTTTGTATTGTTTGCTACTAAGAACTTTTGATGGGTATACAGGTCAAAGGTAAAAACAGCATATGCTCATTTCTGTGGATGCCCAGAGGCATTTGGTAAGCTTCAAGACCCATTTCTGATAATAACTTTTTCTGAAGTAGAAATAAATGGATACCACTTTAATGCAATAAATAATATATATCTCAAACCAAAAGCAAGCATCATGCTTAATGGTGAAGCATAATGTCAGGAACAATGCAGGCTTTCCCACTCTCATTGCTATTACTTAACAGAGTTCTAGAAGGGCAATTAGACAAGAGAAAGGAAAAGATGAGGTACAAATATTTTAAAGGAAGAGGCCAGGTTATTATTTCATGCACTGATATGAATTCCTGAAAAGCCCAAGAGAATCAGTTGAAAATTATCAGAAACAACTAAAGTACATCAAGATGGATGGTTACAAAAATAATTTTTCCCTAGAGATGAAAAGCAGAAAATATAATGGCACAAAAATATCCTATTCATAATAGCAACAAACAGGTACAAACTTCTTAATGTTATGCAAACCTATGGAAGGAAACTAGTACTCTGAGAGCCCTTGTCTAGCTTCTAAAAGATATATTTTATTCTCAGGAAAGATGATAAATATTATGATAATGTCAATTTCCCTCTAAATTAACCTATATAAATTAACCCCCCAAATAATTACATTCATTTGAGAGAATAAGTGAACAAACAATAAAATACTAGGAGATATTACCCTACCAAATATTTCAATACATTCTGTATCTATATTATCATGGAATATAAAGACACCTCAACAAGAAGAGAATTTTAAAAATTTAAATGCACTGGGTCTCCGTCATGGTATGTGAGATTTTTTTTTTAGTTGCAGCAGGCAAATGCTTAGTGAGGCATGTGAGATCTAGTTCCCTGACTGGGAATTGAACCTGCATTGGGAGCATGGAGGCTTAGCCACTGGACCACTAAGGATGTCCTGAGAAGAGAATTTTTTTAAAACCCTACATGTATGTGGAGTTTGACATGTGATAAAAAGTGATATTTCAAAGATCATAAAAAAAAAAATGGTACTTGGACAACTGGCTAGCCATGTGGGTGGGAGAAAAGGCAAGATCCTTACCTCATTTCTTATACAAAAATAAATTCCAGATGGAGCCAACATTAAAACTAAGAAAAAGGAAAAAAATAGAAACCGTAAAGTACTAAATGAAAACACAGATGAGTAATCTTTTGATTTTAGTGTTCCTAAGCATGTAAAAAACTTAGACATCTTTAGAGCAATAACTGATCAATCTAACTTAGATAAGGTAATTTAAACTCACTATTTGATATAAAAACACTGCAAAGATGGTAAAAGATAAATAACCAAACGAAATTGCATAGACTAAGGAATAACTCATATACAAAGGGCTTTCACTAATGACTATTTATTAAAACACCAAAGAAAAATAGGCAAAAAATGCATCCAGGTAAATCACAGCAGCAAAAATACAAATTGCTGATAAAAAGGCGCAACTACTCATTTTTTGGTTGCAAACAATGGAAGCTGATAATGGTTAGTTTCAGCAAGGAAGAAATTTATAGGAAGCCTATCAGCTTAGCTTACAGAATCAACAGAACTGGAGAAACAGGCTTGGGCAGAAATGCAGGGAGGCAGATTCCAGTAAGAACTTGCCACTAGAGCAGTCAGCTGGACACTCACCGCCACCATTCCAGGCACTGCCACCACCAGATCTTTTGTAGACTATAGAGCCGCTGCTGCTGCTGCTGCTAAGTCGCTTCAGTCGTGTCCAACTCTGCGATCCCATAGACAGCAGCCCACCAGGCTCCCCCGTCCCTGGGATTCTCCAGGCAAGAACACTGGAGTGGGTTGCCATTTCCCTCTCCAATGCGTGAAAGTGAAAAGTGAAAGTGAAGTCGCTCAGTCGTGTCTGATTCTTAGCGACCCCATGGGGTGCAGCCTATCAGGCTCCTCTATCCATGGGATTTTCCAGGCAAGAGTACTGGAGTGGGGTGTCACTGCCTTCTCCAAAGGAGGTGCTATGGTTCCCTAATTTCTTCAAAGCACATGACAGCCATGGGATTCCAAGTGGTCGGACAAGCAAGGAGAACCAAAAGGAGGGCCCAGGCAAAGTGTCGCATTTTGCCCAAGAATGCAGTATAAAGAAGGGGGGCAGGTGGTACACTTCCTCTGGTCTTTGACTACTCTCCGTTTTATACACTGAAAAAAAGAACTCGTTAGTACTCACAGTCTGCTAGGCATGCATGGCAGTAAAGGAAGGAATGATGTTCCGGAAAGCAACTCTCAGGACAGTCACGTGGACAAAGTTCATTGGTGGAGAAGGCCAATGGTTGTTTGCAGCAATCCAGTCTGGACCAATTCCGGAGCTGTCTTGGGTATGAATTCTCCAGCTCTATTTAAAGTAGCTCAGTGTCTCAGTTTGGGTTCCCCTTAGATTAGAGCCTGAGACAAAGACCTGGGTGCAAATAGTCTGTTTGGGAGCTGATTCCGGAAGCAGGACTGTGAGATTAGGAAGAGCGAGACGGGGAAGTAAACAAATCCAGAAAAGGGAGCCTCACGGAACCAGCTAATATGGAGGACAATTGGGCTCAATCTTGCTGGAGACTCTGAAGAACTCTGTTGGATGCACCCCACAGCTGCCCATTCAGAGGACAGGAGGCGGGGGTGTTTTCCCACCAGCAGGTAGTTCCCACTGGTTGAAGGTTGCCCCTGCTCAGGGGAAGAAGGCTTATTAATTCAACTCCACCTTGCGAGTTCCCTGGCTTTAGGGAGACCTCTCAAGCAGACAAACAAAGGAACAGCAGGTGTCTGAAGTGTGGTGGTTGGGGGGTGTGTGTGTGTGTGTGTGTGTGTATGTGTGTGTGTGTGCTGTCACATGGCAATGACTTACACAGTTTATAGCTGTGGCTGAAATTAGAGCTGGGCTCAGGGCATAAGATGTGAGGGATGAAAAGCTGTTGCTATGCTCAGTTTCATTCTAAAGCAGTTTATTCATTCAACCAAACATTTATTAGAACCATGGTCAGTGCTGGGTTATCTATGGTCAATAAAACAGAGCTAGTCCCTGCCTTAAAAGCTGACAGTCTTTTGCAAATTTTGAGCAAGTGTGATTTGTGCTATGCACGTGAGTTCAAAATGGAGATGTACTTTAAAATAAAAAACCAAAGCAGCAGCATAGGGAAGTAACCTAACTTCCAAGTTAGATTGACATCTACAGAGACCAAAACACCAAGACCACTCCCATATACTAGAAACAAGCAAGCAAGCAAACAAACCTTCAACATACTGGCCGAATATTGTGATACAATGCTGTCAAACTGCTTGAAATTCCACCACAAGCTACTTCCCCCCTCATTTTTGGTCCCTCCCTGGTTTGAGGGCTATTGTGTTCACACTTTAGTATGAAGGATCAGACTGCTTTCTTCCTGATGTCCAGATGAGCTCAAGATGCAGTGGGAATGGAGGTGATTTGGGGACTAGGGGGACTAGTGCGAAGAACCCACTGAGTGTCACTATAAGAGTCCTGCTTAATACTAGTGGGAGGTCAGAGGCAAAAGCCATTTACTCCAAAACATGGTGTAAGGTGGGATTTAGGTTTTACGAAGGGGACAGGCTCTCCTTTTCCTGATTTCTCCCTTCTGCAGTAACCAGGACTCGGGCGAAGAGTTAGCAAAGAGGAGAATCTACAGAGGTCATAAACCAGTGTACTGGGCATCACAAAGATGTACTTTTTTTTTTGCATTGTTTTTTTCCTTTATATATATATATATTTTTTAAGTAAAAAAACAATCTACATAGAAAATGGACAAGACACATGGAAACATTTCACCCAGGATGGCAAATAGGCACCTGAAAAGATATTCAGCAGTACCAGGTAGGAGGACAATGAGATACACACCTATTACAACAGTTAAAAGGAAAAACAGTGACGGTACCAAATACAGGCAAGAATGTGGAGAAACTTGTTCTCATATATTGCTGGTGGGCAGGTAAAAGGGTACAGTCACTCTGGAAAAAAAGCTAAATATACACTTATTATGTGATCCAGCAAATGCATTCCTGGATATTATCCCAGAGAAATGAAAACAAGTGTTCACACAAAAACCTGTGTATGATTATTCATAGCACTATTATTCAGTTCAGTCACTCAGTCGTGTCTGACTCTTTGGGACCACAAGAACTGCAGCACGCCAGGCTTCCCTGTCTATCACTGACTCCTGGAGCTTGCTCAAACCCACCTCCATCAAGTCAGTGATGTCATCCAACCATCTCATCCTCTGTCGTCCCTGTCGCCTCCTGCCTTCAATCTTTCCCAGCATCAGGGTCTTTTCCAGTGAGTCAGTTCTTTGCATCAGGTGGCCAAAGGATTGGAGTTCAGCATCAGTCCTTCCAATGAATGCTTAGGACTGATTTCCTTTAGGATTGACAGGTTTGATTTCCTTGCTGTCCAAGGGACTCTCAAGCGTCTTCTCCAACACCACAGTTCTAAAGCATCAATTCCTTGGTGCTCAGCTTTCTTTATAGTCCAACTCTCACATCCATACATGACTACTAGAAAAATCATAGCTTTGACTAGATGGTCCTTTGTTGGCAAAGTAATGACTCTGCTTTTTTTTTTTTAAATTTTAAAAGTAGACTTTTCACCTTCCTTTAAAGAATCATATGATCTGAGCCCTCATTTCTGCATGGAAACAACTGGCTGGAGGTGAGTGGCAGTCACCCCTTTAGAAGGATGTTGATTTGCAATTTGCCAGTGTCCCCACCGTTTCTTATATTCTCTCCAACACTGAGTTAAGTCACTTAAAGTAGTAATGGTCAATATGATGATTGAAACGCCAAAATTCTTTACTCACTGATATGCCCTTCTGATATTTGTGTCTGTGACCTTTTGTTTAGAGGTCAAGTCTAGGGGCTTTGGAACATACTTGGGTTTGAAATGGGTTAAGACTCTACCAAACTCAAAGGGGACAACAGAGGATGAGATGGTTGGATGGCAACACCATCCAACCAATGGACATGAATTTGAGCAACTCCGGGAGATAATGAAGGACAGGGAAGTCTGGTCCCTTTTGCAGTTCATGGGGTCACATAGAGTCAGGCACGACTTACTGACTGAACAACAACAACAATCTCAAAGCAACTGAATGGAAGATTGAAGGAGATACTGCACTGCTTAGCACAATGCTTGTAACAGCAGCTACTCTCAGCACCCACTAATAAGAGAGCAAGCAGAAACCGTGTTAGCTTCACAGGTCGTACTCCCAGTGTCTAGCACGGTGCCTGGCATATAGAGCTCAACGGGGTCTGGGAAGAAAGGTAAGTGGCGCCGTAAGACATGCCTGCCGAAAGGTGTTAGGCTCTGCGATGGCGTTCGAGGGGCATGCAGACGGTCGGGGTCCCTCGGGAGCCGGGCGGGGCTGGCTTGCCCAGGATCCGCCAGGACCATGTCCATCAGCTCTTTCAGGATCTAGTTAAGAAGCGGCATTCTCATCCATCCACTTTCCCAAGGCCTTCACCATCACAGCAGCCAAGACCGAGACCCGCCCCGAGGGTCCACCACGCTGAGCGAGCCGAGCGCTCCCCGGCGGCGCCTGGACCTTGCCCACACTAGACATGGCCTCTCTCGGGCTTCATGCAGAAGGACCGCGCCCGGAGCCGCCAGTCATTGCATTTGACTGAGGAGGCAGCTCCGTTCCCTCAGTCAACATGGCGGCCGCAGCGGCTTCAGCGCAGGGCGGGCAGCGCTGGAGGCGGGTCACGTGAGCGGCCCAGCTGGGCGGATCTCGCGCGCACCCGCCCGCCCCGCCGGCCGCGGCTGGCTAGCTGGCTCGCTGGCTTGCTCGGCGGCGCTCTGAGGTGTGTGGGGCATCGAGTCCCCCGGCCCGGTGAGGCGCGGCGCGGCGGGATGCGGCGGCGGCCGTGGCGGGGCCGCGGGCCGGGCGGGCGGGCGCGGTGATGAGCGTCGGCGGCCACCGCCATGTCCAAGGTAACGGCGCCCGGGCCCGGGCCGCCGGCGGCGGCGGCGGGCGGGAAGGAGAAGCGCTCCTTCAGCAAGCGGCTGTTCCGGAGCGGCCGCGCGGGCGGCAGCGGCGGCGCCGGGGGCCCCGGGCCGGCCGCGCCCTCCTCGCCCTCGTCGGCGCGCTCGGTGGGCAGCTTCATGAGCCGCGTCCTCAAGACGCTGTCCACGCTCTCGCACCTTAGCTCAGAGGGCGCCGCCCCGGACCGCGGTGGCCTCCGCAGCTGCTTCCCGCCCGGGCCGGCCGCCGCGCCCACGCCGCCGCCGCCGTGCCCGCCGCCTCCCGCCTCGCCCGCTCCGCCCGCCTGCGCCGCGGAGCCGGTGCCCGGGGTGGCGGGGCTCCGGAACCACGGCAACACGTGCTTCATGAACGCCACGCTGCAGTGTCTCAGCAACACGGAGCTCTTCGCCGAGTACCTGGCGCTCGGCCAGTACCGGGCGGGGCGGCCCGAGCCCTCGCCTGACCCCGAGCAGCCCGCGGGCCGCGGCGAGCAGGGCCAGGGCGAGGTCACCGAGCAGCTGGCGCACCTGGTGCGGGCCCTCTGGACCTTGGAGTACACCCCGCAGCACAGCCGCGACTTCAAGGTGAGCCCTTGGGCAGCCGCCCGCCCAGGGCTTCCTTCCCCGCTTCCGTCGCGGCCGAAGGACTGATGATCTGGGTGCCTAAAGAAAGAGGGGTGGGCGCGAGTCCGGGCATATGGTGTGGATTGCAAGGAGAGCCGTTCACTCATTGATTCATCGCGCATTTAAGGGCTTGCTGCGTGCGGTGGGCCCAGGGGAAGGATGGAACAATGGGCAAGACCGTCCGGTTTCCTGGGAATTTATATTCTTGGGGATGGGAATGTTGAGCTTGGGTTCAGATAGATCCTTGTTTTGCCACTTTCAAGCGGTTGACCTCGGGCAGGTTTCTCAGCCTCTCTGGGCCACAGTTTTCTGCTCTGGTACCTACTTCATAGATGGTCGTGAGCGGCTTACAAGTTGGTATGTTGGGTTGTGAGCTGCTTACAAGTTGGTTTGTTGGGTTGAACCCTATGAAGTTACCCATTGTTGACCGTTCTGTCTTACAGATTGGCAGTTTTATAGGGTTCAACCTGGTACGTAAAGTGTTTCCATTGTGTGTAGTACTATGAGTGCTGCCATTATTATTTTTATTATTAAAAAGTTTTATTATTAATAAGTTAACGAGGTAATGTCAGATAGTGGTTTGAAGGAGGTACAAGCTGGCGATGTGACTCATGTGCTGGCGGGGTACATTACATGGGAAGGGGAAAGGATTAGGGCGACTTCTAGGAGGAAGTGACTTTCTGAGACTTGAGTAACCACAGGGAGAGCCCTCCTTGAGGAGCTCCGGGGAGAGCCGTTCCCAGGAGTAAGGAAAGTGCGGACGTCCTGAGATGGGAAAGAACTTGGTGCACTTGATCGAGAGGGTAGCTCTGGGATGGGCGCACTCTTTCTGTAAAGGGCTGCATAGCAAGTGTTTTAGGCTCTGCTGGTCAAAATGCAAAATCAGGGATAGGAGGTAGTTACTTATATAACAACAGAAAACCCATTTCTACTCTTTTTTTTTTTAACTGCCTAAAATAAAAAAAACATGATAATTGAATACAGTATTTTGTGATACAGCTCTACCAAGGAAAAGAATGGGACTTTTTTTTTTTTTTCCCGGAGAGGACAATGATTAGCTTAATTGGAGTTCAAAATTAATGTTCCCTGTCATCAAATTGATTGCAAATATTCATCTCTACAAACTATTCTTCGCTCGTGGGCTGTACAGAAACAGGCAGTGGGCTCGATGTGGCCCTTGGATCTTTTGGGTGCGTGAGACCCGAGAGCAGAGTGAGTGGAGGGCTGGGGCCAGATGGTGTAGGATCATTTAGGCTGTAATAGGAAATGGATTCTTATTCTAAGCAAAAGGGAAAGATGATTTGGGATTGTTGGGATGATTTGGGATTCAGGTGAGAAACGGATGTAAATAGAAGGAAAGCACACAGTAAGAAAGTTAATTCCTTTTCTGTTCTCTTTCTTTTTTGATCATGCCAAAGAGAAAGTCTCAGCTTGGTGATAGCACGTCTTTAACAGTTCTTGCTCACTCCCCCATCCTTTTTTTTTTTTTTTAAATAACAGAACAAGCTTCCAGTTTAAAGACTTGAGTAGGCAACAGTAGCTAGAATTGAATATGTTTTCATTGGATTTGTTTTACATTTGTCTTCTATTTATGGCAGATGGTACTGGCTTTCCGTTGGTGCTATGAAGTTTCTTTCTAAAATACATCTATTTAAGCAAATGATTTGATTAAAATATAAAAGGGTCCGCTATCTAAGGAATCAGCTCTTGGTTGAGGACCTACTTTCTTGCTTTGGAACAACACTCTCCTCCTCTTTTAATACATTTTACTTACATTTTATTTATGTTTCTCTACCCTGTTTTACTTAAAAAAAGTGGTCGCTATTTGATCTTGGAAATTTGAATGGAAATACTTGACAGGGATAGGGACTGGAAAAAAAAGAGATTCATGTCAGAGATCTCAAAATAAGAAAATAGGAGGGAACGCCAGCCCACCAGCTACTATCAGTCTTTTTCTTTTTGCATGTGCCTGAAAGTAGCCACAGCAGTTGCCAACTTTGCAAGGTCATGGCCCAGTGTCTTAAATTTGGTTTTCTATTCCAAAATGTGAAAATCAACTTATACAGCGTTTTTGTATGTGAACATTTTCATTGCTTTTTAAGAGGTTGTGTTCACTTTTTTATCCATTAAGAAGCGATCACAGAAATGGGTCAATAATTCTGGAAAAGTATGCTTTGGCAAAGTTGAACAGATTCTTAGAGACCCTATTTTAAAAAAATGTAATCTTCTGAGCCCGTAGTAGATTTCACTTTGCATGCATTCATTCTCCTCCGTCTTTTGAAGGTTTATTCAGTGAGTTAGGAATGCGTTTAGCCTAGAAAGAGCGAACCCCAATGAGGGTTCCTTAAGCAGTGTGTGCTGTGCTTAGTTGCTCAGTTGTATCTGGCTCTTTGCTACCCCATGGACTACAGCCTGCCAGGCTTCCTTGTCTATCAGCACCTCCCGGAGCTTGCACAAACTCATGTGTCCATGGGGATTCTCCAGACAAGAATACTAGAGTGGGTTGCCATACCCACGTCTAGGGTATCTTCCCAACCCAGGGATTGAACCCAGGTCTCCCGCATTACAGGCGAATTCTTGACCGTCTGAGTCACCAGGCAAGCCCAAGAATACTGGAGTGGTTAGCCTATCCCTTCTCCAGGGGATCTTCCCGACCTAGAAATCGAACCAGGGTCTCCTGCATTGCAGGTGGATTCTTAACCAATTGAGCTACCAGGGAAGCCCTTGCCTTACGCAATAAAGATGCTGAATTAGCTCACCTGTGAAGTCTAGAGCTAGGTGGTTCTCAGGTGGTGCAGTGACTTTATGGGCCCACTTAGAACCCAGACTGCTTCTGTGTTTCCATTCTGTTGTTCTTACTGGCTGTTTTTCCTTAATGTTTGTCACCTCAGGGCATTCTACCCAGGCAAGGCAGGAAGTCATTAGGGAAATAAAAGTTCCTCCAGAAGCCCCCTCCACAGGCTTCTGCTGACATCTCATTAACTATAATCATGTTGCTTGACTGCCCCTGGCTGCCATGGAGGCAGGAAGGTGGAATGTGATTTTCCTGGCTTAATAGAAGAGAGGAGTAAAGGAGGGGGTTTTCTCTTAGGCGGCCTACCAAAGTGCCTCACCTGCCTCATGCCAGGCACTCTCACTTGCGGAAGACTCTGCACCTGTGAAAAACAAAGACCGTGGAACAGGAAGCCAGTGGATGCTGACATACCAGTCACCACGCCCCCCTCACCTGTTGGTGGCAGACATCGCTATTTGAGGCCGATTCGTTTCTCTCGAACTCACATTCAGAATCCTGCTGAATTCTGGGCTCCAGGCAGCCACTACCAGTTGACAGAGGAGATAAAAAACAATTTACCATCTTGAGATAATTTGCCTTGCGAGCGCAAAAAAAAATGCTTAATATGTCTTTGAATGTATTTTTGTTGACTTACGATTTCAAGTTACTAACAATTTTGTTGTAAGATTTTCAATTAGGAGTCTAACTACATTGATTTCAGCCTTAGGAGCTTGCCAGGAAAACAGATTTTTGGTTTTGGGTAAGCTGGATGGTTGTTAAGGTTGGATTTTCATTTTCCAGAATGAAAGAAGTTGAGTGGTCCAATCTTGGTAAGCTTTAAGAAACTTCTCTAGCAGCCACTTATATCTTTTTCTCTTTTTGCGCAGACATTTTTCTCCTGCTCTTACAGTAGTGGTTCTCAGCCAGGGCACTTCTGCCTCCCCTGTCCCCCCAGTCCTGGGGACATTTGGTGATGTCTGGAGACCCATACTTGGGTGTCACAGCTGGGGTGGGGCTGCTGCTGGCAACTAATGGGGTGATTCCAGGTTTGGGGCTGTCATACAACATGGGTTTCCCAGGTGGCACAGTGGTAAAGAATCCACCTGCCAGTGCAGGAGACACAAGAGACACAGGTTCAATCCATGGGTCAGAAGGAGCCCCTGGAGTAGGAAGCAGCGACCACTCCAGTATTCTTGCTTGAAAAATTATGTGGATAGAGGAGTCTGGCAGACTACAGTCCTGCTGCTGCTGCTGCTAAGTCACGTCAGTCGTGTCCGACTCTGTGCGACCCCAGAGACGGCAGCCCATCAGGCTCCCCCGTCCCTGGGGTTCTCCAGGCAAGAACACTGGAGTGGGTTGCCATTTCCTTTTCCAATTCATGAAAGTGAAAAGTGAAAGTGAAGTCGCTCAGTTGTGTCCCACCCTCAGCGACCCCATGGACTTCAGCCTTCCAGGCTCCTCCATCCATGGGATTCTCCAGGCAAGAGTACTGGAGTGGGGTGCCATTGCCTTCTCCTGGGCTACAGTCCATGGGATGGCAAAAAGTTAGACATGAATGAGCACACACAAACACACACATCATACAACATGTAGGACAGTATCCCTCAAAAAGGATTATCCAGCCCCACATGTTAATAGTGCTGAGGTTAAGAAACTGTTGGAGAAGTATTTTGAATTTCCTTAGTGCAAGTTTTCCTTCCTTTCCCAGCCTTTAATGTTGTCTTGTTACTTTTTCTTCTCTGTTTGCTGCAGCTCTAGAGTAAAAGTTAGACTTTACTGGCAGGATCCTTGGATCACTGTCTTCTTAGTAAAACTGTGAGGGTAAGTAAATCATTTTGAAACTTGAGTGCTCAGTGTTCTAAGAGAAAATAAGTGTATTGTCCTAACTTTCATAGGATGCTCACTTGGGTGTTCCAGGTTTGTACAGATGCTCTCTGATTTCTAGTACTCACTGCCCTTTTGCAGTAAGTGAAAGGCGGATGGTCATCTTTCAAGTAACAAAGATAGGTTTTATAGCAGCAGTTTTCAAATTGTGCTTCCAAAGAACAACTGGAACAGAGTGATCTACTGATAAAAGAACTATGGGGGACTCCTTCCAAATCTGCTGTAAAACAAAAAGTAATTGATGAATCAAATTTTCTCTCCTACATTTTTCCCCTTGAACTTTGGTGCCTGGTGGTGCTTATTTATTAGTGAGAGTTCTTGGGTTACAAAGGGAGTATATGTGTATAAATGGTTACAAATGGAGTGTATGTGTATAAACGAGTAGTGGCAGACAAGCTAGCCATCAGGCTTCACTGGCTCAGATTCACAACTTACTTTGTCACAGACTTATACTAGGGAGCTCTGATTTTACGTACAGACCTATGGTGAAAGTTTTCCTGGTTGTATGGAGTGGTTTAGTACCTTGACATCTCACAGTGGTTCCTAAGAAGTAATCTGACTTCAGGGTGTCCCCCAATTTGATTTGAAAAGTAGGAAACAAAATGAAATTATGTTGATCACCTTCCGATTTATGTCAGTATTAAATAGAAAGACTGTCTCTTCCTGGCCTGTTTCCTTGTCTTTCAAACGCGGTCACCTCTGTTTATGAATTCCAAAGCTTTGAAGGAGAAAGGCACTGAGATTGTCATCAAATTGTAGACTTGGAAGAAGACGCGGGTGAGGTGTGAGGGATCCTCAGCCTTTCTGGGTGAAGAGACTGAGGCTCACCTGCTGGCTAGAGGCTGGGGGAGAGTTCTGACTGCGAGTTTGTCACCACCCGCCACCCCCCATGCCGGTCGGAGCTCTGGTTCTGTGTCTCTTTATCAGCACAGCCACTGAAACAACAGGTCTCAACGTAAAATGTACCAACAGGCCGGGTGGACGTGCTGAAACATGTAGCATTTTTTCCCTCTAAGCTTGCAGTGCCAAATCGTAGTGAAAATAAGGTCAGCTGCAGCTAGCTGTATGCATGTGCTCTTGCTCCTGAGGCTTCGGTACTTTTGGAAGTCTTCCTTAAAAAATTGGCCTCTCAGACCATTTAAATGCATATAACAGACACATCTTCTGGTGGATGGGCTCGCAGTCCCCATAGAGTCCTGCAGCTTACTTTCCTCTATGTCCCTATCCTGGACTTGAAATTATATCACAGATAGCATAGCTTTTATTGTTTTTTGTTAATAACATCCAGGTCCTTGTTATTCTTTTTAACAGTTGTATAGATGCCCTGGTGGCTCAGATGGTAAAAAATCTGCCTGCAGTGCGGGAGACCTGAGTTCAATCCCTGGGTCAGGAAGATCCCCTGGAGGAGGGCACAGCAATCCACTCCAGTGTTCTTGCCTGGAGAATTCCACGGACAGAGGAGCCTGGCCCGCTGTAGCGGGTCCATGGGGTTGAAAAGAGCCGGACATGACTTCATGGCTGGCACACACAATGGAAGCCCACTCATGTGTTTTGGTTGTATAGTTTTTAGCCAGTCTAGCCAGTCCTTCACCATGGATCTAGTCTCCCTTTCTAAGGAGTAAGTCTTGGCTGTGGTGTTGCTGAGACAGAGGAAACGTGCGTTTACACCGATGATGGCCCTCTCCAGACTGCCCAGTCAAAGCCTGTGCAGGACAAGACTGACCCATCCATGCTACATGCTAGGGCCTCGCCCCTGACATATGCTTCCTCTTACAAGTGGCTGCCCTATTCATCAATTTTCAAACTTACTTTCTTTCACGTGGGTTAGGCTTGTTTTCTGGGTATGCCTATTCTCCACGCTTCTTCAGCATGTGGCTCTCTCTCCAGTACATGCCCAGCTGATGTGTGCAGCTTCATGAGAAAGCGCAAGGAAAGCGTAAAGACGACTAGTTGGGGAACAGAGATACACAGGGCAGCTGTGGAATTTGCTGACTTACACCATGTTTACTGAGCAGTTATTGTGTACAAAGGGACTGGTTTAGGGGAGGGGTTGGGAATAGAGGATTAAGTGTGAGGATTCTGGGACAGAGTTCTAGCCATCAGAGACCTTACCAGTATTATAGGGAAATTTTTAAAAAATTGTATTGACTGGTAAAGTTCGGGGGGCGGTTCAGAGAATGGTGAAATCGTGGTGAGCAGAAGTGTAAGTAGAAGATTCATTCATTCATTGCCGGCTGTTAAGCTTCTGCGAATGTATGAATGTATGGAGCTCCTAACTCATGTCACATGCTGCGCTAGTCATTGGGTACACGTGCATGTTCTGTTGTGTCTGACTCTTTGCGACTCCATGGACTGGAGCCAGGCTCCTCTGTCCATGTGATTATCCAGGCAAGAGTACTGTTGTGGGTTGCTGTTTCTTTCTTCAGGGGATCTTTCTGACCCAGGGATGGAACCCTCATATCCTGCATTAGCAGGCAGATTCTATACCACTGAGCCACCTGGGAGCCCCAGTCATTGGGTATATAGGGGTAAACCAAACAGCGTAGTAATGTAAAAAACGGTGCCAGATCCCATGGTCCATTCCTTCCTGAAACTGTTATTGTTACAGAGGAGGCAGATGTATTCATCAGCACACACTGGTAAATGTGAAATTTAAAATTTATTAGAGGACTTCCCTGGTGGTTCAGTGGTTCAGAGTCCGCCTGCCAGTGCAGAGGATACAAGTTTGATCCCTGTTCCAGGAAGATCCTACGTGCAGCGGAGCAACTATGCCTGTGCACCATGTCTGTTGAGTCTCCTCTGGAGCCTGGGAACTGCAGGTCCAGAAACCTGTGTGCTCTAGAGCCTGTGCTCTGCAGCAGGAGAGGCACCCCAGTGAGTGCATCTAGAGAGCAACCCCTGCTCACTGCAGCTAGAGAGAGCTCTCACACAGCAGCGTAGACCAAGCACAACCAAAAGTAAATACAAAAGTAAAATAATTAGAGCTAAGAAGATAAAGCTAAGGTGTATGAGAGAGAGTAATGACCAGGTAGGGAGATTAAAATGTATTCAAAAGGCCCTGCAGGGGCAGGGCTGGGGGTACATTTGAAAGTCTTGACAGGCCTTTTTCATGGCTTAGAGAGCTGGGTGGGGCATCTGATAGATGAAGCTGGAAAAGGGGCTGGGTGTGCAGAGGTGGGGCCTATAGGACCCCCTTGTAGGGCAAGAGGAAAGGATTAGGTTTGATTCTAAGAGCAGTGGGGAGCTGTTGCAGATTTTAAGCAGAGTTCTGGCATGATCTTGAAATGTAAAGTGATCACGTTCTGAGTCCGAATAGTTAACACAGACTGGAAGCAGGGAGGCCAGTTAGGAGGCTTTGCAAAGGTAAAGCTACCTACCGGTGGGGCATAGGATGGAGAACCAGGTGGAGTTGAGATGTATCTGGAGGTAGACTCGACGGGACTTGCTAAAGGATTGATTCCAGGGAAGGCGCTGAGGCAGAGGGGAGCAGTCAGGGTAAGTCCCTGGCATTTGTTTTGAGCAACAGGGTGATTACTGGTGCTGTGCACTTACTTGAGGAGCAGCAGCTCTGGAGTTCAGTTTCAGATGGGTTAAATAGGACACTCGAGAGGTGTCTAGTTGGCAGGTGGATAAGGGAGTCTGGTGTTCAGAAGATCGGGGCTGGCTAGAGATAAAGATTTGGGACTCACTGGTCTGTAGGTGATATTTAAAACTGTGGGAAGTAGCTTAGAAATGGGATTTGAAGATAAATAAAGCTTGGTCCATTAAAGGAGAGAGAGATGCCATTTCAGACTGTTGGGGAATAATCTGAGTAAAGGCACAGCGTCTGGGGTCAGGAGGCCCTGGGCTCTCTGCTGCAGGGGCCTGGGGTTTGGAGCGGTTTTCCCAGCCTTGGCCCTGTTGACATACCTGGCATTATTGGCTGGGTGAGTCTTTGCTGTGGGGGCTGTCCTGGTGTTGCAGGATGCTGAGCAGCGTACCGGTCCTCTCCCCACTAGGCGCAGGTAGTACTCTCCTGCCCCCACCCCAGTCGTGACAATCTAAACTGTCTCCAGACTTTGCCAGATGTCCCCTGGGGGGCAAAATTGCCCCTGGTTGAGAACCACTGATTTGATGACAAGGGGAATTAACTGTAGATGGCTGAGGAGGTGAAAGGGGACAGATTAGGTGTGGCCATGAAAGCCTGCCACAACTATTTAGCCTTGAGGCAGTAGTCAGCAGTGATTCAGTGGAGGCTTCTTGAGCTGGGCAGACTCTGGTATGATGGAAAAAGAGGTTTCAGAAAAATGGGTCTGATGGTGAGCAAAATTGAATACAATGGAGGAGAAGGTAAGGGTTTGGAGAAGGCAGTCACAGAAGCGACGTGAGGTGGAGGAAAGGGTGAATCCAGAGACATTTTGGAGGATGTCGTGACATCATTAAGGAGACTCCATTAGGGCTTCCCTGGTGGCTCAAATGGTAAAGAATCCACCTGCAGTGCAGGAGACCTGGGTTTGATCCCTGGGTCCAGAAGATCCCCTGGAGAAGGGACTGGCTGCCCTCTCCAGTATTCTCGCCTAGAGAATGCCATGGACAGAGGAGCCTGGCAGGCTGCATTTCTTTAAAATACAGAGTGTGACACGACTGAGCGATTAACACCAGCTAAGAGATGGAGAGGCAAAGGAAACACCAGGGTCAGACCTGGGTGATGGAGACAGTAAGGGGAGCGCTGGCAGAGATGGAGCAGTCCAAAAAGGGGCACTGAGGGCAGAGAAGATCATGACTGTAATTTGAACATGTGGGGTTGGGGTCATGGGATATCTAAGAAGGAATCTTGATAGCTTGAATTCAGCTGCATAGAGGTGATAACTAAAGCCAGGAGTATTGAGTGTGTAGTCAGAAGCCCACAGCCAGCCCCTTGGGGGAAACTAAAAATAAGGGGATAGGAGGAGGGAAGAACTTGTTGGACTTGTTAAAGGGGCAGAGAGATAGGCGGAAAACCAAGAAAGCTGAGTCATGAAGCTTGTCTTATTTTGGTTGACTTCCTGCTCTTAGCCCTGAATACAGCTCTGTACAGAGCTGCAGAAACATCAGTTTATATCCATTAAGAGTCAAATTCAGGTTGAAGTATTGTAGACATAATTCATTAAGCCTGCAGATTTATTGAGCACATTGCTTGGGCTGGTCCTGTGTTGGGAGGCACCGGGCTGTACGAGGATGAGTGAGATGGTCCATGCCTGTAGGGAATTCTGGGTCTAGAAGGGAAGGCAGGGGTAAAGAATCAATTGCAGTAGGTTTGGATGAGTGTTGTGATAGAGGTGTATACAGAAGTGCCGTGTAAACCTAAAAGGGGAATCTGAGAGTGGTGGGGGACTGAAGACATGCCCCCTGGGCTGAGTCTGGAAGGATTTGGTAGGAATCCTCTTGGTGGATAAAGGGAGAGGTGGGAAAGGCCTGTTGGAAACAGGGTGGAAAACCCATCATGTTCAAAGACTTAGAACCTCAAACAACTTGGTTTATTCCAAAAATTTCAAGGTCTAGTGTGGTTGGAGCAGAAGGGTAGGGTGGTGGATGGGTGGGGAGCCGGTCACTGAGTAATGCTTTAGGCAAGGTTAGATCTCTGACCTTGATGTGGTTTGGTTCTCTACATGTTCCCGGGGACAGAACTTGAACTTCAACTCAGGGCAGTGTGATGATAACATTCATGTTCTCACTCTACTTACTGAACACATTGCCTTGAAGTGCCATCAGTCTACATTTTTGTACTTGTCTACATTTTGTACTTGTCTACGTATATGGTACACATTTTACGTAGCTTCTGGCCAAGCTGCTTTGGATTATGATTTTTTTTTTTTTCAAGCAATCTATAAAACTTTTCCCCATGTTTCTAAATTGTAGTCGTTACACTGTTTAAAGTTTAATGATACATACGGTGTCATACTGCTAAGTGATAATTTAATCATCCAGTCCTCTTTTATTGGGCAATTTGCCCTGTGAAAATGAAAGTTGCTCAGCTGTGTCTGACTGTTTTCAACCCCCTTTTTGAGAAACTGTAAAACTGTTTCCCGCGGTGACCACACCTTTGTACATCGCCACCAGCAAAGCGTGAAGGTTCCAATTTCTCCACATCCTTGCCAACACTTGCTGTTTTCCATTTTTTTTCAAATAATAACCATGTTATGCATGTGTGAAGTGTTACCTAATTGTTGTTTTTATTTGCATTTCTCTATGACCTAAATCAAATCCCTTGTGACTACAGTGGAAGTGAGAAATAGATTGAAGGGACTAAATCTGATAGAGTACCTGATGAACTATGGATGGAGGTTCATGACATTGTATAGGAGACAGGGATCAAGACCATCCCCATGGAAAAGAAATGCAAAAAAGCTGTTTGAGGAGGCCTTACAAATAGCTGCAAAAAGAAGAAAAGAAGAGAAGCAAAAAGCAAAGGAGAAAAGGAAAGATATAAACATCTGAATGCAGAGTTCCAAAGAATAGCAAGGAGAGAGAAAAAAGCCTTCCTCAGCGATGAATGCAAAGAAATAGAGGAAAACAACGGAACAGGAAAGACTAGAGATCTCTTCAAGAAAATTAGAGCTACCAAGGGAACATTTCATGCAAAGATGGGCTCGATAAAGGACAGAAATGGTATGGACCTAACAGAAGCAGAAGATATTAAGAAGAGGTGGCAAGAATACACAGAAGAACTGTACAAAAAAGATCTTCACGATCAAGATAATCACAGTGGTGTGATCACTCACCTAGAGCCAGACATCCTGGAATGTGAAGTCAAGTGGGCCTTAGAAAGCATCACTACGAACAAAGCTAGTGGAGGTGATGGAATTCCAGTTAGCTATTTCAAATCCTGAAAGATGATGCTGTGAAAGTGCTGCACTCAATATGCCAGCAAATTTGGAAAACTCAGCAGTGGCCATAGGACTGGAAAAGGGCAGTTTTCATTCCAATCCCAAAGAAAGGCAATGCCAAAGAATGCTCAAACTACCACACAGTTGACTCATCTCACACGCTAGTAAGGTAATGCTCAAAATTCTCCAAGTCAGGCTTCAGCAATACATGAACCGTGAACTTCCTGATGTTCAACCGCATTTTAGAAAAGGCAGAGGAACCAGAGATCAAATTGCCAACATCTGCTGGATCATAGAAAAAGCAAGAGAGTTCCAGAAAAACATCTATTTCTGCTTTATTGACTATGCCAAAGCCTTTGACTTTCCACAATAAACTGTGGAAAATTCTGTAAGAGATGGGAATACCAGACCACCTGACCTGCCTCTTGAGAAACCTATATAGGTCAGGAAGCAACAGTTAGAACTGGACATGGAACAACAAACTGTTTCCAAATAGGAAAAGGAGTACGTCAGGGCTGTATATTGTCACCCTGCTTATTTAACTTACATGCAGAGTACATCATGAGAAACGCTGGACTGGAAGAAGCACAAGCTGGAACCAGGATTGCTGGGAGAAATATCAGTAACCTCATATATGCAGATGACACCACCCTTATGGCAGAAAGTGAAGAGGAACTAAAAAGCCTCTTGATGAAAGTGAAAGAGGAGAGTGAAAAGGTTGGCTTAAAGCTCAACATTCAGAAAATGAAGATCATGGCATCCGGTCCCATCACTTCATGGGAAGTAGATGGGGAAACAGTGGAAGCAGTGTCAGACTTTATTTTTTTGGACTCCAAAATCACTGCAGGTGGTGACTGCAGCCATGAAATTAAAAGATGCTTACTCCTTGGAAGGAAAGTTATGACCAACCTGAAGTGAAGTGAAGTCGCTCAGTGGAGCCCTTGGACTGTAGCCCACCAGGCTCCTCCGTCCATGGGATTTTCCAGGCAAGAATACTGGAGTGGGTTGCCATTTCCTTCTCTAACCTAGACAGCATATTAAAAAGTAAGTCTCTGACCTTACTTTGCCAACAAAGGTCCGTCTAGTCAAGGCTATGGTTTTTACAGTGGTCATGTATGGATGTGAGAATTGGACTGTGAAGAAAGCTGAGCGCCGAAGAATTGATGCTTTTAAAGTGTGGTGTTGGAGAAGACTCCTGAGAGTTCCTTGGACTGCAAGGAGATCCAACCAGTCCATGCTAAAGGAGATCAGTCCTGGGTGTTCATTGGAAAGACTGCTGCTGAAGCTGAAACTCCCAATACTTTGTCCACCTCACATGAAGAGTTGGCTCATTGGAAAAGACCCTGCTGCTGGGAGGGATTGCGGGCAGGAGGAGAAGGGGACAACAGAGGATGAGATGGCTGGATGCCATCACCAACTCGATGGACTTGAGTTTGGGTGAACTCCGGGAGTTGGTGATGGACAGGGAGGCCTGGTGTGCTGCGATTCATGGGGTTGCAAAGAGTCGGACATGACTGAGCAACTGAACTGAACTGAACTGAACTGAATGACTAAGGATCATTAGTCATTAATGACTTAACTATTGACTTGGATTATCTTATCAAGTGCTTCTTGGCATTTGTATATCTTCTTTGGAGAAATGTCTGTCCAAGGACTTTCCTCATTTTTAAACTGGATTGTTGTTATTGTTGAGTTGTAGGAGTTCTTTATATATTATGGATGTTAATCCCTCATGATATATGATTAGCAAGTATTTTCTCCCATTCTGTGGGTTGTTTCACTCTCTTAATAACTGTCCCTTGGTGTACAAAGTTTTTAATTGTGATGAAGTCCAATTCATCTTTGTTTTTTCTTTTGTTACCTTTGCTTTTGGCATCATATCCAAGTAATCATTGCCAAATTTAATGTCATGAAGTTTTCCCTGTTTTAGCTCTTATGTTTAGGTCTTTGGTGCATTTTGAACTAACCTTTGTGTACGGTGTAAGGCTCTTTCGTATGTGGGCATTTAGTTTTCCCAGCACCATTGTTGGAAGGACTGCTGTTTTTTCTTTGTTGAATGGTCTCGGGGCCCTTGTGAAAAACCAGTTGTATAGATGAGGGTTTATCGCTGGGCTCTCTGCTCTGTCCATCCATCTGTATATCTGTCTTCGTTTCCTATCAGTTTTTCAGCACACTGTTTTGTTTACTGCAGCTGTGTAGTAGGTTTTGAAATCAGAAGTTTGAGTCCTTCAGATTTGTTCTTCTTTTTCAAGATTGTTTTGGCTTTGGAGTCCCTGAAGATTCCATATGAACTTCAGAATAGGCTTTTATTTTTGCAGAAAATGGCAGTGGGATTGTTATAGGGATTGCACTGAAGTCTGTAGGTTGCTTTGTGTAGAATCAGTATCGCAACACTATTCTTTCAATCCATGAACTGCAGTGTCTTTTATAAATGTGTTGTCTTTAATTTTTGTCACTTAAGGTTTACAGTTTTCAATGTATAAGTTTTTCACATCCTTGGTTAAATTTATTCCTAATTATTTTATCCTTTTTGATGTTGTTATATACTTGAAACTGTTTTCATAGTTTCCTTTTTGGATTGTTCATTGCTAGTGTATAGAAATGGAACTAATTTTTTTTTAATGTTGATATTATATCCTGCACTTTGCTGAATTCATCTATTAGCTGTCTCAGTCTTCTGTGAATCCTCAGGATTTTCTACATATAAGATCATTTTCTTTGCAAACAGAATTTTATATCTTTCTCTCTAGTTAGGATACCTTTTATATATATATATATTTTTAAATAAAGCTTAGTTGATTTACTTTAGTTTCTGGTGTACAGCAAAGTGGTTGTTACATATATATGTTCTTTTTCATTTCCTTTTCATTATAGTTTACTATAAGATATTGAATATAGTTCTCTGTGCTATACAATAGGATCTTGTTATTTATCTGTTTGTAACTGCCAATCCCAGGCTCTTAATTTATTCCCCCTTCCACTTTCTTGCCTAGTTGTTCTGGCTAGAAATTCCAATGTTCTATTTAATAGAGGTGGTGAAAATGGGCATCCTTGTCTTGTTTCTTCATCTCAGGGGAAAGGCTTTCAGTGTTTCACAATTGAGTGTGACGTTAGCTGTGCACTTTTTAGATACTGGTTTTATCACATTAAGTTTTCTTCTTAGTTTGAGTGTTGAGTTTTGTCATGTGCTGTCTCTGAATCAATTGAGATGATTGTGTGGTAGTTTTCTTTCATTCTATTGATGTGGCATTTTGAAGTGAAGTGAAGTGAAGTTGCTCAGTAGTGTCCATGGAATTCTCCAGGCCAGAATACTGGAGTGGGTAGCCTTTCCCTTCTCCAGGAGATCTTCCCAACCCAGGGATCGAACCCAGGTCTCCCACATTGCAGGCGGATTCTTTATTAGCTGAGCCATAAGGAAAGCCCAAGAATACTGGAGTGGGTAGCCTATGCCTTCTCCAGAGGATCTTCCTGACCCAGGAATTGAACCGGGGTCTCCTGCATTGCAGGTGGATTCTTTACCAACTGAGCTATTGATGTGGTGTATTACATTGACTGATTTTCATATGTTGAACCCCCCTCATTCCAGAAATAAATCCTACTTGATGGTCATGGTGTCCCTTGGGATTTTGAAGGTTCTTTTGGGAAACTTTATAATAGCTCTTTATAGAATAGTGTAATGTGTGTAAGGCAACACCTTCATAAACCTTGAGACATTTGATACAGACACTTCTCTCAGTCTATTGCTCTTTTAGTTTTGTTACTTTTGTATATTACAGAAGGTTTTAATGTTTTTGAACCTGTCCTTTTTCCTTATTGTTTTTGTTACTATATAGCTGAAAAGTTACGCTTTCATACAGGATAATTTTTCTATTTTATTTTTTGTTTTTTCCATTATGTTCTGAAATATTTCTCTTCCAGTAGTTTGGGGTTTGGTTTAGTTTAGTGCATGTGGAAAGTGGGGATTTATTTTCAGGTTTGAGATTTCCCATCTTATATAGTGTAGTGAGTGGTTGAGAACCTGGACTGAGGAGCCAGAGAGCCTGTGTTTCAGTCATGGCTGCACCACTTACTAGCTACGGGACCTCGAGCACTTAACTCTGGGCTTAGTTTCCTCATTTGTAAAATGTGGATAAGAATATATCTACCTCATTTTTAAAAAAAAAAAAACAAGAGAAAAACTTGGCCGAGGGCCTGACATGTCGTCAATGCTAGTGAGTGTTAACTGGTATTGTTACCCCAACCTTATTATCACCCTGCTTATTTATAGAAGTCTTCTCCGTATTTAGAGTTTTATGGTCTATTTTTGATTTCTGTATTCTGTTTCATCAGTACTTTTATTGGTACCACATGGCATTGTTGTTGCTTGTTCTTTTCATGCTATTCTTTTTTCCCTCCCACTGTGGAACATTTATTTTTGTTCTGCAATAATAGACATGATTAAAACCAGTGCAGAGAAGTACTGAGTTTATTGGGTAAGAAGTGTTATCTTGCTCTTTACAAGTTCTCCAGAAAGATTTTTGAATCATTTTTGTCAAGTTTCAGAAACTAATCCTGTGTGAATTTTAGGGTAAAGTATCTACGTTAATTTGGGGAAAAAAACCGTTTTTGCTGGATGTCTGCCTGTCACTGATAAAATCCACAACTTTAAACAAAACAAACTAATAATAATGTTACAGTAAGAAAACCTGGCTGACTGATAACTGAGGGAGAAATTGAAATAGTTATTAAAAGAACTGCCTGTTCCCCCAGAAGATAACAGAATTGGATGAATTTAGTCATACGTTCTTCCAAGGATCAGATAATCCTCATATTGCATAACTGTCAAAAGGGTAGAAAAATTTCCTCTCAGAGGCAAGAGGATTCTGTTTCCTAAACCTGTTCATGTCTGTCTCCTCCACGCCACTGCGAGACCCTCTAGGGCAGCGAGTCTGTCTTGCCCAGCACCTCTTGGAGGTGCTTGGTTAATCTGAACTGAAAGTGCCTCAGCAAGGAAGGACAGCTTGCAGACCCGCCTCAGCTGTAAACATCGAGGTGCCGGTGATGGGTCATTTCTGTTGTACACAGATGGGCCAGACCTCTGAGGACTGTGAGTTAACACTTAGGCTTTAGGCCTTGAGAGAGAAGGGGAGAAATTGGAGAAGGGGGTGGTATACCTCAGTATACAGAATTTTTTGAGCACGTTGTCTGAAAACGGAATGAACTGCCTCATCTCAGTGTATTTTTATTATTGGACAGGTTTCACCAGAGGCCCAGGTGGTCTTGTAAGGGAGAGTTATATACCCCATAATAGACTGGGTTGCATTCAGTTTATTTCTCATTCCTTGTCTCCTGCTCCTTTCCTCTAACTTTTGAACATATTAAAAAAAATGCATATTAAAGCAGAGTTGACAGTGTTTGGCAGCTTAACATGAAGGGTAGAGAGATGGAGAGATGAAGATAAAGTGGATGATTTGTAAGTGCGCCTTAGGACGGTGCTTTTCAAGACTGAAAGCCCAGTGGAAAACCATTCTGCAGGTGGATGGGTAAGTTCAGTTTTAGACAGTTCACATAGTATTGGAGTTTCAGCTTTAGCATCAGTGAGCATAAGAGCCCTGGGAAGTCTCGTGTGGTGGTTTTACATTTGTTGAATGTCTGTCATCTATCAGGCGGGGACATAAATTGAATCACCTTAAGTTTTCAGTGACCCATGTAGAAAGGCGCTGATGTGGTCTGAATTGGAAATCTCTCTGAAATTGATACAGATGTAATACTGCAGATGCTTGTCCCGAGCTAGCTGTTTTCTGTCTTCCTTGGTGGGGTGTAGAGTGTTGCGGTTGCCTCTGCCACTTCTGTTTTGTTATTGGTGTGTGGTTCGGTGGATTCTTCCTGTGGCCATCTGTGCGCTCGTCACAGTGCGGGGCTGCTGAATGGGACAGTGAGCTCTGTGCCCTTCTCCACAGCTGTTTCCTATAGTGAAGACTGGAAAACAATGACCTCATGATTTCCACAAAAAAACCTTTTATATATAGTCATGGAAAAGAAACCATTCAAAACGGAGTAATTTAAAGTTCTGTCCTCTGTAGCTTTTTCCTTCAAAATGATTCTTGTTTGTTCTGCTAATTAGTTGTTCATTGGCTGTTCCTCAAATGACCTTTTATGTTTCACAAACAATGTTTGCAGTGGAGCACATCGGGATATCTTGTTTTTTTGTTTGATTGTGATCTTTCTCTGTTTAGAAACCATTGTTTTATGCCACGAATTGTGGCAGTTCCTAGAGGAACTGGCCAGTCACCCGACATCTGTTGCTTCTTCCCTCCAGTTGTTGAGCTTGGATGGTAGCAAGCAGTGTGTCCACAAACAAACAGTTCACGCTTCAGAAGACTGCGTAGGACTGGTCAGGAAATGCCCTTATTGCTATTCCATTTAAAACATTAGGATACAGGGCTTCAGTGCTAGTAAGTAGCAGAGCCAGGACTCAAGTCTTGGGTGGTTTTTATGAAGTTAAAGGAAAAGATGTAAAGTAAGTATTGTAAGTATTCCAGAAGTAGAAGGTGCTCATTCCAAGTCTGTGGACACCCAAATTACCCTTTCCCATTTCTAAAGTCTGTCCTGTTGACAGTTTTTATTGCTGCCAGATTAATCTTTAAGGTTATCTTTAATTACATTATTTCTGTTTTCAAAAGTTGCCTTTAGTTTTTCTTTTGTATACAAAATGTATAAGTTTCTTAGCTTTGCATTTAAACTTTTTTTCACCAGCCCAAGGTGAGAGAAGTACAAAATTTTCCAAGAAAAAGGCATACCAGGCGCATAAAAAAATTTGTTATAAAGTTTCTAATGCTTACTTTGAATTCTGCACCTGTCTGTGGACCACACTTTGAAGAGCACTGCTGTGCAGCTTCTCAGGGTCTGATTTTGTTTGTTTATTCCTTTAGTTTCAGTGAAAATATAGTCTATGCTTTTCATGTAAAACGGTAGTTAGATCTAGAGGCTTATTTTTTTCTGGTAAAGCTAGTTTCTGAAAAGTGTTATGTTAATTTTGACTTTAAGAGCAAGGCAAAGCTGTCTGGTTCTCAGGAATTTAAGAAACTGAGCCTCACAAAACCAAAAAAAAATAAAAAAGAAAAAGAGAAAAAAGAAAAATGTTGCTCAGTAGACATGCAGTTATGTTATCAGCTCCATCAGGAAGCCTGTCCTATCTGGTTGTGTCCCTCTCAAAGTTAGCAGTCACTGATGGTTGGTCCTTGGTCCATTCGTTCATTAAGGGTTGAAAAATGGCAGTTTTAATTTTAACATGTCTCTGGAATACTTCTGTAGAGACTCTTGCCCTTGTCAGTGGTTTGGTTACTTCAAAGTAACTTTTGAGAAGAAAGACAAGATAAATATTTGGTGGGTTTTCCCCCCTTATTTTCTAGTTTTCAAAATAATTAGTGGGTTTTTTGTTGTTGTTGTAACTGTGTGGAGTTAGATACATGTTTGAAAGGTGTGTATAGTCAAAGCTATGGTTTTTCCAGTAGTCATGTACAGATGTGAGAGTTGGACCATAAAGAAAGCTGAGTGCCAGAAGAATTGATGCTTTTGAACTGTGGTGTTGGAGACTCTTGAGAGTCCCTTGGATGGCAAGGAGATGAAACTAGTCCATCCTAAAGGAGATCAGTCCTGAATATTCATTGGAAGGACTGATATTGAAGCTGAAGCTCCAATACTTCCGATGAGGTGGCCCAAGTATTGGAGTTTCAGCTTTAGCATCAGTCCTTCCAAAGAACACCCAGGACTGATCTCCTTTAGGATGGACTGGTTGGATCTCCTTGTAGTCCAAGGGACTCTCAAGAGTCTTCTCCAACACCACAGTTCGAAAGCATCAATTCTTCGGCCATCTGATGCGAAGGGCTGACTCATTGGAAAAGACTCTGAGGCTGGGAAAGACTGGCAGGAGGAGATGGGGACGACAGAGGATGAGATGGTTGGATGGCGTCACTGAGTCGATGGACATGAGTTTGAGCAAGCTCCAGGAGTTGTGGATGGATAGGGAAGCTGGAGTGCTGCAGTCCATGGGGGTCACAAAGAGTTGGATACAGCTGAGCAACTGAACTGGACTGAGTCAGTTATTAACCTTATTATGCCCAACTTGTCCTGTTTTTGGCCATTGGGATAAGTTGCCTACCGAGTCCTTTTGGCACTATACTAGTAGTCTGTGATGTCAACCCAAAATACAGGAAGTTAAGATTTTCCAGGCTTATCTTATATGTTTCCTGCTCCAGATGTGGAATCAGTCATTTCTTTAAGGAGACTTAGTTCCTTTTGGTAGCAGATGGTTCTGAGAGGCCACAGTCGAGGCCATAGGGGTCTACCTGGTTTCCTGGGTCTCAGTAGACAGAGTGAGGAAACGTGTGATTTATAAGTCAAGAATTCATATTGATAATTTCATTCTTGATAAAAGTGAAAGAAGAGAGTGAAAAAGTTGGTTTAAAGCTCAGCATTCAGAAAACTTAGATCATGGCATCTGGCCCCATCACTTCATGGGAAATAGATGGGGAAACAGTGGAAACAGTGTCAGACTATTTTTTGGAGCTCCAAAATCACTGCAGATGGTGACTGCAGCCATGAAATTAAAAGACGTTTACTCCTTGGAAGGAAAGTTATGACCAACCTAGATAGCATATTAAAAAGCAGAGATATTATTTTACCAACAAAGGTCTGTCTAGTCAAAGCTATGGTTTTTCCAGTAGTCATGTATGGATGTGGGAGTTGGACTGTGAAGAAAGCTGAGTGCCAAAGAATTGATGCTTTTGAAGTGTAGTGTTGTAGAAGGCTCTTTGAGAGTCCCTTGGACTGCAAGGAGATCCAACCAGTCCATTCTAAAGGAGATCAGTCCTGGGATTTCTTTGGAAGGACTGATGCTGAGGCTGAAACTCCAATACTTTGGCCACCTCATGTGAAGAGCTGACTCACTGGAAAAAACCCTACTGCTGGGAGGGATTGGGGGCAGGAGGAGAAGGGGATGACAGAGGATGAGATGGCTGGATGGCATCACCGACTCAGTGCACATGAGTTGGGTGAACTCTGGGAGATGGTGATGGACAGGGAGGCCTGGCGTGCTGCGATTCATGGGGTCGCAAAGAGTCAGACACGACTGAGCAACTGAACTGAACTGAACTGAATTTCATTCAGGAATTCAGGGTTTTTATTTAACCTCATTGATCGTATGTCTATATTTCTCCTAAGCTGAAAATCGTATTCTTAACCCTAGTGTAAATTCTTGTTTACATTATCTCACAATGCATTTATAGTCTCATCACAATAATCTCAATATTAGCACCAAACAGGATGAATATTTAAAAGTTTAATTTTTGTCCCTAGGATATGTCCTACTAGGACTGTGCAGTCATATTTTTGTTTTAAAGTTTCTTGGAATAGTTCTCAAGTGTGACTTAGTCACCAATGTGATATATACATTCATTTGTTCTTTCTGCTTTTGGTTTTGAGGAATTGTTTTTTAGAATTTAGTTTTGTTGTGTAATTATATAAAAAATAAAATTCATTTGCCTGAGTCAGATATACAAAACAAGATCTGTTCAAAGAAGTCTAGTTTCTTTTTTTTTTCATTTCTTTTTTTTTTAATTTTATTTTATTTTTAAACTTTACAATATTGTATTAGTTTTGCCAAATATCAAAGAAGTCTAGTTTCTGATGACTGTATTCTATTCTCTTCCTCTGTAAATTTTATGATTTATTCTTTCAGTGTTTTAGTAGAAGCAAATATGTGTATTCATAATCTCTCTGACTTAAATAAATGTTAACACACATACATACATGATTTTCTTTATCTTGTTTTCTTCTTGTAGGTAACATGGGTGCTTAGCAGTTGCCCTGCATAGCGGGTTATTTTGTGTACTCCTAACAGTGTAAGGTGGATATACATATTTTTTTTTCTGTTTTGTGGATGAAGAAACAGGCGTTTCTCCAGACCTTTCATCCTCTAATTCTCGTTATTCCCATAGTGTCAGGTGCTGTCCTTCATGTGTATATTCATGAGCGAGTGAATGAGCAGGGGACTCACTTTTGTATCTTCTCTGCTTTGAGCAATAATGGGAGCAGAGAAAGGACTGTTTTTAAACTGTAGGAAAGGAAATTCAGCCTTTTCTTTGAGGTCAATAGCTCTCTATAACTGGATAAGAACACATTGGTAGAAAGAACCTTTTTCCTGATTAGAGGTGGTCCCAGCATATTATAATGATATGTTTACTTGAAACATTATTTAATGTTACCCTAAAATAAGAGTTCCTTTTTGACAGTGCAGTGACAGCTTGGTAATTGTCCCTCATTTTAGAGTCTTTTATGAAAGTTATAATAAAGTAGGATAGCTAAAGAAAATGCCTTTAAAAGCAACAGCTCATGGGAAATAGCTACTAGTTAATGATTTCAGGATTTTAATAGTGACAGGAAGGAAGGAGGGTAGCCTCATTTCCCTGCAGGCAGGAGAGATCGAGGAGCATTGGCAGCTTTTTATCTCATATCCAGCAGGAGGAAGGGTTAGCTGAGTTAGAGACCTGTTGGTCGCTGCCCTTTGAGCCTTTATTGTGACGTCAGGCAGCTGGTTAGGCTGTAGTTACCGCCCCACCCGCTTTCTGACGTCTCTCTCCGGCTTCAGTGTCCGAGGTCAGTGCTGGGAGGAGGGTAAGGGCAGCCAGGGTACAGGTCTGCTTCTTTCTTTTTTTTCAGTTTTCCAACCAGGGATCAAACCTGTACTCCCTGCATTGGAAGCACGAAGTCTTAACCACTGGATTGCCAGGGAGGTCCCTACTCCTTTCCTTTAGAAAAATCTATGAACCCATGGATTTTGAGTTTAGTCAGAATCCTGGTATGGTTGAGATGTTGGGGTAAGCACTGAGCCTCAGCTTCCTTATTTTCCTTTTTGTTGCCATGTGATCGTATCAGTCTCACAGACTGTGGTGTTTAACAACCTTTGGTTCCTTTACACCTGAGTGATGGAAACACTTTAGCAGGAAAACCCCACCAACCCAGCTTGTGAAAGCAAGCCTCAGTTCACTTCAGTCGCTCAGTCATGTCCGACTCTTTGCGACCCCTTGAATTGCAGCACGCCAGGCCTCCCTGTCCATCACCAACTCCCGGAGTTCACTCAGACTCAAGTCCATCGAGTCGGTGATGCCATCCAGCCATCTCATCCTCTGTCGTCCCCTTCTCCTCCTGCCCCTAGTCCCTCCCAGCATCAGAGTCTTTTCCAGTGAGTCAACTCTTCACATGAGGTGGCCAAAGTACTGGAGTTTCAGCTTTAGCATCATTCCTTCCAAAGAAATCCCAGGGCTGATCTCCTTCAGAATGGACTGGTTGGGTCTCCTTGCAGTCAAGGGACTCTCAAGAGTCTTCTCCAACACCACAGTTCCAAAGCATCAATTCTTTGGCGCTCAGCCGTCTTCACAGTCCAACTCTCGCATCCATACATGACCACTGGAAAAACCATAGCCTTGACTAGACAAACCTTTGTTGGCAAAGTAATGTCTCTGCTTTTCAATATGCTGTCTAGGTTGGTCATAACTTTCCTTCCAAGGAGTAAGCATCTTTTAATTTCATGGCTGCAGTCACCATCTGCAGTGATTTTGGAGCTCCAAAAAATAAAGTCTGACACTGTTTCCACTGTTTCCCCATCTATTTCCCATGAAGTGATGGGACCAGATGCCATGATCTTCATTTTCTGAATGTTGAGCTTTAAGCCAGCTTTTTCACTCTCCATTTTCACTTTCATCAAGAGGCTTTTTAGTTCCTCTTCACTTTCTGCCATAAGGGTGTTGTTATCTGCATATTTGAGGTTATTGATATTTCTCCCGGCAATCTTGATTCCAGCTTGTGTTTTTTCCAGTCCAGCATTTCTCATGATGTACTCTGCATATAAGTTAAATAAGCAGGGTGACAATATACAGCCTTGACATACTCCTTTTCCTATTTGGAACCAGTCTGTTGTTCCATGTCCAGTTCTAACTGTTGCTTCCATGGGAAAGGGAGCTTGGTAGGAAGAAGATGTTGATGCTTTCCAACTGTGGTCTGGAGAAGACTTCTTGAGAGTCCCTTGGATAGCAAGGAGATCAAATCAGTGAATCCTAAAGGAAATCAACCCTGATCATTCCGCTGGCATACTTTGGCCACCTGATGTGAGGAGCCAACTCAGTAGAAAAAACCCGGATGCTGGGAAAGATTGACGGCATAATGAGAAGGGGATGACAGAAGATGAGATGGTTGGATGGCGTCACTGATTCAAAGGACATGAGTTTGAGCAAACTCCAGGAGATAGTGAAGGACAGGGAAGCCTGGTGTGCTGTAGTCCATGGGGTCGCAAAGAGTCAGACACAACTGAGTGACTGAACAACAACAAGGAAGAAGATGTGGAGACTTCTTCAAAAGGCCACTATAGTTAAGTGCTGAGGAAAAATAAATGTGTTCCACATAAAATTTTCTCTGGGTCTGGCCTTGTGACTCTGATTGTTTTGAGCTCACCTTTGATGATGTGTGCTGACCTCTTGAATTGTGGGTCGTTTTTGAAGGCGTGATATTTAAATCTCCAGTGTAACAATGCTGGATGATTCGCTGAAGTGTCTGTTCCCCAGAGGGACTCTCTCTGTGTGATATATTCTGCAACATTTTGTTGTCACCCTATGATCTTTTTTGAGTAACAGTAATAACCCATTCATCTGACTTTTTGAGGGAATAAGTGTTTTATGTAGGTTATTTCCTGGATAATTATTTAAATATCAAGTCTTTAAAAGGTTAAGTTTTCCCTTTTTGATAAATGGCTTGATAGCATATTTTACATACTCACTTTTTCAGGGAGGGAGTCCTGGACATAGTTTACTCTCTGGTGATTTAGAGTATTATGACTTCATCTGTTGCACTCTTCTGTAACATGGAGATATCTTTGGGGACAGTGAGACTGTGCAGGAATTGATAAATGGTCCAGAATTGCTTAGATTGTTTGAATTCTTTCTTCTGCTTTTGGTAATACTCCTTCTTGCTCTCTCTCATCCTCTGTCACGGTCCTTCCTTAGTTTTCTCTTGCTTTATCCGGTTTTACTTTATCCTGGGCATCTGTACATTCCCCTTCCTCATTCCTGTGTCTTGCAGTTTCTAATCTGCTTTTAGTTAACTAACCAGATAAATAGAATGGACTCAAGTAACACTAAATATTCTGCATTAGGGCCTGGGATCTGGCTAAATTAAGAAATCTTAGTATTTCCTTTTTGAAGTCATTAAAAAAAAAACCTTTTTAGTGAAGTATGGCATACATACGGAAAAATGCATAACATCATTAGTGTACAACTCAATGAATATTAAATTCTAAAGTGATATTGAAAGACAGAAATGGTATGGACCTAACAGAAGCAGAAGATATTAAGAGGTGGCAAGAATACATAGAAGAACTATACAAAAAAGATCTTAATGACTCAGATAACCACAATGGTGTGATCACTGCCCTAGAGCCAGACATCCTGGAGTACGAAGTCAAGTGGGCCTTAGGAAGCATCTCTATGGAAAAAGCTAGTGGAGGTGATGAAATTCCAGCTGAACTATTTCAAATCCTAAAAGATGATGCTGTGATGGTGCTGCACTCAGTATGGCAGCAAATTTGGAAAACTCAGCAGTGGCTACACGACTGGAAAAGGTCAGTTTTCATTCCAATCCCAAAGAAAGGCAATGCCAAACAATGTTCAGACTACCACACAATTGCCCTTATTTCACACACTAACAAAGTAATGCTGAAAATACACCAAGCTAGGATTCAACAGTATGTGAACTGAGAACTTCCAGATGTTCAAACTGGATCTAGAAAAGGCAGAGGAACCAGAGATCAAATTGCCAGCATCCATTGGATCATCGAAAAAGCAAAAGAGTTCCAGAAAAACATCTACTTCATTGACTACGCTAAAGCTTTTGACCATGTGGATCACAACAAACTGGAAAATTCTTCAAGAGATGGGAATACAAGACCACCTTACCTGCCTCCTGAGAAATCTGTATGCAGGCCAAGAAACAACAGTTAGAACCAGACGTGGAACAGCGGACTGGTTCCAAATTGGGAAAGGAGGATGTCAAGGTTGTATATTGTTACCTTGCTTATTTAACTTATATGCAGAGTACATCTTTTGAAATGCCAGGCTGGATGAAGCACAAGCTGGAATCAAGATTGCCAGGAGAAATGTCAATAACCTCAGATATGCAGATGATACCACCCTTATGGCAGAAAGCGAAGAGGAACTAAAGGGCATCTTGATGAAACTGAAAGAGGAGAATGAAAAAGCTGGCTTAAAACTCAGCATACAAAAAATGAAGATCATGGCATCTGGTTCCATCACTTCATGGCAGTTAAATGGGGAAACAGTGGAAACAGTGAGAGACTTTATTTTCTTAGGCTCCAAAATCACTGCAGATGGTGATTGCAGCCGTGAAATTAAAAGACGCTTACTCCTTGGAAGAGAAGTTATGACCAACCTAGACAGCATATTAAAAAACAGACACATTACCTTATCGACCAAGGTCCATCTAGTCAAAGCTATGGTTTTTCCAGTAGTCATGTATGGATGTGAGAGTTGGACCATAAAGCTGAGCGCCAAAGAATTGATGCTTTTGACCTGTGGTGTTGGAGAAGACTCGAGGGTCCCTTGGACTGCAGGGAGATCAAACCAGTCAATCCTAAAGGAAATCAGTCCTGAATATTCTTTGGAAGGACTAATGTTGAAGCTGAAGCTCCTATACTTTGGCCACCTGATGTGAACAGCTGACTCGTTTGACAAGACCCTGATGCTGGGAAAGACTGAAGGCAGGAGGAGAAGGGGATGACAGAGGATGAGATGGTTGGATGGCATCACCGACTGGATGGACATGAGTTTGAGCAAGTTCTGGAAGTTGGTGATGGACAGGGAAGCCTGGCGTGCTGTGGTCCATGGGGTCACAAAGAGTTGGACCCGACTGAACTGACTGAACTGAAAGTGATATTATCAACCAGATCAAGAAATGGGTTGTCACTAGCTGTCCAGAAGCTCCCGTTTTTGGCCCCTCCCAAAACCTATCCCCTCCCTCTTCCCCAAAGGTAACCACTTTCCTGGCTTCTAACATCATTGATTAGTTTTGCCTGATTTTGAATTTTACTATAAGTGAAATAAAAATATGTTTTTATTAAAGACACTTCACTGAGATATAATTTATATACTGTGTACTTGCCCATAAAGTGTAGATAGAATTCAGTGATTTTGAATATATTCACTGAGTTGTGCATCTAGCATCTCAATTTTAGAGGAGATTTTTATTATCCCCAAAGAAACCCCATATCGATTAGCAGTCATTGTTCATTGCCCCCAACCTCCCAGTGCTAAATGTTCACTAATCTGGTTTTCCTATTCTGAACATTTCATAGAAATGGAATCATTCAACACATGGCCCTTATATTTGACTTCTCTCACCTAACCTGATGCTTTTCAAAGTTATGTTGTACCATGAATCGTAACTTCATTCGCTATGATGGCTGAAAAATACTCCATTATATGAATACACTATGTTCTGTTTATGACACTTGTTGATTGACATTTAGATTGTCTGTTCTCTTTGACTATTAATGAGTAATGAGGCTGTGGTAAAGAATCCACCTGCCAGTGCAGGAGACACAAGAGACTCGAGTTCAACCCCTGGGTCAGGAAGATCCCGTGAAGTAAGAAATGGCAACGTACTGCAGTATTCTTGCCTGGAAAAGCCCATGGACAGAGGAGCCTGGTGGGCTACAGTCCATGGGGTTACAGAGAGTTGGACAAAACTGAGCGACTGAGTGCACACACACACAAATACTTAACTACAAATTTTTGTGTGGAAATATGTTTTCATTTCTCTTGGATGTATACCTGGGAATAAAATTTCAGGGTCATATGGCAACTCCAAGTTTAACTTTTTGAGCACCTACCCAACTGTTTCCACAGCATCTGCACCATTTTACATTCCCACCATCCCTTGTGTAAGGGTTCCAACTTCTCTACATCCTCGTCAATATTTGTTATTGTCTGTCTTCTAGTATAGCTATCTTAGTGGGTGTGAAGTGGTATCTCACGTGGCTTTTATTTGCAGTAGGGAGTCTTTTGTGTCTGGTTTCTTTCGCCAGAATTCATTATGAGTAACCTCTCTTCTGGTAAGTGTAATATCTAAAATATTGTAGAAAACTTGGAAAATATGTAACAGTTGAAAAAGGAAAATTGAAAATGTGTACAAGTTGTTTAGCATATAACTTTTTTCCCCCTTTTTTATGTGTTTTAACGTAATTGAGATCAAACTATAATTTTGCACTGTGTGATTGTCTTCATATAGTATTATGTGAGTCATTTTTTTTAAACAACTCTTTAGATGAAGGTTCTAGTACCTATTTTTGGATTGTTTCTGGTTGCAGCAAACGTATTTTTAACATAAATTTTTGTTTTCACTTTTTTTTCAGGACATTTAGAAGTGAAATTCCTGTCAGGGATTATCTATGTTGAAGGTTCTTAAATCATGTTGTCCCTTCATTTTTGGAAGGGTTGTGCCATTAGCAGTGTGAGAATGTCTGTCGTACCCCACTTTTGCAGGAAAGAAATCCTGAAGTTGATAAGTGGGAAAGAGCATTGTATTGTTTTAATTTGCATTTCTTCATTGATAGTGAAGGTCACACAGCTTCATCTGTTCTTTAAAGTGGGAGGACGCCTATATGAGAGTGACACTGAGAGAATTTAGGGAATTACCCGGTTTGAATTTCACAGACTTCTTTTGTTTGCTCTGTGTCTTCACATACTCTTTGAGTTAGCTTTCCTGTTCTACAGGTAGATGAACGAGTCCTGTACCGACTGTGCGTGCGTGCATGTGTGCTGAGTCCCTTCAGTCACGTCTGACTGTCTGCGACCCCATCCACTGTAGCCTGCCAGGCTCCTCTGTCTGTGGGATTCTCCAGGAAAGCATACTGAAGTGGGTTGCCATGCCCTCCTCCAGGGGAATCTTCTCGACCCAGGAATCAACCCTTGTCTCTGGCATCTCCTGCATTGGCAGGCGGGGACGCCTCCCTGTACTGACTAGCATTGGCTGAAATTGGGGCATGTCAGACCAGGTCTAGACTGGAAAGGTTCTAGCACTTTCCCCGGGAAAGCACAGAGCCCGAATAAGCTGGAGGCTGCCCCTGTGGTGGTTGTGTGCTGCCTGCTTCCCGAAGTGAGGTTGAAGGAACCCGCGGAGGCTGGCCAGATCTGGAGGCTACAGCCGTGTGTGGCTTCCTAGTCAGCCTGGCTTAGCTGTCAGGCGTGCACAGTGCTGGGCGTGGAGGAGAGTGATATGGCAGGTCCGTGACTTGAAAGCCTCTTTAGCCAGTTAAAATTTATTTGGAGTGCTCTAGGTTTATGGCAATATGAATGTGTAATTCATAGTGAAATTTACTGGGTCTCTGCTTATGAATAACATCTCTTGATTACTAGTAATTGATGTTTTAGTTATCAAAATGCAATCAGAATATTGATTCAAAGCAAGATTATTTCCAGAATAGTTTGAATCCCTTTATAAAATTGTCTGTTTGGTGAAAAACATTTGAGATCTGATTATCATCAAATACCAACATATTCAAAACCAAGAGGACGTATACTTTGCTAGTGAACACACACACTGATTATGGAGGAAGTTTATTTGGCCTTGGAGTAGTTCAGGGCCGCGTGCCTCCCCCACTCTTGTCTTTCCCACACTATTCCACCTCCAATTACGTGTAGGTCTCTTTGTTGTTGTTGTTCAGTCACTAAGTCATATCCGATGCTCGTGACCCCATGAACCATATGGCATACCAGGCAAGAATACTGGAGTGTTCAAGAATACTTCTCTGTTCATGGGGATTTCCAGGCAAGAATACTAGAGTGGGTTGCCAGTTCCTTCTCCAGGGGATCTTCCTGGATCAGGGATCGAACCCCTGTCTCCTGCATTGACAGGTGGATTCCTCACCACTGAGCCACTAGGGAAACCCATAGGTCTCTTTACTTCCACCCCAAAGGGGAGTGACACTCGGTTGAGAACATCACTGGCCTCTGTGAAGGTGAGCAGGGCCATGCGCTGAGTTCGTAAGCCAAGCCCCTGTTGCCTCCTTGTCTTCCCACCACTTCATCAGGAAGCTGCGGCTGCTGCTCTTTTTTTCTCTTCCTAGAGCTGAGCTTTCACCTCCCACCCGGCAAGCCGCAAGCCGGGAGGCCTAAAAAGGCCCCTGGTGGGTGGCTGGAGGCATAAATTCTTTTTTTTCCTCTCTCTTTCCCTCATTTTTCCTTGGTCCTGGTTGCTTTTACCCCCACTGGTAAGATCCAAAGGTTGATTTTGGTTTTGGGTTTATGATTAATAAGGCAGGAAACTTTAATTTAAAACTCCCAAGATCTGTCTAGCCAAGAAGAAAATTCTTAGCATAGTGCAGCCTGACTGTCAGGGATTTGGGGCCAAAACCTCAGCTAGATGTAAGGTCTGTGTTTGTTTTGTTGTTGGTGTGTTTTTTTTTTTCTTGCCAGCCCTTTCTGTGAATGAGAGTTGGTTCCTTGGCCAAAATACTAGGGTGTACTAAGATCACCCTGTGTACCACTTGGTTATTGTTATCAACAAATTCATTTAGAAAATGTGGAAAGCAGTGAAATATGTAAAGGAAAAATCATTCCAAACTTGCTCCTTTATATTTACAAGGATAAAAAGCTAAAAGGTCTTTAAAAAATGTTTTTTCAGAGTTTGAAATCAAACTCATGTAGTTTTGTATCTTCTTTCCACTTAATTTTATTATATATTTACATTTTTGTATTTTCTAAAACTTTGAAACGTTTGTAATGTTCTGCGGGAGAAATATATAGTAACTTCTTGGATATTTAGATGGCTTTTCCAGTTTCTGTTTTGAGTGCATTGATTTATTTTGGTTGTGCTGGGTCTCTGTTGCTGCGAGAGGGCTTTCTCTGGTTCTGAGCGGGTGCCCCTCTCTAGTTGCAGTGTGCAGGCTTCTCATAGCTGTGGCTTCTCTTACTGTGGAGCATGGACTCAGGGCCCGTGAGCTTCCATAGCTGTCGGCACAGGGGCTCAGTAGTTGTGGCTTGCCCGGTTTAGTTGCCCATAGCATACGGAATCTTCCCAGACCAGAGGTCAGACCTGTGTCCTCTTCACTGGCAGATGGATTCGCCTCTACTCTACCACTAGGGAAGTCCCTGTTTTGAATTTTAGCTGTTGAAGATTATTGCATTTCCCATATGATGACCTTTTAGTCACATCAGGGCTTGGGTGTTTCCTTTTTTGATTGTGTTGATAGCTAAAATTCTCCCTCTTCCTTGTTCTTCTTCTTTTTTTGTTAAGTTTTTTAAAAAGTTCTATTTTACTATAGTTGGGAAGAATCTTAGATTGTGTAGGAAAATGTCAAGGAGACTAAAAACAAGACACTTGAGTTTCTTGAGTTAGTTGATCGGATGCATAAACACATTTTGGTGACCCAAGTTGACTTTGGAGTTGGCTCGGCTTGACCAGTTAGAGGGTCCTAGGACGGATGGAATGACGACATCAGAATCATCTCCATCAGCAGACCAGCCTGAGCGTTATAAGGTGAACACTTCCCTTTATATTTGCTATTGACAGACAGATGCAGCTCTCCCAGGGCAGATGGTCGACTCTCTGGTTTGCTTTCTGTAGCAACCGGGGATTCTCAGGCAGGGCATATTTCTTCACATGCTGCAAGCTGATCTGCTGACATAGTCCGAATTCCTCCTTACTCCTTAAATAATAACATTTCAATTAGATAGACTGCATTTTTGTTTCTGGGCCATATTTCAGTCATAGGAAAAAAATGCTAATTAGAACAAAACAGACACTGATTAATACAGATTTATTTGAAAGCAAAGAAGCTCCCAGAAGCCTCAGGCTTGGTGCAACTGTAGGTCAGTCTCCAGCACATGTTTTGTCTGCATTGAGACTGGCGCTCAGAATGAAGAACCGTAAACCCTACATGATCCTGAGTTGTATAAGGGAAGAAACCATTCATTGGAAAAAATAATTATGGGCAAAAATGTTTCAAGGCCATTTTAATCATATGTGGGCTTCCCTGGTGGCTCAGCTAGTAAAGAATCCACTTGCAATGTGGGAGACCTGGGTTTAGTCCCTGGGTTGGGAAGATCCCCTGGAGAAGGGAAAGGTTACCCACTCCAGTACTCTGGCCTGGAGAATTCCATGGACTGTATAGTCCACGGGGTTGCAAAGAGTTGGACAGGACTGAGCGACTTTCACTTTAATCATATGAGGTTGGAGAATAGTGATAACATTGGACAAGTTACTTTACTGAGCCCAAGGTTTTTTGTCTGTAAATAATGATGTTAATATTGTACTTAACAGCCTAGGGAATTTCTGGGGATTAATTTTTATAGGAAATAACACCTATAAAACAATTAGTACAAAGCCTGATACATTAAAGGCTCTCTAGTATTAACTTGTTGTTATTATTCTTTGTGTCACATACTGTATTTGCTAGGTTTCTAGGAAATAATATTGAATAAGACATCCCCGAGCAGTCTAGTGGTAGAGACAGATACGAGATTATGTATCCTGGTGTTTTGAATAAAATGCAGTAATTGATATAATGCAGTTAGGACAGAAGAGCCTCCCGTAAGTTTTTAATGCTTTTGGGACTGAAAATTTAGTGTTTTTTTTAGCATGGCATGCTCTTTCTCAGTCTTGGCTTCACATTAGAAATAGAATTGTTAAATCACATTTGAAAAACAAAACTGTTGATGAACAGGCCCCACCATTATCCTATGGCTGCTGCCACTTACGGTTTTTATTTGTTAAATAAATTTTCCCAGGTGATTCTATTGTACCACCATGGGTCAAGAGCCAGTGCCTTAGGTATTTCCTTCTCTTTTTCTTTGGCATTTTCCAGGATTATACTATACCATAGGCTAATTCTTTGCTTTTTTCTTGACTTTTAAAACTTACATGATGATAGGTATTTAGAGTTTAAAGTGCTTTTGTGATTTCATGAAAGCCTCACAATGGTAAATTTAAAAAAGTATTATCATCCCCGTTTTGCAGAAAAGATAGTCAAGGCTCAGAAAAACTACACATTAAGTAAAAGTTGGGCTTAAACCCAGGTATTCAGAATCCAGTCTTTCTGTTTCTACTGCATTTCTACCAGAAATATTCAACCAGTGTTTAAATACTTGAAGGTGTTCTCTTGCTGCTGTGTTTTCTATTGATACAGCTTTATGATCTGTTGAAAAATCTTGCTCATTGTTCATCTAGCTGAACCACTTGTGGTCTATTTCTTTTATTCTGGCTCTAATGCTCTCGACCATACTTCCAGCCTTAGCTATAATTTCTTGAAATGCACTAGCCATTTCTCAGTCCTTCTATTACAACTTTTTCTTTTATAAAAGAATAATAAACCCTTTCCTAATTTTTATTTCATCAGTGAGTCCCTGCCACCAAGTTGTTCTGGTATATATTAATTTAATACTGAAAACTGGTAACTATAAGTATCCCTTGCTGTCCAAATCTGTTTTCGTTTCTAAATTTGGAACTTGAGAACTTGGACATAGGGTACACCTGTGCTTGAGCTACACTTTGTTTGGCTGTCAGTCTGGAAGGATCAAGGAGCTCTGTACCAGAATAACTCACTCTTCCTTATGGCCAAACGTGAGCACGTGAACAAGTGGTATGTGGTGGTCTCTACAATTCTCCCCGAGTTGTCTTTCCATCCTAGAAGGAAACTCCTTTCCCGTCGCCTCCTTCCTCCTCTCCTCCACAGGGTCCCAGCTCCATCTTTCTGAGGAAGGAGAGGGAGCAGAGAGAGACCTTGTGGGGGTGGGAGTGGAGGGCATTCCAGGTGTAGGGACCATGGAGGCCGTCCAGTCTCTTTCAAGGGTGGTAGTTGCCCCGGCTGGCTTAGTCCTGAGGGCCTCTCTGCCTCGTTTGCGCTGTTATGTGAATAGACCTCCCCACCACAGGTGAAGACACAAGGAGGAAGGGCTGGATGAAGGTCACGGAGAGCCCTGTTGAGTGTGGCTGTGTCCTGTACCCTGGCATGGAACACTTTGTCTGTCACTGTTTTTTTAATGGGTCGTATCTGCTTTTACGGTTTTCATCAATTTGTACCAATTGCATCCCCTATGTTTTTAGTTTGTTTTTCATCAGCTTAAGTGTCCAGAAGGTCAGATATAAGAGCTGAAACTTTTCTCAGGACAAGTGCTTATCGTTCTGTTCTTTCCAGCACAGCCCAGAAACCAAGTTTCAGTTTTAGATCTTTCTCTTAAAATGTAAATATATTGTCCTCCCAAGTTTTTCTGTTCTTTTCCAGAATCACTGAAAGTAAATTCTATGTTCCTTCTGGCATAGAACCAAGGAATGTGAGTGGTGATTTGGTTTGATGAGTTTTGGCAAACTACCTTTTCTCCAAAAGAGTAAGCCAACTCCTAATCGTTCATGTCAGATATTGCCACATCCATTCCCCATGGAAGGAAGTCACTAATAGCCATTGCTTTGTCATCTTTTTGGAGTCAGTTAAAGGATGTCTTAAACCAGTTACTGTCTTTTCCCTGGAGCCCAGGATTCTGCTGCTTCAGTCCTACGGCTATATGGAATGAAAGAACCTCATGTCTAATTTTTTTTTTTTTGAACTCCAATTGGATAGACTTCATTCTTTTTCTTTTCTGGGCCATGCTTCCAACTCATTCCCCCCCCCCCCCCCTTTAAGGGAGAAAAAACATTCTCTGTAGTTCTAGACCTTAAGGTTTTATTTGAAGGGTGAAGAAAAATTTTAAGAGGTTTGAAGGCCCTAAAAATGTGTTTTGACTTTTACTCATTGTTTAGTAACTAGATGTTAGGGATCATCTAGAATGAAAAATAGGAGTGATGGTTAGATTTATTTATAGTGGTACATAAATATTTAAAGCAGCAGTTTCCAGTTTAATGTTTTTACAAATCAGCCTCATACCCAGATTCTGCAAAGTAGACACAGATGTGTAAGGTTAATTTTAAGAAGGTTCATACTCTGTCATAGAAGTGGCAAATTTATGTGATTTCTCAGATGGTAGAAATATTTACAGATGACATATTCTAGTGATAATCAACTTTTAAAAAACCTGCAAAACTAGAGAAGGATTAATTTTATGACATCAAATAAACTAAGACTTAATTAGGAAAAAAAATGATAAAAGACAAACCAAAACAGTGTCAGATGAGGCCCCAAAGAAAAACCAAATCACTTGCTGGTATTCTAGGGGCAGAGTTTGGGTGAAGATGTGAGATGCCAGGGTCTCTGTGCTGGTGCAGCTCAACTGCTTCATTGTGTTACCAGCAGTCAGCTTCAGTGAGTTCCCCGAGATGGCCAGCGGTGTGGGGCAGAGCCGTGCTGGAGCCCAGGCTCCTTGACCCCTATTGTGTTTCTTCTTCTGTAACACACATCAAAGGATGGTTACTAGATTATTCTGTGTTTTGGTTTGTCTGGGGAAGAAGTGAAATGGTCCCAGCAGTCCCTTGGGTCTCTGCAGTGGGAAGAAGTCACCACTGTGAAGGGGGAAAGGAGCCTTTATGTTGTGTTTGTTCAGTGAGGTTTCCTGTAAAATCCCCTTTAATTTGAGATGCAGTGATTTAGGATGGGCTTGGCCCTAGAGCAGTTTTGGCTGTAGTTAGAGAGGGTTGTTGCTTGTCGAGTCGTGCCCAACAAGAATCTTGCTGAGCAGCTTCAGCACGGCACCTTTTACGCAGTGATTGGAGAAGTGCTAGATGAGTCGAAGTGATAATGGCAGGAAGCGTAAATCAAGTTTCATGCAATCTTGATAAAGAATTGAATGCTGTCCCCACCCTGAATTTGATGGACACTGTGCATAAAATATCTGTTTTGACACATAGAGAAGCGTTTTATTTCTGCTAATTTGTCTCTTAGGACGCATATGCTGGGAACTACCCCTCCTCTACTTTGGAAGTAAATAAAGGAGAGGGTCTTGAGCAGAAGCTGGTTATGCTGCCAGCATTTTGTGTGCCTCATCTGTATGCCAGGAGGCTTGTCTTTATCCCTGCTGAACCTACAAGTTCCTCTTGGCAGTTGGCCTCTGCTTCCTCCACAAAACAAAAACAACGTTCCGTGCCGCCCTGTCTATAACGTCTCTGAATCCGTAACTATCCTTGCCTCCTCTGCTGTCTCTCCCCACTCCTGTTTAAGGCAATTCCTCTGCCTCTTTTCTGAGTCCTTCCTTCTCCCCTTCCTGGAGAATCCTTGCTTCAAGTATGTCCTTTCTGTTAGCTTCTTCCCTCAGCACTTAAGTCCCTCCATCCCGTAAGTGCCCCCTCTGGGGAACTAGAGCAGCTTTCTTCCTTCCTTTTATAATGAAGCTTCTTGGATACGAAGAGTGGTATTCTTGATACTGTTCAGTTGCCTTACCTTTTCTTCTCCTTGACCCTCTCTGATCTGTGTCACTGAAATGGAGCAGGAATCAGTCTCTCAATTTGCTGTTCTGAAGTGTCCCCCTCTGTGTTTGTCGTACTTGGCTTTCCTTCGGTGGTTTGAGTCGTTTCCATCTCCTTTAGGGTTTCTTCTCCCTCAGCTTGTGTGGTGCCACTCTCTTCTGGCTGCTCCATCTGATCATCTTCTTGGGCTTCTTTTCTGGGACTTGTCCGTTCTATAATATTTGGTCCCAGCTGCCCACCTTTTCTCATTAAATGTTCCCTGGGTTATTTCTTCATGCTCATAGGATAGGATGTCTTCCCTGTGGCTCAGATGGTAAAGAACATGCCTGCAACATGGGAGACCCAGGTTCGATCCCTGAGTCGGGAAGATCCCCCTGGAGAAGGGAATAACAACCCACTCCAGTATTCTTGCCTGGAGAATCCCATGGCCAGAGGAGCCTGGAGGGCTACAGTCCATGGGGTTGCAAGAGTCGGACACGACTGAGTGACTGACACTTTCACGGGATAAGTGTACGTGCTCTGATTGAACTTACCAGCTCAGATCTTTTCCCTGAGCACCAGACCTCTCCTCACTGGGGATCCTGTGAGTCCCTCAGACTTAACCTGTTCAAAGTGCCGCAGCCCCACTTCTCTTCCTCTGTTCCCAGTTTCTTTATCCACTGAAGTCAGAAGCGAAGAACCTGGTGTCGTCCGGGTTTCCTCTGCGTATCACCCAGTGTAGCGCCATCACTCGTGGGTTTCTCTTCCCGCCTGAGCCAGCTGCAGGCTCACCTGCTAGTGCTGCTGATTCCTTTTCTTTCTTTCTTCTTTAACTGATTCATGTTTCTTTGCTAGGAGGTCTCTTTCTTCTGTGGATCACATTCTTCCACTGTCCATCACAATGACTCTAGTTTTGATTCTGCTAAATGAGAAAATAATTATGGCCACAAGCCAAACCATTTCAAAATGGAGTAAGATGTGAAGTATATGAAATGCTACGGGGGGATTGAGGAAAATGAAGACTGAGAAAGAAAGAATTAGATTCGGTGACTGGGTGGTGTCAGACCTCTGGGTGAGTTCTGTAGTGCAGTGATGTCTTTACCCACACCCACTCCCCCTTTTTTATACCTGCTTCTGAAGTGGTGTCCGCATGGTATCCTTCAGGTCACACAAATTCTTGTTTGTTACCAGGATCCTTCCTCTTCCTTGTTCACTTTATTCAGTTAGTGAGCTTTGCCCATGACACCTCCATATTCTCTTCATTTGTGTCCCTTTAAATTTTTTCCTCCTTAAATTCGAATTTTATAAATCATCTTTTTGTCCCTCACGTTGAATTTGATCATCAGTTTGTGATGGTTCTTCTTCCTAATTATTTATCCCTTTTCATCTGTTATCATTATCTTAATTAGAAAATACAATGGACAGTTGTTCTTTGACTTACTTTGTCATTCTTCAACTTTTAACACTGTTGATCACTCTGTCCTTAGCTGTCTGCTCTTGACTCTTGGGACTTCATTATCTTGATTTTCTTGCCACATCTTTGATGGCCTTTTCTTGGTCATCTTTAAGGACCTCCTAAATAGAGCAGTCCTCTGGATTCTGTCCTCTGGCGGATGGATCTCTCATGATCTTGTCTGGACAGTGTCAGTCATATTCATGATTTCAAGGACCACTCATCCCTTCACCCTGAAATCCTTGTCCTGAGCACAGACTCTTTCATTGAGTGCAAGACCTGTTTTTTTCAGTTGCTTACCAGGTATGTCCATTTGGAGGTTCCAGATAACTTCAGATATAGTGGATTCTAATCCACTATACACATACACACATATACACTAAACACATCACTCTCTTTTCCAGACTTATTCCTTTTTTTTTTTTTTTTAATCTTGTCATGATGAAGGGAACCAGCAGTGGCCCATCATCCAGATAAAGACACGTGAATGACTCTAATGCCTCCTTCCTCATTTTGCACATTCGTTAGGTCACGTGCTTGTGTGTGCCAAGTCACTTCAGTCGTGTCCAACTCTTTGTGACCCTACGGACTGTAGCTGTCCAGGCTCCTCTCTCCATGGGATTCTCCAGGCAAGAATACTGGAGTGGGTTGCTGTGCTGTCCTCCAGGGGATCTTCCTGACCCAGGGATCAAAGCCCACGACTCCTGTGTCTCCTGCATTGGCAGGCGGGTTCTTTACCACTTGTACCACCTGGGAAACCCTCATTAGGTCACAAGTCTTATCAATTCTGCTGCCCCAGTTTTGAAATCTCTCTCCAATTTGCCCTCACAAACTTAGCTTAGACCCGTATTCTCGTCTTGTCGCTTCATTTGTCTTCTGACTGTGCTTCCTTTGTGCAGTTGTCTCCCCTTCTTTCTCCCTGCTTTCAAATCCGTTACTGATAGCTCACATTTGAGTGCTTACTATATGTCACTTATTTGTGAAATGTTTTGCATGTATTCACACTTAACCATCACACTAAACATTTATTATCCTTTTTACTTTGGAGCAAAGTAGGCCCGGCCTCACCAATAGTGAGCGGCAGGACAGAGATTGAATTCAGGCTATATGCTTCAGAGCCCGTGATCTTAATTTTACTTCACTGCTTTACCTGCAGCCTTTCACTGGCTACTCCTCTTTGCAAAGACTAGAATCTTTGGAAGCAAGTCACTGTCATGGTCCATATTCAAGGTGGTAGGGTTGGGGTTGTGGGGGTTAAGGTCCAGCTCCTGGAGGAGAGATTCTTGACACATTATTTAGAATTCTTCTTTAAGGGAGATTTGTCTCTTCCTACTTATTTACTCAGTCATTTACCTTATGTGGACTTATTTTATACTTTGGCTTATCATCCAACACTGTAATACTTTTACCAATTCTCATTTTTTCTTTTACTTTTTAAAAAATTGAAGTTATAATTGGCATATAACATATTAGTTGCAAGTTAACAATGATTTGGTATTTGTAACAGTTCTTATATTTAAGATGTTCAGGTTTTAACCATGTTTTTTTTTCCTATTAGTGAATTAGAAGTGAATTTTTTTTCTATTAAAAGTCTTAGCATGCTGTTTTGATGGTTTCCTTTAGATCCATGTTCCTAAAAGTAGGATTGTTGGGTCGGTGCATTTAAAAGTTTTTGGTGCACAGGTGGGGCTTTTATGAGTGTCTGGTTTCATATTTACTGTCTTTACAGGAAGTACTCACTAACACCCTTGAGATCTTGCATTCCTCTTTGGGATTATGGATGCTTTATCTTTAAAGCCAGAAACTCACTATTCATTCTGATTTATCTACCCGTGTAGAGTATTGTGTCAAAGAATGCACTGCAGTATCGGGGAAATTCCCAGCACGATGCCCAGGAGTTTCTGCTGTGGCTTTTGGACCGAGTTCACGAAGACCTCAATCACGCTGTGAAGCAGAGTGGCCAGCCTCCTCTGAAGGTAAGGGCACGCCCCCGGGGCAGTCAGAGAGTGCTGAGCTGAATGGAGGAAGGAATGAGTGCAAATTCTTCCAAACCTCTTCTGAGTAGTTGTAGCAGTTTGTATTTAGTTAATACTGTGAAATTGACTGAGTTTCGTGGATACTTAGAGGTTGTCTCCCCCTGCGCCGCCGCCACCACCACCGCTGCTGGCAGTTGTCAGGAATGAGAGTCACTGTCTCCAAGGAGCTTACACTCACGAGAGGGGACACATGTGCCTGTATACCTTTAGACTGACATTAAACTCAGTAAACTGTCTTTAAAGCAAAAATTTGCCTTCTATTCCAGTGAGACATAGTCTGTAGATCACTGGAATGTGATCTCCACACAATCAAAGAGGAAATGTATGGATGTCTCTGCTGTTAGGATTAGATTTGAGTGTCGGAACTGAACCCTTAGAATCTTCTTACTGAAAATCAGTGATTCATTATCAGTTTTTTTTTTAATGTCTTAATATGACAGACAAAATGATTTATGTAATGGAAATAAAGTGAAAGTGTTGTTCTCCTCTCATAGCTTTAAAAAACTTTTGATAATTCTATTCTGTACCTCAAATTTTAAATTTCTAGTTTTGGTGAGCTGTCAGATTATTCTGATTCAAGGTCCTTTGTCCCTGAACATTCTGTACTGTCGTATGACTGTGCCCTTGTGGCTGCCTCTCCCTCCAGACAGAGACGCACCCAAGATCAGGCGCTGTGTCTTACCTCTCTTTGTATCCTTATGCCTTTTGCAGCGCTCTCTGCACGTGGTACCTGATGCTCAGTAACTAACTGTGGTGGCGGGGAAGGGGATGAAAAGCTTAGGTAAAATGTGAGTAGAATGATTAGGCCTAAGTAGGCAGCAGAGCTAATAGGTGCTAGAGAGCAAATTCCCTTTAGGCAGGAATTGGTACTTTTGAATGGTTGAGATTATTCCCTGGATGAGGTTGGAGGGAGCCTGTTGAGCGCTGGAGGAGGATTGCAGCGCTCGGGGGAAGGACTGCCCAAGGGCCTGGATGGTGTGGCGAGACGGACAAGTGCTGTGTCTGGGAGAGCCTTGTGAGGCCATGAGTCCATGTGACCCACGTCCTGGCAGCTGTGTTCTGGTTCCTTGAGCAGATGCCTTTCCCTGAAACATCTGGATCTGATGCAGATCTGGTAAAGGAGGTCTGGGACATTTGTGACATCATCAGTCAAGACCAGGCGCTTCTAGTCTGTGAAGTTGTACTTTATTTTTTTTTTTAGCCACCATCAGAGACTGATATGATGCCTGAGGGACCATCTTTTCCTGTCTGTAGCACTTTTGTACAAGAACTTTTTCAAGCCCAATACAGGTATGAGCAAATTAAATTTCCCTTATGTTGTCTGCTTATATAGTTCGAGGTGATCTTAATGGGAGTGTCTTACATTCTTACTTTTGAAGATCTTCTTTGACGTGTCCTCATTGTCAGAAGCAGAGCAACACTTTTGATCCTTTCCTCTGCATTTCTTTGCCAATTCCTCTACCCCACACAAGGTAAGAACAGAGTTAATCAAATTAAAACTGTGTTCCTATATGTTCCTTTTCTTCCGTAGCCGCCTCTATTGGGGCTTCTTATGTATTTAGACAAGTAATAGCATTAGTGATAAATTGAATACAGGCATTATTAAGGCCTTGCAGAAATTTATAAATGCCAGTCTGAGCCAGTAGGGTCGACAGGTACACGGGACAGGCAAGTCTTTTTGGTTGGTCTGGTTGTACTCTGTTCAGCTGGTCGTCCACCTATAGTATGGGAGCTGGAGAAGGTTGTCGAGTGCCTCCTAGAGCCTCTAGAGACCTTGTGTTACACTTTTAAATTAGCTGTTTTATTTGAACTGTTCCTCAAAATTTCTAGGAGTTAGGCTGTTTTAAAGAAACCGCAAAGCACAGGACCAAGTATTGGTACGCTGTATGGTTGTTTTATAAATACTGCCCTTTCCAAAGCATTCTTTGGTGCTCTCACAGGAGTCCGTGGGCACACGTCCATCTCCTCCACCATTGTGAGCCAGTTCTCTCGAGTTATTGATTATCACTGGATAGTTCTGCATAGGTCCAGCTGAAGGTGTGGGTTTGCTTTAGTGTTGTTGATTTTATGTCAAAGTTGTTTTGCTCGTTCATTTTAGTTGAAGTAAGCGACTAATGAGAAGATCTGACTTTGATCTGCACAGGCCTCTCTATGTCACCGTAGTGTATCAGGGGAAATGCTCTCACTGCATGCGGGTTGGCGTGGCCGTGCCTCTGTCTGGGACTGTCGCCAGACTTCGGGAAGCAGTGTCCGTGGAAACAAAGATCCCCACTGATCAGGTAATAAGCTTGCTAAGGCCGATGACACACGAGCCACAAAAATGTTGCTTTCTCTTCTTCTGGAACTTTTTTTTTTTAACAGTTCTCAGTCAAACATGATTGGATAGAAATTTAAAACTATGTTGCTTCTACTGTTAAAGGAAAGATAAAAACATCAAGATCCAAAGGAGAAAAATACACACAAAAACTTTTAATTCTTCATTTAATTGTGTATATATATATTTAAAAGGAAAAGCTGTGACTTTACACCAAGACCTTCTTTCAGCTTTGTTTATAGAGTATAATTAATTAAACCAACACCACCTTAAATCATTCTGTGGATGCTCATGTGGGCCACAGGAAGAGCATCCTGTGGTATTTGAAGGTCAGAGAGGCTTAGAAAACCCAGCCAGTTGTTCTTGAAAATTCCTTCCCATTATGGTGAAAAGAATGAGCCTATTGCTAGTACTGTACGTACAGGGGTCAGTGTGGTTTATTTTCTGATTAGAGTGTTTCACCTTGTTTAGATAAGAGAAAGGAAAGTTGTAACCCCCTCCAACCCCCCACCTTTCTTTTTTGAGTGAATATTTGATACACAGTTGTATTGACCCAGAATAATTTGGCCTGTTTGTGACTTGACATACTTTTACATACCTCTTTTACTCAATTCACTGTTAAGAGTTTTATTGGGGTAAAAAATTCCCTATTTAATATTTACCAAGGAAAGATGATTCAGTGGCTGAATGGCTTTTCGCTAGATAACTTCTGAATGCTGCTATGTAATCATGTAAATAATGAAGGTGTTTTGTATTTTGGCCTCCTGTGACCTCATCTGGGAAGTATTGCAGTAAAACAGATACCACCAGCAGTGTTGCCCTGATGCAGCAAGTATTTCATATTTTCATAGGCCAAGTCCTCGCAGATTGATAAAATGTTCGTGATTTTCCTTACTTTGAAATGCTCGTTCATTCTTTCTTTTTGTTGTAAATTCAAGATGAGGGGAGAGAGAGAGAGGGAGGCTTCGGTGTGTGTCTGAGGCTAATCTGGTTGTATCTTTAAAGCCTCCAGTGCTGTCTGGCTCTTTTTGCATTGTTTAAGTGAGTGATATAATTACAGATTTGTTTTGACCTCAGCTTGCTGGAGAAAGTGAAGTGTACTTGTGTGTTCACCTGCAGGAAGACAGTGTGTTCATTAAAATTGTTAGAAGAAAAATACGAGAGGACTGTTTTTCCTGGATTGTGGACTATGCCACCAAGCCCTTTTCACCTCACTGACTCCTAGTATATTTGTGATAGTAGAGGGGGCCTTAGGAGCCCAGTCCAACCTCCTCATCTGAAGGAGGCCCAGAGACACCATGTGACTTGTTCAGGGTCATGGGGCTGGTTGGTGGCAGGCCGGAACTGGAACCTCTTGAGGCCTGGCCCAGTACTTTTTCACTGGACGGGGCTGCTGAGCGTGTCATGAGGTCTCTACATGTCTCCATTGTCTTTTTCCCCATCTTTTATTTTTCTTTCTTTATGAAGTAGTCAGCCATTTCAGAAGCTTAATAAAAGTTAGTAAAAGTGAAAGTACCTTGTATTAGGATCTTAGAACTAAGGCTTATTAACTTTAATACTGTGTTGTATATTCATTTATATTTTGTCTTGTGCATATACTTTATTTACTATTTTATGAAAATGGAACCATGTGCTCATACTTTTCTTTTCTGACTTTCACTATTTACTTAGGAGATCTTTCCATGTTAGTGCAAATATATGTAGCTTATTCTTTGAAAGAACTTTATAATTCCAGTAGAACTATAGTATAGTTAACTAGTTCCTTTTGTTGGGCATTTGAGTCGATTTACTTTTTTTTCCAGTACAAATCTCCATGGTTATTTGACATTTTTTAATCTGAAAAGAAGAAAATTTAATGGTAGAAAATCTCAGAATCAGATGTAGACTCTTATTGCTATGAGGCTGGATAGTTGTATAACCTTAGGCAAGTCACTCCATCTCTCTTTAGTTTCTTCTCCCTGTGAAACAAGGGCTTTAGACTTTGTAAGCGCTGACTCTCTTCACCAAAGCTGGATTTAGTGCCCCAGCACTCTGAAATCAGTTTGTTGTTATAAAACCACAGAGGATATTGCGCTTCCAAGATTCTCTTATTAAAGGCAGATCGCCCGGGCGTGATGAGATGTTTCCAAGCCCTCAACTCCCCTGCAGGCCTGCTGATCTGGAGAAGTTCACAGCTGGATTAGGAGATCAATTCTTACTGACTTTCCAGTTACCCAACTATTTGCATTTTTCCCGTTTTTAGATTGTGTTAACAGAAATGTACTATGATGGGTTCCATCGTTCCTTTTGTGACACAGACGACCTGGAAACAGTCCATGAAAGTGACTGCATTTTTGCCTTTGAGACTCCAGAAATATTTAGGCCCGAAGGAATTCTCAGTCAAAGAGGTAAATGAGCATCTGTTTCCATAATACCACCTGGGTTTGCAGGTTTAACAACTGTCTACTCTTTTAGCTTATTGTATGATGGTGTAATTTTTTGAAATTGTGGTGAAATACACTTAACATATCTTTTTATGATGGTATCCATTTTAGGTTACATATTTCCCTGGAAGAAGGTAATTCTTGAAAAGAACTTTGTTCCTGGCCTTAGGTTCTTCAGCTCCTAGGGCTTCTGTTCTTTTTACTCTACTCCAGTGGTTGTCAAGGCATCAGTGTCACCTGGGAACTGATGAGAAATGTAAATTCTTAGGTGCCCCTCCAGACCTACTGAGTGACAGACGCTGGGGGCAGAGCCCGGCAGTCAGTTAACAGGTGATTCTGGTGCAGGTGAGAGTTGGAGAGCTGCTGCTCTACCCAGTCTTACCAGTTTTTTGCACTGGTGATTTTTAGAACTAAACTCTCCTCTAGCCCCTACTCATCTTCTGGTTGCGTACCCTGACTTTCAGCGGCCCGCTGGAATCTCTGCTTGGAGCCCCACGGCCATCTCACACTGAGCGTTTCTTTCTTGCTCCTCTTGTGTTTTTTCTGTGGAGTATCACTGTCCTTCTTCTCACCCAAGCTTGGCCCAAGCACTTTTCTCTTGGATTTTGACTTAAATTCATAACTGATCAAATACTCTGTAGTTTTCCTGTTCATTCTACTGCTGCTGACACAGTGCAGACCAGTCTCAACTGGGCTTTTCTAGAAATTTCTTTACCCCTGGGCTTTCTCCTGTTCAATTATTTCTTCACAGTGCTACCAGGCTTATTCTTACATAGAGTTCTGATCATGTTACATGCTTATTGATGTCCCAGTGGTTCCCCTTTGTCTGCAGTTAAATCTAAATACCTTGGAAGAATGCCTGGTCCCTTTTGTCTGCATTTAAATCTAAATATCTTGGATGAATGCTTTGCTTTTTTTCTAGCCTCTCTACTATTAGGTTGGTGCAACAGTAACCACAGTTTTTGCATTGTTGAAATTGGCCATTTGATAAATTGGAATACATTCTAAATAAATGTGGTGGTTACTTTATACATCATTTTAATATGTGTTTCTTGCTTTGTGTTTTTTTGTTTGCTGTTTATTTTATATTTATTTTAGACTATGGAAAGCATGTTAGACAAAAAGCAAATTTGAGCAATTTTCTTATTTGAGGTCAAAATGGGTTGTAAAGCAGCAGAGACAATTTGCAACACCAACAGCACATTTGGCCCAGGAACTGCTAACAAATGAATAGTGCAGTAGTGGTTCAAGGTGTTTCGCAAAGAGGATGAGAGCCTAGAAGATGAGCCTAGTGGTCAGCCATCGGAAGTTGACAGTGACGATTGAGAGCCATCATCAAAGCTGATCTTCTTACGACTACATGAGAAGTTGCTGAAGAACTCAGTGTTGACCATTCTATGGTCATTGAGCATATGAAGCAAATTGGAAAGGTGAAAAAGTGCAATAAGTGGGTACCTCATGAGCTGCCTGGAAATCAAAAACATCGTTTTGAAGTATTGTCTTCTCTTATTCTACACAGCAATAACGAGCCATTTCTTGATCAGATTGTGACTTACGACGAAAAGTGGATTGTAAATGACAGCTGGTGACGACCAGCCAGCTCAGTGGTTGGACTGAGAAGAAGCTCCAAAGCACTTCCCAAGGCCAAACTTGCTCCAAAAAAAGGTCATGGTCACTGTGTGGTGGTCTGCTGCCCATCTGAGCCACTTGAGCTTTTTGAATCCTGGCGAAACCAGTACATCTGAGAAGTATGCCCAGCAATTGATGAAAACTACAATCCCTGCAGCCAGTATTGGTCAACAGAAAGGGCCCAGTTCTTCTCCACAGCAACAACTGACCACACTTCGCACAATCAACGCTTCAAAAGTTGAACGAATTGGTCTACAAACTTTTGCCTCATCCACCACATTCACTTGACCTCTCGCCAACCAGCTACCACTCGACAAGCATCTCAACAGCTGTTTGCAGGGAAAATGCTTCCACAACCAACAGGATGCAGAAAATGCTTTCCAAGAGTTTTTATGCTATAAGAATAAACAAACTTATTTCTTGTTGGCAAAATGTGTTGATTATAATGGTTCCTATTTTGACTAATAAAGATATGTTTGAGCCTAGTTATAATGATTTAAAATTCATGCTGCTGTTGCTGCTGCTGCTAAGTCACTTCAGTCATGTCCAACTCTGTGCAACCCCATAGACGGCAGCCCACCAGGCCCACTGGAGTGGGTTGCCATTTCCTCCTCCAATGCATGAAAGTGAAAAGTGAAAGTGAAGTCGCTCAGTCATGCCCGACTCTTAGCGACCCCATGGACTGCAGCCTACCAGGCTCCTCCGTCCACGGGATCTGCCAGGCAAGAGTGCTGGAGTGGGTTGCCATTGCCTTCTCGCAAATTCATGCTACAAACCCTTAATTATGTTTGCACCAACCTAATATATTCCATCTTCTTTCCCATGTACCCTATCCAGATTTACTCTTTATTTCTTGAACATGCCACATGCTTTTATACTTTCCCTCCTGTTTGCTCTGCTGAAAATTCATTTCTGCAGCTCTCATTAACACCTACTCTGTCTCCCCTAAGCACACATTCCGATCTCCTCATCCCACTCGTCCTAAGCAGCCACTATTCTGCTTTCTGTCTCTGTAGATTTTTTTAGTCTAGATGTTCATATGAGTGGAATCATATAATACGTGGCCTTTTGTGACTTGTCTCTTTCACTTAGCATAATGTTTCCAGGTTCGTCCATTATAGCATATATCAGTCCTTCAGTTCTTTTTATGACTGAATATTATTCTGTTATGTGTATATACCACATTTCCTTGATCCATTCGTCTGTCGATGGGCATTTGAATTTCCACCTTTTGTCTGTTATGAAGTAGTGCTGCTGTGACCGTTCGTGTACAAGTATTTGAATACCTATTTTCAGTTTTTTTTTGGGGGGGTATATACCTAGAAGTGTAAATGCTGGGTCATATGATAATTCTGTGTTTAACTTTCTGAGAAATTGCCAGACTGTTTTTAGTAGAAACTGCATCATTTTTTCCTTCCCACCAGCAATATATGAAGGTTACAGTTTCTCCACATTCTTACCAATAGCTGTTATTTTAGCCATCCTGGTGAGTGTGAGGTGATACGTCATTGTGATTTTTTATTTGCATTTTCCTAATGATAAATGATGTTGGTCATCTTTTCATGCAGCTTTAGGCCATTTCTTCTTTAGAGAAATGTCTATTCAAGACCTTTCCCTCCTTTAAACTTGGCTTGCTTACCTTTTTGTTTTTGAGTTATGTGTTCTTTATGTTTGCTGGGTACTAGACCCTTGTCAGATACATGATGCAGATATTTCCTCCCATTCTGTGGGTTATCTTTTCACTTCCTTGATACTATCTTTTGAGGCATAAAAGTCCTTAATTTTGATGAAGTCTAGTTTTTCTTTTCCTTCTTTTGTTGCTTTTGCTTTTGATGTCGTTTCCAAGAATCCAACACTAAAGCCAAGACCATGAAGATTTATCTGTTTTCTTCTAAGAAAGTTTTAGCTCTTAGATTTAGGTCTTAGATTCTTTTGAAGTTAATCTTTGTGTGTGGTGTGAAGTGCCATTCTTTTGCGTGTGAATGTTCAGTAGCTCCGGTACCATTTGTTGAAGAGATTTTTCTTTGCTGTTGAGCCGCCTTGGCGCCCCTGTTGGCGATTCTCTTGTTCCTCTTTTCTTTAGCTCTACTTCCACAGGTCTCTGGGGCCTTTAGTCTCTGAACCTGTGGTGATTCTGTATTGTGGGTTGCTCAGCTTTCCCCACTGCCAGCTTAGGATCCAGTTTTCTCTCTTTATTTTCAGGCATATGCTTTTTTTTTTTTTTTTTTTAATTGTTTTCTAATTTTAATTGCATTATAGTAAAAAGCTGAAAGCCTGTCCTCACTTCCCCAACCCCAGATTGGCTGACTGACTCCTGCTCTTCCGTGTTCCAGTGTGGCTTCTGCTAATCTCTGACACTAGCGTGTTGTGTGGAAATGCTGGTTTCTTCTCTGTCCTTCCTACCACACTGTGAAATTCTTTGTAGCTGGGACTGTATTTTGCTTCATCTTTCTGTACCCAGAAAGATGAGTATAATTCCTAATACATGGTCAGAGCCTTTCCCCAAATCCCCCTTCATCTCCCAGTTGCTTAGGGTTAACACTGTTTCTATTTTATAAGTGAATTTGGTGAGGTCCATGGTTATATAAGTGCCTTTGTTGGAAGAGTATAGCACTTAGCGAATATGGTAAGCCTCTGCTCTTTACAAAGGCCTCATCAGTAGTTGATACCTGCGAGGCTGTTCTTTTCCCCATTTTACAGGGGAGGGAGCTGAGACTTAGAGAGGTAAGGTCAGGGGCCCAGGTCACACAGCTGGTAATGGTGGGCCTAGACTTTGAATGTGGAGCTTGATTTTTCAGCAGCTGAGTGTTTCCTCTCATCTCATTAGGAATCCTGATCACTTTTAGCAGAATAGGTCTTCCCAACCTTACCTCTGCTAAGAACCTAGGAAATGAGCCCATTAATTGTCTCAAATTCAGTATTTTCTCATACCAAAGTTTAAAATGGTTATGAAGTGAAACCTGCTGCTCTTTTGTGATTTCTTTATGGTATTTAAGCTTAAAAGGTTTTCTTTCCTCTACTAGCTTGGTGAAGATTCAATTCTTCCTTATTTCTAGTTTCTATGTTCTCTAATTAATTTGGAATTTATTTTGGTATTAACTAGATTCAACAAATGCATAGTTAATACCAAAATAAATTTGTTGAATACTTACTGCTGGGTATTTAGCTTATTGCTGGAGTTTTGCCATGAATACCTTTGTGTAAAGCAGCTTTTATTTTATTCTCCTTCTGGTAATACTGTTATTTCTTTGGTGTGGTGGCAGTGGAGGGCTTCTTTTCTCCAGTTGGTGTATCATTTCCTTAGGCTATCCTTCCAAAGGATTAAGGAAATGAGCAGTTATTGAGCTAAGTGTAAGACCTTGGCTAGATGCTAAATTCCTTAGCACCTCTGATTGACAGATAGCTCTGCCTTGGGGCATGTTCGAAGACCTGGATTTTGAAGACCTGCACAGGCCAGCACTGTGCCTGTCAAACATACATTTTTGTTCACTTTATTGTAGGTCAATCCAGTCTAGTTGATTAAAGTTCTATAATGGCTGTGAGCCTTAGACGCCTGGGTCTAAATCAAAGAAAAGGAACTACCTTTGGAATATTGAAGATTGTTCCACATATACTTGTCTTTATTAAAAAAAATTTGGTTGCTGGTTGTATGGACTCATTTTAAGTCTGTCCTGGAGTGTCATCCTGCAGACTTGCCATTCTAAAACCAATATTCACTGGAGTGAATCATTTTAATTTTCAGTTTTTAAGGTAGGTAAGGCTAGTTTAAATGATATAATGGATGCCAAGAATTTTTTTAAGGGCTGGATGAGTAATCTCAAAGTCAATCATTTGTTCCTCATTCAGTTGCAGTGTAAATAACGTAATGACAACTTAACTTCTCTGATGCGTAAATTTTTTATAATGAAATAATAAAGACATTTGAAGAGATAAAGTAAGTTTTCGTTTTATTTTAGGAATTCACTTAAACAACAACCTAAACCACTTGAAGTTTGGCTTGGATCACTGTAGACTGTCTTCTACACAAGCCGCAGCAAAGCAGGGGAAAGCGGACTTGCCCCCCTCAAGAGCAGGAAGCGACAAGATCGTTCTGTTAGTCTGTAACCGAGCCTGCACTGGGCAGCAAGGGAAAAGGTGACAAGCAACTTACTTTCCAATGAGTATTGAGACTTTAAAAGCCTAACATTTTCAAATATTTTATAAAGTAGGGATTAAAAAATCCTTACTCTTGAGTATTTAATTTTTGATTCTGATATTTTAGGAAGAGCATGTGTATAAGTTGACCTGATCTGAGGGGTTGACACGGGGAGAATATAAATTTAGGATGATAAGGTCTGAGTTAGGATGGCTTTCAAGCTCACATAGTTTTCAGGGGCACATTTCTTATCTGTATTTTCAGCTCAAGATCCTCCTGGAGCTCTAGACTTCTAGACCTGTATCCAGCTACTTTCTTTACAGCTTAAAAAAAAATCTTAACAAAGCTGCTTGGATGGCATGTGCACCTCAGTCTTGTGTTCCAAGCTGAACTCATTGTCTTTCCCTATAAACCTGACCCTCCCATCATTTCCTGTCTCGGCAAATGGCACCACTATTCATTCAGCTGTATTTAGTCAGACATTTGGAAGTTAGAAATCTCTGTTAAATCTGTTTCCCTCTCTAAGGATTTATGGGAGTTTTAGACTGTCTTTTTAAAAAGTAACTTTATCACACTAGTAATGTAACTTGAGTAATAACAACATATGGATGTGTTTCAGGGAGGAAGGATACAGTGTTTCTAATATTAGAGTAGCATTTATATTAACCTTTTAAAATGTTGCTTTGAAATAAGTTTCTTATTTAAGAATGGAAAATAACATAAATGCAAAATGTGTTGATTTGTATATTTATGATGTTCATTAGCGAGTGTTTGTTGTGTGTTGGGCACTATTCTAAACACTAGGGGTACAGCAGGATCTGTGTTCTCTTGGTGCTTGCAACCTAGTTAGGACAGAGCCACTAAAGACAAGTAAGCATTTAATTTCAGACAGTCAGTGTTACTTTGAAGATATTAAAACATGCTGGTATGATAGAATGCACTGGTGGGGGTCTGGCTGCTGCTGCTAAGTCGCTTCAGTCGTGTCCGACTCTGTGCGACCCCATAGACGGCAGCCCACCAGGCTCCCCCGTCCCTGGGATTCTCCAGGCAATAATACTGGAGTGGGTTGCCATTTCCTTCTCCAATGCGTGAAAGTGAAGTCGCTCAGTCGTGTCCGACTCTTAGCCACCCCATGGACTGCAGCCCACCAGGCTCCTCCGTCCGTGGGATTTTCCAGGCAAGAATACTGGAGTGGGGTGCCATCTGGCAAAACTACATTAATGAGGAAAGTGAGGGAGGGCCTCCCTGAGGAGGCGGTAGCTGGGCCAAGCCAAGTGAGAAGTTGTGAGCTATGTGAGCCTCTGGGGAAAGGATCCCATGAAGAGGGGACATTGAGTACAAAGGTGCTGAGGTTATGGCTGAGTAATATTCCATTGTATGCATATACTACATCTTTATCCAGTCCATGGACATTTAAATTGCTTCCATTCTTGGCTATTGCAGATGTGCTGCAATGAATATTGGGGTGCATGCATCTTTTTGGATTAGGGTTTTCTCCAGGTATTACTGGCTGAAAGGGAAGGGGAGGAATAAATTGGGAGATTGGGATTGACATACACATACAACTATCAATATGTTTATAAAATAGATAGCTAATAAGGACCTACTGTGTAACACAGAGTTCTACTCAATACTCTAGCCTATGTGGGAAAAGGATTCAAAACCGAGTGGATATATGCATATGTAAAACTGATTCATTTTGCTGTACACCTGAAACACAACATTGTTAATTAACTATACTGGAATAAAAATTTTTTTGAAAAGATGCTGAGATTAGGAGGAGCTTGGCATGTTTAAGGACAGAAGGAAAGGCAGCTCATCAGATTTATATAAAATAAAGGACTTATGGAATCCCTTTCATGATGCTGGTCTCTTAAAAGTAGAGACATCGTCATATGAACAATATGGCTGCCGATTTACACATCATGCTTATAATGTATTTCACATCACAGTTGTTTTTAGGCAGGTAGGCTTACTGTTGAGTACTACTGTGAGTAAACTGGTACTTGTTAGGAGCAGGTTTCTCAGTGACATTAGCACCTCTGCTTTGGCCTAAGTCAGGGTCAGTCTGTGTATTCATTTGTTCATTCATTCATTCAGCATCTACTGTTTTCTAGGCATTGGCTCTTTGGGCTAGTAAGATAAGTCAGTCATAGTGCCTGCTATCAGATAACACAGTCTATTGGTGGAGGCAGAATAAGCAGGTGGTATTTGCAATGCAGTAGTGCCTGGAGAATCCCAGGGACGGGGAAGCCTGGTGGGCTGCCATCTGTGGGGTCGCACAGAGTCGGACACGACTGAAGCGACTTAGCAGCAGCAGCAGCAGCAGTGCTTGGTCCACAGAGCTCAGGGAATGCAGCCACGGGGTGCCACTGAGTCCTTATATGGTTGAGTAGGAAATAGCTTAAGAGTGACAAGGCTTTTCCAGGCTGAGGGAATTGACTGCCTGTTCAGGGTGTGAATTGGATGCATTCAGGGCAACAGCAAGTAGATCAATGGCTGAGGCTTGGGTGAGAGTTAAGGCTAGACCAGTGCTCCCCACCGTGGCTGCATCTTAGAACTACCTGGGGGGGGGGTGCCCTAAAACAGTCTCAGTACTTAAACCACAGACCAGAGTGATTACAGCAGAATCTCATGGGCATCACTGTATTTTAAAGTTCCCTTGCTGATACCAGCCTGTACGCATGGCTGAGAACCACAGCTCTATCTCTCATTCTCTAACACCTGTGAGTTCAGCTTGGGATAGGAAACCTGGCAGGGGCCACGTGGCTTCTCCGCTTGACTGGAGCTGACTTTTAGCGTCACTTGCTTGCCAGTGTCTTCCTCGTCAGACCACCAGGGTATGGCCGCCTCCCTGCTGGACCTCCCAGCCCTCTCTGTCTATTCCTCTGGCACCTAACCCCTTACGCGTTTGATCCATGTTATTTGCCAGACACACGTCCACACCCACCTGCCTTCCTCACTGTCTCCACTAATTCTGTCATCTTACTACCTAATATCATGGTACCATACTTTTTTGGAAGCATTTTGGTGTATAAGTTGTTAAATTTCATTTACAAATCTCAGTTTCTCTTCTGACTCTTTTCATCCACTTAAGAGTGTTAAATTTCCTATTTGCTTTCTTTTGAAAACTGCCCTAAAACTAATTGTGTTGTGATTCTATTTAAAAAGATCGTGAAAAAGGAGTTACAGTATTGAGAGAATTGTCATACTTTTTAAGGTGATGACAGTTGTTTATGTATGTCAGATTTGGACTTCCTTTTGTGCTGCACTTAGAGAAGACAATAGCATGGGACCTTCTGCAGAAGGAAATCTTGGAGAAGATGAAGTACTTCTTGAGGCCCACAGTTTGCATTCAGGTGTGTAAGCCTTTTGACACTCCAGAACAGCGTGTGTGTACCCCCTGCAGAAACAGTCACCACAGTGAGATGGGGAGTTCAGACCTTTGACCTTAGGGAAGACTAGCCACTGTGCTGGAGTGTTGGGGAGCCCCGGAGAAAAGCTCCTTAGCAGAATCTACATTCAGGTTTTCCAGACTGAGAATTTATCCCTCATTTTATGAAGGGAGCTGGCTCTTGCAAGGTTTTCTGTGAACTGCCGGGTGTTCCTTTACGTTTGTCTAATAAAGTTTAGCACGTGATCCGCTTTTGTAGAGAGAGAGATTTTGTAGACAAACTATATATTTTCAAAATTCTGACTACTTTGTTAAGGTATCTGTGGAAAACTTAATGTTAAGCTAAAGCAGCATGTTACTTGTCTTGCATAACATTTGATATGTAAATTGCATTTGGGTCAGTCATATATAAAGTGTGTTAGAGTGGCTCGGCAACCTCACGGAATATCGCAGAGAAGCGTTTTGTAGAACAGTTTGCTTTCCCGCTAACCTGGTTGGGAAATGCCCCTGTGAATCGCATGCCCTGGAGGAGAAACCCAACCTGACTCGCCTTTGCCGTTTGATGCAGGTGTGTCCGTTCAGTTTGCGTGTGGTCAGTGTTGTGGGAATAACGTACTTGCTGCCCCAGGAGGAGCAACCTCTGTGCCACCCGACAGTAGAAAGGTAAAAAAAAAAAATTACCTTCTAGGATTTCAGGTATGCTTGTGTGTAAATTTCTAGTGATGTCTGATGTAATTTCCGTAGAAGAGTGGTAGGTTCTTCAGGCTCATTTAGAAAGTAAACCCTTACTTTACTTTTGATTCATATTTGAGTGGGATATGTCTTATGATCATTTTTAGAATCAGGAAAACCTAGAATACTTAAGTTAGGAAACTAAATTGGTCTAAGTCTCAGGATGATAGATGAATTACACTTGCATATTCACCATGATTGAAGTTTTCCAAAGTAGAATTCTAATCATAACAGTTTCCTCCTTGAAATCCTTAAATGATAAGCCCAGTTTCTCTACAGTTTCAACCCTGACTGCTTCTGTTCTGTCAGGCCTCATCCTTCTCCCCACTGTCTCAGACCTTCGGCAGCATCAAAGTGCTGAGGGTTGATTGAACGTAACAGCACGGGTTTACATGCGCCTTTCCACATGCAACCTCTCTGTTGATAATTCCTTCCCTTTGGCCTCTCTTCACACTGTCCCCTCCCCCTGTTTGCCCCCAGAATTAGTCTCTCCCCGTGCTACTTCTGTGCTTTCTATACACTTCTGTCCTCTTGCAACACTCTACTGTATTAATAAAATAATAGACATATGTGTACATAGACACACTACACATATATGGATACATATAAAACACAGTACTGCCTCTATTATAATGCCTTTTCCAATAAATATTGAAGTGCCTGCATTTCAGGATTCCAAAAAAGTATACAACATAGTTCTGTTCGAAAGGAATTCACTGTTTGGCTTTAGAAATTAGAGTTAATAGATTATATAATGATCTAAAACATTGCAAAAAATAAAAAGTACTTGAGAAGTAATATTGACTGTTAATGCTGAGTGTTTCAGAAGATGACTGAGGAGCCAAGGAGCTCAGGGGCAATAAATGAGGTAAAACTTGAGGGGTCCCTTGCAGGAAGGCACAGTTTACATCGGTGTGGGCACAGTCCCGGGACAGCCACGGTGTATGGAGGGAGGTGGAGAGAGGCAGACTTGGTTCTCAAAGAGGTTGTTGTCTAGTCTCTGGTTTGATGAAAAATTAGACAAAAATTGGAAAGGTCATACCCTCTAAGAGTTACATGGATAACCTTATAGTGTGGTACTAAATTTCTTGCCGTATCTTTATTTCCATGTTGAATATTTTAATTTAAGGATTTTTCAGTCCAGTTGTAGTCATATCATTAAATATGAGGTTATAAAACCTTTTCTGATGGGAACCAATGACAAAGATTTTCAGCAATCACACTGATTTCAGACGGTTTGAATATTTAATTAAAATCATTTATTTAGAAAGTAATGTGTGACTCTCTTCTCTATCCTATAGGGCACTAAAATCTTGTGGACCAGGCGGTACTGCTCATGTGAAATTAGTAGTAGAATGGGACAAGGAGACAAAAGATTTGTAAGTATTTTCTGACTTCGTGTTTATATAGTCAGTTGTCTTGATGGTTATTTTAATAGCATACGTTTGAGCTTTCAAATTAGCTGAAACACAAACCTCTCTTTTCTTTAGCTAACTATCCAAGTGTGTTGCTAATCCTTTATTTAAGCAATGTATTATTTCTCTCCTATACATTCTGTTGTCTGGATCCCCAAATCTTAGAACATTTATTTACTGCTAATGAGACAGAAGGTATATATTCAAATTACTTTGATTATTATTACAGGCCCATTAACTCTAGCAAGTTACACCAAAGGCATGCCCTTTAATACAAAAGGATAAGAATATATGAATTAATCAGCATAGTGTGTGGCCAGGCCCAGAAAAACCAACTGCAAATTATTTCTTGAAAATGATGTTTTAGATTGAGAACTTTTCAAGAACGTTTTGGATCCTAGAAGAGTTGGATTGCCCCTTTGCTCTCTTACATAGTGATCTTTTCAGTTTTGAGTTAGAGTCGTGCTGTGCAGCCGCTAATTTTGTTCTTGTGTCAGTTTCGCCTGACCGCCTGGCACATGCTCTTCCGCCCCTCGTTGCAGTTTGTTTGTAAATACTGAGGATGAGTATATCCCTGATGCAGAGAGCGTCCGGCTGCAGAAGGAGCGTCACCACCAGCCTCAGACCTGCACTTTATCCCAGTGTTTCCAACTCTACACCAAAGAGGAGCGGGTAAGGGTGGGCAGCGTCCGTTGGGTGATGGGGGCAGTAGGGAGGCACCAGGGTGGGATGGCCCTGGAGAAGGACAGGTTACGCCCGAATAGGCCTCAGGAAGTGCTTGCGTTTATGTAGGTTCTGCACATGTGATGTGCATCTTAGTGTTAATCCTTTTACGACTTTAACAAAAAGCAGTATAAATTTCTGGAATTTCTGGAAAAAAATGCTCTATGCTCTAGACACCAACCTTTGTATAGTTCTTTTTTTTCCTCCTTTTTAATGGTTAATGATTAAGTTTTTTTTTGGTTTTAACTTTGACATTAAATTATTTTCCTTTGTAACTAGATCAGTGGTTCTCAACTTTTTGGTAGTGAGAACGTAGATGCCAGGACTTACTAAAATTAGTTAAAATTGAAAATTCATTTCACGGGCTCAGGAGACACTGTGGCTGGTTGCTCTTGCTTTGGACAGTGTAGATATAGATGTAAATCTGTACAGTGTAGAACAGCATGGTTTAGACCACTTAGCTTGGTGCTTTGCAGGTTATAGGGATTCGGTAATTGAGATAGTGGATGGGACCCTTGACTGTGTGTGTGTTTTCAACAGGAATATTTAATAGCAAGGTAGATAACATATGCTTATCTAACATTTTTATATAACTAAGTTAAGCAAAACATCCTGTTCATTGGATAAATATAGCCTGCTGTATGTGTGTATAATTCAGAGCAGTTTAAAATACACTGTAATTTCAAAACTTCAGAATTTGAATAGGTGCCAGTGTTGTCTTATTTTTTCATATGAAAAAAGAAAATTCCTTTCATTTGAGGCTTGGATCAAAATTCCATACCTATGTTCTTAGGATCACTCTGTAGAGTCTTCATGATTCAGATGATACAAGGAAAGCTTCAGTTCTACTTTCCTTTTAGAAGAGACATCTCAGCTCTCACAAACTCATCAACCAGGAGAATGTTGGTGGCAGTTACAGTGCAGGAGTGATGAAGCTGATTCTTTACATAGCGGTCATCTCGTATGCCTTCCATTGGCTCGTCTGCGTTCAAGTCCGCACCCACAAGCTGACCCGATTCTGAATATTCTGGTTGAACTTAAACTGGTGTTTCCTGAAGGTCAAAACCCAAGTTCTGAGCAGGAACCTCGTGAATAGTGAGCAATTCATCAGCAATACTTGGACTCCCAAGTTGGGCCCTGCCCCTTACACACTGGACTTGAACACAGTCAAGGCTGTCATCTGCCATTGCCACGCCCACTGCACCAGCACTGGGGGTGACACAGCCATCATCGACAGCCTTTGTAACAGCCCTCCAGCCATCTTTTATTGCCTCTTTGATTTGCATGAGTGTGAACTTATGTTGTCCTTTGACCAGTAATGTCACAGATGTTGCATTTCTCAATAAAGGCGAACTTGTCTTCTCCCAGTGTGTAGTCATGGACAAGTTCAGCATGTCCCAAACAGTCAGGATTCAGGTCATCAAAAGAATTTAGAGCTACCCCACCACAGGCCGGAGTCAGCTTTTCCACCTTGCTCTTAGCTCTGTGCAAAGCTACTCGGCCTTCTTTTGCAAGAGCATTTAAGGCAAAGGAGTCAGTTCCCTTTTGATTAACAATAGCACACCCTTTAAGTCACAGCCACTCTTTATTTTGTAATGTTTTATTACTTTTAAAACTCCATCTTTAGTGAATTTTCTTTCAGCCTTTACTAATTTCTCTCTCCCCTGCACTCTTATTTTTAAAAAGCCAGAATTCACTTCTGATTTTTTGTATTCTAATGGCACATCGCATATAAGGATATATGCATCTTTTACTTTTCTTTTTCCACATCAGGATGGCATGTCCCATCGTCCAAAACAAGACCTCTGGTTAAGCTTACATAGTTTCGGGTTTATGTTTCATCTCCATGATCTCAACCATGAAGGGGTCACTGTGTTTATCTTTTTTGTTAACGACCAAGAGGAATCTACTGCTGCTTCTGTTAAAACATCAGCAAGTTTAGCATGAATCTTAGTATATAGAGATGTTTTGGCTGTGTCAGTAAGTGTTTCCCTGTCCATCTCTTTGTGTATTTTGATTCGTTGACAAAGCTAAAGTGCCTTTTCCTTTGCAGTTTTGTAAAAATCCTTCTGTTATTATTCTGGGATGAAAACCCTGTATTAAACACACAGGTAGAAAACTACCACTAACTTGGAGATCTTTAGTTAGGTGCGACTGTAGTTCATGATAAAGCAAATTTATGGAGGGATATTCTGGATCATTCATACCCTTTCATGCAGCTAATATAATGTGCTGACTTTCTCAATACTTTTAAAAGGATACATAAATAGCCCTTTCAGTGTAGAGGAAAAGAACAGACATTACAGTAGCAGAGTCAGAACCAAGGAACTGAAGCACTCTTGCTGCTCACCGTGCAACAGTGCTGTGTGGTTTTTAAGCCTTTTCAGGTTTAGACACCTTGAGAAACCTTGATGAGAGCACTTAGAGTTCATCTGATTTTGAGTTGATGTTTAGGATCATAATTCCAACTACTGATTGTTACTACTCATTCTTGCATGTAGGGAATCATGGAATTTCAGAGTTGGAGGGGACTTTAAAGCTTTTTTCTAATGATTGAGTTCTTCTGCTAATTTCAAATAGATGATTGTCCAGCTGCCGTTTGTCAGAGACACTATTTCTTCTTTGGATATCTCTGATGGTGACTGATGTTACCTTGAAATACGTCCTCAGTTGCTACAACGCACAGGCAAACTCTCAGGTCATTAAGAACAATTGAGAACGGGTCTTCGTTTTCTTCTACTTGTTTATCCTTCAGATGTTTGAAAATAGTTTTCATCTTCTTACTAAGCCTTTTCTCCTCCACTCAGTTAATAGTTCCTTTACTATTTTTTCATTAGACATATTAATCTTAGGCGTATATAAAACGATTGACATTGAACCTGACTGATTACATGCTCTGTGTAGCCCCTTATCCTATTTACCTTTTTTGGCGGGGGGGGGGGGGAGATGTTCAAAGCTTAAAGTCGGAGAAGGCAATGGCACCCCACTCCAGTACTCTTGCCTGGAACATCCCATGGATGGAGGAGCCTGGTAGGCTGCAGTCCATGAGGTCGCTAAGAGTCGGACACGACTGAGTGACTTCACTTTCACTTTTCACTTTCATGCATTGGAGAAGGGAATGGCAACCCACTCCAGTGTTCTTGCCTGGAGAATCCCAGGGACAGAGGAGCCTGGTGGGAGGCCATCCATGGGGTCACACAGAGTCGGATTCGACTGAAGTGACGTAGCAGCAGCAGCAGCAGCAAAGCTTAAAGTTGGGCAGATCTACTAGATGGGGACTTCCCTGGTGGCTCAGACGGTAAAGCATCTGTCTACAATGCGGGAGACCCGGGTTCAATCCCTGGGTTGGGAAGATCCCCTGGAGAATGAAATGGCAATCCATTCCAGTACTATTGCCTGGAAAATCCCATGGACAGAGGAGCCTGGTGGGTTATAGTCCATGGGGTCGCAAAGAGTTGGACATAACTTCACTTTCACTTTCACTAGATGACAACGAATCGAACCAAGTCTCCTGCATTGCAGGCGGATTCTTTACCAACTGAGCTATCAGGGAAGCCCAGATGACAACATTGGTATTCTACAAAACATCTCACTGATCTTGTAATCAGGATTTGTTCATTCAGTACCTGTTTGTTGAGTGCATACTATGTGCCAGGTCCTGTGCTTGGCCTGGGGTTATAGCAGGGACCAAGACAGACAGCAGTTTTGCCCTCAGGCTGTTACAGTGTAGTGGGGATAAACAAGTAAATAAAGAAGCTAAGGCCCTGGGGTAGAAGAAAGGTTGAGAAACAGAAATGAGGCCGATGTGGTGGGGCATGGCAGGTAAGAGACTTTGTCCTGGTCGTAAAATAACCCTAGCAAGTACTGCAGGGTCCAGCACTTCCATAGAAGGCTTTCAATAAATATATCCTGCAATGAATGAGTGAGTGTTCCTTGGGAAGCTCAGTCATTGGGTCCAGAAATAACAGTTCAGATAGGAAAGAGGAGCAGGTCAAACTTAGGCTGTGTGGTGATAATTTTGGGGTCAGGCTGTCTGCAAGCTCAGTAGTGATGGTCAACAGCATTTGCGAATGTCAGTGCTGTTGGCTGCCTAAGGATGCTTTGGAAACAGTGTCCAGGTCTCAGGTGGTGACAGCCCTTCTCTCCTCATCACCTTGGATGTTCACTGTTAAGAGACTGACATCGAGGGGCACAGGCAGAGAGTGTGGATTGTGGATGGTGCATCTGGAAATCCTGGCACGGCTGAATGTGTTTTGACAAAGGAGACCTAAAGTGAAGATCTGATAGGTATTTTCATCCATTTCATCTTGTGGATGAGGATTTGGACTTCTTTTAACTAAAAAGCAGAATTAGAGACTGGAAATTGCAGGGAGAGTAATTTCATCTTAATCTGAGGACGAACTCTATAACAGACTGAAAGTGGAGCAGCTGCCTCCTGAGCCAGCGCCTTCCCTGCCAGGAGTTCGTGAGGCCGGCCGTGCTCCAGCTGTGCTCCATAGACCTGGCAGCTTTGTGGCAGTTTATGATGCGCTCAGTACAGGAACAGAGCGTTGCTGTAGAAACTGTCAAAACTATTGGACATTGTCATGACGTTCTTGCTGTATCTTATAAAAGAGTATCTGTTCACGATGTGTTGAAAATGAAAAAACAAACAGCCTGCTTCTTTACCAGGAGTGCCGGGCTGGGTGGCCATGTACTTAGGTGGACAGTTTGCATGTTGCCAAGATGTGGACTTGCCAGATGACAGCATAGGTCCCTCCTGTTTAGCGTTCTCACTCAGCTCCAGCCACTCAGACGCCTGTCCCTCCGCATCTTTCCTGCACACAGAGCTGGGTCTTCCTGTCGTGAAAGAAATCCCCTGACCTCTGCTTCCCCTTCAGGCTGTCCTGCCAGTCTTTCTCTTCTTTTCTGCCCAACTTGATCATTAGTGGTTTCAGCGCGTTCTCCTTCCTCCCTCCCAGATCCCTCGTCATCTCTCTGATTTGGCTTTCTGACAGCTGTCCAGGATTCTTTGGGCCCCTCCTGGGCTCAGTTCAGTGGCCTTTGCTCAGTCTGCATTCAGTTCTTTCCATGGGATGTGGTTCTGATAACCAGCCTGTTCTTGCCACTCTTAACTTGGTCTGCATGAAAGAAATGCTGCTGACTTGCCTGAGTTTCTGACTGTATCCTCCGCTTTCGGTGATTTCTCAATCTTTGTTTCCCTTAAAAATATGCATCCCCCCAGGTTCTGTCCTTGGCTTCTCTGACGTCTCAGAGGGCATGGCTATCTGTTCTGTTCCCATGGCTGCCCTCACTTCATCATGTTAATGGTTCCAGATCTGAGGCATCTTCTGAAATCCAGAATGAAATTTAAAAAACCTCTCTCACCAGACATGTCCTCTTAGCACTTCTATGTCCCCTTCCTGAAATCCTTCCCTGCAGATGGGACACCCAGGGATTTGAGGCCTCAGACTGGTGTTGAGAAAGATCTTGGTGGTAAGCAGGAGGGGGAGGATTGTCTGGAGCAGTTTGATGTTTGGGGGAGGAAGAACAATTAAGAGACTAGAGGAAGAAGGGATAAGAGTGAATGAGGACTTTGAATTAAGCTGGGTTGAGGGGGATGGAGAAGGAAGGAGACAGGTGTGAGGAATGTTAGAGGGGTGTTATCTTGGATGGACGAGTGGAGAAAGAGGGAAGGATTTGAGGCTTTGGGATGACCCCTGTGTTCTGCTCTTAACAGGTGGTAGTGATATTTGCTGGGGTAGGACATACAGGAGGAGAAAGGGGAACTGTATTGACAGAAAGGTGACGAGTTTGGGAGTATGACGAGCTTCTGTGACATTTAACATCTTTCTGTAGGATTTACCTCATTGGTCGTTCCTTTTTGAGAGAGTCTATTCAGAAATCATTGGAAAAGACCCTGGTGCTGGGAAAGATTGAAGGTAAAAGGAGAACAGGGCAACAGAGGATGAGATGGCTACATAGCATCACCGACTCAATGGACCTGAGTTTGAGCAAACTCCGGGAGCTGGTGAAGGACAGGGAACCCTGGCGTGCTGCAGTCCATGGGGCCACAGAGTCGGACACAACTTAGCGAGTGAACAACAACAGCAGCAGCAGCTATTCAGCCAGTGTTTGGGTGCCACCCGTAGCCCTTTGATTGTGTTTTTCCATTGACTCCCATTAAACGTAGTTTGTAGAGGGATTCAGAGTTGTGCCATGCCTTGGCCCAGAAGTGAGGAGACAAGGCTTTCTCCTCTAGGGGTCCTGCTTAAGTGGCGCTAACAGCGTCGTGCTCCTTGTTTCCAGCTCGCCCCTGACGACGCCTGGCGGTGCCCGCACTGTAAGCAGCTGCAGCAAGGCAGCATTACATTGAGCCTCTGGACTCTGCCCGATGTGCTGATTATCCATCTGAAGAGATTTCGACAGGTAAGGAGAGCCTCTGGCCCAGGGAAGAGCACTGTGACCAGGTGTCTTACGCCCCCTACTGGCGGGCTGTTGGGGATGGTTCTCTGGTGTCCCCGTGAGAGCCCACGATCTTGTGTTGTTACAGACCCACATTTTCCCTGTGTTTGGGGCCCTGTTTTGTTCTTTCCCAAAGCAAAGTTCAAGTGTCCTGTGACCTTTGAATCCCAACCATTTTAGTTCATACGGCAGATATTTTACTTTGTTCCTGAGGATTTGCTTTAGATTTGTAAATGTTGTGCTCATGTAAGTGTGCCTTGGGATTAAAAAAAAAATTGAGCTCCTTTCTGGGGGCGGGAAGAATTCTGTTTCTACCTAAATTAATAACGGGTGTTGTCCTGCTTCCAAGGAGCTGTTGTACAGTTGGGGAGATGAGTCATACATGTATACGAAGAAAATCTGCTTTGCATTGTATGGCTTTGTGAGTCAGTTTTCCCAAAAAGGCTGTCTGTTCCTGAGGTTAGAGCTGTCCTGGGCGGCCCCCTTGTAAGGGAGGTAAATGAAAGGTAGATGCTGGAGGAGTCTCTGAGCCTGGCTGCAAGAAGGTGTGGATCTGAAAGATCAGCAGGAGGCCTACAACAGGTGAGGGAGGGGCACGCACATAGTGCCTGGACACAGCAGGTGCAGAGCAGGGCAGGGGGCTGAGAGCTGAGGCCAGTGTGGCTGGAGGTCCGGGGGGTCAGGGAGAAAGGCGAGAGTTGAAGTAGAAGAGGCCGGCTGTGGCTGGCCATCCAAGCCTGGTAGGCAGAGTGGGGTTCTGAACCACTGAAGCAACATGACCAAAGGCGTGATTTGAAGAGAGGCTACAAGGATGCAGACAGGGAGGTCTGAAGGAGGCTGTTTATCCAGGGCAGGCCCGGCTGATGGCTGGCATTGGAGTTGCGGCAGCGGAGGTGGAGAGACCCGGATAGATTGGGAGATGTCTAAGATTCGCTGATGAAGTGAAGATGTTGGGGGCGCACACAAGGTCGCCGGGGCGGGGCTTAGTGCATGGAGGTTTGGAGTCCAGCCCCTGTGCTAGTGAGGAGTGAGCATTTGCCTTGAGTGTCCCAGCTGCACGCCTCCATTGGGGTCTGCGGGTGGACGGCCTGTTGAGGGTTTGCCCAGCCCTCTGTCTCTTTCCACACACACAGACTGATGTCCTTTGCTTTCTGTTTCTTTTGAAGACATATAGTCACGCCTCCAGCGCCCCAGCTCAAAACTGTAGCGTCATCTTTGACTATTCTTTCTTGTCTCTAACACCTAGGCTTGGTTGTCCTCCCCACTTCCTTCTGTATGTGTCCTCTTCTCCCCATTCTTGCTGTCATCCTGCCAGTTCCAACTTTCTGCTCCTTCCCAGCAGGTTGCAGTTGCGGTGTCTTTTTATTGGTTTTGTAACCTACGCTGCTCTTCCCTCTGGAGCACATTTTGGGCACTACTTCATGGCAGCTCTGATGACATCATCTCCTGCCTCAGAGCGTCCCCTTGACTTCCCCCAAGCTTCCTCCCCAAGCTTCCCCCTTAACTACAGAGCAGGATCCAGGTTCTTTAGCCTGATCCTGCAGGACCGCCTGCCTTTCTCTTAGGAACTTTTTTTTTTCCCTTAGAATTGGCATTATCTATACCTGATTCATTTTTTTAAAGCCCCCATAGACACAGGAGGGCTTCCCTTATGGCTCAATTGGTAAAGAATCCGCCTGCAATGTGGAAGACCTGGGTTTGATCCCTGGGTTGGGAAGATCCCCTGGAGAAGGGAAAGGCTACCCACTCCAATATTCTGGCCTGGAGAATTCCATGGACATGACTGAGTGACTTTCACTATAGACACAGGAAACATTCAGTAGATATCTTTCAACTGATGGCAAGATTTCCAGGTTGCCTAAGGTTGTCAGCTCAGTGAATGTAGCAAGCTGAGTCACTGTTAACTTTGAATGTACTTCCTGGAGGAAGGGCCGGGAAGAGGCCCTGTTCCGTGAGTTCGGTGCCAACACCATGCTGTCCCTTGACATATGTTGTTACTCCATTCCTTTTCATGCCTCTGGATGAACCACCGGAAATTGTCATTTTGCACGTTAAAAACTTTTATTAGGTAAGGACCAGAAAGCTCATTATCCTCTTACATGTAGTTAATCGTGGGTTCCATTTTTGGTGATATTAAAACCCTCCAGGTATTGGGTTGGCCAGAAAGTTCGTTCAGGTTAGTCTATAGCATCTTACGGGAAAATGTGAATGAACTTTTTGGCCAACCCCAGTAGTTAACTGTATTAACCTGTTCCCTGTGTCGTATGTCTTTGGAAACATCAGATAGGAAACTCAAACCTACTTTAGCCAATAGAGTCTGCCTTTCACGCTGAACTGGCCTACCCTCTGCTCGCATGAATGTGCCATCAGGACTTGTTTTTCTTCTTGCAACAGGAAGGAGACAAGCGTATGAAACTTCAGAACATGGTCAAGTTCCCTTTGACCGGCCTGGACATGACACCTCACGTGGTTAAGCGAAGCCAGAGCAGCTGGAGTCTGCCATCCCACTGGTCTCCATGGAGACGGCCCTACGGACTCGGGAGGGACCCTGAGGACTACATCTATGACCTGTATGCCGTGTGCAATCATCATGGCACCATGCAAGGGGGGCACTACACAGGTCTGCAGCGCGAGAGGCCGGGCGCCTGTGCTGACGATCCCCCCGACGTGTTGTGCTTGCGACAGGGTGGCTGTGCTTTAGAACCTTGCTTTCTCTTCCAGCGGGAAGTGTGCCGACCACGAGGGCAGCTTTCACCTTCCAGCTCTCTGTTCCCTGGCCTCATCTGGTCAGGCTCTGACCCGAGCAGGGAGAGTGGTGGCCTGTGCAGAGGGGTGGCCTCATTTGGCTCACCCAGGACTTGCCTTCTTGACCTCACCTGCACAGCCCCATTTAAGGTTCTGCTCTGCTTCCTTCAGGGCCTAGCATCTCCCTGATTTGGAGTGGTTGTGGACCACTTTTTTTTAATAGTGTCTTTAAAGTGACTTGTAAGGGTTTTTTTTTTTGCTTTGTGTTCAAATTAATTTTTTTGATTTGTCAAAGCAGTAGTGCTCGTCATGAAATTTAGAGACTAGAAAGAGGCAAAAAGAATAGTGCCATCAACCCATGAGGATACCGCTCCAAAATAATCCGTGAGATTATTACTCAGAAAACGGTGGTGGGAGTTCCCTGGAGTCCAGAGATCAAGACTTTGCACTTCCACTGTAGGGGGTGAGAGTTCAGTCCCTGGTTGGGGAACTAAGAGCCCACATCTCTGTGGCGTGGCCAAAAACTTTAAAAGAAAAAAAAATTTTTTAGAAACTGTGATAAATAACACACAACAGAATTTTCCTTTTTAACTATTTTTAAGAATACGGTTCCGGAGAAGGCAATGGCACCCCACTCCAGTACTCTTGCCTGGAAAATCCCATGGACGGCAGAGCCTGGTAGGCTGCAGTCCATGGGGTCGCTAAGAGTCGGACGCGACTGAGTGACTTCACTTTCAGTTTTTACTTTCCTGCATTGGAGAAGGAGAGTCGGACTCGACTGAGCGACTTTACTTTCACTTTTCACTTTCCTGCATTGGAGAAGGAAATGGCAACCCACTCCAGTGTTCTTGCCTGGAGAATCCCAGGGACGGGGGAGCCTGGTGGGCTGCCGTCTATGGGGTCGCACAGAGTCGGACATGACTGAAGTGACTTAGCAGCAAGCATACAGTTCAGTGTCATTAAGTTCATTCATATCTTCGTGCAGTCGTGACCACTGTCCATCTCGAGTTTCTTTCATCTTCCCAAATTGAAACCCTGCATCCATTAAGCAGTAACTCCCTGTTGAACCCTCCCCCATCCCTGGCAGCCACTGTTCTTTCTATGAAACTGATTACTCTGGGTACCTCGTGTAAGTGAATCATACAGTATTTGTCCTTTTGTGTCTGGCTTACTTCACTTAGCGTAATGAATTCAAGAGTCACCCATGTTGTACTGTGTGTCAAAATGTCCTTCTTTTTTAAGGCTGAATAATATCCCATTGTAAGTAGGCAACATTTCGATAAGTGGTGTTAACTTCCAATGTTTTCTGTACGTTTTGGCCGTTACTTTATACTGTTGTGGTTTGTACTGATGTGCTCTGTACAGGTGAACCGCTATGGAGCACCTCCTCTGTTTCTTGCTTGCCATGGGCCATAACATATCAGAGACATGTTGGAAATGAAAAAAATCTCAGCCTCTGTCTTCCAAGAGTGTAAACAAGTGGTTGGGACAGCGTAGGCACACGTAATATGAAAGAGTGAAGTGTGTATTAGGTTCTGTGATTGAAGTGTGGACTGTGGGTAGAACAGGGGCCAGGAGAAGAGAGTGGCCAGAGCACCCCCTTCCTTGAGGGTCAGAGGAAGCTGCGATTAGTAACCTGCCACCTACTCTCACGGGGCAGACACTTAACTTTTGGTAAACGTTATTTTTAATGACTGCAGGATATTCTGATGATGAAACTCTAGTCTGATATGTAACCATGTCCTTTGAAGATGACACTGGTGAACATCTTTGTGCATCGTCCCCTTTTCTCTGTGTTAATTCTGTATCTCTTTGAGATTGAGTCTCAGAAATGGAGTGATGGGGTTCAGGGCATGCATGCATGCTGGGGAGGCACGTATATTGGGGGCTTCTTGCCTGGACATCTGTGTATGGGGGGAACTTGATGTGTGGGTGGCCAGGACTCGGGTTTCTATGTCCTTCCGACTCAGCCTGTTTGGCAGAAACACTTCTCTGGGACTTTCTTGCATCCTCAATTCAGTGGTTTCCACCATGGGCCCCAACAGGGTGCTGTTGGTTCGTAAACGTGGGGGGAGGTAGAAGAGGGTTGGCCCTGCCGGTTGGTCTTTCAGGCTTTCTGAGACTCCTCCCTGGCAGTTAGCCCCATAACACGGTGAATGAGCCTGTCGGGTCCTAGACCCCCTCCTTGGCCTTGCACACTTCCTCTCTTAACTTGCTCTTCCTCCAGGAGGCAAGAGCTTGAATGTGACTGGACACAATCTTTTGTTCTTGAAACCCATTAAGTTCAAATTCTTTCAATATTTAGATGCCGCAAGCTGCAGTCACTTGTGAAAGGAATGATGGAACTTGGAGTGTATCTCAGTGGAGTGCTTTGGATGGCCTCTACTTTGCCCTAGGAAGCACTTTCTAGGAGAAGAAGGAGATAGAGGATCTACTGAAAAATCTATTAAAGCCAGATTTTAATACTAGATTTTGTATCTTACATATTTTATATTTATATTCTATGGGAACCACTTTGTGTATCTAGTTGGATTTTTCCTCTTGGGGCATTCCTGGTCATATCTCCATTCTTTGATACTAAGTCACAGAGTTATATACTCAGGGACTCTGAGAATTGAAAGGGACTTAGAGGGAATTTAATTTCACTCATTAGCTGGTGAAGTAATAGTTTGTCCAGCATCCCTGGTTGGTGTTTGTGTAGCTTCAGCTTTGGTAAAGAATCTTCCATGTGGAAGACTGTTTCTCAGGAAAATATGGACAAGCATGTTGTGTGGTTTCTAGCTAGAAAATGTTGAGGAAATAGGACAGTGTTGCTCTGTTTATGGAACAGACTGGAAAGTGCCTGGAAACCATAGCTACCTTGGAGGCAGTACAATTAGTTAGAGGAGTGTGGGCTAGAAGCCAGACACATCTCCTAGCTCTGTGACCTTAGGTGAAGAACCTCATTCTAACCTGGTGGCCATGCAAGGGAGCTGAAAGTGCTCATGTCTGCTTCTTGGGGCCTGGTACCTAGGAGTGACTCAGATATTTTCTGCATTTATTTCCCCTTTCCCATGCTTAGACGGTAAAGCGTCTGCCTACAATGCGGGAGACCCGGGTTCAATCCCTGGGTCAGGAAGACCTCCTGGAGAAGGAAATGGCAACCCACTCCAGTATTCTTGCCTGGAAAATCCCATGGACGGAGAAGCCTAGTGGGCTATAGTCCATGGGGTCGCAAAGAGTCGGACACGACTGAGCGACTTGACTTGACTTACTTTACTTCCCATGCTTAGACCATACCACTGCTTTTCTCATAAGAACATTTAAGTACTTGAGCATTGTTAAGTTAAAGATACCTTACTTCTGAGCTTTCACTTGGAATGTTTATTTTAATGTGTTATTTTGCACTGGTTCTGCCTATAGTTACATGGTATATGTATGCCTGACTTGTAGTGATTCTAGAACAGCGCTGCTTAAACGATCTGCGATGAAGAACCTTTTAAAAGATTTCTTAAATCTTTTTCAAAATTTCCAATCCTTCACGAGCCAGAACTTACACAAAAACGCAATAAAAACATCAGACTACTATGAATGTTTTTAAATGCTTACCCCGTTTTGGTGCTTCTCTTTTGGACTGGCACCAGTCTGTGAGACACAATTTGCATAGCACTGGTCTAGAAAACAATTTAGAAAACAGCGCTGGGAAGAAAAGCACACAAAATTATTTTATAAATACATCATTAACCCATTGGTGAGCCCCTGAGAGTTTCCATGCTGTGGCTGAGGACAGAGCATCCCGAGGAGAAGCAGACTGGAGCTGGTACACGGTTGCTCAGCCACCTTCTCTCAGGCACGCTCCTCCGTACCGTTTTCCTCCCACCCCTTCTCCCACTCCCGAACCGCATCCCCTCTCCAGCTGGGCCATAGCGCATCAAGCCTGACCGCGCCGCTGACCAAACAGTTGCTGTTTTACCAGCTCCATCTGCCTTTCCCCTCTGGTTCCAGTGAGCCCACAGCTGCAGACGCCTTCCTACCCTGCAGTCATAGATTCTTCGCCTGCTCTTCTTTGTTGGCACCTGTCTGGTGTAGCCCTGCCTCGCCGGGTCCCTTTCATCTCCTCGGAGTCCACACTTACCCAGTGGTTGTGGCCTGTCAAGGCTGTCACTCCTGGTGCCACTCGGGGACCTTATGTGTCCTGCCCCCGGGGCCCTACTGAGTCCGTCCTGGCGTTCAGCCAAATATTGTAGCACTCATTTATGCCCACCCCAGTAAGTCAGAAAGCACTGGTACGCACACAGCTTTCCGGATCCAGCTCATCACACTCCCTGATCGATTCCCAGCACAGTAAGCTGTGTCTGTCTGTCCTTGCTGGTGCTTCAGCGCTCTTGATTCTTATCTCAGGCTTAGAATTTGATCTGGAGAGAAGGCCGCATGCATTCACGAGCCCCTGTTCTCAGTTTGCCGGGGGACTTCCATGAGGCACCGTTCTGCTGCCTCTGAGGGAGGCAGGGTAGGGTGGGGGTCTAAGAACAAGCTCAAGGACTAGATAATTCTGAAACTAACTTGGCCCCCTGCTTTATCAGCTGTGTGGCCTTGGGCAGGCGGGTTAATCATTTTGAGCCTCTGTAAAATGGGAGTAATAATAGAACAAATTTCATAGGATCAAATGAGATACATAACAAGTGTTAAACAAGTATTAGCTGCTGCTATTATTAATATCATTATTTCTAGTTCCCGAAAGACTAAAATGTTACAGCATCCTTAAAACAGAGCTGCTCAGTCCTGGCACATTAGCATGTTTGCTGGTGACTCTTCATTGTGGGGCTGTCCTGTGCACGGTAGCATGTTCAGCAGCAGCCCTGGTCTCTACCCCCGACTCATCACTAGTATCCTACCTGCCCTGCCGCCCCCCAAGTTGTGACAGTCAAAAAGGTCTCCATTCATTACCACGTGTCCCCTGGGGCAAAAGCATTTCTGTCTGAAAGCCATTGGTTTAACTAAATACTCATTTTCTAAGATTAAGTAGAATTTCATCCATTTGGAATAGGTTGGAATTTCATGAAACATCTTGCCTGTGTATGATTTGGAATTTGGCTTTTTTTTTTTAACGCTTTCTCTGCATTACTACCTGCGACCTTAAAAAGTTATTGAATTATGTGAGGCAAGGAAACAGTGTCTGAGGGTGGAGCGGAGCGGCCAGGGTGGCCACCCCAGTGCTGATGGCTGGTGGGCTCTCTTTGGCAGCGTTCTGCAAGAACTCCGTGGACGGTCTCTGGTACTGCTTCGACGACAGTGACGTGCAGCAGCTGTCGGAAGATGAGGTCTGCACGCAGATGGCGTACATCCTCTTCTACCAGAGGCGGACAGCTATACCATCGTGGTCGGCCAACAGCTCGGTGGCGGGTAAGGCCATTCCACTCCAGGTGCGGTTTTTCTGAGAACAGAAGGTGGTGCTTGATGATCCAGAGGACTTCTCCAGAAGGTCCTCTGATTCTGCTGGTTGGATCAGGTTAATTGTCACATTTGCATTTAATCTGGAAGGCAGAATGGTTGCAGTCAAGGAAACGGGGCTGGAATGCGCAAGCAACTGTGATACCAGGAGTTGGCATGGAGGTAGAGTGGAGCCCAGCTCAGAGCACGATCGTGTGTTTACTTGTGGAGTCAGTGATCGAGGGAGCTGAAGAGCACCACCAGGTGCTCGCAGAGTAGAGGGACCGAGTGATTTGGAAGCAGAACCAGACTTGACTTTGCCACCCCTTGCTCGGATTATCGTGGAGCATGTCCCATCTAAGCCACGTATTTGTCAGCCGTAACATGGGTGTAATAATGCTACCTGTCTCATGAGGTCGTTGTGTCCAGCAGATCAGGTGAACTTGGGTTAAAGCCCTTTGCAAAGGGTAAAGCACCATTACAAATTATTCTTTTTTTCCAGTAAGGTTGGCCTGTTCTGTTAGGGGAAGGATTGAAGGCTGTAATAATCTTAGAGGGCTTGGGTTTAGTTTGAGGAGATCTACTCTGTTGTGTTAAACAAACACAAGAACCAGTCTCCACACTTGATGCAGCCACACACAATCCAGACAGGGAGAAGGCGTCTTAGCGCCACGTTGCAGTTGAGAGAATAGGACAGAGTTGTGGGACGTGGCTGTGTGTGAGCAGTTATTCATCCCTGCACCCCTCGAAGCTTGTGAGGGATAAGCCGGAAGCCGCTCAAAGGAAGCATCGCTGAGGCAGAGAGACCCCTGGTGCATCACGCCCCACGCAGTACAGCACTCAGTCTGTAGCTGCTCTCTTCGTTCACGGAAGGTGGGAACTCCAGGGCTCTAGTGCCGTCCCGCAGTGCTTTCCAGAGTCTGAGATGTGCTCGGACCTGACACCCCCTTGAGGTGTCCTCGAGATAGTCATGCTGCTGCACGCTCTCCATCTCAGGAGTGGCTTCTATTGTCCTAACTCATATTTAAGGGCCTTCCTGGAACAGACAAGACAGAACGGCACGTGGCCCTGTGTATGTGTGCTTGCTTGTTGTATATTAATACTGTGGTTTAAATGATTTAAAAATTTCACCAAAGGCCAAGAAAGTAACAGTACACCGCTGCTTGCTTTCGTCTCTCTGTCTGGAGTATTACTGCAGGTGCTTAGAACGCTCTCTGGGGTGTCGTGCTCAGTAAACGTGTATAGGGTGGATGGAAGGTATGAACAGTTGTGTCTGTTCATTCTGTTGCCGGCACTTAAGACTTTGCTTTATGAAGTGTCCATTCCTGTACTTGGATTTTACAGCTGCAGACGTGAGTGGGAGTCTGCCCTCTTTTTCATCCTCACAGGGGGCATTCGAGTGGACATGGTGTGGGGTCTGGGAGTTAGCGCTGGCCCGGCAATGAGGTCCCCGGGCTTCTGGCCTGACCTCGGTGCCCGCTTCCTTTCCTGCAGGCTCCACGAGTTCCTCCTTGTGCGAACACTGGGTGAGCCGACTCCCGGGGAGCAAGCAAGCCAGCGTGACCTCTGCGGCTTCCTCCAGACGCACCTCCCTGGCCTCGCTGTCAGAGTCTGTGGAGATGACCGGGGAGAGGAGTGAAGACGACGGTGGGTCTGGGTTTCGGTGACAGATTTCCGAAACAGTGACTCGTGGACACGCGCACAGGCTTCCTCGTGTTGAGGAGCCAAGTCCCAAGAAGGAAGTGGGGGGACATAAAAGTGGGTGACAGTGAGGGGCCTGCGAGGCTGTGGTCACCATCGCACGTAACCTTTTATATCACCGGGCCTTTTGCTTCTCGTCTGGGATCCAGGACTTTTTCCTTCCACTGTCGTTTTTCACTTTTAAAGTGTAAACGTGGAGGCTAGAGCTTTAACTGTACAGTAACTGGTACAGTTTAATCAGAGTGCTTTTTAAACTCTTCAGAGTAGCTATGAGGGGACTCAGCGAGCTTGCAATTTGCTGAGGGTTTTGCGGGAGGCTGCCTGGGGATGAGCTGCTATGCGGGGCCTGGTGTGGGAGCGCCTGACTTGCTCGGCTTCTCACCTTCCCACCACACTGCCTCCCTGGAGGGACTTGTGGTGTGTGCTTGGGGAGTGCAGGAGCAGCTAGAACAGAAGCCATTGCCTTTGCATAAAGCTGTTTGGGGGAATTTGGGAAACAGTCACAGTATGCAAGCTTGGCAGAGCTGATAAAAATTGAGCTCTGGTGTTTTTGCCTTCAGCTCCCGCTGGACTAGTGGCAACACAGGCCCCCGCTCCACCCGGGACCCAAGCTGGGGGGAGGCGATGAGGCAGCTGGAGTCCTGAGCGTTGGGAGGGGGAGAGGGTGAGCTCAGCCTCTGTGGGATACAATGAGCCCGGTGACTCACCCCGGCAGGGCTCAGTCAGTCTGTGGGCGGCATTTCCATCGCTTCTAGTAAAGTGCTGCTTGCTAGTGGTGATGGTAAACCTGAACGAAAACTGCAGGAAGAAAACAGGAGTCGGGAGGAAGGCCTGACGTGGAGAGCTCCGTCTCACCTCCAGCTCTGCCCCTTCTTCCAACTGTTGCGTCGTCTTCTGTAGCGTAAGAGTCTGGGGCTGTAACCACCAAGCTCCTGGCTGGCACTCCTGACATTTTGTGAAAAACTGGCAGTGCCCCTTGGCTTGTTTATTATTTGGAGGTGGTTTTCAGCAAAGCCTTTAAACTTCGAGCTCACTGTTGTTTCAACAGGGAGCCTAGATATGGTTTGCGCCCAGTCTGTTTAAATAGTGGAGTCGGGGGAATCGATATCTCTTCAGGGTCATCATCATACAGTCGTGCTGGGTGGTGCCCACGGACCAGGGCCTGTCTCTCAGGGTCTCATCCAGACGGAGTTGTATTAATACCACAGCTCCAGTAGCAAGTGTGTGGAGAATTTCATTTAGAATATTTTCTTTGGAAGTTCAAAGTCACTTACTGCTCTAATCATGAATATTTTTCTTGAAAGTTTTAAGGCACTCAGGGTAGAAGCGTGTTGTCTCTAGTTCCTTCCACTGATGGCTTTCACAGTCAGCGATCACAGCCCGCCTGCCTGTGATGTTGAGTTGGGGGAAGGGGTTGTGGTTCTGGTGCTGGCTCTGCCTCTAATTACCTGTGTGGTCATGGGCACGGACCTCACTGCTGTGGGCCCCAGTGTCCTTAGTAAGATGAAGAAGCCGTAAATGAAGTAGCTCACGTTTATTGAGCAGTGTGCAACGTCAGGTACCTTGCTGGGCACAGGACTTTGAAGATTTTATTTCATTCTCCTAGTAGCTCTGTGAGTTACAAGGGTCAGGAAATTATGGCCCACAGGCCAAAATATGGCCCCTGTCTTTATTTGTTAACAAAAAAAAGTTTTGTTGGAACACAGCCATGCCTGTTTGTTTATTTGTTGCCTGTGGCTGCTTTTGCACTAAGGTGACAGAGTTGAACAGCTGCCCCACGAAGCCTAAAATATTTACTGTCTTGGCCGTTAGAGGAAAAGTCTGCTGAGCCCTGATGTTGAGCAAGAAGGTGCTTTGCCGGTCCCCAAGTTAGAATGCCCCTATTTTATAGGTGAAGGCTCAGAAAAGTTAAAATCGCGTGATGACTCACTGACCCCAGACACACTGGCTCTGAAGGTCACACTCCCGTCATCCCCTGATGCTGGCCTTCTTTGTTCTGTAGATGTTACTAGCACATCTTGTTGGCTTGGCTTAACGGTAATCTCTTTGCTGCATTCAGGAGGCTTCTCAACTCGTCCGTTCGTGAGAAGTGTCCAGCGCCAGAGCTTGTCATCCAGACCGTCTGTCACCAGCCCCTTGGCCGTCAATGAAAACTGCATGCGGCCTTCCTGGTCCCTGTCTGCCAAGCTGCAGATGCGCTCCAGTTCCCCTTCCCGCTACTCAGGGGACTCTCCAATTCACACCTCTGCATCCACCCTGGAGAAGATCGGGGAGGCCGTGGATGACAAGGTCTCCATCTCCTGCTTCGGTAGCTTGAGGAACCTGTCCAGCAGCCACCAGGACTCGAGCGACAGTCACAGTCGGCGGGAGCACAAGGCTGTGGGTCGGGCCCCTCTGGCCGTCATGGAAGGTGTGTTCAGAGACGAGTCGGACACCCGCAAGTTGAACTCCAGCGTGGCGGACACACAGAGCAGAAGCTCAGCACATGGGGATCACTTGCCCCCCGTCTCTGATCCATTTGATAACAATAACCAGATTGCTTATGTGGATCAGAGCGATTCTGTAGACAGCTCTCCCGTCAAAGAGGTGAAATCCCCAAGCCACCCAGGCTCCCTCGCAAAGAAACCAGAGAGCACAACCAAGAGATCCCCCAGCGCCAAAGGCGCTTCTGAGCCGGAGCGAAGCTTGCGGAAGGGGAGACCGGCCTTGGCCAGCCAGGAGTCCTCTCTTTCCAGTACCTCCCCTTCTTCTCCCGTTCCCGTGAAAGCGTCCGTAAAGCCCTCCCGCTCCCGAAGCAAAGCCGATTCTTCCTCCAGGGCCAGTGGACGGCATTCCTCCCCTGCCCCTGCCCCAAAGAAGGAGTCCTCCCCCAAGTCCCACGAGTCTGTGTCGTCCCCTTCGCTCCAGAAGCAGAAGTCGGCTTCTTCCCTCGCTTATACTGCTTCCTCCACATCTGCCAAGAAAGCCTCAGGCCCCGCCCCGAGGGGCCCCTTCCCTCCTGGGAAGAGCAGGACTTCAGACAGGAGCTTAAGCCGAGAGGGCTCCAGACACAGCCTGGTTTCCGACAGGGCCAGCGTCACCTCCAGCTCCAAACCCAACTCCCCGCGCGTGAGCCAGGCCAGGGCCGGGGACAGCAGGGCGGACAGCAGGCACGTGCGGAGCTCCTCCATGGCCAGCCTGCGCTCCCCCAGCACGAGCGTGAGGGCCGGCCTGAAGAGGGACAGCAAGTCCGAGGACAAGGGGCTGTCCTTCTTCAAGTCGGCCTTGAGACAGAAGGAGACCCGGCGGTCGACGGATCTGGGCAAGACCAGCTTGCTGTCCAAGAAGGCGGGCGGGGGCTCCGTCAAGTCGGTCTGTAAGAGCGCGGTGGATGACAAGGCAGAGAAAGGCTCCCAGGCGCCAGGCTCCCAGCAGCCAAATGCCATTGCAGTTGGGAAAGAGCCGCTTGCCTCCAAGGACCCCTCTTCTGGTAAACATTCCCTGCTGTCCACTCGCAAGTCCAAGACTTCCCAGCTCGATTCTGCAGCGCCCTCGTCTCCTGGGTGCAGGCAGTCTGCTGAGAAATCCTCCAAAAAGTTACCTTCTAGCATGCAAACCTCTGCACGGCCTTCTCAGAAACCTCAGTGATACTTCTGCAGTCCAAGTGTTTTATCTGTAAAGATGTTAATTTATTTAGAACCCCTTCCCTCCCACCAAAGCCCTTTATGCTTCTGTTTTGTATTTTTTGGGGGTCATGTGCCTGCCGTGTGTGTGTGTGTTTGTGTGTGTGTGTTTGTGTGGTGTGTGTGCGTGCGTGTGTGTATGTGGAGAATTCAATTGCAAATTGTTAAAAGCGTCGCCTTATTCTGCCATTGAACCAAATAACAGCCATAGGCAAAGCATTGACACCAAGCTAACTGAAATAATTATAGATGATACCCTGGATGGTCCCTTTAGTAACTGTACGTATTTCTTTCATTGGACACTAGGGATTTGAAACCTGTGAAGCCAGTTAAGCTATCACTAGTCTGCTCTGTAGAAGGGTGAATTACTTGACTCTCGTTTCATCTGAGCGGAATTTGTCGTCAACTGTGGATTGTCACATGGCACCAGGAACTCTTATAAACTGTGACACTTAACAGAGAAATAAACCGAGGGAAAAACTGTCGCTTTCTGCACTTTGGCCCCATCTTACCAGTCTTTGTCAAGGGCAATATTTTAACACTAATGTTTCTCAGGTATATACTCAGCTAGTGTAGGACGGTTGCGCATCCGTGAAAGGATCAAAGAAGGTGGCCTGTGGGTTGCTGTCATTTCTCCTACTGCCACAGAGAGTTTTTAGAGGTAGAAATGAAGTCTTTCACCACCTTCCTATCTGCAAAGACGTGCGTTGCCATAAGCTGTCTTGACCTGTGGGATGTGTTCTAAGAGATGGCAAGTCGGATAGCCAGAAAGCCAGTCACTAGTAGTTAAATTTTTTTTTTTTCCCCTTGTAAATTTGCTCACTAAGGTCACTGCGGTTTTGAAATGGACTAGAGAAAATTCCTGGAAAAAAAGAAATGAATTCTAGACTGGATGCATAAATCTGTGCCATTTCCTTCTCTGGTGTGGCTTTTTTTCCTATGTTAGAAATTGAAAGCTCCATGCTGCCCCAAGAGCGCACACCTGTGTTTCCTCGTCTTGTAACTTGGAGAGGAAAGAAGTTGCCTGATGCCAGCAGCCAGTGATGGTATTTTCGAGCGATGTGTGACAGTGTTATGTGCATAATGTCTGCCTGTCAGGCTTTGCTGGGATTGTTTTTCAGGAATGCATTTATTTCTTCTTTGTGCTGAAGATGTAGTGAAACTCACAAGCAGGATGGAGCCTGCTTCATCTGGCATTGTCAGTGAAAATTCCATTTCTTGTTTAGAGAAAAAGGGAACCTCAAGAAATTCACAGATAAGCAAGATATGTATATAGATTATTTCAAGCTTTTAGGAGGTGTTCTGGGATTTTTAGCCTTGTTTTTTTTTTCCATTTTTTAAAAATGTCGAAGAGAGTCATGGTTCTGATTCTCTTTGAATAGCATTTGTCACTTTGCTGTGAAATATAGCATGCTAAGTTTATATGCGTTTACATATTAACTTTTTTTTTTTAAGTCATGGACTCTTCAGGTTCTTCCTGAACACCTTGTACACAGATCCATTTATATAATCTCCCTTTTCAGTATTGCCGTGTGTGAAGTAACTAGAACATACATCACATGCATAGCTATGGATTCTGCACTGTCCTGTTTTTCTTTTTTCCCCTTTCTTTGCTATGAATACCTCTAGGGAAATGCTTCTAGTAGGTTGCTTTATTTTGCTGCTAATTTGAGCACGAGCAGGTTAACCTGCAAGTCTGGAGGCCATGTGTGTTGAGGGTAAGCTGGAATTGTAGACCCCTGCCATGTTTAAGACAACACATCTGGCCTTGTGAGAGTTAGGCTAGTGCTCTGTGAAATCCACTTACTCTGAGCCTGTTGTGCTTGATCCTGACTCCACCACTCTGCCAGGAGTCCTCATCTCACCGTGCAGGCGTCTGGCTCCCCAGAGCAGCCTCACTCTCCCCTGCCGGGCTGTGACTGCCTTCCATCTTGATCTTGTTGCTTCGAGCAGCACATTGACAGCTCCATCAGTGTTCAGCCACTGTGAGTTTTCCAGTATCACTTTGATTTCCTAAAAAGATTGCACCAGATGTGGGGTTGTCATTATCTGGAATTGAGTGTTTGTCTAATTTGAACTTCTAATCGTTATTTAATAGGTAAATCTCATTTGAAATCTTTTATCTGAAGCTCTGAAACAGTCTTAGAATCATAGTTGGACTACTCAGTGTTTTAATAACACTTTTTTGGGGGGAGAGGTGGGGAATATAAACAGTTAAGCATTAACAGAATGTAATTTAATTTTCCCAGTGGTAAATATTTTTATTCCGGAGTTCTCCAAGAATGGATTTTCTGTTGTGTTTAGTGTCTTTATAATTAAAAAAAAACCAAATCTATGAAGTATATTAAAGTTCCATGGGATCTAAAAATAAACTTTGCATATCTATAAACTGTATGTCTATGGAATTTAGTTCCTGTTTCAGATTTTAATGGTAAAAATAATCAGGAAGTATGGCACTGTCTAGGCATCTTGGTAAGCAATGAAAATTTCATCCTTAGTTATTAGGTTGCAACCTTTAAGCCACAGAAAAAGGATGTTTTGCCTAAAAGTTTGGAGATGCTCTTTGTGGTGTGAAGTATCTTATAGAAAAATTACACTTGGTTCAGTTCAATTCTTTGGTGGAGTTAGGGACTTGGTGTTCTGTTTTTTCTCTTCTCAGTGATGTTTGGCACAGTGAGCTTATATGTGTTTGGGGGTTAAAAATCATCTGCTGACGATGGTAGCCCTGGGTTCCTGGTTGACAACCAGGTGGGCCCGATTAGAGCAGCCGTATTTCCTGATAGGCACAAAATAACCACCGACAGTAGTGCTGCATCTGTCGTGTTTGTTTGCGTTTTAAAACCTTTATTCTTGATTTCTTTTCCTGTGAACATCGGGTGCACGGAGTCCTTGTCATTCCTTCCAACAGCCCTGCCTACACCTTGCCTTTGTAAAACCCCTAATGCAATGTGGAAGCACAAAGAGACTGTTAAGCTCGTGGCACCTCAAGACCATCTCCCACCTTTGCTGTGTATTTTCTCACGCTAAAAGCAGCCTGACGGAAAGGAAGTAGTGCTCCACTGGACCAATAGAAATGGGTGTGGGGGTGTTTGTGGTGCAGCAAAATACTGTTATTGTCTGTGAGGCTGCCGCGACCTCTTCTGTAATCCTCCTTTCATCATTCATTCCGCAAACATTCATTGAGGGCCTGCTTTGCTTGTAAAGGCAAGCTGAGAGCTTCAGGAGTTTGCTGTAGCTGAGGATCCCTGGGAGCACAGCTGATGAACCAGGGGTGCCAGTCCTTCCAAGCAGAAAGATCAGGTGGATCCTGGTGATCGGCCGAGGCCTGTGGGCCTCTTGAACAAGTCTGTTCTGTTCTGGAAACCAAAAGTGCCCTTCTTCATCTTTGGAGATACTTTACTGTCACATCCTCTGTTTCAGACTGTGCTGTCTCTACTACTTAGTGGTTGGAAATCCGATCTGAAGTCACTCTTCATTAGAATTCGGTCATTTGCATTTGTGTGAGGTGGATGTGGGGATTTCTGTGGGTGGGTGGGGAGAAAAATGGTCATCCCTCTAAAATAACCTATCGTGAAGAAAACAGGACAGAATGTAAAGGAAACAGAAGTGGCAGCCTTTATAAAAAAAGGAACAGAAGAGCTGTGAACAAAGCTCATCTATTTCAAATAAACGTGTTTTAAAAAGTAGATTGACATCCGACGTTAAATTTCGTTCTGACAAATTACTGAGCAGCTGGAGATACTGTTTTCCTGTGTAGGTTATAATAATTATTGGATGCAAAGATTATTAGTGTTTCCGGGTTGGATTTTTGAGATAGTATGCAAATCACAAGCACAGTTTCAATAAAACGTATTCTATGAGGCACACTGAACTTTGTATTACTTGGAATTGAGAAGAACAAATTTGCGGACAAACCAGTGCCTATATCATAAACATAAACACAAAAAATAGCTGTTACTGTGCAGGCTGTCTGTCTTCAATTTCTTAAAGGGTAATGTTATTGCTAACTCCATATTTTCGGGGGGAAATCCCATGGTTTTATTCAAATGAACAGTCCATACTGACTTTTGATCAACTCTCAAAGTGTTTTTGCATCTGCATTTTGAGCATGACCAATCATTTTTTTTCCCCCAAGTAATGGAAATAATTTTGCATGGCCTCCGTCTAACCCAGAAAGCATGCTCTTACTACCTATGCAAACAACTAAGAAAAAATACAGACTACTTACACTCAGTGTAAGTTTGAAAAAAAAAAGACATCTCTTAGATTATGGAGCTCTATTTTTGGATTTGTAATTCTATAATCAGTATTGAAAAGCATGAATGTGATTTTTTGTTTTGCTTTGCATGTGTTTCTCTTTGCCGATTTTTTTTTTTTTTTTTTAATCATTGGCAAGATTGTGTGTAAAATAAGTATTTTGCAAGCAGGAGTGGAAATGGGTGTGTTGAACACACAGTGGTTTATATACTGTATTTAGCCAGAAGACTTTCCTAAAGTATTTTGTTCTAAAAATAACCTGCCATTTTCTATAGATCTTAATTTTTTATATCTTCTAGGGTTCTATCGTGGTCACAAGGAAAGAATGTGACTCCTAACAGTGCTAACAATTTTCAGACACTTTTGTAGAGACTTAGAGCTGTTCTGGAAAGCTTTGGCGCTTTCCCCACCACTGGTCACAATGAGACTGAGCTGTGAGGTGTACAGTAGCGTCCACCGTGGGTTAGGTTCTAGAGCTGCTCACAGTCGTCTAAGACTGGTGTTTCCCAGTTGAGGGAGAAGGGAGATCCAGACTCGGGAGGCTTTTTTCAGATCTCACGTACTCTCCCGAATTCCATCAAACCTCTTGTGAAGAACTTGTCTGAGGTTCGGATACCCAGCACTCACTAGAATCGTCTGGGGAACTTTTAAAAATGCCTCAGTCCCACTCCTCAGCTTTTGATCTAATTAGTGTAGTGGCAGGTCCCAGGAGCTACCATCAATATATTTAAAGCTCTGAAGTGTTTCTAATTTGCAGAATTGAGAAGCACTGTGATACACCTTCCCTTTGCTGAGAACTATGGCGAGAATCACTGCCGTGTGAAGTACTCACAAATGACTCAGAGTCCTCTGTTGCTTTGGAGAGACAAGGGAAAAAAAAAAAAAGAGTTACTGATCAACCTCCTGTTTGAGATAAGGGGGGGTGCCTTTCTGATGTGAGGAGCTCGGAGCATCGTGTGCCTCAGCCCTTGCCCGTCTGGTGGGAGCTGGGGGTCTTTAGTTCACTGGAGCAGTTGGTGTCCCGTGGGGCTTGCCTCCTTCCCACAGCCTCTCCGCCGGAGGCCACAGCAGGGCCAGACCTTGGCAGGGAGCAGGACGGTCACTCTGAGTTAGAAAATGCTAAAGTAAAGCCTCCAGTGGCTTTGCAAAACCTGTCCCTGATTCTGATAGACCATGGTCACCTGTAATAGTTACAGTAGCAAACCTGAGGCTGCTGCCCAATTTCCTGTTAAGGAATATTTAGCTCACTCTCTCACTATCCAGAATGTAGTTTCAGGATTTTTTTTTTTTTTTTAATGAATGTGAAGCATTTTATTTGGGTTTTTTTGGGGGGTGGGTGGGTGAGTAACCGTCAGTATTTTTTTCATGTAACTAAAAAAATGAATATGCATCCAAAAATTTGGCAGTACATGTTACCTATGGAGGCGAATGAAATTTAGTTTTAATCTGTGGTGGGCTGAATGCACTATGAATATATTCAAAATAAGCTGCTGTGCTTCTCAGGTGGTTTCTTCCTGTTAAGCATGATGCTGCCTACAGAAAAAGAAAACAGTTTACTGGAGGTTTTCAACATTTCAAGGAATAAGTTAGAAGTAAAAACCCAAGTTGGAAATGCTCCTTTAGAAAGGCTGCCCTGAGCAGTGATACCTGTTGTAATGGTGAAAATGCAATATGAAATCCCCTAGGTGCTATTCTAAATGGTGAGGTGTCATTATACCAAATGGGGAAGCAGTTACTGTGTTTCTGGAGCTGAAGTTCTCTTTGTAGGCCTTTCAAATATGCATTTATGTTCCCTTTGGTTTTGCTCACCAACTGTGCCTCTCACCACTGGTTAAAATTGAATTCAAGCCCCATTACAAAAGCAGTTTCTTGATTGAACTCTTAAGTTTTTACAGTGGAATTTCTATAGTTGTCTTAAAAGCTGCATGTCATATCACTGTATAACAAAATGCTTTGGTGGTGGTCATGCACCATTCATAGTGATTTGTGTATGATTTTCTTTTTTAGTTGTACAGTAATATGGAAGGCAGGATGTCTTTCCTTGAGGCTGGAAACAAAGTGTATCATACATTTTAAATTATTTTAGAACAAGTGCATGAGATGTGTCACTGACTTCTGTTATTTATTTGTATGTTTTATTATTCAAAGTGTATGCACTTTTAAGAAGCAAAATTTATATTTTTATGTTTAAAATGTTTTATTTCTGGAACAGCAGTTGATTATATAGTATACAGTTGGAATTTAAGAGAAAAGTGGAAAAATGTAATGAAATATAATAAATTTATTACATGATGCCCTCTTCAAGCCATATTCCTCTTTCTCCCCTTGCCAACCTCCATATTTTTGGTGTTAACTTTTTTTTTTTTTTTGGTGTTAACTAACTTTGGAAATTAAACAGGTACTTGTACTATGCTGATGTATACAAAATGCTTTAAAGTTGTAGTATTAAGTGAAAACAAGTTACAGAAGGATACATACATTTTGTAAGTAACATTTTAAAGCAAAAAAAAAAAAAATCACATCCATGCTTATTTAATCTTCATAACCAAGAGTAAATGCAGCCGTTTCCTTCAAGAGGCAGTTTTTCCTGGGCCATGGAAGTAGATAAAAACTCACATTTTAACTCAATTCCAGTGGGCTTTCAAACTTTTGTATTTTTTCTCTCTTCTACCAAGATTTTATGATAGGAGGCGACAGCGGTATAAAAGGAACCATATTTTCTGGACCCTCTTGCCCTTGATACCTTCTTTTTCAGCCATCCTGTTGTGATAAAAATGCCCCGATGGCAAAGATTTTGCCACCTCTCAGGATGACTCCCTATTGAGGATGTCACATCACTTACGACCACTTGGGGGCACTAGAGATCACCATTATCAAAGGTGTTTTACAAGTCTGTCCTTCAGGTTCATAGCCTATGTGGGAATGCTTATTCGATATGAGTTGAGGAGCATTGTAAGTGGACAGGGGTTTCAATTTAGATAAGTACCACCAGCCATTATTTTTCCTAACAATTGTTGGATACAGACCACAGGACAGATCTTATTTTCCTATGGCACAGCATTATGGTTTAGGGTTAGGGTTAGGCTGTTCCTAACCAAGGATGAGTGAACCATAAAACCTAAAGTACAGCACCATAAACCTAATTTTAACTGGTAAGATTGCGCTTTAGGTTGTAGGGGAGAGTGTAACCATGTAGTACACTGATCATTTGAGAGGCGTCTTTATGTCTGAAAATGTTCACGTGTTGTAAAATACATAGATGCTGTAGTCATTTTGATAATAAGGCGAGTATTGAAAGATCACTGTCTCCTTAGAATTTGGAAGATGATTTTCAAATATTTGAATGATCAGTATCTTCCCCACATGTTTCCCTTCTGTGTCGGTCTTCCTGGAAGAAGCAAAGGCCTGATAAATTCCCTCTCCCTGGCCCACGTATTCCTGTGGGTCCCATGACTGATTCCAGGTCACTGTCACTCCACAGGGTGTGGCTTGAAGCCACCCTCCACCCCTCAGCCCCCAGGATGCCCTTTCTTCTTCCCTGGCACCTCCTGAATTCTCCCAGGTGGACGTCTTGGGTTTTCTTTTCGTGGCTCTGTTCTCTGTCTGAGACGGGTTATTTGGTAGGTGTGCCCTCTGGGTGGTTTGGGTCTTACTCATTTAGAACCCTCTGCAGCTTAGTCCTGACTTGGTCTGGCCTCAGCCGTGTTTCTCACCCCCTCCCCACATTTCCGCACAGAGGACCAGAGCTCTCCTCTCCCAGACAGGTTTTTGTCTGATGCTGCGTAACCCATCAGCTTGGTACCCCGTTTCTTAGCATGTGCAGGAGGCTGACATTAGTTTGACTTGCTGTTTGGATTTAAAACAGCTCAGTTTTTCTTTAAGAAAGTGGGAAGACAACATGAGTGAAACCAGTGTTGCGGTCAGAATTGGGCCTCCCTGCTGCCGGCAGGCTCTCCTGTAGCTTTCCTTGGTTTAGGAAGGTTTCACAGAGGCCCGCAGTGTACAGATCCAGTTCTCAGGACAGAGGGGCGTTGTGTCAGAGTCCTCATCTCCAGAGAGCAGGGAAGGGAAGGCACAGGGTGGGCGATGATGCTGTGTGGTCAGCGCCAGCCTCAGGATTCCAGATCCATAAAAGGGTGTGTCGGGGAAAGCGCCCCTTTAATTGTCTGATTCAAAATTAAAGTCCAAGCTTCCCTGGTGGCTCAGATGGTAAAGAGTATGCCTGCAGTGTGGGAGACCCAGGTTCGATTCCTGGATCGGGAAGATCCCCTGGAGAAGGAAACAGCAAACCACTCCAGTATTCGTGCCTGGAAAATCCCATGGACAGAGGAGCCTGGCAGTCTACAGCCCATGGGGTCCCAAAGGGTAGGGCACAACTGAGTGACTTCACTTTCACTTTTCTTTGTTTAGCAACGCCTCCTGTCTGTCTGGAGATAGGACCGTTCTCCGAGGAACTCGCTGTCTAGTCGGGGTCAGGTTGGTGGATAGATAATGAAGATTTCAGCATATACTTTCTGCTTCTCCTCCCTCAAGGCACCTCCACATTCCCACCCCATCTCCAGCCACTTCCTGCTATTGTGCTCAGAAGCCTTTTCTCTTGCGATGCCCCACGGCTCACTCCCTTATCTCCTAATGTCTTTCATCAGATGTCAGCCTCTTAGCTAGGTGTGCCCTGGCCACCTTTTAAAACAGTGCAGCCAGCTTCACATTCTCTCCCTCCTCCCTACTTTGCTTCATGTCCCTTAGTACCAACAGCCACTATCTGTACATTATATATGCAACATACAGTCGTGTGTGTGCCAGCTCGCTCTAGTCATGTCTGACTCCATGGCCCTACAGACAGTAGCCCACCAGGCTCTTCTGTCCACATGGGTTCTCCAGGCAAGAGTACTGGAGTGGGTTGCCGTGCCCTCCAGGGGATCTTCCCCACCCAAGCATCAAACCTGCGTCTCCTGCGTTGGCAGGCGGGTTCTTTACCATTAGAGCTGTGTGTGGGATACAGTGTGTATACCTAAAATAGTTTGTGTGCTCACAGGAGGGCAGGGCTGTTTGTTCTGTTCTTTTCCCACCACCTAGGAGAGTGTCAGGCACAAGTAAGTAACTACTAAGTAGTTACTAAGTAAATATTTACCAACTGGAGGAGTGGATTTGCTTGGATAATCCACTTAGCCTTTCTGCATTTGGCTTTCTGTCTAGAAGATGAAAAGTGATGGTACTTCATGGAATTAAATGGGAAAGATGCCCTAAGCATTCAGCACGGGGCGTGGCACAGAGAAAGGGCTCGGGATGGGGAGGAGGGGCTGACCCCGACCTTCAGGGGACCTCTACAGAGGAGCAGGCATAGAAGCATAACTGCATCGGAGCATCCCAGGCTGGGGAAACTGCTTGTGCTTTCTGGAAATCCCAGGAGTCTGGTCTTCCTGGAATGTAGGGCAGGAAAGCAGGAAGCAGTGGATGAAGGGGGAGGGAGTTTGCCAGAGGCTTCATCTGGAAGGACCTTTTATGACCATGTGCATTTGTCCTGAAGTAAATGAGAATCCAGGAAGAGATTTTAATTTGGAGGAGAGATGAGATCTACTTTGTGACTTAGCATGGTCACCATGGCAACGATGTGGCACCAGCAAGCCCTGGTTAGGAACTTGTTACAGGCATCTGGGTAGAGTCCTGTGGCAGGGCTGACCTAAAGCAGTGTTGGGTGAACAGAGAGGAGGTGGCGTGCTCAGGCCTCGGGGGCAGGCTGCTAGGTGTGAACCCTGGTACCATGACTTCCTAGCTGGACAATCTTGGGCAGCTTAGTTCTCTGTGCCTTGAATTCTTTACCTGTAAGCTGTCGCCAACAGTATCTATATGATGGTTGGGAGGCTTAATTGGTGTGCTTGGTTTATTTACTTTTAATATGATCACTAGTGTATTTAGTTTTACCCCATCTGTTTTGTATTTCTTTTCCCCTTCTTTCTTTTAGATCAATCAACCATTTTTTAAACTCCAGTTTTCACTTCTGTTATTCATTCTTTTGCTCTTCTTTCAGTGGTTATCCTTGTGATTTCAATATGCATTCTTGATTTTTCAGAGTGTAAGAAAAACTAGTAATTTTTACCCCTTCAGGGTTTTAGAACACTTTAACCCCATTGTACCTTCTCTGCCATTTGCTATTTGTTGTGTATTCAGATTCAATGTGTATTTAGCATATATATGCAGTCAACCCTCCCTTCTGTGGGTTCTACACCGTTATTGGTTGAATCCACAGATGGGGGACCTGTGAATATGGAGGACTGACAGTACTATGCCATCCTTGGACTTGAGCATCCTTGGATTTTGGTATTCACGAGGCGGAGGTGGGGGTCCTGGAACCAATCTCCCGTGATCCTGAGAGATGGCTGTATATATAACTTATACAACTAACATTACTATTATTTTATTTTTCTATCCTGTTTTTGCATTTATTTATTTTTGGCCGCGCTGGGCCTTTGTTGCTTTGGGGTGGACTTTTCTGTAGTAGCAGGGGGCAGGGGCTCCTCTCTAGTTGCAGTGGGCAGGCTCAGTAGTTGTGGCACCCGGGCTCTAGAGCACAGGCTTAGTAGTTGTAGCTCAGTTGCTCCTTGGCATGTGGGATCTTCCCAGACCAGGGATTGAACCTGTGCCCCTTGCATTGGCAGGCGGATTCTCATCCACTGTGCCACCAAGGAAGTCCTCACTGACATTATCATAATTGATACGAGAATCCAGTATTCACTTAGACTTACCAAGATATTTACAGTCCATCGCTCTTCTTTCCTTCCTGCATTTCAGTGTTCCTTCTTTGGTCAATTTCCTTCTTCCTGAAGAATTCCTTTTGTGTTTCTTTTTTAAGCCCATGCTAATGATGCATTCTCTTAGTGTTTTATGTGATTGGAAATGTCTTTATTTTGCCTTTGCTTTTGAAGGGTATTTTCAGTGGGGATAGAATTCTATGTTGGAAGTTATTTTCTTGCATTTTCATTCCATGGTCTTTTGCTTTTATAGATAAGTCAGTTCCTTTGAAGGTGGGTATTTATTTTCTAAATGAAGATGCCTCTCTTTGTTTTTCTTCAGTTTCATCACGTTGGGCCTGGTGTGGGGTTATTTTTTGGTTTGTTTCTATCCTGCACTTCATGAATCAGACTTGGGAAAGTTTTCAGGCATTATTTCTTTAAATATTGCTTCTGACCCATTTTTCCATCTGCTTCTAGGGCTCAGTAAATGGCATCACCATCCACTCCAGGTGATCAGTCCAGAAACCAGGGATCCATCCTTGAGTCTGCTTTTCCCCTCAGACCCTATCTTTACATCTAATCCATCTGCAAGCCCTGTCTAAGCCTGGTTGTTTTCAGTTGCTAAGTTGTGTTCGACTCTTTGCAACCCCATGGACTGCAGCACGCCAGGTTTCCCTGTCCTTCACCATCTCCCAAAGTTTGCTCAAACTCATGTCCATTGAGTCAGTGATGCCATCCAACCATCTCATCCTCTGTCACCCCCTTCTCCTCTCCTCAGTCTTTCCTAGCGTTAGGGTATTCTCCAATGAATTGGCTCTTTGCATCACGCAGCCAAAATATTGGAACTTTAGCTTCAACATCAGTCCTTCCAATGAATATTCAGGGTTGATTTCCTTTAGGATTGATTGGTTTGATCTCCTTGCTGTCTGAAGGACTCTCAAGAGTCTTCTCGAGCACCACAGTTCAATAGCATCAGTTCTTTGGTGCTCAGCCTTCTTTATGGTTCAACTCACATCTGTACATGACTACTGGAAAAACCTTAGCTTTGACTATGCGAATCTTTGTTGGCAAAGTGATGTCTCTGCTTTTTAATATGCTGTCTAGGTTTGACATATCTTTTCTTCCAAGGAGCACGTGTCTTTTGATTTCATGGCTGCAATCACTGTCTACAAAATCAACCCCAATTATGTACTGAATCTGCCCACCTTTCTTTCCACTGATGACATCTGACTTCAGGTCACTATAGTCTCCTGACTGAGCTTCTGCATCAGCCTCTTAAATAAATCTGTCCACGTCTCCAATCCTGTCTTATGCCACTCTCCTTCACTGCAGGCATAGAAGCCACCTGAGTGTCTTGACCACAAGGCCTTGGCACTGGCTGTTTCCTCTGCCAGGAATGTTCTTCCCTTGCATGTCCATATGGCAAGTCCTTTCTTATCCCAAATGGAGTCCCACATGCAGAGTCATTGTCAGCTAAGTCTGCAGTCATTTTTTAAAATGAATACCTCTATATTCATTTCTTTAATTCTTTTCATTCTTTATTTCATTACCCTATTGTATTTTCATAGCACATCCCAGTCTCTCATATTCTTACTTATTTCTTCACTGGCACTAATTTATCATGAGTCTTCCTGAGCAGAATATAGTCACCGTGAAAGCTGAGTCTTTGTCTTTGCTGTGTTACTTATGTTATTTTGTATGTTTTCAGCTCTAAGGAACAAAGTGTACAACCAAATTAGACTGTGCTAGTTCGGAGAAGGCAATGGCACCCTACTCCAGTACTCTTGCCTGTAAAATCCCATGAACGGAGGAGCCTGGTAGGCTCCAGTCCATGGGGTGGCTAAGAGTCAGACACGTCTAAGCGACTTCACTTTCACTTTTCACTTTCATGCATTTAAGAAGGAAATGGCAACCCACTCCAGTGTTCTTGCCTGGAGAATCCCAGGGACGGGGGAGCCTGGTGGGTTGCCATCCATGGGGTCGCACAGAGTCGGACACGACTGAAGCCACTTAGCAGCAGCAGCAGCAGCAGCAGTTCAGTGTTATATGCATGTATGCTGAGGTGCAGAGAGAGTAAATAACTTACCTAACAATCACACCAGTCTAAGTGGTACATCTTGGGTACAAACATAGCCCCACTACTTCAAAACTTGCCTTTTTTTTCATTATTACTTCAATACTCTATACTATTATTAAGGAAATTTTACAATCAACCTATACAACTGCATTTAGTAATGCAGTTACTAGATGAGGGATCCTTCTACACTGTATAAAATCCTCTTTTGTGTGGAATCTCTGAGTAAATTTTTACTACAGCGAATTCCAGAAGTGGGGAAATTGCTACTTTTTGGAAACACAGTTTAGGAGAGTGTCATTGGTTTAATTTTTTGAAACTTAAAAATTAATTTTAGACTCATAGAAAAGTTGCAGAAATAGCTCAGAGGATTCCCATATATTCCTCCCTCAGTTCACTTTCAGTTCAGTCGCTCAGTTGTGTCCGACTCTTTGTGACCCCATGAATCGCAGCACGCCAGGCCTCCCTGTCCATCACCAACTCCTGGAGTTTACCCAGACCAACCTGGGGAGTTCCTCTTTAAGTATCCTATCATTTTGCCTTTTCATACTGTTCATGGGGTTCTCAAGGCAAGAATACTGAAGTGGTTTGCCATTCCTTTCTCCAGTGGACCACATTCTGTCAGACCTCTCCACCATGACCTGCCCGTCTTGGGTGGCCGCACACGGCATGGCTTAGTTTCATTGAGTTAGAGGGCTGCCATCTATGGGGTCGCACAGAGTCGGACACGACTGAAGTGACTTAGCAGCAGCAGCAGCAGCGGTTCGTGTGATCTGATTGGGTAGTGCCAGGGTCCAGCCCCTGCTGGATCCAGAGATTCCCTCGGGAGGACGACTTCGGTGAAAGAATAGATAAAGAGATAAGGAAAGAATTTTGCAGTTAAGAAAATAGAGGAAAGAAAAGAGGTTGATATTCCTTGGTTTACACAGAAAGCCAATAAAGCCCCAGCACGGGACTTGCTCTGTTCACGTAGGCCGCAGGCGCCCTCTCGAATCGTGGAAGGTGCCCCATCTTAGGCACCTTCTTGAGTGGGTCTTAGAAGCCCAGGCAGGAAAGTGAACGCAGAGAGCCCCTGCGCTCCATGGAATCAGCCTGAATAGGAAAAGGAAAGAGAAAGAACGACATGGGGAGACCCAGCTTCGGTGAGCAAGGCCCGCACTTTACTTTCCAAAGTAGTTTTTATACCTTAAGTTGTGCATAGAGGATAATAGGCCGGGGGGTGGGGTGGGGGGGATGGAGTCATGCAAGGTCAGCAGTCCTTGCTCCTTATCGAAGCCAGGCTTTCTTTCTGCAAACTTACCATATGCAAAAGCTTTAGGTGATTTACATCATCTTCTGGCCAGGAGGTCTGTTAACATTTTATGACCCTTTCTTCAGAAAACTTATTTTTCTCTAAAGGTGATTATTCTAAAGTCAGGCGCCACCCTCCGAAAGCATTAGACAAAGTTGCATTCCTATAGGGCAAAAGTGTGGTGGGCTATAACAAGAAAAGAATTAACTCAAGGGTCCAAGGTTACAAACATTAAAGCTACTACTTAATTTCTATACACCAACTATATTAATCAATACACTCCCAGGGACACAGTAGGTAAAGGATATGGAAACTTGGCAGCAAGCATTAGCTCAACAAAGAAATCCTCTACTAGTTCTATTCTCTGAGAAACTCTGCATTGTTAGAATATCTTAAGCTTCTCATGCCTCTCATGGTTGGGAGGCTGTGAATCTGAACAAACCTGTCAGGCAAGCTAGAAAGTCATCAGAGGGGTTTGAATTGAAACACTCCTATTATGTCCAGGAGACTTATTAACTAGAGTTTTAAGTTGATTTTCTTACAGAGAAAGGTGGTCGGGGATAGCCCCCCGTTAATGTCAGAAGAGTTGGTGAAAGTTGTAAAATAGTAAAACAGACTCTGGTTTTGGGGTAGACGCTCAGGCAGGCCCAGAGGGGCACCCCTCGAATTCTGGCTCGCCTTGCCCACCAGAACTCTCCCACATGGCCTTGTCATGGGTGGGGACTCCCGTGCTGGCTCCCGGCAGGCTAGTTTTCTGTGATTATGGTTTCAGTGTGTCTGCCCTCTGATGCCCTGCCGTCTTACTTGGGTTTCTCTTACCTTGGACGTGGGGTCTCTCTTCACGGCTGCTCCAGTAAAGCGCAGCCGCTGCTATTTCTCCCTAGCTTCCCCTAATGTCAGCATACTGCAGAACCAAAATACTTATTAAAACTCAATATTAATATTGGTTTAGTGTTATCAACTAAACTACAGACTTTATCTGAATCTTACCAGTTTTTCCACTAATGTCTTTTTTTTCTATTCCAGAAACCAATCCGAGATCCCATGTTACGTTGAAGTGACGTGTCCCCTTAGTTCCTCCAAATTAACAGACCTGACTCTTTCACAAGGAGCTTCCCTGATAGCGCAGTTGGTAAAGAATCTGCTTGCAACGCAGGAGACCCCGGTTTGATTCCTGGGTTGGGAAGATCCACTGGAGAAGGGATAGGCTACCCACTCCAGTATTCTTGGGCTTCCCTTGTGGCTCAGCTGGTAAAGAATCTGCCAGCAATGTGGGAAGACCTGGGTTCGATCCCTGGGTTGGGAAGATCCCCTGGAGAAGGGAAAGGCTACCTACTCCAGTATTCTGGCCTAGAGAATTCCATGGATTATATAGTCAATGGGGTTGCAAAGAGTCGGACACAACTGAGCAACTTTCACTCACTCTTTCACAACCTTAACAATTTTGAAGAGTATTAACCAGTTATTATATAGCATGTGTCTCAGTTTGGATTTGTTTCATGCTTTGTCATGGTCAGATTGAGATTTTTCATTGTTTGGCAAGAATATTCCAAAAGCAACGTATCAGAGGGAGAAGGTGACTGATAATGTCCTTTTACTGGTGGTGTTAAAACATTGGCCATTTGGTTAAGGTGATGTCTTCTGGGTTTCTCCACTCTAAAGGTGCTGTTTTTCCCTATGGACTTAATAAATGTCTTGAGGAGGTAACGTTAGGTCAGGCAACTGTCCCGTCTCTCCTCCTGTGGCCCACTAATTTCAGCATCCTCCAGTGGATCTCGCCTGCAACAACTTTTTTATTGCAGAGGTATTCTTTTTCTTTTTTGTAAGGAAGGTTTCTTTTTTTTAATTTTTTGGCTGTACTGGATCTTTGCTGTGTGGGCTTTTTTCAGTTGCAGCGAGCAGGGGCTGCTCTCTGGTTGTGGCGCACAGGCTTCTTACTGCGGTGGCTTCTCTTGCTGTGGAGCAAGCCTGTAGGGCACGCAGGCTTCAGTCGTTGCGGCTCCTGGTCTCTAGAGCACAGGCTCAGTAGTTGTGGCACACAGGTTTAGTTGCTCCATAGAACGTGGGATCTTCCCAGACCAGGGACGGCACTCGCATCTCCTGCATTGGCAGGTGGATTCTTCACCACTGAGCCCCCAGGGAGGCCATGGGGGTACTCTAGTGGTGAAAAAAAGACATGGTAAAAACCTCACTTAATAAGAAGGTCAGAAGCAGAAAAGTGCAGGGCTGGCTCAGTGCCTCAGCCTGGACCAAGGCTGTTCTCTCTGCCATTCTCAGCAGGTCCTCAGATTTGGCCTTCAGTGACAACATCCAGCGGAGAAAGATGGGGCCTTTCTCTACCAGAGTGCAGGGAGGGGAATGTTTCTCATATCCGCCCCCCCCTGCCCCCCGCCCCACCCGTCACCATTTTTTGAAACCCTCCCCTCGGATCCATTGACTAGGATCTTGGTAACCTGCCCATGGCCAATCTACAAGGAAAGCGAAGGAAGTGACTAACTACCATTTCCAGCCAGTGTTGGGGGGAGGTGTGGGAGGGCGGGCTCCAGCAGAGAAGCAGCTTAGGGGAGGTGGTGAGTGCTGGGAAGAGAGCCCAGTGTCTGCCACACTGCACTGTCCCTGGCACCTAGGGCAGCACTCCACACCCGCAGGCACTCAGTTAATCCTTGTGGAGCCTGTGAGTTCTTTGTCTCTTGGCTGGAGACATAATCTGCCATGACCTGGAAGCATTAGAGCTTGGGACGGTGGTCCCAGACAGAAGAGAGTGACATGGGGAGTGGATCAGGGGATTGGTGAGTTCAGCATGGCAAGGATGGCGGAATGGCAAGGGGGGCCCGGTGGGAGTCCCCTCCTCATAGCGCCTTAGCTTCCTCATCCGTCCGTCTCCAGTAGGGTCACGCACCTCCAGCCCCTCCGTCCCCTCCAGGCAAGCCTGGGGAGAACCTACAAAGGCATTCATGCAAGAAGGCAGAGAAACCTGTCTGCCAGACCCAATGGCCTCTACTGAGAAGGTTCTCCAGAGGAAAAAGGGGTGCTGGGGCGGGGGGAAGCCCTGCTCTGTACACGCAGGAGCCAGGCTCTGGGGACCTCGGACACAGCCTGGTAGCTTGTTTGGTAAATAATGACATTGTTATAAATATTTAATAAGTCAAGGGACTGCAGCACATGAAAAATGGATGAGGTCCCTGTGTGGGAAAATGCAGGCTTTCTCCCCACGTCTGCTCTGGGGGAGGCAGTTAGAGGCTGACGTCTGTTTGGGCTGACACCTGTATTTGTGGTGGGGCTGATGAATGGCCGGAGAAATAGTCGCCATGTTGAGGAAGCATCAATCCATCAAGCTGGAGTTTAGGCTGAGGGAGGAATTCACAGCCATCAATATTCCCGTGTTTATTAAGCAGCATGGGTTTCGGGAGGCAGCGAGCCTCGAGTTGGTCCTGGGAGCAGCGCCTCCAGAAAGGGCACAGTGGCTCCTTGATGAATGACTTTAATAAGAAGCAGCTTAGAAGTACCTTCAAGTAAGAAACTAATAACAATAATTAGATGTTTCTTAATCATTTATTTATTTTATAATTTATGCCCTGCCTGCTTCTGGAAAAAGAATGGAAGTGGCTTGCAATTAAAACACATCTACCCAGGATGGTTCAAATGAAGATAAACACGCGATCAGAAGCCGTATTGAGGGAGTGAATTTTTCTTAATCAACTTGCCTGCTACCCGCTGAGAGTGTTGTGTGCCCTCTCCTTGCCAGTCACCTTTGGCTCCTCGGTGCCACTGGGATGTGGCAGATGCAAAGTGGCGGCTGCGGGTGTCACGGGACAGGTGGGTGAGGCCAGAGCAGGGTGTGACCCGTGGTCTCCTCGTCTCAGCCCTGGGCTCCCAGCCACATTTGCATTTCGTTTGTCATCGCTCCAAACAAATCTGTGTGTCTGTGGCAGAGTGGCATGAAAAATTAATGCCCCTGTGTCAGAGCTTGTCAGAGTGACAGTGCAGAAAGGGAATAATGGGGGCAACACGCGTGGTGCTTTCTACTTAACAACCGCTCTCGTGTTCCCTGACCGCCTTCTCCCAAGCCTGCGTGTCTGGGCTAATGGGGTTTCAGCAGCCAGACCCTCCCCATGGGCTGAGGCCAGAGAGCCTGCCTTCACACAGTAGCTCAGACCGTGTGTCTGGTCTGTGCTCACCCTCCTCCCAGCCCAGCGGAACAGAAGTGGCTGTGGTCAGAGCTGGGTGACCAGTTGATTAGTCTTGGCCGAAGCATCCTGGGCTTAGAGAAAGAGAAGGAAGGTGGGCAGTGGGCGGTCAGAGGGCAGGATGAGGCAGAGATGTTCTGGCGAGGCTCTGGTGTGGGAGAACCTGGCAAACAGGTGGGCAAGGGGCAGAGAGGGGAGTGGGGAAGGCTTAAGTGTCTGCTGCTTCAGAACCTCCACGAGTGGCAGAGTCAAAGTTTCCCTGCACGTTGAGACATTCAACACATATTTGTTCACTCTGAATCTGAGGTTGGCTTCTTTCTGACCTGAGGTCACAGGGACCGGAGAGGCCACCTCCTCTCTGCAGCAGGGGTGGTCTCATGTAACAGATTAAAATCATGGATTCTGGAGCTAGACCACCTGGGTTCAGATGTCAGTTTTACCATGCCCTAAATTTGTGAGTGAACGTCGCTCAGTTGCATCCAATTCTTTGTGACCCCATGGACTATACAGTCCACGGAATTCTCCAGGCCAGAATATTGGAACCAGGTAGCCTTTCCCTTCTCCAGGGGATCTTCCCCACCCAGGGATTGAACTCAGGTCTCCCGCGTTGCAGGTGGGTTCTTTACCAGCTGAGCCACAAGGGAAGCCCTAGGGCCCAAATTTGTGGCCCTAGGCAAATTGTTTAACTTTTTTTTTTTTTTTAGTGCCTCAATGTCATGTGTGTAAAGTATGTAGAAGAACACGGTGCTTGGTGTTAAATGGATTAGCAACTGGATTTCCCTGATCTTCATCCAAGGTGAGTGGATGAGGACAGGCCCTGGAGCTCAGTGACCTGGCCTTGAGCTGTGTGGGGAAGGTTGTGCAGTTGGAGCTTTGGGGAGGGAGTTAGGAGCTTGTTGGCCTGCTGAATGGCCTTGGGAAGATACACATCCTCTTCTGTCTGCTTGGCCAATTGATCAAAAGAAATCCCCTTTGCCTCCCTTATCTATTTAGATGAGTGTGAACACAATGTTAGGGTTAATTGCAATTCATGGGGTTGCAAAGAGTTGGACACGACTGAGTGACTGATCTGATCTGATCTGACCCTCATCCAAGCCAGGGCCCAACCAGGTTCCCTGCTCTGGCCCGTAAAACTTCTGTCAACACCCAATCAAGTGCTAAGAGGCATTGAAGAAGTGAATTGATTTCTCTGGGTTAATGATCTCAACCCAGATACAGATCTTAAACAGATACAGGCAACTGTTCTGCATTATCCCTTCTCTATGCTACCAGAGGCTGCATCTCCCAGCCTCCCTACAAGGAGGTATGGTCACATGACTAACTTCTGGCTGAAAGAGTGTAAGAAGAAGTGGTATATACAATGTCCAGATCACATCTTTTTTCTTTTTTTGGCCGCACTAGGTCTTTGATGGGGCTTCCCTGATGGCTCAGACAGTAAACTTATAGCTCAGTTGGTAAAGAATCTGCCTGCAATGCAGGAGACCCTCGTTCAGTTCCTGGGTTGGGAATATCCGCTGGAGAAGGGATAGGCTACACACTCCGGTACTCTTGGGCTTCCCTTGTGGCTCAGCTGGTAAAGAATCCACCTACAATGCTGGAGACCTGGCTTCGATCCCTGGGTTGGGAAGATCCTCTGGAGGAGGGCATGGCAACCCACTCCAGTATTCTTGCCTGGAGAATCCCTGTGGACAGAGGAGCCTGGCGGGCTACAGTCCATGGAGTCGCAAAGAGTCGACATGACTGAGCAACTAAGCACCAGCACCAGCTCTTTGCTGTGTCACTAGGGCTTTGCCGTGGGCTCTTAATTCCCCAACCAGAGATCAGACCCACATCTCCTGCACTGGAAGGCAGATTCTTAACCACTGGACCACCAGGGGAGTCCCTAGGTCACATCTTTTAAAAGGAAGTAGGTTGCCCTCCTCTTCCTCTCTTTCCCTCTTCCTGCTGGCTGGCCCCGGGAGCAGACATGGAAGCCACACGTCGGGGTGGGCAGTGCAATCCTGCAGCTCCGGACTATTGTGTGAAAATAAAAGCCTGTTAATTTATTTAAGGTATCACATTGTTAGGTCTTTGTTCCCTAACTGACATAGGCTTCCTTTGGCACAACTTTGGCACACTCAGAATTCTAGGACAAGGACTGGAAGAGTAGAAAGAGGAGGGAGAAGAAAAAGAAATGAAGAAGGAAAGAATAGGATGTCCCCCTCTCTTTGTCACCTAGTTGATCCATATTAATCTCTTCTCAAGTACCAGAAAAGTCTTCCCTGACTTCTACCCTCCTCCAACGTCCCTATCAAATGCCTCTCTAGTTCCAAGTAACCCCAACACAGCATTTATCACGACTGCAACACACACTCCTTCAGCTCCTGTTTCATCTTCGTGTTTGCTCTCAACCGACTCAGATTCTAGGTCTGTTGTCCAAAGCCTGCCAGGGCAGGAGCACATTAGTCCTTGACCCCTGGTCCCACTAGCGTTAGGAAGCGATGATCTACAGCCAGGCTCTGTGCCCGCTCTCGGGGTCAAAAGATGGAACTGCGGGATCCGCTGCAGCCCTCCATTTTCATTATAGATTCCACGTGGTTGCCCAGTGTTTGCTGAAGATTTGATCATTCTTTCAACAAATGTTTATGAAATGCCTTCTACATGTCAGCCGCAGTACGCTAGACTCTGCTGTTGTTGCTGTCCAGTTGCTAAGTTGTGTCTGACTCTTTGCCACCTTGTAGACTGTAGGATGACAGGCTTCTTTGTCTTCCACTATCTCCCAGAGTTTGCTTAAATTCATGGCCATTGAGTTGGTGGTAGTAACTAACAACCTCATCTTCTGTCGCCCCCTTCTACTTTAACCTTCAATCTTTCCCAGCATCAGGGTCTTTTCCACCAAGTTGGCTGTTTGCATCAGGTGGCCAAAGTATTAGAGTTTCAGCTTCAGCATCAGTCCTTTCAATGGATATTCAGCGTTGGTTTCCTCTAGCATTAACTGGTTTGATTTCCTTGCAGTCCAAGGGATTTCTCCAGCACCACAATTCAAAAGTATCAATTCTTCAGTGCTCAGCCTTCTTTATTGTCCACCTCTCACATTTATACATGACTACTGGAAAAATCATACCTTTGATTATATGGACTTTTGTTGGAAAAGTGATGTCTTTCATTTTTTATATGGTGTCTATGTTTGTCATAACTCTTCTTCCAAAAAACAAGCATCTTTTATTTTCATGGCTGCAGTCATTGTCCATAGTGATTGTGGAGCCCAAGAAAATAAAATCTGTCACTGCTTCCACTTTTCCCCCTTCTATTTGCCACGAAGTGATGGGACCAGATGCCATGATCTTAGTTTTCTGAATGTTGAGTTTTAAGCCAGCTTTTCATTCTCCTCTTTCACCTTCATTAAGAGGTGTTAGTTCCTTTTCACTTTCTGCCATAAGATGGTGTCATCTGCATGTCTGAGGTTATTGATATTTCTACTGGCAATCTCGATTCCAGCTTATGATTCATCCAGCCCAGTGTTTCACATGATGTACTCTGCATATAAGTTAAATAAGCAGAGTGACAATATACAGCCTTGACATACTCCTTTCCCAGTTTTCATCCAGCCTATTGTTCCCTGTAAGTTTCTAACTGTTGCTTCTTGACCCATATACAGGTTTCTCAGGAGACACATAAGGTGGTCTAGTAGTCCCATCTCTTTAAGAATTTTCCACAGTTTGTTGTAATCCACAGAGTCAAAGGCATTTGCATAGTCAATGAAGCAGAAGTAGATGTTTTTCTGGAATTCCTTGCTTTCATGGTGATCCAATGAATGTTGACAATTTGATCTCTGGTTCCTCTGCCTTTTCTAAACTCAACTTATACATCTGGAAGTTCTTGGTTCAGATACTGCTGAAGCCTACTTTGAAGGATTTTAAAGATAACCTCACTAGCATGTGAAATTAGAACAATTGTCTGGTAGTTTGAACATTCTTTGGCACTGCCCTTCTTTGGATTGGGATGAAAACTGACATTTTCCAGTCCTGTGGCCACTGCTGAGTTTTCTAAATTTGCTGACATACTGAGTACAGCACTTTACAGGCATCATCTTTTAGGATTTGAAATAGCTCAGCTGGAATTCTATCACCTCCACTGGCTTTGTTTGTAGTGATGCTTCCTAAGGCCCACTTGACTTCACACTCCAGGATGTCTGGCCCTAGGTGAGTGACCACACCATCATGGTTATCCGGGTCATTAAGACCTTTTTCATATAGTTCTGTGTAATCTTGCCATCTCTTCTTAATGTCTTCTGCTTCTGTTAGGTCTTTACTGTCCTTTATTGTGCCCATCCTTGCATGAAATGTTCCTTTGATACCTCCAATTTTCTTGAGAGATCTCTAGTCTTTCCCATTCTATTGTCTTCCTCTATTTCTTTGCATTGTTCATTGAAGAAAGCTTTCTTATTTCTCCTTGCTGTTCTCTGGAACTCTGCATTTGGTTGGATATATCTTTCTCTCTTGCTTTTTACTTGTCTTCTTTCCTCAGCTATTTGTTAGACAACCACTTTGCCTTCTTGCATTTCTTTTCCTGGGGATGATTTTGGTCATTGCCTCCTGTAGAATGTTACGAACCTCTGTCCATAGTTCTTCAGGCACTCTATTTACCTATATATATGCGTAAATAAAATAAGAAGGATTTTCATGGCCTGAAGGTGGTCATATGTCATAAACGAGAGGTATATTTATCTCAAGTTTCTGTAACTGAGGTCAATTAGATAAACAAACAGTCTAATGTAGAATTTCCTTTTCCTTTGGTCTCACAATTCATCAGTGTGAGGAATTATTAATGAAACTCCCTCAGCTACTGGCATTAAACTGTCTTCACCTTATTTCTGAGAAAGCTCTCTAGACACGAGAAAAAGTTCATCAGAGTGAGTCTCTGAGGATTCAAAACAAGTGCCATGTCGTGAAGCCGTATTGCAGCAGTGAGACTGGGGAGGATACGGCAGTGATGTAAGTAAAAGCAGGCTACTAGGGAAAGGTAGTATCAGAGAAGCAAAAGGAATTTTTGGAGCTATAAAACATGATTGAAAAAATAGAGTAGCACAATTAAATTAATTAAAAAGCTCTATTTAAGAAGCTCCTCTAGCACTTGGTTAAAAAGGACAAAGAAACAACAATCCTGAAAGACAAAATAAGATATCAAACTAGATAGAATGATTCGATATTTATGTAAAAGGAATTTGAAAAATATATAGTGAAAGACAGAGGAGAAAAAATAATCAAAGAAAAAATGAAAATTTACTTGACCTAAAAATTATTTATTTTTTTGACCTGAATATTTAAATCTTTATGCCAAGAGGGTTTCCTGATTTATCCTCAGAATTAATTGGAAAAAAGTCTGTACATGGATGTATTTTGTGGATTTTTATAAATCCTCAGTGTTAACGTAGTAAGAGCAGTTCGATAGGTTAAAATGTGATTAAAGAGGAAAGAAAGATGCATTAGATTGTTACCCTTCAATAGCGAGTGTTAGAAGGCAATGGCAAAAAGTTTACAGAGTTCTGAGGAAAAATGATTGCAACTCTAGGATTCTATACCCTTTCAAACTATTGTTTGTGCATAAGAATAAAAGACAAATTTTTCAGTTTTTCAAAAACTCAGAAAAGGTATTATCCACATATAGCCATAAGAAATTTACTGGAAGCAGCTCTCCAGCAAATGAAAAAAAATTCAAAGTGAGGAACTGAACAAAAGGAAGATTTGGTATTCAGAAAACAGTGGTTCCAACTTATATACATAATAACATTAAGTGTGAATGAGTTAAACAATCTAAACAAAAGGCAGAAATCGTCAGACTGGATTTAAAAACGAGATAACTATCTGCTATTCATAGAAGATACACTTTAGACTCAAAGGTAGAAGTGGGTTGGAAATAAAATGATGTAAGAGAAATGCAAATAACAACCATAAAAAAGCTGAATGGTTATATTAATACCAGAAAAAAATAGACTTTTAAACAAACAAAAGATACTAAAGTAGGGCATTTGATAATGATGAAAGGATTGATACATCAGGAAGATATGGCAAGTATATATACTCACCTAACAACGGTGCCGCCAAATACATAAAACAGAAATGGACAAAACTGGGAGAAAAATAAATAATTCAACAGTAATAGTTGGAGACTTCATTAGCCCATTTTCAGGGATGGGGATGGATAGAACTAAACAGAAGATCAACAAGGAAATAGAAGACTTCAACACAAATGAATTAGACTTAACAAATACCTATAAAACACTCCATCCAACACTAGCAGAATATGTATTTGTCTCAAGTTCACAAGTGCGACATTCTCCAAAGTGGGTCATATAATACACCATGAAACAAGTCACAATAAACTTACTAGGATCGAAATCATACAAAGACTATTCTCTTTATATAATGGAGTAAAAGCAACAGGAAAAATTTCTGTTTTTCGCAAATTCACAAATATGTGGAAATTAGAAACACGCTCCTCAATAGCCAATGTGTAAAAGAAAAAAATCACAGGGAATTAGAAAATACTTTGAAATGAAAGGAAAAGAAGATACAACATGCCAAAACTTATGGGAAGCAGCTAAAACAGTGAAAAATGTATAGTTGTAAATACCTACATTTAAAAAAGAGAGAAATATCTCAAATCAACAACATAACTTTCTACATTAAGAAGTGGGGGAAAGGGACTTCCCTGGTGGTCCAGTGGTTAAGAATCTGCCTGCCAGTGCAGGGTAGGCAAGTTCAATCCCTGGTCTGGGAAAAATCCCACAAGTGCCTAGGCAACTAAACCCTTGCACCCTAACTATTGAGTCTGTACTCTAGAGCTGGGCTGCAACTACGGAAGCCCACATGCCCTAGAGTTCATACTCAACAGCAAGAGAAACCTGAGAAAAAGCCCATGGGCAGCAAGGAAGACCCAGTGCAACCAAAAATAAGTAAATAAAAATTAAAAAAAAAAGAAATGGGGAAAAAGAACACACTAAACCCAAAGAAAGCAGAAGGAAACAATGTGTAGAGCAGAAATTAAGAAAAAAGCTTAGAAAAACAATAGAGGAAAAAACAAAAAGTTGGTACTTTGAATAGGTCAACAGAAGTGGCAAATCTTTAGTTAGACTGATCAAGAAAAAACAAGACTCAAATTATTAAAATCAAGAATGAAAAAGAGGACTTTGTGATTTATAATAAGAAATATGTACTTGGTCTTCATCAGGTTGCTGACAACAGAACTTTTAAAACCTTCGGAATTTCCTAAGTGATTAGAAAGAACAATGAAAGGAGTGTCATGTCTTTTTAGTCCTAACACTCCCCTTTCAATCACACCCAAGTTTATGATGATGTGATAACTTTGGGAAACCTCCTAAGGGTTGGGGAAGGGAAGAACTGGTTGCCAGGGGAACCAGCTACTTGTTTAGAGGGTTTAAAATTTCAATCCCACCCCACAACTTTCTGAGAGGATTTGGGGCAGGCTGGAAGTTGTGTTAATCACCAGTGGCCAACGATGTAATCAATCATGCCTACATAAACATCTTTAAAGTACAGAGTTTGGAGAGCTTCCCTGTTGGTGAACACAGAGGTTCTGGGAGCGTGGCTTGCTGGAGAGGGCATGGAGGTCCCTTGCCCCTTCCCACATAGCTTGCCCTGTGCATTTCTTCCATGTGGCCGTCCTGAGTTGTGTTCTTTTATAATAAACTGGTAATCTAGTAAATTGTTTGCTGAGTTCTGTGAGCCATTCTAGCAAATTGTCAGAAGGAGAGGGTGTAATGGGAATCTGTGATTTATAGCCAGTTGGCCAGAAGCACAGGTAACAACCTGTACTTGCAATTGGCGTCTACAGTGGGGGCGTGTGTGCAGTCCTGTGGTGCTGAGTCCTTTGTGGGATATTTGCTAACCCCAATAGACAGTGTCAGGGCTATTGCACTGTAGGGCATCCAGTGGGTTTCTACAGAAAACTGGAGAATTGCTTGGTGTTAGAAAAACCCTCCCACATTTGGATGTCAAACGTTAAATATTGAGAAAAGGCATAGAGTAGAGATTTGAGAGAAGAAGCTCTTTTTTTCTTCTTCTTCTTTTTGCAGCATAACTATTGACCTTACAGAAATAAAAAAGATTATAATAGAATACTCTGAACACTGTAGCCAACAAATTAGATAACTTAGACAAAATGGACAAATTCTTAGGAAGATATAAAGTACCAGAACTGACTCAGGAAATAGTAGAATATCTGAATAGACTTTTAACAAGTAAAGAGATTGAGTTAGTAAAACAAAACAAAATTACCCACAAAGAAAAGCTTAGAGCCAGAGGGTTTCATTGGTGAATTCTACCAAACATTTAAAGGACTGATACTAAATTCTTCCAAAAAACTGAAGAGAAGGGAACACTTTGCAACTCATTCTTTGAGACGAGTATTACGCTGATACCCCAATAAGGTAAGGCTTTCACAAGAAAAGGAAACTGAATATGAATGCAAAAATCTGCAACAAAACCTAGCAGGCTGAGTCTAGCAATATATAAAAATGATTACACCCTGTGACTAACTGGGATCTGTCCCTGCAATGGGAGGCCCCAAACTCAATTATTTTAAAAGACCACATGAATAGGATAAAGGACAAAGTCACATGATTATCTCAGTAGCTGAGGAAAGGGATTTGACACTATTCAATACTCCTTCATTATAAAAATACTTAACAAGCTAGGAATGGAAGCAAACGTCCTAACCTGATAAAGAACATCTATTGAAAACCCACAGCTAACATCATACTAAGTGGAAAAAGACTGACTGTCTCTTCCTAAGGTTGGGAACAAGAAGGATATCTGTTCTCATTTTTTAAAAAAATTTTATTTTGACTTTTAATTGTAATATTCTCCTTAATAGCCAAAGCAGATGTCACCGTTATTGATGTTAGTGTTTCTTTAGGTAGAAGAAGATGCAAGAACTGAGGCTCATAAAATTTTCTCCTGAAAATATCTAACGTTTTGAAGACCTGTTCTGCCAGTTTTTCCCAGAGCACAGACTGCCTCATTCCTGATCTCCACCCTGAACTTCTCTCAGGGGATGTTGAAGGTTGGCAGCTTCAGTGGCCAGGATTTAATCCTTGTGGAGGTAGATGACAAGGTCCAGTTTCCAGTCAGCAGGAAATCTGACCATGGTTTGTGGGGCATTTCATGAGCATTTTATCCCATGGTGCTAGGAATGCTTATTCCCAGGTCTGGCGAAGCTTTCACTGATAGACCACTCAGTGTGCTGCTACTGGGGTAGGCCTCATCCACAGGGCCAAAAGGCTACAGACCACCTCCAGACGACTTGCCTCTTATGGTCCAGGAAAGTATTCCCTCTTGTTGCTTCTTCTCATATCTGGAGTTATACTATTACAATCATTGATCTCATATGTTCTCACCACTTTTACTAAACATTGTACCGGAGGTTCTAGTCAGGGAAATTAGGCTAGAAAATGAAATAAAAGACACAGATTGGAAACAATCAAGTCAGATTACCTCTACTTGCAGATAACATGGTCTTATATATAGAAAATTCTGAAGGAGCTCACTAAAAAAGCAATTAGAACTAATAACTAAATTAAGGTTGCAAGATATAAGATCAATATACAAAAACTAATTGTATTTCTGTGCACTAGTGATAAACAACCTGGAAATGAAGTTAGAAAACAATTCCATTTACAACACCATCAAAAAATAAAATACTCAGGAATAAACTTAAGAAATGCAAGGTTTGTATGTTGAAACTACAAAACATTATTGAAAGAAATTAAAGAAGATTTAAATAAATCAAAAGACCTCCCATACTCATGGGTTGGAAGACAATATTGTTAAGATGGCAATATTTCTCAAATTGATTTACAGAGTCAGTGAAATCCCTATCAAAACCACAACTGTCTTCTTTGCAGAAGTTGACAAGCTGATACAAAAATTCATATGGAAATTTAAGGGATGTGGAATAACCCAAAAGAAATCTTAAAAAAGAAGTTGGAGTACTTTTATGTCCTAACTTCAAAACTTACTAGAAAGCTATGGTAGTCAAGGCAGTATAGTACTTGAATAAGGACAGACATCCAGGTCAACAGAATAGAACTGAAAATCCAGAAATAGACCCTCATATTATAAAAGTCAACTGACTTTCAACAAGAGTGTGAAGACAACCCAGCGAGACAAAGAACAAATACTGTAAAGGCAACTGGATATCACATGCAAAAGAATGAGGTTAAATCTCTATCTCACACCATATGTGTTGGTATGAGAAGCAACCAACCCATACTCAGTCGCTTCAGTAGCGTCTGACTCTGTGCAACCCTATGGACTGTGGCCAACTAGGCTCCTCTGTCCATGGGAGTCTCCAAAGCAAGAATACTGGAGTGGGTTGCCATGGCCTACTCCAGGGGATCTTTCCAACTGAGGGGTCGAACTCGTGGTGTCTCCTGTGTCTTCCGCATTAAGGGAGGATTCTTTCCTGCGGAGTCATCTGGGAAGCCCATCTCACACCATAAGCAAAAATTAATTCAAAATGAGTCAAAGACTAAAATTAAGTGATAGGGACTTCCCATGGTGGTCCAGGGGGTAAGAGTCCACAATCCCAATGTAGGGAGCCTGGGTTCAATCCCTGGTCGGGGAACTAGATCCCACATGCATGCTGCAACTAAGAAGTCTGCACACTGCAACCAGGAGACCCTGCATGTTGCACTGAAGACTGAGGACCCTGTGTGCCGCAGTTAAGACCCAGCACAGCCAAATAATTAAGTGAAGTGATAAAACTATTATATTCTTGAAGAAAATGTTGATGTAAAATCTTTGTAAAGTTGACAGCAAAAGCACAAGCAGAAGGAAAAAAATAGATAATTGGCATCATCAGATTTAAAAATTGTTGTGCTTTGAAAGTCACTATCAGAAAGTGAAAAGACAACCTATAGAATGGGAAATAATTTTTGCAAATCATATTCCCTATAAGAAATTTGTACTAATACATTTAAAAGACTCTTAAAGCTCAACAATACAAAGACAACCTAACTTAAAAGTAGGAAAAGAATTTAAATAGACAGTTCCCCAAAGAAGATACACATATGACCAATAAACATATGAGATGTCAGTATCATTAGCTGCCAAAGAAATGCAAATCAAACCCACAGTGAGGTCTTACACTCCCTCCAAGAGCTAAAATACAAAAGAAGGTAATAACAAGGGTTGGAGATGATATGGAGAAACTGAAATCCTCATAACTCTTGTTAGGAGTGTAAAACAGTGCAGCCATTTTAGGGGGCAGCTTGGAAGTTTCTCAAAAAGTTAACATTGAGTTAACATACAACTCAGCAATTCCACTCCCAGATATATATCCAGAATAACTGAAAGCAGGTCTTTAAAGTATAGGAATATTCATTGCAACATTATTCATAACAGCAAAGAAAATGGAAACAAGTCAAATGTCCTTCTACCAACAAATAAATGAAAATGTAGTATATTCATACAATAGAATAATATTTAAGAATAAAAAGAAATGAAGTACTGATACATGAATGAACTCTAAGTGGAAGAAGCTAGTCTAAAAGACCACATAATGTATCACTCCATTTATATGAAATGTGCAGAACAAGCAAATCCATAGAGACAGAAAACAGATTAGTATTTGTCTAGGGCTGTGGGTGGGACTGGAGTGAAGGAGGCAGGTTGGGGTGAAATAGGAGGCACTTCTGGTGGGTACAGAGTTTCTCATTGGGTGATGAAAATATCCTAAAATAGATTGTGGTGATGGCTGCACAACTCTGTGATCATACTAAAATCCATTGACTTACACTTTAAACAGGTGAATTATGCATTGTATCTCAACAAAGCTGTTACTGCAAATAAGAACAGTGAAATCTAAAGTTGTCTAAGTAATTGTCAGTGTGGTTGTTAAGCCTATTATGTGTGTGTGTGTCGGTTGTGTTGACTCTTTTCAACCCTATAGACTTTAGCCCGCCAGGTTCCTTTGTCCATGGAACTCTCCAGGCAAGAACACTGGAGTGGGTTGCCATTCCCTTCTTCAGGGGCTCTTCCCGACTCAGGGATTGAACGTGGGTCACTGGCACTTTGGGCAGGCTCTTTACCATCTGAGCCACTTGGGAAGCCCAAGCCTATTTTAACTGATAAAAAATGAGAGAGAGAGGAAAAATAGTTTCTTTGTGCTACAATCAGCAACATTTTGCAAATCTTATTTCACAGCCTATTTTTATTTGTTTATTACCTATTTTTATTATTTTTGTTTTTGCCTGCACTGGCTTCATTGCTGCTCATGGGCTTTCTCTAGTTGCAGGGAGCAGGTTGTGGTCTGTGGGCTTCTCACTGCAGTGGCTTCTCTTGTTGCAGAGCACAGACTCTAGGGTGCACAGGCTTAGTTGCTCCATGGCATGTGGAATCTTTCCAGAGCAGGGATTGAACCCATGTGCCCTGCATTGGCAGGCATATTTTTAACCACTGGACCTCCAGGCAAGTCCTCACAGCATATTTTTAAGGATAAAGATTTTGTGACATTTGGAATCACATAAACTCTTTTGCATATTTAGAAAGCACTCAGCATTGTGTTTGGCTGTCTATAGATAAACAGGAAAAGGTCGCCCCTCTTGTGTCTTTCATCCTTAACTCTCATACTACTACTGCTACTGCGCTTTCAACACTCTGGCACAGAAACTTCTGTCCCACTGGAGTTGGGGTGAGTCACCTTCCTAATACATGGATGTGTTCAACCTGGATGTTCTCTAAACCCTATACTATTGGATTTTTTAAATGGAGGCTTCCTCACATAGGTGTGATCAATTATTAACTTCATTGGCAGCCCCTCTCCCCTCTCTGGAGAATTGGGAGTAGGGCTGAAAATTGCAAGCTTCTAATTAGGTCTTGGTCTTTCTGGTGACTTGCCCCTCCCTCATCCAGGAGTACACCAAGAGTCCCCTCATGAGAACAAAAGACACTGCTATCACTGAGGGAATTCGTGGGATTTAGGAACTCTGGTCAGGAACTGAGATCAAATACCAAATATTAGAACAAAAGATGCTCCAAATGCTCTTACCATTCTGAAAACTACAAGAGTTTTAGGAGCTCTGTTCAGGAACCAGGGTCAGAACATATGTGTGTGTGTGTGTGTGTGCGTGTGTGTGTGAGTGTGTGTGTGTGTGTGTGTGTTAGTTGCTTAGTTGTGTCCAACTCTTTACAATCCCATGGACCTTAGCCTGCCAGGCTCCTCTGTCCATGGGATTTCCCAGGCAAGAATGAAACAGACGACCAGTCCAAGTTCAATGCATAAATTAAGGGATTCAACCTGGTGCACTGGGACAACTTGGAGGGATGGGATGAGGAGGGAGGTGGGAGGGGGGTTCAGGACGGAGGACACATGTACACTCGTGGCTGATTCATGTCAATGTATGGTAAAACCCACCACAATATTGGAAAGTAATTAGCCTCCAATTAAAAAAAAAAAATACTGGAGTGGGTTGCTATTTCCTTCTCCAGGGGATCTTTCCGACCCAGGGATAGAACCCAGGTCTCCTGCACTGCAGGCAGATTCTTTACCATCTGAGCTACCAGGGAAGCCATATATACATATATATATATATATATTTCCATATTCTATTATCTCACAACAGAATACTTCCAAAGGATTATCAGTCACTGAAGATGGAAATTGTCTATTTTGTTTATATGCTGAATTATTATGTGGATCAGAAATGCTTTCAAAAGGAAGCCAGCTTGGTACTCTGTGATGACCTAGAGGGGTGGGTTGGGGTTGGGGCGGGAGGGAGGTCCAAGATGCAGGACATGTGAATGCATATGACCAATTCACTTGATTGTACAGCAGAAACTTATGCAACATTGTAAAACAGCTATACTTCAATATAATAAGTAAATCAATAAAGATTTAAAAAAAAGAAACAAAAAATGTCCTCAGATGCAGATAACAAGAAACAACCACAGTGGCTTGTCCAAACCTGAATCTAGTTTTTCTTCATATGAGAGATCTGAAGGTAGGCTGCTGCTGGTTTTGGTTCAGATGCTCAGTCATGTCAAGCATCTGGGATTCTTTTGGCCTTTCCCACATTAGCAGTCAAGACAGAGAGAGGGAGGAAGAAGACAGGGAAGCACCACTATCAGAAAAGCAAACTCTTCCCCAGGAACCCCACCAACTTCCACTTATATCTGGGTCACATGGCCACCTCTGGCCGGAGAATGGATGGGAAAAGGAAGCAGGACTCGAGCTAAAAGTTGTCAGTCCGGATCCCAATGTCTATGACAATCTAGGATGTATAGAAGGTGTTATCCCCGTAGTCCTTTATAACTATCTGTTGAATGCACGTGGTAGAATGCTTATTCGTAAACACTCACTACTCCTCTCTTTAGAACATAAGACATCCATGCTCCATATGTAAAATAGATAGCCAACGGGAATATGCTGTATGGCTCAGGAAACTCAAGCAGGGGCTCTGTATCAACCTAGAGGGGTGGGATGGGGTGGGAGATGGGAAGGAGGTTCATAAGGGAGGGGATATATGTATACCTGTGGCTGATTCATGTTGAAGTTTGACAGAAAACAACAAAATTCTGTAAAGCAATTATCCTTCAATAAAAAAAAATAAATTTAAAAAGAAAAGACATCCATGCTCTGCTGAACTCAGGAATCTGAGTTTTCTTTAGCTGATGAAATGGGCACAGAAGTGGTTTAAAGAGCCAGGCTTTATTATATAAGTGAACTAAGTCAGAAAGAGAAAGACAAATATTGTATTTTAACACATACATAAGGAATTTAGAAAGACAGTAATGATGATCCTACATGCGGGGCAGCAAAGGAGACACAGATGTAAAGAACAGGCTTCTGGACTCAGGGGGAGAAGGCAAGAGTGGGGTGATTTGAGAGAATAGTGTTGAATGTGTAAAATAGATGATCACTGCAAGTTCAATGCATGGAGAGGGCACCCAATGCTGGTGGTCTGGAGCAACTCAGAGGGCTAGAGTGGGGAGGGAGGTGCGAGTGGGGTGCAGGATGGGGGGACACATGTCTACCTGTGGCCAGTTCATGTTGATGTATGGCAAAAACCATCACACTGTTGTAAAGTAATTATCCTCAAATTCAAGTTAATTTAAAAAAATAAAGAGCCAGGCTCTTTTCTCTGCCTCTGTGATCATGGAAGTACATGTCAAAATGGTGATTCCATCATACTGGGCCCCTGAATGACTGTGCTGAGAACTCTCAGTTTACCTAAGATATTTAAACCACTGATGTCTTAGGTGGGGTGTTTGGACTGCAGCTTAATCTAACTTATCCTGACTGATATACAATACAAATATCTGGTGAAGAAATCCACAACAAATCTCCAAATTAAAACTTTACAAACTATATTTCCTGGTCACATTAATAGCAAGAGTATGCCTAGATTAAGATAAATGATATTCAGAAATTAAACAAAATAAAAAATAACTTCTGTCAAAATGGAAATCAATACTGAAAAGACAGACTATTTAGACATTTAAGATGGTGAGAGGACTGTATAAAAGTACATATGGGAATCTGACTAAAGTTACTCTCAGTAAAATCCATAATCTAAAGATGTTATTACTAAAATAAATATGCTTAAATGTTGAAAGATTGAGAATAATTGGCTTAAGATTTCAAAATCAGAAGCTGGAAAGCAAATAGCAAAGTATCAGTGAGAGGAAGAAATTAATAAAGATAAGAACCTACATTAATCACAAAGCAAAAAGTCAAGGAATTGATTAGTCAAATCAAGAACCAGAACTTCGAAAAGATAAATCAAATAGACAAATCTCTGGGAAGTTTGACTCCCTTCAAAGCAGATGAAAATGTGATAGATACTCAGTGTAAGGTATGAGAAAAGGACAGTATAAATTGATACATTTCCAGTGGGACATTTGACATAACTGTTGAAAATGTAAAATTTGCAAACCTTGAAAATTTGATGAATAAATAAACATTAGACTGAACTGGATGAGGTTCTCGAATGTGAAGTCTCATGAAAAAATACTCTTTTATAAGAAGTTTGTAACCCTATACCTGGTGAATAGGGGATAAAGTGGAATGCCCTCTCCAGCAGACTTTGAAGAACATGTCTCAAAGATTCTGGTCCTGGAGATGGGCCACCTGGGGGCTGACCCCATGATCCTCATGTGTCTGTACAAACAATGTGGTCCTGGCTATACCACCTACGTTCCCTTTTCCCCTCAAGAAAATTTTCCTTGATTGACCTGGTTCTCAAACAGATAAGGTCATCCCCAGGCTCCCAGAGCACCCACAGACTTTATGGGTATTCACAGCAATGCCTCATTTTTCTCTGAGCTATCCTCACCTCTGATACCTCTGGGTAACTTCTCAAGTCAACTTGTCCCTTCTCATGCTGTGAACCAGAGCCTCCTTTAAACTCAGGTTCAAGCTCCCTCTCCTTTCACCATTTTGCACCCCCAATTAAATAAACACAGCTGGAAGGTTACGGCTTATTCTAAGCTCTGGAGCTCTCTCTGAAGATGTTCAATGGATGATGCCCCTAGCGCCTCCATCTCCCATGGGAAGATTTCTTTGATACCCAGCATGCTGGGATGCAAAGTGCAAATGTGTCCAGGCTCCTGGCCTAGAGTTGTTGCTATTCAGTCATTAAGTCATGTCCAACTTTTTGTGACTCATGGACTGCATCACACCAGGCTTCACTATCTCCCAGAGTTTGCTCAAACTCATGTCCATTGAGTCACTGATGCCATCCAACCATCTCATCCTCTGTCATCTCCTTCTCCTCCTGCCTTCAATCTTTCCCAGCATCAGGGTCTTTTCCAATGAGTTGGCTCTTTGCATCAGATGGCCAAAATATTGGAGTTTCCGCTTCAGCATCAGTTCTTCCAAAAAATATTCAGGGTTGATTTCCTTTAGGATTGACTAGTTTGATCTCCTTGCAGTCCAGGGAACTCTTGAGTCTTCTCCAACACCACAATTCAAAAGTATCAATTCTTCGGTGCTCAGCCTTCTTTCTGCTCTAACTCTCACATCTCAGCATGACTACATAGAAAAACTATCACTTTGACTATATGGACTTTTGTCAGAAAAGTGATGTCTCTGCTTTTTAATACACTGTCTAGATTTATTATAGCTTTTCTTCCAAGGAGCAAGCATCTTTTAATTTCATGGTTGCAGTCACTGTCTGCAGTGATTTTGGAGTCCAAGAAAAGAAAATCTGTCACTGTTTCCATTGTTTCCCCATCTATTTGCCATGAAGTGATGGGACCAATGCCATAATCTTAGTTTTTCGAATGTTGAGTTTTAAGCTAGCCTTTTCACTCTCCTCTTTCACCCTCATCAAGAAGCTCTTTGGTTCCTCTTCACTTTCTGCCATTATAGTGGTATCATCTGCATATCTGAGGTTATTGATATTTCTCCCTAGAGTAGACCCTTGCCATTGTATTATTCATTCATTCATATATATTTATTCCATTCACTCAAAAAATATTTCACACCTACTTAGGGCTGGGCATTTTTGTAAGCACTGGGGATTCAACAGTAAAAACAGCAGAGAATAATCCTTGTCCTCCTGGAGTTAACATTCTAGGAGGGCAGACAGACAATAAACAGAATAAATGAGTGAACTAAAAAGGTATGTCAGCAGTAAAATCTGTGGAGAAAAATAAAACTAAGTGGAAGGATAGGGAGTGTGGGGTAGTGGGAATTTTAAATGGGATGATCACAGCCCCCCACCCCACCCAACTAGAGGTGACATTTGGATGAAGACATGAAGGAATAATGGAGTGAGCCTGCAGATTTCAGGGAGAGACAAATTCCAGGAAGAGTGAATGGTAAATGAAAAGCCTGGAGGAGGAAGCACGTGAAGAGTATCCAAGGAGGTAGCTAGGAGGTCAGCGAGGCTGGAGCTGAATGAGCAGAGGGGAATTAGAGACAAAGTCAATAGGAGCTGCAGGGTGGAGGCCATTGTCTGAACCCTGGCTTTCTTCTGTGTGAGCTGGGGGCCACAGCAGGGTCCTGGGATGGGGAGGGGGGAATGGAGGGACTCCAGCTGCTCTGGGGGAACAGATGGTGGCAGGGCTAGGATAAACAGAAGAGGCCAAGAAAGAGGTTTCTGCAGTAATCTGGGCAAGAGGTGAATGTGGCTTAGATCTGGATGATGGCCTAGAGGTGATGAGATGTGGCTGGGTTTTGGTGATGCTAAAGGTAACGCTGCTGAGAAGGGTTGTGGGAGAAAGGTGCCAGCAATGGCTCCAACACCAGCTTTTAAAACCCTGAGCCAGCTCTTTCTATAGGAAACCCTACAAGGCAATGTGAACCAGGTCATCTCCAAGGACTGGCGTGAGATTATCTCCGAAAGCTCTTCCTAAGAACTCAGTGATTTTCCCTCCAGAGGGCTCTGCTTCCTGTTGTTGGACGGAAAAATGAATAGGATGTGAGCAGGGAGGGAGCCCGGCTCATCTGAATTCTGCCTCGAGCCCGTGCTCCCTTCAGTGATGGGGAGAAAAACACTACTGTGTAAGCTGCTCAGTGAAAAACAATATTTAATTAGGACTGAGAGAGTTAGACAAGCAAACAATTAAATGTTCTATTACGATCAGTCTTGAGCCATTTAAGCTTCAGTTCAATAAGAAATCATTATAAAGGTCTAATAGAAATGAAAATATAAATAGTGTCGTTTTCTGTTGCATTTCAACTGTCTCCTCAGCCTTGAAGATCCAAGAGTGGGTTTGGCCATGGTGGGTGAAGTCCCTCAGCCGCAAGGGGATTTAACACAAACAGGAAGGTGGGTGTGTCCACCAGCTGGCTGGGGGGCCGGCAGGAGCCAGTCAGCTAAGCTGGTTTGGATCTGAATGACAGAGGCTTTCTCGTCTTATTTTTAATGTCTGAGAAGCAGCATGAGGATTCTTCCTGGAAGGGAAGAGAGGCAGCTTAAAGGAAATCCCTGGATGTCTTGTGAGAAGCTGGGTTACAGAATAAATACGTCTAATAAAGTCCCCCTGGCTACACAGCTTGGAGGATTTGGAAATAACTTCAGACTGTTTCATGAAGGAACTGCTTTGTCATAACAGGAAAAAATGCCTGCAAAGGGCACCGCCATCACAGCAGAGGGCTTTGCGATAAAGATACTATCCATCTCTGAGATCCGAGTCTCTGCACTAAGACTCCTGCCCTTGCCTCTGGGGATGTAGAGGTGCAAACCCAGGTCACCCCTTCCTTGCATCCTTTGAACATCTCCAGCCTCTTTTCTAGGAGTCCCAGTCTCCTTTCTGGAATACCCAGTATATCAGGAGGATATGGTCTGGACGTAGTCCTACTACAAATCAAGTCAGGTCTTTTTAAAAAATATTTATGTCTTTAACTTTGGTTGCACTGGGTCTTCGTTGCTTCTCACAGGCTTTCTGTAGTTGCAGCAAGTGGGGGCTACTCTTCGCTGTGGTGCACAGGCTTCTCATTGCGGCTGCTTCTCTTTTTGCAGAGCACAGGTTCCAGGGCGTGTGGGCTTCTGTAGCTGTGTGGCACAGGCTCAGTTGCTCTGTGGCATGTGGATTCTGCGTGGATCAAGGATCAAACCTGTGTCCCCTGCATTGGCAGATGGATTCCTATCCACTCTGCCACCAGGGAAGTCCACAAGTCAGGTCTTTGGGATTGCAAGTGACAGAAAATCCCACTCAAACTAGTTTAAGCAAAGTGCAGAACCTGTTGGCTTATGTAACCAAGAACTCCAGGGCTGGCTCCAGGCATGACTCCTGCATGACTAAATCCAGGTGCTGAAATGACATCCATAGGAATCCATCCCCCTCACCCTTGAATCTGCTTTCTTAGATGTTGGCATCACTCTCAGACAAGCTCTCCTTAAGCAGTGACAAGATGGCTCCTGGAAGTGCCAGGGTTATGTATTAGGCTTTCAGAAATGATAACAGGGAAACCTCTTCTCCTAATAATTCTAGTCAAAGACCAGCATGACCTATGTGCAATGCAATGTAATTACTTAGTCATGTCCAACTCTTTGTGACCCTGTGGACTATAGCTCACCAGGCTCCTCTGTCCATGGAATTCTCTAGGCAAGAATACTGGAGTGGGTTGCCATGCCCTCCTCCAGGGGATCTTCCCAACCCAGGCTGTCCCCGCTCTGCAATTCAGTTACAATGTCCAGAGGAATGGAACATTCAGATTGACAAGGCTAAGGTCCCATGTTCATCCTTGGATCCAGAGGTGACATCTCTAGAAGCCACATGATTTTGAATGGGAGGGAGGTGGTTTCCCCAAGGAGAATCAGAGTACTGTTCCCCAAAGTGGTAGAGGTGTGATGGGTAACAGTAATAGGTTACACCACATCCTTGCCTCCTGATTTTCATAGTCATGGTCAAAAGCTTGTAGGCCCCTTTAAGCCCCCCCACACACATAGCATGGCAGGATGGCTTTGTAGCTTCATCAGGAAGGCAGTGGCCAGTGGACAGAGCCAGTCTGAACATGGTCAGATGACACAGATCCTCCTTGATCTTCCAATATCTTTCAGGCTCTGAATTCTGTACTTGTAGTTCCTTATCTACTTCAGGGTCTTGTTTGAGACCAGTTATGAGTCAGGGAGAAACACACATAAAATGGGTACAGAGAGGGTGTCTCAGGCTCATGGGCCTAGGCTTTGGGAAGAGACCCTCATTTTTCATTGCATTAGTCTGTGGTTGCCCTCAGAACTGTCATATCTAGAGCAGAGGTTGTTTTTTCATTTCAAAATATGAACTATTTTAGGCTTTGTAGTCTCTGTTACAACCGTTCAACTCAGCCATTGTGGTGTGAAAACAGCCAGAGACAGTAAGTAAACATGCAGACTTGTCTGTGTACCAATAAAACTTTATTTACAAAACAGGCCACAGGCCAGGGCTGGGCCACGGGCCACAGTTTGCTGACCTCTCATCTAGAGCATGGCTGCAGGCTGGGATCCTCATGATGATGAAATGGACTAAAAAGCAAAACCTTTTCCTGGGAGTAACTCCTGTGTAAAGAAAATGGGAGAAGGCAGGATGGGCCAGAGGAGCGGTGAGACCACACTGCAGACCCTGTAAGGCTTCTGCCAGCCCATGGGATGCTCCAGAGCACAAGTTGCCCATTAGCAGGGTTTTGCGTTGGGCAGGAATGGCAGGCCAGAGTACACTGCCTTGCTCAGTCATTGGCCAGGGGCTAACCCAGGAGGAGTGGTGAAGGCCCCTGAAGGAGTCTGTCAGTTAGGAACACTCCTTTCTGCTGGGCAGTGTGCATCTCTTGAAGGGGGCCTTGAGTGCCCCATCTCTGGGTCTTCAACGAGCCCCAAGATCAAGCATTAAACACAGGGGGAGGGGTCTGGGAGGAGACTGGCTTGCATTGGAGGAGGACTTTTGTCTGCTTCCAGAATGGGCCAAAAGCTTTAGATTTGGGCCAAAAGCCTTTCTGTGCAAAGTGTGCTTTGGCCTGGAGCATACCTTCTCTTGAGAACCCATGGTGGCATCCAGCCGCCAAATGAGAAGTCAGAGGCCCTGGGTCCTGGCTGAACTTGTCACGGCCACCACATCTGAGGTCAGTCAAACCTGTTTTGTTCAGTTTTATTTATTTATTTATTTGGTTTCTTTATTTATATTTTATTTTTCCAATGTTGTGTTGGTTTCTGCCATACAACAATGTGATGATTATACATATATCCCTGCGGTCTTGAGCCTCTCTCCCCCTCCCCATCCCACCCCTCCAGGTCATCACAGAGCACCAGGCTGGTCTCCCAAACTTTTGAATACAATTTGGCTTCCCGTGCAGCCTCCTCTATAGTAAAGAACATGCAGGTCACTAAGCTTGAGTGAATAATTGTTTTTCTTATTGTAAGTGAACGTGTGTGTGTTAGTTGCGTCTGACTTTTTGCGACCCGATGGTATGTAGCCTGCCAGGCTCCTCCATCCATGGGATTTTCCAGACAAGAATACTGGAGTGGATTGCCATTTCCTTCTCCAAGTAAATGAATGCTTTGTAAGTGAATACTTTGGAATTAAAGCACATGTTCCAGTCTCAGTTTCACATGAATCCACCTCAGAGAAATCAGTTCACTGTCAGAGCCTGGACAACATTTCAGCCTAATAAACTGAGAACTGGACTGTGACCCTTTGAAAGGCAGTGCCGCCTCGTAAGGCTCTGTGGAACATAGGAAGTCTGCCTCCTGTAGACACTCCCCTGCCTTGTCCAGCTCATCTTTGGATTGTCCACATTGCAGATATTTGGGAAGGTCATTTGGATGGATGGGAGCTTCTCTGGTGGCTCAGATGGTAAAGAATTTGCCTTCAATGAAGGAGACCTGGTTTGGATCCCTGGTCCCCTGGAGAAGGTAATGGCTACTCACTCTGGGATTCTTGCCAGGAGAAATCCATGGACAGAGGAGCCTGGCAGGCTACAGTCCATGGAGTTGCAAACAACTGGACATGACTGAGCAACTAACACTTTCACTTTGAGTAGATAACAGCCATCAAACCTTGCGAGATGTGGAAGGACTCATCACTCACAAACGTCCGAAACACCATGAGGGTAGCAAGGGAGGCTGATAACCGCAAGCATATTTCAAACTTCAGAGCTCCTGGAGAGGGTCTGAAGGCACAGGTTCCCAGCCAAGGGCTAAATTTCCCTGACTCCCGACCTGGAACCCCAGGTGGTCAGGGTCCTTATTGCATTAGGAACAGCAGAGCTGTGCTTGCAGAACTATGACCTGAACCAGGGGCCACACAGGACCACAGAGGGGCGGCACCTTCCTGAAAGATAGGGACACCACTGGAAATGCAGAATCTCCATCATCTTGTTAGGCATGGAGAGTTGGCCACTGGAACCTGGTGCAGCTCTGGGGTGGGTGAGGAATGAATGTGTGTGCACCGGGGCTGCTGTGTGTGGAGGCACTGTCCCTGGGTGGTCTCTGGGTGAGTGGGGTGTAGGCAGGGAGAGGAATTTTGCATCTGATTGGCATCAGGGTGAATGCAGGCACCGTGTCTGCATGGACGTGATGGATGAGGAGCCTGTGCCTTGAACAGAGGGTGTGAGATGTGTGTGCTGCATCTGAATGAATGTGCTTAATTTTTATCATCACACAGCTCTTTTATCAGCATTACTATTTCAGTTTAATTGATAGTAGCTCTCCCTCCTCCAGGATAATTCATTCAAGTTTATCATTAAAAGCAGAACTAAGGTCTATCCATCCTGGTTTCACAGGATGTTATAGGCTTATCTCCTGGTTTGCCTGTCTGTTTAACTGGTTAGCTAGCTGGCTGAGCAGTCAGACTTTAGATCACCGCTGTGGGTTTCCTCTCTTTTCTGAGCCACATTTTTGGCTTGTTCTGTGGAGTCATCAAACCCCTGTTTCCTCTGCAGCTCATCATTGCTGCGGAATTCTTTTTTTAAATTTAAATGAGTTTAAATCACTTAGAATATATTAGATTACCCTCTCCCTTGGGCTGGATCTTTGTAGGGATGGAAGTAAACTGAACATTTAGCAGTCATCTTTTCTTCGTCTCTTAATTGAGCAGGGGCTGGCTGCTGGGCAGATGGGTATGTTGCCCAAAGACGTCCCCCAGCATCTACAGCTGGGATCCTGTTGTGTCTGTAAACACACAAGGCCAGGCGAGGGTGAAGATGCGTCAGGATTTAGAGCCAGAACCTCACTAAACAAAGCCCCATTTGAGGCCCTACTGAATTTATGATGGCCAGTCCCTTCTTAATTGGCAGCCATCTGCCTCACATAGTAATTCACAGAGACCTCGTGTCAGTGTTTAGGCAGTGTCCTCTTTTGCAAATGATTTATGATTCATAATGAGCAAAAGACTGCTCTTCAGATGACCCATCAGGGTTAGCTGACCCAGCACTGGGGTCCACAGGAGAGGAAGCTATTCTCCAGGTTCAGGGTGGGAGAAGAGGAGGGGCCGCAATAAGCAGGCATGCTGCAGATCAGGGCTGCTGTCAGCCTACACAATGCCTTTGTGTGCATTTGCAAAGTGCGTCTTCTCTGGGGAGACACAGTCCCACAGCCATATGGTTTGAAGGGGAGGACTCCTTCTAGGAAGAAACGTGACTTTCTCTGGGCACCCTCAGCCCTGTGCCAGGAAGCTTGCCATGGAGAGGAGAGTGACAACCATATTTCAGGCCCGATAGACTTCTTGACCAGGCCCTTTAGCACACAGCCTTGAAAAGATGCTGCTGCTTCTCTTGTGGCCACTGGACCAGCTGCTTCCGGTGCTGGTTCTTCTCACCTTGAAGGCAAAAATAATCTACCATCTTTTCTTCCCCATGTCCTCATTATACCTTAACATTCTGCTATGGTTCAGGAATAATTGGCTCAACTGTAGAGATGAGAAAACTGAGGATCAAAACAGTTTTCCAAGGCTATACAGTGTGTAAGTAATTGGTCTTGGTTGACTAGAACTCAAATCTGTCCAACACCCATGGTCTTTCAACTACATTTCCTTGTAAAATCATTGGATGGATACTAAAGTATGATCAGAATGCAACCATCCTTCAGTACCCATATAAGAGTGATTCTAGGAGCCCCCATGGAACCAAAATCTGCAGACACTCAAGTCCCTTATATGAAATGGTTTAGTTCAATGAAGACAATAGGCCCTCCAAGCCCATGGATTCAATCAACCGACATCGAAACTCAAGAGTTGGACTGTACTGCGGTGTTGGGTCTCTCCCTTCTCAACCCTGTGATGATGACTTCAGTCAGCACTAGCTACTAACTCTTTGTCAGACTCTGGGATATACATTGGGTTTAAAGAAGTAAATGAGCAAAAGCAGGTTCCTGTCTAGTTGGGTAAGACTGAGAAATCCTGTCACCCAGCACTCCCATGTCCATTTCTGCTTCTCCAGAAATAGACAAGAAGGGGCCCTGGACTGGGGATCAGGAGTCTGGGAGCCTCCCCTAAGGCTGGCTGCTGATTTGCTGTATGATGCCCTGAGCAAATCACCCAACTAGGTGACTGACTCACTCTGGTTTGCTTGGGACTTCCCCATTTTTAGCATTAGAAATCCTATATCCTGGAAACCTCCATCCCCACCTCTGCAAAATGTTGCAGTTAGTTGGTCACCCTACATTCAGCCCTAAAATATCCATCTGGCTCCTTTATGGACTGTAAAGCACTTTGCAGAAAGGAAGGGGCCAGCATTTTTCTTTTCTTTCTTTCTTTAATTATATAAGTCATGCATGATGATTGCTGAAAATAGAGACAACCAAAAAAGTACTATGCTAAAATGGCTAATAAACATAAGAAAAGATGCTCAATTTCACTCTTAAAGGAATGCAAATCAAAACAAGATATCATTTTCACCTCTCAGATTGGAAAAGAAAATGAAAACAGTGAGAACACTTAGTTGATGCTGGAAAGACTGTGGAGGACACGTGCCCTTTCATTTTCTGTGGTGGGAATGCAAATTGGTGCATAGAGAAGTCCATTTGGCATATCTAACAGTGTTTGAATGTGTATACATCCTTCATGCTAGTAAATCCATTTTTAAGAGTGTGCCCTACAGAAATACTAGCATGAATCCATGAAGATGTATATATGAGAGGATGTCTGATACAGACTTTTTGTTGTTGTCAGAAAAAATTGGAATTAATCCAGGAGTCCACCAACTGGGGCGAACAATAGAGCAATCACACATCATTTGAATTTGAGGCAGTTTTTTTTTTGATGCCTGTCGACAAGGGTTCTCAAGTGCCAGTGTGCAGCAGAATCCTCTGGAGGGCTTGCTCAAGCAGATTGCTGGACCTTGTCTCCACAGTGTTTGTGGTCTGGGGTGGAGCTGTAGGATTTGCATTTCAAATAGCTCCCAGGTGATGCTGCAGGTGCCAAAGTGTGGTCACACTTTAAGAACCACTGATACAGAGAGAAATGAGAAAACCTTCTTCAAGTATGACCTAATCCAGATCAGGGAGCAGCACAGAGACAGAGAGGCCTGGGCAGGGATCCAGGAGCCGGGTGAGGGGTCCCCTCTGATTTCCCCTCCACTGGCCTGAAGCCCCCATCTGATCACTCAGAGCATGGGCCAGGTAAAAGGCAGCTGGATTCCTTGGCACATATGAATGCCAGGACTTCCTACAGAGTGGGTCTTAGCTGTGGGCAGAGGGAGGGAGCAGTGTGTGGGTTGGCCTCACCAGCAAAGTTACAGGGCTGGGACGAGGGAGGAGGCCAGCTGGGTGACTTCTGCCAGCTGTGTTTGTTGGTGTTTCTTCTCCTCCCTGGGAAGCTGGCATTCTGATTTCAAGGACAACATCAGATGCTGGGGGAACAGAGGAGCAGGTGTTCTCAGGAACCAAACCTTGCAAATGAATTAACAGGTGTTGATTGCTGCCAGGCAGAGGTGTGTTATGTGTGGATATTGTTGCCTGCCTTCTTCTCCCTTCAATCTCAGGCTAACACCATGACCTCACCCTCTTCAGCTGGAGCCGCTCTTGAACTCTCCCCATGTACGTACTGTGACAATTTGGGATTTTCCCGTAGGTACACAGCTTTGCTCTTCTTTATCCATGGCAATGGTTTGTGACATGATGATGAATATGAGAATGGAGTGGGGAAACACCCCCTTCTTGCCTCCCTCTTGAAAACCCCTCACAATTCCCATCACCACCACCTTTTCTAGGAACCACCCCTGGGGAAGGCCCTACATCCTAGGAAAGGTCAATGGAGGGATAGAAAAGGACAATAAATCACTGCTACTGCTTTGCTCCTCACCCCCAGTTGGCAGTGCTCCATTTCTAGTTTTTGTCTCCCCAGTGGGTGCTCTGTCTTCTGTTGACCCAGCTCCTTTGAAATGGATATTCTGCATATTCTATGCATCACTTTGAAAAAGCATTCTGGTGCCCACTAGCTATTCATATTCTTATTCTTGAACCACTTTGATCCATGCATTGCACCTTGATTTGTTGTGAACTTGAGTCTTCTGGGTATTGAATTTGCTGTATATGCTCCCATTTGTTTCTCTTCCTCTTCTTTCAGATTCATACCAATTTGGCTTTTCTAAAAAAAGAGAAAAGTTCTTACTTCTCCACCCAAGCTACACTGTCCTGGATTATCAAGGGTAATTCCCATTCCTAGTTCTCCCAAGTAAGCTTTGTCTCACCTTTCCCATTCCAGAAACCCACACCTGCAGGCAGAGCAATTCCTTTCAAAGACTGAGAGTTTCTTCTAGAGGAATCCCTGACTTGAACTAGAGGAGAGAAATACGAACTGGGAAGCAAATATTTCCCACTGATAAGAGCCAGAACCACAAGACTCCAGGCCAACACTAAGTCAACAGAACAGCTCACAGTAAGTCTTTGAGCCCTGAGCTGACAGGAAGGGGCCAAGGTGCCAGCCAGCCAATGAACTCCGTGATAACCAGGCAAAAAGCACCTCTGCTGTCCGTGGTGCTGAATCCGTCTATTTGCCTTTGGGAGAGAAACAGGTTCAAGAAACCCACATGAAGGAAATTAAAATTGTCCTGAAACCTAAGCCCCCATCAGGAAGGTTAATACCACTAAATTAAGATCTAAGGACTTACCTGGCAGTCCAGTGCTTAAGACATCTTGCTTCCACTGCCAGGGGCATGGGTTCAATCCCTGGGTGGGAAGCTAAGATCCCTCAGGTTGCCTGGCCAAAAAATAGAAAGAAAGAAAGAAAAAAATCTAGTTAAACTGTTGTTATTTAAGGTCATTTGGTTGGGCTTCTGGTCCACTGATCAAGAGAAAAGAAATAACATTGAACACCTGGACAGGCAATGTGCTTGACACCTTGGGTACACTATTTATCTTAATCTTTAAAATAAACAGTGGGGGTAGGCCTTGTTGTCTTCATTTTACTGACGAGGAACTGTGGGCACAGAGAAGTTGCTCACACTTTGGCTAAACTCATACAGCTATTAAGTTGTGGAGCCAGGACCCAAGCACAGAGGTGCTTATTCCCAAAGCTGGAACTGATGGCGTTAGACCCTCATGGTCCTAAGGCTAGTGCTGATGGCTCTTTGTTAGGCAGTTGCTGACATTTGGGCAGGTCACCAGATTGCATGTTTTCTCCCTGGGACATGTCAAATTTCAAATCTTCAAGACTCTGAAACCATTTCAAAAACCTTCATTGTTCTCGAAAAAAAAAAAAAAAAGCACATCCACACAAATGAGCAGGCTTCATTTACTTTCTCATTTATGGGAAGAGGATGTGAATATAAGCAAGACGTTCAAATTAAAATTGACTGTTTCATTTTAATTGACCTTTGATTCCCAGCTCACTATCTCCCTCGCGTCCCCACTCTGGCCCCTTCCATCCCTTGCTGTGCTCTGTGATTCATCAGGGCCTGAGGCTCAGCAGCTGTAATTGCTTTGTAACTTCCTGGAATGTCAAAGCCAAGATGGAAATTTTACGTATCACTCTACCAATTCCATCCTGGCTTTAATAATAAGTTGGCAGAGGGGAAGGCAGATTTACAGCAGGAGAGAATGTAATCAAATTTGGAGGTGAAATGCAATAAGTACAAATGCTAGTTTTCATTTGGAAGCTTCTTAGATAAATGTGATCTCACCCAGCTCCCCAGCCAAATCTATTGTTTCTTCTGGAGCAGTGGGGGCCCCCACTGGAACAGTAGTCCTCAGAGGGAGAGTTTGTATCCAGTATTGCCCCATCCCAGTCCCAGTAGAGTGACCCTGGTGGATGGAAAGCAATGAAGGGAGAAGCATGAAGAGTCAGTTAGGGAGACAAGGCTTAATAGAGGCCTCTGATAAACTGCATGTGTGTGCTGGGCGAAGACCCTTCTGTCATATCTGACTCTTTGCAACACTATGGACTGTAGGTCTCCACGCTCCTATGTCCATGGGATTCTTCAGGCAGGAATACTGGAGTGAGTTTCTGTGCTCTCCTCCAGGTGATCTTCCCAACCCAGGGATCAAACACTCATCTCTTACGTCTCCTGCATTGCCAGGCATGTTCTTTATCATTTATGCCACCTGATAGACTGCATACTTGAGGGAAAAACAGTTAAGTACTTTCTAGGCACTGTAGTAAGTGCTTTACATGTTTTATCTGAGTTTCTTGGCGACTCAGTAGGGAAAGGAATGTTATTCTTCCCATTTTAAAGAGAAATACAGTGAGAACTAGGGAGGAGATTCTCAGCTACAGTAGGGCAAGGTTCTGTTTGACTTTGCAGCTTATATTATTATTTATTTATTTATGGCTGTGTTAGGTCTTTGTGGCTGCATGAGGGGTTTCTCTAGTTGCAGCAAGTGACCAGGGAAATCCTAGCTTAGACTGTTAACCCCTCTCTTGCAAGAACAGTACAGCTAACATTTCTTGAATCCTTATGTGCTGCCAATCACTCTTCAAGTGCTTCGTGAAAACTTTCACAGCATCTGTGTGTTAAGTGCTAATGTCATTATTATCTTCATTTACCAAGGGAGAAGAATTTCTGAAGATGGATCCTGTAAAAGTCAGTGAGGGTCGTGTGAAAAGATGTTCACATGATTAGCTGTTAGGGAAATGCAAATTAAAACCACAATGAGATATCACTATGTATCTATCGGGATGGTTAAAAGTTAAAAACAAAATAGTGATAAAACCAAACGCTGGTGAGAATGAGAGGACTGGGATCATTCGGTCATTGCTGATGGGGATATAAAGTGACACAAACTCTCTCAAAAAAGAATACGGCATTTCTTATGACATTAAGTATGTGTTTCCCATATAACCCAACAATTGCACTCTTGGGCATTTTTCCCAGAGAAATGAAGACTTAGTGTTCACAGAAAAGCCTATACATGAATGTACATAGAAGCTTTATTCATAATAAGCAATGATTGGAAGTAATCCGAATGTGCAACAATGGATGGGTGGTTAAACAAACTGTGGAGCATCCATGCTATGAATTACTGGTCAGTAATAAAAAAGAGCAAGCTCTTGATACGTGTAACAACTCGGATGGATCTCAAGGGAATTAGGCTGAGTGGGGAAAAAAAGTCAGTCTCCAAAGAGAACATACTGTATGATTCCATTTAAGTAACGTTCTTGAAATGACAAAATTCTAGAAATGGAGAAGCCAGGTTGCCATGGATTTGACAGTAGGGGAGGGAGGCTTGTGGTAATGGGTCTTGACTGTGGTGGTGGTCACACAGGTCTATGCACATGAATAAAATTTAACAAAGCCACACACACACACACACACACACACATTGTGTGTGATGTTGCATCTAGAATCCAACCTACTCAGCAATGCCTGGGTCAAATCTCAGGCAACAAAGGTGGCTGTTCTCATCTCTTTTTGGCAGATGAGGAAATTCAGGGTGAGAGCTGAAAACCATGGCATGAGAGAATGACCCAAGAAGAGTGGTTCCAGAATCTCAAATGAAGAGAACAGAGGCTGGCACTGTCTTCAGAACTTTGATTCTCTTTAACAGCTTAATGAGGTAGATATCATCTCCATTTTTCAGAGAAGTAAACTGAGGCACACAATGCTAAATAACTTTTCCAAGGTCAAACAGTCATGAATGGAACAGCCAGAAATTGACTCTGGTGCCCATTCTTTTATCCACAAGAGCTGTTTTGATTTCCAGACCTGACTAGGTATTTTTGATGTTTAAACATTTTCAGATATCTAGACCTTCCCTAGTGGTTCAGATGGTAAAGCGTCTGCCTACAATGCAGGAGACCCTGGGTCGGGAAGATCTCCTGGAGAAGGAAATGGCAACCCACTCCAGTATTCTTGCCTGGAAAATCCCATGGATGGAGGAACCTGGTAGGCTACAGTCGATGGGGTCGCAAAGAGTCGGACACGACTGAGTGACTTCACTTCACTTCACTTCAGTTACTTGCTCCAAGCTTATCTCCAAGGGGATGATTTTGCCCCAAGACTTATAGGCCACAGGAAAAACCTTCTCCCAGGGCAATAATAAACGGTCTTTCTCAGCATGTAGGTCTCCCCTGCAGCACTGGACATAGCAACACTTTGTAACCAGGTAGGATGCAGGGTCAGGATGGTGTGCTGTCAGGAGACAAAGGAGAGGTCTGCTTGCTGCTCTGTCTTGGGCAATTTCCCATCATCTCCTCCTGAACTCTTTATCACTTCAGGATTTTTTTATCTTGAAATATCTGGAGGTTATAGATTTTTTACTAACTAGTGTGGTACTTGAGTCTTCTTCTTTTGACTCCATGTCCTGATGGGTACCAACATTAAATCCATCCTTCACAGCAATGAGACATAGTTCTCACAGCAGAGTCTGTGGCCAGGCTCTACCCTAGAGCCACTGGGCCCAGAAATCTGCATTTTACTAAACCATACCCAAGCCAGGTAAAACTTACTCAAAGGAAAGTTTGAGATTGCACTGATAGAGGCTCTAAATTTTAGAGGAAAGTTAAAAGTCAATGGGGGGCTTCCCAGGTGGCTCGGTGGTTAAAGAATCTTCCTGCAATGCAGGAGACACAGGTTCAATCCCTGAGTCAGGAAAATTCCTTGGAAGAGGGCATGGCAATGCACTCCAGTATTCTTGCCTGTAGCATCCCATGGACAGAGGAGTCTGGTGGGCTACAGTCCATGGGGTCACAAAGAGTCAGACATGACTGGAGTGACTGAGCATGCACACATATACAAGTCAATGGGAGTTGAGTTTTAACTAGGTGGCTCCATTTGATAGATAAAGTTTGGCAGGATGGAGAGCTGCAGTGTTTAAGGCTGGGTTTGAAGGCTTTAAGCATTGAAAAGTTTATGGTGTTCCCCAGATCACCACTATTACTTCAAAATAAAAATACTACTGAAGCATTGAAACACAAAATGTACATGTTGAAATAGCTTTCTCCTAGATGTGCTAATTGGCAAATATTGAATAAGTTTATTGAAATGCAAACTGTCTTATTCCAGGGCTGCCACTTCTTAAATGGTGCCCTACAGGTGATGTTTGTTCTGCCTCAAGTCATCTGCCTCTGGTAATGTTCATTCATTTGTTGGTTTCTTTCATGCAACAAATATTTATTGAGCTTGGCATAGCAATTAACCAAAAAGCAAGTATCTTTGCATCCATGAAGCTTGCATTCTAGTGCTGGGGAGACAGGCAAGAAACAATGTCAGTATGTAAATCTATGGCATGTTCAGAGTGACAAGTCCTTTGGAGAAAGTAAGATGGGGAAAGGGGAGAAAAGTTCTGGAGTTTGGAGGAGAGGTTTTCAGAGAAGTTTTCTCCAAAGGTGAAGTGTAAAGAAAATCCTGAAACTTCCCTGGTGGTGCAGTGGTGAAGAATCCATCTGCCAATGCAGGGGGCGCAGGTTCAATCCCTAGTCTGGGAAGGTTCCACATGCTGTGGCACAGCTAAGCCCGTGTGCCACAACTACTGAGCCCAGGCTCTAGAGCCTGTGCTTTGCAACAAGAGAAGCCACCTAAGTGAGAACTCTGTGCACCTCAACTAGAGAAGAGCCCTGCCTGCCTCAACTAGAGAAAGCTGTCACAGCAGTGAAGAGCCAGTGTAGCCAAAACAAAAAAAATGTCTTGAAAGAAGTGAGGGAGCCATCGCCCTGGAGGAGGAGGGTTCAGGCAGAGGGGACAGAGCTTTGCCTGATCCTGGAGCAGCCAAGAACACAGACCCCTGACCACACCCCTCCCCGCAGCCACCCCCCACCACGCACATAGAGAGCCCTAAATAATCCTCAATTCAGAGAGAAGCCAAGCCAAGCTGTTCCTCCCATCTCATTGCAGCATGAAGTCTGACCTGCTCCTTGTAGCGGTGGCCTTACGGCTGCCATCCAAACCCTCCTGATGGGTACCACCTTCTCCCTTGGGGGGTCAGGTCAGATCTATTCAGTGAAAACTGGTTAAGCCCTGATTCTGTGCCCAGGCCTCTGCTAGGACCCATCAGAGGCTGGCTAGCAAACCTGACGCAGAAATGTACTAACAGAATCCAAGGGTGAGGGGTCAGAGAAGAAGGGTGGAGCCAGCCTGGGGGCGGGGCTTTTTGGATCTCTCTTGGCCCACCCCCATCACGCCTGGTCCCCAGACACACAGCTGCTTTCAGTTCTTAGACTTAGCGTGTCTGTTCTCGCATCAGGACATTTGCTGTCTCTTTCCCTTGAATTCTGTTCCCCCAGACCTTCCTGGAGTTGGTTCTCACTATTCAGGCTTCAGCCAAGGGCCTCCTCCCCAGGAAGGTCTCCAGGATGGCCCTGCAGCCTGCGTTGGTGTCATTCTGGGTCTTGTCCTTCTTTCCTTCCTCTCACTGTCTCTACCACCAACTGAGATGAGTGGTGTCAAGGTCTCCTCTCTCCCCTGCCTTCCAGAAACTGGGGCCCAGTTTCTCCCATTTGTTCTTCCATCCCCAGGGCCTCAAAAATAGGAGGCGCTTAATAAATATCAACCAATGAATTTATTTACTGTGTAAGGGACTATCAACGCTTACCTGAATGAGCCATGCCATCTGACCGGCTCTTCCCCTGCCCACACCCTTCTGCCTGCTGCCCAGGCCCCTGAAATACATTCTTGGCTGCTCCTGCTGACCATGGAGAACTGATTTCATCTATCCTACAAAGCGGAGGGCAAAGTAATGTTAAAAATGTGGTTTGGAGATCCAGATGAGTTTGCTTTGTCCTCTGGCTCTGCTACTTTTAACCTGTGTACCCTAGGCAAGTTAACTAACCTCTCTGAGGCTCAGTTTCCCCACCTGAGCAGAGCTGCTTTCAGCAAACAGTAGCCTTTGTTATTCTACCCAAATCACAGTGGTTACTAACTCTCACTGTCTAGAGGGGAGGTTTGTACCACCTTCTTCCTGAGATGAGCACCCCGGCCCTGGCTGGAGCCCCCAGGGACCCTTGCAGAGAGACCAACCAAAGGAAAAGTCCAATCTCAGTGATTGTGCCCCTGGGGACCCTGAGTTAATGATCTGGGGATGGTTAATGAGCTTTCTTCTCTGCTCTCTCCCATTGCAGGTGGCGTGGCAGCCTTCCAGGCCCGGCGGCTGCTCCCTGCACCTGCCCTTCCACATCCAATTTCTTTGCAGTGTCCTAAAAAGCTAACCAAGCTGAAATCGCTGATGCCAAGGCTTTAAAGCTCCTGCACCAGAATTTAGTGTTCTCCAAGGCCCCAGCCTCGTCTTCGACTCCTGATCCTTTCCATTTGTTGGGAATGGTCGAAGGATTCAGTGACAATCACTGCTGAGACGGTCTCTTCTGCTTGGGGCTGGGAGAATGGCTGTCCTGGAGGCTCACTTCTCATGAATTCTTGCAGTGTCCCTTCTTGTGCTTGAGCATCTTCCTGGGTGCCTCCTGAGGAAGCCCTAGGCATTAACATCACAATCGTATTATGATATAATAAATCTGTCGGTGAGGTGGCAGGCCATAGTGATGGAGAGCATAGACTGAGAATCAAGTTGCCTGGATTGAATCCAGGCTCCATTTAATAACTGTGTGATCTTGGTTCAGAATAATGCTATCTTTTATATTACATACAGTTTACCTGGTGGGAGCCAGGCATTGTTCATGAACCTTCAATTTAGTAATAATAATTATAACAACAACTGATGTTTATTGAGAATCAGAAATGCTTTGATGAATCCACTTAATCTCCAGAAGACAGCCATGTTAATGGACAACTTTTGTGGTGATCAGCACTGTTCCTCAGTCAGGATTGGACCCAGAAGCTTATGCACCTGAGACATTAACTGCATGGGTGGCTTGCCTGAGGGCAAGGAAATTGTGATGAGGATCCTTTAAGGATTCATTTCTAGGCTCAGAGAAAACAGGATGTCATGTCCCCAGCCCAGCCCACACTATATCCCTTGGCGCTCATCAAATTTCAGCAGCAGCTTCTGCGGGCAGTTCTCATGCGTTTGGATGGTGTCCTGCCTCAAGTGCCTACATTCTCTCTCTGCTTCTCTACCTTGGTGGATGACAATGCCCCCAGGGATAGTCTCAACCAGTGAGCTATGGAAGGCAGTAGATAAGTGTCCCAGCCTCCTGTCCTTCAGAGGGATGGTTCTGCAGAGTGCCCACAGTGGGACTGAGTCATAATCAAGTAGTCAAGTCAACAGCTCACCATTTATTGGTTTTTCCTCCTCCCCTGATAACTCTCCCTGTTTCTTTAGTTCTACTTCTTGGGATCCCCTCTCAAATCAGCTCAATTCAGTTCAGTCACTCAGTTGTGTCCAACTCATTGCAACCCCATGGACTGCAGCACTCCAGGCCTCCCTGTCCATCACCAACTCCCAGAGCTTGCTCAAATTCACGTCCATTGAGTTGGTAATGCCATCCAACCATCTCAGCCTCTGTCGTCCCCTTCTCCTCCTGCCTTCAATCTTTCCCAGCATCAGGGTCTTTTCCAATGAGTCAGTTCTTCGCATCAGGTGGCCAAAGTATTGGAATTTCAGCTTCAGCATCAGTCCTTCCAATGAATATCAGGACTGATTTGCTTTATGATGGACTGGTTGGATCTCCTTGCAGTCCAAGGGACTCTCAAGACTCTTCTCCAATGCCACAATTCAAAAGCATCAATTCTTCAGCGCTCAGCTTTCTTTATATACCAACTCTCACATCCATACATGATTACTGGAAAAACCATAGCTTTGACTAGATGGACCTTTGTTGACAAAGTAATGTCTCTGCTTTTAATACGCTGTCTAGGTTGATCATAACATTTCTTCCAAGGAGCAAGCATCTTTTAATTTCATGGCTGCAGTCACCACCTGCAGTGATTTTGGAGCCCCTCAAATAAAGTCTCTCACTGTTTCCATTGTTTCCCCATCTATTTCCCATGAAGTGATGGGATTAGCAAACGATGGAGGAGTAGAAGGATGTGCGCTCATCTTCTCCTGTGAGAACTCCAAAATTACAACTTGCTGCTGAACAACTGTTGACAGAAGATTGTTAGATCCCACCAAAAAAAGATACCCCATGTCCAAGAGCAAAGGAGAAGCTCCAGCAAGATGGTAGGAGGGGTGGAATCTCATTTAGAATCAAACCCCATACCCACCAGACATGCCCAGAGGGCTCAAACAAACCTTGTGTGCACCAGGACCCAGAGACCCCACAGAGACTGAGCCAGAGCTGTGTTTGAGTGTCCCCTGCAGAGGTATGGCTCAGCAGTGTCCTGCCGCAGGGGCAGGGGCTCTGGGTAAAGCATACTTGGGTATGGCATAAGCTCTCTTCAAGGAGGTAGCAATTAACCCCACCATAGAGCCACCAGAACTTACACAGGACTGGGGAAACAGACTCTTGGAAGGCACAAAAAAAACCTTGTGTGCACCAAGACCCAGGAGAAAGGAGCAGTGTTCCCACAAGAGACTGACCCAGACTTGCCTGTGAGTGTCCAGGAGTCTCTGGTGGAGGCATGGGTCAGTCGTGGCCTGCTGAAGGGTCAGAGGCACTGAGTGCAGCAGTGCACCATGGGACCTTTTGAAGGAGGTCACCATTATCCTCACTACCTCCACCATAGTTTGGCCTCAGGTCAATCAACAGGGAGGGAACACAGCCCTGCCCATCAACAGAAAACTGGATTAAAGACTTACTGAGCATGGCCCCACCCATCAGAACAAGACCCAGTTTCTCCCTCAATCAAATCAACTACCTGCACCCAAATACTTGCCTCTGGCTTGGCTTGGAGGGATCCCTAACTAAGACAGTGCTGGAAGCCCAAGAGGACACCCTCTGGTCAGGGCAGTGCTTTCCATGCGGATTCCCAGAGCTCTGACAAAGCAGAGATGGATGACAGACAGGGACTGTGATACTCAGGTGGTGTTCAAGTTCGTGAGAAACGTATTCCAAGGTTCCCAGCAAGCTTGGGGTGGTGCTGTCCCACGAGCTCCTTATGGCTCCCCAGAATGTAATCTTCTCATCTTTCAGCAATAGGACTCCACAGCTACCTAATGAGGACCACATTTCCCAGCCTCCCTTGCAGGTAGGTATGGCCATGGTCTTGCCAATGGAGTGTGAGAGGAAGTGATGTGTCACTTCCTTAAAAAGAAATCGCTTGGCCTCCACTTCTGTTGCTTGGCCTCTTCCCCCTCTTCCTCTTGTCCGAGGACTGGAATGTGGACTTGAGCTCTGACTTGGATGAGAGCATCTCAGGCAGAAGCAACCAGGGACCTTAAGCAACAGTGTGAAGTAGAGTCACCCTCCTGCTCAGGACTACTGCCTATCTTTGGGATGTTACATGACAGAGAAATAAACTTCTATTTCGCTTAAGTGTGAAAGTTGCTCAGTCATGTCCGACACTTTGTGACTCATGGACTATACAGTCCATGGAATTATCCAGGCCCGAATACTGAAGTGGGTAGCTGTTCCCTTCTCAGATCTTCCCAACCTAGGGATCAAACTCAGGTCTCTCTCATTGCAGGTGGATTCTTTACCAGCTGAGCCACCAGGGAGACCCAAGAATACTGGTGTGGGTAGGCTATCCCTTCTCCAGGGGATCTTCCCCACCCAGGAATGAAACCAGGGTCTCCTGCATTGCAGGTGGATTCTTTACCGGCTGAAATAAACTGCTATGTACTTGCATCTCTCTGTTCCAGGAACTTATCTTGTGCCTTAACTAATATAGTCAACAGGAAGGGGTCTGAACAAGCCAATTGTGAGTATGAATGCTGATGTGACCTCATTTGTGTCCCAAGGCCAGTGACACCTGGGATGTTCAGGTTATGTGGCTCTCTTGCATGGTGTGCAAAGTGCTACAACTAGAGCGAGACCTCACTGGGAGTGAGGTGAGACCCGGTCTCCTCTCGACTTGTCACAGACCTCAGGGGCCCCCTCCTTGGCATGTGTCCCCTTGCCTGGAATGCTGTGTACTTCCACGTTCTTTTTTCCAGTTCCTCTCCTCCCAGACTAGGTTGTGCATTGGGGCGCTGTTGCATGTGGCTTCAAAGGGTGTATCCAGTCAGCTTGGGGAACCGGGCTCCACCATAAGTGGGCAGCTGGCTCCCCAGCTGCCATCCACAATAAGATGAGCTGTCTGCTCATCTTTGTTCTCCAGGTGTGGGCAGCATTACATCCTCTAGTGTATCTCCTTATCTATTAAACAGAGCCAGGTGGTGATGACTTGTGTCATTACTTTTCTCTCTCTTTTTTAATTTGATTTTATTTTATTGAAGTATGTGTGTACAGTACAGTGATTCAATTATTCATATATATATTTTTTGTGTTCTTTTCCCTTGTAAGTTATTACAAAATATAGTTTCCTGTGCTATATAGTAGGTCCTTGTTGATTATCTGTTTTATATACAGTAGTGTGTATCTGTTAATCCTGACCTCCTAATTTATCCCTCCTCCACCCTTTCCCCTTTAGTAATAACCATGAGTTTGTTTTTCTATGTCTGTGGGTTTATTTATTTCTGTTTTATAGATAAATTCATTTGTATCTTTTTTTTTACATTCCACATATAAGTGATATCATATATTTGTCTTTCCCCGTCTGGCTTACTTCACTTAGTATGATAATCTCTAGGTCCATCCATGTTGCTACAAATGGCATTATTTCACTGTTTTTAATGACTAATAGTTCAATATAGTGTATTTTAAATAGCTATTGTAACTAGTGCTACAGTGAACATTGGGGGTGTATCTCTTCATGGTATTAGTTTTCTATTGCTGTGTGATTAATTACTACAAACTCAGTGGCTTAAAACAGTATCTGTTTATTATCTCACAGTTCTGTGGAGTCAAAGAGAACTTAGCTGGATTCTCTGTTTCAGTTCTCCCAAGGCTTCAATCAAGGTGTTAGCCAGGCTAGACTCTTATCCGGAAGCCCTGGGGAAGAAACCACATCCAGGCCGTTTGCAATGTTAGTAGGATTCTGTTCTAGTGGTTGTAGGATTTAGGTTCCAGTTTCCTGGCTGGCTGTTGGCCACTCTCAAGTCCTTATATTTGTCCCTTTTATAGTCAAAGTCAATGATGATATGTATCTTTCTCATCATTTGAATCTCTTGTACTTACTCTTCTGCTGTCAACTTGAGAAAACTCTGAGCTTTTAAAGCTCATATGATTGTACTAGGCTCACTGGATAATCTCCCTTCTGATGAAACTCAAAGTCAACTGGTAAGTTACCTTAATTAAATCTAAAAAATGCTTTTTGCCACATAAGGCAACATGATCACAGGCATATTTTTGCATCATATTCATAGCCCTGGAGATTAGAGCAGGAAATCATGGGAACATCTTAGACTTCTGCCTACCTCATCTACAATCCCTTGAATTTTAGAATGTTTCGCCTTCACCTTTCCTTGGAGGGGGCAGGAAAGCTGATATCTTGATGCTTGATTTGCAGGAAATCTCTCACTAGGGCAAAGCATCCAAGAATGCTTGAAGGAGGTGAGATTAAGAGTCAGAAGGATGAATAATTAGTCTTGGATAAAGGATAGACATTTTATTTGCTTATCCAGTCATGTTTATTGAGAATCCCTCAGTGCCCAGGATCTAGCAGTGAACAGAATAGACATAGTCCTTGCCCTTGTGGAGCTGATGGTCTGGTGGGTGATGAAGTTTCCCCAAAGAGAAGTATGGGGTTCAGTGAGAGGAGGGAAATAAAGGCTAGCATGTCATCTAAGGGTGATGAGGGCAGGGGTTCAGGTAAATTTTTACCTGTGAGGAATGGAAAAGACACGATGTGAGGTGAGGTAGAGCCCAAACAATTATAGGCTAGTCTCGAGAACATTAAGCTCTCTAAGGATCTTGAGTCTCCTCTCATGCTGCATGGATCACCAGGAAATTATCTTGGTTAATTTGCTTAGCCTGGAAGCCACTAACATGAGTATAGAAATGCCTACTCGGGCAGGAACTTAAATAAATGAAACAGCCTGAGTGTGAACAGAAGAATAGGGCATGAATAATGGCAAATGGTGACTGGCCAGTGGCCTCAACGTCAGAGGGTAAGAGGGAGTGCTGGGGTCCCCCACATGCTGGAGTATAGACACCTGTCTATGGGGGTTGCCAAGATCCACTCCAGCTGATTGTGCCATCAGGGACAAATCATCAGATCTTCAGACTGACAAAATTCAGACAATTTTGTGGGATATCTCAGATTTTAAAAATTTAAGTAATTTTTTAAAATGTAAGGATCTGCAGATGTTTGTGGCACAGGGCCAGCCCTCAGGCATCTACTTGTGACATTCGATAGAGTTGTCCTCAGTGAGTTACGTTTGGCTGCCCCATCATCAGCTTTAACTGAGAAGCGCAGGCAGCCTCTGTGGCCCAGGGTTCCCATTCTGAAGTTCTGCATCATAAATGCCTTTGTGTTTTCAATAGAGGAATCCTTGTGTCCTTGAGATTTCTCTGCTTTCTCCTCTTCTGTCGTGACCATGGGAACAATCACACTGCCCTCTCTGCCATGCATGTTTTCACTTCCAATTATTGCTCTTCTGGTGTCCAGCGTCTGCCTTTCCCTCCTCATGGTCTCATTAACTGAGGCAGCTGTCCGAGCTTCTGTTCCATTTCCTAGTAACCTGCTCTCTGACTCTGGGCTGAGAACCTAACTGCTTTATTTTCCTTTTATCTACAGTGCCTGGTACATGGCAGGCATGAATCTCTCTGTGAGCACATTTTCCTGGGTAAGTATTCTTAAATTCTCAATAAATATTTGAATGTTGAATGATGTGTTGGCCTTTTTTTTTTTTTTTTTGATTGACACAAGAACTGAACGTATGTGAAAATAATTCTGTACATTAAGACAGTATCATTGAGAACTCAACCCTCAGTGTCTGTTAAAAAATTAGGATGAACAACCATCTTCATTTGCCCAGGAATAAGGAGGTTCTTGAGATGTAGAACCTTCAGTTTTTAAACTGGGATGGAGGAGTTTCTCAAGACATGAAACTTTCATTGCTGTAACTGTGACTGTCCTGGGAAAGCGTTGTTGGTCACCCTCCTCCAAAACAAACAAACAAAAAAACCCAAAACACCACCAAAGGAATACAAGATTCTCTTGAAGCTCAAATAATGGGAAAAGACCAATTCTCCTTCTAAACCGGGATGTTTTCTTTTATCTGCTGATGAGAGGTTTGAAAGTCTCATGTTTCCCTCTTTGCCTTGATCTCTAAGAAGGTCCAAAGTAAGTTCTCTGAATAAGGTCGGTAGCATCTGTCAGTCTAGGCTGTCTGAGATAATTGTTTCATTGACTCTGCTTTGTTTTTTTTAAATCCTTCTTCTCTTCAAAAGTGTTCACATGGTATAAATTGCACCCAGAATTACATTAAATAACTGTTGCCAAGCGAACGTAAGAGAACACCTATGTCTTTGGCTTTTTTGCTTCTCTTCAGTTGGCTATTATTTCATTCCATGGGTGTATTATTTCAGGGGTTGGCAAACTATGGCCTGTGGGTCAAATTTGGGACCACTGCATCTTTTTGTAAATAAAATTTTATTGGGGATAACAGCCATACGTATTAATCTACGTATTGTCCATGGCTATTTTCAAGTTACCAGGGCAGAGTTGAGTGGTTGTGATGGACACTGTGTGGCCCATAAAGACTAAAATACTTGCTCTCTGTCAAGTTTGTCCCTCTCTCCATTATGTCACAAACTGGAAACCCTTTGGAAAAGATTGCTATAGAATTTCAAATTATACATATATATCTGTATGATTTGTTTTCAAATGTAGTTTCAAAGTTTATATGTATGTATGTATATATATATGTTCTGTTTACAAAAGTAATATATGCTTATTATAAAAATGTTAACATCACAGAAGTATGTAATGATGACAGTAACCATCCTTTGTAAACTAGTTTTATTTGTTTATCTATTGGCTGTGCTGGGTCTTCGTTGCTGCACAGGCATTCTCTAGTTGCGGTGAGTGGAGGCTAGTTTCTAGTTGCAGTGCTCAGGCTTCTCAGGGCGGTGGCTTCTCTTGTTGCTGAGCACAGGCTCTAAGGGGGATGGGGTTCAGTAGTTGCGGTTCCCAGGTTCTAGAGCACGGCTCAATAGCTGTGACACACACCTTTGTTGCTCCGTGGCATGTGGAATCTTCCCAGATCAGGGGTTGAATCCGAGTCTCCTGTATTGGCAGGTGAATTCTTTACCACTGAACCACCAAGGAAGCCCAGTAACCATCCTTTTTAAACTTCAATTCCTATTGGTGGCCTCAGTTAGCTAGTAATATAGATTGCTCCTGGTTCCTTCTGGTTCATAAGCTAATCTATCTATATATATTATATATAATCTATATTAAAATAATAGTGAAAAAGACATAAATCTCTCTGTGAGCACATTTTCCTGGGTAAGCGTTCTTAAATTCTCCATCAGCAGCATTTTCCACCCATGTCTCCACTGATACATTTGCAGACACTCTCACTCATTGTCTCCAATATCTTCCCTCATTGATCTAGTTTAATCAAAAGCCCTTTCTAACTTGTCTTCAGAACAGCATCATTGCAAATTCTAATTATTTCTGGTACCTCTCATTATGATAATTATTCTTTTTTATCAGTACTAATTACTGGTCCTTTAAAACATCTCTCAGAACCAGTGAGGATGTCAGTTGCCTGACGACTGTCACTTAGCTTCTAAACCGTCAGGCTAAGTATTCAGGACACAGCTTTAGCTGATCATCCACTTGCTTCTCAGATGTCCTCAGGACCAGAGCCCTGACAGCAGGGCCCTGATTGCATCACTCACCCTCAGAACTCTAAGTCTTCAAGGGCATCTGCCATCACCCAGCATCATAGACCCACACTGCTTTCTTCATACTGATTGCACCAGCTTCTCCTCTCTCCCGTCACTTCCCTCCCCAAACATTTCCTCTGAGCTCCCTAGAATCCCCAGTTTGTAACCAGGAGGCATCCCTATATTTTCAAGTTCTCCCCCAAACATTTTTTTTTGTTTGTTTCTTGCCTTGCCTTAAGCCAGAGTTCTGCAAGCCTCCTGGGAATACTTCCCAAGTTAGGTTGCTTTTCTCTCTTAACTCATGAACCCCAGGGCTCCCCTTTGCCAATCCCCAAACATTTTCCCTTTCCAAAAATGCCCAGAATCTTTCAAGTGAAGCCATAAGATTATAGTGCCAGCTGCTTCTCCTCAAAGTGGTCATCTGCTTTCTTCTCAATCATTAGAGACTCTAGTGCCTAAAGAGCCACTATCTTATTCCCACCCTGTTCTCATCATTTTTGGTGATTTCAGCATTTACACAGATATCATCCAACCTTTTAATGTCCCCTTTGCTTGGCCTTCCCATCGCCTTGTTGTTGATGGTAACTGTACAGTCTCTTAAATGTGAGTTTCAAGTTTCCCCCTTTTTGACCCATACGTCCTCTCCTATTCTAATACTTCCACTTGAAACATTTTCCTAACTCAGTGAGACTTTTAGTTCAGTCCTGTCCAACAGAAAATTAAAGAAAGCCACATATGTCACTTAAAATTTTCTAGTAGCCACATTGAAGTGAAGTGAAGTGAAGTCGCTCAGTCGTGTCTGACTCTCTGCGATCCCATGGACTGTAGCCCACCAGGTTCCTCCATCCATGGAATTTTCTAGGCAAGAGTATTGGAGTGGGTTGCCATTTCCTTCTCCAGGGGATCTTCCCAACCCAGGGATCAAACCCGGGTCTCCTGCATTGTGGGCAGATGCTTTACTGTCTGAATCACCAGGGAATAAAGACATATAAATAGTTAAATTAATTTAAGTATTTTTATTTAACCAAATAGATGCAAAATATGATCGTTATATTTTGAGAAACAATAGAAATAGTGACACACTTTATTTTCTCTGGCTCCAAAATCACTGTGGATGGTGACTGCAGGCGTGAAATTAAAAGACACCTGCTCCTTGGAAGAAAAACTATGACAAATCTAGATCACATGTTAAAAAGCAGAGACATTACTTTGCCAATAAAGGTCCATATAGTCAAAGATATGGTTTTTCCAGTAGTCACGTATGGATGTGAGAGGTGGACCATAAAGATGTCTGAGCACTGAAGAATTGATGCTTTTAAACTGTGATGTTGGAGAAGACTCTTGAGAGTCCCTTGGATTGCAAGGAGATCAAACCAGTTAATCCTAAAGGAAATCAATACCGAATATTTATTGGAAGGACTGATGCTGAAGCTGAAGCTCTAATACTTTGGCCACCTGATGTGACAAGCTGACTCATTAGAAAAGGCCCTGATGCTGGGAAAGATTGAAGGCAGGAGGAGAAGGGGATGACAGAGGATGAGGTGGTTGGATGGCATCACTGACTCAATAGATGTGAGTTTGCGCAAGCTCCAGGAGATAGTGAAGGACAGGTAAGCCTGGCATGCTGCAGTCCATGGGATCACAAAGAGTCAGGCATGACTGAGACAATAACAATCACAATTATCGTTATCATTGTAGCCAACAGAAACATTATTATTGAGATATTTCACATTCTATATTTTCTTCCTTTTAAAAAACTACTTATTTATTTATTGAGTTGTACTGAGTCTTTGTTGCAACATATGGGATTTTTAGTTGTGGTATTTGGGATCTTTAGTTGCAGTATGTGGGATCTAGTTCCCTGACCAGGCTTCAAACCTGGACCTCCTGCGATGGGAGTGCATAGTCTTAGCCACTGGACCACCAGGGAAGTTCCACACCCTATTTTTCATACTCTTTGAAATATGTGTGCTTTATACTTACTGTATATATCAATTTCAACCAGATGCATTTCAAGCATTTGATAGCCACATGCGGCTATCATATTCGACAAAGCATCTCTAGTCCATTGACCTAAATCCTGTCTCTTGAATGTCCTTCTATTCAAGAGATGCAGATTCCATTTCCCATTACTATCAGCACACTTTTTCAAACATCCTCCACTGTCCTTTTATCTGTTCATCTAGAAAAAAACTCATCATTGGTTGGACCAAACCATCAGTCTTCATGTGTGGAGCTGAATACTGCAGGAGAAAAATCACACATCTGGGTTGCCTTGCTTAATGTTAGTTTCAGAACCACAGATTTCAAGTGGTCATATAACCTTTCCCAGAAACCTCATCACATGTTCTTTGTGAAAGTGAAAGTCGCTCAGTCATGTCCGAATCTTTGTGACCGCATGGACCATACAAACCATGGAATTCTTCAGGCCAGAATACTGGAGTAGGTAGCCTTTCCCTTCTCCAGGGGATCTTCCCAACCCAGGGATCGAATCCAGACCTCTCGTATTGCAGGTGGATTCTTTACCAGCTGAACCACAGGGAAGCCCAAGAATACTGGTGTGGGTAGCCTATCCCTTCTCCAGCAGATCTTCCCAACCCAGGAATCGAACTGGGGTCTCCTTCTTTGCAGGAGGATTCTTTACCAACCAATCTATCAGGGAATCCCCATGTTCTTCATGGCGTTTGTTTAACTGCTCTCTGAGACTGTCATTTCAAATGTTTTTATCTCTTAGCTCCCCTCTTCCTCACCACCTCTCACTCTCAGCAGACGCCCAGCTTCACTATCCACTAACAGGCATCACAAATAGGTCCAAAGTGGAACCCCACATGCACTTCAGGTGATGGCACCATGCTCAAGCCCTGAATCCAGGAGTCAGGTTGCTTTCCTCACTTACAATTCACCAACATGTCCTATCGGCCAAAAGTAATCTAAGATCTGTCCCTTTGTCCTTGAGTTTATAACTACCACCTCAATCTAGCCAGCATCACTTCTTGCCTGGACTTCAGTGACAGCTAACTGGCTTCCTTCTTTTCATTCTTTCACCTCACAATCCCTTTTCTACTCAGCAGTCAGAGCATCTTTAAGAACATAAACTGGAGAGTATGACTCCCTTTCTTGCAACTCCTTGTTTCCATGGCTACAAAGGTCCTACAGGATGGTCCTTGCTCACGTCTTCAATGAAATCTTTGATTGCTTTTCTCCCCACTCCCCACTTTATACTCGTGCTGGCTTCTGTCTTGATTCTGGAACACGACAAGCTTTTTCTTGCCTTCTGCCTTTGGCAGTGCTGTTTCCTCTGCCCGGAAATATCTTTCCCTAGTGTTTCTCATGATTGACTCCTTTTCTCCTTTTGGTTTTTAGAGATATCTTCTCAAAGAAGATTTAAAGCCCCATGTAGAGCCCTCCTCTCTTCTCCCCCATTGGTTATTCTCTTGTCAGGGCTCCTGTTATTTCCCTCATGGAACTTATGGTCTGAAATTACCTGATTTATCTCCTCATTTACTTCTTTATTAACTGTTTACCCACTAGAAATAAGCACCACGCTGGTATGGATGTTTTCATGTTTAGCGCTGTGTTCCCTAAGCCTGGTACAGTAGCCAATACATACCAAACTCAATAAATATTCGTTGAAGAAATGAATTCACAGTTAAGGAACTGGATGTTTCAGTATATCCTGGCTCCTCTCATCACTGTGAAATGCACAGAATCACAAGATTGAACTTAACAGCCCCAGCAAGATCATTAACCTCCGATCTGGGTCACCAAGATTGACAAAGAGCCCTTTCCCCCGCCCTTGATAGGGATCATGTCTATAAATACTGCTGAGTGTTTAAGCTCTTTGAATGTGGTAAAACAGCAAGTCTAAATAGGCTGCTTTCCTGACAGTGTTGGGTCAACAGAATATATTATCCCAGAGAGGCAGATGGGGTTGAAGCCTCAGGGCTACATCAGTTCGAGAGCTCAAGTGATGTTCATCATGCAGGCTGTACAAATAGGCTGTGACCTAGTGGTAGTTCTGAGAACTTATCATATATTCACAAATCATGCTGGCTTTTGTGTGGAGGATGGATTGAAATAAGCAAGAAGGAATATGGAGTATCCGTTAAAAGTCTTTCACTTGCAAGTGACAGAAATTCAACCCAAATTGGTTCCAGCAATAAAAGAACATATTAACTCATGGAAATGAAAATGGCTGGTGGTGTTTGGCTTCAGTTATAGGTGGGTTCCCCTGGAGAAGGGCATGGCAACCCACTCCAGTATTCTTGCCTGGAGAATCCCATGGACAGAGGAGCCTGGTGGGCTACAGTCCATGCGGTCGTAAGAGTCGGACACAACTTAGCGACTCAACCACCACCACCACCATAGGTGGGTTCAGGGGCTCAAAACTACCACTAGTCAGGATTTGGAGCTTAATTACCTCTTCTCTGGAGCATGGTCTGGATTTAATTTCATGTTTCCAAAGAACAGAGTGTGGATGGGGGAAACTAAACAAGGCAACTTTAAGCAGAAAAATCCTGGTAAACATCATGTTGGCCAAGTGATCAAAGTCAACATGGCCAGTGATAAGTCATTTTTGACAATATGTACATCCTGCTGTGCTGTGTTGGGAAGGGCACTTCACTTCTGGGATACTTTCCTTGAAGCACATGACTCCAGTCTAATCATGAGAAAAACATCAGAGAAACCCAAATTAAGAGAAATTCCACAAAATACCTGACCAGTACTCTAAAACTCTCAATGCTGTGAAAAACAAACAAAAAAGACCGAGAAACTGTCACAGACTAGAGGAACCTAAGGAGAAGTAACAGCTAAATATAGAGTGGTCTCTTGGATGGAATCCTGGAACAGAAAATGTCATTATTGGAAAAGCTGGTGAAATCTGAATGGTCTGGACTTCAGTTAATAGTGATGTCCAAATGTTGTTTTCTTAGCTGTGATAAATATAGTTGGTGATGTAAGAAGTTAACATTAGGGGAAACTGAGTGAAGGGTATATGGCAGCTCTCTGTTCTGTCTTTGCAGTTTTTCTGTAAATCTAAAATTGTTCTAAAATAAAAAGTTTGTTAAATCCTTGGTGTTTAGGAAAATGAGTTAAAAACAATGTCTTCACAAAAACTGGCACATGGATGTTTTTAACAGCTTTATTCGTAATTGCCAAAACTTGGAAGCAACCAAACTGTCCTTTTGTAGGTGAATGGATGGTGGTCCATCCAGACAATGGGCTATCATTCAGTGCTAAAAATAAATGACAGATCAAGCCACAAAAAGACACAAAGGAAACTTAATGCATATTACCAAGCAGAAGAAGCCAATCTGAAAAGTCTACTTAATGCATGATTCCAGCTATACAGCCTTTTGGATAAAGCAAAGCTTGTTGTGCAGTCACTCAGGCATGTGCGACTCTGCAAAGCTATGGAGACATTAAAAAGGTGAGTGGTTATCAAGTGTTCAGAGGAAGAGAGGAATAGATAGACAGAACACAGAGGATTTTTAGGACAGTGAAATTACTCTCTGCAATACTATGATGATGGCTATATGTCATTACACATTTGTTCATACCCACAGAATGTACAATATCAAACATGAACCCTAAGTAAACACTATGGACTTTCAGTGATAAATGTGATGTTATAGCCTCATTGATTATCACAAATGTATCTGGTGTGGGATGTGGATAGTCAGGGTGGCTGTATTTTAATGTGAAGCTGCTGCTGCTGCTAAGTCGCTTCAGTCATGTCCGACTCTGTGCGACCCCATAGATGGCAGCCCACCAGGCTCCCCCGTCCCTGGGACTCTGCAGGCAAGAACACTGGAGTGAGTTGCCATTTCCTTCTGTGAAGAGGCAGGGGTTATAAGGGAACTCTGTGTACTTTCTACTCAATTTTACTATGAACCAAAAACTGCTCAAAAAAAAATCTATTTAAAAAATTCAGTACAGTTCATGGCTCAGTCATGTCTGACTCTTTGTGACCCCATGGACTGCAGCATGCCAGGCTTCCCTGTCCACCACCAAATCCCAGAACTTGCTCAAACTCATGTCCATCGAGTTGGTGATGCCATCCAACCATCTCATCCTCTGTCGTCCCCTTCTCCTCCTGCCTTCAATCTTGCACAGTATCAGGGTCTTTTCCAATGAGTCAGTTCTCTGCATCAAGTGGCCAAAGTATTTTAATAATTAAAAAAAATTGTTAAATAACAAAACCAATCAGCAGGACCCAGTTCCTATTTCTGAGTTCCCTTTTCCTTGCTGTCAGCTCTTCTCATGAATAGAATCACTCCATTTTGACTGGGAAAATGTGAATATTTACTTGCTGTCCAGCATAACTGGGGCTTCCCTGGTGGCTCAGATGGTAAAGAATCCACCTGCAATGCAGGAGACATGGGTTTGATCCCTGGATAGGGAAGATCCTCTGGAGGAGGGCATGGCAACCCACTCCAGTATTCTTGCCTGGAGCTTCCCTGTGGACAGAGGAGCCTGGCAGGCTATAGTCCATGGGGTTGCAAAGAGTTGGACACAACTTAAAGACTAAGCACCAGCATAATTATTAACAGCATCTCCTTTTACTTTCAAAAGTGTCCAGATTTGGGTGATAAACTATGTAGTCACCCAACTCTGCATGGACCCCAGCAGCTCTGGGACTTCATTCTCTGAGCTTTTAGGTCAAGAGACAGGAGAGGTTCTTGCTTCTCAGAGGCCTGGCTGAGGTTCCAGCCCTGAGTCTGACTGGCCCTGCTCGTGTGAGGTGACCATCCCTGAAGCAAGTCCGGTTTGGGGAGTCTCGTGCGCTCAGTGGCCAAGTCCTGGCCACATGCCCACCACGGGCTCCAGGTCTGGATGCCTCTACCCATTGTGCCTGAGAGAGAGGGAGAGCTCATCCCTCAGGCTGAGTTGGAAGTTCAGTGGATAACAGGCAGGTAAAAACATAGATGTCAATCAGGTGGGGAGACAAGAGGTGATCAAATGATTTACTTTCCGACTCCCAAAATTAGAGTGACTCTTCTTTTAAACATGTTTTATTTATTTATTTAATTTAGTTTTTTGGCTGGACCCTGAGGCATGTGGGATCTTAGTTCTCTGACCAGAGATCGAACCTGCAACCCCTGCATTAGAAGGTGGAGTTTTAACCACTGCACCTTTGGGGAAGTCCCCCCAAATTAGAGTAGATTTAAGGTTGCACTCATGGCACATTGCTCTCACATCCTCTGCACCACAGTTAGTGTGTGAAGACTCACACATATAGGCAGACTCTCTCATCTTGGCCATAGTTCATTGTGATCGATTGTTGCTGTGATGTTGTTATCTTAACGGTGATAGTTGGGAATTATTGGACTGCTTGTGAGTCATGATTTATAGTTGCTTCCAGTTTCTTTGACACTTCACCCATGTGCAAGGTGGAAATTTTGCTGTGTCTGCGGAGGTATATCGTGAATTCCACTGGTGTGTGTGTCAATGGTGGGGCATGATGAGAACCAGCGTGGCAGGGGACAGATGGCCAGTTTCATAACAAGAGTTCTCATGGTCACCCAGCGGTGCTGGCATAGTCCTCAGCAGGCTGGGTTCCTAGCAAGTCCCACCCACTTGGACATTCAATGTAAGCGCTGGGTAAGGTCACAGGCTCAGAGGGTGGAGATGGGAAAAACCTCAACACTGCTAAAGCTGTGTGGCCTTGGGCAAATTACTCAAACTCTCTGAGACTAATAATTGTACCTCCTCATAGCACTGTTTTAAGAATAAAATAATACATAGGAAGCACTTAGCAGTGAGCAGCACATAATAAGAGCTCAATGAATATTCACTATTATTTTTATTATCTTAGTGCAACTCCAGAAGCCTGGCTACAAGAAGTCAGTATTTCAGTCCAGGATGCTTTATGGCAATGCAACTCAAAGTGTGGTCCACAGCCCTGCAATAGCAACAGCAACTGGGAGCTTGTTAGAAATACAGACCCGTGGGCCCCATCTCACACTTCTGAACCCAAACCTCTGGGCTTGGGTTTGCAGTTTAACAAGCTCTCCATCAAGTTATGTGCATGGGAAGTGTGAGAACCATCGCTGTGAAGTGCCTTCCCATTAACGGAAAGGCAGTGCCTCAAAGCCACACCCTTGCCCTTATGAGAAACAAAGGATAAAAGCAGAAGGGATGAAGTTGGAGGAGGGAGGCTTTGGTCCCTGGGAGTCCTCTCTCGCCATGGGGACAGGCTCCACTGGAGGTGCAGAAGGCTCTTCCCATAAAAGGGACCAGGCCCCTGAGGCCACACTTGTCAGGAAGACTTCTAGATGCAGAGGAGAGCAGGTGGCTAGTTTTTAATGAAGCTTGCACTTTGCAAAAGTCTTTCTTCTTTTGGCTCCCGTGACCCTGAGCTATCTGGAGCTGTCTTGATGTTCTTGACTTGACCCAAATGCTCCTTTGCTGTCTGCTCCCCACCCTACCCCGCAACACGGCTCTCCAGGACTCCACTCAGCCCCTCCCACAGTGTGCCTGCCTGTGTGATCTCAGCCCCGCCCACAGGAATCACCGCTAGGAGCCTTTGCCTTTACTTCTCTCTGGAACTCCAGCTAAATACTTCGAGTTGCCAACAGCACTTTCCAGCCAGAGGACCACTGACTTAAAATGCCCAACGCACACTCAGTGATCTTTTTCTCTCAAATCTGATTTTCTCTCTGGGTTCTTTATTCAGTTGAATGACTTCTTCCAACCTCTCCTGCCCACCCCCCTCACTCTATATGCCAACCACATTAGACTCCTTAGATAAGCAGCAGGTTCTGGAATGTGTGCTGTATTTTCCTAACTCGATGGCATCAATGTTACCTCCATCTAGAATCCTTTTCATCTAACCTCTATCCTTAAATTGCCTACTCATCTTTCTTCCTCTTTTTAGTAAATGGCATCACTGCCCATCCAGTTGCCAAAGGATAAAATCTGGAAGTCATTCTGACCTTGTAGCTCTTCCTCACATGCCTGGCAGAATGTCAGCAAGTCCTGCTGTCTGTCCTAAGTCTGGGACGCAGATCCCTCTAATGCTTTCTGTCTCCTCTGCCACCTCCTTAGCCCAAGTCACTGGCACCTCTAACCCACACTGCAATAAAACTTCCCAGCAGGTCTCCCTGCCTTCTTTACCTAACAACCAGAACCATCTTCCATCTTCCTAAACTGCAGAAAATAGTCCCCACCCTGAAATTGCCAATGCCTTTTCATCTTCCTTAGAGTACAATCCAGCTGCCTAATCTTTAAGGTCTTACATGATCTGGGACCCACCGTCTTTCTCCTGTGCCCGCTCTCATCTTGTCACATGGGTCTTTTTTTTTTTAATTTTTGTTTAGTTTATTTTTGGGTACACTGAGTCTTTGTTGCTGCATGTGGGCTTTCTCTATTACGGCAGGCAGGGGCTACTCTTCATTGCGGTGCACAGGCTTCTCATTGCTCTGCCTTCTCTTGTTGTGCAGCACAGGCTCTAGGCACACAGGCTTCAGTAGCTGTGGCTTCTGGGCTCTAGAGTGCAGGCTCAGTAGTCTTGGCACATGGGCTTAGTTGCTTCGTAGCATGTGGGATCTTCCTGGACCAGGGATCGAACCTGTGTCTCCTGCATTGGCAGGCGGATTCTCATCCACTGAGCCACCAGGGAAGTCCATCACGTGGGTCTTCATTTCGTTCCTTAGACACACCCAGCTTCTTCCTGTCTCAGGACCTTTGCACTTAACATGTCCTTCACCTAGACTCACTTCCCCCGAATCTGACCCTGGCCAACCCCTTTGACATTTTGGGGGAAGGCCACCCTGCCCAAAGGAGCCCTTTCCTATGACTTCTTACTGTACATTAGCCAACACCACTTTCTGTACTTCTTTGCACTTATCTCTTGTTTGTGAGTGCAGTAACCAGATCTGCCTTGTGAGCTATTGTACCCACAGTGCCTGAAATGGTGCCAGGTCAGAATAAGTACTTAATAACCACTGGCTGAATAAATGTCCAAAATGCCCTTCCAGATTTTCTGGTTTGAGTAAATTCCTTTGCCCTTTGTACCCATCATGGCTTGGGTTCTAAGGAAATGGACTCTGAGGCAGAAATTGGCATGTAGGAGAGATAGGGAGCTGGAGAGGCAGGAGTGAGTGGAAGGAGTTATAAGAGAGACCTTGGCAGATCTGCAGAGATGCCTCCACACCAGCCTGTTACTGCATGGGGCTGCCCCTCGAGAGGAGGCATTACCACGAGCAAGCCAGATTCCCTCCGCTGAGGGCTGCACCTGCAGATGGATCCAGCTGTGAGCTGATGGCCACCAACATCTGTGGCAGCGGGGGATGAAGTTATCTGGAAAGATCTGGGCAGCCCACGTGGTGTCTGCTATGTGCCCCCAGCACAGCATTTAGCAGAACCTGCTGTAGCTCACTTATTTATGTATGTCTCTCCATCTATCAGCTCCAGGAGGCAGAAAATAAGATTCCCCCCCACCCTCGCCTTTTTTTTGGCATTTCCCCATCATGTTCAATACATAGCATGTGTTTAGTGACTGGTGTTTAAATTTAATTTAGCAGCAAAAAAAACCTTGTAGCTAAGAATTTCCTTTATGTTTGAGAAATTCTTAACGTAGGCTCCACAAAAAGAGTTAATGGAAATGCTTTTGGGGTTGGAGAGGGGAGGCTGTAGCCAGGCTCTCAGAAATGTTAGCACAGAGACTAAGTAAATCCTCCACTTAAAAAGCTTTAAAGACTCTCAGCCCTTGGGTGTTTTCCTTTACTTGAAAAGCAGAGCACAAAGTGAGCACTAGGCACTGTAGATCTGGACCCTGGCCATAAGACTCGCATGAGGGAGTGGTTTTATGACAGAAATTTGTTGGAAAATTCAGTGTACTTAGCTGCACTCCTTTCAGATGCAATATCTAGAATACATAGGCTGGAGGAAGGAACCAGAAGGAAGAGGAATAACTGAGAAAAATAATGGGTTTCAGACTAGAGTTCAACCTTCTTTAGTAAAAAATTTGATGTGTCTTTCTAATGAATGAATAATTGAACAGAATGAGATAGGGGACGCCAAACAGAAGGCGCTTGACAAGGATTATCAATTTAGGGTTGAATCATTTCAGATCTATCCTCACGTCAGGCTCTCCACCCAGCTGGAATGGCTCATGCCTCTCTCATTTCTTGTTTCGTAGACTCGCAGCTGTTGGGGTTTTACCAGGCCTGTCCCAGCTGGATGAGACCATGAGCAGTGCCAGGGCAGCGACAAAAAGGGTCCCATTGATTTAGGAATTGGAGGAGCAGCTGGAAAGGAAAGAGGAAACAATCCACTTGGGCTGTGGTAAGATGCTGTGACCGTATCCCTTTTGGTTCTAGGATTAAACCCAGAAAAGTCAGAGCTCAGGATGGATCACAACACCTTTGAGGTTTTGTTAATGGCATGATGCTTCTTCCATGTGACAGTAAGACTATGCTGTCAAAGGAGCTATGTGTGTTTAAAGTATTTCGTTAGTCACCGACCAATTCAGCCGTCCTTCCCATCATCTTAATAACCTGCCTTCCGTGTCAAGGGGTAGGGAGGTGCCCTACTCATTAAAAGAGATAGTTTAAATGAGTTTCACATACATGATGGCTTTGGATGGTTTCTTTTTTCCATTTTTGAGATCTTAGTGAATAGGACACTCAGCATATGCTGACTATAGTGGATAGTTGACCAGAAGCCTCCAGGATTTATTTATTTCTCCCAGTAATCTCACCATTGTTGTTGTTGCCATTTAGTCACTAAGTTGTGTCCAACTCTTTGCAACCCCATGGACTGCAACACGCCAGGCTTCCCTGTCCTTCACTATCTCTTGGAGTTTGTTCAAATTTATGTCTATTGTGTCAGTGATGTTATCTAAACATCTTATCCTCTGCCACCCTCTTTCCCTCTTGCCTTCAATCTTTCCCAGCATCAGGCATCAGGCCTACCATGAATTAATCAGACAAATACTCAAACTGGAGTCTGGCAAGATAATGAAGATTGATAACTGAGGGACTTCCCTGGTAGCTCAGTTCGTAAAGAATCTGTCTGCAATGCAGGAAACCCAGGTTGGGTGGGTGGGGGTAGGGATGGGGAGAGAGAGAGAGACAATGACAGACCACTTGGAGGAGCACAGAAGTAGAAAAGAGGAAGGTGGACAATCTAGAAACTAAACTTCATATGGAATTCTATTAAAAGTTGATGGTTTTACAAGGGTGGTATCCTTTTCCTATTTGCTTAGATTTCCATGAACTCCTCAAGGGCAGAGACCAAGCTTGGTTTATCTTTGTATTCTCCCTTCCTGATTGACTGCAGCCACAGAATAAGTGCACAAAAAGAAAGTTCATTGTTGCATGGATTATTATAATGGTTATTGCATGAATAAATTATTTCTGTATTCATGGCCTTGGAGAAGAGAGGGCTTAGTATGATTGCTTCCTTATCCGTGGGGAGGGTGAGCCCCCAGGGACTGCCTGCCTCAGCAGGAGAACTGATACAGTCTTGGAGTTGGGGTTTTGGAACTCAATGGAGGTCAACCTTTGAACAACACTTCACTTCAGAAATCAACAATGAACAGGAGGGAGAAAAGGGCAGGAGAGATTTGGATGAGCTGAGTGAAGCCGGTGTTTGCCAACCTGTGTGAGCTGATAGAAATACCAGGAGTGGGAATTCCCTGATGGTCCAGTGGTTAGGACTTGGTGCTTTCATCGCAGAGGGTCCGGGCTCCTTCCCTGGTTGGTGAACTAAGATCCTGTAAGCCACACAGTTTGGCTAAAGAAAAAAGAAGTACCAGGCCTCTCCTCACCTGCTTAGTTGATGAGGTTGTCCTAGGGTCATATGGAGAAGGTCAGAGTCCATTATGGTTTAGAGAATTTCTGCAAATTTTATGGACCTCAGGGTGTCATCTGGCATTGTGGAAATAGGATGTCTAACAGTAAAGAATACAAAGCCCATAAAACTTGTATAAAGCAAAGTTATTTTTTTATATAGAAAAATGTACAGTTCTCTCAGTCCATTCTCCATCCTTCCCCACCATCTCCATACAACCCACATCCCTTGAAAAGTGGTAAGGATGCTATCGGGGGACAGGAGAACAAGGCTGCTAGGGAAAGCTTCTCCTCAATTTGGAGATGTTCCTCCTTCACATCTCATATGGGAAGCTATCACCCTGTGGGCCATGGGAACTCTCTGGAAAGTAAGATGCTGCTCGGTGGGTTAGGCAGATCCGGGCACCCAGGAGATGCCTGGGCTCATATACTCCCTCCTCTCTGCCTGGCATTTGTGTAAATTGTTTTTGCCTTTTCCCTGCATCTCTTTTGGGGTTTTCATAAGTTTCTTATCAAAATCTATGACTTACTTAGAAAATACAGACTTTCATTTGTTTCATGTCAAGGAATGTTTCCCCTCCTGTCCATTTCTCTTTTCATTAGAGAAGGCCAAAGGAGAGGACAAAAGCTAACCTTTTGAATTTCCAGCCCCAACTTGTACCACACCCCCCTCCACCCCACCCCACCCCCCACCCCCCCACCCCCCCCCCCCGCCGCAAAAAAAAAAAAGACAAGAGTTACTAAGTACTCAAAACGGGATTTCCCACAGGTTAGAGGGAAAAGATGCTTAAACTCCCCTTCCCAACTTCCTGGTGGCTGGCAAATATTTGCATCAAGCAGAACTCTTGATTTCAGAGACAGAGAAAATAATTTATTAGCTTATGAACTGTAAGGTCAAGGGCTCAGTTGGCGCTAGACATGGCTAGATTTGGGGATATCATCAAGGCTTGGCTCTTGGCTCTGCTGGATTGTCTAGGTTGGCTTCATTCTCAGGCAGACCATCTTCAAATGAGACAAAGATGGGTCCTTCATAGTGCAACTCACATCCATGTAGCTGCTTATCTAGGGGAAAGCTAAGACCTCTGGCATGATGCTTGTTGGTTCTGATTGGTTCAGTGCGGGCTTCTGAACTTATCACTGTGGCCAAGGATTTGCAGTGTTCTCACCGGCTTACTTGCCCATCCCTGGAGCAAGGGAGTGGGATCACCTAACTGTCAGAGACTTACAGGCTGATGAGGAAGGGAGGGGAGGCAGCAAGGGGAAATGGTTCCACAAATGAAAACCACAGTGCTTTTTACAGAACGGGGGTGATACTATGGTGGGTAGAAAAACATGTCCATCACATTTCTACACAAAAGTTCCAAGAGGACTAGAATATCTATTCTTAGTCGTATGTCAAGTTGTATGTGGCAGGGCTGCAGCTGACCGAAGACTTTGTAGGTCATTCTTAGGTAGATTCTGGACAATTTCTTTCCTTTAGCTTCTATTCTAGATATAACAATGAGGTGTAGGGAAGGCTGGGCTCCCCCATCTGCTCAGAAAATGTTTCTTTATTATTATTGGGGTACATTTGTTTTACAATATTGTGTTAGTTTTTGCTGTGCAACAAAGTGAATCAGCTATGTGTATATATATATATATATATATATATATATATATATATATATATATATATGTATCCCCTCCCTCGGGCACCTCCGTGCCCCCATTCTACCCCTCTAGGTCACCACAGAGCAACAAGCTGAGCTCCTATGCTATACAGCAGGTTCCCTCTAGCTATATGTTTTACACATGGTAAATGTCAATCCCAGTCTCCCAATTCATCCCACCCTCTGTTCCCCCAAGGTGTCCACATGTCCCTTCACTCCTGTGTGGTTTGAGTGGGGCTGATGACACCCAAAAGAAGTCCAACACGAATGGTGTCAACATGAGATAACTCTGCTGCCTCGCAGCCTGCCCAGAGCAGCCCCTCTTCAGCAGGTCAAGAGACCCAGGTACCTCCCAGGAATCAAGCCCATTTTCCAGCAGAAATTTTCCACTGCATTGGCCAATTTTTAAAATGCTCTCTCTATCTATGTCTCTATAGCTGCCCTGCAATAGGTTCATTGGTACCATTTTTCTAGATTCCACATATACGTATTAATGTACAAACTAAATGTACAAATTACATTTAATGTACATTTAATGTACAAATTAAAATTTGTTTTACTCTTTCTGACTTACTTTTCTCTGTATGAAAATCTGTAGGTCCATCCATATCTTTCCAAATGATCCGATTTTGTTACTTTTAATGACTGAGTAATATTCCATTGTGTATATGTATTACATCTTCTTTATCCATTCATCTGTCGATGGACATTTGGGCATATACCCTGAGAAAACGTGGAATTCAAAAAGATGCACGCACCCCAAGGTTCACTGCAGCACTGCTTACAATAGTCAGGACATGGAAGCAACCAGAAGACGTTTTTGACTACCCTCCTTCCATCTGCTTCTAACCTTCATTACTTTATAACACAAAATGGCCTGACTGCCTCACAGGGCTAACTTTGGAACATGGTTATTATTCCGATCACTGCAACTTCTCCCCCCACCCTTCCCTTGTGCCTCAGACAGTAAAGAATCTGCCTACCATGCAGGGGACCTGGGTTTGATCCTGGGTTGGGAAGATCTTCTGGAGAAGGGAATGGCTACCCATTTCAGTATTGTTGCCTAGAGAATTTCATGGACCGACTGAGCAACTAACACTTTGCCGCTTTGGGCTTCCCTGATGGTTCAGACAATAAAGAATTTGCCTGCAAAGCCAGAAATCCAGGTTCGATCCCAGGGTTGGGAAGATCCCCTGGAGAAGGGAATGGCAACCTACTCCAGTATTCTCGCCTGGAGAATTCCATGGACAAAGGAGCCTCGCAGGCTACATACAGTCCATGGGATTGCAAAGAGTCGGACATGACTGAGCTTCTAACACTAACTCCTGTTATAAACACATCCAAATGGTTTTCCCCCTCATTTTAAAAGGAGATATAAAAGGCAGCTTTTGTCCACACATTGGAGTGTAATGCAGTTTGAGTCTGGGAGGGGTGTCGGGAAGACTTCTGGCCCCAGAAGCTTCTGGGATGCTGCAGGTTGGAAATAAGATGAGAATATTAAGTGAGCACCTGAAATGGTGGTGAGGAGGGAGACCAGAGGAATGACATCCACCCAGTGGTCACAGAGGCTCTGAGAGCTGGATGGTGCTGTTGCGCAGAGTAGGGGGCATCTTCTAGACTGAGCCCACAGGGGGATGACAATTTTAAAAACTGGCCAATGCAGTGGAAAGTCTCTGCTAGAAAATGGGCACGATTCCTGGAAGGTACCTGGGTCTCTTCACCTGCTGAAGAGGAGGTGCTCTGGGCAGGCTGGGGGTCAGCAGAGTTATCTCATTTTGTCCCTATCATTCCTGTCAGACTCCTTTTGAGGTGTCATCAGCCCAACTCAAACCACACAGAGGAGTGAGGCATGATTTTATCTGAGGAGGGGAGAGGGTTGCAGGGGAGCCTGAGATGTCCACTCATGCCTGAGCACACAGGGCTTCTCTGAGGACAGCTGGGCTGTGATGTTGACACAGATGCAGAGATGCGGTAGCCTTGTGATTGTTAGGGCTGGTTCTGGGATGAAGTGTCCATGATTGCATCCGGGTGGAACTGTACCTTGGCTCAGTAAATGGGGTAAGTGAAAGTGAAAGTCACTCAGTCATGTCCGACTCTTTGTGACCCCCATGGACTATAGAGTTCATGGAATTCTCCAGGCCAGAATACCAGAGTGAGTAGCCTTTCCCTTCTCTAGGGGATCTATCTTCCCAACCCAGGGATTGAACCCAGGTCTCCCGCATTGCAGGCAGATTCTTTACCAGCTGAGCTACCAGGAAAGCCCAAGAATACTGGAGTGGGTAGGAGGAGGGCATAAGTGGCAGCAGTGTGTAAGGCCATAGTTCCTGCTGGGTGTTTGACTCAGCCTCCTGGCTTGCCATCACAACTGATTCTCTCTGCAGCCTTCAAGGGGGATGCTGTTGGCGCTGAGAAGTTAACCTAACATGTCCATATAAATGGAGAGCTGAGATCTGAGCCCTCAGTTGGTTGTTCGAGAGGAAGGAATCTGGGCAGAAACCCTACAACCCAGGGGCTGCACTCTGGGTATGTGTGCATGTGTGCACACGTGTGTGTGTGTGTGTGAGGGGTGATGTGTGGAGGCATGGCCCACATGCCTAGTGGAAGAAAAAGGGGAGGGGGACCTGAGGGCCTCTGGGTGTCCACCACTCATTTCAGACCAAGGAAGGAGCTCCTCAGAATGGCAGCAAGTCTCAGCCGGAACCAGGCTGTGAGTCTCCAAAGACCCAAAGCAACCTCGCTAGGGGATCCTGGCTTTCAGTTCAGTTCAGTCGCTCAGTCATGTCTGACTCTTTGTGACCCCATGGACTGCAGCAGCCTCCATGTGCATCACCAACCCCTGAAGCTTGCTCAAATTCATGTTCATCGAGTTGGTGATGCCATCCAACCATCTCATCCTCTGTCATCCCCTTCTCCTTACATCTTCAATCTTTCCTAGCATCAGGGTCATTTCCAGTGATTCAGTTCTTTGCATCAGGTGGCCAGAGTACTGGAGTTTCAGCTTCAGCATCAGTCTTTCCAATGAATATCAGGACTAATTTCCTTTAGGATGGACTGGTTGGAGCTCCTTGCTGTTCAAGGAACTCTCAAGAGTCTTCTCCAACATCACAGTTCAAAAGCATCAATTCTTCCATGCTCAGCTTTCTTTATAGTCCAACCCTCACATCCATACATGACTACTGAAAAAACCATAGCTTTATCCTGGCTTTAGGGGGCTTGACTTCCACTAGGACAGATGAGTGAAGTTTTCTGCAAAGGGTCAGATAACAAATATTTTCTGCTTTGGAGCTGGAAGGTCTTTGGCGCAGCTCCTCACCTCTGCTCCAGTTTAAAGGAACCAAGGAGGTGATGTGGCTGAATGGGCGTGACTGTATGCCAGCCAAAGTAAAACTTCATTTATTGATACAATAACAGGCAGAACAAGTTGTAGTTTGTTTAGGGTCACTGGGAGGGACAGATGGACTGCCAGGACCCAGGCTAGATGGCAGAAAGTGGGGATCTCACCAGAGAATTGGGCTTTCTGGGGGGAACCTCTTCCTAATAAACTCTACCCACCCCAGATCTCTTTGTCCTGTCTCAGCAGGAGATCTGAGGGACACTTGGCTGTCCTCTCTCTGACAAGTAAAAGATGATTGGTCTTCAGTATGTGAGATCATGTGCAGGACCTCGGTGACGGAGAAATGGTCCAGCAAGGCCCGACTTCTTTCCCCGTGGACAGAGTTTACGCCAAAGAGAAGTGTATCAAGTCACATAGTGATTTCAGTTCAGTAGAGGCTATCTTCACTGACACTGCTTTATCAGATGGAAACTCTCCTATGACTCCATCTCAGCCCAAGTGAAAGCCAGAGCCCTTTCTGAAGGGCTGCAGAGTCCTGCACAATCTGGGCCCTGGACTCCCCTTGAAGTGCATCTCCTACCCTCTCCAGTCACAGTGACCTCCTTGTCTGTTCCATGAACATATTAAGCACACTTCCACCCCAAGACCTTTGCTCTGGCTGTTCCTTTTGTCTTGAATTCTTTCCCCCCATTTATCTGCATAACTTGCTCACTCCTCACCTCCTTCTAGCCTTTGTTCCTATGTCACCCCTTCATAGCCTTCTCTGGCATCTTATCTGAAATTGCCAGCTGCTATTCCTCCACCTCCTCACACTCCTTATTCCTTTTTTCCCTGCTATATTGTTCTCCATCACACCTACAGCCACCTGACATTCTATGCATTTATGTGGCTTTTGTCTGTCACACTCCATTAAAATATATGTTCTGAAAGGGCAGAAATTTTGCTTTATTCATTGCTATCTCTCTAACACCTAGAATAGAACCTGGCACAGAGCATGTATTTAATAAATATCTATTGCATCTTTCTGGTTGGTGTAAATTAATCACAGCTTTTAGGAATTCCATTATGTGGATATATCCTCATTTATTTAACTGACTGTCTTTTGATGGACAGCATCTCCTGGTTCCAATGTTTTGTTATTAAAAACAGTGCTGCAAAATCTAGGCTGTGAAAGACTCTACAGACAAATGACCTGGTTTCTTCAGCAAAGAAATTGCAAAGAAAATGAGAGAGAAATGGATGGTGTTGGGGAGAAGGCCTCCAGATGAAAAGAAACTTGAGAGATATTGATATACATCAGCAAATAGCAACATGTGAACAAACCCTTTAAAGAATGTTTTTTATATTTGTGATACAATTGGAAATCTGAATGCTGGTAACTTAGTAATATTAGGAAAATATTGTTAATTTTGTGGGATGTGATAATGGTGTTGGGGCTGAATTAAAAAAAAACACTTCCTTGCCTTTTGAGATAATCAGTGGAATATTTGCAGATTAAATAAATGCAGATGAAATGTCTGAAGTGTCTTGCAAATAATGCAGGGATGGGGAAAGTGAGAGGGTGACAGATGAAACGAGGCTGGCCACGTGCTGATAACTGTTGAAGCTGGGAAGCAGGATGATGGGGTTTATTGTACTGTTTTGTCTGGATTGGGATATGTTTGACAATTTCCATATTAAAAAATTTTAAAAATACAGAGCTGTATAATCCAGCGTATGGGGTGAGATGAAGTAGGTGGGGTTTTAGATGAAATACAATTGTCCACAAGTTGGATAATTGCTAAAACTGGATGCTGAGTACATGAAGGTTTGTTAGATCATTCCATCCACTACTTTCTATGCTTGACATCTTATATAGTGGAAAGTTAATTGTTCTGCAGTGACCATCATGTCTTAACCCCCTACTTCAGTTTTTCCTGGCCTCAGTCTCCTTAATCCTTGGTGTGATTGCATCTGAAGCTGCTGCAAGTGGTGTCTGACCAAACTTTGTTATGCTTTGACATTCTCAAGTCATTTAAACAACATGTTTGTTGAGGTATCATTTACATGTTGTTGTTCAGTCACTAAGCGGTATCCAACTCTTTGTGACCCCATGGACTGCAGCACTCCAGGCTTCCCTGACATCATTATCTCCTGGAATTTGTTCAAACTCATGTCCATGGAGTCAGTGATACCATTCAACCATCTCCTCCTCCACTGCTCCTCCTGCCTTCAATCTTTCCCAGCATCAGGGTCTTTCCCAGTGAGTCAGCTCTTCATATCAGGTGGGCAAAGTATTGGAGCTTCAGCTTCAGCGTCAGTCCTTCCAATGAATATTCAGGGTTGATTTCACTTAGGATTAAATAGTTTGATCTCCTTGCTGTCTGAGGAACTGTCAAGGGTCTTCTCCATCACCACAGTTTGAAAGTATCAATTCTCTGGTTTCAGCCTTCTTTATCATGTACATATCATACACAAAACTAATCTATGCAATTTAATGACTTTTAGTAACTGGACAGAGTTGTGTCCAGTTGTGTCCATCAACACAGTCCAGTGTTAGAAAATTTCATCACCCATTTAAGACTCCTTGATCCCATTTGTACTGAATCTCTCTCTCTACCCCCAGACCCAGGCAACTACTACTCTACTTTCTGTCTCCACAGATATGGCTTTTCTGGACATTTACCAGACATTGAGGGTCCTCACCTGGAATTTCTAACATTCTCTTTCCTACTATTTTGTTTCTTACTCAAGGATGCTCCTTGTTCTGTTATCACTGAATCACTTTTTGATACATATCATCACATTTCTGTTCAGAAATTTAAATGATTCATTTCCCTACACTTTGGGGATTGTATTGTGTCACAGTGATGGTCTGTGACTTCTACTATACATAGAAATTAATGGTATGCTATTAATGGTATGATTAACTTATATGCAGAGTATATCATGTGAAATGCCGGGCTGGATGAATCACAAGTTGGAATCAAGATTGCCAGTAGAAACAGCAACCTCAGATATGCAGATGATACCACTTTGTCATCTGAAAATGGCAGAAAATGAAAAGGAGCTAAAGAGCCTCTTGATGAAAGAGGAGAATGAATAAGGAGAATAAGCTGGCTTAAAACTCTACATTCAAAAAATTAAGATCATGGCATCTGGTCTCATCATTTCATGGCAAATAGATGGGGAAAAAGTGGAAACAGTGAAAGATTTTATTTTCTTGGGCTCTGAAATCATTGTGGACAGTGTCTGCAACCATAAGATTAAAAGATGCTTGCTCCTTGAAAGAAAAGCTATGACAAACCTAGACAGCATATTAAAAAGCAAAGACATCACTTTGCCAACAAAAGTCCATATAGTCAAAGCTATGGTTTTTCCAGTAATCACATACAGATGTGAGAGTTGGACCATAAAGAAGGCTGAGCACCGAAGAACTGATGCTTTCAAACTGTGGTGCTGGAGAAGACTCTTGAGAATACCTTGGACAGCAAAGAGATCAAACCAGTCAATCCTAAAGGAAAACAACCCTAACTATTAATTGGAAGGACTGATGCTGGAGTTGAAGCTCCAGTACTTTGGCCATGTGATGTGAAGAGCTGTCTCATTGGAAAAGATACTGATGCTGGGAAAGATTGAGGGCAGGAGGAGAAGGGGGCACAGAGGATAGGATGGTTGGATGGCATCAGTGACTCAATGGACATGAGTTTGAGCAAACTCCAGAAGACAGTGAAGGACTGGGAAGCCTAGGGTGCTGCAGTCCATGAGGTCGCAGAGAATCAGACATGACTGGGAGACTGAACAACAGCAACAAATGTATGCTAATAAGCTAGTCTTGATCAAGGCTCAGAGAACTTCCTGCAGGTTAATGAGCGGTTTGAAGAGCAGACAGACAAATCCATATCTAGAAGTCACCAACCACAGTGAGTAAATTTCTCAGTAAATATCCTCAGGATCATGGTGGTTGATAAGATCCTAGAGACCTCTGGTATATCTTGCAGTTCCAGGGCTCAGTTTTGCATTACTTCCTTATCATAGCTTTTTGACCCCAGACTCAAGGGAACATCAATATAATGACATTGCTGAGCTTAATTCCTGATTTTGTAGTGTACCACATCTTCCTAATTCATTAGAAAACATTTACTAAGAGCTTCTTACATTTTGTGAACAAGACTACTCCCAGGATCCAAACTATTGACGGAGGACCTGATTATCTAGTGATTGAAAATTCTATATCTATCGAATTTCATCTGTAAATCCAGAGCCACGGGGGCCATTCATTCACCAGATGAATACATGTGAACAAGTACCTACCAAATACCCAGCTCCTAGAGGTGCAAAAATTAAGTAACTCTTGTCGTTAGGAAGTTCAGAGTCTAGTGATGGAGATAGGCACATAGAAATAATGGCCAAAACAAATAAGTGCAAGGTACAGTGTTAGTAAGAGGGACTCCAAAAATATTTCACACAACTTGTGTTTGATTTGGACCTTGAGGGATGAGTAGGAGTTGTGCATGCATGCATGCTAAGTCACGTTGGTCCTGTCTGACACTGTGACCCCATGGACAATAGCCCACCAGGCTCCTCTGTCCATGGAATTTTCCAAGTAAGAATACTGGAGTGGGTAGCTGTTCCCTTCTCCAGGGGATCTTCCCAACCCAGGGATTGAACCCATGTTTCTTATGTCTCCTGCACGGCAGTTGGGTTCTTTACCACTAGTGCCCCCTGAGAAGCCTGAGTTTGCATACGACCAAAAAAAGGGGGGGGGGGCAAGAACATTTTAAGAGAACACATATAAAGCACAAGGTGTAAAATGATATTTGAGAGCCTAATTATTGCTTGCATTTTATTTTCCTTTGAGTATGCTTTTTTTCTCCTTTCAAAAATTTAAGATGAAATGCTTTTTTTCCTTTTTAGATATTCAGTTCAGTTCAGTTGCTCAGTCGTGTCAGACTGTTTGCGACCCCATGAATTGCAGCATGCCAGGCCTCCCTGTCCATCACCATCTCCTGGAGTTCACTCAAACTCACATCCATCAAGTCGGTGATGCCATCCAGCCATCTCATCCCCTGTCGTCCCCTTTTCCTCCTGCCCCCAATCCCTCCCAGCATCAGAGTCTTTTCCAATGAGTCAACCCTTTGCATGAGGTGGCCAAAGTATTGGAGTTTCAGCTTTAGCATCGTTCCTTCCAAAGAACACCCAGGGTTGATCTCCTTTAGAATGGACTGGTTGGATCTCCTTGCAGTCCAAGGGACTCTCAAGAGTCTTCTCCAACACCACAGTTCAAAAGCATCAATTCTTCAGCACTCAGCTTTCTTCACAGTCCAACTCTCGCATCCATACATGACTACTGGCAAAACCATAGCCTTGACTAGACGGACCTTTGTTGGCAAAGTAATGTCTCTGCTTTTCAATATGCTATCTAGGTTGGTCATAACTTTTCTTCCAAGGAGTAAGCGTCTTTTAATTTCATGGCTGCAGTCACCATCTGCAGTGATTTTGGAGCCCAGAAAAATAAAGTCTGACACTGTTTCCACTGTTTCCCCATCTATTTCCCATGAAGTGATGAGACCAGATGCCATGATCTTCGTTTTCTGAATGTTGAGCTTTAAGCCAACTTTTTCACCCTCCTCTTTCACTCTCATCAAGAGGCTTTTGAGTTCCTCTTCACTTTCTACCATAAGGGTGGTGTCATCTGTATATCTGAGGTTATTGGTATTTCTCCCAGCAATCTTGATTCCAGCTTGTGCTTCTTCCAGCCCAGCTTTTCTCATGATGTACCCTGCATATAAGTTAAATAAGCAGGGTGACAATATACAGCCTTGACGTACTCCTTTTCCTATTTGGAACCAGTCTGTTGTTCCATGTCCAGTTCTAACTGTTGCTTCCTGATCTGCATATAGGTTTCTCAAGAGGCAGGTCAGGTGGTCTGGTATTTCCATTTCTTTCAGAATTTTCCACAGTTTATTGTGATCCACACAGTCAAAGGCTTTGGCATAGTCAATAAAGCAGAAATAGATGTTTTAGTTTGATTTAAAGCTATTATATATATATAAACAATAGAATGGGAAAGACTAGAGATCTCTTCAAGAAAATCAGAGATACCAAGGGAACATTTCATGCAAAGATGGGCATAATAAAGGACTGAAATGGTATGGACCTAACAGAAGCAGAAGATATTAAGAAGAGGTGGCAAGAATACACAGAAGAACTGTACAAAAAAGATCTTCACAACCCAATAATCACAATGGGGTGATCACTCACCTAGAGCCAGACATCCTGGAATGCAAAGTCAAGTGGGCCTTAGGAAGTGTTACTATGAACAAAGTTAGTGGAGGTGATGGAATTCCAGTTGAGCTATTTCAAATCCTAAAAGATGATGCTGTGAAAGTGCTGCAGTCAATATGCCAGCAAATCTGGAAAACTCAGCAGTGGCCACAGGACTGGGAAAGGTCAGTTTTCATTCCAATCCCAAAGAAAGGCAATGCCAAAGAATGCTCAAACTACCATACAATTGCATTCATCTCACATACTAGCAAAGTAATGCTCAAAATTCTCCAAGCCAGGCTTCAACAGTATGTGAACCATGAACTTCCAGGTGTTCAAGCTGGATTTAGAAAAGGCAGAGGAGCCAGAGATCAAATTGTCAACATCCATTGAATCATCAAAAAAGCAAGAGAGTTCCAGAAAAACAGCTACTTCTGCTTTATTGACTATGCCAAAGCCTTTGACTGTGTGGATCACAACAAACTGTGGAAAATTCTTAAAGAGTTGGAAATAACAGATCACCTAACCTGCCTCCTGAGAAATCTGTATGCAGGTCAAGAAGCAACAGTTAGAAATGGACATGGGACAACAGACTGGTTCCAAATAGAGAAAGGAGTACATCAAGGCTGTATATTGTACCCCTGCTTATTTAACTTATACACAGAGCACATCATGAAAAATGCTGGACTGGATGAAGCACAAGCTGGCATCAATTTTTTGGGAGAAATATCAATAACCTCAGATATGCAGATGACACCACCCTTATGGCAGAAAGCAAACAAGAACTAAATAGCTTCTTGATGAAAATGAAAGAGGAGAGTGAAAAAGCTGGCTTAAAACTCAACATTCAAAAAACTATGATCATGGCATCTGGTCCCATCACTTCATGGGAAATAGATGGGGAAACAGTGGAAACAGTGACAGATTTTTTTTTTTTTTGGCGGGGGGGGGAGGCTCCAAAATCACTGCAGATGGTGACTGTAGCCATGAAATTAAATGACGCTCCTTGGAAGAAAAATTATGACCAACCTTGAGAGCATATTAAAAAGCAGAGACATTACTTTGCCAACAAAGGTCCATATGGTAAAAGCTATGGTTTCTGATAGTCATGTATGGATGTGAGAGTTGGACTATAAAGAAGGCTCAGTGCCGAAGAATCAGTGCTTTTGAACTTTGGTGTTAGAGAGGACTCTTGAGAGTCCCTTGAACAGCAAGGAGATCCAACCAGTCCATCCTAAGGGAAATCAGTCCTGAATGTTCATTGGAAAGACTGATGCTGAAGCTGAAACTCCAATACTTTGGCCACCTGATGCGAAGAACTGACTCATTGGAAAAGACCCTGATGCTGGGAAAGATTGAAGGTGGGTGGAGAAGGGGATGACAGGGGATGAGATGGTTGGATGGCATCACCGACTCAATGGACATGAGTTTGAGTAAACTCCGGGAGTTGGTGGTGGACAGGGAGGCCTGGCGTGCTGCAGTCCATGAGCACTGTGAAGTGCTCAGACACATTGCAAAGAGTCAGACACAACTGAGTGACTGAACTGAACTGAACTGAAAGCTATAAATTAACTTTTTCATGCTACATTGGATGCATCCATACTTTTTGATATAAAGTACTTTTAATGTTGTTTCCCAGATCAATATCCTTTAGGTCAAATCTAATTCTAGGACATAGTTCAAAATTGTCAGCATGGCATAATGCAATCTTTGAGACCTGACCATGACTAATTTTTTCAATGTTACATCCTACTCTTCACTGTCAATATTCATAGTTCTTGAATAAGCCACGCTGTTTCTCCACAGCATGAATTTGTACATATGACTATTTTTGCCTGGACTAAGAAAACCTGTCATGCTTCCAAGGACATTTGATATTGACAATCCAGTCTCCCTTAAGTCTACTAAGTCCAGTTAGCAGCAAAATATACAGAGATATGCTAAAAAATTAACTTTGTAGATAATCATTTAATGCAGATGGTCTCTGATTTATAGTGTTTTATCTTACTTTTGTTTTTGACTTTACAATAGTATGAAGGTGATATGCCTTCAATAGAAGCCACACTTTGAATTTTTACCTTTTCTCCAGCTAGTGATGTGTGGTATGATACTTTCTTGTGATGCTGGGCAATGGCACCTCACTCCAATACTCTTGCCTGGGAAATCCCATGGACAGAGGAGCCTGGTAGGCTGCAGTCCATGGGGTTGTGAAGAGTCAGACACAACTGAGTGACTTCAGTTTCACTTTTCACTTTCACGAGTTGGAGAAGGAAGTGGCAACCCACTCCAGTGTTCTTGCCTGGAGAATCCCAGGGACGGGGGAGCCTGGTGGGCTGCTGTCTATGGGGTCGCACAGAGTCAGACACGATGGACGTGACTTAGCAGCAACAGCAAGTCACAGCTCACTCAGCCACATGACTCATGAGGGTAAATAACCAATGCATTTACAACCATTCTGTACCTAGACAACTGCTTTTCAGTATGTGAGTGTGAAAGTTACTCAGTCATGTCCAACTCTTTGCAACCCCTTGGACTATATAGTCCATGGGATTTTCCAGGCCAGAATACTGGAGTAGGTAGCCTTTCCCTCCTCCAGGAGATCTTCCCAACCCAGGGATTGAACCCAGGACTCCTGCATTGCAAGTGGATTCTTTACCAACTGAGCTATCAGGGAAGCCCACTTTTCAGTACAGTATTCAATAAATTACATGAGATCCAACACTTTATTATATAGTAGATTTTGTGTTAGATGATTTTCCCCAACTGCATGCTAGTGTAAATGTTCTGAGCACGTTTAAGGTAGGCCAGGCTAAGTTGTGATGTTTGGTAGGTTAGGTGTATTAAATGCTTTTTGACTTATGATATTTTCAATTTATGATGGGTTTATTGGCCATAATTCCCATTGTAAGTCAAAGAAGATCTGTATGGATCAAATAAATCTGAGGGATGTTTGCCAAAGACAATAATTTTTAGTTTTACAAGATTGATATTTTTATGATTGCAGTTGAGTACCAGAGTTACTTGTCTCATGAGTTCCATGGTGATAAATCTTGGTTCAGGATAATAAAACCTTATCCTCAGCACAAGAACATGTACTTCTCTTCCTAGTTCCTGTGGGATAATGCCATGGACTCAATTCATAGAGAAGCAATATGTCTGGTTACCAAGGTCTAACTTACAGGACTCGACTATAATAGAAACTTGTTGTTGTTGTTGTTTTTTTTTTTTTAATGGAGATTTGATTTGCTTCCCAACTAGTCTTATTTTTTCCAGTCCTTGTAGTGAAATAAAGATATAGGCCTTTAGATAACTTAATGCCTAAAGATTTATTTCAAGTTCCTAGATCTTGGAAGAGTCTAGGCACAGAATCAAGGACCAATGAGAAAAATTAAAAGCTTCCAATAACCCTTACCTTTTTCTTGACAGATGTCTTCATAAGGCAAAGGAAATTTTGTGGTTAGTATAAAATAAGTGGCTTAAATATGTTCACTACTTAAATGAGGCATCAGGGTGATTTATTCAGAATTCCAGTCAGTTGAGTAGAAAGCTGGCATATGGATTTGAAGGATTATCTGGAAGATTAACAGATGTAGTTTTGATGGAGGATAAAGTTGCAGGTTGAGTTCATCCAGAAGGGAGAGTGCTCTGTAGTGTATCCATTAGAAAGGGCTGTCTGATGTTCTGGTGGCAAAAGCTTTTTCTGGATCAGTATATTTCAGAGCTGGAGCTTCTGCACACTATAGCATCTTTAAAAGAAACACCTGGCCATCCTTACTTTAAAACACCATTGAGATACTTTATGCTGTTATGATTCTGGCCAAATTTATATAGGATCTTCAAATCTGCAGACATAATTCTATGCACATTTCTTTGTATATTTTAGACCTACCCTCTGGGATCAACTGTTTTTCTTTCTGAAATACATTCCTTCATTAATTCATTTAATGAAGACACTTTTTATTTTGTTGATCTTAAATGGCATTATTTAGTTCTTGTTAGAGACTGATGGTTCAGCTAGGTATACAATTCTGAATTGACCATTTCCCGCCCGTGCCTCCCCCCCAACCCCGGTACATTTGTATCTCATTCTATTGTCTACAGGTTTCCATTGCTGCTATTGAGACATCTTCTGCTACTCAAATTTCCATTTTTTATCTTTTATTCCTGACTGCTTTTAAGATTGTTCCTCTTGGTGGTGGGAATGAGTGGAGAAGGAGTTTGAATATTCTTCACATTCACTGTGATGTGCACAGGTATAGATTTAAAAAAAAAATAGGATCAGTATGCTTTCTGAGTCAGAGGGTTAATGTCTTTATCAATTTTGGAAAATTCTCAGTCACTATTTCTTCAAAGATTGCTTTTCTTCATTCTTCTTATTCCTTTCTTTTGTCCCCTCTTTGGAGAGGAGGTCTTAGGACTCCTTGTGTGCCTTCTCTAATCTCACAAAGTCAGGCCAGGTGCTGAGAGCCTAGCATGTATTTCCTTAGGGCTGTGCTTTGAAGTGGTCAAGGTTTGTGCCTTGAACCCAGCAGAGTGGAGGCCAATGCTGATGCTTGTATGCTGTCTGTGGGGGTTTGTATGCACCCTCTCTGGGAGTACATGCACATCATCTGTGAAGGCTCACATGGACTATCGTGTATATGTGGAATGTTGGGGACTGCACTGGCCAGCTGGGGATGTGGCAAGTGAGCAGTTTCATAGGATTCATGGGCAAAGTTCTTGGTGGAGTCTGAGAGCCTGTTAGAAGGACCCTGTGGCTGGATTTTGAGATCCACAGGGCGGTTGCTATAAGCCTCTGTGACTTTTCCCATATTGTAGCTCCCCCAGGATTATTCAGCTGTGCTAATGCCCTCAGTGATCTGGGTGGAGCAAGATAGGTGAACTTCTTGGGAAACATCTCTCCAGGCTGGAGAAGCCAGGCACGCACTCTGTTCTCACTTCTACCATGGGAGAAATAGCAAGTAAGGGTCTCTCTTGGCACTGAGCAATGCTGCTTTGTGGGGCAGGGAGGACACAGGTAAAGTGAAACTTTTTCTCACTCACTCTCTTCAAATGGGGTGCATGCTAAGTTGCTTCAGTTGTGTCTGACTCTTTGCAACCCCATAGACTGTAGCCCACTAGGCTCCTCTGTCCATGAGATTCTCCAGGCAAGAATACTGGAGCGGGTTGCCATTTCCTCCTCCATGGGTTTTTCCTGACCTAGGGATCGAACCTGCATTTCCTGTGGCTTCTGCATTACAGGTGGATTCTTTACTGCTTGGGCCACCAAGTAAGCCCTCAAAAAGCAACTCATCCCCTTGTAACTGTGGCAGGACTCGAACCTGCAATCTTCTGATCCAAAGTCAGACATCTTATCCATTAGGTGACATGGCCACCTTTGAATGGGGTACTGGCATCTTTTCACTGGATTCCTGGGTTCTCACAGATGTATTTCCATCCATGGGTGGTTGTCAAATTGGTGTTTCTGTCAAGGTAAGGGCTGGAGTCTTCTAATCGCACCATCTTGCTTATATCACCTTGCAGCTCTCTATTTCTTTCCTTGGAACTATGATTGGATATATGTTCTACAATCACTCTTAATTTTGTATCTCTAAACCACTTACAATTTTATATCTTTTTATCTCTCCATGCAGTCAATATTCTGGGTAGATTTTCTCGGGTCTGTTTGCTCTGTCGGTTTCTAATCTGCTGATTATCCCTTCACTGAATTTTTCATTTAAATTATTATTTTTTTAAATTTTGAAAAATGATATTTGGCTCCTTTCACTCTTGCCTCTGCTATTTTGAGGTAATGTTTTTTTTCTTTCTTCTTTAAAAATACATATTTTAATTCTCTGAATCCAAAATTTCTGTTAAGAAGTTCTTGGAAGTCTAATTCAGCTGTTTGCCGTTCCTGTTTATTTTCATTCCTGGTGGCTTACTTGTCTGTGTGTGTTTTAGTTCTGGTTAGTGAGCTAATATTTAGTGAGACATTTTTTGTGGGTTTCTGGAAGGCTTGGGTTCAAGGTGAGTATCTTTAGAGGAATTCTTTTGGGCACACTGAAGCACTACTAGCCTGGAATCACTCTACTAATTTTTTACCTTGAGGTTTTCCAAACCATGTAGGGAGTGCAATTTAAATCCCAAATGCACAAGAAGAATTATGAATTCTTAGGGAAATGTTTCTTCCCATTCTGATTCAAGATCAAATCCAACAGGCTTCCTTACTCTAATCTCTTTGCTGGTAGGTAAGTTACTTTTACCAGGCACATTGACCTTACAGGGTCCTGGCCTTATATTTCCACCATGTGTAGGTCTAGGACTTTGGTCCTTTGTCCTCACATAACTGTTAAAGTCTGTAAAACTGTAAAAGCATCTTGGTCACTGAGGTTGGCAAATGTTGCCAAGCTTTTAACAGTCTAAGTGTCAACTTGCCACTCTGATTTTCAGCCCTCACTTTATATTTTGGCATCTGGTATTTCTGCTATTTGCATCCTAGCTCATCTATTCAGTAACCGAAAAGATTTTTACATGTTTTGTGTCAGGGATTGTTTCAGGATGTCAGTCTATTAGATTACTAGAAATGCAAACCCTGTGTTGCTTTATTTCATTTTTTTCCCCTTAACAATATAAAATGAACATATTTGGTACCAGTAAATATTCATTTAAAACATATTTTCTATGAATGAAAGAATTTACCTATTTGTGTATTTCTTTGTACATTTCCATAAGAGGTCTTTATTTCATTAAAATAATTTTTACATAGACAAATTTAAACATATGTGTTGATTTCTCCATTTTGAAAGTTAGCTTTTTTTTTTTTTTTTTTGGTATGGCAAACAGGCAATTACATTCTTATTGTTGCTGAATCTTAATGATAACTTAAAATACTCCCTTGAACTTTTGTCTCAGATTTAAGTTTTTTGTGTATTACTTGTGCAGATATTTTATTCCTCTCCTTGGCTAACTGTCTCAGATATCATTATCATTATATGTGCTTGCCAGTTCTATTTATAAAGGCAAAAAGAATCCAGAATGTTTTGTGTGTGTGAGAGAGAGAGAGAAAGAAAGATGAGGGAGGGGGTTAGAGAGAGAGTGGGATAGATACACAGAGAGACTGAAGATACTCCCAGACATATGTACTTACCTGCTATGCAGAGGTCTTTATAAGAAAATGAGAAAATATACAGTCATGAGACTGCAGTTTTCTCCCTAGCAAGCTCCCAAAACACCACAGTAGCTCAACTGTGCTGTGGCTATTATTGTTTTTGCATTTCTTGGGGCTGGCATGGGCTATGTATTGATTTCAAGGTCACTAATGACCGTGTGGAATAGAAGAAGCTTTTGTGGCCAGACTGAATCCAGGCTGGGAATTGCATGACTAACCATTCTTGAGACATTGTTTGCTGAGATCATCAAAGTGGGTATTATTTTTTGATAAACATTCTGTCTCCAGTGGCTACAGGTGGGGTACACTTGGGAGAGCAGTCTGGACAGAGCTGGGGACCCCCCAAGAGCCTGAATATTTAACAACAAAAAGGTTTCTTCCTGGTGTAGCAGGTCCTTGGGTAAGTATTTGGACCCAACACTCATATGAGTGCAAACTTTCCTCAGTGTCACCCAGACAGTGGTCCCTTCAGGACTATTTCATACATACCATATGGGGCATGCATGGTCTCTAGAGCCCTCTAGGCTTATGTAAAAAGTGTTTCGGAAAACCACCTCACTCCACACCCTAAGTCAGCAGATGTCCCACACTCTGAAGATTCTGTGCAGTGTTCAAAGCCCAGTTTTTAGAATGTCTCTCAGCTCAGTTGGGATGACTACAGAGTCTCTAGTTCTGGCTTCCCCTAGGCATCTGATGAGGCTCCTTGGGGCCTCAGGTGTGTTCATATCGTTTTTTAGTTGGGGTGTCTCTGGAATATCCTTTGTTGGGTATTCAGCTCCATGAGTTTTTTTTTCTGAAATTAACCAATCACAATACCATTGTTCAAACAAGGGGAAGTTGGGGAAATCAACTTCCCACCCTTGTCATTTATCCATCTGTCTACCCATCCATCCATCCATCCATCCATCTCTCCCTCCATCCATCTCTCCATCCATCCATCTCTCCATCCATCCACCCACCCATCCAAGTGCCCACACAGTGTCGGGCACTGTGCTGGGCGCTGAGACACAGATTGAAAAAGTGAGGCCTGGTTCCTAACATCGGAGTGCCCATGCTCTGTCAGGTCAGGTGGACAGATGAACACGAGTGACTGTGGAGCCGATTGCACCCGGGTGTGGCACACGGGATGTGCTGATTCCTCTGTGAGCCTCAGTCGCCAGACAGAGCTGTTTTTAGATTCCCACCACTTCTAAATTTCTCTACTGCAACCCCTGGTCCAAGCCATCATCTCCTGCTTCTAACTGGATGTCTTTTTACTTCTTCACTTTCCCTACTCAGTCCATTCTCTACATAGCAGCAAGAGTGACCCCATTAAGCCTAATTTAGAATTGTCACAAGTCTGCTTGAAACTCCCCAGTGGCTCCCAAGACCCTCCCCTGGCCCACTCTGTACCTCTTGAACCTCATCCCCAGCCCTTTCCCCTCACTCACTTGCCCAGCTACACTGTAACTCCTGTTAAGATGTAAGTAAGTAACTCCTGTAAGTACCACTTCAGGACTCTGCATTTGACCTTTCCTCCACCTGGGATGTTCCTCTCTGAGATATCCACATGGTTCAATCCCTCCCCACTTTTGAGTCTTCAGCCAAATGTCACCTTCTCATCCCCTGATTTATTTTTTCCATAGCACTTATCACTAAGACACTGTGTTTTACTTATTTCTTGTCCATCTCTCTACTTTGAAATTCCAGAGAAGGCAATGACAACCCACTCCAGTACTCTTGCCTGGAAAATCCCATGGACAGAGGAGCCTGGTGGGGTCACTAAGAGTTGGACACGAACGAGTGAATTCACTTTCACTTTTCACTTTCATACACTGGAGAAGGAAATGGCAACCCACTCCAGTGTTCTTGCCTGGAGAATCCCAGGGATGGGGGAGCCTGGTGGGCTACCGTCTCTGAGGTCACACAGAGTCAGACACGACTGAAGCGACTTAGACGCAGCAGCAGCAGCTGCTTTGGAATTCAGATTCAGGAGATCATGCAAGTTTGTTTCATTCTCAGCTATATCTCCAGCACCTAAAACAGTGCCTGCACATATTTAATGGCACATAAGCAAGAGAGTCCCAGAAAAACATCTGTCTGCTTTATTGACTATGCCAAAGCCTTTGACTGTGTGGATCACAATAAACTGTGGAAAATTCTGAAAGAGATCGGCATACCAGACCAAGTGACCTGCCTCTTGAGAAAGCTGTATGCAGGTCAGGAAGCAACAGTTAGAACTGGACATGGAACAACAGACTGATGCCAAATAGGAAAAGGAGTATGTCAAGGCTGTATATTGTCACCCTGCTTATTTAATTTATATGCAGAGTACATCATGAGAGACGCTGGGCTGGAAGAAGCACAAGCTGGAATCAAGATTGCTAGGAGAAATATCAATAACCTCAGATATACAGATGACACCACCCTTATGGCAGAAAGTGAAGAGGAACTAAAGAGCCTCTTGATGAAAGTGAAAGAGGAGAGTGAAAAAGCTGGCTTAAAGCTCAACATTCAGAAAAACTAAGATCATGGCATCCAGTCCCATCACATCATGGCAAATAGATGGGGAAACAGTGGAAACAGTGGCTGACTTTATTTTTCTGGGCTCCAAAATCACTGCAGATGATGACTGCAGCAACAAAATTAAAAGACGCTTACTCCTTGGGAGGAAAGTTATGACCAACCTAGACAGCATATTAAAAACAGAGACATTACTTTGCCAGCAAAGGTTCATCTAGTCAAGGGCATGGTTTTTCCAGTGGTCATGTATGGATGTGAGAGTTGGACTATAAAGAAAGCTGAGTGCCGAAGAATTGATGCTTTTGAACTGTGGTGTTGGAGAAGACTCTTAAGAGTCCCTTGGACTGCAAGGAGATCCAACTAGTCCATCCTAAAGGAGATCAGTCCTGGGTATTCATTGGAAGGACTGATGTTGAAGCTGAAACTCCAATACTTTGGCCACCTGATGCAAAGTGCTGACTCATTTGAAAAGACCCTGATGCTGGGAAAGATTGAGGGCAGGAGGAGAAGGGGACCACAGAGGATGAGATAGTTGGATGGCATCACCGACTCGATGGACATGGGTTTGGGTGAACTCCGGGAGTTGGTGATGGACAGGGAGGCCTGGCGTGCTGCAATTCATGGGGTTGCAAAGAGTTGGACACAACTGAGGAACTGAACTGAACTGAAGTACTCGTTCAATATTGTTTCAAAGAAAAAGAAAGAATGAATCTTCAGTCTCTATCTCCTTGGGTGATTCTCCCACATCAGGCAGTAGTCCGGTCTATCTGTCCTACCTAGGAAACCGAGAAAAAGAGAGTGTGGAGAAAGGCCCCATTCACCTGGCCTGGCCTTTCCCTGCCCACTGCTGGGATGGTGGAAACCATAAGACATTCTTAAACTCAAGTAATCCTCCTAGTACTCTTTCTCCCTGAGAGAGGAGTATTTTGCTCTTGCTTGGGTTCTGCTTGGGGAGGAGTGAGAAGTTGGGTGAGGACTGTGTCAGAGAAAAGGACCTCAAGGTACATTTCTCGAGGCCCATACAGGGCACTCTTGTAGACCGATTAAAGGCCCTATTTGATAGTGGTAAGTAGATGCTGCTGCCCTGCTGCGCTCTGGATTTCTTCTGGGCAGGGCAGGGTCAGTTTCTAGGTCTTTTGTTGGAGGGAAAGGGGCCTCTCTAGCTGGTAACATTTCCAAACAGCTCTTATCCACAGCTGGGGAAGTGCAGCTGGCTTGAGTCATGATGCTGGTTCAGAGCGAAATTAGGGTCAAAACATGCGCACAGCATCCAACGACTAAATAGTTGAGACCAGAACACATTAATCAATCTAGTGCTCAAGCAGCCAGTTGAATAACCATGCCCCAGATCAGGGACCTGACTCCAGCTGGCCAGCATCAAGAGCAGACTCACCAAACAGGCTGAAAAGCCAAGGTTGTTATGGAGAGTGGAGTGGAACGGCAGCGAGTGTCCTGGGAGCGGACCTGGGGACAATGCCTAAGCTCACTGGGTGGCCAGCCACTTCTTTCTGAATTCACTTCCCACTGTCCAACCAGACCTTTCTATCTCCGTGGGGGACTTAATTTTTGCCATTCCATCCTCCTATGTCCCGTAGAGACTGCAGTTGCTGTCTTAAACCACCAGGTGGTGACCGTGCTTCGAAAAGTCAAAACCTGTGGTATTATTGGGAGCTAGGCTTTGGAGAAGGTAATGGCACCCCACTCTAGTACTCTTGCCTGGAAAATCCCATGGACGGAGGAGCCTGGTAGGCTGCAGTCCATGGGGTCGCTAAGAGTCGGACACGACTGAGTGACTTCAGTTTCACTTTTCACTTTTATGCCTTGGAGAAGGAAATGGCAACCCACTCTAGTGTTCTTGCCTGGAGAATCCCAGGGACGGGGGGAGCCTGGTGGGCTGCCATCTGTGGGGTCGCACAGAGTCGGACACGACTGAAGCGACTTAGCAGCTGCAGGCTTTGTGACAGATAAGCACATTACATGCTATCTCATTTAAACTTCAGACAATTCTGAGGAGTAAGTGCTATTATTCTCTCTGTTTTAAAGGATGAAAAACTGAGGCTTAGCAAGTTTTAAGACAGTGTTCTCAGATGAGTGTATACACAGGGAAAAGTCAGTAGTATTTAGTGCTCACGATGGAGCCCTTTCTATATCTCAGGGGCCAGAATAATGTTTTACAAACCCAATTTAATTGGTATCCTCAAACAGCCTTACAGATCAGACCCTGTTGTTACCCTCATTGTGTAGATAAGTTTGCTGGGGGTTAGAGAGGTTAACTGCTGTGTAGGTGTGTCTGAGTAGGTGACAGCCCCAAGGCCAAGAGCAGAGGTTGCTTACACTTCGAGTTTTGGGGGGGAACTGAGTGTGTGTGTGGGGGGGGGGGTTGTCTAGGTCCTTGTTCTCTGCTGGAGAAGTTGAGTCTCAGGAAGGGAGAAGCCCCAACCTCCCACAAGCAGGACACGATCAATTTTGACCTCAGATCCCACCACTGGCCGTGACTCAGGGACATGACCCACTGTGGGGTGTGGCTTGGTTTTCTCATCTACAAAAGAAAGGTTTGGACTCTCTCTACATAAAGTTTCTCAACACAAATGCTTTGCAGGGTCGGCCAGGTGACAAAAATGAATGACCTGCGTCAGGTAGGGAGTGTGGGAAACTGGTGGACACATTTAAGGGGCAGCTTAGCTAGCTGCCATGCTGGAATGTGCGCTGATTGTGGCAAGATCCCCTGATTTTCCAGGAGAATATAGAAATCTAGAAGTTTAGGGTTTGTTTGTTTTATGTAAAATCTCTTTTTAAAATGTTGGCAATGGGTTCACAGCTTAAAAAACTGCAGATTAAAACACACACACACACACACACACACACACACTGTGAACTGTATTTGGCTGACAGCCCCTGAAACTGGGCTTGAAAGTTTCAAGCCTGGGCTTGTAGTTCCTCCAGTTCTGGGCTTCTCTTATTCCTTGAGCTTTAAGAGCCATGGTGCTGGCCAAGTAGAATTGAGGAAGGAGAATAGGAGGAGCGCTGTATGGGAGGTTTCCTCGGAGCTCCATCTCCTCTCAGCGGGGCTCTTAGTCCAGTAGTTCTACTATGGTCAGTTTCTGTATCATCTGGGAGCTTGGTGACTCTTCCAAGCCAGGATGGTCCTAAAGCTGGGTAAAAGCTGGACCTCTGAGAGCCTGGGGAGCCCTCCAGATGGTTCTGACACACACCTGAGTGAGAACGTTGTCCTGGATCAGTGGTTCTTAGCAGCATTGGCTGCGTGAGAGAATCACCTGGGGAGCTTTTAGGCCCAGCCCTGCCCAGGGCCAATTAAATCAGATGTTCCGAGTAGGGAGGCTTTGGTCTTTCAAACAGCCCCCCAAGGATTCTTACATGCACCCAGGGATGCGACCTGCTGACCTGGATCAATGCTCCCAGTCAATGCTTTTCACACTTTAAAGTGCTGGAGGGTCACCTCTGGGATCTTACTTAAAATGCAGGTTCTGAGTAAGGTCTGGGGCTGGAACTGAGATTGTGCATTTTAAGGAAGCTCCCCGGTGATGCTTCTGCTGTTTCTCTGGGGACCGCTCTGTGAGAAGCAAGGGTCTGGGATGGTGTTTTCCAAACTTCCCAGACAGTAAGAATCACTTATTCTTAATACATATATACATTCTGTGGAGATAAATGAAGAGCACACGAATGAGAAAAGGCAAAGGCTATTTATTTAGAGCTTGCTCTAGGGAAAGAGTCAGCCACTATTACTTGAGTTTTGGCAGTGACTCAAAGGCAAGTGGAGAAGGAAAGCTTTGCAGTGAAAAAAGGGGAAGGCTTCAGGTGTGCCCTGATTGGAGATGATTGGCTTGGAGAAACCAGGGGCCGGGCCAACTAGAAGTGGTGCATGCTGTGATTGGCTAGGGGAGCGTATTTGGCTTTCTCTGGTTGGCCCTAAGGCCTGGTTCTTTGGGGCTAAGGGCTACAGGGTTTGCTGTTCAGTTTCCTGGGCTGGATGCTGAAGACGATGGGTCAGCGTTCTATTATAGCCTGGCTGTTGTTCATTTGTGTATTTAATCTCTCAATTCCTGGCTTTTCCCTGGACTACCTGATTCAAAAGTTCTGAGTTGGGGCCTGGGAATCTCCAGGCGATTCTTCGCTTCAGGAAAGGGTGGGGTGGAAATGAAAACCATGTAAATTAGAGTTGCGTGGGGATACAAGTGAACAGTAGCTGCCCGAACCTTACCCCCCAGAATCTCTGGGCTTGTGGTGAGGAAATCTGTATCTTTTTTATTCCAGAGTACAAAGCATCTCAAAACATAGTGACTTGAAAAAATAATGATTCATTATTTCTCATGTTCTGTGGGTTGACTGGGACCTCCCCAGTTCAAAGACCCTGGAGCCCTAAGACAATTGTGGGAGATCTTCCCAGGTCTAAAATGTGTGCTTTTTTTTTTAAATCTATTTTTGGCAGTGTTGGGTTTTCGTTGCTGCATATGGGCTTTCTCTAGTTGCAGTGAGTGGGGGCTACTCTTTGATGGGGTGCACAGGCTTCTCATTGCAGTGGCTTCTCTTGTGGAGCAGACTCTAGGCACGTGGGCTTCAGTATTTGCAACTCTTGAGCACGAAAGCACAGGCTCAGTAGTTGTGACTCATAGGCCCAGTTGCCCTGCAGCATAACGTGTTCTTTAGGAAGGAAAATTTGTAAGAACTAGAGAGTCACCCGGAGAAGGCAATGGCCTAGAAAATCCCATGGATGGAGGAGCCTGGTAGGCTGCAGTCCATGGGGTCGCTGGGGTCGCTAGAGTCGGACACGACTGAGCGACTTCACTTTCAGTTTTCACTTTCATGCACTGGAGAAGGAAATGGCAACCCACTCCAGTGTTCTTGCCTGGAGAATCCCAGGGACGGGGAAGCCTGGTTGGCTGCCATCTATTGGATCACACAGAGTCGGACACGACTGAAGCGATTTAGTAGCAGCAGGGAGTCACCAATGAATTAGTTTGAAGTAAGCTCTAAACTATATTTTAGCAGGTTTCAAATATCAAAGTGTAGTGATTCCAACATTGTAAAGCATTTATTCTCCAATTAAAAATAAATAAATTTTTTTTAAAGTGTAATGATTCCAATGGACTCCACGAGGGAGTTTTGTTTTTTTTTTTTTTAATACTATGATGCAAGGAGATTCAACCAGTCCATTCTAAAGGAGATCAGTCCTGGGTGTTCATTGGAAGGACTGATGTTGAAGCTGAAACTCCAATACTTTGGCCACTTGATGAGAAGAGCTGACTCATTTGAAAAGACCCTGCTGCTGGGAGGGATTGGGGGCAGGAGGAGAAGGGGACGACAGAGGATGAGATGGCTGGATGGCATCACCGACTTGATGGACATGGGTTTGGGTGGACTCCAGGAGTTGGTAATGGACAGGGAGGCCTGGCGTGCTATGGTTCATGGGGTCGCAAAGAGTCAGACACGACTGAGCGACTGAACTGAACTGAAGTGACTACAGGTATTTTTTTAACTATAGGTTAATTGTCTGTGTGAAGCCTGCTCAGGTGGGAGTGGTGTAAACATTTGGAGTTTTTGAAAGACAGAGGTTGTGAGAAGGCACATTTCAAATAAGTAGTGATGATGATAGCTAATGTTTATTTACTATGTGCCACACACGGTTCTAAACACTTTATGTATTTAATCCTATTTTGATATTCATGATAACCTTATGAATTAGCCCCCATTTGACAGATAAGGAAACTAAAGCAAGAATGATTCATTTGCCAGAATTCTTATCTGGTGGCTCAGATGTTAGAGAATCTGCCTGCAATGTAGGAAACGCGGCAATGTTCGATCCCTGGCTCAGGAGGATCCCCTGGAGAAGGGAAAGGCTACCCACTCCAGTATCCTTGCCTGGAGAGTTACATGGACAGAGGAGCCTGGCAGGCTATAGTCCATGGGGTCACAAAGGGTCAGACACGACTGAGCAACTAACACATGGAAGGCATACAGTTAGTAGGCAGAGGAGCCAGAGTGTGAACCCAGGCATTCTGACGCTATGCTGTGTACACTCAAATGTAGTGTACACATTGTATACATGCTAATAAGAGGAATTAGTGCTGTCTGAAACTCCAGGTGTAGCCTCTCTCATTACATGCTTCATGGATTATAGGAAAGAGGCTGCTTTCCTATAAGCAGCCTGGCCTTGTTGGATTAGATAAGCAGTTTTGTCAGACCAGAAAGGACTGATTAGGGGTCTCAGTCTCCCAAACAAAATTACCTCTTGTCGTTGTCCGATCGTCAGCCAGAAGGAACTTGACCCTCTAATTCTCTTCTCTGCCCAGTGCCCTGTAATTGTCCGAACACACCTAGGGCCAGCTCAACAATCTAGAGCTGGTAAAAATAAAACTACAGTGAAAAAAGCCATATCATCAGTTGCTATGCCAACCTAAGTCTATTTTCTGGGGGATGTTGAGGTAGAAAAGGTTCTGGAGGCTAAGCTGTGGGGTGGGGCGTTCAGAATCTCCCTTGATGGATTTTGAGTAGAGTCTGCCTGAAATATCCTTCAGAGGCTTACACTGCCTTTAGGATAAAGTCTCCTGCTTAATGTGGCTGGCACCCCTCCCCTGCCCTCTGGCTTCCTCTCACTCCCTTTCTTCATCGTGGTTTCTATTCCCACCGCACTGAACAAATTTTGTTCTTCATTTCCTTGCTCTCCATCACCTCCAAGCCTTTCCACAGGTTGATTTCAGCCTGGGCTCTGTTCCCTTCCTCTCTCCTCTGCTTGAATCATCCTCTGGCTTCACTTTATGTCACTTCGAGAACCTGTGCATTTTAAGAACTGTGAGGGGTCTTAAGTTTTGCCATCCTTGCAAGCTAACCTGCAAGCTTGGCTTCACAGCCTTGGACAGAAGACACGAGACACAGAGAGAGGGGGCAGTTTATCACTCAGAGCAATAGCAGGGCCCAGAGTATCATCATTTTGCTCAGTTTCTTGAGCCCCAGTTGCCCCAGGGTGATGGGAAGAGGGCCAAGTGACAGTGTGCACCCCGTGGGCTACGTTACAGGAGAGGAACCTGGAGCTTAGGGACCCTGATTTTTTTATACTGGGCCATGTGCCAATCTACACATGGCTCGGGGGGAGCTATTATCTCTATCTTCCAAGGCTGTATTCTGTACAAATATCCTTGAAAAGCAAGCCCAGGACAAAGATGATCAGGACCTTTGTATAGAAATACACAAGATCTATGGGAATTGTGTTCCAGTCACTCTGGGTTTCATGTCATCTCCCTGGTCCTCCAAGTTAGTTTCCTCTCAACTGTACTTTCATTGAGGGGAACCGTCCTTTATTCCTCCTTCTCAAGGTCTACACCAGTTCCTTTGTGGTAACTTCTCACAGAACTGGGCTTTTGTCTTTCAGAGCACTTACCTTAGTCTGCAATTATATGCTCATTACTGAGACGGTTAGATTAACATCAATTTCCCATTATGCTAAATGCTTCAAGAGGGGCAGATCTGTCTATTTTCACAACTCTATCTGTGCTGTCCAACATGATGCTTAGCACACAGTGGGAAGTGAATAAATGTTTATTGAGTGAATGGGGCTATTGCAATAAATAGAATAAAATCATGAGGCCCAGAGAGATGAGGTGATCTGCCCAGGGTTCCAGAGTTCACCTCAGGCAACTGGACTCAGAACGCCCTCCTGGCAACCCATTTCCCTTCATGGATACTTAGTCAGATTCTATCTTCACACAGTGGTGGGCTGCTGACTGGGTGGAGCGTTGGGAGAAAGGGGTGACTTACGTGTGCATGAACAGTATCTGGTTCTTTTTGGCTGTGAGATTCTGCCTGGCTGTTCTTGTTCTGGTCTCCATTGAAAGACAGAGTTAGGTTAAGACTATTAGACGTCTAAGAGGTAGTTTAATTAAGTATTTCAGAACCAAGAATATTGTAAAAATATCCCCAATTCTTGCCCTCCTATGTCCCTGACCTTGGGTAGTCCCCTCCCACACTGACTGTGGGCTGGCCTTGTAACTTGCTCTGGCCAATGGCACATTGGCAAACAGGACACAAGCTAAAGCTCAAAAAACCCTTGCTTATCCGGATCCTCCCCTTCTCATCTATCTCGGGATCCCTGTGAGCATCCACCTCCACCTGAATAAGGGTAGCCTGCTGCATGATGAGTAATGCACAGCCAAGTCATCCCCATCGCCCCAGCTGACTTGCATCCAACTACCAGCCATCTGGGTGAAGCTGTCCTAGACCATCCAGCCCAGGTTGAGCTGCCAGCTGACCACAGAGATCGGCTGAGCTGGCCCAACCAGAAGTATCAGGCTGCCAAGTCACAGAACTATGAGAAGTAATAAGTGGGTGCTATTTAAAACCATTCAGTTTGGGACCAGTTTTTATGTAGCAAAATCTAACTGATGCAACTGTGGGCATATTTGTTCAGGTTGAAATCTTCGTCTTACCATTTAATTTTTTAACCTGAGAAAAATTCCTTGATCTCTCTGTGCCATTAATTTCTTCACCTGTAAAATGAGGCTTAAAATAGATCATGTGATTTTAAATGTTACATCATTAAATGAATTATTATCTAAAATATTCTCAGAATGGGGACTGGTACACAGTAAGTGCTAAGATAAGAGGAGCTATTTTACAATTATTAGATTATGATTTCTACTACTCAACCTATATGTAATTAAAACAAAAAAATTTTAAAAATTAATGCCAATGTCTACCAAGTTTGTTTCGAAAGTATTGAACACCGACTGCCATCAGTATTCCCCACCCCTCACTCTGTGTGCACCCTCTGATGTTTTTGCCCTGAGTGTATTCTGGTCTGGGAGATCCTCAGCTGAGAACCCCTGGGTGGAAGGATTCTCCCTCGTCTCTGGGCAGACATTAAGAAGGCTGGAGCCGGCTTCCTCCCCGCAGTGGCTGCTGCATTTCAGCAGCCTTCATCTGTATTCAAGCCAGGGAGTGACAGCACAGAGCCAGAAATTCAAATGCACATTTGAGACCCCATGAAGCCTATTCTCCAAACTATGCTCTGTAGGGAGGGCAGAGCCCTTCCGGCTGACCTGGGCCTCTGCCCTCCCTCCTCAGGGCCATGCTCATTAGAGGGGGAGCTCGGCTAATGGGGGTGCTCATCGCCCAGCCAGGACCCCGCACATGCTCTGCAGGCACAGCCTCGCAGGGGCCCAAAGGGTTACCGAGACCAGGGCCTTTGCCCGCTTCCCCAGCTGCAGAAGCTGATGTAGGTCTATTTCTTTAACAAATTTCCACTGAATGGTATTAAAAGAGAGAGACGGAGCCATCTCCCTAACCCTCGTATTGTGTGATATCATGAAATCATCCCATGGGGGTGTGTCATTGTGAGCAGTAATCTCTCCTGAGCCTTTGGTTTACACCCAGCTCACTGTCACTTACTTTCCCAGCCCCCAGTGTCCTGAAATGCTTAACAGAACAAGATATTAAAGTATAAGAGAAAAGATGCAGTGCTGAAAGAAGCACTATAGATTCTTCCAGCATTTCTCAGCCTCTTTTATTTTATATTGTTTTCCTCCTGAGCACACAGACCAGGGCCTAGATAAGAGAGGCAGAGAATGATTTAGAACACAGGCTCTGAGGGCAAACAGATCCATGTCTGGGTCCCAAAGGAGTCAGGTACTGGCCTTCTGAGCTTGGATGTGCCCTTCACCTTGACACACCTCAGCTTCACCACCTGTACCGTGAAGGTGACGTTCATTCCTATTGGATAGAATTGTTTGAGTATTAAAAGAAATGAGGCAAGTTTCCTTTGCCAAACTTCACATGCTTCTCTAAGATTCTGGAACACTTACTGGGTGCACTCCCCTCCCCCAACTCTGCCTGACAGAACTACTTCATTCGATACAGAAAGATAGGAGAAGATCCGAGATGGAAGCTGATCACCCCAGCCACAGTAACAGAGCCATTCTTGGATTGGTCCCAGGTCTCCAAGCCCTTGACTTGTTGTTCCATCTGCCCCAGCTAAGAGGAACCTCTCCATATCAACATGGGGCTGGCCTTCCTAGTATTGACTGCCCAGGGCTAGACCCCTGGTCTGAGGGTGGCTGATCCATCCTTGCTGTCAGGAATTTCATCTGTGACATACAGTTTCAGCCAAAGTGATCAAACTGCATTTAGAGTGATTATCATGTTGAGTAGGGGTCCTGTGAGGGAGGGCTATGTGTCGTAAGGTTGGGACAGTTGTGCAGCAAAAGGGATTGTAATATAGGGGAAAGAAAAGGAATAGATGATGAAAACATGGTGGGAAGCACCAAGAGATGCAGACAGCTAGGGGAAAGGCATATCTCAGGATGCAGCCGAGTGAGCCTGGTCCAAGGTGCTCACTTGGAAAGTGTTTATGCAGTGCTGAAGGGGCGAGAAGAAACATTTGCAACTTCTTCAGGTTTTGCTCACCCCCTGCTTCCCTGCTTCACTGAGGCAGACCTAACTATGACTCCTGCGCTAGGATTTCTGGACCGCTTAAAGCCCCTCAGGGATTCTAAACAAACCTCTGACTTTTCTGTGGGCTATGCATGAGCTCTTTGTGTAGCCTGGGCTACACAGCATGGTGGCTGGGTTCTGGAAAGGGGCATTTCAAGGGTAAGTGTTCATAACATCCAAGCAGAAGCTGAGAGATTTCTTATGACCTAGATTCAGAAGACCCAGATCATCATTTTTGTCTGTAGCTTAGATGGTAAAGAATCTGCCTGCAATGCATGAGACCCGGGTTCTATCCCTGGGTCGGAAAGATCCTCTGGAGACGGGAATGGCAATCCACTCCAGTATTCTTGCTTGGAGAATCCCATGGACAGAGGAGCCTGGCAGGCCACAGTCCATGGGGTCACAAAGAGTTGGATATGACTGAGCGACTAACACTACCAGTTTATTGGTCAAGCAAGTCATTAAGAGCATTCCAGATTCAAGAGCAGGGTAATCAATGGAAGGGAGTGCCAAGGAGTCTGTGCCCATCTTTAATTCATTAAAGAAGCCAATCCAAGCAAGTAAGAAAATGTCAGCTGAGATGACAAGTGTGCATGGATCCTGGGTTGGGTTATTTTTAGGACAGATGCGGCTAAAAGGACAGGGAGAAGGGGGGCATGAAGGCGGGATCCAACGGCTCCTTAGTCCTCTGTCATTGTCATCAGCTTGTCAATAATTGAGCTAATATTTACTGACTGCTTTCTAGGTGCTAACTCATGTACACAACAGTCCAACGGGGTAGTGACTATTATTGTCCCCACTTCAAGGAGGAGACACTGAGCCACAGAGACACTAAAGTAATTCAGTCAAGATCATGCAGCATGTACGCAATCGAGCTGGACTTGGAAAAAAGGAATCTAGTTCTAGAATCCATGTTTTGAGCCACCACCCTACACAACTTCACATTATTGCCCAAATAGCCACTGCTGAGCACCTACTATGCCCCCTGTTGTAAGTTCTTTGTTATCTTGTGTGTGCGATCAGTCGCTTCGGTCATGTCATGTTGCCATGCCCTCCTCCAGCGGATCTTCCTGATCCAGGGATCGAACCCACGTCTCCTGCATTGCAGGTGGATTCTTTACCACTGAGCCCCCAGGAAACCTGTGGAAATGAGGAACATGGCTGGAACACAGATCTGGGACCCCATAGTGGTTGTAAGTCCCACTAATTCCACTAAATTTGGCCTCCCACGCCATTGATTTCCTATTGCTTGTGCCAGGGCGTTGTCAACAGGGAGCGGGGAGGAGGTGAGTAACCATGTCACAGTGTGAATATTAGAGACAGACAAGCCAAGTGAGACCTGTCACTCAGGCCACCAAGGTGAGACATGCTTCAGGGGTTCCCAAGGCACCCATGGGGGCTGAGTGTTGGAGAGATCCATGGCCTGATGGCTACAGTTCAACTGGATGGAGTAATGCAGCTGTGTCATTGCTGAAGGAATTTGAGTGTAATGTATTACATGCATTTTAATAAGGAAGGTCAAATGTGCTTATCGTGGGGGTAAAAGCTTGCTTCTCTTTGAGTCCCTCATGCACCGCTTCCATGGTCTGTGTGAGTAAATCTTGCCCATAAACAAAGATGTTGGTGTACTCTTAGTCCCCCAAACTGGGGAGACCTCTTGTCAAAGGGACCAACCTCATCCTCACTCTAGAGTTGAGAATGCCTCTGGACGTGTGACCTGACCTTGCCCCAGTGTGCTAATCCCTGTATACACGGACACCCCCTTGCTTACTTAGGCCCTTGTGCCAGGACACAGTGACCTGTGAGGGCCTTTGGGGAATGCTACCACCAGGCTTCACTGTCAGGTGGTGAGGAATCAATTCCAGAAGCCTTGGAAACTGTCCCCAGGCAGGCATGGTGGTCTAGCATTTGGAACAGTGGCAACGGCTTCACAGTCCATCGAATCTATTAAAGCAGAACCTGCTGCTGCTTGTGTCTGAGGCAATGGTTGGTTTTCCCTCCATTAGAGGTTCTCCTAGGAACAAGCACCAACATCACAGTGAAGCGAAAAGACCTGACTCAGTCTGACAATTAAGCCGAAACATATTTATACTTGACTTCATTCTTCTGCTGATTCCTTGGCAGGCTGCAGAGTGAAATTGATGGTAGGGAGCAGGCACTCCTAGTGACACGTGTGTGCACTTCTGTGGTGGTTCTCAGCCTCTTGAATGAATTCTAGTGTCAGAGGAGCAGGGAATTGAGAACCTGGGTGGCAGGCAGTTAGTTGAAAGGAGGGATTGTGAGGTCTAGGCTGGTTAGGGAAGGATGTGAAGCTGGCAGGAGCTCACAGGGGAGAAAAAGGAAGCAGACAAGACCCTGGAGATCTCAGTGTCATTGAAGCAGTGGAGAAAATAAGATTACAGCTGGAGAACTTCGCATTTATGACACAGGGCACTTCCAGGAGATGCCGAGAAGTTCCAGGTACAGCTCAAGTTATTGCAGGGAAACATCAAAGTTGCAGAACTCAACAATGGGGCTTTTTTTTTTGGACAGGCCATCTCAATAATTGGGCTTTTATTTTTGGACAGGCCATCTCATGGATGCTGAAGTTACCCAAGCTGTCAGAGTGTGTCTAGAATGTCAGTGATGAGACTAGAGGTGGTCTGATGGCATGGCTTCATTTTTGCTGGGAGTTGGAAGAGTTAGTGGGAAGGAGCTCAGGATAATGTAGGGGTAGAAAAGATAATGTAGGGGTAGAGGACAGTTAACCCAAGCTGTTTGTACTTCGTATGGTGGCCAAGAATGGCAGGGCTGTCCGGTGGCATGAACTGCCTTCAAATTTCTGGATCAGACTAATTCTTTTCAAGAGGCTTTGGCTGATTCCTACTTTTGCTCATAGTTTGTGGGTCTTGACACACAATTTGTTCCAGAAGAAAATGAGAGGGGTAGGGAAGCCACCATGGTGGACCCAACTGTTACTTGTATGACACATAATCACACGTGTCCCCACAGCCTTAGGGGAGAAAAAAGCTGCTTCTTTACCTATGTAGAATTATTTATCCCTCCTCATGTGTATACTTTTATACTTCTAGTCCTAGAAACTATGGAATTTTGGAATGAAAAAAGCCACTGATGGCTTCTGAACCCAGAGGAAGCTCCCTCCTAATGGTAATTTCCATGTCCACCTTCTCCTTTAATGACCCACCTTACGTCATTCCTTCCGGGGCCACTAGCTGTGTCCAGCTGTACTCACGGACCAGATGCTTCCCAAATGGTAAGCATCCTTTTGGACCTTTGACCAACTTCAAATAACCTTCCATTTCCCTTTATAATCTTTGCAAGAAAATACTTATTTTAGGTATTAACCCAAGGATTCTCTGTCCTTCCTTGTCCATGAAGTCGGTGGCTTTTAATGCTTCTGAGGAGGGGTGGTACAGCCAAAGAGCAGGTGAATGTGTGCTATTTGGGGAGAAGGGCTTGGACATAGCTAAATGACTGCCCAGGGAGACTCTGACATGGGAATGTACAAGTCTCAGAAAGTATTCTGAGTGGATTATGGCTGATGACCAAGACAGAAGAGGCTTGAAGGATGCCAGCATGCATGGTAGGCAGTGACCAAGGACCAGATTCACTCTCTGGTACTTGATCCTTCTGCCCCAAGAATATAAGTGCTCTACTCATCTGGGGAACAAGTGAGGGGGGCCTCCCTGATTTGGTGAGATTATGTTTCTACCACCCAAAGGAAATGCGGCTTGGGATACCAATAAAGATCAGCCTCAGAACCATCCAGAAAACTTAATTTCTGGCAGCCCTAATTTGCAGACTGAAATTCTTACTTTTGGGATGGAGGGGTGCAGTTCAGCAAGAACTCTAATCAGTTATGTTTTACATTAAATTGCATGTGTACATGCTGTACTGATAGCAAGCATTAGAAATAAAGTCGTATTACATATATCCTGGCAAAAATATATTTCAGAAAGATAAGTACACCCCTATGTCATAGCAGCATTATTCACAATAGCCAAGACATGGAGATAACCTAGATGTCCATAGACAGATGAGCGGATGAATAAGATGTGGTGCATATACACAACGGAGAAGGCAATGGCAACCAACTCCAGTACTCTTGCCTGGAGAATTCCACGGACAGAGGAGCCTGGTGGGCTACAGTCTGTGGGGTCACAAAGAGTTGGCCATGACTGAGCAACTGAGCACACATAAATACAATAGAATACTACTCAGTCATAAAAAAAGAAGGAAATGATGTCATTTGCAACAACGTGGATGCTACTAGAGATTATCATACTAAGTGAAACAAGTCAGGAAGAAAGACAAATACCGTATGATATCACTTATCTGTGGAATCTAAAATGTGAAACAAATGAACCTATCTATGAAACAGACAGGTGGTTGCCAAGGGGGAGGCGGTTGAGGAAGGGATGGAGCAGGAGGTTGGGCTGAGCAAATGTAAACTATTATATATAGTGGAGAAGGAAATGGCACCCCACTCCAGTATTCTTGCCTGGAGAATCCCATGGATGGAGGAACCTGGTAGGCTACAGTCCATGGGGTCGCTAAGAGTCAGGCACGACTGAGCAACTTCACTTTCATGCACTGGAGAAGGAAATGGCAACCCACTTCAGTGTTCTTGCCTGGAGAATCCCAGGGATTGGGGAGCCTGGTGGGCTGCCATCTATGGGGTTGCACAGAGTCAGACACGACTGAAGCGACTTAGCAGCAGCATATAAATGGAAAAACAACAAGGTCCTACTGTATAGCATAGGGATCTATAATCAATATCATGTGATAAACCATAATGGAACAGAATATAAAAAAGCATGTATATATATGTATAACTGAGGCACTTTGCTGTACAACAGAAATAAATGACATTGTAAATCGACTATACTTCAATTTAAAGACATTAAAACGGCAAAAAAAGAAAGCCACGTTACTTCAAGGCAATGCTGCAGTTCTGAGAGAATTGGTGAGCAGAGGTGAAGTGGTTTCCAGAAGTTACTGCAGAATTTTAAAAGGATGCTACCTGTGATAAGGATGGAGGAGGAGACAGGCAGCTGGGCAGGAACTGAAGGAAAGAAGAACAGAGTAGGAGGCTAATTTCGAGTGATTTCTCTTGAAGGTGGAATTTCTGAGACAACTAGATCTTTTTTACTGGGCAAGACAGGGCCAGGCCATCAAGACAAAGAAGATTTTGGTATCAAACCAAATCAGCTTGCCGCTTAGTTCTCCCAAAGGCAAGCTGCTGCGTAGATCAGGAGGGGCGATGTCCAGATCCTCTAAAGCACAGGGCTCTCAAGGGTGGAGCTGGTGGTCAGGGCCCTTGGCCTTGGGAGTGTCGCCCTCATTAGCAGTCTGCGGTGCCCCCAAGCGTGGATTGCAATAGTTTAGACATAAATGCCTCGTTTCTGATTGACTTGTTTCCATTGAGTCCATACCTATTAGGGATCTGTTGGTAATTATCCGGCTCCACTTCAGCCCCTGGGGGCCTGTATTCCGCAGCAGTAATGAGTCCGAGCAGCCTCTCTGGCATAATAAACAGCGCAGGAACGGGTGCAAGGGCATTGGCTTCCTCTCTCAATAGGGTAACTTGGGCTTCAAGGACAATCAAGGCTCACGATCACAGCGAGCTTTAATTGCTTTTGTAAAACTGCAGATGAGTAGCTGGCATTGAGATCCCCCCAGTCTCAGCTGAGAAGTGAGATCTTTATTCGTGTTGCTTGTTTGGTAAGTAGGGGGGATCGGTGACAGTAACAACAGCCATCATTTAGAGAGTATTCATTAGGTGCCAGACCCTGTGGTAAGTGCTTTCTCTGCATTATTTTGTGTAAAAAATCACCATTGTTGTTGTTTGAATTTTTCTTGACCACACTGGGTCTTTGTTGTGGTTTACGGGCTTCTCTAGTTGTACCGCGGGGCTCCTCTGTTACGGCTCACAGGCTCAGTGGTTGCAGCAGGTGGGCTTAGTTCCCCAGGGCATGTGGGATCTTAGTTCCCTGATCAGGGATCAAACCCACCTCTCCTGCGTTGGCAAGTGGATGCTTAACCATTGGACCACCAGGGAAATCCAGTTCACTACTGTTTGATGAGTGAGGGACTACGATTGTCCCCATTTTACAAATGCAGAAAGTGAGGCTCCCACAGAGTAATGTGATTTGCCTGGTTGGTAAAGGATGGATCTGATTGTAAATCTGGAGACACTGGGAAGCAGGCAGGTGTCCTGGACAGGAGGACATGAGTAGCCATTTCTTGAGTCTTTGTCTTTAAGCTTGATGAAGAGGTCGTTATTTAAAGGAGATGGAGGCAAAGCAATATGTTCATATATGAAATCTTTGTCACAGTTCCTTTTTCTGTCTCTCAAAAGGAAGGATCTCATAAAATCTTAAAATCTACCTGTCAAACAATCTCCATGTTCATATAAGTTACTGTAGGACACCCAAAGCCCATAGCCTCTCAAGAGCAGCAAGAGTTCCTGATAAGCACACAAACAATAGTTAGGAAATAAAGTAGCTTTTAAAACAAAATAGATAACATGTATTTTTAAAGTAAAGGAAAGAAGCAACCATATGCACCAATGATTGGAAAGATGTATATAAGCATTTGAATGGTAGAATTCTGGAGGATTTTCCCCTTCTTTCTGCTTTGTATAATCAACCTATTTTTAATTTAAAATAATTTCAGAATCAGTTATTTTAAAAAGCAAGCATAAAGCTCTCTCCCTAAAACTCAGCTCTGGATATAAACCATTTCAAAGAAAGTGAAAATGAAATTCAACATCGTTGATTTTAGGGGATCAGCTAAAGCTGAATTCAGGGAAAATAATTGCTTTAAATTCTTTAGTCATTAAACAAGTATGAAGTGAAACAAATGAAATGAGCAATGACCTCAAGAATTAGGAAGATAAGGTGAACAAAATAAGCACAAGGGAAGCAAGAGAGAGGACTTAACAAAAAAAGATCATAAACTGAACTAGAAATTACAAGGCTAATAAACATTGATAGCTACATCCAAACCTGACTCATTAAAATGACCAGTCAGCAAAATTCAGAGTGGGAAGGGAATAAGAAGTGTGAAATTAAAGGATATTTTTAAAGAATTAGAAAGGAACTAAAGAACCTCTTGATGAAAGTGAAAGAGGAGAGTGGAAAAGCTGGCTTGAAACTTGACATTCAAAAAACTAAGATCCCAGCATCTGGTCCCATCACTTCCTGACCAATAGATGGGGAAACAATGGAAACAGTGACAGACTTTCTTTTTGGGGGCTCCAAAATCACTGCAGATGGTAACTGCAGCCATGAAATTAAAAGACACTTGCTCTTTGGAAGAAAAGCTATGACCAACTTAGATAGCATATTAAAAAGCAGAGACATCACTTTGTCGACAAAGGTCCATCTAGTCAAAGCTATGGTTTTTCCAGTAGTCATGTATGGATGTGAGAGTTGAACCATAAAGAGAGCTGAGCACCAAAGAATTGATGCTTTTGAACTGTGGTGTTGGAGAAGACTCTTGGGAGTCCCTAGGACAGCAAGGAGATCAAACCAGTCAATTCTAAAGGAAATCAGTCCTGAATATTCATTGGAAGGACTGATGCTGAAGCTGAAGCTCTAATACTTTGGCCACCTGATGCAAAGAGCCAACTCATTGGAAAAGACCCTAATGTTGGGAAAGTTTGAAGGCAAGAGGAGAAGGGGATGACAGAGGATGAGATGGTTGGATGGCATCACTGACTCGATGGATGTGAGTTTGACCAAGCTCTTGAAGTTGGTGATGGACAGGGAAGCCTGGCATGCTGCAGTCCATGGGGTCGCTAAGAGTTGGACATGACTGAGCAGCTTAACTGAACTGATATTATAATACAGTGGAAATGAATTTGAAAATCTAGGTGAAAATGGATTCTTTTCAAGAAAAGTACGAATGAATAAAATTAATAAAAATGGGAAGATGTAAATAGACTAGTAGCTTTGAAGAAAATAGTAAAAGTTGTAAACAAAACTCCACTTTCCCAAAAGATGCCACTTTCCCAAAAGATGCCACGTTCAGACAATTTTATGGATGAGTTCTTTGTGTGTGTGTTTTAAACTTTTTATTTTATTTTGGTGTATTTAACCAATTAATAATGTTGGGATAGTTTCAGTTGGACAGCAAAGGGACTCAGTCATCCATATACATGTATCCATTTTCCCCCAAACTCTCCTCCTATATGGATGAGTTCTTTTAAACACACAAATAACAAGTCACTTCCAGACTACTTGAACCGGCAGAACAAATAAAAGGAAGAAAACTTTCTCAAGTTGTTTTATTAAAGTAACATCAGTTCAGTTCAGTTCAGTCGCTCAGTCATGTCCGACTCTTTGTGACCCCATGAATCACAGCACGCCAGGCCGCCCTGTCCATCACCAACTCCTGGAGTTCACACAGACTCACGTCCATTGAGTCAGTGATGCCATCCAGCCATCTCATCCTCTGTCGTCCCCTTTTCCTCCTGCCCCCAATCCCTCCCAGCATCAGAGTCTTTTCCAATGAGTCAACTCTTCACATGAGGTGGCCAAAGTACTGGAGTTTCAGCTTTGCATCATTCCTTCCAAAGAAATCCCAGGGCTGATCTCCTTTAGAATGGACTGGTTGGATCTCCTTGCAGTCTAAGGGACTCTCAAGAGTCTTCTCCAACACCACAGTTCAAAAGCATCAATTCTTCGGCACTCAGCTTTCTTCACAGTCCAACTCTCACATCCATACATGACCACTGGAAAAACCATAGCCTTGACTAGATGGACCTTTTTTGGCAAAGTAATGTCTCTGCTTTTCAATATGTATCTAGGTTGGTCATAACTTTCCTTCCAAGGAGTAAGCGTCTTTTAATTTCATGGCTGCAGTCACCATCTGCAGTGATTTTGGAGCCCAAAACAATAAAGTCTGACACTGTTTCCCCATCTATTTCCCATGAAGTGATGGGACCAGATGCCATGATCTTTGTTTTCTGAATGTTGAGCTTTAAGCCAACTTTTTCACTCTCCTCTTTCACTTTCATCAGGAGGCTTTTTAGTTCCTCTTCACTTTCTGCCATAAGGGTGGTGTCATCTGCATATTTGAAGTTATTGATATTTTTCCCAGCAATCTTGATTCCAGCTTGTGCTTCTTCCAGCCCAGTGTTTCTCATGATGCACTCTGCATATAAGTTAAATAAGCAGGATGACAATATACAGCCTTTACATACTCCTTTTCCTATCTGGAATCAGTCTGTTGTTCCATGTCCAGTTCTAACTGTTGCTTCCTGACCTGCATACAAGTTTCTCAAGAGGCAGGTCAGGTGGTCTGGTATTCCCATCTCTTTCAGAATTTTCCACAGTTTATTGTGATCCACACAGTCAAAGGCTTTGGCATAATCAATAAAGCATAGCCGATAGCAAAATCTGATAAAAAAAAAAATCACACAAAAAAGAATATTACCAACCACAGTTCCTTCTAAACATGGATGCAAAAATCCTAAATAAAATATCGAATCAAATCAAGTTGATTCTAACACTAAACTGAAGTACATTAAAGCATAACCCAATGAAACTTAATCTTGTAATGCAAGGATGGTTTAATATTAAGAAAGTTATAAACACATCTGGTTATATCAATAAGTACATAGAGGGAAACAAAATGATCAACTCTGTAGATTTTGTTTAAAAAATTAAGTCTTTAATACTTACTTTTCTTAAAAACTCTAGATAAAATTAGAATAAAGGTGTAGCTCCTTAATATAATGAAGAATTTTTACCTTAAAATACTTCATTAACTTAAAGGAAAAATATTAATACTAGAAATAATCTCATATAGTGAAGGGCAAAAAGAGATCCCTATTATGGTTTCCATGTCATCAATATTTAACATTGCCTGTTTTTCAAAACTGCTATTCAAAAATAATATCTAGTCAAACATGGTCAGACACATGTGGTCTCTTCTGGGCATGTTAAATTTGGCGGCTCTTCAAGCCTAGTTTTAAAACTTCAACATTTGAATTATAAAAGTTACATGTGCTTGTTGAAATAATTCAAACAATTGATATGATTCAAGCATTAAAGTAAAATCAACAATCTTTTCTTCTTCTATACAAACTAATTACCCCTAATAAACACTATTGAAAATTGGGGGTGGGGGAGGAATGGGTTGGGAGTTTGGGATCAGCATTTGCAAACTATTATATATAGGATGGGTAAACAACAGGGTCCTATTCAATGGCACAGGCAACTATATTCAGTATTCCGTGATAAGCCACACTGGAAAACAATAGGAAAAAGAATACATATTTATATATTTCTGTACAGCAGAAATTAATTCAACATTGTAAATCAACTATAGTTCAATAAGATAAATTTTGTTTTAAAGTGTATGTCTTCCATATTTTCCTTTGCTTTCATAGACATCTAGAAACATATGAGTACTTACACAGTTTTTTTTAAAACTTTTATTGGAGTATAGCTGCTTTACAATGCTGTTAGTTTCTGCTGTATAGCAAAGTGAATCAGCTATGCTGCTGCTGCTGCTGCTGCTGCTAAGTCGCTTCAGTCGTGTCTGACTCTGTGCGACCCCATAGACGGCAGCCCACCAGGCTCCCCCGTCCCTGGGATTCTCCAGGCAAGAACACTAGAGTGGGTTGCCATTTCCTTCTCCAGTGCATGAAAGTGAAAAGTGAAAGTGAAGTCGCTCAGTTGTGTCCGAATCAGCTACACATATACATAAATCCCATCTTTTTTTGGATTTCCTTCCCATTTAGGGTACCAAATGCATTGAGTAGAGCTCCCTGTGCTATAAAGTAGGTTTTCATTAGTTATCTATTTTATGCATAGTAATATATACACATCAACCCCAATCTCCCAATTTATGCCTCCACTTTTAAAAGGGTTTCTTCAAAAAGTGGGGAATACAAAATATATTGCTCTTCAGTGTGCTTTTTTTCAGTTATCGGCTTATCACATGCATTCTTCCAGTTAATACAAAACACTCTACATGATTAAACTGATATTCAGTCATTATTAAGTGTCGTGGCTGAGTGCTAAGTGGAGGAGTGGAAAAGGAGGACAATTCACACTAGTCTTCAGCCTCTCTCTTTGTGCCCCAACAATTCAGCTCTGACCCTGAACTTGCATGCCCATTGAGCAAAATAACATCCCGGCAGTTATTTGGAACTACCCTTCTCAGACAGTGGTTTAATGCCCATCTATTTGGTCCTTAATAAGCCTCTTTGAAGTGTTTCACTCCTTCTCTACAAACGGCTCATCAGCATATTCCTTCCAGCCATACATGAACTCCTTGAGAGGAATTTTGGTGAATCCAATGTTCAGCAACACTTGAGTCCTCCACTGATGCTGTGAGTGATGCCTCAGATGAGTGTTCAGGTGTCTTGTCCTACAATCTAGTTCTGAATCTACTGTTGGTCAAGGGGTGAGGAGATGAGCCCTCATGCACAGTATGTGAAAGCTGGCACAATATTTGGTAGAAGTAGGAGTGGGGGAAGCTGGACTGGGAGAGTGGAAGGCCCTGGGATGATGTGAAACCATTTTCAGTCATTAGACAGCAAACCACTCCAGTATTGTTGCCTGGAGAATCCCAGGGACAGAGAAGCCTGGTGGGCTGCCGTCTGTGGGGTTGCACAGAGTCGGACACGACTGAAGTAACTTAGCAGCAGCAGATACCCCAAAGTCCAGATTAGGCCTGTCTGTTTAGCACAGTGGGTTTCAAAAATTGAATTAGCATTTAAAAATTTGGTTATTTTATTTAAAAATCCAGATTTCTAGCTCCCTTTGAAAAAGAACATCATAGGATTCTGATCTCAGGTCTCATATTTCTGTGTTGTCGTTCAGTCACTAAGTGGTGTCTGACCTTTTGTGACTCTATGGACTGCAGCACGCCAGGCTTTCCTGTCCTTCTCTATCTCCCAGAGTTTGCTCAAACTCATGTCCATTGAGTCGTTGATCCCATCCAATCATCTCAACCCCCTGTTGTCCTCTCCTCCTCCTGCCCTCAATATTTCCCAGCATCAGTGTCTTTTCAAATGAGTCGGCTCTTCACATCAGGTGGCCAAAGTATTGGAGCTTCAGCTTCAGCATCGGTTCTTCCAGTGAATAGTCAGTGTTGATTTCCTTTAGGATTGACTGGTTTGATCTCCTTGCTGTCCTGCTGCTGCTGCTGCTGCTAAGTCGCTTCAGTCATGTCCGACTCTGTGCGACCCCATAGACGGCAGCCCACCAGGCTGCCCCATCCCTGGGATTCTCCAGGCAAGAACACTGGACTAGGTTGCCATTTCCTTCTCCAATGCATGAAAGTGAAAAGTGAAAGTGAAGTCGCTCAGTCGTGTCCGACTCTCAGCGACCCCATGGACTGCAGCCTACCAGGCTCCTCCATCCATAGGATTTTCCAGGCAAGAGTACTGGAGTGGGGTGCTATTAGAGTCTTCTCCAACACCACAGTTCAAAAGCATCAGTTCTTGGGTGCTCAGCCTTCTTTGTGGTCCAACTCTCACATCCATACCTGACTACTGGAAAAACTATAGCTTTGACTAGATGGACGTTTGTTGGCAAAGTGATGTCTTTGCTTTTTAATAGGTTTGTCATAGTTTTTCTTCCAAGGAGCAAGTTAAGTGTCCTTTTATTTCATGGCTGCAGTCACCATCTGCAATGATTTTGAAACCAAAGAAAGTAAAATGTCACCGTTGCCACTTTTTCCCCATCTATTTGCCGTAAAGTGATGGGACAAGATGCCATGATCTTAGTTTTTTGAATGCTGAGTTTTAAGCAGCTTTTTCACTCTCCTCCTTCACCTTCGTCAAGAGGCTCTTTAGTTCCTCTTCACTTTCTTCCATTAGAGTGGTGTCATCTGCATATCTGAGGTTGTGGATATTTCTCCTGACAATCCAGATTCCAGCTTGTGATTCATCCAGCCTGCTATTTCACATGATGTACTCTGCATAGAAATTAAATCAGCAACGTGACAATATACAGCCTTGACATACTCCTTTCCCAATTTTTAATGAGTCTGTTGTTCCATGTCCAGTTCTAACTATTGCTTCTTGACCTGTAAACAGGTTTCTCAGGAGGCAAGTAAGTGGTCTGGGATTCCCATATCTTTAAGAATTTTCCAGTTTGTTGTAATCCACAGAGTCAAAGGCTTTAGCATAATCAATGAAGCAGAGTAGATGTTTTTCAGGAATTCTCTTGCTTTTTCTATCATCCAACAGATGTTGGCAATTTGATCTCTGGTTTCTCTGCCTTTTCTAAATCTAGCTTGTATATCTGGAAGTTTGGTTCACGTACCACTGAAGCCTAGCTTGAAGGATTTTGAGCATTATCTTGTCAGCATGTGAAATGAGTGCAATTGTGTGGCAGCTTGAATATTCTTTGGTATTGCCTTTTTTGGGGATTGGAATGAAAACTGACCTTTTCCAGTCCTGTGGCCACTCTTGAGTTTCCCAAATTTGCTGACATATTGAGTTCAGCACTTAACAGCATCATCTTTTTGGATTTTAAATAGCTCAGCTGGAATTCCATCACCTCAACTAGCTTTGTTTGTTGTAATGCTTTCTAAGACCCACTTGACTTCATACTCCAAAATGTCTGGTTCTAGGTTTGTGACCACACCATCGTGATTATCCAGGTCAGACATTTTGTGTATAGTTCTGTGTGTTCTTGCCACCTCTTCATAATCTCTTTTACTTCTGTTAGGTCCTTACTGTTTCTTTATTGTGCCCATCTTTGCAGAAAATGTTCCCTTGGTATCTCCAGTTTTGTCAAAGAGATCTTTAGTCTTTCCTATTCTGTTGTTTTCCTCTATTTCTTTGCATTGTTCATTTAAGAAGGCATTCTTATCTCTCCTTGCTATTCTCTGGAATTCTGCATTCAGTTGGGTATATCTTTCCCTTTCTCCTTTGCCTTTTGCTTCTCTTCTTTTCTCAGCTATGTCTAAGGCCTTCTCAGACAAAGGATGAGGCCTCCCCTTCCTTGCCATCTTGTAAAATTTCTTTTGCTTTGGGATGGTTTTGGTCACCGCCTCCTGTACAATGATTTTCAGGCACTGCCCTCATCCTTTAGTTTACCTACAATTTCCAGTCTCAGGCCTTGTACACAGTTATCAAGAACAACCGCACACACTGTGCACTACACAAGTTCAGAGGGTATCATCTGCGTAGACTAATATGAGTGGGGTACCCTGGCATTGTGTTATGTGGTGATACTAACCCTGTTTTACTTGCACTTTAGATCTCTGAATTAGGAGTTTTGACATCTAATGGGAAATTTACACAAAAGCTGTATTTAAGAAAATCAAAGATCACTTGCATCTCCATATATTAACTCCATATATTTTCGGCTGGTGGCATTATGATTCAGTTCTATCCTCTGAGATTTTTCACACTTTCTGATTTTTCTGCAAGAAACATTATTCTGTCTTTAATCAGAGAACTGGGGAAACAACAATAAATGTTACATTAAGAAAAAAGTAAACGAGGTGTCTTGAGATTCTGGCAGGAAGGAGAGCAGACACCAGCATTTATTTGCAAGTGAGAGGCTGGAAGCCAGTGATGAGAGGATTTCTAATGAGGCCAGGAGTCCAGGGAATGTGTTAGAAGGGGACTGTGATTACCATCTGAATCTAACAGCCTTCTTTAGAAATTACTAAGTGCATGGTGTCCTGGAAACACAGGGAGACGTGGAAACCAGCACAAGAGCAGGGTACATTGCCCTAGGAATGAGGATTGAGGTTTCTTTCCTTCTTTTTCTTTTCTCTCTTGGTGAAAGGAAGTGAACATAGGCTCTGAGCTTGGGAGAAGCTTGATTAATTGCCAAGCTGTGGCTAGTGAATAAAAGTTCAATTAGAATTGTGCTTGCTAATGAAATCCAAATGCTGGAGCAGGAAACTGGCAGAAGCAGCCCTGTTTGCTGCAAGTACAGACTGGGAAGCTGGAGAGGGTGGTGCTGGAGACAGCGAAAAGCTGTTCCCCTGGGCTGGAAAGTGCTGTGGGCGAGAGTAGTTTCACTATAGCCAGGGCAGAAACAAATTGCATTCAAGCCTGTGAGCTGTAAACCCTTTGGTACTTCCAAGACCTCATCTGTAAAACGAAGGTAAAGTACCGTCCTCACAGAGTTATTATAAGAATGAAGTGGTATGACATAAAGTTCGTTTGTTTTTCCTTTTTCTCAAGCTAATTCAACATGTCAAGCACTTATAGAGAAAGTATCTGCAGAAGGCAGGGCATTACGTGGGTTCTGTAGGGAGCAGTAGACAGATTGTACAATATAGCATCATGTTCTTTATGTGTATCATCTCTTTTAACATCACCATGATCCCATGAGATGACTATCTTTATAATAACTTTGTTTTTAACTTTTCATTTGGAAACAATTTTAAATTCACAGAAAGTTAAAAAAAAAATAGTGTAGAAAATTCCTATGTACCCTTCATACAGTTTCGCCTAACATTAACATCCTACATAATCACAGTTTGAGTCTCAAAACCAGGAAATTAACATCAGTACAGTTCTGTCAAATTTCCCCTAATGTTAGTCAAAGTGAAAGGGAAAGTTACTCAGTCGTGTTCAACTCTTTGCAACCCCATGGACCATACAGTCCATGGAATTCTCCAGGCCAGAATACTGGAGTGGGTAGCCTTTCCCTTCTGCAGGGGATCTTCCCAACTCAGGGATCAAACCCAGGTCTCCCGCATTGCAGGTGGATTCTTTACCAGCTGAGCCACAAGGGAAGCCCAGTGTTGGTCGATGTTTCTCCGAATGCCCTTTCTCTGTTTCAGAATCCGGTACAGGAATCCCACATTGTATGTAGTTGTTGTGTCTCTTGAATTTCTAAGTTACAGATATTCTGAGGGATTTTGGTTGTATCCATCTTGAGCAAGGAGTGAGGAAAGGTCATTTGATATGAGAAGGATCCACATAGCAAGTTTCATTGAGATTAGATCAGTGTTGCTCAAAATGCTCTTTCTACTACTAGACATTAAGTTTACCTGTAGTGACCACGTAGATCCCAGAGGACCAGTTCAGACCTTCAAAATCAGCTTCTTTGGAGGTAGATCTCAGAAATCTGCATTGTAACTCGTTTCCCAGTGGAAATTTTATGCACATTAAAATTTGTAACCTAAAGGGAGGAATGTATAGGGAGGGGAGGAAGGAAATAGTGATAACCATTTGCACGTCTGCATACTCAGTCAACTCAGTTGTGTCGGACTCTTTGAGACCCCATGGACTGTAGCCCACCAGGCTCTTCTGTCCATGGGATTTCCCAGGCTAGAATACTGGAGTGGGTTGCTATTTCCTCCTTTAGAGGATCTTCCCAACCCAGGGATTGAACCCATGTCTCCTGCTTGGCAGGCAGATTTCTTACCACTGAGCCACCTGGGAAACCCAGGTGGGATTCCCATTTACCTAAATCCAGTTTGTCTGAGCTCAGGGGTTACGTGCAACCTTCCCTGCAGGACAGTTATACATGCCTGTTCTTCGAGTTCAGACAAAGCAGTATTTGCTTCTGTCAGTCAAATGTGAGCGGAAGTGACATATGTCATTCCTCCTGATGTTAGGTACATGGTTTATCACATCTCAGTAATATGCCAAGTAGAAGCTGTATTATCAGTCTGCGTTCTGGAATAAAGATAACTTGGAGCAGAGCTTCATTGAACCCAGGTTGAAAATGTGGAGTGAACAAGAAACACCCTTTGCTGTGTTAAGCCTCTGAGAATTGAGGGTTGTTACTGCAGTGGAACCTAACCCATTCTGACTGGTGGCAACTAATATGAAACCAATTCACCTGGTTGCCTGTACATATAAATATCAGGAGATTCCCTTTGATTTGCCTAAGGGAATTTTGGACATAATTTTTAGTTTCTTTGAAACATTTTCTGAATGTGTATTAGTTTATTCTCATGAATATCTTTTTTTTTTTCTGTCTGCTGAATAATCTTTCTTTAATGTGTATGTTTATCCCAATAAATATTTTCAGACTTGCATTTTTTCATACAGGACTTACCAAATTCATCCCTTTTGATTATTTGTCTCCTTCTTGATTTTTTTTTTTTGTGCTGTGCATGCCTGAGTGTACTCCATGAGCTAAACCAAATTAATATGTAGCCTGCATTCTCTCCTGTTTAAGAAGGCACTGGCATTTTGACAGCAAGGATGAAGACACAAGATAGATGGGTTGAGAATTATATTGAATTCCACTCTATTTTATTTTTCAAAATACTTAATTCATAAAGGAATCCTGGGACTCTGAGACACAATGATACATATAACCTTACTACCAAATGTATGTATTACTAAGTTATAAAACCTTGCAGAAAATATCATTAATGGCAAAAAGTCATTAAAGGGTTTGAACATCTATTCATTTAACAAATATTTATCAAGTGCCTCAAACCTACCAGGGGGTAATGATGAGTGGCTGTCCCCATGGAGGGTTCATTAAGTCTAGATGGTTAGAGGCAGGATTTGAGGCCAGTGGTATGACTGAGCCATTTATTTCACCCTCTCTTTCTAGAGCCTCAGTTCTCCATTTGTAAGACAAGGCTGATCATAATTCATACGACTGTGTTAGAAATGGCTGAACTCATGCATATAAAATGACACACGACTGACAGACAGCAAAATGCTTAAAGAGGGGTAGCCTTGTTGGCATTAGACACATTGGCTTAGAGTGAGGATACAGGGGGTTTGAACAGAGGTTACTTTTTGCAGAGAAGTGTAGCAGTGAAAAAAGAAAGATGATGGCACAGCCAAGGGTCATTTGTTTAGCTCAGGGCACTGAATTATGCTTAGGGGCAGAGGGAGAGCGAAAAAATATTGATGATTCAAGAGATGGGACCATCTGTGCAGCTAACTCTTGGAAAACCCAGGCTGGTGTGGAACCCAGGTTATAGGCAGACAAGTTAGATTCAGCCCAAGAGGAGGAGCTGCTTCTTCTGAGGACCAATCAATCTAGAACGAGAGCGGGAAGGATTCTGCTAAGGATCATTAAGGGTCCTGAAGGATTCTGCTAAGCATCACTAAGGGTCCTGAGCGCCAGGCGGAATTTGAGAGCTCTCAGTCGAAGGGCTCCTTGGTCTCTCTGGTGGGAGGACACCGATGTGGCAGCTCAAGGCGTTTGGGGAGAGGTTGGCTGAGTAAGGGCAGCCCTACTCTGGAAGTCCTCCCTCGCTTCTCTCCCCTTTCACTATCCGTCTGTCCTGCATAATTGCCTGTTTAAATGTCTGTTTCCCTGCTAGACTGTAAGTACCTGTGTCCCGCGGCCTCCAGCCCAGTTCCGTGTTCCTGGCACAGAGCAAAAATCAATAAATGTCTGTGGAAAAACGCGCTGAATGAATGAGTAAATTTCTTTTGGTGGCCCCAAAGAAACAGTGACCAGCTCCACCTGCAGGTGGCGCTAGCTGAACAGGCAGAGGAGAGCGGGAAGGGCATTTAGGAGCCAACATACCTGAGAGACAGGAATAGCCTGAAATGCACTGGAGGCGGGGCTGGGGCTGGGGACGGGGTGATGTTAATGTCTCCCTATTATGGCCGAAGTTAGCGGCTGGTAAACCACGTCGTCCTTATGCAGCTGGCTTTTGAAGCTGAAGTGATGGCTTTTATCAGTGTGGGTAAGACAGAGTCTTTAGGTAATTAAGACCATTGGCTTTGGAGGTGGACTATCCGAGTTTAAATCCAGGCTGTGAAATCCTGAGCAAGTCACTTAACTTCCTGGAGCCTCAGTTTTCCCTCTGAGACGTGGGCGTGATGATACTTGTACAGACTCCCTCCAGAGCGGCTACAGAGGCGGAAGGGGAAGCAAGGGGCCCTGGGCTGCACGGCACAGAGCAGGGCGCAGGCACCCAGTGGTGACCAGAGGGTTAGGGTCGGGCTTTGTGATCTGACTTACAAAGGTCAGTGGGCATCCTGCTCTGGTCCTGCCCACTCGGGCGGCGTGCGGGGCGGTTCCCCTGGGGGCCTGCCTCGCAGCTCCTGCAGCCTCTTCCGAAGATGGGGGAGCGGGCAGAAAAGATTGTGGGGCTTTCCAAAATCTTCACACACACACCCCCCACCCCTCCCTGATTGCGGGCTCGAAAGGAGGCTTCAAGGCGTGTAGGTCCGCGGCTTCCGCTGCTTCGCTCCTCCTCCTCCGCGCTGTGGCTCACAAAGTGGCCCTTTAAATGGTTTTTATAGCAGCGTAAAAGCGCCTGTGGGCGGCTGGGCCCCTCCCGTGACCTCGTAGCTGGTGGTAAATTGCCTCTCTTGGCAGAGGAGGCTGCGGGGAGCGCGCCAGGATCAATAGCTGAGCCCTGGGTCCGGGGAGGGGAGCGCTGGCACGTGGGCCACCAACTCCCTGACTGCTGGCGCTGCCATGATTGAGGGGGGCGGGGAGGGAAGAGGAGTGGGGGGAGTGAGCCAAGGCAAAGACATGCCCTGGACTGCTGGACTGGACAGGCAGGGCTGAAGCCAGGCATCCTCAAAGCCTGCTTGTCCTCCAGGAGGCTGGGACCCCTGTACCCAGGAGCACTGGGGTTGGCAGGAGTGTGTTGCGTTAGGGTTGGTAGGAATGGAACTTGGATCTTGGGTCTAAAGGCAGCAGTAGTCCCCATTACGCCCTGTTCCCTGAAGGCAAGCAGGGGCTGGTGTCAAGTTAGGAGACTCACACCACCACAGTGGTCGCCAGCATCTGCCCTGGACTCAACAAGCTTAGGTGTATGATCGAGCTTTGTCTCTCACTACAGTTTTGGGTAAATGACTCATTTGGGTCTCAGGTTGCTCATCTGCAAAATGAAATTACTAGAGTAAGTGTCCTCCAGTTGACGTGCTCTTACAGGTTTGGCACATACAGTTCACTCCCAGTCTGCTCTGGTCTGCATACTGTGCCCCACCCCCCTCCCCACCAAATTCATTTGTTGAAACTTCATGCCCAACGTGGTGGTACTGGGAGATGAGACCTTGGGAAGGGTGATTAGGTCATGAGGGTGGAGCCCATGTGACTGGGATAAAAGAGATCCCAGAGAGCTCTCTCACCCCTTCTGCCATGTGAGGACAGAGCAAGAAGAGGACTGTCTATGAACTGAGAAGCTGGTCTTCAGCAGACACATAATCTGCTGGGCGCCTTGGTCATAAACTTCCCAGCCTCCAGAACCATGAGGAATAAATTTCTATTGTTTATAAGTCACTCCGTTTATGGTATTTTTGTTATAGCAGCTAAAGGGACTAAGACAGTGACAGAGGAGCCTACAGTCCGTTGGGTCACAAGAGTTGGAGGACACTTAGTGACTAATCCACCACCATAGCCATGCACGCGTGATCACGGCAGTCTATCCTGCTAAGCCTAGATAACCTCGACTATTTTTCCAAGTACTAGCTATTCAATCAGGGTTTGGTGCTCAGGATGAAACCTCCAGGCTGCCACTGACCTTGGGCCTTGCCAGACCAAGGGCTTCAAGCTCCATCACAATTACACATTGCCTCGCTTAAGAATGAATAACCCTGCAGTTACTGCAGATAAACATGTCCCAGGTTTCACTGCACTAGAGAAGTTTGCATCACCCAACACGTTGATGAATAAATGTGCATATCTTCTCAGCCATTATTTAGAGGAAGACAATATGTCTTGGAGACTTTTCATCTGTAGAATTTAGTGAATTAAACATTATCAGTGCATGTTTATTCGTTCAGTCATGTCTAGCTCTTTTCGACTCCATGGACTGTAGCCCACCAAGCTCCTCTGTCCATAGAATTCTCCAGGCAGGAATACTGGAGTAGCTTGTCATGACCTTCTCCAGGGGATCTTCCCAACCCAGGGACTGAAGCCGGGACTCCTGCACTGCAGACAGATTCGTTACCATCTGAGCCACCTGGGAAGCCCCAAACATCATCAGATATTTATTTAAATGGAAACTCTGGTGTATCATTTGCCTGTTAGTATCAATTGTGATAATGTAATAGCTCATCAGATCTTGAGAATCAGATGAGATAAACTACGGTAAGTACTTGGCACAGTACCTAGAACAATGCCATTTGCTCGATAAAACTTAGCTCTCACTAAGGTATCAGTGACTGCAGCACGTGCACTGGGAAGGTGTATCGTTTGCCTACAGTTAGGTTCTGCTACATAAGCAGAAGCTACTCTGCCTGATGCCATGCCCACACTCAGACCCTTCCCTTCCCAGGCCCACATTCCTACCTCCCACAGGGTGCTTCTGAGAGCGTCTCTGGTAAATGACTTTCATGTGAATCCTTGTTTCAAGGCCTGCTTCTAGGACACCCAGTCTTGGGCAACCAGCATCACTGGCAAATCCTGGAACCAGTCAGACTCCAAGCCAGTTCAACCTCAGAACTCAGCGGTGCCCTTCTCCCTGCTGGGCACACTCTCATCAATAATAGCTACATTTGTGCCAGATACTACGCCAGCTACTTGATATATATTAACTCAGTCCTCACAGTAACTCTATGAGGTAGATATTCTTACTTGCATTTCCAGATGAAGAAACAGAGAACCAGAGAGGTCAAGCGACTTGCCCAAGGTCCCACATACAATAAATAGCAGAATGAATTCAAACCTAGGCAATTTGGCCCTAGGTGTGCGTGTGTGCCTGTGTGTGCTTAGTCGCTTGGTTATGTCTGACTATTTGTGACCCCATGGACGGTAGCCTGCCAGGCTCCTCTGCCCATGGGGATTCTCCAGGCAAGAGTACTGGAGTGGGTTGCCATGCCCTCCTCCAGGGGATCTTCCCAACCCAGGGATCAAACTCAGGTCTCCTGCATCACAGGTAGATAGTTTGGCTTTTAACAGTACACCAGTAGCCTGTCACTCCAAAGCACCTGGGAGAATTCAGTAACTAAAAGGTAGGAGTTATTTAGTAAGCAACAAATCAGTTGGAAAGTGAATTATCCATGGCTTATAAAATAATTTGTTTGGAAATCAACCAAAATATCCTTAAGAAGAAATTTTGAATAAGATCAGGCAAAAAATAAAATACAATAAAACTGAGGGATTTTGAACAATGGGTTTATGTATAATGTTTTCCTGGGGCCTTGCTGACCCTTGATCAGGGTCATCTCTGACCTCTGGATATCCTGGCTCTGGGATCCTGTAACCTAAATCAGAAATAATTCCTGTTAGGGCCTCCTGCCTAAAGATCTAGGTGACAGGTGAGAGGGCAAAGATGTGTATGTGTAACATCATCATACACACACACACACACACACACACCTGGGGGTGTCATCTTTAGAAAACTAAAGGGGTCTGAGCTGTTTCCATGAGGCTCTGTTTTCTGTGTTTCTCCTCACAGTGGCTGGGGTCATCTCATCTGGGTGATGGTCAAGAAGGATGGTGTTGTGGAGGTCACTCGAAGCTTGAGCTAACGTGAGGTGGGCAGGCATAGCATGGGACTGGAATGTTCACGATGGCATCTTCATTCACATGTTGATGCTGGAGGGGCTGAAACATCTGGGTAGTGGGCAGCACCCTCCTCTCTCTGACTCTCTTTTTTTCATGTGACCTCTCTTCATGCCAGCTTTGGCTTCCTCACAGCATGGAAAATTCAGAGTAATCGGACTTCTTACATGGTATCAGGCTTCCACACAAGAGTACAAGCAGAGACTGTGCAGCCTCTTTAAAGGTCCACCTTGAACTGGCATAGCATCACTTCTGCCAAATTCCACTGGTCAAACCAGTCATAAGGGCCAGTTCAGATTTAAATTAAGGGGAAATTTCTCCAGCTTTCAGCTGGAGGAGAGGCAAAGAATTTGCTGCTGCTGCTGCTGCTAAGTCGCTTCAGTCGTGTCCGACTCTGTGTGACCCCATAGACGGCAGCCCACCAGGCTCCGCGGTCCCTGGGATTCTCCAGGCAAGAACACTGGAGTGGGTTGCCATTTCCTTCTCCAATGCATGAAGTGAAAAGTGAAAGTGAAGTTGCTCAGTTGTATCCGACTCTTAGTGACCCCATGGACTACAGCCAACCAGGCTCCTCTGTGCATGGGATTTTCCAGGCAAGAGTACTGGAGTGGGTACCCTGCCACAATTATGTTGTAAAAAAGACATAAACGTTTATCATTAAGCTACGGGACTGGTGGGGTTGTTTGTTACAGCAGCAGGCTTATACTGACTAATACACTCTGTCATAAATCAAGTGTAGGAGCTCATTGACATCTTTCCTCAAAAAGGAGTCCCTTCCCCAAAGATCATCTAGTAAATGAAGCAAAAACGAGAGAAAATGGAAGATACTGCACAAGGAATCATCTCTGATTCTTGTTAAGACATTTATTTTCTAAATTTCCAACTCTTTTTGCATTAAGGAAAATACATTCAAGCGAGAGATATATGGATTCTTCTATTTGGTTTAAAGATAGTTTTCTTAGGGAAAAAAGTTAGTAGTCAAAGTGATCTATAACCAAAATTGACTGTCTTAAAAGTAACAAATTTCTCATTACCTAGAGGCAATTGAGCAGAAGCTGGTATCACTAGGATGGTGGGTGGGGAATCCAGTCAACACTTCCACCTCTGAGACTGGCTTTACTCAGACCCAGTGAGAATTTGGAGAGTTTGGTGGAATCTTTGCCCTCCCAAGAGACCTGTTAGAAATCTAAGCTCTAGCTCATCCTGAGAAGACAGCTAGGAAGTGTGGGCATTCATCTGTCTAGAAAGTTCCTACACCAGGCAATAGAAATTGGTGCTTGGCATTTGATAGAAATAATGCTGGTCTGCAGTGTGGTGGCTTTATTCTTTGAAGGAGTCTCTGAAATGCAAGAGAGAGTGATGTGGGAAACAAGCTGCAGGATGAGGTCAGCCTGTGAGGGTCCTGCCCACTTCTGTCCTGAGCTTCCAAAGAATCTACCCTCTACCTCCTCCCTGGACCACCTCACACTCCAGCACCGACAACCTGATCCAGCAGCTGGTGGGCTAGCGGCTATCTTCAAATCTTAGTTAAAACAAGCCATCAACCCTCAGAGTGTCTAGGTGTGTTCCTGAAAGGACAGACTGCCTGGGTGGATAGAACACGTAGTCAGAGATTCTTAAATGGCTTTGGATGTCTTTGGATGGCTTCCCAAGAGGCAGTAGTGGTAAAGAACCTGCCTGCCAATGCAGGAGACATAAGAGACGTAGGTTTGATTGCTGGGTTGGGAAGATCCTCTGGAGGAGGGCATGACAAGCCATTCCAGTATATTTGCCTGGAGAATCCCACAGACAGGAGCCTGGCGAGCTATGCTCCAGAAGGTCGCAAAGAGTCAGACATGACTGAAGGGACTTCACACAGTGTTTGGAGAATACTGTGAACAAGTATTTGCATTTTCTCCCTTTTCTTTCCTCCCAGGCAGGCAGGTACCAGATTTGGCATTTGGTTGCCTTGGGAGAGGAATGTGTCAGGGCTGAAGGCCAAAGTATCCCTTGAGATTTCTGCCATTGTTCTGAAAACATAAACAAGTTAAGGATGGGTTTGTGGAAGGAAGCAGAGTGGCTTGAGAGGCTCAGGAAAGACAGAGGGGGTTTTCCTCAGATTAAGAAAAAAAGATATCCCCCAAGCTGGAGTATAAGAGTGGCCAGTGGACCCGTGGAACAGTGGGAAGATGGAATGACCCTAGGGAGAAATGGTTACATAATATGTCCAGGGAAATAAGACCAAAGGGACCTGGGCTCCCAGCATTGCCAGAAACCCCTGTGTCCTATGGCTGGGGAGAAAGCAGCAGGGAAAACTCCCTGCTGAAGGCACCACACAGATGGAACGAGAGAGCTCTCAGAGGTGACTGATGACGGAAGATCCTGTGCCTCCAGCCTTGGCACTGTGTCTGACCCCAGATCCTTGACAGCATAGCCTGGGGTGAGCTGGGGGAGGGCTGAGGATCACAGATGGAGGTCCCTTCCGGAACCATGAAGCGCAGAATGGGGAATACAGCTGAGCCTTATTAAGGGTTATTAAACCTCACTAAGGTTTTTTTAATAGGAGAAAATTAAACAAAAGTTTAATAACATGTATACATAGGAGAGATCCAGGAAAATGAATAACTCACCACCTGTGGCTGAAACTCTCACCTTAAATTACTGTCTTCAGCTAAGGACAAAAGAGGATGTGGGGGGTAGTAGTTTGGGACTCTAAAGGGGAGGAAGGCAAGTCACATGAAGATGGAAAAGCAAATGTTTGGTAAACAAATGTTTACTGGGATATGCAGAGACAGTGGAACGCAGAGAACTTCTCTGTCTATACCACCTGGTTCACATTATCGTTATCTATGGTGACAGGATCCTTCCTGGAACAGCTCCTTCATCTAAATTCTTTAAGGCAGTTAAGGAAAGGTCAAAGTTTCTTCCTGAGTCATCTTTTGGGCTAAAACAATCAAATGACCCACATGCCAAAGAGACTTTGGGGATGGCAAAGTTTGCTCCCCTTACAGCTTTTTCATGCCCTCCTCATTCAGTAACATTTGGATGTTAGTGAGCCTGCAGCCTTCACACAAGAAGCAAACACTCATTTCTACATTCAAGTGCTCTAAACTGTAAGAGATGTCTACTGGCCAGAGAGGCAGTGCAAAATGAAAATGCAGGACATCTTGTTAAAAAAAACTATGAAGAACATCCACAGCTACAGCAGAGTATTAAACAAACTTTCTTCTGAGCACTGGGCACCGTTGGGACTGTACAGGTAACAAATTGATTACACTAGCCGTGCCAGTAAGGCTGGTTATTAAGAATAGAAAGGTGTGGCCATTCTTGCAATCCTGACTTTTGATTCAGAGATTCATATCAACTCTATATTTGTTATTGGTGAGTGGAGAACTTAGTGGAGGGGGGGTGGTGATGATTAAGGGGGTGATGAGGGCGTTTCCAGTTGACTCCAGGGCTACTGAGTCTGTGCCTGGCTTCCCTGGTGTCCTTGAGGACTTCTAGAGTGGTTGCCTCCCCCTGGGCTTCTGTATTCACAGTTAAGGAAGTAATCCATGCCTAATGATGCCATAAGCACCATCACACCTTCTTTTGTGTAAATAATGTCTGATAAAATGAGGTGTGAGCCTGCTGTTGCAAAGCACACTTAGCTGTTAAATGCTTTTCTTTCCACTCCATTGACTTTCCCTATTTATAGCTATTCCAGCAGAGCATTTGTGTCATATTCATTTCCTGCCAGCTGCTGGTTTCCTCATCTTAGTTCTGAAGGGAAACCCACAGGGACCTCCCTAGGACCACCCACTCCCCACGGCACTGACCTCTACTTGGGTCAGGAGTCAAGAGAGAAAATGTTGGGTGAGGTCTCTTCTTCCTTCCTCTCTGGACTTGGCCCTGGAGCTTCTTTGCCAACTGAGACGGAAACAGTTCCTTGACCTGGGTTTACCTGAAAGGAGAGTATTAAACAGCCTGGGGTGGGAGGAAGTTTTTGTCTTGCAGAGAAGACATAGGGTGAGGGAGTAACAACTGATGTTAAGACTTGGGTGACTTCTAAGGAGGATGGTTACAGACTAATACTGACGCTAATATTAACAGTTATAGTAACATTGGCCATTAATCTTTATTGAGTTGTTTGCTATGTACTGAGTACCATACTGAGCACCTAAATGCATTATCCGTTTAACCCCAACCCCACGAGGCAGGTCTTGAGTAGGCAGTATTGATCAGAGGGGAATCTGCTTATAGGAGGAGATAAGATATTGTGGCTGTTGAGTAGAAGTAAAATGAATTATATTTTGTGCATTTGGAGTGCATTTGGGAGAAACCATAGAGGTCAGCTAAGTTCTGTCTGGACAGAGACAAAATCAAGAAATAAGACATGAGAAACTGGGATGTTTTTTGTTCTTTGACCTCAAGAGTGATTTTAATCAAGTGGAGAATTTAGGTTTCAGTCAAGACTGAATCCACACTAGCAACACTTCTGGTTGCCCAGGTAATAAGACTCACACATTAGGATATTAACATTATAATGGGGAAAATGCAAAAGAAATAAGTAGTAATTAAGGAAGGAGCTGTGTGTGGCCCAATTAGGACCACCTTGGGGGGAAATAGACAGGAGTTGAGGGCAGCAGGGAAACATTTGTGTATGTACCAAAGTTACCTTGAGAGAACGAGAGTTGGAACATGCTTCTGGCTTCTCCCCCAGACCTTGGTGAAAATGGACTGGATAGTAAATCATGCACTTGCTTGTCCACATTGACTTCCTTTTTGATTGTTGGCATAGCTTCCTGGAGAACCATTTTCTTGGGAAATAGTGAAAGGCCACCCTCCTGATGACCGGTGGCTCTGGACACTGAGGCCATGGCTGACCTGGGATCTGAGAAGGACAGCATAGAGTATCAGTCCTTGCCCCTGTAGGGCAGGCAGGCTCAGGGCCACCACCAGAAGTGATTTTGACAATCTGCTACTTAGATTTTTCTTCCTGTTCTTAGTAACAGAGGGTTGGGGATGCCCCAAAGAATCAGGGGACTAGACTAAGGATCTGCAGTTCTTACTGTTGACATCACTGTGTAGAGGAGGAAACTGAGGTTCAGAAAGGCTAATACAGGAGGTAGAACCCAAATGTTTCTGACCCTAGTCCAAGCATATCATTCCTTCTAGTCTCTTATCCACCTTCTCAAAAGCAAAGAGACTGAAGAAGGGCCAAAAGGTATAATGGATTCATTACAAAAAGTGGTCACAGTCCTTTTCTTCTCTGGATTCTTTTCCCTTGCAAGATGGCTCTGAAGTTCCCGCTATCAAGAGGCAGAGTTTATGTCCCTGCTCTGGAAACTGGGCTGGCCTTGTTACTCACTATGGAAGTGATCGTGTGCCAGGTCTGAGACTAGGCCTCAGGGGCTCCTGTGGGCTTCCATTCATTTCTTGCAAGCCTGCCACTGCCATGTGAAGTAGCCCAGGCTAGCCTTCTAGAGGGTGAGACACCTCATAGAGTAGAACTGAGGGTCCCAGCTGACTGCAGATACGTCAGATCACGTGTTAGCTGATGACCCAGATGAATGGATGGGTTCAGCCAACCCAGGGACTCATGAGCAACAATAAACGCTTATTGCCGTACACCCCTGAAGTTTTGTGGTTGTTTGTTACGCAGCCCTGCTGTGGCATTAGATGTCTAATACAGGAAGCTATGGAGCCTCCATCCTGAAATGATGCACAGTAGAAAGCTGGACAGCAGGATGGTGAAGCAGATTCAGTGAGTCACAAGGACTCTAGGAATCTGAAACCCTCTGAGGATTCTGCAGTCTGTGATGGATAGAACAGAAAGATACTGTCTAGTACTGGCCTCGGAGACACTGCCCTTGGAGAAAGAAAAAGGAAACCAACATTCTGTGCCAGGTGGTTTTTAAAGTGTTTTTTTCCCATTTTTTCCTCACGTTATTTCACAGCAGAGTGAGGGCAAGGGACCTGCTCACAGTCACACAGCTAAGATGTGGCAGAGTAGGCATTCTCATCCAGGTCTGATGGACTCAAAGACCACCTTCATTTTAACTGACTCCATGTTCCATCTAGTCATTGAGCAAACATGTATTACGCTGGGCCCTGTGCTGAAGTTGGGATTTCCTAGTTGAATGGCAGACAACCTCTGTCCCCAGAGAATTATGGTGTTGGGGAGCTATGAGACAAATCTATTGAGAACACAATTCCCTCTCAGCAGAGAACCGCTAGGTCAGAGAGCTCTAGATTCAGGAATGTTTAATGGATGATGGTTTCCAATAATGTGATGTCTTTGACTCCCCATCTTCTTCCTCATCCAGCCATGCACTTGGGATTTGGGCCCTGGTTATGGACTTTCAGCAGGACTGAATTCAGGGTTATTGCTCAAGAATGGACTATGGAGAGGGCTCTAGGGTTATACTTGGATTAGACTTTGTTTGTGTCTGAATTGCCGTGGAAATTGTTGGGTCCTCACCTGGCTTGGATGTTGGAACTAAGTTTGTGCTCCGTTAGGCTGTGTATCTGGCTTTGAACACGGGGTTCTTAACTGAGCTGAATCTGAGATGGACCAGGCAGCTGGGCTCAGTGCCACTCCCAGGTAGCGACATCCTGGCCCGCCCCTCCGTGGTTGTCTTTTCCTTCTCTTGCTCAACCAGCCCCTAACATCTCACCTGTTGGGTGGTCTTCCTCATGCTGACTAGAAGAAGGCCATACTTCCTCCTCACCCAGGAGTAGATATAGAAAAGCCTGTTTTGCATGGTTCCTCAATCTATTTGCCACTTTCCCAAACAACTATATCACTTCCCTGACACTTGCTATTGGTGACTCCTGATTAATCTGTGTCCTCGAATCTGGAGCCGGAGAACTCTAAGGACAGATTCTGATGGCAAAATGTCAAGGTGGTCCATTCCAAGAGCCTGTGCCTCTGGGTTGAAGGAGCCAGGGACTCCCCATGGTTTCCTTCTGGATGGCTAGGGCTGCCAGGCCAAGTACTGTGTGCAAAGCAAAATGAGAAAAACTGAGGACTTGGGATACTTTCTTAGATGGGTTTGTTTTTTTGGGGAGGTTCCCAATCAGAAAAGTTGGCAGCTGCCCTATTTCTGTAGGGTCCAGGCTTTCTACCCATGCTCAATATAAAGAGACAGATCCAGAAACAGGTTTAGGAGAAGGAGATGTCAAGACTCTAGGCTGGAGAAGACAGCATGGGTGAAGACAGGGCCACAGCTGGAAGCCACACTGAGAGAAGATAGAAGAGCAAGGAGATGGGAAATTTAATAATCACATTAAAAAATTAAACACCAGGCCCTAGTGGTTGTCGCTTTCCATCCGCTGAGATTCACAACACTTGACATCCAATTATAATTGTGGGTTCCTATAAAACAGCCCATTAACTGCAACAATAAATTACTCTAGCTTGTGTGGCGTAGGCCGCTGGCTTAGTAGCTGATACTGAGGATTATGGAAATTATTAACAATCAGCAGTGTCTCTCGGAGTCCTCCTGCTCTGGGGAAGATGTACAGGCCCTGGAGGAATGAAGACAGCTGCTGAGGAGTCTGAAATGACACGTTCTGGCGCAAAGGACAGCTGCTGTTGTCTTTGATGGAGGGAGGGCATCTCTCTCTGCTGGTCCTCAAGTTGCCATCTTATTCCCTCCTGAGGACCAGGGATGCAAAGACAGGGATGTACACCCCCATACCCACATCCACATCCCCTCTCCACGCAGGCACGCATGCACACACACACACACACATTTGTAATTCCTGCCAACAGCTCCTCCTGCTAAAGGAAAAATCAACATACACCGTGGATCCAAAGAAGCACTTTAAAATTCTTCGAGAGCTTCTTTCATTCTTTATTAGAGTGGGCCTCCTCCCCTGCTGCCCATTCCTCCTTCTCCTCTCGGGCAGCACTACTTTCTGTGAGGGGCGGGCCAGCCAAGGCACCTTGGGTGAGCTGTCTGGCCTCGCCCACAAGGTGGACAGGACATGCTCAGCCCTGATGGAGTTTTCTGTCAGTGTGTCCATTTACCATCTTGCAGGAACTCCCCAGAACTTCTTACCTATTCTTTCTTTTCTAAGGTTACTACTATGATTCTTAATTTTTACTACTTCAGTGGAATTTGGAGAAGGAATAGAGAGATAAACATGTGGGTTAAATCCACCGTCTGGAAACTAGAAGTTGTTCATTGCATTTGAAAATTAGATAAGTTGTTTTTTTTTTTTTTTAAAGAATATGTAATATGAGTGACTGTTTTGCCAAACATTTGACATATATTAGTCTTTGACATTAATCTTCCTGAGAATTCTGTGAGGTGAGGACTACCATTAACAGCCCTTTTCATAGATGAGGAAACTAAGTCTTTTGGCTAAAACCAGTGTTTCTTTATTACCATTTTTTAAAAATAAATTGTAATGCCTTTTACATACAACCTGGGAATGACTGAAGGCGGGAGGAGAATAGGACGACAGAGGATGAGATGTTTGGATGGCATCACCAACTCAATGGACATGAGTTCGAGTATACTCTGGGAGTTGGTGATGGACAGGGAGGCCTGGCATGCTGCAGCCCATGGGGTCGCAAAGAGTCAGACATGACTGAGCAACTGAACTGAACTGAGTGAATGCCTTTTAAAATCACAAGAAAATATGAAATAAGAATAATTCTTTATTCTTGGCTTACATCTCAGCACAATCTTGATTTAAATTCCCGAATCTTAGTTTTTTTCTTCCCCCCTGTAATTTTGTTCTCCTTACGCATCTTTAGAGAGAGAGAGATCTTGTCCATTCCTGGGTTTTAAACAGAATAGATTCTGGCAGTGAGCTCACAATATCCTTGTTTGATCTATTTGTCTCAGACAAATGGGAGATGGGGAAGCTTGTATTTTTGTAGTTTTCCTTTGCTAGTTTGGGGCTTTGGTTGCCTGTGGTGAGTAGGAAGTGAATTTCTGGGAGTCAGCATTGCAGGAGAGAAGTTTCCTGCTGGGCAAAGCAGTTTCCTTTCTGAGTTTATTTTGGCAGCAGAAGTTAGTAGGGCACTGCCCTCTCCTCTAAGTGCCCTCATTAGGAGCTCAGTGCGAAAGTGCCTCCAGTGGCTTGGCCTGCTGCCAGGGGACTCAGCTCCCTGGGCCTGTGTCCTGCCCTGCCCCCATCACCCTGAGCTGGGGTTCTATGTGGACATCCCACATTATGCTTGTTGCTTGGCAAGATTCCTGTTTCCTGGGTCTGACCACCACCCCCCCAACCCACTCATTTTTATTTATTTGCCTGTGATCATTTCAGTTGAAATTTCTGAAGGAGTTAAAAGCATGTGCTTGACTAGTTATAATAAAAAATGCAAATCTTAAATTTCCTTTGAACAAGAAAGGGAACCAAAAGGATAAAACCCCAAATGTATATCTGGGCGGTGGAGTTTTGGATGATTTTTATATTTTCCTTGGCAATTTTTCTGATCTCAGCTAGGAATCTATCATTTTCACTTAATAGATTTTTAATCTTTTAATTTCAAAATTTCAAACATATAAAAAATAGCATAACAGACATTCATGCACCGTAGAAATTTAACAAATGTTAACTTTTGCCCTATTTGCTGTAGATCTTTCCTTTTTACATTTCTTTCTTTTATAATCAAAGGTTTCACTTTAACAATCCGAGAAAGTTAACTCAGGCACTCTCTAAAGTTTTCTTGGAAATAACTTTTTTCTTGACAGTGGAGAGGCAGCAAACACTGGCAATGGGAGGCCTGGTACCTGGCTGTCCAGGGACCCACGTAAGATTCTGGGGCACTGCTGCTGTTGCCAGAGGCCCCAAGAGGGCAGTTGGGGGAACAGACACAACTTTGATGCCTGGAAAGTTTTCTCCCAGTTCCAGAGTCTAGTGACCTCCATGCCTGCCTTACAGAGAGCCTCACCACTCCAGGTGGGTTCTGCAGACTAATATCCCCTGGCGGTGCTTTTGCTTTTGTTGTTGTTTTGGGGAGGTGGAAAATCCTTAGTACTGTCTCTCTCTTTTTTTAATTGTTTTTATTGAGATATAACTGTATTTCAAAACCTGCACGTGTTTAATTTACACAATTTGATGAGTTTGGACATTTGCATATACCTGTGATACCAATCCCACCATCAAGGTGATAAACATATTCATCATCACCTCCAAAAGTTTCTTTGTGTCCCTTTATGATCTACTTACTATTATATTATTATGGTATGAACACTTACCATGAGATTTATCCATTTAACAAAATTTGAAGTGCACAGTATCAGAGTGTTTACCAAATGAACTGTTACATAGAGCACATTTCTAGACTTGTTCATCGTGCATAACTGAAACTTCATACCTGATGAGCAATAACACCTTATTTCTCCCTTCCCCACTGGCAGAGTTTTAGAAGTGAAGAAATGCACTGTTCTTCTCATATGTTCATGTACATAGGAGTCACCTGAAGATCGTGTTAACTGTGTATTCTGACCCAGCAGGTCTGAAGTGGGGCCTGAGAGTCTGCATTTCTGAGAGTTCCCAGGGAATGCTGATGGTTCTGGTCTGCAGAACTCATTCTGGGTAGCAGCGCCTCCAAGAACGTGGTGTAGTCCCCAGACTGAAGCAGGCCATCCTGGTTATACACAGCTGGAATCTGTTCTCCTTGGTCACAGCCGATGTTGTACAGGTCTTTTTAATCTTTTGACTATCGCCCTGCTCCTGAAGAAAACATCTGACCACAAGAATACCTTAGGTTTTGCTCTCAGTTTTGAGTGCCCCAAGTATTACAAACGATTATCATTAACTCTTTGAATAGAATCCGTCAAGGTAAATGCAAAGTGTAATCTATTCTAGCTAGAAAACCAAGATAAATTTCTTTGTCTCAAATCATTGTCCATTATTAGCATATCCCAAAGTGAGATGAATGCCTCACTGTTGGTATGTGAGAGAATTGTAGGTAGCACATTGATAATTTTTTTTTAATTTAAAATACTTGTTAGGATTTGAGGGAGCCAATAAAGCACAACCCTACTCTTTCCACCTGAGTTCTTTTTCATTTTTTAGTTGAAGTATAGTTGTTTTATAATGTTTTGTTAGTCTCAGGTGTATAGCAGAGTGATTCAGTGTATATATGAATTCAAAGTGTATATATGTATACACACACACATATATATTATTGTCCAGATTCTTTTCCCTTAGAGGTCATTATAAAATATTTAGTATAGTTTCCTTCACTATACCGTAGGTCCTTCTTGGTTGTCTATTTTATATATTGTAATGTGTGTATGTTAATCCCAAACTCCTAATTTATCCCTCCTCTCCTTTCTTCTCTGGTAACCAGAAGTTTGTTTTCTATGTCTGTGGGTCTATTTCTGTTTTGTAAATAGGTTCATTTGTATCACTTTTATAGATTCCACATATACGTGATATCCTATGGTATTTGTCTTTCTCTGTCTGGCTTACTTCACTTAGTGTAATAATGGATCCATTCATTCACTTGAATTCTGAGCCAACTGAGAAAAAAAGATAAAGCCCAAGGCAGATGAGAGATTACAATGACATTTTATTATGACAAAGGCTAAGCTGAAACCTGGTTTTGTTAGCTTCAGGCATCCTTACTAATGCTCTCCCCACCTCGCTGGCATTGTGGGAAGCCCACCTCAGGGAAAGTGAGTCTGAAGAGCAGACCCACCTACCCAGATCACTGCCTGACTCCTGTTTGGGTGGAGAGGGAAGGAGAAAGAGACAGAAACTAGGATTTTTGATAAATTAGCTCCACCTAGCCAATCAAGAAATGTGGACTGTGCTCACCCACCAGGTAAATTCTCACCCCTCTGGGGAGAGGAGAAAGGATAGACAAGAATCTAGGAGTGTTTTGTAGAAATTCCTTCTCTTTGAAATCAGAGAAATGGGGGAAAGACAATCGCTCATAGTAATGATTGTGCTTTTGTATTTTAATTAGAATTAGTGGCACTGATTCTCCATGTATGATAGAAACATAAGGTTTCCTTTGAAAATAAATTTAAGTGAACAAAAAGAAGATGATTAAAAGAGAAAGATTAAGATAATAATAGTACAGGTAATATGTGGCTATAGAAAAAATTGTATCAAATGTCTAAAGTTTGGGAAATAATTGGTCCAATTAATATTCCCTGAAATTTCAATGCCACATTTCATCTTCAAAAACTGCAGATCAGGCTCTCCCATTCTAATGTTCTCCTAAGGCAGCTTTAACTCAGTTATTTGACCATTGATCACAGTTTGACTCTGTTTCACTCAATAGAGAGTGGTTAGAACAAATAAACTAAGGCCCTTGATATATTATTGACTTTGATTTCATATATATAAATCATTTATGGGTCAAGTCATATGATCTTAATAGTATTGATCCAAAGCTTTTAATTCTGTCTCCTCCTTCCTCCCTCCTTCTCCTCTCTCTCTTTCATTTTTTTCCCCTAAATTCACTGTGAGATAGAATAGCAAATTCTTACTTTTTTAATGGCATAAAATAAGACTGTGTCCTTCAATAATTTGATGCAGTTTCTATGTGAATTAGAAACATGGCCTATGGCCAAAGGAAACAAGACCGGTATACTTTGATCTCCCAGATGTCCAGGTTATAGTCACAGGTCCCAGGAGACAAGAGGAAGCAGTCAGACCTGTAGGCTAAATGGTAACAGGTAGAATGAGCTAAATGTGAATTATGCCAAAAAGAAAACCTGCATTTGGCAAAAAAAAAAAAAAAAAAAAAAAAATCTTGACATCCAAATGGGAAATATTAAATTATCCTACTCAAAAGGTTTATTCACTCAGTTACCTGGGGGCCATTCTGCTGCTGAATTTTCCCAAAAGATTAATTGCTATACGCTTGTACTCAAAATTGAAAGTAGTCTCCAAATATGTTTATACGAGGGGTGACAGCTCCTCCCACTAAAAAGTCTCTCTGAGAAGATGGGTCATCTTATATTTGAGTCCTTATTATGTATCCAATTTAAAGGACATTCTCTAAATTACTTATTTTGAACCATGAGGATACCTGAAGTGAGCTGATTCAATGCTAATTTAGGATATTGTATAGGCCATTTAACTTATATGCAGAGTACATCATGAGAAACGCTGGACTGGAAGAAACACAAGCTGGAATCAAGACTGCCGGGAGAAATATCAATAACCTCAGATATGCAGATGACACCACCCTTATGGCAGAAAGTGAAGAGGAACTAAAAAGCCTCTTGATGAAAGTGAAAGTGGAGAGTGAAAAAATTGGCTTAAAGCTCAACATTCAGAAAACGAAGATCATGGCATCTAGTCCCATCACTTCATGGGAAATAGATGGGGAAACAGTGGAAACAATGTCAGACTTTATTTTTCTGGGCTCCAAAATCACTACAGATGGTGACTGCAGCCATGAAATTAAAAGGTGCTTACTCCTTGGAAGGAAAGTTATGACCAACCTAGAAAGCATATTCAAAAGCAGAGACATTACTTTGCCAACAAAGGTTCGTCTAGTCAAGGCTATGGTTTTTCCTGTGGTCATGTATGGATGTGAGAGTTGGACTGTGAAGAAGGCTGAGCGCCGAAGAATTGATGCTTTTGAATTGTGGTGTTGGAGAAGACTCTTGAGAGTCCCTTGGACTGCAAGGAGATCCAACCAGTCTATTCTGAAGGAGATCAGCCCTGGGATTTCTTTGGAAGGAATGATGTTAAAGCTGAAACTCCAGTACTTTGGCCACCTCATGCGAAGAGTTGACTCATTGGAAAAGACTCTGATGCTGGGAGGGATTGGGGGCAAGAGGAGAAGGGGATGACAGAGGATGAGATGGCTGGATGGCATCACCAACTCGATGGACGTGAGTCTGAGTGAACTCCGGGAGCTGGTGATGGACAGGGAGGCCTGGCGTGCTGTGATTCATGGGGTCGCAAAGAGTCAGACACGACTGAACGACTGATCTGATCTGATCTGATCTGATAGGCCATTGGATGGACTTGATAACAGAAAAGACAAAGAAATTTAACACTGATTCAATCATTATTTCTTGAGATGTGAACTCACAGTGCAAGTGTTAGATGTAAAAGATTATCTTAAATGAAATGTTGAATGATCATGATGACAGAATCATGACTTCTTGTGTCCTGGGAATGGGTGCATGGGACTGGGAGACCACCATGGCAGAGAAGTGTTAGATTAATTCAAATGAGGTCTTGATGCCGAAAATTAATGAGAACAATTTAAATAATATCATCTCATGAAGATACAAGAAGGGGAACAAAGCAGTATTTTGAATCCTTTTAACTGTCCAGATAATGTGATTTTAAATACATCTGAGGAAGAAAAAAAAAATGAGACATTACAAGTAGCTAGCTCACTATTGCCTCTAAATTTCTACAAATCTCTGTTGGGTCGAACCATGTAAGACTGCCATTTTTGCATGTGAATGTTGGCATTTTCACATGGTTCAACTTCACAGACTGAAGTTGGTAATACATATGAAAACGTATTATTGGGAACACGATGGGCCACCCAAACTTTGGGGTCACTTTATATGCAGATATGTACCCTTCAAAGTGAAAGAGGGACTTTGGAATTTTTTTAACTGCGGAATCTTTAAGGTTAGGGCCATGACAATATTTTGGAGATTTACTGAATTTTTAATTAACCGAGGACCATTTAGGAGACAAACTCTCGGCTTTGTCAATAGTTATTTCAATAACACTTCGTTTTTTAGAATAATAAAAATTTTAGTTGTTTTCGTTATAAATGATCACTTTTGTTCACCATTTGCCCAATTTCTTTATTAGGAGTCTACTTTCACTTGAAGTCATAGAATACTTGTCTTGCATAGGCTCACTAGTGATATCCGTGGTGCATCATTTGCCTGCAGCCAATGCCAGAATCAGGTGACTGTTGCTCTAGGAAGAATAAAGTCATAATTTATCCCTCTCAGGATTTGCCAGGCTTTATCCGTCTATTCACTGAGACTAGCTATCATTTGCATCAGTGGAACCTTGATCCCCCACAGAATCTTCTTAATAGACTCATCATTCTTACTGTTTTGTGTTTATATCACTTTATGTAAGAAAGCGGCTTCCCTGGTGGCTCAGAGGGTAAAGAATATGCCTGCAATGTGGGAGACCTGGGTTTGATCCCTGGGTCAGGAAGATGCCCTGGAGAATGAAATGGCAATCCACTCCAATATTCTTGCCTGGAGAATTCCATGGACAGAGGAGCTTGGTGGACTACAGTCCATGGAGTCTCAAAGAGTCAGATATGACTGAGTGACTAACACATACTATCTAAGACAAATATGGGGATATTCCAGGAGTTACTGTAAAAATAATTATCAAGAATATGTTTTATTGACCACTAGCTCTCCCCTAGGAAATTGATTCTCTCTCCCTTGAGCTCACAGCATTAGGTCATATGAAGCACATTACCCATCCGTTGTTCTCTTTGCCTTGATTGTTCAGAAACTCAGAGCTGTGTTTGAGCTCAATCATCATGGAACATTTATCACAAACATTTCTTGATATGATTCTATCTTTCTCTTGATAATTTAACTTCTGACCTGGAATTTTATGTTGATCCTTGCAGCAACTCGACTCTCCAAAGTTAGTTTAATTTTCAAGGGAAGGCTTGGGTCAAATCTCAAGCCTTTGTTGCCACAGACAAAACACTCAGACTTTACGCTGATCTTATCTTCATTTCTCAGATATTATTTTCCTGCACTTAAAGAATGTTAGCTAAAAGCCACCACATGTCTTTTCTTCATTCCCAGGTCTAACAGCCTTTGTTGATGTCAAGTTCTTCCTAAAAGACGATTTAAATTTTCATACTGCAGCATAAGTCTCTTCCTCACAAAGAGGGAATTGGAGTGAGAATTATAGATTTGAGTCCTGGCTGTGAGACCCTAGACAACTAGCTTAAAAAATCTTTGGGTGTCAATTTCTTCCCTCTGCAAAGCAGAAATACGAATCTTAGTTATTATAAAGAGAAAATTATGTAAGTATATGAAAGGACTTTGTGCCCTTAAACAAGTTTATAAGTCAGGTTAATATCATTCAAAGGCAGGAGAAAGATGAAGTCCTGTATAAATATCTTTGTTTCCCTTGATATTTTGCCTCTGTCATTTTATCTTCATGTCTCCATGTTACCTGGAGTTCTCTTGCTGGACCTTTGCCCAAGGGCTCTGAGTGTCTACAGCCTCTGGAAAGAAGGTTCAAGACTCTGAAGGTGGCATAAGGTGCCTTGAAAAGCCACTTGAGGAGCCTAGAATGGACCCCACTGGGACCGGGTTGATCTGTGTAGAGTGAACTACAGGGCTCATACTGGGCTCTGACAGAGCCAGATGCCCAGCCTGGAAGGACAGCCAGGTCGGGGGCTGAGGAGCTGTGGCCAAGCTGCAAATGCATCCTTTGTTTCAGGCTTAGTGGGGAAAAGAGCCCCTTTCCAGAAGCCCAAGGGCAGGACTGCAGGCAAGTTGCCAGCTCCACTGCAGGGCTGAGCCTGCGTCAATCACACTGGTGCTCCTCAGACAAGCTGAGGTGTGCTGGGCGGGCCATGCCCACAAAGCGTGTGTCAGTCAGCCGTGATCCAATTAGCCATGTGTCATCAATCATGTTGTGGTTAGACGTGGATCAGCCTGACACGTGTCAGTCACACAGACTCGTCTCCCATCCTCCAAGGGACACAGGAGTGAAATGAGTGTCAGTCACACACATGCCCACTGGGTGCGCTCCTGCCAAACCCTCTGCAGAGTGAGGGAGGGGCCGCAACCATGTGGCCCCAGCAAGGAGGAAGGTGGATGTAGGAATTAAAAACTGCTGGCAGCTCTCCCATCCTCCCCTGCTTTTCTTTTGCCACCTTTCACTCATGGTCTTGTCCCTTCTCAGGCAGCCTGAGTGTGTGTGTGTGTGTGTGTGTGTGTGTATGCATGCATGCAGGGGTTGTATGCCAAGTGAGGAAGGCAAGTAAAGGGAGTTGCCTCTTACTCAGAGAGTGGGTCTAAAGCTAACAAAGGCAGGGAAGCCAAATTGCCTGCAGAAATGTCCCCAGTCTAACACTACCACTTTTATCTTCCATCATTGCTATGGATTTGTTTATTTATCCACTTGGACAATTAAGACAGCAGTTGGCTTGTTTTTAGGGACCATGGAGGGTGAGGAATAAATAATAATCTACATCAGCATCACAATCAGAGAGGCAAAATGCTCGCACGTGGTGATGGGCGTGGAGGGGGATGGAGGGGACGGAAAATCCCAGCATCCTCTCATGGTCACTGTCATGGAGCAAGATGACGGATAGAATTGCTCACACTGTTTAAATCACCGCTCCTCTTCTCTCTCTGACAGAATATAATTGAATTTAAGTCAATTAAATACTTGTCTGACGTGGCTGCCTCACATCATCAGATAAAGCGCAATCTGACTTGTTTTAGAAGTGTTGAAAATATCAGTCCAGTGTCCCCAGCTCAGGTCTCATCCAGGCAGTGGTGCATAACAAGGATCCAGGGCTCCTCATTTTCTCAAGTGCTTCCTGGTTGGGGAAGCAGGGAATGAGAGATTTTATGGTGGTGGTGTGCCAGAGCTAAGGAGGCAGCCTCTGGAGAGACGGTTCAGCACTGCATTGAATGATGTCACATCAGTAGCTTGTAATTGCCTCCAGTGGGTGCATTTACACCAGGGAAATTGGCAAATTCTACAAAGCAGATATTCCCCTTATTGCCCACCGTGCTCCCTTCAGAGAACTGATCTACTAGCTGGAGATGCAGGCTGGGAGAAGTTGATTCTGGAGACATTTGCCTTGAGAGATCAAGTGCAAGAGATAGGGAGACAAACAGAAGGTCTCAAAGTGGGTGGAACTGGAAGATGGTTGTGGGAGATTTTCAGGACTTGTTGGAATATATCAGTAATCTAAGAGACAGATTTTTCAAATTGTTGGAGGCTATTGTTACGAAGATTGTTAATTGCCTTCTCAGTATCCATTCTCTTATTTTTCCTTAGTGTCAAAATCCTGGGTTGCAGGGAGGTAATATGTTTAGCTAACAGACTATATTTTCTTAGGCCATTTTTCAGATAACAGTAGTCCATGAGATGTAAGTATAAGTTACTGAGTAGAATATCTAGGAAATCTCCTCAGATGGGGTTGAATTGATTAGCAGGAGTGTTTTTCTAACTTTCTTTTTACCTTCTTTCTGACTGGAACAGAGATGTGGTGGCTGGAGCAACAGCATCCATTTTGGGCCATGAGGATGCAAGCCAATGGACTAAAGGTGATGTACTAGTGAAGTTGCGCAGTTGTGTCTGACTCTTTGTGACCCCATGGACTGTAGCCTACCAGGCTCCTCTGTCCATGGGATTTTCCAGGCAATAGTACTGGAATCTTCCCAACCCAGGGATTGAACCCAGGTCTCCGGCATTGTAGACAGACGCTTTACCATCTGAGCCACCAGGGAAGTTGATGTACTAGACAGAAGGCATCTGAATCCCTGTTAAGAGAGCTGCTGTACCAGTACTAGACTGTCCAACTCCAGAGTTCTTTAATTTGAGAAAATAAATCCCTAATTTATTTAAGCTACTGTTGTCAATAAAAAGCAGTCAAGCATATAGGAATATATATATTCCTAAATGGCACAGTCATATTTCCATTTCATTCTAAGCTGTTTTGGAGGCTGAGGTATATGTTTCCTTTCTTCCTTCCTCCCTCCCTCTCCCTTTCTTTCCTTCCTTCTTTTCTTGTTTCTCCCAAGTGAAAAAAGCAGTATGTTCTCCTTATTTATCAGGAAGCCAATTTTATCAAGAACCAAATTCATTGTTCAAGTGCGAGAGGCCCCTTGGGGCATCTATTTATCCACCTGAATTGGTTCTTTGGCTCTCCAGGGCTGGGCAATGGGAGGTGGAGTGAGAGGGAGAGAGGACGTTTGTCTCCCATAGAAGGCATCTAAGCAGACTAGTGGCTCATCTTATCCTGGAAAAAGAGTGGCTTTGCATTTCTGCCCTTAGTATGGGGTAGGCAGGTGTGGGGTCCACTCTGAATTTGTGGAAAAATTGAGACTAGCCCTTGAACTGGGATGTGGTGTGGATAGGCCTAGGGTCCAATCCAGTGACTGGAATTTAGCCCAGTGCCCTTAATCCTTGTTTCTGGTTGTCCTGACCTAGAAAAACAGGTTCCCGCAGCATTTCAGACTGGCATATAACACTCTTCTCCAAAGGATGAATTCCTCAGCATTCTTTAAGACATGGCTCCACTGCCACTTCCTCCACAGAAGTCCTCGTCCTCTTCCCTGAGCGCTCATCACATACTTGCAGCTTATTACGTTATAGAGTAATTGTTTATGTGTCTCTCATCCTCATTAGTCTGGGAGCTCCGAGGAGGAAACAGGAACAAACGTTCACACAACTGTGTATCCTCGGTGTCTGCCTAAATTGTTCAGTAAATATTTGCAGAACAAAAGAAATCCCATCGATTCCTACTTTTTCTGTATTTCATCTAGTAGGTTCTTTACCAAATTTGAAGACCAGACCCCATAATGTCCTTCTTGTTTCTGGGAGATGTAATGTCATTACAGCTGTGGTGTCTAATAAACGAGCTGAGCTTTATTCAAGAGGTGGTGAGATTTTACAACTGGAGATGGAGCAGGAAGGGGATCCATGTTCTTTCTCATGAAGTCCTCGCTGACTGTGTTAACGCCGCCTTCCTTTACGCCACCCTCCATCTTGCATTCTCTCCAATTACTGCACTGGACTCACTCGCTCACCCATCTCTCTTGAGAGGAATGCCTGGGTTGACTCCTACCTCTACTACTTGTATGAACTTGACTTTCTTCACTTTGTTCAGCCTGTTTCCTCACCTCAAAGATTGGAATGATGTCAATATCAGTTACCACTTTTGAATGTGATTCTCAAACTTCACATGAATTGACATGTCTAAATCTCATAAAACCACTATGATGTGGGTACTATTTTTAGCACCTCTGTTTCACAGATGGGGGAAACTGGCACGGTGAGCATCAAATAACTTGCCCAAGATCCCAGAGTAAGGGAGTAGTGAGTTAGAGTCAGAACTCAGACAGTCCCTGCTCTTAACCATCACGCCCATCTGTCCAGTATTTACACTTTGAAACAAGACTTGCTTTGTAGGGTTGATAAGACATGGAAGGCATTGCAGTCACATGAGATGTTCCCTTCTGGTTAGCCTGCCTCCAGCTTCCCTGAACTAACAACTTCCAGGGCACACCTGGAGCCTTCCCAACGAAGACTCCTTGCTATGGAAGTTTTTTTTTAATATATATAACATTAAAAATGTGATGGATTCATTTTGATATTTGGCAAAACTAATACAATTATGTAAAGTTTAAAAATAAAATAAAATTTAAAAAAATTAAAAAATTAAAAAAAAATTTTAATTGAAGGATAATTGCTTTATGGAATTTTGTGGTTTTCTCTCATATATCAATAAGAATCAGCCATTGGTAATACCCATGTCCCCTCCCTCCTGGACCTCCCTTCCATCTCCCTCCCCATCCCACTCTTCAGTCTGTCACAGAGCCCCTGTTTGAGTTCCCTGAGTCATACGGCAAATTACCATTGGCTACCTATTTTACATATGGTGTTGTAAATTTCCATGTTACTCTCTCCATACATCTCCCCTTCTCCCTCCTCCTCTCCCCCATGCCCATAGGTCTGTTCTCTAGGTCTGTTTCTCCATTGCTACCCCGAAAATAAATTCGCTATGGTGGTTTTGTGTCAGGAGGCTCTCTGTGTGTTCTCTTTCGGGTGATCTCAATGACTTCCACACTCCTGTTACGCTAGTGGAATGAGCCATCATGAATTGTGGGCTCTAGGGTGGAAGGAACCTGATTCTCTGGTATTTGGGAATTTCTGTGCACCCTGTACTGTTAGTGAGAGAGAAAAACACACTTCAAACACACACACACACACACACACACACACACAGAGGCCTGGAGGAGCCTTCTTCGTTTCACATTTGAATAGCCAGACTTCATCTATTTAAACCACACTAATTTGGAGCTTGTGCAAGCTTGCCCTCAGGCAGCCTGGGTGAAAGGATATATTTGCACTGGATTAAAAATCAGAGTTTGCTGAACAGACCCGTGTATACACCTGCCTTCACTTGTTTAAACTAGGATTTTTAAGGTACTTTAGCATCTTTTATTTGCATATGATGATTGATACATTAATTACAATAGATCCTGACCTATTCATTAATACTTAGAGGCCACTTAGTCTGGGAGATCTGAGAATGCTTATAATGCAAAGGAATAAAGCTGCATTTGTGCATACAAAATTCAGAAATTTCATCAATTCTAATTCCTGATCAGGATAAACAAGCACATTTCACAGTTTCTTGGGTATTTCCTCTGGGTCCCAGTGTAATTCTATCTCCTTCTGGCTACAACCTTGTCCAGGATCACAGGACACCAAATACTTTTGCAGGGGAATGTACAAGGGCAATTCATTAATGTCCATATCCAACTCATTCTTCTTCTGGTCCCCAGAGGTTCAGTGCCCAGTTTCTGGGTGGTGGTAGCTCCCACTGGCCTCTGTCCCCCTTCTCCATGCCCATGGGGGATGCTTGGAACCATGGATTAGTTGGTACCATATTCTCAGTCATTTGATTTTCCTAAGTAATTTCCTAAGATGCTTGGGGTAGAAAAACGTACTCAGACACAGAGCTAATATCTCAGGCTTTTGTAAGTCTTGTAAGTCAGACTCTTATTTTCAGGAGCCTTCCATGATGCCTGACAGAGCAGACAAAGGGCAAAGGGGCCCCTGGAGGTTCAGCAATCCTTCCCAGCTACCTGTGGGTCCTGTGGAGCTATCTGGCAAGTGTCCCAGAAGTCCAGTTCCATGAGACATTCCTGTCCATGTCACCAGACTTTCAACATCCGTTCATCCACTTACACATTCATCCCTCAAACATTTGCTGTGTGCCTACTGCATATCAGCAAGATTCAGTCTTGACTCTCAGGGAGTTCAGGGTCTATGGTCAAGACAGGCATTTATACAAGTAATGATACTCTAATGTGATAAAAGCTAGAACTGAGATGTATACAAACTACCACGTGCAGAAGAGCAAGCAGATAAGTCAGCTTGGTGGGGGATGGCTGCACAAATATCAAGCCAGAGACCCTTGAGTGAAGTCTTATGGGAGCAGGGGTTTCCATTAGCTGGAGATGCCTGGGGGCAAGCAAGGCATGGATACAGAAAATGTCAAGAAAAGGCACACAGTTCTGTAAGACTGGAGCAGAGGGTGAGGAGGGAGAAGAAGGTAATCCCAAAGCTGCCATCGGCGTTGTCCCAAGCACCATGCTGGAGGATTCAGACTTTATTCTGAGACCATGGTACATACTCAAAACAGGCCTGTGAACTCAAATGCCTTACAGGGGTCACTGTAAGGCATTACAATGCCTTACATGATGATGAGGGGGTCCAGTTGGGGTCTGAAAAATCGAGGAGTGCAGGTCCCATCTGAGGTGGCAGTCATGAAGCACAGGCTCAGCTGGCCAAGTCGCCATGTCACACTGAGTGAAGTAAGTTGGACAGAGAAAGACAAATATCATATGATATTGCTTATATGTGTAATCTAAAAAATGGTGCAAATGAACTTATTTACACAACAGAAAAACAGTCATAGATGTAGAAAACGATCTTATGGTTACTGGGGGAAACGATAGGGGGAGGGATAAATCGTGAGATTGTGATTGACATATATACACTACTATATGTAAAATAAAGGACCTACTGTGTAGTACAGGGAACTCTATTCAAATGTTCCGTAATGACCTATATGGGGAAAAAAAATCTAAAAAAGAGTGGGCATGTATATATACACACACACATATATTTATGATTCATTTTGCTGTAGAGAAGGAATGAACACAACACTGTAAATCAACTATACTCCAATAAAAAAATGTTTTTAAGAAGCTGGAACTCCATATTTTACATGAACACTCCCAAGTTTGTAATGTGGGAAATTATTTCCAAATGTCAAGCTGGCCAAGCAAAAACATGTCTGATGTCCTGTCAGCCTCTAGTTTGGCTTTATCTCAGCTGTAAAGCTTAACACGGAGAGCTGACTTCATCAGACTATGTTTCAGGAAGAGGATGCCCTTACAGGTCTCCCCAGCAAGAACCTCTTCCCCTTCCCCCACCCCCTTGCTTCTCCTCTCACTGCCCTCCCACACCATCCCCAGCACAGCCCCACCTTGCTGGGAGGAGCTGGAGGAATGAGCCATGCCCCAGGCCTGACTCACAGAGAAAGCCCAGCCATAAGGACATGAGAGAGCCGTATTTATTTCACATGGACAAGCATGATTCCATTGCATGCTGAACATGAAAGCTCGCGTGAGGAAAGTACCCGTAACAGCAGAGTTATGTGCTTTTGTCCACAGGGAGCAGGGAGAATCACAGGGTGGTTTTTAAAGACAGTTCCCCTTCAAGCAGAGTTGAAACCACAGGCTTTGAAATCACTGGTTTATTTCATCAGCAAAGGGTCTGTCTCCTAAGAGTGGCCAGGGGGAACACTTCCAGCTCCACAATCTCTGCACGAGCTGCTAAGGTCAGGAGGACAAGGCTGGTCCCCATCCATCACCCAGGGCAGCTCCAGAGAGTTAAGCTCAGAGGGGAGGTACATGCCACTTGGAATTAAGCCCACTCCAGGGTGGACAGTGACGGGACAGACTGCTGTGTTCATAGCAACAGAACCATCACCACTTATAATATGTATCTATAATCAGAAGATCTGTGCTTCCTGAAACAATTTCCCAGGGCCTCATATGGGCTGAAGGGAAACTATTAGGAACTGACCAGATGTGCCAGAAATAGATCAACTGTGCCTGGACAGACTGGGGAGAGCTAGTGGCAAGGACCCCCCAGGTCTCTTGGCCTTTAGCTGGGCTTCCCCATTCCAAGAGGATAGAACCCAAGAGGGGAATAGGGACTGGAGCCTGGATTCACCGAGGGAAGAGAGTCAGAGGCTCTCAGGGCAAACATGGAAGAGACTAGCAGAAGAGCCCTTGAATCTCTGTGGCTCATTCCCACCTGAAGTCCTGCCCAACAGTTTCATAAAATTTAATATTATATGGTCTATAAAATTCCCGGAGTTGGTCTATCACTTCAGGGTCGATCTGTACATGAGTTCTGCCTTTTGATTTGCCCAGGCATCGAGGCAGGAGGCTCGATTCTGTTTTTTTCAAGCAAGGGAATCCTTTGGTTTTGTTGAAGTAGAAGTGTTTGTCCGTGATGAGCCTCTTAATGCCCAGGAAGTCCTGGACGCGCCCCATCTCGCCCGCCGGGTCGGTGATGAGCCGCTCGCCACTGACGAAGTGGATCTGAGCCAATGGGAAGTAACGCAGCCAGCTCTCCAGGTGCAGCGCGTACATGCCGATGCGGATGGCGTTCCAGGACACATCCACCAGGCCCAGGGTGCGGTTGCGGAACGAGAGGCCCTCAAACGTGGGGATGTCTGGCTTCTTGGAGAGCGTCTGGGTGTAATCCGAGATGGCACGGGTCACCGGGTTCCGTACGACCACGATCAGCTTGGTGTCTCGGGACATGTTGAAGATCCGGCGAGGGGCCTCTTGAGTGACAAAATAGCTGGGGGTCTTTTCCAGTGTGATCTGACTCTCGAGAGTCCGAGGCATGAGGCTCCTGTGGGGCAGAAATGCACATGATCAGCCAGGGCTGTGTTGGGGACCCCCCGGGGGATCACTTCCCTCCACCCAGCTTCCCAGGGGATCCCCACCCCCTTCTCCTCTGTGATATTTGAGCCTCCCCTGTTCTCATCTGATGAAGCACCTAACTCTTGTTGACCCTTTTTTCAAAGTCTTTAACAGTTTAAGACAAGAACCAATCTAAATGTCCATCAGTATGGGTTAGATACATGATGGAATAGCCAATTAATACAGTTGGGTAGATCTGTGTGTACTGTTATGGAATGATTTCCAAGATTTAGTGCTTAAATGAAAAAAGGCAAGACACAGCTTGTTTATCTGGGGAAAGATACCATGAAACCAATAAAAGTAATTGCTTCTGGGGAGGGACCTTGAGTGGGAGCAGAGCAGGGAGGTCAGGGATAAATGAGAATTGCTTTTTATTGTATAATCTTTTACACTGCTTGAAATTTTTATTGTGTTTATTACATATTCAAAAAATACAAAGGAAGCCACTGAATATTGTTCTGGCAAAAGATATCTCTCCAAATATATTAAGAAAGTCTTTTGGGGAGAGGAAAGGCATGTTTTGTAGGAATAGCATGTGTTTTTGAAATGAGTTCTGATGTCTTTTCCTGCTGAAATACATCTGAAATATATCCCTGGTAAAAGACTGAAAAGCACAGAATATCAGGGGTGAGATGGGTGGGGGGAGAATATCATGGGTGGGTGGGGGGAGGGGCTCAGTCAGAAGCCCAGTAATGCAACCTCTTGCTCTCCTCGTAATTTCCTAGTTCTGCTTAAGGTTTAAGGGAGGATGGTAGGACAAGCTGATGCCTCCTTCTCAGGTGTATCTCTTTCAGGTCCTCGTGAAGGGAAACACCTCTGGTTTCCAGTTGCTATTTCTTTCTGAAAGTTGTGTTTTCCCCTTAATTAGTTTTTCTTATATAGTGAAGGATAGAGGAGCCAGGCATGCTGCAGTTCATGGGGCTGCAAAGAGTCGGACACATGACTTAGTGACTGAACAATGACAGCAAAATTTTTCTTAATCCCGGCTGCACATTAAATCACCCAATAAATTTATTTTTTAAAAGGAAGATGGCTCTTTTGAGGTGCTAGCCTGCCATCTTCTCGATCAGTTGGCCCCCAAATAAAGTCTCTTTCTTGCCTCAGCCCCTCGTCTCTCAGATTCATTGGCTTGTCATGCAGCGAGCAGAGTAAGCTTGGATTCAGTATCAATTTGGCTTAGCCAGCCAGAAGACTTGCTGCTCGTGGCTAGCTGATCCTGATCACGGAATATTGGGGCAAGACCCTAGCAACTGCTTGGACCATTTGTCCTGAGGTTCTTTCCTTCAAGATTCCCTGCAGTGGTCTGGCTGCCCACCAGCACTTGGCAGTTGAGAAAAGGAACAGGCAAACTTCTACTAGTTGAAAGACTCGGATTTTGTTTGTAGAGATTCATTAACAACAAACCCAGCCCTGCTGAGATAGGTGTTCTATAATCTTTTCAGAAACTTGATAGCTTCCAACTCAGTTCAAAACTGAGTAAGCATCCAGGCGGAGAACAAGATGGCAGAGGAGTAGGTGGACATGGAGTACACCTCTCTCTGCAGATACATCAGGAATACACCTTCAGACACAGCAGTGCATGCAGAACACCAGCTGAGAGCAGACAGGGGTACCTGGCCAGCAGAAAATAATAATGTAGAGCCACGCAAAGCTCGAGATCAAGCCCTGAGCCTTTGGAGTGGGAGCACTGACTCCAAGATCCTAGACTACGAGAGAACTAACCCTCAGATCAGATCAGATCAGTCGCTCAGTCGTGTCTGACTCTTTGCGACCCCATGAATCGCAGCACAGAGAACTCACACAAAGGAAACCACTGGAATACAAGACCCGGCATCACCCAACCACCAGTAAGCACCCTGTGCAGGACGCCACATCTCAACAACCAACAAAACAAAAATACAGACCAAATCATCACAGGATTCCCACCTCACTCAGCCTTGCCCATCAGAGGAAAAACAAACAGAAAAACTCAGCACAAATCTCACCCTGTAGGAAGCTTATACAAACCATTGGACCAACCTTAGGAGGGCAGAAACCAAAAGGAAGAAAGAATTCAACCTTGAAACCTGGGAAAAGGAGACCTCAAACACAATAAGTTACAAAAAATAATGAAAAAGTAGAGAAATGCTACACAAATGAAGGAACAAACTAGTCCAAATAAATGAAGAGGAAATAGGCAAACTACCTGGAAAATAATTCAGAATAATGATAGTAAAGATGATCAAAAACCTTACAACAAAATGGAGAAAATGCAAGAACCAATTAACAAAGACCTAGAAGAATTAAAAAATAAACATGCAGAGACAAACAACACTATTACTGAAATAAAAAATACTCTAGAAGGAATCAATAGCACAATATCTGAGGCAGAAGAACAAATAGTGAGCTGGAAGATAAAATGCTGGAAATAACTTCTGAAGAGCAGAATAAAGTAAAAAGAATGAAAAGAACTGAAAAGAGTCTCAGAGACCTCTGGGACAATATCATATGCACCAACATTCAAATTATATGGGTCCCAGAAGAAGAAGAGAAAAAGAAAGGGTATGAGAAAAATTTTGAAGAGATTATAGTTGAAAATTTCCCCAAGATGGAAAAGGAAATAGTCAATCAAGTCCAAGAGGCACAAAGAATCCCATATAGGATAAACCCAAGGAAAAACATGCCAAGACATATACTAATCAAAATAACAAATAATAAACACAAAGAAAGAATATTAAAAGCAGCAAGGGAGAAGCAACAAGTAACATACAATGGAAACCCCATATACTTAAGCTGATCTTCCAGAAGAAACTCTGTAGGCCAGAAGGGAATCGCAGGATATATTTAAAGTACTGAAAGGGAAAAATCTACAACCAAGATTACTATACCCAGCAAGGATCTCATACAAAATTGATGGAGGAATAAAAAGCTTTTTCAGACAAGCCAAAGTTAAGAGAATTCAATACCATCAAACCAGCTTTACAACAAATGTTAAGGGGACTTATATAGTCAAGAAATACAAGAGAAGAAAGAAGATCTACAAAATCAACCCCAAACAATTCAGAAAATGGCAATAGGAACATATGTATCAATAATTACTTTAAATGTAAATGGATTAAATGCTCCAACCAAAAGACACAGACTGGCTGAATGGATAGAAAAACCAGACCCGTATATATGCTGTCTACAAGAAACCCACTTCAGATCTCAAGACACATATAGACTGAAAGTGAGAGGATGGAAAAATATATTCCATGCAAATGGGAAGCAAAGGAAAGCTGGAGTAGCAATCCTTGTATCAGACAAAATAGACCTTAAAATAAAGATTACAGGAGATAAGGAAAGACACTACATAATGATCAAGGGATCAATCCAAGAGGAAGACATAACAATTGTAAATATCTATGCACCCAACATAGGAGCACTTCAATACATAAGACAAACACAAACAGACATAAAAGGAAAAATTGACTGTAACACAATAATAGTAGGAGACTTTAACACCCCACTCACACCAATGGACAGATCATCAAAACAGAAAATTAATAAGAAAACACAAGTCTTAAATGATACATTAGATGAGATGGATCTCATTGATATCTTCAGGACATTCCACCTAAACGCAGAAGAATACGCCTTCTTCTCAAGTGCACATGGAACATTCTCCAGGACAGACCACATCTTGGGTCACAAATCAAACGTCAGTAAACTTAGGAAAATTGAAATCATATCAAACATCTTCTCTGACCACAATGCTATGAGACTAGATATCAATTACAATAAAAAAAAACTGTAAAAAAACACAAACACATGGAGATTAAACAACACATTTCTAAATAACCAACAGGTTACTGAAGAAATCAAAAGGTAAATAAAGAAAATTTATAGAAACAAATGACAATGAAAACCTGACAACTCAAAACCCATGGGATGCAGCAAAAGCAGTCCTAAGAGAGAAGTTGATAGCAATACAATCCCACCTCAAGAAACAAGAGAAACATTGAATAGACAACCTAACTTTACACCTAAAACAACTGGAAAAAGAAGAACAAAAACCCCCAAAATTAGTAGAAGGAAAGAAATCATAAAGATCTGAGAGAAATAAATGAAAAAGAAATGAAAGAAACAATAGTAAAGATTAATAAAACTAAAACCTGGTTCTTTGAGAAGATAAACAAAATTGGCAAACCTTTAGCTAGACTCATCAGGAAAAAAAGAGAGAGAGAAGAATCAAATCAACAAAATTAGAAATGAAAAAGGAGAGGTTACAACAGACAAGGCAGAAATACAAAGGATTATAAGAGACTATTATGAACAACTGTATGGCAATAAAATGGATAACCTGAAAGAAATGGACAGATTTTTAGAAAAGTTCAATCTTCCAAGACTGAACCAGAAAGAAATAGAAATTATGAACAATCCAATTACAAGCACTTAAATTAAAGCTGTGATCAAAAATCTCCCCAAAAACAAAAGCCTAGGAACAGATGGCTTCACAGGAGAATTCTATCAAACATTTAGAGAAGAGCTAATGCCTATCCTTCTAAAACTCTTCCAAAAAAATGCAGAGGAAGGAACACTTCCAAACTCATTCTGCGAGGCCACTATCACCCTGATAGCAAAACCAGACAAAGACAACACAAAAAAAGAAAACTACAGGCCAATGTCACTGACGAACATAGATGCAAAAATCCTCAACAAAATTCTAGCAAACAGAATTCAGCAACACATCAAAAAGCTCATACACCATGATCAAGTTGGGTTTATTTTAGGAATGCAAGGATTCTTCAGTATATGCAAATCAATCAATGTGACACACTATATTAACAAATTAAAAGATAAAAACCATATGATAATCTCAATAGATGCAGAAAAAAACTTTGACAAAATTCAGCACTCATTTATGATTAAAACTCTTCAAAAAATGAGCAAAGAAGGAACCTACCCCAACATAGTAAAGTCTATATATGATAAGTCTACAGCAAGCATTAGTCTCAATGGTGAAAAACTTAAAGCATTCCCCCTAAGATCAGGAACAAGACAAGCGTGTCCACTTTCACCACTATTATTCAACATAGCTCTGGAAGTCCTAGCTACACCAATCAGAGAAGAAAAAGAAATAAAAGGAATCCAGATTGGGAAAGAAGAAGTAAAGCTCTCACTGTTTGCAGATGACATGATTCTCTACATAGAAAACCCTAAAGATAGTATCAGAAAATTAATTACTAGAGCTAATCGTGAATTTAGCAAAGTTGCAGGATACAAAATTAATACACAGAAATCACTTGCATTTCTATTTACTAATAATGAAAAATCAGAAAGAGAAATTAAGGAATCAATCCCATTCACTATTGCAACAAAAAGAATTAAATATCTAGGAATAAACTTACCTAAGGAGACAAAAGAATTGTACACAGAAAATTATAAGACATGGATGAAAGAAATCAAAGATGACATAAACAGATGGAGAGATATTCCATGTTCCTGGGTAGAAAGAATCAATATTGTGAAAATGACTACACTACCAAATGCAATCTACAGATTCAATGCGATCCCTATCAAATTACCAATGGCATTTTTCATAGAACTAGGACAAAAAATTTCACAGTTCATACGGAAATACAGAAGACCCCAAATAGTGAAAGCAGTCTTGAGAAAGAAGAATAGAGCTGGAGGAATCAACCTTCCTGACTTCAGATTATACTACAAAGCTACAGTCATCAAGACAGTATGGTACAGGCACAAAAACAGAAATATAGACCAGTGGAACAAGATAGAAAGCCCAGAAATAAACCCATGCACCTATGGGTACCTTATTTTTGACAAAGGAGGCAAGAATATACAATGGGGCAAAGACAGCCTCTTCAATAAATGGTGCTGGGAAAACTGGACAGCTACGTGTAAAAGAATGAAATTAGAACACTTCCTAACACCAAACACAAAGATAAACTCAAAATGGATTAAAGACCTAAATGTAAGACCAGAAACTATAAAACTCTTAGAGGAAAACATAGGCAGAATACTTGATGACATAAATCAAAGCAAGATCCTCTATGACCCACCTACTAGAGTAACAGAAATAAAACCCAAAATAAACAAGTGGGACCTGACTAAACTTAAAACCTTTTGCCCAGCAAAGGAAACTATAAGCAAGGTGAAAACACAACCCTCAGATAGGGAGAAAATAATAGCAAATGAAACTGATGAAGGATTAATTTCCAAAATATACAAGCAGATCATACAACTCAATGCCAGGAAAACAAACAACGCAATCAAAAAGTGGGGAAAAGACCTAAACAGACATTTCTCCAAGGAAAACATACAGATGGCTAACAAACACATGAAAAGATGCTCAATGTTGTTCACTGTTAGAGAAATACAAATCAAAACCACAAAGAGATATCATTTCACACCGGTTTGAATGGCCATCACCAAAAAGTCTGCAAACAATAAATGGAGAGGGTGGAGAGGGTGTAGAGAAAAGGGAATGCTCATGCACTGTTATTGGGAATGTAAATTGATAGAGCCACTGTGGAAGACTGTATGGAGATTCCTTTAAAAACTAGGAATAAAACCACCATATGACCCAGCAATCTCACCCCTAGGCATATACCCAGAGGAAACCAAAATTGAAAAAGACATGTGTATCCCATTGTTCACTGCAGGACTATTTACAATAACTAGAACATGGAATCAACCTAGATGTCCATTGACAGATGAATGGATAAAGAAGGTGTGGTACATATACACACTGGAATATTACTCAGCCATAAAGAGGAATGCATTTGAGTCTGTTCTTATGAAGTGGATGAACCTAGAACCTGTTATACAGAGTGAAGTCAGAAAGAGAAAGATAAATATCATATTCTAATGCACATATTTGGAATCTAGAAAAATGGTACTGAAGACTTTATTTACAGGGCAGCAATAGAGAAGCAGACATAGAAAACAGACTTATGGACATGGGGAGAGGGGAGGAGAGGGTGAGATGTATGGAAAGAGTAACATGGAAACTTATATTACCATATGTCAAATAGATAGCCAATGGGAATTTGCTGTATGGTTCTGGAAACTCAAACAGGGGCTCTGTATCAACCTAGAGGGGTGGGATGGAGAGGGAGATGGGAGGGAGGTTCAAAAGGGAGGAGATACATGATTCATATTGAGGTTTCACAGAAAACAACAAAATTCTGTAAAGCAATTTTCCTTCAATAAAAAAATAAATTAAAAAAATACACAGATGTCTGAGCCCCGTTCTAGACTGATTAAAAATATTTGGGGGTGGGTGCTTTTCTGAACCTCCTCAGATGATTTCAATGTGAAAATAAAGGTGAGAACCACCAATACACAATCACCCTTCCCCCACTCCCTATTTATTTGTTAAAAACTGTTTATTTTATTTATTTATCTATTTTTGGTTGTGCTGCATGGCATGTGGGATCTTAGTTCCTTGACCAGGCATCAAACCCACGCCCCCTGCATTAGAAGTGCACAGCCTTCACCACTGGACCACCAGGGAAGTCCCACCCTTCACCTGTTCTTAACACTATGGCTTCCCAGACCCCACAGCTGGCAGCTTCACAGTCCTATGAATAGAGGCACCTGGTGTCTAGCCTTCTTTGTCCCAGCCACATAGTCATCTCTTCTGTAACCTGGCCTCACAGGTCTTTGGCCAAATACCTCCATTTCCTCTTCCCTTTTAGCAAACTCTTCCTCATGGTCATATGTTAGGTTTTGTCTTTGGAATTGCCCTAATTCTGAAAAGGTTCACCCTGAAATTCTACTCTAGGGCTATGTCGTGGATTGAATGATGATCTTCCAAAAGATACATTCACCCAGAACCTATGAATGGGACCTTATTTGGAAAAAGAGTCTCTGCAGAAGTAAGCAAATTAAAGATCTGGAGATGAGATCATCTTGGATTAGGGTTCCTTGTAAGGAATATCCTTAGAAGAGAAGAGAAGGAGAGAAGAGACACAGAGAGAAGAGGAAATGGGAGGATGAAGGCAGAGCATGCAGTGATATGTCTACAAGCCAAGAAATGACAAGCATTGTTGGCAGCCGGCAGAAGCCAGGAGAGAAGCATGGAGTAGATTCTTCCTCAGAGCCTCCAGGATGAACCAACCCTGCTGACAATTTGCTTTTAAGGATTCTGGCTTCCAAACCTGAAAGAATAAATCTCCATTGTTTTAAGACACTTCTTTTCAAGGCATTTGTCATGGTGCCCACAGGAAAAAAACACAGACCATAACCTTCTTTCCTTCTGTCTTTACCATAGTCTCAGATTCATTGTACGTGATATTGAAATTCATCTGATTTCACTTTCTTTTTTATTTCACTTTCTTCTAAACCTTCTCTGGACCCAGGAAGCAATCATTTCCATAGCATCATCTTCACATCACCACCACCACCACCACCATTAATCTCAGAGGATAAGTTACACAGGGGCTCACCTGCCCACCTGTGCTCTCAGATCCCTCCCCCACTCCCACCCCCGACTCCGCTGCCCTCCATACAAACCTCCCATTTTCCCCTTGAATCTTCAAGTTCTTTTTGCAACTGAGAAGCTGATGCAACTAATATTTTGCATCTAAGCCCCAAGTCTGTAAAAGACCCGGATGGGTTGAAAATTTTAATAGTATTTATTAATACTGAGGATATCATTCTTAGCAAATAATCACAGGCGCACTTGAATCAAATTCTTTGGATTTTCTTAGAAATCTGCCTGCATTATTTTATGATCTTGGAACACATTGTAATGAGGTGTTGGCCTTAATGACAGAGTAGATGAAATTACATTATCTGTGACAGTGCATTTAAACTTAGGGACTTTCCAAGGCTTTTGCGGGTATAAGGCCTTCAACACACAAAAAGTTGACCTGAAAGATAAGCCATTAAACATATCTCTTTGCAATATCCTTTAATACGCCAGTGAATATCCAAGAGAGGAAAACAGGTTGCAGCATTTCCCAAGCTTATCTGGCTAAGCTATGAACTTTTGCCAGGAGCGCCAATTAACACCTCTCTCTGCTACCAGTTTGGAAACTTCTGACCTATTCCAGTGATCTTCAGGGTGTCACATCACTCCCCAAGCTGTGCATTAAAGTGAAGTTCCACCCTTCCTAATTGGCATATCAGCTACAAAACCAAATTACAGTTACTAAGGAAGACATAAACACCACACTGCAAACAGTATCATGCACAGTCAAATGTGTACTTCAAATTTTCTCTATTCCATCAAAGGATGCCTTACATATTTATTTCTCATTAGGTCACTGGAATAGAGGCTGTGTGATGGTAACACACAAGGAGACTCTGGATACACACCTCTCTGATCTGTGGTGGGAAGAGGGCATTAGTCTTTTCCTTAGGCTCATTTTTCCTCCTCATGCCATTGTTCAAATTTTGCTGATTTGTTTCCAGCTGCTAACAAACAGCTGAACTTTTCTCTCACCCGCATAACCCTTTTAAGCTTCGGTCTCCTTTTGTTTCTGTATGGCTCTGCAAAAATGACAGAAAGAGTGGTCTAACACTCACCAATTGGACTTGCCGCCCATCTGTTATGTGAACCTGCTCAGCAACAATTTCCACCACATCTGGTAGTAGCCCCCAGATTTCTTTCAAAGGAACCACTCCTACTTTGGATAAACTCTTAGCAGTTCAAGGAGAGGGCGTGTGACTGACAAAAAGTATATGATGAAGACGGAAAGTGGACTCAATCTTCCAGCCAGACACAGGAGCTTGGAGGAGCCTCCCCAGCAGTCACTCTTACCCAATCCCTCAGCTTTCTTGGTTCTTGCCCTTTCCCAGACCTGGTTTGCCCACCTTCCTCTGTAGTTCTATAAGTTACTGCACACCCTTCTAAGAAAATTTTTTTTACTACTTGAAGTTAATCAGAGTCCATTTCTGTTGTTTGGAACCCAAGAATTCTAACGTGCCTGGTTTCCTCTCTGTGGAAGCTATGCTAAGCTAAGCTCACCCCCACTTGATTATAAACTGCACGAGGTAGGGCAGGTGCACCTTATTTGCATCTCCCTCTGCAAAGGCTACCATAGCCATGGCACAAGTAATGTCTCCATCAGTATTTCTAGGGCTCACGTGAAGCCAGCAATCTAATCCAGATATGCACTGCAGCCCTCATCCCCTTCCACATTCTCAACTCTCCCCAAATCACCGAGAGCCTTCCCAGGAGTCTATCTCCCCTTTCTCTTATTCTACGTGATCTTCCAGGATGACCCCATTCCTCCTTAGCCTTTAGCACCAGCTAGGAGCTGTTACTCCTCACAGCTCTGTAACTGCAGTTCCAAGTTTCCCACACTCTGGACTGGACTGTCCAACTGTCTGTGGACTGGACACCTCATCTCAGTAATGAACTTGCCATTTTCCTCCCATGCTTACAAAGCACAAAAACCTCACATCCTTCTTACGTCTAATGTCTGTCTTCCTGGTACGTTCTCAAGTCTTCCCCCATCTCCTGGCCCCATTCACACACCTCAGGCTCACCTCATCTGTTCCTCTGACAACAGACTTCTCTCTGACCTCCATGCTTCTACTTTCTTCTCCCTTTCAATCCATTCTGCATTCTGTGTCTGCCAAGGGAATCATGCTAAAGCAAATCCATTCTCTTGTGTAAATGTGACTAATGGGAACCTCCTGTATAGTTCAGGGAACCCTACTCACTGTTCTCTGGTGACCGAAAGGAGAAGGAAATCCAAAAAAGAGGGGATATATGTATTTGTAACAGCTGATTCACTTTGCTGAATAGTAGAAACTAACACAACATTGTAAAGCAACTCTATTCCAATAAAAATTTAAAGAATAAAGTGAATGAATGCAGTCACAGTGATAAAATATTTAGACGAGTCAATACTGAGAGTTGTAAACATCTTTCTCCATAAGAAGATAGGCAAGCATCTGCCAAGAATGTTGGGTTCCACGTTTTTGGTGTTTGCATCTTGATTCATAAAATGTCTACTGAGAATACAAAAAAATAAAGCAAATCCAATCTTGTCAACCATTAGCCATTCTTCTGAATAAAGCCCATATTCCTTGACTTGGTACTCAGGGCTGCCGTCTACCTTTCCAGAATTAATCTCTTGCCACCTCCTGGAAATCTGATGCTTATAACTATATTGAACACAAAATTCACTCGCCAAACACATGCTGTCTTTTCATGTTTTTTTTTTTTAAAGACTCTGGACCATCTTTCTGGTCTCTTTAACCCTGGCAAACGTCTACTCACCTTTCCAAATCCAAAGGAAAAGTCACACCCTCTGTGAACACTTTCAAAAAAATAATTTCATGACACTTCCTGAATCCAGCTATTAAGACCTCATCCCACTGTGTGGTACTTACTAAGTACACATCCATTTATATCAAGAGATCATCAGCATCTTGGGCATGTTCCTTATTCATTTTTGCCTTCTTAGCACAAACCTGGCAGAACATAGGTACTCAAGAAATTGATCAAAGATCTAGTGTCAAAGGTAGGTGCCTATTGAGAGGTTACCACGAGTCCTTAGAAGTTACCGGAAATTATGAAGCCTGGCCTTTTCTTGGCATTCTGAACCTGGGCAGAGGAAGGTTCCAGCAGATAGTCCTGGGGTGAAGGGATCACTGTGTCATTTAAAAAATTTCATCATGGCCACATGTGCTCAGGTTCATGAGCTGAGGGGGAACTCAAGTTCTGCTTCAGCCAAAACTTCCCAGTACAAGAAGGTAAAATGAGACTAAAAGGAACAGATCTTGCGCCATTTCTGTTTTGCCATCTACAGGGTCCTTTGCCCAGGTTCCCTCTGATGTTGAAAGAGGACAGGACTGTGGTCATCTGCAGTGTGGCTGAGAGGGAGGAGGTGGGGAAGTCAAACTAGATGCGATAAATACCCCCACACGTGCTAATGTGTGCCAAGTCACTTCAGTTGTGTCCGACTCTATGCAATCCTATGGACTGTTGCCTGCCAACCTCTTTTGTCCATTGGATTCTCCAGGCAAGAATACTAGAGTGGGTTGCCATGCCCTCTTTCAGAGGATCTTCCTGATTCAGGGATCAAACTCTCATCTCTTATGTCTTCTGCATTGGCAGGCGGGGAAGTCCCATACCACTGTATCAGAGTAATTAAATAAGAATCTCTGTAGTGGGGGGGGGGGCGGCGTTGCAGAGACCTGGGCACCTGCGACTTTAAAGCTCCCCAGCTGATCCCAGGGGGCCCCCAGGGCTAAGAACCATGGTTGAGGACCGCATGTTCCTTTAGCTGCACAGCCTTTAATACAGTAGCTCAGAAGTGTTTTCTCCTTAGAGGAAAAGAGCTCGGTACATCCAGCTTCAGTGGGTTTAGGGCGCAGCCTAGGAGCCTACAATTTTAACAAGCCCCCTGCTTCATGACTCATGATCAGAGAAGCTTGGGAAGCATGGTCTTAATAAAATACATCCTCGTAAGTAATGCAATCACACTCATTGTTATCTAAGACATTAAATATTTATTTGAAGGATATCTCTGCCCTCCCCCAGCCCAACCATAGACGGGAAGTTCCAAGAGAAGAGCACTGCTGTCTTTCTCTCAGTTGTAGTGGCACTTAGTAGGCGCATAGTCAATATTTGCTGAAGAGAAAAAAAAAATAAAGGCAAGGCTTTGGTCTGGTAGAAATCTGTGCCCCAAAGTCCATTTTATGTCTTCTCCCCAAGGGAAAAAAAATCACAGACTTCTGTGTCCCTTACCAAAAGAAGAAAGAAAGAAAAAAAAAATCCAAATACTGTCTTGTCAGTTTGAGACTCTCCGGAAATGGCATTTTCTGACCCACTCAGTAGAACAGAGGCAGCTCTTGTGGCCCCATTGTCCACATGGGGACGTGGTGTTCGGGGCTGGCTTACCCTGATTATCACCGGAAGGGTTCACCAGAAGATTTCCTTTCCTGCTAAATCTGTGCACCCCATGAGTGTGCTCTAAAAGGCCTGGCTGCCTGGGGGACTTCGGTGATTCATTAGCTCCTGGCTGGGCAACCAGGCTCCTTGGGAAAAAAAAAAAAAATTGCCGTCTCCAGAGGGATAATTAGGAACGGAAGAGGCGGGGAAAGTCTTTCCTGCAGGAAACTGGTTCTTCTAAAATAAACCTGCTAAACCCTCTCCCCCTCCACGTGCTGGCCAGCGTAGGCACAGCACCTGTGAGCACAGACCTGCAGCCCCTCTAGTATCTCAGAACCCCCTCCTTCCAAGACCTTGGCTCAAATCCTTACAGTGATATGACTTGGGAGGAAAACGCTGAGTCCACGCTGAGTCCCAGCTTGAACCCCATCAGTAATTCTTCACTGCTCACAGGATAAAGGCCTTAACAGGATTTAGGTGGCTCTTCTTGATCCAGCCCATGGCCATCTTGGGCTCTGGCCAGACTGGACTATTTAGAGTTCTCCCCCGAAATTGCATTTTTCATGCCAAGCAACATCTGATGTGTTGTGGCTTCTGGGGGAAGCCTCTGTAGCTGGTCAGGCAGAACTTCTTCATGCCTTAGCCCTTAGCTCATCATCACCTCCACCAGAGAGGCTTCCCTGACTGTGCCTTTATTATCTCCCTCTTTCCAGAAGTTAGGTATTTGTTATCCCTGTGATTCCATGGGACTCAGTATAGACATAACTCATTTTTTACACATTATCTGTCATCACCCTAGAGTGTTAGGTCACAAAAGGCAGGGCTCACCACCATCAAGTCTCTGTCGACAGTGCCTAACCTGGGCCTGGTATGCAGTCATGTTCTCATTCATTGGACACACATTTATTGAGCACCTGCTGTATGCCAGGATACAAAGACAGGCATTATTCTCAAGGAGATGACAGCCTTGTAAATCCAAGGGGTGAGAGGGGCTCCCCTTTTCCCAGTGTGAGGGGCTGATGGAACTTGGCTTCCCACTAGGGCTGGCGGCTTCCTCTTCTGCTAGGAGGGGCCAGGCCTGAATCCCATCTCGGACAGTCATCAAGGTCCCCATGGCCTGGGCAGTTGGCTTTCCCTGATAACTCATGTAAACAGCTGGCACCTCAGTCCAGCCTGCCTGGTGTCCAATAGTTTGACTGTCTCCCAGCTGACAAGGCTGTTCTCACCTCTATTCCATAAGAAGGGAAGCTGATGTAAGTGTCTGGGCACAGTCTCTTCCCTGGAGCATTAACCCCCAAGTGGTTTGGGCTCTGGCATGTACCCCAGGGTGATGGTGAGAAGACAGGGTAACCCTGCCTGCCTCTTCTACTGCGCATTTCCCCAGTGATAGCTACATTGGATTTGTCTTGAGTCCCACCAGGTGCCAGATGGAAACCAGAATAGAGTCCTCCTTGCCTGATACATACACATGGAGATGTTTGGAGGGCAGTAGGCTACTTTAGTGGCTAGTAGTGAGCGTGGGATTTGAAATCAGAGAGCGGAGTGTGAGTTTTGCCACTTGTTAACCAGAAGAAATGGGCATGTAGCTTCACTTCACGTAATGTCCTATAGGTTCACCCCGTCACCCCAAATGGCAGGTTTTCCTTCTTTTTTTATGACTGAGTAAAATAAGCCAAGCACAGAAAGACAGTGACTATATGATTTCAATTACTGATGGGATCTCTGTGTTGAACTCACAGAACCAGAGAGTAGAATGGTGGTTGCTGGGGGCTGGAGGTGGGGAGAGGGAAATGGGGAGATAAAGGTCAAAGGGTACAAACTTTCAGTTGAGGATGAATAAGATCTGGGGATCTAATGAACAGCCTGGTGACAAGAGTTCACATTCCAGTGTTACATACCTGAAATCTGCTGAGAGAGTAGGTCTTAAGTGTTCTTACTATACACATACAAAAATGGTGACTCTGCGAAGTGATGGATATGTTCATTAACCCACTTGTGATAATCACTTCACAATCACTTTGCATGCATGTGTGCTAAGTTGCTTCAGTTGTGTCTGACTCTTTGCAACCCTATAGACCATAGCCCACCAGTCTGCTCTGTCCATGGGATCTTCCAGGCAAGAATACTGGAGTGGTTTGCCATTTCCTCCTCCAGAGGATCTTCCCGACCCAGGGATCAACCCCCCCCCCCCCATCTCTTATGTCTCCTGCATTAGCAGGTGGGTTCTTTACCGCCAGTGCCATCTGTGTCTACCATGATGATTTATACCAAAATCATTATGTTGTACACCTTGAAAAAAAGGGCACCCAGCCTACATCAGCCAATATACAGGGTCTTCTATGGACAGGATTTTTGTGTCCCCCGTCATCCTCATCTCAAATTTATATGTTCAGGACCTATAGTAATTAGTTCACAAGAGAGGAGGCCTTAATGCTCTTATAAGAAGTGACAAGGACCTACTGTATAGCACAGGGAACTCTGCTCAATATTCTGTAACAACTTAATTGGGAAAAGAATAGATACATGTATAGGTATAAATGAATCACTTTGTTGTATACATGAAACTAACACAATATTTTTTCTCAACTGTGAAAGTGAAAGTTGCTCAGTCGCATCCAACTCTTTACGACCTCATGGGCTGTATAGTCCATGGAATTCTCCAGGCCAGAATACTGGAGTGGGTAGCCATTCCCTTTTCCATGGGATCTTCCCAACCCATGGATTGAACCCCAGTCTCCTGCATTGCAGGCGGATTCTTTACCAGTTGAGCCACAAGGGAAGCCCAAGAATACTGGAGTGGGTAGCCTATCCCTTCTCCAGTGGATCTTACTGACCCAAGAATCAAACTGGGGTCTCCTGCATTGTAGGCAGATTCTTTACCAGCTGAGCTACTCAACTACATACCAGTGCAAAATAAAAAGTTAAAATAAATTAATTTTTTTTTAAAGGGAGAGATGATCTCTCCCTCTCTGCCATGTGAGGACACAGTAAGAAGATGTCTGTCTGTAAACCAGAAGGAGAGTCCTCAGCAGGAACCAAATTGGCTGGCACCTTGATCTTGGACTTCCAGCCTCCAGGCTGTGAGAAATAGCTTTCTGTTATGGAAGCTTCCCAGCCTATGGCATTTTTGTGATAGCAGCCCAAGCTGATAGAGATGGGGTCACTGATGCCCTGGACATCATGAACAAGCTAATAGCTAAGATTTCTCATTCAGGGACCAGTGGTCAGAGGCGCTACTCTGTGTATGAGCCACCTCCCTTGGTCCTCACATTAACTCCATGAGCCCAGCACTCACTATTCCTCTTTATGAGCTGAGGAATCTGGGACATGGAGAACTGAAGTCAGTCACCGAATCAACGCAGCAAGTTGCAAAATCCGGATTCAAGCAAGTGTGACTCTAGCACTAGAAGAAAACGTGAGAATATAAAATTAATCTTGGCACATGGACAGCCTTTCTAAGCACGAGACAAAACTCATGGAGGAAAAGCCTGCAAAGTTAGATACATAAAAAATGTAAGTCTCTGGAATGGAAAAATACCATAAATAAAATAATGGGAAAATGACTCACTGGAAAAACATTTGCATCATATGAGATAGGGAAACAAAGGATGATTTCATATATTTTTAATATCTATATATGCATTTATATTGGAGAAGGAAATGGCAACCTACTCCAGTATTCTTGCCTACAGAATCTTGTGGACAGAGGAGCCTGGTGGGCTGCTGTCCATAGGGTTGCACAGAGTTGGACATAACTGAAGTGACTTAGCAGCAGCAGCAGCATGCATTTATATATTTTATATATTTTTCAAAGTCCTTGCAAATTAATATGAAAAAGAACCAGCTGGTGGAGTAAAGGAACACAGGCTGTGAGAAGTTAATATCTAAAGAGTTACCAATGGGAAATAAAGTTAAGGAAAGATACTCCGTCTCTGTTAAAATTAAAGACATGCAAATTAAAACTAAGATGAGATCATGAGATCATATTATTCACCTGTATGACTGGAAAATATACTTTTTAAAATTATAACAGTTGTTAGGACTTCCCTGGTGGTCCAGTGATTAAGAATATGCCTTGCAACAAAGGGGATGTGGGTTCGATCCCTGGTCAGGGAACTAAGATCCCACATGCTGTGGAGCAGCTCAGCCCGCGTACCACAGCTACTGTGCCGCAGTGAAAGATCCCGTGTGTCCCAGTGAAGACCCGACACAGCCAAATAAATCAATAAATTATAACAAGTATTGCTGGCAAGAGTGTGTAGAACAAAGTACTTGCCAATACTTTGAGGGAGTGTAAATCAATACATCTTTAGAAGGGTAATTAGATATTATCTGTGCATGTGTGCGTGCTAAGTCACTTCAGTCATGTCCAACTTTTTGCAGCCCCATGGACTGTAGCCCGCCAGGATTCTCTGTCCATGGGATTCTCCAGGCAAGAATACTGGAGTGGGTTGCCATGCCCTCCTCCAGGGGATCTTCCCGACCCACGGAGCAAATCTGCGTCTCTTATGTCTCCTGCATTGGCAGGCGGTTTCTTTACTACTAGCACCACTTGGGAAGCCCTAGATATTATCTACCCAAATGTAAAACACACATACCCTTTAACCCAGCAATTTCACTTCTGGAAATTTAATTGTACAAGTGTGTGAAGACCTGTGTGCAAGAACATATGGCAGAGATGGGGAGGCATTCACCAAAGATCCCTGCCTCTCACTCCATTGTATAGCTCTGTCTCTAGAGGGTGGTGGCCCAGCCAAGGACTACATCTCCCAACACCCCCTGCGGTGGGGCCCTGTGGCTGGTTCTAACTCTGTGACCTCCAGGCCCAGATGTTTACAAAGTAGGTGTGTCCTTTTCATTTTGTTTTACATCTACAAGCTAAATGCCAAGAACTCTGAGGCCTTGGAAGGTTTAAAAGGGAGAAGGGGCATGAAGACCAATGATAATTAGGGAAACAACCCCTTTGGACTATCGTGAGCAAGACACACACTTTTCTCTTGGGGTTTGTTTGTTACAGCAGCTGGCATTGACCTGATAACTGAAGCACTGTTTGTAACAGAAAGAGACCAGAAACAATCTACATGTCCATTGGTAGGAAGCTGGTTAAATAAGCTCTAGTGAAGTCAGACAACAGCTTGTTTTATGGCTGTGAAAAAATAAAGTGGATCTATAGCAACTGACACAGAAAGGAGTCCAAGATGTATTATTAAGCGAACAAGAAGCAAGACGCAGAACAGCGAGTTCAGTGTGTGCCTATTTACCTACAAAATGTACACACAGATTGCACCATTGACATGCATACACCATCTCTAAAAAGATACACCATCAACTGTTAACCGTGATTACCTTGGGGGACCCAGATGGCCTGTGGTGTAGAACGGACTTAATTTTCACCTTGATTTTTCTGTATTTATTGGATTTTTTCCCCCTTTGTAGTTTAAAAAAACTAGCTAATAAATGTTATGTTAAAAAGTCTCCATTGATCTTATTTAGGGAGAAGATAGCCGGCATGGAAGCAGTTTTGAGAAGTGAGGGGGAGGAAACATGTCCGGAGAAGCCGTGTCTGGCGAAGCCTGGGTGTGGGTCTAAAGCACGGATCTGTCAGGCTGGGAATGCACAGCTCCGCTCTCCAGAATCTGGGCTTGGAAAGGAGGAAGGGTGACCGTGGGTGTTGAATGAATGGATTTTGCTGCTGCACCTACAGCTCCAATAAGTTTCCGGGCAACTGGACGTCAATTTCTCAGGTGCCATCTGCGGGCTAGCCTGGCCTGACCACGGGGACACTATCAGGGGACCTGCTGGGGGTAACTCTGAGACTCTCACTTTCTCTCTCAATCTGGGTTTAGCTCCTTCTCCACACCTAAGCCTACTTTCCCTTTGCCCTGGGAGTGGATCCCTAGGTCAGCCCTTCCCACACTTGAATATGTATTTGTATTGCCTTGGGGTCTTGTTGAAATGCAGATTCTGATTCTACAAGTCTAGGGAGGGGGCTGAGATTCTGCATTTCCAAAATGCTCTGCAGTGAGGTTGATAGGCTGGTCTGTGGCCCACAGTATGAGTAGCCAGGTGCTGGCCATCCTGGCACAAATTACATAGTTGGGACTGGCTAATAGATGTTGGGGGACTTCCCAGGTGGCACCGGTGACAAAGAACCTGCCTGCCAATGCAGGAGACGTCAGAGGTGCAGGTTTGATCCCTGGGTCCAGAAGATCCCCTGGAGGAGGGCATGGCAACCCACTCCAGTGTTCTTGCCTGGAGAATCCCATGGACTGAGGAGCCTGGCAGACTATAGTCCATAGGGTCGCAAAAAGTCAGACACGACTGAAACAACTTAGTACACAGGCAATGGATCATGAACTGTGGATGATGTGAATTCAGAAAACCATATTGGAGGCCCAGCTTTCCCATCTCCTGCCCTTGTGACTTTCACAGCAATTTCCTCAGCTCAATGTGCAGATGATAATAAGGTGGACTTCCCCTGGCTGTTGTGAGGGCTAAGCTGGATGAACACGGAAGGGGCCCATGTAAACCACAAAGTGCTGTATCTGGCCATCAAAGGGTTCCTCTTTCTCTCATTTCTCCCCATTAGTTTAAGTCTTTTTTTTGGTTCTTTTATTTAGTTAGTTATTTCTAAGTTGAGATATAATTGACATATAATAGTATATTAGTTCCAAGTGTGCAACATAATGATTCAACATATGAATGGATATTTTGTGAAATCACCACGATAAGTCTCGTGAACACCCATTACCAACGCACAATTTTTTTCTTCTGATGAGAACTTGTTAGAGCTACCCTCTTGTGCTGTGTGAGTGCTCAGTTGCTCAGTCATATCCGGCTCTTTGCGACCCCATGGACTGTAGTTCACCGGGCTCCTCTGTCCATGGGATTCTCTAGGCAAGAATACTGGAGTGGGTTGCCATTTCCTCTTCCAGGGAATCTTTCCAACAACCATGTGGGATGGAACCCACATCTCCTGCGTCTCCTGCATTGGGTGGATTCTTTACCACTGGGCCACCTAGGAACTCTCTTAGCAACTTTAAAATATGCAATACAGTGTTATTAACTACTGTGCTGTAAGATTTGTCTTTCTGATTTTCAAAAAGCGAATCATCTGTTTCCTCATGAACTCCCAATACAGCCCTATAGGGCTCCTTTTCTTCCCAAAATTCTTGAGAGAAATCTCAACAGCTCTGCTTCCTCCGCTCATATTCATCCCCAACTTGTCACATCTGCCTTCTGCCTCCTCACCCTCTGAAGCAGCTCTCTCTGAGCAGTCCCATTTTGTCCTGGCCTTGTTTTGCCCTCTGTGGTATCCAAGGCATTACCCCAATCCCTACTTCTTGAGGAACATGTTCCTTCTTGGCTTTGAGAACACAATGCCTTGGTTTCCCCTTTACCCCTCTTACCAGTCCTTCTCCTGACATTTCAGTTATTTTTCCTCTCCTTACCACTTATCTCTATGTCTCACTTAATGGCCCCAACAGCCACTAGTTACAGCAACAGTCACATCTAATCTATGGTGGTGGTTTAGTTGCTCAGTCGTGTCCAACTCTTGCGACTCCATGGACTGTAGCCTGGCAGGCTCCTCTGTCCATGAGATTCTCCAGGCAGGGATACTGGAGTGGGCTGCCATTTCCTTCTCCAGGGGATCTCCCTGACCCAGGAATTGAACCAGGGTCTCCTGCATTGCAGGCAGATTCTTTACCAACTGAGCTATCAGGGAAGCCCCATCTAATCCATAACTGAATCCAACTGGTAAATCTCCCATCCAGTCTGTTCTGACATTGGTCCCTGCCAGCTTAGGACCCATCACAGCTTCCTTTTTCATGGTTGGAGCTGCAAGGAGGAGCAGCTCAGCATCTTTCTTTCTGTAGACCCTGCTTGCCAGCATCCATTCTGAGCCAGTTTGCTCCACCAAGTGGCAGGGGTGGTTCCAAGGGGTGGCTTAGGGGACCTTCATCCTCCTTACAGACTCTGGAAGTCAATCAAAGTGAACACAGATGGAGGGGAAGAAGGGAAAGTGCTGCTGGAGAGTGTTTGAAACTGGCAGGATGGCTGCATTTCAAAAACCTGATTCCTGACACTGGGGCCTCAGCACAGCCAGCAATTCTGCCAAGTTCCTCTGGCCAACTTGCTCTCCCATTCTGCAAGAACTTTTTCAGACCTTTTCCATACTCTGCCAATGATCAAAGCCTGCCCTTTTCTGCCCCTCTCAGCAGATGAGTTTGCACCATACAGAATATAGAAACTGTTAGAATGAAACATCTTCACTATCCTGCTGCCAAAAACATGTTTTTTTCACACTGACCAGCCCCAGGCGGAGGATGGAGCTAGTCAACCCAGTGGCCTTCTGATGCCAACTTCACCGCCCTTCCCGCCCCCCGGCCTGTGCATCTTCACCTCCACCTTCACCTCCCAGTATTCCCTGCCTGCAGTGTCCACGGAGGCCCCACCTTCCACCCGTGCCTGGATCCATGCTAAGGACCTGTCTGCTGTCCCCAGCAGGTCTGAATGCATTCCAGGCATCTACAAATGTCTCAGCCAAAGGCTGGATGAGTCAGTGAGTTCATCTTCTTTTTTTAACACCAAGCCTTACAATCTCACACTCCAGAGCCTTCATGGGGTACTAAAATTTTCAGGATTGAGAGCTGCAAGTCTGCCCCCACTTCCTGCAGCATAGCAGTGCCCTCTAGTGGGAGGTGATCCAACTGCAGCTGTTGGAAGCAACACCTCCTGCCTGGCCTCAGTTCCCTGTTGTCTCCCTGGGAGAAGTTAGCCACCGTCAGGAGTCCTTTTCATTTTGTCTCCCAAAGAGGCAGGTGTTTCAGAATACACGAAGCCCAGCAGTTCCAACGGCGAGCAGGGGCTGGCTTTCTGATCATTCAGGGAGTAAGGAGAGCAATGTTGCTGTTGTCATTCAGTTGTGTCCAACTCTTTTCCATCCCAAGGACTGCAGCATGCCAGACCTCCTTGTCCCTTACTATCTCCCAGAGTTTGCCCAAGTTCATGTCCATTGAACTGGTGATGCTATACAACCGTCTCATCCTCTGCTGACCTTTTATCCCCCTACCCTCAATCTTTTCCAGCGTCAGGGTCTTTCCCAATGAGTCTGCTCTTTGCATCAGGTGGCCAAAGTATTGTTGCCTCAGCTTCAGCATCAGTCCTTCTAATGAGTATTCAGGGTTGATTTCCTTTAGGATTGACTGGTTTGATCTTCTTGTTGTTCAAGGGACTCTCAAGAGTCTGCTCCAGCACCACAATTTGAAAGTATTAATTCTTCAGAATTTAGCCTTTTTTATGGCCCCCCTGAAAAAGGTTAATAACCTGGATAACCACAATGGTGTGGTCACTCACCTAGAGCCAGACATCCTGGAGTGTGACGTCAAGTGGGCTTTAGGAAGCTTCGCTACCAACAAAGCTAGTGGAGGTGATAGAATTCCTTCTTTCTTCTTCTTCTATTCACTTAGTTGTGTCCAGCTCTTTGCGACCCCATGGACTGTACAGTCCATGGAATTCTCTAGGCCAGAATACTGGAGTGGGTAGCCTTTCCCTTCTCCAGGGGATCTTCCCAACCCAGGGATTGAACCCAGGTCTCCCGCATTGCAGGTGGATTTTTTACCAGCTGAGCCACAAGGAAAGCCCAAGAAAACTGGAGTGGGTAGCCTATCCCTTCTCCAGGGGATCTTCCCGACCCAGGAATCAGTTGAGCTATTTAAAATCATGAAAGACGAAGCTGTTAAAGCGCTGCATTCAATATGGCAGCAAATTTGGAAAATGCAGCAGTGGCTACAGAACTGGAAAAGTCAGTTTTCATCCCAATTCCAAAGAAGGAGAGCAACTCTCTTGGGCAAAGCCCTGGGAGTTTTATATCCAATGCTTAGATATCATCCAGGTCAAAGATGCACTTGTACGGTTACTGAGTCAACAATACTTCTACAGGCCTTGCCCAAACTGTGCAAATCTGGATTCGTGTCCAGGCAGTGGTATAGAATGGTCCAGCTCTACATTTCTGTTCTGGAAGGTATTCAGGACACCCCACAGGACGAGCTAGTTGACATTCTCAAATCCATCCGTCCTACCCTCTCCTGCCTCTAGGCCTTTTCTCCTTTTTCTGCCTAGCACACTTTTCCCTGACTCTTCCATGGCTCAGTCCTTCTCATTCTCACGTCTCTGTTCAAATGTCGCCAATCTCAAATGTCACACTGTAAACCCCATGGTTCATTTCCCTCATCGCACTGAGCATGATCCGTAATTCTCTCGCATATCTGTTTACCTATTGCCTTTCCTCCCAGTTAGTCTGCACACCCATCAGGAAGGGATACTGTTTCCTTGATGAGTGTGGAGTCTCAGTCCTTGTCACTGGGACACGCCACCAAAGGCAGCCAAAAAGCATATGACGCATGCTTGTCAAATGAATAACAGGGGAAGAAGCAAAGCCTAAAGCAAGAAGACCTGGGCATTGTGAAGAAATGGAGCCGCCCAAGCTCTTTAGAAAGGGTCTCCCAAAGTTCCATCACACATCATCCCTGGTGTGCAAGTGATTCGTGGATGAAAACTGTATTTTTAAAAACACTTTTGTGTTTATTTTAATGCATTTTAGAAAATTAGAACTAGAACATCTAGAGCATTTAAACATCTAGTTTAAACTAGAACTAAAACTTTAATTTTATTACTTAGGATGAGGCTTAAACATGCAGTGAGCATAGAAAACGTGACTTGATCTGAAGACAAATACTAAGAAAATAATAGTGCAAATGGTATATGAATATTGGGGGAAAGGCGATACTAATGACGACAGACGTTTGGGAACCTCTGGCTCAGACAAGTTATTTTGGCCAAAGGGAGTCCAAGCCAGACTAATGTAGACATAGACTCATTCAACAAATAACTATTAAGCACCCATGTTTGCCAGCCATTGTGCCAGGCGCTGAGGCCATGGCTCTAAGTAAGATAGATATAGCCCTTGCCCTCATGGAGCCTCTGGTCTGGTGGAGGACATAAGGAACAAATGGGGAAATACATAATTACAATCCAGGGTGGGGGGAAAGAACAGCAAGCTTAAGAAGGGACTGAGAGGTCAGAGAAACCGCAGAGTGGACATTTGAGCAGAAGATCAACAGATGAGCATTGGCTTGGATGGAAAGACCATAGGATGAAATGAAAAGACAATAGGGTAAGACAGAAACAGGTATAGATGAGGTCAGATGGTACTGTAGAGAATCTAAAAACGCATTAGCAAACCACACTGACAGCAGTCAAGAGGAGGCCTAACAACGAAGAAAATAAAAAATCAGAACAAACTTGAGCCTGATCTTGGGCTTCTCAAGTAAAGATCCACAAGACTGAACTGATGAGAGAGGCGACATGGAAGAGGAGAGGCGGCAGAGTAGTCGTTAGCAAAGAATAGTTTGGGATGTTATTGAAGAGGAAACCAGAAACAAATTGAATAGAGCTACAGGCAAAAGATTTCACTAAAGAGGCATTTCCAGAGGTAAAAGAATGGGCAACGTGGACATATCAAAAGGTCAGCTTAGTCCAAACAAAATAAAACTTACATCCGTGAATCCATCCATCCGTTCATCTATCCATCAATCACCTATCTGTACATCAATCTATCTGTACATCTATCTGTACATCAATCATCTATCTGTACAAACATGCATCAGGGCAAACATTTAAAATTATATGGGAGATGCAGAAGTTCTATAAGTATTACTGATATCCAAGCTAGATAAAGCAAATGAAACAGCTTTTCTACAAATTTAAGCCAGAGACGGACTTTAAAGCAGCATTAAATGCTAGAAAACACAGATCATCATTCATAGTTTTTAAAAATGTTTATTCACTAATCTATTTATTTGGCTGCACCAGGCCTTAGCTGTGGCGGGTAGGCTTTTTCTTTGTCAGCTGTGGCATGCAAGCTCTTAGTTGAGGCCTGTGGGACCCAGCTCTCTGACAGGGACTGAATCCAGGCCTCCTGCATTGGGAGTGTGGTGTCTCAGCCACTGTACCACCAGGGCAGTCCCATCTATAGAGTTCTGTGGGAAAAAAAGTGACTCCAAATACTTAATATTTAGACAATTCACTTGCGAAGGCAAAAGAAAAGCACTATAAGTTTGAAAAGCATTCCACCTCATTCTCCAAAAAGTTTTCTTAAAAATAAAAGCAGTGATTTGAGAGATGGTGTGAAGGAACTGGGAAAAGGGGAAGTGGTACATAAAAGGACAGACCAGGACTGAACAAACTATGGAGCTCAAAGAACTAACACATTTAGCACTCTTTCTTTCTTTCTTTTTTGGCCATCCTGTAGGACATGTGGGATCTTAGTTCCCCAACCAGGTATCAAACCTGTGTGCTCTAAAGTGGAAATGCAGACTCTTAACCAGTGAACCACCAGGGAAGTCCTTATTTTAGCTCTTAATATCAATATTTTTCTTTAAAAATTAGATGTAAAAAGTAATAATCTATACCTCGATAGAGTTGAAAAATTAATAAATAATTTGACCAATCAAATTCAAAATCCAGGGTTAAATCACCACAGACTAAGACATTGGCAACAGAGGAAGAGGGGGAGGGAAGGGGCAGAGAGTCCCCCCTACTCATTTGCTCTATTGGAGAAACATACAATGAAGAATTACAAACAGGACATGTATCTTTCAAGGCACTGGAAAATAAAAAAAGTAAATTAAGTGCAGCTCATATAAGAAAAGAGACAGGAAAGGAAAGCAAAGAGAAAACAGTCAAAATTGCACAGCAGATGACAGAAGTACAGAAGTAAGACTGATTGTGTTAATATCAAAAATCATCGGAAATAGGCTAAACCCCATAATTTTAAAGAATGACAACAGTAAAGATTTCTCATTTCAACATAAAACCTAGTCAGTCATATTTGTGTTTACAAGACCACCCCAGAACACAAGGATGGAAACATTTTGTATGAAAGTGGAGAGGTTCAGATACAGCAGGAGAATGCCAGTCTAAAGAAAGTGAAGTCACGTTATTAATATCAGAAAAAGTAGACTCCAAGACAGAAGACTTTCAATGAGACAAGGGGCAGCATTTAATTTTGAGAAAAGTTCCCATTCATGGTAGTACTTCCATATGACATGGGAGCTCAAACACTGTGCCATCTCTCCTCCTCTGTTGCCGCTAAATCGATCATGAAGAGATAGAATGCATAAAGTCAAAATATCAAGAGAATGGGTGAAGAGTTGGTGGCAGACAATGAAGAGAGGCTCGCTTGTGGAAGAAGGGAGGCTGACTGGCGAGGGGTGTTGGTTTTGGAAGAGAAAGCTGAAGTGGCTGCAGGGAGAAGGGGACATCACTAAAGAGAAGAGAGTGGAATCTTCCCATAGCTCTGAAATTGGAGGCACCAGGGACCCAGATGGGGTGATAGATGTGGGCAGAAGCACAGTCAATGTTAGAACTCTCTAGAAACAGCAACTGGACTTGCAGAGCTCCTCTTCCCCAGCCCTACAGCCAGGTTGGAGCCACTTCTCCAGCAGGGCAGAGATGGAAAGATGATCCTTCTTCTGAAATAGGCAGCCCCCAGACATTGTCAAGGTGAAGTGGGGGTGGGGGTGGGGTGAGATACCTGCCAGAATGCTGACAGGCAGCTTATCTACCTCAAGCTGGCAAGTGGAAGCTCCCCCTTAAGAGAAACTGACCAGTCAAGATTCCAAGTAATATCTACCAAAGCACAATTTATTAAGAGTAAAGCTGCCATATCCTGCTGAGATCCATATCATTACATGTAATACAGAATCATAACTCAGTGTAGAAATAGGTCATAAGAAAAAAAAATGATCCTCTCAACAGATTCTGAAAAGGCACTTAGTAAATTCAACATCCATCACTAATTAAGAAAAAAATTACCGTAAGAAACCAGGAAGGCTGCATCTTCAACATGAAAAAGGAATATATATCTTTAACCCACAGGGACTTGAAGGATTAAATAGTATCAATAGCTGGCTTTTTAAAATAAGTTTTATTGATGTATAGTTGATTTACAATGTTGTGATTTGTGAACAGCAAAGTGACTCAGTTATACATATACTCCTTTTTCATGTTCTTTTTCCATTATGGTTTATCACAGGATATTGAGTAGAGTTCCCTGTTCTATACGGTGTATGCCTGCTAAGTCGCTTCAGTCGTGTCCAGCTCTTTGCAACCCTTTGGACTACAGTAGCCAGGCTCCTCTCTCCATGGGACTGTCCAGGCAAGAATACTGAAGTGGGTTGCCGTGCCCTCCTCCAGGGGAATCTCCCTGACCCAGGGATTGAACCCACGTCTCTTATATCTACCTCCACTGGCAGGTAGGTTCTTTACCACTAGCGCCAACCTGGGAAGCCCACTTGTTCTATTCAGGCAGATCAGGACCTCACTGCTTATTTCCCCTATATGTAATCATTTGCATTTGGTACCCAAACCCAATATTTCCCTGTCCTCCCCTTCTTCTTGGAAACCACAAATCTGTCCTCTTCAATAGCTAACTTTGATTGAGAGCCATGTGGCAGGCATAGTTCTAACTATTTTCATATCTGTTATCTCATTTAAATCTCATCATGGTATCACTAGGTAGGTATTTGTATTAACCTTACAACGAAAGGAAATTTGAGGAAATTTGGCACAAAAGAATAATCTGCCAAAGACCCAAAGTACTGATCAGTGAAGCCAGGATATACACCCAAGTGTTTTGACTCTAGTGCCTGTGCTATAACCTCCGGGCTATGAATCTCATTACAGTCAGGCAAGACAAAGATGCCTGCTAACACAATTAATATTTAATATTGTTCCATAATTTATAGACAGTTCAATTAAAAGTTTAATAAATGGAGAGATGGGAAATCGTAATATTAGAAAGACATCCATACTTCTCAAATTAATCTATAAATCAAGTGTAATACCAATCCAAATCCCAAGAGGATTTTAAAAATTGAATTTGACATTACAATTATAAAGTTTCTTTTGGATGGATAAATTAAAAATAAGAGCCAATGCATTGTGTTAGAGAAAGAACCATGGGGAGGAAGCTACAGTGTCATACAATATATATTATAAAGCCGCAGTAATTAAAACGGTGTGGTTCTAGCTCAGACATAGGCAAATGGATCTATAGAACAGAATACAAAATCAGAAATAAGCACAGCTATATAAGAAACACATAATAAAGGTAGTATTTCAAATCAGTTGGGAAATTATGCATTACTGGGACTTTGTTAGGACAGAGTCCCAACATAGCTGGAAACAAAGCTTAATTGATTAAGCTGGAAAAAATATAGTCAGATTTCCTCATTTACATCTACACCAATATTAATTCAAGATAAATGAAACATTTCAATGTTGAAAACAATGGAGTAAGAGATTAAGATTTCAGTAAGAATGTATATTTTCTTGAGACTTGGAAAGACTATTACCATGATATCAAAGAAGAAAGCAGAAGTTAAAGTTCTGGGGAATTCCCTGGTGGTACAGTGGTTAGCACTCAGTGATCTCACTGCTGGGGCCCTGGGTTCGATCCTTGGTTGGGAAATTAAGATCCCACAAGCTTTGAGATGTAAAGTTTTAGAAGACAAAAAAAGTAACCACAAGGGGAAATAAAATGGAAAAAAAAAAAGCAAATGGTATTCCAAATAGGATAGACAAATATTTAATATATGTAATAAATATAGTTTTTATAAATCAGTAAGGAAGACTCACCAACACAAAACTGAGAAAAAGACAAAGGATTCCCGAAAGAAGGTATAAAACTGATAAAATAATAAAATACTAGTGGTAAAGAACCCGCCTACTAATGCAGGAGACATAAGAGGCGCAGGTTTGATCTCTGGGTCTGGAAGATCCCCTGGAGGAGGAAATGGCAACCCACTCCAGTATTCTTGCCTGGAGAATTCCATGGACAGAGGAGCCTGGCACGCTACAATCCATGGGGTCACAGAGTTGGACATGACTGAAGCGACTCAGCATGCAAAATAATAAAATTCATTAGATAGCAAAGAAACACAAATTCAATCTAGATAAGATAGCATTTTGAACCTACCACAAAGTTAAGAATTATTTAAAGTTATCCGTGGTGCACAGAAATATTCACCCTCATACAATTCTAGGATTTCAAATAACTTGAATTAATGGAAGACACTTGTTAGGACTCAACCTGTTGAAATGTTAAGATATTTACTGAAAGATTTATAATATAGGCATGTTCAACACATTCTTCTTTAGTTAAAGTGGTAAAATAATGGAAAGAACTTAAATGCACACGATACTATATTGATTAAAAAGTGATGGTATATGCATTTTATGAAATGCTATGCTGCAATTATGAGTAAAGTTTCAGAAAATGTTTAAGATAATGGGAAAATGCTGGTGTTAAACTGGTAGGCAAAAAAAGAAGTTAGAAAATATCATATTATACATGATAATTGGTCTTTGTGTGTGGGTGTGTGGATATCAAAAGGGAGGCCATAGTTAGATACCCCTGGATAGGCTGGTATTCTCTAAGTCTCCCAACTATGTAAAAAACACGATTTGCTGTTCTTAATGATTTTTCCTGAAAGATGTGTAGATAGAATAGCCTGCTCTTCATTTGATATTCACACAACTTAAGTTCAGTCACTTAGCAGTGTCTGACTCTTTGCAACCCCATGGATCACAGCACACCTGGCTTTCCTGTCCACCACCAACATTCGGAGCCTGCTCAAACTCATGTCCATTGAGTTGGTGATGCCATCCAACCATCTCATCCTCTGCTGCCCACTTCTCCTCTTGCCCTCAATTTTCCCCAGAATTAAGTTCTTTTCCAAGGAGTCAGTTCATCACATCAGGTGGCCAAAGTATTGGAGTTTCAGCTTCAGCATCAGTTCTGCTGCTGCTGCTGCTAAGTCGCCTCGGTCGTGTCTGACTCTGTGCGACCCCATAGACGGCAGCCCACCAGGCTCCCCCATCCCTGGGATTCTCCAGGCAAGAATGCTGGAGTGGGTTGCCATTTCCTTCTCCAATGCATGAAAGTGAAGAGTGAAAGTGAAGTTTCTCAGTCATGCCCGACTCTTAGCGACCCCATGGACTGTAGCAAGGTAACAATATATAGCCTTGATATCAGATCAGATCAGATCAGTCACTCAGTCGTGTCCGACTCTTTGCGACCCCATGAATCGCAGCATGCCAGGCCTCCCTGTCCATCACCAACTCCTGGAGTTCACTCAGACTCATGTCCATCGAGTCAGTGATGCCATCCAGCCATCTCATCCTCTGTCATCCCCTTCTCCTCCTGCCCCCAATCCCTCCCAGCATCAGAGTCTTTTCCAATGAGTCAACTCTTCGCATGAGGTGGCCAAAGTACTGGAGTTTCAGCTTTAACATCATTCCTTCCAAAGAACACCCAGGGCTGATCTCCTTTAGAATGGACTGGTTGGATCTCCTTGCAGTCCAAGGGACTCTCAAGAGTCTTCTCCAACATCACAACTCAAAAGCATCAATTCTTTGGTGCTCAGCCTTCTTCACAGTCCAACTCTCACATCCATACATGACCACAGGAAAAACCATAGCCTTGACTAGACGAACCTTTGTTGGCAAAGTAATGTCTCTGTTTTTGAATATGCTATCTAGGTTGGTCATAACTTTCCTTCCAAGGAGTAAGCGTCTTTTAATTTCATGGCTGAAGTCACCATCTGCAGTGATTTGGGAGCCCAGAAAAATAAAGTCTGACACTGTTTCCACTGTTTCCCCTTCTATTTCCTATGAAGTGATGAGACCAGATGCCATGATCTTCGTTTTCTGAATGTTGAGCTTTAAGCCAACTTTTTCACTCTCCACTTTCACTTTCATCAAGAGCCTTTTGAGTTCCTCTTCACTTTCTGCCATAAGGGTGGTGTCATCCGCATATCTGAGGTTATTGATATTTCTCCCGGCAATCTTTATTCCAGCTTATGCTTCTTCCAGCCCAGCATTTCTCATGATGTACTCTGCATATAATTAAATAAACAGGGTGACAATATACAGCCTTGACGTACTCCTTTTCCTATTTGGAACCAGTCTGTTGCTCCATGTCCAGTTCTACTCCTTTCCCAATCTGAAACCAGTCTGTTGTTACATGCCTGGTTCTAACTGTTGCTTCTTGACCTGCATACAGATTTCTCAGGAGGCAGGTGAGGTGAGCTGGTATTCCCATCTCTAAGAATTTTCCACAGCTTGTGGTGATCCACAGAGTCAAAGGCTTTAGCGTAGTCAATGAAGCAGATATTTTTCTGGAATTCTCTTGCTTTTTCTACAATCCAATGGATGTTGGCGATTTGATTTCTGGTTCCTCTGCCTTTTTAAAATCTCTCTTGAACATCTGGAAGTTATCTGTTCATGTACTGTTGAAGCCTAGCTTGGAGAACGTTGGGCATTATTTTGCTGGTATGTGAGATGAGTGCAATTGTGCGGTAGTTTGAACATTCTTTGGCATTGCCTTTCTTTGGGACTGAAGTGAAAACTGACTTTTTCCAGTCCTATAGTTTTCCAAATTGCTGGCATATTGAGTACAGTACTTTCACAGTATCATCTTTTAGGATTTGAAATAGCTCAGCTGGAATTCCATCACCTCCATAGGTTTGTTTATAGTGATGCTTCCTAAGGCCCACTTGACTTCACAGTCCAGGATGTCTGGCTCTAAGTGAGTGATCACACTATCATGGTTATCTGGGTCATTAAGATCTTTTTTTGTATACTCTTTCTGTGTATTTTTGCTACCTCTTCTTAATATCTTCTGCTTCTGTTAGGTCCATACCATTTCTGTCCTTTATTGTGCCCATTTTTGTGTGAAATGTTTCCTCGGCATCTAATTTTCTTCAACAGATCTCTAGTCTTTCCCATTCTATTGTTTTCCTCTTTCTTTGCATTGCTCACTTAGGAAGGCTTTCTTACCTCTTCTTGCTATTCTTTGCAACTCTGCATTCAGACAGATAATTTTCCTTTTCTCCTTTGCCTTTTGTGTCTCTTGTTTTCTCACCTATTTGTAAGGCCTCCTCAGACAACCATTTTGCCTTTTTGCAATTCTTCTTCTTGGGGATGGTTTTGATCACTACCTCTTGTACAATGTCACGAACCTCCGTCCACAGTTCTCCAGGCACTCTGTCTATCGGATCTAATCCCTTGAATCTATTCCTCACTTCCACAGTACACTCATAAGGGATTTGATTTAGGTCATACCTAAATGGTCTAGTGGTTTTCCCTACTTTCTTCAATTTAAGTCTGAATTTGGCAATAAGGAGTTCATGATTGGAGCCAGTCAACTCCTTCCGATCTTGTTTCGCTGAGTGTGTAGAGCTTCTCCATCTTTAGCTGCAAAGAATATAATCAATCTGATTTCGGTATTGACCCTCTGGTGACGTCCATGTGTAGAGTTGTCTCTTGTGTTGTTGGAAGAGGGCGTTTGCTATGACCAGTGTCTTCTCTTGGCAAAACTCTGTTAGGCTTTGCCCTGCTTCATTTTGTATTCCAAGGCCAAGCTTGCCTGTTACTCTAGGTATCTCTTGACCTCCTACTTTTGCATTTCAGTCCACTATGATGAAAAGGGCATCTTTTTTTTTGGTGTTAATACAAAACTCTTCCCAATTTTGCTCCCAAAGCATTTATAAATTCTAAATAAGAAACTTTAGTACAGACATATGGTCCATTTCAGTGAAACAACTTATAACAGCAATTTCAAAGAAAAAAAATGTATACATGCATAGGTATATGAGATGATGTGGAAGAGCCTAGGAGGGGGGCCTCCGAGAAGGGAGACCTGACAGTGAAGGGCTGGGAGGAAACTCCATTTTAATTACATATCCTTTGTGTATCCTATGACTTTTGTCAAGTGTATTTTTTTGTTTTGTTTTCAATGGAGAGTGCAGAAGGGGAAAAAATAGGCATTGGAACCAGACACGTCTGAGTTTGAGTCTCTGTTTTCCCACTTACTTGTGTACAGCCTTGAGCAAGTCACTGACCTCTCTCTGAGCCTCAGTGTCCCTATTAAAGGGTAGAAAATAAGCCTTACTCTGCAAAATTGTGGAAGGGATTGATGGTTATGCATGGAGATTTCCCTGTGTGTTGGCTGGTGCATAGTAGGCACTTGCTAGCCGTGGTTATTATGATTAATCTTGTATCTGCCTGAGATTGTATGCAGAGCTGAAGCAGAATGCAATTATCCAGGCTGGAACAAAGCCAGGATACCTGAGTCTTGCAAAACATGCTGTTGAATGTTCAATCAAGATATGTAAGTACATACAGCCGCAGAACATACCCAGTGCTTTCCCCCAGGGTTTGGGAAGTAAAATGCATTTTACCATGGCACATCTGCTCGTTTTTTAAAATTCCGCAACTAATTAACCAGAATCCTCATCAGCCATCTCCATGTGGATTAACTAAACATGTCAGCAAACCCTAGCCCTTTCCTGTTAAATACAGGCGATTTCTTCTTCCCACCAGTGCCTCCAGCAAGATGCTGAGTGCCTGGAGAGTTGAACTGCAAAATCTAATGTTCATTTAACCCACTATAAGGCATTTCTCAGGTGGTGCTAGTGGTAAAGAACCTGCCTGCCAATGCAGGAGATCTAAGAGGCACGGGTTTGATCCCTGGGTCAGGAAGATCCCCTGGAGGAGGGTGTGGCAACACACTTCAGTATTCCTGCCTGGAAAATCTCATGGACAGAGGAGCCTGGCAGGCTACAGTCCATAGGGTCCCAAAAATTCAGACATGACTGAAATGACTTAGCATGCACGCAGGTACTTCTTACACAGTAGGTCAGTTTGATAGTTCTTCAACAGTAGGAAGGCACCGTATCTTAGTGGTTAAACCCACATAGTCTCTGGAGTTGGTCTGACATGGCTTCTATTCTGCTTGATCACCTCTTAATTGAGAAATCATGGATAAGTTATTTAACCTCTGTAAACCTCAGTTTTTTCATCTGTTAAGTGGGGCTAATTATGGTGTCTACCTCTTAAGATTATGGTAATAAATAAGGATGAGGATAGATGAGCACTAAAGGTATTTCACAAAATGTCTGGCACAGCCTCCAAAAAAATTTTAAAAAGGACAAACAAAGATGTATGTGCTTTTGCATTATGAGATTCCAAGGAAGAATCTTGTCCTCACACAAGCAACAGGGAAGTCACCCACTGAAGGAAGATATATGGGGCTGAATTCTCTGTAAGGAGCCCTGTAATGACCAGAAAAAGCAATCACAAAGAACATGTATATTGTCCACTGTGTTGTTTATAAATAATTTGCTTATCAAATATCCTCAAAGGAAAATGTGAGAAAAACTATTTAAAAGTATGATCGCATTATGGTTGAAAACATTTTCTTGGTTTTCAATGAAAAAGAAATAAAGCAATGTTCCTTTAAGAAGGAAATCCTTTAAGAAAATCCCGAAGTCTGGTTATTACTACGATTATCTAATGTTGTTGTTATTGAGTTGCTAGGTCATGTCCATCTCTTTGAGACTCCATGGACTGTAGCCCACCAGGATCCTCTCTCCATGGGATTTCCCAGACATACTGGAGTGGGTTGCCATTTCCTTCTCCAGGAATCTTCTCCACCCAGGGATCGAACCCACGTCTCCTGCTTTGGGAGGAGGACTCTTTACCACTGAGCCACCAGGGATCTCTCATATGTCAACATTTTTTAAAGGGGTAGGCTGTCACATAAATGTAACTAATTATTATTTAATTCCAAGCACTTATGTAAAAAGTAATTTTCTAATTAGCAAGGTGGTAAAAGGAGAGATGTCAGAAGTTTTTTTTTTCCCTTCTGATTGTACAAGATTGTTATGGAGAAGACATGGATTTTTCCTTATTATATCTTGACATGGAGTCAGGCAGTCATTATTTAACTGCTATTAAACCTAAGAATCAGGGCTTCTCAGGTGGTGCTGCTGCTGCTGCTGCTAAGTTGCTTCAGTCGTGTCTGACTCTATGCGACCCCACAGACGGCAGCCCACCAGGCTCCCCTGTCCCTGGGATTCTCCAGGCAAGAACACTGGAGTGGGTTGCCATTTCCTTCTCCAATGCATGAAAGTGAAAAGTGAAATCGCTCAGTTGTGTCCGACTCTTCACGACCCCATGGACTGCAGCCTACCAGGCTCCTCCGTCCATGGGATTTGGGATTTTCCAGGCAAGAGTACTGGAGTGGGGTGCCATTGCCTTCTCCCAGGTGGTGCTAGTGGTAAAGAACTAGTGGAGACATAAGAGACTCAGGTTTGATCCCTGGGTGGGGAAGATTCCCTGGAGGAGAAAGTGGCAACCACCCCAGTATTCTTGTCCAGAGAATCCCATGGAGAGAGGAGCCTGCAGGCTACAGTCCATGGGGTCACACAGAGTTGGACACAACTGAAGCTACTTAGCAGAATCTTGACATGGAAGAAGGCAGTCTCTATGTAACTGCTATCAAACCTAAGAATCAAAAGAATCAAACCTAAGAAAAGCCATGGCTTCAAAGGCAGCTCTTTAGTCTGTTTTATTTTTAAAGAAATATTTTTTGTCAGAAGTCCATTATTTCCTAGAAAAAATTTACAAGTTATTCCCCAAATCTCAGGTAGCATCCCACCTCCTAGCTGTTTTAAAAACCCGCGGACTGTGTCCAGCATGACCCCACAGGAAACAATTTCAGTGCAATGAAAGTTCAGGCCTGAGTTCTGATCCAGTCTCCATCACTCACAATCAGGGCACATTGAACAAAGCACTTCAACTCTGAGTCATTTTCTGCACATAAAGAAGGGAGAAAGTAATATATTTGTAAAATGGATAATTTAAAATGTAACATTAATGTTAAGTGTCAGCTTGACTGGGCTAAGAGATGCTGAGATAGCTGGTAAAATGTGATATCTGGGTGTGTCTGTGAGGGTGTTTCTGGAGGAGATTAGCATTTGAATCAGTGGACTCAGCAGAGAGTAAATTGCTCTTTACTGCCAAGGTGCTAGGGCATCATCCCATGCATTGAGAGTGCAGATGAACAAAAAGATGAGGAAGGACAAATTCATTCTCTTCTTGAGCTGGGACATCCATCTTTTCCTGCCCCTGGAAGTCAGGGCTTCTGGTTCTCAGACCTTCGGGCTCAGACTGGGATTCACACCATTGGCTCCCCTGGTTCTCAGGCCTTCAGATGTGGACTGGATTCCACCACCTCTCCCAGGCCTCCAGCTTGCAGACAGCAGATGGTGGGACTTTTGAGCCTCTGCAACCACGTGAGACAATTCCTATAATAAAACTCCTTTTATACATAATCTATAAATATCCTATTGGTTCTGTTTCTCTGGAGAAGCCTGGCTGATACAGTCTCTCATGGGGCTTCTGTGAAATAAAGTGTATTATAATGTGGCTACACAGTACCCTACATGTCGTCATGGAAGGATTTGAGGGAGCAAGGCCACCAGCCACAGGGCTGGGCAGGGCAGGCGGAAGACTGAAGGTAGAATGAAAAGTTTGAGGTCACCACTGAGGGACAGAGAGAGGGGATCACAAGGCTCACAAACCTCTCGGAAGTGCTCAGGGCTTTCAGGAAGTGTGGGATCCATAATTCAACACTGGCATCAGCGCCATAGGAACATATTTCAAAAGTGAAGAATAAACCAGCAAAGGAGAGGGGAGCAAATGTCTACCTGCCTTCTTGCGTGCGTGCTCAGTTGCTCAGTCATGTTCCACTCCTTGCAATCCCCTGGACTGTAGCCCACCAGGTTCCTCTAATCATGGGATTCTTCGGGCAAGAATACTGGAGTGGGTTGCCATTTCCTCCTCCAGGGAATCTTTCCAATCCAGGGATCAAACCCGCATCTTCTGTGGCTCCTGCATTGGCAGGAGGATTCTTTACCACTGAGCTACGTGGGAAGCCCTTGAATTCCTGAGTTTTTATTTTTTCTTAAATTTTATGAAGCAGAGATCACATTCTGCACATAAAAGTGCCCGCATCAGGTCCATGACCCAAAGTTGTACAAACTGTCTCTTTCCCCAGGGGTTCCAGTTAAGGGAGAAACAGGGTGGAATCCAGTTGCCACCAGGTTTACCAAGTGTCTCCTGCACAGCTGGTTGACTGGGAGTGATGCCTGTTTTGCAGGAGATGGGTGGTGACCCTGGGCTTCATACAGGGGGTCCCCTTGACCATGGTTTGGACCAAATGTGGCTCCTCAAAGGCAGGCTATCCAGGCCCCATGTCTAAGGGAGTGATATGAACCCCCCTTACCTTATAGCTCCCTTCCCCTGTATTTTCCCAGAAAGGTTTTTGCCTATTAGTATCAGAGAGGGTGGGGGGTGGGGGGGGAGAGAGACGCTCTATTTCAGTTTGTTTATTGCTCTAAAGCATCTGTTACTTTGCTATGTTGTGCAGGGAAACTTGGCATCTCATATTCATAAACCAGGCTGTTTTGGGTTTAATTGTGTAGCTAACTTGAGCTATAAAATGGGATCTGGGGTGGCCTGGGAAGATTTTCAAGGGAGAAGCAAATGAACCTCCAGGGCTACTGTACTTAGAAGATAATCATGTGTTAACTCCACCCCTGTAAGGGACGCATATGTAGCTCTCAGTCTTGGGTGTGAGGGGGCCTGGGTCCCCACAGGAGCCACAAGAGAACAGCTGATTTCTGATGACCTGACCCTGGGAGTCAGCCAGGCTGGGCCTGAGGTGGTCTATCGAAATCTCTGAGTCCCCGGTTTTTGGCAACCAGACAGGATTGATCCAGTGACTATGGGCCAGAACTTCTTTTTAAGAAATTTCATTGACTTTTGGCTGTGCCAATCTTCATTGATGCTCAGGCTTTCCCTAGTTATGGTGAGCGGGGACTTCTCTCTTGCTGTGGAGTGTGGGCTCTATGCACTCAGGCTTCAGGAGTTGCAGCTCTCAGGCTCTAGAGCAGAGGCTTAGTTCCACAGCATGTGTGATCTTCCTGGACCAGGGATCAACTGTGGCCCAGACCTCCTGCTTGGTGTTGTATCCAAGACCTCATTTCTTCTGACACCATGACTAGCTTGTTGCTCAGTCACCCAGTCATGTCTGATTCTTTGCAACTCCATGGACTGCAGCTTGCCATGCTTCCCTATCCTTCACCATCTCCCAGAGTTTGCTCAAACTCATGTCCACTGAGTCAGTGATGCCATCCAACTATCTTATCCTCTGTCGCCTCCTTCTCCTCCTGCCCTCAATCTTTCCCAGCATCAGGGTTTTTTCCAATGAGCCAGTTCTTTGCATCAGGTGGGCAAAGTTTTGGAGCTTCAGGTTCAGCATCAGTCCTTCTAATGAACATTAAGAGTTGATTTCCTTTAGGACTGATTGGTTTAATCTCCTTATGGCTAGGTGTGTGCCATGTTTTAGGGAAGGGTCCCCATTTTATCCCCAGTAGAGGAGCATCTCTGGTAAAAATCTAGAACAAAATGGAATCTATAGGGACACACAATGAGGCCACTCTGGTAAAAAGTGCAATTTGAAGGTAAGAGCCCCAAGTTCAAATGTTCTGTTCTTCGTAGGGTTTTCTTAGCTTCTCTCAGTTCCCTCTCAGAGACTGTGGACTGAGTTAGCCTCTGAAAAATTTTCTTGTATTTGAGGCTTAGAGGAAAAAGGGTAGGTAGGCTTTCTTCAAGCTGTTTCTCATAGACCCTTAAATTAAAGAGGAAAAAAATGGAGAAGCGATTGGTACTGTGTCCTATAAGAGTGAAAAAACACAGTTGTCTATGTCTGAAGGTGTATCTAGCAATAAAGAATGACAATCAAGGTAGATGTCGAGATGGATCAAATACTGCCTAATTTCTCACAAGGGATAAAGCTGAGAGTAGATACTTTCCCCTCCACTTTACAGATGGAAAAACTGAGGTAAGGGAAGTTACCTGAGGTCATCCAGCTCAAAAGTGGCAGAGGTTTGACCTCAGATCTGTCTGACCCAGTGCCTGCCTTGGAGGGTGAAGCTGCAGGACCTGGGATCCAGGGAGGAGACATGAGATGTGAAGCCCCTTCTACTACAGAGTCCTGGCCAATGGACCAGGGAGACTTCTTGTGTCCTCCTGGAGAAGCATCGTGAATAAAGCCTCTACATTTCCTTCTGTCTTGGCAGGAGCTTCAATTTAAAGTCAGATGAACTTGGATTCGAAGCTCAGCTCAACATTTTACTAGTATGTTCTTAGGCAAGTTACTGAACTTCTCTGTTCCTCAGGTTTCTTATCTATAAAATGGAGATGATAATAGGAATAGCTCAGAGGGTGGTTATTGCAAGGATTAAATTAGATAATATAATGAGATAGATCACATGAAGCCCTTAAGATGGTCTCTGACATGTAATAAGCACTTTGTGTTAGATGTCAAGATTAATTAATTACGTGGTCACATTTGGGGCAAACATGGCTCAGCTTCCTTCCTGACCCTGCGTTTTTTCCTCTCCCCCTGTCTCTGTGATTTGCCCAGAATTGGAGCCCTTATCCCACCTGGTGCAGGTCCCACCTGTTGCTTTAGGAAACAGGTCTGGAAACCACTCTCTGGCTTTTCTCAAAAGAGGGCAAGGCAGATCCAGAACCTCTCTGTGGGGTGCCCCAACTTTTCCTGCAGGTTCAAGGACTGGTGGGAACTTTTGGAATGCCTGCTTTTGGTCTTGTGTTCAAGATGCATTTTTCAAACTAGCTTCATCAGGAATACAAGTAGAAATTATATTTTCATTTCTACCTATATCCATTTTTAAAATTCAGTTTAGAATCAGGAAGTAAAGAGGGGTGTGATGAAATGCTAACCTCTAATCTCAGCAAACGGAAAAGGCAATGGCACCCCACTCCAATACTCTTGCCTGGAAAATCCCATGGATGGAGGAGCCTGGTAGGCTGCAGTCCATGGGGTCGAGAAGAGTCGGACACAACTGAGCGACTTCACTTTCACTTTTCACTTTCACGCATTGGAGAAGGAAATGGCAACCCGCTCCAGTGTTCTTGCCTGGAAAATCCCAGGGACGGTGGAGCCTGATGGGCTGCCATCATGGGGTTGCACAGAGTCGGATACAACTGAAGCGACTTAGCAGCAGCAGCAGCAGTAGCAATCTCAGCAAAAGGGAAGCATACAATTCAACTATCTTCTAATGTTTAATCCTTAAGCCAAAAAAAAAAAGGGAAAGGAAAAACCCAGTTAAGTGGTTATTCCAGCCATTCCAGTGACTGCCTGAGATAGCTCACTTCATTATTATTATTATTATTTTTGACGGTGTTAATTGTGATGCCTTGAACTTCCCATCTATCATCTATGACACAGGCAGGCCTTCCAGGAACAGCTCTTCTGGAATAGCTTTTCAATTACTTCCTAGACCTCCAGAGAACTTCTGAACCCAGGGAATATTAATCAGTGAGAACTCCCATGAAGGCCCCTGTCTGAATCCAACACCTGGCCTCACACAACTGCCTTCAGCACCCAGTGCTGGATGCTGCACCCAAACAACAAGCAAGACAGGAACACAACACCCATCAGCAGACAGGCTAGCCACGGACACTCCAAAATGCACCAACTCACATAGCCCTAACCATCAGAGGGGAAAAAACTCACCTCCACCCATCAGAATGCAGGCACAACTCCTTTCCAACATGAAGCCTACACAAGCCACTGGACCAACTTCACCCACCAAGGGTAGAGACCAGAAGCAAGAAGAACTATGTCCCCACAGCCTGGGAAAAGGAGACTTCAAACACAATAAGTTAGATAAAATGAAAAGAGAGAGAAATACCATGTAGATGAAGAAACAAGATTAAAAACCCATAAGACCAAATAAATGAAGAGGAAATAGGCAAGCTACCTGAAAAAGAATTCAGAGTAATGACAGTAAAAATGATCCAAGCACTTCTATCTTAGAACTCTTGGGTCCAGGTAAAACTGTTCTTTTCCCTCAACCCTTGTCCACTAAACCAGATTTTTTAAAGTTTCCTCTGGCCTCTCTGACATATCTGACTCTCTCTTAGAGGGTATGAAACCCTCTGCCTTGCTGGGCTGATGTTCTGGGCAGCAGCTGCCTGATGCAGGAAGCTTGGGGAGCATCCACTAAGTGTCTTCTTTCACTTTCTCTCAGCCTGCGACTCTCAGAGAAGGAAGCATAAATGGTCAATGTGTCTGGGAATTGGCATCTTTTTGCAGTTTATCATATTCTGCAAATGCTAGAAAGTGATCTGAATTTGCCCGAAATGGAGCATATGGTTAGCAGGATTGTTGCTATGGTCTGGGAATCTTAATGCAGCTGAGTTCACCTCCCTCGCTGATCCCTAAGACTCTCTTTGGAAATCCCACATATGGTATTTTTTAAGTGAAGTCAGAAATAAAGATTTTCATGCGAATGTTCTCAATTATAAAATTTTGGCACGTGTTTTCAAACAACATCAACAGCTACTGAAAACACAAGAAGAACCAAATCAAATGTGTTCCCTGACACTGCAGCCTACTGACGGCCAGTTTACAACCTGTGTACCAGAGGCCACTGGCATGTTCTTGGTTTTACCAGATGTTTATGAAAGACCAACTAAGTGCCAAGAACTTGAGAAGATGTTTAGAGAAAAGAAGCGTGCATAAGACCCACAGTTCCTGCTACTGCAGATTCTGCAAATAAGTAAATTAAGGCAAGAACCTAAGGCATCAGTTTCTGAGATGCTGTGAAGTGTCTTCAGCTTCACAAAGTCACTGGGAACTTTCTGTCCTCATTTTGCTGAGTGGTTACGATTTTACCACGGAAGTCAGCTGCCCCTATGTAAATGTTGTTCCTACTCCTGTGGGCTTCCTGCAAGCTCTGCTTTCTCTCAGCTTGGTGTGACTTGATACTTTCCACTCTGACATGGGTGGACATGCATTCTGGTACCCTCTTTAGAGCACAGAGAGGGCTAGTAACTGAGGGACACAGACGAAAGGGGTAGAGAGAGTGCAAAGGCAGAGCCTGAGAGCAGGCCTTAGAGCTTGCAGTGTTCATGTGGATCCTGACATCTGCCCTCCTGCCAGCCTTGATGTCTGCACTGCCCACCAAGAGTAGAGCCCCGCGAGGGAAGGGGCCCATAATGGCACTGAGCACTTGTTAAGCTTACAGAATCACCAGGAGCCCTTATGTCTGCTCCTCCCAGCAGCCCTACAGAGGACATGCTTTGTTATTCATATTTTGCAGATGAGCACACTGAGCATAGATGAGGTAACTGATTCTTTGCAACCCCAGGGACTGTATAGTCCATGGAAGTCTCCAGGCCAGAATACTGGAGAGGGTAGCCGTTCCCTTCTCCAGCGGATCTTCCTAACCCAGGGATCAACCCAGGGTCTCCTGAATTGCAGTCGGATTCTTTACCAACTGAGCTATTGGGGAAGCCCAAATTCTTTCCTAAGATCATAGAATTAGCAGATGGCAGAGCAAGGATTGAACTGAGGTCTGTCCCTTGGTTGCAAGTTACAGAAGCTCAGCTCAAACAATAAGGGAACTTATGGCCACACACACTTTGGAAGTTCAGTGACTCAACAGGTTTTAGGCGCATCCAGATTTAGGGATTCAAATGTGTCATTGGGATTCTGTCTCCATCACTTGGCTCTGTTGTCCTTGGTATGCTGGCCTCATGTTGCAGACCACTCCCTCCATGTGACTGGCACGGATGTCCATTGGCACAGCCTGAGATCCCAGAGGAAAAGAGACTGATTTCTACCGGAGTCCATATATCATATCTTAGGGATGTTCTGATTGGCTCAGTTTGAGTCACATGCCATCCCTGAACAAACCACAGTGGCCAAGGGATAGAGTTGCCTGATTGGCCAGCTGAAGTCATGTGCCCAATCAGACAGGGTCTGACCTACTCCTCATCAGTATCACATGGCACAAGGTGAAATAAAGGTCTTGTACCAGCCAAAGAGGGGACTGGATACTGGGTGGGAAAAACCAATAGAGGTTGTCTATACTTCTCATCACTTCATGGCAAATAGATGGGGAAACAGTGACAGACTTGATTTTCTTGGGCTCCAAAACCACTGCAGATGGTGACTGTAGCCATGAAATTAAAAGACACTTGCTCCTTGGAAGAAAAGTTATGACCAACCTAGATAGCATATTCAAAAGCAGAGACATTACTTTGCCAACAAAGGTTCGTCTAGTCAAGGCTATGGTTTTTCCAGTAGTCATGTATGGATGTGAGAGTTGGACTATAGAGAAAGCTGAGTGCTGAAGAATTTATGCTTTTAAACTGTGGTGTTGGAAAAGACTCTTGAGAGTCCCTTGGACTGCAAAGAGATCCAACCAGTCCATCCTAAAGGAAGTCAGTCCTGAATATTCATTGAAAAGACTGATGCTGGAGCTGAAACTCCAATACTTTGGCCACCTGATGAGAAGAATTGACTCATTTGAAAAGATCATAATGCTGGGCAGATTGAAGGCAGGAGGAGAAGGGGATGATGGAGGATGAGATGGTTGGATGGCATCACCAACTCAATGGACATGAGTTTGAGTTAACTCCAAGAGTTGGTGATGGATTGGGAGGCCTGGCTTGCTGCAGTCCATGGGGTTGCAAAGAGTTGGACACGACCAAGCAACTGAACTGAGCTGAGCTGATACTTCTCAGAGGGCAACCCACTCCACTATTCCTCCTGGGGAAATCCCATGGACAGAGGAGCCTGGAGGGCTACAGTCCATGGGGTTGCAAAGAATCAGACACAGCTTAGCAACTAACAACAGCAACAACAGCACTTTCTAATATCAAAGCTTTTCCCACACATTTTTATTGGAAGGAAGACAAATAAAGTTAGGAGACTCAGCAAATCTGAGCCTTTTCTCATTCATTTGATTACTCTTTAATATCTCGGTTGGCAGAATGTCCTTAAATAATCCTGGAGGCTGGACTCTAAGCTGTATGGAGCTTTGTGGGGGCTTAACAGGGGGGTGGGTTTCCTTGTTCTCTCTCACCGTGACCCATCCAGTCCATGCCTGGCAATCAGGAACCGTCTCCCAGACCAACAGCCCCTAAGCCTGTCTGGGATGCTTGGCCCTGGAAGATTCCCTGACCTTGATGGTGGAAGGTGAAAGTGGTTACCTTACCCACTCTGGGAGCCCAGAGAAAGATTTCAGACTCAGACATATTTGGAGGAAGGATTCAGCACTGGAGCTGCTACCTCCAGATTAATTTACACTCTACCGGCCCCCAGAGAGGCTGACAGACTGATGGATGGTGATGCCTGCTGGGTGTGCAGCCGCATTAATGCTGCCACAAACTCAGCTCATTAGCTCCGAGTTCTTCTCCTTCCTCACCACATCTTGGACACAGTTAATCTCACGTAAAATGGGACCGGCTCCTAGGGGCCACGTGCACTCAACAGCAGATCCCTGGGGTGGATACCCAGCTTGGCTACCAACACAGCAGAGGGTGCTCAGTGCCCTGCGTCCATCCACCACCTGCCTTCATCCTTCCCAGGTTATGGCTCGGGTCACACAGGATGCCTGGCAGGAACACACTCCACACAAGGAACTCAATTACCACGGTAACAGTTCCAAGGACAAAACTCAACATCACAGTCCCGCCCTGCAGGGGATCAGGCACATAATGGCTCCTAAGTCTACCAGACGCTAAAACTCTTGCTCGATTCTGTTGGAATCCAAAGAAATAATCAGTCAAACAGGTCATTTGCTCAGAAAGCAGAGCCCGAGAGTGTAGGCAGAGCCCAGGTAATCTGCGTCAATGGTGCCAGGACTGTCTACACTGATAACCTTGGCTCTGGCTGAGGAAGGCTGGTGCTCAGCTTGGGAAAACAGAGCACAAAGTGGCCAGCTGGATTTTTCACCTATTCTCCCCAAGACTGTGGCAGGAATACATAGATAGGGCTATGAGCAAATGCCAGGAGACCTTCTGCACCCCCCTCCCTTCTCTGCCTTTATTGCTCACCATTTCTCCTCTCCTCACTCTGGTCCAGGTTCGCTGGCCATCTGCAGTGGAACATGCCAGGCACACTCCCACCCCAGGGCCTTTGCATGTGCCATTCTCTGCATGGAAAGCCCTTTCCTCAGAGCTCTATACCTCCACCACCTTCTTCAACTGTGTACTCAGCGCACCTTCTCAGGGAAGACCACCCTAAGCACAGTTGCAGCACCCTCCCCCAGCACTCCTTACCTGCATGTATTTATTTCTCTCTGCCTCGCCACTTTCTAACATACTCTATAATCTACTTATTTCTGTTGTTTGGATCATGTTATGCCCCTACTTGATATCCTCCAGCAGTTCTCCATGGCTCACGGGTCACCCACAGGGTGGGGTGATGCAGGTGGTCCTTGGGCTCAGCATTAATTAACATCGAATTGTAGACCAAAAAGTTTAACTGCTGCCACTCTCCCCTGCTTAGTCAAGGACAGAGTTTCAGTCAATGTCAGCATGTCTCCAACGTGTTCTCCATCTTTGACAAAGACAGTGCAAGTCTCAGGCTCTGAGCTTCCAGCAGGCGACAGTGTCTAATCAGAATTAAAGAACATCATTTTGTTTTGGTTTTATTTATTGATTTGACAAATGATACCAGTTTTCCATGCACCGGTGATAAAAAGTTTACTTTCCAAATAAGTTTAAGTAGAAAACCCAAGTACATGATACAAAGAACATCATGAAGGGGCTACATGACAGAGGTTTAAGAAATTGTAACTTATACAACAGATTTGAAATATCCTTCAACAGTACGCTCAGTCTTCCATGATCCGGCACTTGGTTCATTTTTAGTCTCTTAGATACTCTCCTCATGGACTTGACTCTGGAAATGCAGGAGTATTCACGATGCCCCTGGCATTCTGTGCAGTTTCACACATCTGGATGCTGAACAGGCCTCCCAGCACTGTCTCCTGGGTGAACTCTAACCATTCAGAAGTCAGCATGAGCATCACCACCTCTGAGAAGCCCCTTGCTATCCCTCTTTGCAAGACAGAAATTATCCTTCACTCCACTCTGTTGCCTGCCTAACTTGTATACCTGTACTGTTGCATGAATTACATGGCACTTGTCTAGACAACAGTTCCTTGAGATAGCAGAGACTGCCCTCTTCATATCTACTATGTACAGTGGCCAGTACACATTGGCACATTGGATGCCAAATAAATGTTGAGTGAAATACCATCTCATGAGTACTCTACAGGAAAACCTGATTGCCTGGCACTTGGGGTTAGGGATAAGTCTGGAAGGCAATCCAAGCTGATCCTGGCCTGCACCCTCCTCAGGGTAAGTCATGAGCTTAGGACTTCCCCAGATTCCACTCCTCTGTCCAGGTGAGACTCTCCTAGCCCACCGCATCCTCCCTGGTACACTGAGTCACCTGGCCAACTGGCTGTGTCAGAGGGACCTGGAGACAGTGCTGGGAGGCCCATTCAGCATCCAGATGTGTGAAACTACACAGAATGCCAGGGGCATCATGAATTTCCCTGCCCACTTATAACCATGTGCAAAGTCTTCAGTGAGAATCACATTCTTGATCTCTCTCACCACCCTGTAGTCATTCTTCATGTTGATTTAATTAGCTGGCAAGTTTGGAAGAAATAACCAGCCATACTGTGGTCAGCAACCCTCCCCGAGCCCTGCCAGAACCAGCTATCCCCCCTAAAGGGCACTGCCACTCCTCTGGGCCATCAACACCAAGGGACAGTCTCTAGGCGATGCCCAGAGCTACAGTCCCAGCTCAGCAGTGACCAGAGTGGCACGCTCTCGTGACCACACTCTCAGCCACCTTCATCAGTGACACAGCTGACCTTCTGATCACCATCTGTCTGCCTCTTGACTCAGGTGGTTCTGAACTTGGGAAGGGAAGAGAAGAATGCAGTATTGTTCTTCTCCCCATCAGTTCAGTTCAGTTGCTCAGTCGTGTCTGACTCTTTGCGACCCCATGGGCTGTAGCATGTCAGACTTCCCTGTCCATCACCAACTCTGGGAGCTTGCTCAAACTCATGTCCATCGAGTACCAATGGTCAGTGGGGTAAAAAGTAAGTCTACAGAAGCCAGAAGTCACTGGCTTAGGCAGAGGACCTGGCTTGAGTTGTCAGGGAATCTGGAGCCAGGACCCAACTAGGGGCACTGTTGGAAGACTAAAGTGTTTATCTAAACACTCATGCCAAAGCTCCAGAGTCCCAGCCCCTTGGAAGAGATCTGATTCACACGAGAATCCTGCCATGGCAAGAACCCACCCTTCTGGGTTCACTTGTCCCCCTTTTCTGCTTTCATCCTTCTGAGCCCCAATTCCAGCCACTCATGGCCACCTCATCCTCCCTGTCTTTGGCATCCAGGGATAGCAATTAAGGGCATGGGTCCCAGGGTCAGACCGACAGGCTAGGGTTTCATCAGCACTCCTTCCACTTACCACTGGCTGGACCAGAAGAGTGATACTATCTCCCGGGGTCTCAGTTTCCCCTTCTTTAAAACAGTGATAACAGTGATACTGACCTGCAGGGTACATGCTCAGCAAGGTGCCTGGCACACAGCAAATGCTCTGCCATTGTCAGCTGCTGTTATGATGGTCCCACTAGGGCATGTTTCTGCAGGCTTGGGCCTCCCTCATCGTTTCTTGTTCATGTTTGGTATTGACCCTCCTTCTGCAGCCATAGAGTCCTGCCCACTGCCTTCACCAGCCCTGGGGGAGTCACCCCACATGGTACAAGGATCAGGCAGGTCCCAGATTGTCCAGATACTGGGAAAGTTCTGGGTGTAAACCCTGGTGAGTATCTTTGGAAGACCTGGGGGACTCAGGACACGGCCCCTTTGGCACCAGTGGCCTGGGGATATGGGACCTCGAGATCTGAGGAGAACCAAGAGAGCTGTCATCAGTCTCACTGGTTCAGCTTTCTGGGACCTGTGGGTACAGCAGGTTCCAGTACTTGTCCTGACTGTGACAGCTTCCAGCCCCAGCAGCTGCCTCTGCCAGTTCTCAGCAGTGATGTTCACAGTGAATAATGCCCTTTCCCAGACAACATATGGCCTTGGCAGAGTCTGGGATTCAAGAAGCACCGACTCACAGCCATATGGGCTCACTGCCCAAACTACTCTGGCCAAGTTAGGTCACCCAGGGCAGCATGGGTTGGGGGACTTGAATGAGTGAACCAGGCTTAAGGGGAACTGATCACGGGCCCCACTGGAAGGCTGACTGGTGCAGTCATCAAGGAATAAATTCCCCCAATTCCAGGAACATAGAGACTGGGAGTGAGAGAGGAACACTCCACTTCCAGATTTTCCCACCTACTAGAAGTCAAGGGAGTAGCTTTCCAGGTTGGCTTACAGTCATTGTGAGATTGACTGTTTGCAAAAATGGCTACAGTAACTCCCCTTCCTGTATGAACCCCTATGGTAGAGCCCGCCCACAGTGACTCTAAGCTTAGCCACGTGACTTCCTGTGGCCAATAGGAGAGCAGCAAACGTGAAACGCAGATACTTGAAAATCACTGGTACACGGAGGCTTTCCCTCTTGCTGCTTCCGGAGCCCTGTGGCCACCATTCAGTGCTCCCAGGTTCATCTGCTGGAGGATGGAAGACCATGTGGAGATGGGACACCCATCATCTCAGCTGTCCTGGACCAAGACACCAGGCAGCCCGGTTAACCCACTAGTTGACCACAGATGCATGAGTGAGTCCAGCCAAGTTCAGGTGAGCCTCTCCCAGACCAGAAGGACTGTTCAGGTGGCCTCAGGCCAGATCGCCAACCTGCAGAGTCACTGAACTTAATAAATGGCTGTTGTTTAAGTCACAATGTTTTGGAGTGGTTTGTTACACAACAAATGGAGACATGTGGATTTTGTGTTGTCAGAAATAGCTAGATCACTGTGGCTTAATCCAGCTAGACTCTGGCACTTCTGTTCAGAACAATCCAGAATGACTGTTTAAAACATTCAAAGAACAAAGGAATGATTATGAATTCAAAATGACCTGTACCAGAAAGAAAAAACCATCTCCCATCGCTCCATCACTTCCAGTCTAGTTTATCTGTCTCCCAAAAGTTTTAGTTGAATGTATGTTGCAATAAGTAAAAATGGTCCAAGAAACTCACCATTAAAGTAACATAGGATTTAATGGACACTGACATGCCTACCATGTGCCAGGCTTTGAACTTGGTGTCTTAAACATTCTCAGTTTCATTTGCTACCCTCCTTCCCTGCCCACTTAATAACCTATAAGATGGATTCTGCTTCTGCAAGTTATGAAGCCCAGGCTCAGAGAAGAGGCATGTTCTCCCTGGGAGTGGAGGAGCCAGGGTTTGAAATCTGCTCTGCCAATTCAAACTTTGAGGGTTTTTCTGATAGCACAGAATCCCCATTCCAGTGAACCTTTGTTGACCACTACTTAGGTGCCAGGTCCTTTTCTGAGTGCTTTACATAAAAAATTTAATCCTCAATTCTAACCCAATGGGGTAGGAACTACTGTCACCATCACAGTATAGATGATGAAACTGAGGCATGGAGAGCTTAAGAAACGTGCATGGCTACACATCTGATGAGTGGTCGACTTGACAAGAGGTCTCCTGCCTCAAGAGCTCATTTTAGCCCGGTTGTTCAGCATTAATGACTGAAAGTCTGGAAGTCATTATACAAATAATGCCTGCTAATTTTGCCTCTAAGAAACTAACCAACACTAGGCAGGGAAGCAGATTGCCTTGCAAGTCCATGTTGTAGATTCTTTGGGATGAAGTTCGGGAGAATCTTATACTCTGGGGTCCAGAGCTGTCCCCTCCTCCATCCGCAGCCTCCTGCCCAGTGGAGGGTCCTAGAGTTGCCAGTTCAGGCACTTCCATGGATCAGGCCAGTAACTGGTGAGTCACTGGGCTGGGAAGGCTGGTGGGGAACCCTTGGCTCCACATCTCATGTAAAAAGGAAATCATTTTCCCCAGCTGATTGTTAGCAAGCAGGAATATGGGTCCACTGTTCCTTAACTTTCCCATTTTTCAAGACAAGCCAGAGATTTAATTTTTTTCATGTGTTTTCATTTTTTAAGCTGGAACCCAATAAACATTTTTTTTCCTCCCAAAACATGTGAGCCAAACAAAATTTCTTTGAGCCAAATATTGCCCAAGAGTAGCATTTGCTATATTTGGTAGAGGAGATAAAACTCAGGGTAAATGACAATAAAAACCAGGATGAGCTTAAGGGGGAACTTATCTCCTGGAAAATAAGTCTGGAATAATCATTTTTAGGGTCGATAAGTGAAGTGAAGGGTGGATTATTAAATAGTCTTTCGCTTGGGTTTATCTCCAGGGCTGCCACTTGACATCCTAATACTCAGTTGACAAATCACAAGACTGTCCCATTTGTGTGCAGAGAGCAGATTTACAAGCAAAGTTCTGAAATTTTCATCTCAGAGAGTCTGGTGTGCTACCGGCTCTTTGGGTATCTACAATAGTCCACAGATCTTGTTTCCATCAACAATAAACACACTGTCTGGAGAAGTACAGGCACTATCTGCAATCATTCCACTGGTGCCCAACAAAATGTCTATATGCCTGGTCAGTTCCTTGCAGGGCTATTCCAGGCCTCTCTGCCCCTCCCAGGTGAGCCTAGTCTGGATCTGGAAGTGAATCCTTGCCCCTGCCAGCATCAGAGTCTAGGCACACAGGTTTCTAGCCCACGACTATTGCTGATAGTGGCTGCTCTCAATGTAAAAGTCTTGCTGGCTTCCTTGGGGGACTTTGCCTTGAAAACCCAGCCCCCTATGGGTGGAAGGATATTGGATTGGGTTCATTTATTCATCAAGTGTTTGGTGAGCACCTACTGTGTACAGGACACCATTCCAGAGTCCAAAGGTAGACTGAACAAAAGAGACACAAATCCCTGCCTTCACAGAGATTGTATCATGGTGGGGAGGTGGACAATAAACAAGATGAATACGCAAAACAGCATGTTAGAGAAGGTAAGTGCTAAGGAGAAAAGATAAAGCAGAGACATGGATGATGAAGGCTCGAGGAGGTTAAAATTTTACAAAGAGTGTCTGGGGATGGCTTTACTCAGGAGACGGAGGGGGCACGAGGCTCTTGGGAGGAGAAAGCATTCCAGGTGGGGCACACACAGGTGCATGATCCCTGAGGTGGCACTGCGCCTGGAACAGTGAGAAGCCATGCTGCTGGGACAGAATAGCAGGGGAGGAGGTCCGAGGGACAGAGCAGAAAAGGATGGATGTAGGACACGGGAGGCCACAGCAGGACTTTGAGAAGCAGAGCAGTAACCTAACCTGACTTATGTTCGAGCAGATCTCAAGGGCTCCTTTTATTCCTCTGGCTTCAATTTTTAAAAGGTTGAAGACCTTGGGGTTTTAGCTTAGGTGTGCCCTATAATCTTGTATCAGGAAACTGAGTCTTGGGTAGGCTAAGGTAATTTGCAATAACCTCCCAAGATTACAGAGCTAGAAAGTGGCAGAGCTGGGTTTGAATCCACAGCTCTCTAATGCTAACCTTTCTATATAATACCATGCGGCTTCCTGAATGTGATGAAGACTTTCTCCTCAAAGATTTGTCCAGCAAGGCTGATGAGGGAGGTCTCTGACAGAAGGCAAAGTCAGAATCAGCCCTGCTTTAGAGGGCTAGTTCTACAGAGACCCCCTTCTCCAGCTTCATTGGGCTTCTGTCTGCTCTCCAGTTCAGTTCAGTTCAGTTCAGTCGCTCAGTTGTGTCCGACTCTTTGCGACCCCATGAATCGCAGCACGCCAGGCCTCCCTGTCCATCACCAACTCCCAGAGGTTACTCAAACTCATGTCCATCGAGCTGGTGATGCCATCCAGCCATCTCATCCTCTGTCGTCCCCTTCTCCTCCTGCCCCCAATCCCTCCCAGCCTCAGAGTCTTTTCCAATGAGTCAACTCTTTGCATGAGGTGGCCAAAGTATTGGAGTTTCAGCTTTAGTATCAGTCCTTCCAAAGTCTCTGCTCTTACAACAACATAAATCCCAGCTACAGGTCTCGCTGTGTAATACCTGTCAGGAAAATGTTAATTTCATTGTGAATCCCACTGCTGTTCAGATGATCACAAACAGGTCCATCAAAAATCCTCAGGGGACAGCATTTATAAGTGATTCCCCCTGAAGATTGTACCAATGGAGCCTCCTAAAACTGCTGTTTCATTAATGGGCCATCTTCATACTTGTTAATGTCTAATTACTGACACTAATGGGCTCATGTATTTTAAAAATGAAATTATGGGTTTTATTTAATTAGGAAAAGCACCAGATAAACTGCTGAATAAATCTAGCAAGGGACACAGAGGACTGCTAGTTAAATAGGCACCCCCAGCTCATGAGACCTCAGAATGCTGCAGCAGCAAAATTAACTCCAAAAAGAAACAAATCAATGCCCGGGATTGTAAGACAGAGCACAGTTGTGGATGAATTTATCTTTAGATTAACAACAGTCCTGGGTATGGCCCAGGCTCAGAAATGGATCTGAAACTTAACTGCTGCTGACTGTAAAATATATCCTGACTTTGCATTGTCTGGCTGACTTACATGGAAATAACACATCAGATAAGTAAGAAGGAAAAAACAAAGATCCTGTAAAATCCCACCATGCAGAAATGAACATTATTAACAATGTGTTACATATTCTTCAGACTTTCTATGTTTCTATTTGTATGATTTTGTGTGTAGATTTTCAAAAAGTAAACAGAATTACACTAAATTGATGTGATGTTCTATAACTTTCCAGAACTTGTTAATATATGAAGGACATGGAAGCCTGGCGTGCTGCCATCCATGGGGTCACAAAGAGTCAGACACAACTTAGCAACTGAACAACAATACGATGGATAATATTCCATGATAACAGCTTACATTTATATACTTCATTTCTTTTTTTTTTTTCTTTCTTTTTTTTTTTTTATTTATTTATTTTTTTCTGTAGCCTGCCAGGTTCCTCTGCCTATGGAATTTTCCAGGGAAGAATATTGGAGTGGGTTGCCATTTCCTTCTCTAGGGGATCTTCTTGACCCAGGGATGGAACTCTAGTCTCTTGCATCTCCTGCACTGAAGGCGAATTCTTTACCGTTAGCGCCACCTGGGAAGCCCGTGGGGCGGTAGAGAAGGTCATTCATCCTGTGGCTAACATTGTACTAGAGTGGGATGTGCCTTAGGTTTAAGGTCAGAAGAGCTGGGTTCAAGTTCGAACTTTGCTTGTGACTGTGGGCACTGATCTTCCTGTTTGCTCTTGAATCCCTGTAGTAAAATTTTCAAGTTAGTTATTGTACTCTTCAGCTTCCTAGTTTCTGTTTGGTATTTTCTTATATTTCTATTTCTTTGTTGAAATTCTCACTTTGCTCTTGCTCTTGTATTGTTTCCAGGGAGCATCTTTATGATGTTTTGTTTTGTTTTTTTTAATTTTTATTTTTTTATTATTTTTTTTATTTGATAAATTTAACGCCTTTTATTGCCATACCTCATTTTACTGTACTTTGCTTTAGTGAACTTTATAGATACATGTTTTTTTTTTTTCCTTGTTAATTTTCTGTTTAGTTGATCTATCCATAACTGTGAGTGGGGTATTAAAGTCTCCCACTATTATTGTGTTATTGTTAATTTCTCCTTTCATACTTGTTAGGATTTGTCTTACATACTGCGGTGCTCCCATGTTGGGTGGATATATATTTATAATTGTTATATCTTCTTCTTGGATTGATCCTTTGATCATTATGTAGTGACCTTCTTTGTCTCTTTTCACAGCCTTTGTTTTAAAGTCTAATTTATCTGATACGAGTATTGTGACTCCTGCTTTCTTTTGGTCCCACTTTGCATGGAAAATCTTTTTCCAGCCCTTCACTTTCAGTCTGTATGTGTCCCCTGTTTTGAGGTGGGTCTCTTGTAGACAACATATGTAAGGGTCTTGTTTTTGTATCCATTCAGCCAGTCTTTGTCTTTTGGTTGGGGCATTCAACCCATTTACGTTTAAGGTAATTACTAATAAGTATGATCCTGTTGCCATTTACTTTATTGTTTTGGGTTCGAGTTTATACACCATTTTTGTGTTTCCTGTCTAGAGAATATCCTTTAGTATTTGTTGGAGAGCTGGTTTGGTGGTGCAGAATTCTCTCAGCTTTTGCTTGTCTGAAAAGCTTTTGATTTCTCCTTCATACTTGAATGAGATCCTTGCTGGGTACAATAATCTGGGCTGTAGGTTATTTTCTTTCATCATTTTAAGTATGTCTTGCCATTCCCTCCTGGCTTGAAGAGTTTCTATTGAAAGATCAGCTGTTATCCTTATGGGAATTCCCTTGTGTGTTATTTGTTGTTTTTCCCTTGCTGCTTTTAATATTTGTTCTTTGTGTTTGATCTTTGTTAATTTGATTAATATGTGTCTTGGGGTGTTTCTCCTTGGGTTTATCCTGTTTGGGACTCTCTGGGTTTCTTGGACTTGGGTGATTATTTCCTTCCCCATTTTAGGGAAGTTTTCAACTATTATCTCCTCAAGTATTTTCTCATGGTCTTTCTTTTTGTCTTCTTCTTCTGGAACCCCTATGATTCGAATGTTGTAGCGTTTAATATTGTCCTGGAGGTCTCTGAGATTGTCCTCATTTCTTTTAATTCGTTTTTCTTTTATCCTCTCTGATTCATTTATTTCTACCATTCTATCTTCTAATTCACTAATCCTATCTTCTGCCTCTGTTATTCTACTATTTGTTGCCTCCAGAGTGTTTTTAATTTCATTTATTGCATTATTCATTATATATTGACTCTTTTTTATTTCTTCTAGGTCCTTGTTAAACCTTTCTTGCATCTTCTCAATCCTTGTCTCCAGGCTATTTATCTGTGATTCCATTTTAATTTCAAGATTTTGGATCAATTTCACTATCATTATTTGGAATTCTTTATCAGGTAGATTCCCTATCTCTTCCTCTTTTGTTTGGTTTGGTGGGCATTTATCCTGTTCCTTTATCTGCTGGGTATTCCTCTGTCTCTTCATCTTGTTTAAATTGCTGAGTTTGGGAGTCCTTTTTGTATTCTGGCAGTTTGTGGAGTTCTCTTTATTGTGGCGTTTCCTCGCTGTGTGTGGGTATGTAGAGGTGGCTTGTCAAGGTTTCCTGGTTAGGGAAGCTTGTGTCGGTGTTCTGGTGGGTGGAGCTGTATTTCTTCTCTTTGTTCAGTCGCGCTATGGGGAGGGAGGGAGGGATGCTGCAAACAAATGACACTGGCGTGCGCTCGCAGTGCCTCAGCCACACTGGGTCTGCCCCCGCTCACGGCGCGTGTAGCCTCCCTGCCCACACTGCTCGGGCTCTAGGTTGTTCCACCGGGAACAATCCGAGGCTGGCCCTGGGTTGCATGCACCTCCCAGGTCCGAGCCGCTCAGGTTCAGGCACTCAGGTAGTCCTCAGAGGCGCAGACTCAGTTGGGGCTGCGTTTTGTGCTCTTCCCAGGTCCGAGCAGCTCAGGTGATGAGGTGTTTGGCGAGCGCCAATGCTGCGACTTATCGCCTCCCCGCCACTTGGTTATCTGGGTGTAAAACCGGCGCACCTTCTCAGGCAGATGTTGACCGTCCAGACCCCCAATAAGTTTTAGTTAGCAAAGAAGCCTGCTTACAGTTTTATAGATAATGTCTCTCTGGGGCTGCGATTGCCCCCTTCCGGCTCTGGCTGCCTGTCACCGGAGGGGGAAGGTCTGCAGCCGGCTACCTCTGTTTAGTCCTTTGTTCCGTGCGCGGGCTGGCGGTGTCTTAGGTTAGGGCTGGCTTTTCGCATGGTAGATATCCCACAGTCTGGTTTGCTAGCCCAAATTATTTCGCTCAGATAGCGCTCAGGGTATTCAGGCCAGATTCTTACTCTCAGCGATGCAGCCCGCGCCGCGCCTCCCTGCCCAGCCCCCGCTTGCTAATGGCGGATGCAGGCGTCTGCGCTGTTTCTCCGCTGGGGGAGTTACCGTAGGGCTCGCAATCTGCGAGTTTTAATTGTTTATTTATTTTTTCTCCCTGTTATGTTGTCCTCTGTGCTTCCAAAGCTCGGCACGGATTCGGCAGTGAGAAGGTTTCCTGGTGTTTGGAAACTTCTCTCTTTTTAAGACTCCCTTCCCGGGACGGAACTCCGTCCCTCCCTCTTTTGTCTCTTTTATTGTCTTTAATATTTTTTCCTACCTCCTTTCGAGGAGTTGGGTTGCTTTTCTGGGTGCCTGATGTCCTCTGCCGGCATTCAGAAGTTGTTTTGTGGAATTTACTCGACGTTTAAATGCTCTTTTGATGAATTTGTGGGGGAGAAAGTGTTTTCCCCGTCCTACTCCTCCGCCATCTTGGCGCCTTCCCCCTATACTTCATTTCTTAGTTGTATAGTATTCCATACTCATCTCCAATATTGGATACTTGTTTGTTTGCATTTTAAAATATTCAAATGAAACTATATTAAATATCTTAGAAGTTAAATATGCATCTACCCTTTATTTCCTTGAATTTGTTTTCTCAAAAGCAGTTTCTGAATGCGACTGAATCTAAGACTTTTCAGCAAATAGCTGAGTTTTCTTCCAGAACAATCAGATCAATAGACAGTCATAATACTACCTCAGGAGGATATTTTCACATTTCCTAATTTCATCAGTGAAAAAGTACTATCACTATTTTACTTTATTTTTCCCACAAAGTGCTACTGAGTTGAACACTTTTCTTTCATTTGTAGATTGTCCATTTGAATTTCTGCTTTACACATTGTTTTTTCATGCTCACTGCCCAATTTGTTATTAGAGTGTCTGTCTCTTCATTATTTATATGTTATCAGATCAGATCAGATCAGTTGCTCGGTCGTGTCTGACTCTTTGCGACCCCATGAATCGCAGCACGCCAGGCCTCCCTGTCCATCACCAACTCCCGGAGTTCACTCAGACTCACGTCCATCGAGTCAGTGATGCCATCCAGCCATCTCATCCTCTGTCGTCCCCTTCTCCTCCTGCGCCCAATCCCTCCCAGCATTAGAGTCTTTTCCAATGAGTCAACTCTTCGCATGAGGTGGCCAAAGGACTGGAGTTTCAGCTTTAGCATCATTCCTTCCAAAGAAATCCCAGGGCTGATCTCCTTCAGAATGGACTGGTTGGATCTCCTTGCAGTCCAAGGGACTCTCAAGAGTCTTCTCCAACACCACAGTTCAAAAGCATCAATTCTTTGGTGCTCAGCCTTCTTCACAGTCCAACTCTCACATCCATACATGACCACAGGAAAAACCATAGCCTTGACTAGATGAACCTTTGTTGGCAAAGTAATGTCTCTGCTTTTGAATATGCTATCTAGGTTGGTCATAACTTTCCTTCCAAGGAGTAAGTGTCTTTTAATTTCATGGCTGCAGTCACCATCTGTAGTGATTTGGGAGCCCAGAAAAATAAAGTCTGACACTGTTTCCACTGTTTCCCCATCTATTTCCCATGAAGTGGTGGGACCGGATGCCATGATCTTCGTTTTCTGAATGTTGAGCTTTAAGCCAACTTTTTCACTCTCCACTTTACATTAAGGAGAGTTAATGCTTGATTATTTGTGTTACACATATCATAATCTACTTTAACTTCTTCACTTTTATAATTTTTTTAGTGTACAAATGCTCTTAATTTTTATATAGTCCACTCTCTTAATACTTTCCTTTATGTTTTCTGTCTTGGTGTTATGCCAAGAAAATTCTGACCATTCCATAGCCATAAAGTGGTTTTATTTTTAGCATTTAACTCTGTAAGCATGTTGAGACATTTTGATATACGTGAGGGAAGAACTATCTTCCAAATGGCTACCCAGTTATCCCAATACCATTTCTTAAATAAGCCTCTTGAGAAACCTGTATGCAGGTCAGGAAGCAACAGTTAGAACTGAACATGGAACAACAGACTGGTTCCAAATAGGGAAAGGAGTACGTCAGGCCATACATTGTCACCCTGCTTATTTAACTTCTATGCAGAGTACATCATGAGAAATGCTGGGCTGGAAGAAGCACAAGCTGGAATCAAGATTGCTGGGAGAAATATCAATAACCTCAGATATGCAGATGACACCACCCTTATGGCAGAATGTGAAGAGGAACTAAAAAGCCTCTTGATGACAGTGAAAGTGGAGATCAGCCCTGGGATTTCTTTGGAAGGAATGATGCTAAAGCTGAAACTCCAGTACTTTGGCCACCTCATGCGAAGAGTTGACTCATTGGAAAAGACTCTGATGCTGGGAGGGATTGGGGGCAGGAGGAGAAGGGGACGTCAGAGGATGAGATGGCTGGATGGCATCACTGACTTGATGGACATGAGTTTGAGTGAACTCTGGGAGATGGTGATGGATAGGGAGGCCTGGAGTGCTGCAATTCATGGGGTCGCAAAGAGTTGGACACGACTGAGCGACTGAACTGAACTGAACTGAACTGAAATAAGTCTTTCCCACTGATTCAAGTGTCACATTATTATATAACAAGCTCAAATATTTTATGGATTTTTTATTCTACTTCATTGATCTTTCTTATAGCAGTACTATACTTTTAATTATTATAAGTTTACATTATATTTTAATACAATCTTATTCTCCAATTCAAAATTTTCTCCAGTGTTCTCATCAATCTCCAGATGAACCTTAAAAGTCAAGATTTTTCTTTTTATTGGTGTCTCCATTTAATTGAATGAAAGGAAGAGATTAATTTGAGGAGAGTTGACAACCAGGTATATGCCATGCCCTCCATCATTTAGGTCTTGGCTTACATTATCTAGTAAAGTTTGATACTTCATACACATTCTTTCTGGGTGTTTATTTAAGTACTTAGCATTTTATTTCTGTCATAAACAACCTTCCTCCCTGTGGAAAAATACACAATACACAATATTCTTAACTGGTTATTGTGTGTGTGTGTGTGTGTGTAGGTATCTTCCCCTCAGCCAAACTCTTTGAAACCTTCTTATGAGTTCCTAGACTGTCGATTGATTCTCTGGTTTTGTAGGCAGACAATACCACCATCTGCTAATCATGAAACAAGGTGACTTCTTCTCAGAATCTGTGTCTAGTTTCATTTTTTTCTTGTCTTATTGCATTGGCTATACCTGCCAGAACAATAGTAAATAACTGCTGTGGGCTTTAAATGCCACTTAATAAAAATGTAGAAATCTAGTCAGATAAATAAAAAACACTATCCACTAGTCCTAATCTAGTATTTTGTTTTCAGAAATGACACTGATTTCCATGAAAGCCTAATTTAAAAGCCATCCAGCTGATTGTGAATTTTTCTTTCTTTTTACCCACTAGAGTGCTTTAATTGTATTATGAAGCATCCTAATAAACCATTCCTGGAATTCTTGGAAGAAATTCTATTTGGCTACAATAAATTGCTGCTGCTGCTGCTAAGTCACTTCAGTCGTGTCTGACTCTGTGCGACCCCATAGACGGCAGCCCACCAGGCTCCCCCGTCCCTGGGATTCTCCAGGCAAGAACGCTGGAGTGGGTTGCCATTTCCTTCTCCAAGGCATGAAAGTGAAAAGTGAAAGTGAAGTTGCTCAGCCATGTTCAACTCTTAGCAACCCCATGGACTGCAGCCCACCAGGCTCCTCCGTCCATGGGATTTTCCAGGCAAGGGTACTGGAGTGGGGTGCCTTTGCCTTCTCCGGCTACAATAAGTACCCCCTAACAAATTCTATAGGTATATATTTCTTTGTGTTAATTTAGCTGGATATTATTTGTTCCTTTATCATTCAGGTTTTCTGCATTTGTGCTCAGAATTTGGTATCAGGGAAATCCAGTTGCTTGTTAGTAAAATAAACATTATATTTTTATACATCTAGAATAGCATAAATTTTCAAGTTCCTTGAAGATTTTATTTAACTCATACATGAAATCTCTTTGGTCTAGAAACTATTGGGGAGACATTATTTTCAAATACATTACATGGTTGTTAGTGTTTTCAGTTTTTCTCCATCTTCCTGAGCCAATTTTCTTCCCTAGAAAACCATTTGCTCAAACTAGGTTTTACCTTTTAATAAGTAAAATATGTATATTTTAAATACAATATTTTAAAATCTGCTGTTTTATCTTTCTGATATTGTGCATGCACGTTTTCTCCCCTTACCCCCAACTTACCTATCCAGAGATCTATTTTGCATTTCTTTAAAAAAGCAGCACTTGGGTTTACTTATTAAGCATAGTGTATTGAGAGCCATGCCTCTAGAAGAAGTAGTAAATGTGTTACCTGTATGTAGTCAGTCACTAGAATGGATATACCCAGGGCTGTCTGCTCATCTACATCTCCCTTTCTGCAAGCAACCCCTTCACTTAGAGCAGTGGCCCCTGCAGGCATGCTGGTAATGAATAGCCTGACCTCCTAATCTGGCCTGGACCAGGTACAGAGACACTTGTCTCAAACTACAGCTAACGTTAAGCAATCCTGGGAACCTGAAACTGAGAATCACACATACTAGTTAATGTCTGCCATTTGCTCGAATAGATAATTACTGCCTTAGTTTCTGGCTACAGTTCTTCTTGAGGTCCTGTCATCTTGCCTATATTTGGTTCCATGAAATATACCTATAACTTTATAATAAATCACCTTTTTCTGCTTTACTTATTTTGAATGTTTCTGCTCTTTTCAGCCAGATGATACTTGATTCAGATGATCACTGAGTCCAACAACCACCACATCACCACCTCCAGAAGTACAGAAATTATATGTTGGGCATGTTGGTGTGGCCTCGACTGAAGGGACAGTGTGAATCAGGTGGTGGTCAGTCCCTCTATATTCTTACTTTTGGGGGTGATATTTATTTATTTACTTATTTATTTGGCTGCACAAAGTCTTAGTTTCAGCATGCAGGATCTTCGATTTTTGTTGAGGTATGCAGGATCTCTAGCTGTGGCAGGCAACCTCTTAGTTGTAGCATGTGGGATCTAGTTCCTTAAACAGGGATCAAACCTGGGCCCCCTGCATTGAGCATTGACTCTTAACCACTGAATAACCAGGGAAGCCCCTTATCATCTTACTTTTTAAGTTTATGGGTTATCTTAAGAGATTTCAACTTCCACCTGATTTACTAAAAGAACGTTTGTGCTATATATTTACAGTCACTCTGGTATTGAGAGTTTGGTTAAGCTACTCCACGGTATTGCTGCCTTGGTTGACATTCATTTTGTTTGGTCAAGTGACCAGTGGGGGCCTTAATCTGACACTAGACTCCACATGCAAGCATGTGTCCCAGATAAAAGCTCATAGAGTCATAAACAAATGTAAGCTCCTCGTATGACTTCACCAACAGCCCCTCACCCTTCTCAAGGCCTTTCGCTTGTATGCCCCTTAGATAAGACACATGTGGAACTTTTCAAAATCGCACTCTTTCTACTTCACATTGACCGTCTGGCCTTAGCCTGCTGCTGCTGCTGCTAAGTCGCTTTAGTCGTGTCCAACTCTGTGCAACCCCATAGACGGCAGCCCACCAGGCTCCCCCATCCCTGGGATTCTCCAGGCAAGAACACTGGAGTGGGTTGCCATTTCCTTCTTCAGGAACCTCAAATTACTCCACATGTGGCCCGTAAAAGAGGCATATTTCCCAGGTCCTATCTGTCTCTCTGCCTGAACCCTACCTTGACTTCCCCATGTGGCCCTTGGAGGTGTACCACGTACTTCCTCCAGGACTGGTGAGTAATTAACTTCTGTTTCAGTTTCTCTTACGGCCTTTTGTTGACCCTCCTCACTGTCCAGCACCCTGTGCTCCAGGTAACAAATGTGTATTTGTAACAAAGTCTTAAAACCTGGTCACATGAGCTCTGATGAGGGGGGCTTTCTGATGAGTGAGGAACCCTGCCAAGCTCGACAGAAACCAAAACCAAAAGGGTTCAAATGAAGAGTGAATTTTTTGCCACAAAATGGAAACACACAGACCCTGCTGGATCTGAGGGTTCAGATGATGTCCCGAGTTTGCCCCCTGTCTGCTCCTCCCAGTCATGACTCCCCGATAGTCTTATCCATGTGCCAGGGCCAGGCATCCTATCAGCCCAGCAAGTTCAGTAGAAAAATGAAATTGTCCTGATGACTCTGGCAGGAAATTCCTGCCACAGACACTAATGGTTCAGCTGGTACCCTGAACTAATTACCATGGGGAAGGGGGCTGGACATGCAGGATGTGTGAGACCTGGAAGTGGACGTGGGGACAGAGATGCAAAGAGCACAGCTGTGACTGACAAAGCCAGACAGCGGCGCAGAGATCTTGGGATTCCTGTGGTGGGGATGAGTGGTTAATACATTGCAGAAGCCTTGACAACACACCTTCATCTTGAGGGCCCAAAGGCCTTCTGCCCCAAGTGAGCTGTCACCTGTCAACTTCAAGTTGATGAGAGTAGGAAGCGTGCACCAGGAAATTCTCAGGATACACTGGTATTGGCAGGTATGTTGAATATTTTATTGGACCACCCACATACACTGTTACTTTTGTCCCACTGCATCTTTTAAGGCATCCCAGGACACAGAAATCAGCATCATCTGCTTTCCCTGCTTTTCTTACCAAGCTGATGGGGAAAGTAATAAAACCTAGCTAAATGGGGATACTGTAAATTCAAAAGGAAGCACTGTCATTTTAGCCAGGGCCATTTAAAAAATTGTACTTGAGTATTTCCTCAGCATCCACTGTTTTCCAAGCTGTGCTACGTGCAGAGGATATTAGTATGGAACAAAACAGACCCATTTCCTGCTCTCGTGAGCTGCCTCTTGCATCCCCATAGGAGATGTTCCAACCCTTTACTTTACAAAGTAAAGAGATGTTCCAAACCTCTTTACAAAGTAAAGAGATTTACTTCTCAGCTGTCAGCCTTGCTTAACTCCTTTAAAGATGAAAGCCAGCAGCTATACCTTGCTATCCCCTGAACCCCAAGCCCAGGTACATCAGAGACACGTAAGAAGACTGGTTCCCCAGCCAGCTTCCTGAGAACAGACTCGGATCCATGAGGACAGCTGTAGAAACCAGAATAGGTGTCTTGAGTTCTTTGTCCAAAATGATCCAACAGTCTAGGGTAGGTAAGCTCAAATGCTGCAGCAGCCAGGCAGGTAACAGAGATGTGTGAGATGGGAAGAGTGTAAGACAACTGGTGCTAAACAGCTGGGATTACAAGAATAACAGGTGCCTGGGTATTCTGCTTTTAAAGCACTGCAGGAGGCCAATCAACCCCCTTCAACAAATCCGCAGGCTGCGTCTAGCTCCACATCCGACCAGTCTGCAACTGTTGCTACTGACTCTCTTCAAAGAAACTAAGGAGAATCCTGCCTCACGAATGAGAAACACAGCCACACCAGTTACCCTTAGATCCTAAGACAAGAATGCCTAGTAGGCCTGCTGGTGCATTCGTTCATTTATTCATTTGATGAATGTTTCAGTTCAGTTCAGTCACTCAGTCATGTCCGACTCTTTGCGACCCCATGAACCACAGCATGCCAGGCCTCCCTGTCCATCACCAACTCCTGGAGTTTACCCAAACTCATGTCCATTGAGTTGCCGTCCAACCATCTCATCCTCTGTCATCCCCTTCTCCTCCTGCCTTCAATCTTTCCCAACATCAGGGTCTTTTCAAATGAGTCAGCTCTTCGCATCAGGTGGCCAAAGTATTGGAGTTTCAGCTTCAACATCAGTCCTTTCAATGAACACTCAGGACTGATCTCCTTTAGGATGGACTGGTTGTTTACTGGGGACCAATTAAGTGCAGGGTGCTGTGGTAGGTATTGAAGCTACAGTCATAAATGAACTCCCCCCATCTCCCAGCCCACTCCATAGAGCTCACATTCCCAAGGTAGGGATGGAGAGACAAGTCATGGAAATTAAACAAGTAAGTGAAACATGTCATGAAGAAAACACACAGACGAGAGAGGCTACTTTAGAAAGGCCTCTCCAATGGATATACTGGCCTCTGGTCTGAATGATGGGAGGGAATCAGGACTGGGGAGCAGAGAGTTCACTCTAGGAATCAAGTGCAAAGGCCCTGAGGCAGGAAAGGAGCTCAGGGGGTTCAGGAAGCAGAGGGGACCCCTGTGGCTCTAGTGAGGGCTGTATGAGCCAGGGGCCACAGAAATCAACAGTAACCAAGATCTTGGAGGCCATGGTAGGAGCTTTGTATTTTATTAAGTTCCATTGACCCATGACTTCAGGAAGGAGGCTCCGTCCCCAGCTCTGGACTAAAAACAAACTCATATTCGGATGATGGTGCAGATGCCTATCTACTACCAAGATAGAGGACTGAGGCTGCTCTGAGGATCCCAGTTTCCCTGTCACCTCACCTCCCAGACATCCCAGGGCACAACTCAGGCCCCTCTGAAACAAAAACCACCTGCCCAGCAGGTACAGGTGTCAACATGTTCAGCAGCAGCAGCCAACTGGGTTCAGCCACAAGCTGAGACAAGGGTGAGGAGAAGGGTGTCTACAAGCCTCGTGTCACTGATGGGGCCCCAGAGTGGGCTGGAGTTCTGGGGGCCAGAAAAGCAACATGCACATCCAAAGCCCAGGACAAAACTAGGGCTGTTTCATCTATTCCTTCCACAAATATTTACTGGGAGCCTACAATGTGCCAGGGGTGGTTCTAGGTGCTGAGGACAGCAGTGAACAAAACTGATGGTAATTCCTGCCTAAAGGGAGAGAGAGACTCCCCCAGAGTAAATTATATAGTATAAAGTCATAATTGCTATGAAGAAAATAAAGTATGGAAGCAGGATGGGGAGTTCTGATGTGCATGGGGTGGGGTGGATGTAATTTTAAGTAATGTTCAGGGGGGAGTCTCGCTCACAGTGAAACAGAGACTTGAGTGAAAGAGGGAAGCAAGTCACATGGCTAACCGGGCAGAGCACTCCAGTACAAACAGCAAGTGTGAAGGGCTTGAGGCAGGTGTGCTGGACGTTTAAGGACGAGCCCTGTGGCAGGCTGTCGGGGTGAGCAGGAGGCTGGAAGGATCTGGGGCACATCATCAAAACTCTCCAGGTCTGCAATCACCTGGAGACTCACTCTCCACCTGCCCACCTTAGGCCAACCACCCCTCCCCCAAGAAACCTTCCGACCAGTGGAAAGTAAGTCTCCTTCCTTGGAAATAAAGCATTTGGTTCCTGCCATTTCACTTGGGACTGCTCAGTTTCTGCCAGAGATTAATGTTTGTAGGTTTAATGCAGCCATAAATCACAGGCTACAGATTGCTGGAGTTTTCCATCAAGACTGGCAGTGGGAATTTTGAAGGGAAGTAGAGACTTCCTCTAAGTTGGACTAAGCCAATTCTGCAGTTGTAGTGAGGTGGACAAACCTAGAGCCTGTTACACAGATTGAAGTAAGTCAGAAAGAGAAAACAAATATGGTATATTAACGCATGTTTACAGAATCTAGAAAGATGGTGCTGCAAGGTATTTGCAAGGCAGGAATAGAGACGCAATAGACTTGTGGACACAACAGAGGAAGGAGAGAGTGGGATGAATTGAGAGAGTAGCATTGAAACACGTACATTACCATATGTAAAACACACCGCTAATGGGAAGTTGCTATATGACACAGGGAGCTCAGCCCAATGCTCTGTGATGACCTAGAGGGGTGGGGGTGGGGAAGAGGTTCAGGAGGGAGGTGACATATGTGTACTTATGGCTGATTCACGTTGTTGTATGGCAAAGACCAACACAACATTGTAAAACAATTATTCTTCAATTAAAAAAAAAAAAAAAGGAAGTCAGCTTTGACAGGAGAAGACCACTTTGGCCCCAACAAGGAAGTCTCTGAAGCAGGAGGGCAGGCAGCCCGGAAAGGCTGCCAGGAGATCTGGCAGCTGGAATACCAACCATGAGAATGAGCAGTAAATTACTGATTCAATTACATTTTCAGTAAAGAATCACAGAACATGTACTAAATTCAGTTATCTAGCCTTGTGCAAATTTACGAGTTCCCAATGTCTTTCCCCACATATTCCCCTTTGTGCTAAGAATTATTAGAGGCAGACTGCATTGTTTGAAAACAAGAACGTGTACCGTGAACGTTACAAAACCCTCCGTGCTAGGCAGTGTGAAGGGTCAGGAAGGGTCTTCCCTGTGTGTGGGTAATATTTGACTGGGATCATTAGGTAGAGAGGCAAAATTGGAAACCAAGAACAGAATGGGTTTATCATATTTCTGATCGGCAAGATTTGGGGTTTTCTTTATTATACTGAAGTAGCCCTTTACACAGAGAAGACAATGGCACCCCACTCCGGTACTCTTGCCTAGAAAACCCCAAGGATGGAGGAGCCTGGTAGGCTGCAGTCCATGGGGTCGCTAAGAGTCAGACACGGCTGAGCGACTTCACTTTCACTTTTCACTTTCATGCATTGGAGAAGGAAATGGCAACCCACTCCAGTGTTCTTGCCTGGAGAATCCCAGGGACGGGGGAGCCTGATGGGCTGCCATCTATGGGGTCGCACAAAGTTGGACACAACTGAAGTGACTTAGCAGCAGCAGCAGCAGCAGCAGCAGTCCTTTACAATCCATCCAATGAATTCATGTACATCATCGCAGAGAAGTCCAGCAAGGAGGGCATTTCCCTCATTGTGCAATGCAGAAACAGGCTCAGAGAGGGAAAGGAGCTTGTCTAAGGTCACACAGTACAAGGCAGGGACTTGAACCCTGGTTGTCTGAGGGTGACTTTAAAGCTCTTTAAAGCTACTCTAGCCTCCTCACTAAACTGATTGCCTCCCCAGAACAGCTCACTCTCCCTGAAACAGAAGAAACTGATTCCAAAATAGGCCTTCTTAGAATTATATTTATAATAATATAGTAATCTAATTATCCTATACTTCATAATTTGAGAACAAAGAATTTTGTTGTCTCATCGGCTGAATCTTCTGGTGGAAAAATAAGCACAATCCACACCATGAATGCAGGTGCTTACACACCCTCCTTGACAGCCCATGCATGCTCGAGAGGGCCCAGTGCACCTTATTCTTCTAACTTTGGTGTCTAGCCCCATGCCCAGCACACCGGAGATGTCAGGAAAGGTTTGCAAAATGAATGAATGAACGACAATGGAAAAAGCTATCCTACCTACTTACGAATCGCTCACATCTCTCCTTCAGCTCCCCTCCGATGCACCAAGTGGCTTATTAATTATGGATGGAAATGGAAGCTCTGAAACAGAAACCGACGTGGGTATAATCACACCCTGTGTTTGCATGATCATAAGTAGATTATTAAAAATGGATAAGGCAGCCATAATTGGGCTTCAGCCCACCAGAAATCTTAGAGGAAGCAGATGGAGCATTTGGGCATTTTCTGTGCTTTAATCTAAACCAGCAGAAAAAAAAAAATTGATTAGATGATTGTCTTTCACATTCCATTATTGATGTCCGGGCTATCATTAGCAAATGGGTCGCTGTAAGAGCTTTCCCCAGTGCAGAATCAGAGACATGGGGATTTTATTTAGAGAGAGTTAAACTTTGCTCTGTTTGTCAGGCCCTTTTGAGAGTTTGGGCATCTGGCCAAAATTGTAAGTGAATTTTTCCCCAAACGCATTTTCCTTTCATTTGAAACGGGGCTGGAAAGGAAATGATATTAACGCATTTTCCACTGTTTATGCTTTAAAATCATCTCAAATACTCATCTAGAGGCTCCAGTGGAAATAACAAGAAGGCTTTCTTAAAGGGAAATCATGCAAAGGCTGGGAGAAAGAAAATGGTGGCTGGATAACACACATGCAGAAAGACGCCAGAAATGTGGAACAAGTCGAGTTCCTATTCATTTATGTGAAAAATTACAACTGTGGAAACCCAAGTTAAAAGTAAATAACATGTAAATAATCAAGGAGGAGCAGTTCTTGAGAGCTTATATCATTGCCAAGTGGTCATATCGACTCATTTTATCCTCCTGACCATGAGGCAAGCGTTACCATCTCGTTACCACTTTACAGAAGAGAAAATAAGAGCTGACGGTTAGAGGCATTAAGGAACAAAAGCCAATCTGAATGCATCCCTGTCTGATCCGTGTCTCATGCTCATCCACTTTTGCTGTACAGGTGTCAGTCATTAAAATCAATATTATTTTTATCACTGTACTCAGGAAATCTCACATAAAGTCATGGGTACGAGCGCAAACTGAATTTTTATTATACAAACAGGTGTCATTCAATCTCTCTAACTTTCCTCACTTATAAAATGGGCTTGAGGGATTTCTCTCGTGGTCCACTGGTTAAGAATCTGCCTTGCAATACAGGGGACATGGGTTCGATCCCTGGTCAGGGAACTAGGGTCCCACATGCTGTGGAGCAACTGAGCCCAAGTGCCACAACTAGAGAGTCCCTGTGCTGCAATGAAAGATCCTGCATGTGGCAACTAAGACCCGAGGCAGCCAAATAAAGAAGAATAAAATGGAAGTGATAGTAATACATACCTGCAGAGTTGTAAGGATTAACTGATGTAGTTAATGTTGCTGCTGCTGCTGCTGCTAAGTCGCTTCAGTCGTGTACGACTCTGTGCGACCCATAGACGGCAGCCCACCAGGATCCCCTGTCCCTGGGATTCTCCAGGCAAGAACACTGGAGTGGGTTGCCATTTCCTTCTCCAATTCAGGAAAGTGAAAAGTGAAAGTGAAGTCACTCAGTCGTGTCCGACTCTTAGCGACCCCATGGACTGCAGCCTACCAGGCTCCTCCATCCATGGGATTTTCCAGGCAAGAGTACTGGAGTGGAGTGCCATTGCCTTCTCCGGATGTAGTTAATTCTAGGGTATAAAATACCTAGGGCAGTGCCTCATATACAGAATCACTGAATAAAGGGTTGTTATTGAGACTATGTAGCATATGTTGAAATGTTTCTAATCTTCCATTCGAATGACATCCTGAGGCATCAGCTGAAAGCTGCAAAAACCTTCAGAAATGACCCAGCCCTGCTCCCTCATGTAAAGGCCCAGAGGAGAAACATGACATGCCCAAGGCAGAGAACAATCAGGACTACTGCTTTCTGGGGCACTTTAAGGTCACTACCGACTTGATGACACATCGGCTACCAGATGGAAGTAGATATGAACCTCTCCTTTTCTTCCAGAGCCTAATCCACTTACCCCAGAATGGATTTCCCACCACTCTTTACCACCAGAAGTGCTCAACAACTAAGAAGTAAGAGAAGCTTCCCTGGTGACTCAGACAGTAAAGAATCTGCCTGCAGTGCAGGAGATCTGGGTTCAATCCCAGAATCAGGAAGATCCCCTGGCGAAGGGAATGGCAACCCACTCCAGTATTCTTGCCTCAAGGATCCCATGGACAGAGGAGCCTGGCGGGCTACAGTCCAAGGGGGTCACAAAGAATAGGATATGACTGAGTGACTGATTTTATTTTTTTTTAAGGGATGGGAAAAGCTTTGGTTTCTTAGGGAAGGTATATGTTTCAGGGCCAGGCAACAAGAATAATCCTTTATCAGCAATGGGATTTCTATTTCTGGAAATGACACAGGATTGAGGATTTACATACTTAAACATGCAAAAATAAGCTAAAGAAACTGCACCAGGACTAGTAGCTTAAGGAAAGCAATTACAGCTTGTAGAAAGAACCACTGCGTACACTATACCTCTTGATGCCTACCATTTGATGTCAGCCTGTAAGGTAGCTTTGGGCTTCCCAGCTGGCACAGTGGTAAAGAATCTGCTTGCCATTGCAGCAGATGCAGGAGATGTGGGTTTGATCCCTGGGTCAGGAAGCTCCCTTGGCGTGGGAAATGGCAACCCACTTTAGTATTCTTGCCCCAAGAATCTCATGGGCAGAGGAGCCTGGTGGGCTACAATCCATCAGGTTGCAAAGAGACACAACTGAGCATGCACACCTAACCAATAGGGTATCTTTATGCAACAATACTTCTATCTGTTGGGGAACCATAAAAGTTACACAGATCTATAATGTCTATGATATGACTTGGGATCCTTTAAAGGTGGCATGGTTGTACAGTACACGATCTATCCAATTGTACATCGCCCTCTTGCTGGGCCAGTTCACTACTTACCACTCTGAGAGAGGAGAGTGGTTTCACAGAATTAAGTGGAAAAGTCTTCTACAGTTGGCATCTATTGGTGCCACTACCATTCAGTCACTGTTTTTTATAGTAACACTAACCCAACGTTTCTTTTGCAGGATGCGCATGGGGCAGATTCCAAACCCTGCTTGAGAAATGGGAATATCCCACCTCTTAGAGGTGATGAGTGGTTCAAAAGTGAGCATGTGATCCAACTGAAGCCAATGAATCTACAACCAGACATTTCCTGGGAATGCTGGGAGAGAAGAAAATATTCTTTTTGGTGTATTCAGAATTGCGAGGATATGAGGGCTGAAGCTGCAGCAGGGAACATGCCTCTGCAGGGAGCCTGAGAATGAAGTCAGCACACAGAGCAGAGGAAAGACAGAGGCCTGGTGCATTGTTTTCCTTGTACCAGCCAGATCTGAAGCCCAAATGACCCTTGAACTTTTCAGTGATATGAGATAAAAAGTTCTCTTTTGCTTAAGCCAGCCTGAGTTTGTTTTAATGTCACTCACACACAAAAAAGTCCTAGGCCTTATACCCCTCACTGGTTTTGAGAGGTCTGGACATCTGGGGTGTTTGAAGCCTGTGCTGGTGGCCTGGTTAATTGTGGAGAAGTCACAGCGCAGTGCTAGGACCATCTGTGGCCTCATCTTCCTTCTCTGCCCCTCAGGGTACTCAATCCAGGAACCTGCAAAATCTTCCAGCTCAGGATCCATGTGGAGGAAAATCATAAGGAGAAACAACTGCCTTATGCTTGGGAGGAAATGCCAGACCTGGACAGAACCCTCATGAATTAAAAATGATAAAAAGGTAAAAGTATTGAAGCCTATGAAAACTCCATCATAAATGGACAGAGCACAATTATGTTTCTGCAAGGGATTTACCAAAGGAAATAGAAGTAAATTCCAATAGCATTTGCTTTGTACTTTTAATAAAATTGAAGAAAAATGCAGACATCATGAAATAAAAACATAGACAAGATGAAAATAAAAAGATATGAAAATGATTCTGGTGTAGAGGCAGAAAGAAATCAAACCATTTAAAAATGCATTTGATAAATGTCCATTGGAAAATGAATGGATAAAGAAGATGTGATATATACACATGATGGAATATTGCTCAGCCATTAAAAAGGATGAAATAATACCATTTGCAGCAAGACGGATGGACCTAGAGATTATGTATTAAGTGAAGTCAGACGAAGACAAATTCCATATGATATTACTTATATGTGGAATCCAAAAAAATGATGCAGGCGAACTTGTTTACAGAAGAGAAAAAGACTCAGAGATTTCGAGGTGGGCTTGTGGTTGTCAAGGGGGAAAGGTGGGGAGGAGGAATGTATTGGGAGTTGCAATTGGTATAGCCACACTGCTATATATAAAACAGATAATCAACAAGGACCTACTGTATAACACAGAGAACTATACTTAATATTCTGTAGTAATCTATATGGGAAAAGAAGCTGAAAAAGAATAGATATATGAATATATATATACACTTTAAATCACTTTGCTGTACACCTGAAACTGGCTTCCCAGATGGCACAGTGGTAGAGAATCCTCCTGCCAATGCAAGAGATGCAGGAGATGTAGTTTCAATCCCTGGGTCAGGAAGGTCCCCTGGAGAAGGAAATGGCAACCCACTCCAGTATTTTTGCCTGGAAAATTCCATGGATGGAGGAGCCTGGTGGGCTACAGTCCCTGGTGTCACGGAATCAGACATGACTGAGTGACTGAGCATCTGTGCACACCTGAAACTAACACAACATTATGAATCAACTGTACTCCAATATAAAAAAAGTTTAAGTGCATCTGACACAGTAACAGCTAAATGAACAATGCAGAAAAGCAACTTGGCGACAATAGGGCAAGTGTGAAAAAGTTGCCAAGGATTCAGAGGAAGAGGATCGAGATGAAAACTGTGAAAGGTGGTAGATATTAAAGACAGGCACAGTGAAACGGCACCAAGAAAACTCGTATTTGTGAGTGAAGTGAAAGTCGCTCAGTCATGTCCGACTCTTTGCAACCCCATGGACTATACAGTCCATGGAATTCTCCAGGCCGGAGTACTGGAGTGGGTAGCCTTTCCCTTCTGCAGGGGATCTTCCCAACCCAGAGATCAAACAAGATGCCAAAGCAAACGTAATAGAAGCAATGTTCAATATGAGAAAACGTTTCTTGAGTTAAAGAAAAACCAAATCTGTGTTTCAAAAGAATGCAAAAATTGTATCAGGAAAAAAAATCATAAAACACAGAAAAACCCTGATGTATATTCTAGTAAAGTTCTAACTTTAAGGAAAATGATTTTACAAATATTCAGGGGAAAAGCTTATCTATAAAGGATGAGTCAGCCTGGCCTCAGACTTCACCTCTGCAGCATCAGACAGAAGACAATGTCGAATTTTGGGGGTTCTGAAAACCTGCAACCCCAGGTTTCTATAAACACAGCCAAGCTGCTGTCCCCATGTGTGGCAAAAGGGAAGCTATTTTCAGCTATTTAAGGCTCTAAGGGTTCAATGGCCACATTCTATTGAAATAATACTCCAGTCAACCATTGGCTGACTTAAAATACAATTGTGAGACCATGCGCATCTGTGCTTATAAACTGAAAGGTTGGATGCAGTGGAAGTTTTTCTAGGAAAAGATAAATTACCAAAATTGATTCAAGAACAGTCAACTTGCTTAGACCAATTAGGGTGCCAGGCTTCTAGCTCGACCTGACAGGAGGCCTTGGAGGTTGCCCTGTCTCGGTGGATTTTTATCCGCTTTGGCTGCCAGCAGCAGGGAGATGCCCTCTATAGAACTTTGCTGTGCATGGCAGCCTTCCAGTCTTGGAGGAAAGTCAACCACCACGTGGGCTTTGGCTTTAGGGATCTCTGCCTGCCCATAGCGTCTTCCCTCCTCTCAGGATGGGGAAAGTGAGGCTGCCTTCCAAGGCTCCTTCAGACCAGCTTTATCAGTAACCGATCTGGCAGGAAACCCATGAAGTTTCTACAAATAGGTGAAGCTATTCTTAAGATTAACTAGAAGAAAACAGCAGAAAGGGAAAGACTAGAGATCTCTTCAGGAAAATCAGAAATATCATGGGACTATTTGACCCAAAGATGGGCACAATAAAAGACAGAACAGTAGAGACCTACTAGATGCTGAAGCGATCAAGAAGACATGGAAAGGACATGGAAGAACTATACAAGAAAGATCTTCATGAACAGGATTATGGTGATGGTGTGCTCAGTAAACCAGAGCCTGTAAACCACTCCAGAACTGGAGTGTGAAGTCAAGTGGGCCTCAGGAAGCACTGTTGTTAATAAAGCTGTGGCTGCGATGGATTTCCAGAAGAGCTATTCAAAACTCTAAAGGACGATGCTATCAAAGTGTTGTGCTCAATATGTCAGCTAATCTGAAAGACCCAGCAGTGGCCACAGGGCTGGAAAAGGTCAATCCTCATTCCAATTCCCAAGAAAGGTAGTACTAAAGAATGTTCTAACCATTGGACAATTGCACTCATCTCCCATGCTTAAAATCTTGCATGCTAGGCTTTAGCATTATGTGAACCAAGAATTTCTAGATGTTCAAGCTGAGTTTAAAAAAGGCAGAGGAATCAGAGATCAGATTGCCAACATTTGCTGGATCATAGAGAAAGCAAGAGAATTCCAGAAAAACATCTACCTCTGTTTCATTGACTATGCTAAAGCCGTTGACTGCGTGGATCATAAAAAACTGTGGAAAGCTCTTAGAGAGATGGTAATACCCGACCATCTTACCTGTCTCCTAAGAAACCTGTATGCAAGTCAAAAAGCACCAGTTAGAACCCCATATGGAACAATAGATTGGTTCAAGATTGAGAAAGGAGTCCAACAGGGCTGTCTGCTGTCACTGTGTTTATTTAACCTGTATGCTGAGCACATCATGAGAAATGCCAGGCTAGATGAATTACAAGGTGGAATCAAGATAGGTGGGAGAAACATCAACAGCCTCAGATATGTGGATGATACCACTCTAACGGCAGAAAGCAAAGAGGAATTAAAGAGCCTCTTGATGAGGGTGAAGGAGGAGGGTGAAAAAGCTAGCTTAAAACTCAACATTAAAAATAAAACTAAGATTATGGCATCCGGCCCCTTTATTCATGGCAAAGAGAAGGGGAAAAGGTGGAAGTAGTGACAGATTTCCTCTTCTTGGGCTCTAAAGTCACTGTGGATGGTGACTGCAGCCATGAAATCAGAAGATAATTGCTTCTTGGCAGGAAAGCTATGATAAACCTAGACTGTGTGTTGAAAAGCAGAGACATGACTCTGCCAACAAAGACCCCTATAGTTAAGGCTATGGTCTTCCCAGTGGTCATGGTTGTGAGAACTGGACCATAAAGAAGGCAGAATGCCAAAGAATTGATGCCTTCAAACTGTGGTGCTGGAGAAGACTCTTGAAAGTCCCTTGGACAGCAAGGAGATCAAACCAGTCAATCTTAAGGGAAATCAACCCTGAATACTCATTGGAAAAACTGATGCTGAAGCTGAAGCTCCAGTATTTTGGTCATCTGATGTGAAGAGCTGACTCACTTGAAAAGCCCCTGATGCTTGGAAAGAGTGAGGGCAGAAAGAGAAGAGGGCATCAGAGGATAAGATGGCTGGATGGCATCACCGATGCAATGGTCATGCACTTGGGCTTCAGGAGATGGTGAGGGACAAGGAGGCCTGGAGTACTGCAGTCCACAGGGTCACAAAGAGTTGGATATGACTGGGCAACTGAACAACAAAATTCTTAATATCTAAAACCAATGCCTTGGCATTAACAGACACACACTACTATATATAAAATAGATTAAAAGGACCTACTAAATAGCACAGGGAACTATATTCAATATTCTATAACCTATGATGGAAAAAAATTTAGAAAAGAATAAATATATATATATATGTATATGTACATATACAACTGAATTACTTTGCTGTACACCTGAAACATTATAAATCAACTATACTTCAATAAAAAATAAAAATTATAAAGAGATAAAACCAATGTAGATTTCCCTCCTATTGTGTTGATCGTCCTGACAGGCATGGAGGGAAAGAGGAGGACTTAGATGTCCATCTTCTTCAGAAGCCCTTAATCTTCTCTTTTGCACATTCAAGGACTCCTGAAATAATATGGTAGAAATGCTACCAAATCTTTCCTCTTCCCTGTGGATGAAGCTATTTAAAATCCTCTAAGTAATACACTCAACCACATGTATAAGAGTATTATGAACAGAAAGAGGCCAGACACCAGTGAATAAATACTGCATGTCACACTGTATGATTCCACCTCTATGAAGTTCAAGAACAGGTAAAATTAATCTTTGATGATAGAAGGAAGAATAGCCATAGGCTCTGTGGGGGTAGTGATTGCCTGGAACAGGGCACGAGGGTACTAATATTTTGTTTTCTCCTTCTCTCTCTTTTTGCCACACAGCATGGCATGCAGGATCTTAGTTCCCTGACCAGGGATTGAACCCTCATCCCCTGCAGTGAAAGCGTAGAGTACTAAGCACTGGACTTCCAGGGAAGTCCATAGGGTACATTCTGAGGTGACAGAATGTTCTAGATCATGATCAGGGTAGTGGTTACACTGGTGTATATAGATATAAAAACTGATCAAGCTGTACCCTTCAGATCTGTGCATTTTACTGCATGCAAATTATACATTAATTAAAAAAAAAAAAAACCTTCTAAGTAGAGGAGGAAGGTGAACTGGTAAAGAACACAACTGCATGTTCAATGGGTTAAAATGCTTCTATAATTTCTTGTTTTAAACTTTGTTTATTATTGCACTAGGTCTTCTGTGCATGGGCTTTCTCTAGGTGCAGCCAATGGTGGCTTCTCTTGCTGCAGAGCACAGGCTCTAGGCACGCGGGCTCAGTAGTTGTGGAGCACAGGCTTAGTTGCTCTGAGGCATGTGGAATCTCCCTGGGCCAGGGATTGAACCCATGTCCCTTGTGTTGGCAGGGAGATTCTTATCCACTGCGCCACCAGGGAAGTCCATTTCTATAATTTCTTTTGTGCACATTAGTCAGAACCTGATTCTTTTCTCAGTCTGAAAACCAAAATTACATAAAAAGATCCTGAAGGACATAGGGACCAAAAGGAACACTTTTTGTGTTTTCTGAGAAAGTACAGAATGTATTAAGTTCCTTGGGGATACGAGTCACCATCGAATGCACATGTTCATCAGGACTGGAGAGTCTAGCCTGGACTGGTGAGAGAAAAGCCAAGTTTTTCTGCAAGAGAAAACAAGCATTAATAACCAGCTGGAGAAAATTCTTCAGACAAATTGAATGTGACAGAGAGGGGAAGGGGCAGGCCTTGTGAGGCAGAGAGTCATTAAGGGCTTCAGGAGGCAAGAAAGAGGATGATGGGGAGCTTGAGGGAAGCATCTTAGGGGTCTGAGGTGGTCCCTTTCTTCCCAGGAGGTAAAATTCCAGGCTGATCTGCTGGACTGCCCTTTGTCAGGGCAAATGCCTGGGGATCAGACCCAGCAAGGAGATCACAAAGCCTAGCTGGGAGGAACCGTTCATGAGCTTGCCCATAAAACATGCTTTTCTCATTTGCCATCCTATCTGTCATTTATTACCTATAATGGAGTAATAGTGTTGCTCAGTCGTGTCCAACTCTTTACCACCCTCTGGACTGTAGCCCGCCGGACTCCACTGTCCACGGAATTTTCCAGGCAAGAATACCTGAGTGGGGTGCCATTTCCTACTCCAGGGAATCTTCCTGACCCAGGGATCGAACCCGCATCTCCTGAGGCTCCTTCATTGGCAGGCAGATTTTTTATCACCATACCACCTGGGAAGCCCTGTAATGCTGTATTAAAAACCTCCTCCTAAACTTAGAGGTTTCAAATAGCAATCACTTACTTTTGCTCACATGTCTACAGATAGGCTAGGAGTCAAGTTTTCTCAATCTCAGCACCGCTGAAATTTTGGGCCACATAATTCTTTGTCATGGGAGGCTGTCCTAGGCTTTTGTGGGACATTTAGCAGCATCCCTGGCCCCTAGTCACTAAACCCCCATAGCACCTTCCTCTTAGCTGTGTCTCCAGTCTTTGCCAAATGTTACCTGAGGGGCAAGGTCACTTTTAGTTGAAAACCACTGGCCCAGGTTGAGCTTGGGCTGGACTCACCTGCGCAGGACTCTAAGTCCGCGTGTCTCCCCTCCTTCAAGGACTGTTGGTTATAGAAGCACTGGGAGCACTCCCAGTGACACAAGCACATTCAAACCTCTGATCATGTTATTGGGTTGGCCATAAAGTTCATTTGGATTTTTCGACATCTTATGGAAAAACCTGAACAAACTTTTTGGCCAATTCAATACCTCCACTAACATCCTTTTGAGCAAAGCAAGTCACAGACCACCCAACACTGATGGAGGGGACACAGGAGTGAGGATTTAGGGAATAATAATCCAAACTAATCCAGCCATCAATACCACCACTGACTGATAATTGTTAGTCTATTAAGTTCTCTGGGCTTTCCTAGTGGTTCCATGGTAAAGAATCCGTCTGCCAAGAAGAAGACTCGGGTTCAGTCCCTGGGTTGGAAAGATTCCCTGGAGGAGGAAATGGATACCCAACTCCAGTGTTCTTACCTGGGAAATCCCATGGACAGAGGAGCCTGGCAGGCTACAGTCCATGGGGTCACAAAGAGTCAAATATGACTTAGTGACTCAACAATAACAACAAATAAGTTCTTTACCTTTTATCTTAAGTTATCCTAGGGGATACCCAGGGAATGTGATACAAGAAGCAGGGAGTGGAAAATTCTCATGGGTCAGGGGAATATGATTACATCCTCCTTTAGGATGGGTTTTCATTCTTATTCTTCAATCTATGTACAAAGACTATCTCACTCAAAGAAGAGAGAGCTGGGCTGCAATGGCAAAGAAACTCACTTTGACTTGGAATTGGAAGACCTGAGATCCAGGCCTTGTTTTGCACTTACTAGCTGTTTGATTTGGGGCAAGTGTTTTGACTCTAGTGAGACTTTAGTTTGCTCAGCTATAAAATGCGGCTGTATCAGTTTTTACCCAGCAGGGTCAGTATAAGGGTTAAGTTACATAATGTAAGTAAAACGCACATGGTTGACGGCCTCCAAGATGACGCCATCAATTCCTTCCTCCTGTGCACATGCTGCTCCTCTAGAGTGAGATGAGGTCTAATTCCCTTTTGCCCTTGCGTCGAGACCAGCCTCAGTGATATGCTCAAGTGAAATTCTAAAACTTGTGAAGCTAAGTTACAGGAAGTCCTGCAGCTTCTGCCTGGACCTCTCGGAACACTTGCTCTTGAGATGCTTCTTCTCAGAACCCGGTTGTCATGTGGCTAGAAGCCCTAGCCAGGTGGAGGGGTCACACATCATCCCTCTGGTTGACACCCCAGCTGAGCTCATGGCCAACAGCCAGCATCACCTTCCAGCATTGTGAGTGACCCCTCTTGGACATGCACCCCGGGAGAACCCTCAGATGGTAATGGCCCCAGCTGACATCTGACCACAACTGCATGAGAAAAGCTGTGTAAGAGCTGCTTGGCTGAGCCCAGTCATTGCATGGAACCATGAGAGACAGTAATACATTATTGGTTTAAGTGACTAAAGGGTTGTTTGTTACCCAGTGTCATGCCATTGTAAGGTATTATTTCAGAGCCATATCACACTATATCACTCCTAGGGGAAACACCACACCCATTCAGCTCAAGCATAGTTATTATGGTGAACAAGAGCTTATGACACTCAGAAGCCTCTTACTCTGATAATACAGCATCCACTCTTTGCTTTGAAGGAACCACTGGTTTGGAAGAGGGTTCCCATACGGGGGTGCCAGTTTTAATTTATGCAGTTAAAACTTGAATTTTATGCAAGTTATGCAGTTAAATATGCAGTTAAATTTGAATTTCAGATAAACAATGAATCATTTTTTTAGTTTATCTCTTGAAATTGTTGGTATTTACTTATACCAAAAACAAAATGCTGTGTTTACCTGAAATCTAAATGTAACTGGGTATCCTATATTTTATTTTATGTGAGCAAAACACTACTCCCAAACCTGGTCCTAAAAGGGGGGATGACTACACTAAGCTAATAATGAATTGTATTGCCCTAGCCATGGTTGTCACTTCAGGATGGCTGTATTATTCAATCCAGGATAATCAGAAAAGGACTTTTTAGAGGGTTTGTGGGAACTATTTGAGGGGTCCCTGATTCTTTTGTTGAAATGGGATCTGTGTTGATGTGAAGCCCTGAACTGCCACAATCTGAGGATAGATATAACCCAGAGGAAGCAGGTCCAAAAGACAGAGCATAATGGCCTTGTTTGTGCCCTGGATCAAGCCTTTCCTAAAGCTGCTGCCAGGTAGAAATGTTAAGAGCCACTGCATATTTTTTGCCACATCCCCTTTCCACTTCTGTGGTGACCCCCGAAGCCTATGTTAAGATGAAGTCTCCATGAGCTGGGTCCCTCAGTGACACTAGGGGATGGTGTCCTCTGCTGACACTTTAAGGACTTGTAGCATGAGCAATGGATAAGGCAATGGCACCCCACTCCAGTACTTTTGCCTGGAAAATCCCATGGATGGAGGAGCCTGGTAGGCTGCAGTCCATGGGGTCGCTAGAGTCGGACACGACTCAATGACTTCACTTTCACTTTTCACTTTCACGCATTGGAGAAGGAAATGGCAACCCACTCCAGTGTTCTTGCCTGGAGAATCCCAGGGATGGACCTGGTGGGTTGCCGTCTATGGGGTCGCACAGAGTCGGACATGACTGAAGCGACTTAACAGCAGCAGCAGCATGAGCAAGAAACAAACCTTTGTTGTGCAAAGTTTAATGATTATGTTGGGGCTGTTTGTTATGCAGCAGAGTACCTAGCCTATTTAGTCTGTCTAAGTCAAGTTAGAATGAGAACTAGACAACAAAATGGTCTGTATTCCCACATACTGAAGTTGAGCTGTAATGTTTCCATATGGTAAACATTTTAGTAAAAGGTTTTTTTTTTTTTTTTTTTTTTTCTCCCTTTTAATTTATGGTCTTAGTATCTGAGTGGGCTGGCTTAAAGAGACAGAGGACTCAATTATTTCAAAGAGGTAAGTGTATATGTCTGTGAGCTCCTGCTGACTGGTAGTGATGAAATAACACAAATCGGGGAATGATAACTGCCAGAAAGTGAGTATCTCTGCTCAGCCTGCTATTTAGGGCATGTTGCATGGTTCACGTCCCTCTGTGTGCCATGCTGAAGATCATTCCCGTTTTCTAGATGAGAAAAGCAAGGCATAGAACAGTTAAAAAAAGAAACCCACCCAAATCACAGTGAGTCAGTTGCATTGTCCAAAAATCTGCTGGATTTTAAAATGTTCAAAATGTGAAAGCTTTTAAAGACTTTCAGGTTGAATGCAAGATTTTAGAAAGCAGCTGGATAATTTTATAGTGTGTGAAACCTGCTGGTAAGATGAATGCAATCAATCTAAAGGCCTCGGAAAATCACCACAGTCCACAGTAGAGTGTCAGGGTTTCTTGACGCTGCAGCAGGCGTGGGGATAATCATCTGGCCTCATGTTAAGTTATGGTCTCTCTAACAGACAGCAGAGAACAAAAGGGAGAGAGAAATCAACTTGAACACACAGAGTACTTCTCCCCAAGACCAGCGGGGAGGAAGGTGAGTGAGAAGTCACAGCGTCCTCAAGCCTGAAACAGAGCCGGGAAGTGGGATGGCAGAGGCGTGTGTGAAAGCAGAGACTTCCCTTCTAAAGGTGCTCAAAGGAGAATATTGCACAACCACACTCAGAGGCAACCGGATGCTTTAAAACAATGCTGTGCCAAAGCTCTGTTTCAGCTACACCGAAAGCCACTATCTTTTGCTCCAGTCTATGTGAACATCAGTCCATTTCTACTCCAAAAATCTTGCTAGAACCTCTAGGATGCGCTGGAGACTATAGCAAATATAATCAAGGAAAGGAGGCTAGGATTTACTGAATACCACAGGTTCTGTACTGGGACAACGGTTCAAATTTCCTCATTTAGTCCTGGTAATAATCCTCAAAGGTCTTTTTGCCCCTGTTTTCCAAATGAGGAGACTGGGGCTCAGAAAGATGACATGACCTTGCCCAAGGTCACACAGTCAAGGGCAGAGGCTCATCTGACCCCTAGTTCATCCTCTTTCAACTACATCTTGTGGCAGCCATGTAACCACAGATGAGACACACCTCCTGCAATTGAAGAGCTTATCAGTGATTTGGAAGGAAAGGACACATATTAAGATAATAATTATAAGATTCCAGAAAACACACAAGGCTGGCCTGAGCGGGCAAGAATTCAAGGAGAAAATGAGACTCCCAACTGAACAAATGTTTCCTTCTTATTTATTCTTCCGAACATCATGTGTTGCGAGTTAATCACACCCATGCTCTGTGACTTGTTACCATCATTGGTCTGTGACGGCCCCTTTCTTATGTATTTATTAATTAATGTACTCACTTTTCTCCTCGTTCCCTTCTCCCAGAAGCAATCCATCCTCATATATTTATTGGGCATCTTTTTGCTTGTGTATGTTCTTGCAAAATGTATATTGTTTGGCATGCAGGTTTAAAAGATTTACATAAATGATATTATGCAGAATACCTCATTCCTTATCCTTACTCCGGGCTCGACTGTTAGAGTGTATCTGCGGAGCTTCATGTCTATCTAATCTGCTGATGCCGAGAGCTGCGGCAGACTCCGGCTATGCATTCCCACGCCTGCCCACCTGCCTTCCCAGCAATGGACACTGAGACTGTGCCCAGCTCCCCACCTCTAGGGCTACACTGCAGTATCTTTCCTCGCACATGTCTTTTTACAGAGCTTTGTGAGGTTGTCTTTGGTCTATCTGCCCAGGAGTGGAACTCTGGAGTTTGATATGTTTAATTTGACAGTCATGTCAGATTGCTGTTCAGAATTACACCAGTCCGCCTTTCCCATCAGCCTTCCCTGAGAGTTCTTATAACCTCTTATCCACTCTGACACATGGCATGTATCTAATTTTTCCTAGTTTAATAGGTGTGAAATGACATCTCAAATTGCTTTAATTTTAATATCTCTAATTACAGATGAGTTTAAATAAAGCATATAGTCTTTTTTTAACTGCCTACTGTGTGCTTGGCACTGTGGGTGATATGGAACAAGCAGGCGACATGGTCGAGGATCTCACTAAGATTTCATGAGGGTACAAAGTAAGACCGAGCTTATAACAAGGGAGGCATTAAAGGTGAGAGACAGAAGGGTTTGCAATGAGATTGAGAACATCACTGTCCAACACTGGTAATACATTGGCAAGTGCTGACTGAACCTCTTGGACCAAGGCAGCAACACATCTGAAGGACCAATTTACGTCTGACCATCCTGAAATGAAATCAGACACTTAGAATCTTTTGTTAAAGAGAGGAAAACTCAATTTGAAAAGACTGGAACTTTACCAAAAGGTGAATTTGCTTTATCAAAAAGCCTTATCTTCAGCATCCTAATAAGTTGCTAATTGTGTTGCTAAAGAAATACAGCCATAATTAAAGAGACATCATAAGGCCCCATAGCAAAGTAGCCTGAGTTAACATGGACTCTCCTATCAATAGAAATTGTAGATAAACTATTACAGTAATAATACATAGTTGAGTTCACAAAAAAGAAAGGGAAATCTCTGAATGTCAGACATGAAGAGAACATTGACGGAATGGTGCCACAGTGGCCCATAACAGATAACAAACCATATAGAGGCCTTAGTCAGTGCAGTTGTTACGCCCAGAAGACTGAAGTTGTGACCCTAAGCTCATGGGAGGTGGTTACCTGGAATCAAGACCCAAGCTGTGAAACTTGCAGGGGTTGTCATTGTTGGGAAGGAAGATGAGAAATTCTTCCCAATGGCTCAGGGGAACCGTAAGGAACTTTGTCTTTATTCAGGGTCTGGGAAGAAAAACTGAAACCCTGAACTTGTGTCAAGCATGGTGCAGGAGTCCCAAAGCAAGAAATTAACACAAAATTCTGTCCCAGTGCAACAGAAGTAAACGTAAAGCCACTCAGTAGGAACACTTCCAACCCAGGATACGTGGTACTCATACAGCAGAAACGATCCCCACTAAGATGAGCTCAAACCTTTAAAGTTAAAAAACAAATCAAGAAATAACCCATCATAAATAATGGAGAGTAAGATGATATGACAAAAAGAGATGATTAAAATGCATTGAGATGATTGAAATGCATCTCTTTGAGCAGTGAGAGAAATGCATTACAAGGTGTAACATGTGTCTAACAGGAGGACCTAGCGGGAAGAAGAGTAAACAGAGGAATGGAAAGAAAACGCTCAAAGATATTGGCTTGAGAATTTCTCAGATTTGATGGAAAGCATTAATCTTCAGGTTTAGGAAACAAAGTACATTCTGATCAAAAGAAAGCAAATCCATACTTTAGATACATTGTAGTGAAATGACAGAATACCAAAGAGGTAGTGAAAAGCAACCAGAGATGAAAGACATACTTGCCTGTAAAGGAATCACAACTAGATCCAGAGAAGATTTCTCAACAATGCCATGAAAGTTCAGAAGATGCTGGAATTATATCTTACAAGATCTGAGGGAGAATAACCCAATCTAGAATTCTGTAGCGAATTAACTATTAATCAAGGGTGAAGGCAAATAAAGACATTTTTAGAAAAAAGAAAGTTTTTCCTCTATCTCAATTCTTTAATAAGTTGTACTATTGGTAACATAAACAAGAACAACATTTTAATTAAATACACACTAATTACACCAGCATAATGCATGTCTGTTACAGAAAGAAGAGTAATAGGGGATATTATGAAATTCAATCAATCACCACTGTAAATAATTCAAATAGTAAAGTTCCAAGCAGAGGAAACCAATAACTAGTAGGTTACTACCACGGTATAATTTCCAAGGAAATATTTTTAGAAAAATAGTTATTGACAAAATTTACTAGTGAAAACTACCAAAGGCCTGTTGCTGCTGCTGCTAAGTCACTTCAGTCGTGTCCGACTCGTGCGACCCCATAGATGGCAGCCCACCAGGCTTCCCCATCCCTGGGATTCTCCAGGCAAGAACACTGGAGTGGGTTGCCATTTCCTTCTCCAATGCATGAAAGTGAAAAGTGAAAGGGAAGTCGCTCAGTTGTGTCCGACTCTAGCGACCCCATGGACTGCAGCCTACCAGGCTCCTCCATCCATGGGATTTTCTAGGCAAAAGTACTGGAGTAGGGTGCCATTGCCTTCTCCGACCAAAGGCCATACTTGAGTAAATAGCAAGAAAACACAGGAGGAAGAGGATCCTATGGATAGATCTACAGAGAAGTTTCCTGTTTTTTTTTTTTTTTTTTAAAAGGAGGTAATAATGGTAACAGGATGTAGGCTGGTAAAATATTGATAGGTTCTAGACTGTTTCCAGTGGTCATGTATGGATGTGAAAGTTGGACTGTGAAGAAAGCTGAGCGCCAAAGAATTGATGCTTTGGAACTGTGGTGTTGGAGAAGACTCTTGAGAGTCCCTTGGACTGCAAGGATATCCAACCAGTCCATGCTAAAGGAGATCAGTCCTGGGTGTCCTTTGGAAGGACTGATGCTAAAGCTGAAACTCCAATACTTTGGCCACCTCATGCGAAGAGTTGACTCATTAGAAAACACTCTGATGCTGGGAGGGATTGGGGGCAGGAAGAGAAGGGGACTACAGAAGATGAGATGGCTGGATGGCATCACCGACTTGATGGACAAGAGTTTGGGTGAACTCCGGGAGTTGGTGATGGACAGGGAGGCCTGGCGTGCTGCGATTCATGGGGTCGCAAAGAGTCAGACACGACTGAGTGACTGAACTGAACTGAACTGAGACTGTCAAAATTGTAAGTGTTAGGCACTCAGTCGTGTCTGCCTCTGCGACCCCATGGACTGTATCCTGCCAGGCTCCTCTGTCCATGAGATTCTCCAGGCAAGAATACTGGAGTGGGTTTCCATTCCCTTCTCCAGGGGATCTTCCCGACATAGGGATTGTACCCGGGTCTCCTGCATTTCAGGCAGATTCTTTACTGCCTCAGCCACCAGTGGAAGGATAACTTCTAAAAGAGTATGTGTTACAGATAAATCCAAAGTAGTTGAAGGAGAAGAGTCGGAGTGGCTGTGAGCTGGCTGACGGCCTGGAGCCAAGGAAGAAATGTGAGACGTGCCCCCATAGGGCATCCTCATCCACTCCAGAACCACAGACATCTCTCCTAACAGCACGAGGCAGCTTATGAGGGGAATGATAACTGCCCCATTCTTTCTGGCTTGGCAGCTGGACAAACTCACCGCTCTTTTCCCTGGGGAGCCAGAAGCCCGTTTTCACCTCTTATGTGCACTCTGACACCATCAAAGTATTCCTATTTTGTGAGCTCCTTTGGGTAATTGCAAAAGCAGGCCACATCTCTGAAATAATAAAGTTTCTTTGCCAAGCAAAGAATATGTAGACCAGGCTAGAGGTGACCTCCCTGACACGAGTACAAAGGAAATGATGTGGGTTGAATGCAACTTAAGGAGCCTTGGGGAAATCTTGTGCTCCTAGACACCAGGCTACTCTCACTGGGCAAAGTGACCTGCAGAATCTCTGATTCCACTCGCTTCCACTTACCTTTGTAAGTCAGGTGTCCATCGCCATCAAAACCAAAAGCCGGAATTGATTTGGTGTCAAAGATGGCATGCGCACTGGCCCACAATCTCAGCTGCTTATACCAGCTAAACGCTGGCAGCAGCAGCATTGAAATTCCCTTTTGAGTAAGTGAAAGGCTACTTTCCCATCTTATTTTGCACAACTCTGAGCATTTTGCTTCTAGAAAATGATCATTTATTTTACATTAAAAAGCTGAGGCAAAAAGACATAACCTTTTGCAAGGATCACATTCATAAGTGCATGGAGTTGAAGGCAGTCACTTTCCACTGCAATAAGATGAATTCTGCAAAACATTGCACGTACATATTTATAAATTTGAGGGGAATGGGAATATAGTTTTCATCATGCTCTTAGAGACATTTATGAGCAAAATGAAGTTAGAAGCACCTAAGATATGAATTCTAACTAACAAGAGGGACAGGTGGGGGTATATTGGGATCTTTGGGTGAAAGGGGGCAAAACTGCATATCACCTCTAAAAAGCATATTAATATGCTACCTTGAGTTGGAGAAAAGAGTGGAATGGCTTCCACCCTGGAGAGAAAATTTCACATAATTCATAAAAGTTACCTATGCAACAGCTTTTGTACAGAGAAGAAAACAACGTTGAGAAATACTGCTCTAAGGTGTGATTTAACTTATCAAATGTGATTGACAGGCCATTCACAATTACAACTCTTCTAAAGCTATAGGCAGAAAGAAATATTGTTCCTTTCCTCCTTCCACTTTTGTTCTTTTCAAGAGCTCCTTCCAGGTTTCCTGAGAAGCTTTTCATTCCCTCATGAGTCAATAGTGCAGTGTGGTTTCAGTGGGCACCCTGTGAGCGAAGTTGAGTCCTGCCCTGCTCAGGTGGTACAAATACTCGTTGATTCATTCAACAAATGGGTATCCATGTCGTACGGCACCAGGCCCCATTCCAGGCACAGAGGAGATGGCCAAGGACATGGTTTGCAGTAATGCACAGGTGTTTAACGACATTCAGTGCAGTGAGGGAGCACCACACAGGGTTGCTGAGGGACGCATTGTGACATAACAGTTCAGTGCAGTCACAGATGGGGTGGCAGGGCTGCGGGGCTGGGAGTTCCTGGTTGGACAGTGAAGAGCAGCATCACATGGGGCTGGGCAGTGCTGGGACCGTGTGTGGTGGAAACGGTAGATTAGCATCATTGTACCTGAGTCCCAGGGTAACGAGACCAATGCAGCTTCTTACAGGAAGAAAAAGCACTTCTGGGCTCTTTCTGAGGCTGCAGATGGCAGTAGGGCACACATCCCAGCAGACCCTGTACCAGCCACCTCCCCACCTCAAACAAGGAAGAGCGGGACCTGCAGTGGCCGCCTGCCTGCACACGCCACTGTCCTTTCAACAAATTGTCTCCTCTCTCTATCCTGTTCTTACTCTTCTTGATGACCCTTGCCCTTTCATAAATGCAGCTCCAGGAGCCTCTGCTGCTGGGTTTCAGCAGCCGTGGACACCTAGTCGATAGCTTTTCATAACGATTTTTCTCCCCAGCAAGCCCAAAACTTCCGCTACAACACACCGGACTGAACTAAACAAGGATGTCAAAGCAACCAAAGAGGCAATTTATCGTTTATGATTTTTAAGGATTCATCCCGCAGCTGCCATAAGAGATAGGAGCCTCCGCCAACTGTCAAAAAAGCCTCTTTGATCCAACGTTGCAGAGAATATTGAATATGAAGGTTGATGCCAGATAGGTCTGCCGGGAACACATTCCAACGGAACCTGACATGGACTATTCAAAAATCCCAGGCCATGGGATGTTGCATCCTAAGTCCCAACTGTATGATGGATTTTTGCTTAAAGAGATTCCAGAGCAAGACAAAGGAGCTTCAAGTCCATTTTCTCAAAATTCAGTCATTCACATACAACACCCACAATCCTGGCCATATTCTTGCACAATTGTTCACTTTCTATTTCTCCTTACAATCCACTCAATGTTTTTGCTTACATAAATATATTTTTTAAGGTTAAAAAACTTTGTTAGGACCATAAATGGAAAAATAGTATCTCTTGCCACAAATGGTAGGTAGCTGTAAAAATAAGTACAGACAGGAAAAAAAGAATAAACTCTAACTATGTAGTGTTACAATGTTAGAAAGGTGTTAAAGACCTATCAACACCAAGCAGACCTTTTCCTTGACTTAACTGGAATGAGGAATGGGTGTTGAAAATGGAATGTTTTTACCATGTGCTTAGATGTGTGTAACATCAGTACATATCATCTCAAATCACCTCAATGATCACCCCAAACTACCTGGTTATGACTTGGTCTCCATTCAGGTTATACAAACCTAGTCTAACTCTCTGATTCTACAAAAGAAAATATGGACCCTAAGGGCACACAAGTCATCCACCCAAGATCAAAGGCAAGTTGATGAACTCAAGGGAACTAGAACATGGGTTTCCAAACCCCAGATCTCAACTCTTCAGATAACAATACTGGACTAAGCTTTCCTTCCTTCAAGGCTCAGGACCTCTGGGCATTACACACTTCCCCTGGGAGAACCAGACTGGTGTCATCAGTCTAGGAAGGCTCAGCTATCCCCTGGCCGCCTGAGGTCAGCACTACCTGGACACAGTGGAGCACAGAGCCCCGGGAACAGCTAGCTGACCTGGCACTGAGCCTCAAGGATCCTTCTGGAGGAGAAAGCCTGGTCTGAAGGATTCTGAGCAAACAAAGAGACCAAGATGGGGCTGAGAGCTGAAACTTCTGTCTAGACCAAGCTCAACCTGAAAATCTGGGGGGATCTGAAGCTCATGACTGTCAATACAGAGCAGCCAAGTAGATCCCTGGTCCTTGGGGGTTCTCTGTGTCTGCTGCCAGAGAAAGGAGCTTGGAACAGAGAGTGGCTGGAGAGCTTGACTCCTTTTTGAGCTCACAGGCAAGAGTGCAATGGTATGTAACAGATACATTCTTAGCCCTGTTTCACTTCCTTTCACCCACCTTGAATTTCAGCAGCAGCTAGGATGGACAGTTCCTCTGAGTCCTGACATTACCCCTGTTCACTTGCGCCTCACCCAGGGTGGTCCAGGAAAAAAGCACAGAGAAGGAAACACCTCTTGGAGAAACTCTTAGCCAATGACTCTCATCTGGAGAGACGATTCTGAGGCACTTTCTAGATGATTACTTAGAATTCCCCGGATTCCCCAGCAACCCTGAGTTCAGGTCACCACCATGCCAACCAGCTATTCTCAATTGACTCTCCCCACTTGCATCTGTGCCTCTGTCCACTGTCGTTTCTGCTTTCAGGAGTCATCTCTAAAATAGGTCACCCGTCTACTCCTGTAGAGAAAAGAGAAAGGTCACCAGGTGCATGAAAGGATAAGTCAGTCAGTTCAGTCGCTCAGTCGTGTCCAACTCTTTGCAACCCCATGAATCACAGCACACCAGGCCTCCCTGTCCACCACCAACTCCCGGAGTTCACTCAAACTCACGTCCGTCGAGTCAGTGACGCCATCCAGCCATCTCATCCTCTGTTGTCCCCTTCTCCTCCTGCCCCCAATCTCTCCCAGCATCAGGGTCTTTTCCAATGAGTCAACTCTTCGCATCAGGTGGCTGAAGTATTGGAGTTTCAGCTTTAGCATCAGTCCTTCCAATGAACATCCAGGACTGATCTCCTTTAGGATGGACTGGTTGGATCTCCTTGCACTCCAAGGGACTCGCAAGAGTCTTCTCCAACACCACAGTTGGAGCATCAATCAAAAGCATCAATTTTTTGGCACTCAGCTTTGTTCACAGTCCAACTCTCGCATCCATATATGACCACTGGAAAAACCATAGCCTTGACTAGACGGACCCTTTTTGGCAAAGTAATGTCTCTGCTTTTCAATATGTATCTAGGTTGGTCATAACTTTCCTTCCAAGGAGTAAGCATCTTTTAATTTCATGGCTGCAATCACCATCTGCAGTGATTTTGGAGTCCAAAATAATAAAGTCTGACACTGTTTCCCCATCTACTTCCCATGAAGTGATGGGACCAGATGCCATGATCTTAGTTTTCTGAATGTTGAGCTTTAAGCCAACTTTTTCACTCTCCTCTTTCACTTTCATCAGGAGGCTTTTTAGTTCCTCTTCACTTTCTGCCATAAGGATGGTGTCATCTGCATATCTGAGGTTATTGATATTTCTCCCAGCAATCTTGATTCCAGCTTGTGCTTCTTCCAGTCCAGCGTTTCTCATGATGTACTCTGCATAGAAGTTAAATAAGCAGGGTGACAATATACAGCCTTGACGTACTCCTTTTCCTATTTGGAACCAGTCTGTTGTTCCATGTCCAGTTCTAACTGTTGCTTCCTGACCTGCATACAGGTTTCTCAAGAGGCAGGTCAGGTGGTCTGGTATTCCCATCTCTTTAAGAATTTTCCACAGTTTATTGTGATCCACACAGTCAAAGGCTTTGGCATAGTCAATAAAGCAGAAATAGATGTTTTTCTGGAACTCTCTTGCTTTTTCCATGATCCAGCAGATGTTGGCAATTTGATCTCTGGTTACTCTGCCTTTTCTAAAACCAGCTTGAACATCTGGAAGTTCATGGTTCACATATTGCTGAAGCCTGGCTTGGAGAATTTTGAGCATTACCTTACTAGCATGTGAGATGTGTGCAATTGTGCAGTAGTTTGAGCATTCTTTGGCATTGCCTTTCTTTGGGATTGGAATGAAAACTGACCTTTTCCAGTCCTGTGGCCACTGCTGAGTTTTCCAAATTTGCTGGCATATTGAGTGCAGCACTTTCACAGCATCATCTTTCAGGATTTGAAATAGCTCAACTGGAATTCCATCACCTCCACTAGCTTTGTTCATAGTGATGCTTTCTAAGGCCCACTTGACTTCACATTCCAGGATGTCTGGCTCTAGGTCAGTGATCACACCATTGTGATTATCTGAGTCGTGAAGCTCTTTTTTGTATAGTTCTTCTATGTATTCTTGCCACCTCTTCTTAATATCTTCTGCTTCTGTTAGGTTCATACCATCGCTGTCCTTTATCGAGCCCATCTTTGCATGAAATGTTCCCTTGGTATCTCTAATTTTCTTGAAGAGATCTCTAGTCTTTCCCATTCTGTTGTTTTCCTCTATTTCTTAACATTGATTGCTGAGGAAGGCTATCTTAATCTCTCCTTGCTATTCTTTGGAACTCTGCATTCAGATGCTTATATCTTTCCTTTTCTCCTTTGCTTTTCCTTTTGCGGTGGCCTAGAGGAGCTACCACACGCCAGAGGTCAGGTGAGGCGGCCGAGAGGAGCAACCCCACATCCAAGGAGTGGCGGCTGCACCCGTGCAGGAGGGCCAAGAGGAGCTATTCCACGTTCAAGGTCAGGAGGGGTGGCCCTGAGGAGATACCCCTCATCCAAAGTAAGAGAAACCCAAGTAAGACGGTAGGTGCTGTGAGAGGGCATCAGAGGGCAGACATACTGAAATCATAATCACAGAAAACTAGCCAATCTGATCACATGGACCACAGCCTTGTCTAACTCAATGAAACTAAGCCATGCCATGTGGGGCCACCCAAGACAGGAGGGCAATGGTGGAGAGGTCTGACAGAATGCGGTCCACTGGAGAAGGGAATGGCAAACCACTTCAGTATTCTTGCCTTGAGAACCCCATGAACAGTATGAAAAGGCAAAATGATAGGATACTGAAAGGGGAACTCCCTGGGTTGGTAGGTACTCAATATGCTACTGGAGATCAGTGGAGAAATAACTCCAGAAAGAACGAAGGGATGGAGCCAAAGCAAAAACAATACCCAGCTGTGGATGTGACTGGTGATAGAAGCAAGGCCCGATGCTGTAAAGAGAAATATTGCATAGGAACCTGGAACGTCAGGTCCATGAATCAAGGCAAATTGGAAGTGGTCAAACAGGAGATGGCAAGAGTGAACGTCGACATTCTAGGAATCAGCAAACTAAAATGGACTGGAATGGGTGAATTTAACTCAGATGACCATTATATCTACTACTGTGGGCAGGAATCCATTAGAAGAAATGGAGTGGCCATCATGGTCAACAAAAGAGTCCAAAATGCAGTACTTGGATGCAATTTCAAAAACGACAGAATGATCTCTGTTCGTTTCCAAGGCAAACCATTCAATATCACAGTAATCCAAGCTTATGCCCCAACCAGTAATGCTGAAGAAGCTGAAGTTGAACAGTTCTATGAAGACTTACAAGACCTTTTAGAACTCACACCCAAAAAAGATGTCCTTTTCATTAGCGGGAACTGGAAGGCAAAAGTAGGAAGTCAAGAAACACCTGGAGTAACAGGTAAATTTGGCCTTGGAGTACGGAATGAAGCAGGGCAAAGGCTAATAGAGTTTTGCCAAGAGAATGCACTGGTCATAGCAAACACCCTCTTCCAACTACACGAGAGAAGACTCTACACATGGATATCACCAGATGGTCAACACCAAAATCAGATTGATTATATTCTTTGCAGCCAAAGATGGAGAGCTCTATACAGTCAGCAAAAACAAGACCGGGAGCTGACTGTGGCTCAGATCATGAACTTCTTATTGCCAAACTCATACTTAAATTGAAGGAAGTGGGGAAAACCACTAGACCATTCAGGTATGACCTAAATCAAATCCCTTATGATTATACAGTGGAAGTGAGAAATAGATTTATGGGACTAGATCTGATAGACAGAGTGCCTGATGAACTATGGCTGGAGGTTCGTGACATTATACAGGAGACAGGGATCCAGACCATCCCCATGGAAAAGAAATGCCAAAAAAAAAAAAAAAAAAAGGATAAAGTAGCTCACAAATCAGTGTGAGAAAGAAAACTATACATTAAGAAAGCAAGACAGTTGCTACAAGAAACAAAAGCAATATTAGAAAACCACTGGCTGCATTCTCAAAAAGACTCAAAACATACTACATCTGTTCAACTGTGGAGAGGGAATAATCTGAAGTCAAAAAGGAAAAGAATGGAAAAAAGAAAGCAATTGGTAAAATAAAAGCCAAAAAAGGAGATGGGACTCCAGATTCCACACCTCAAGCTATATATCAGGGACTAAAACAACTCAAGCGACATCATAGAATTCAGAGACAAAGGGAAAGTGATAGAGAAAAGTGCTATAGAAGACAAATCTGTAAAGTTTATTAAGAATTTAATGGAAAATCCAGATGAAAGGTATTGATCAGAAAAGAAGTGCTAGTAAGTAGCAAGTTAAAACTCAGATATATCACACCTAAACATATCCTGATTCAATGTTTTAGTTTAAACAACAGAGAAAAATCACAAAGCACCCAGATAGGGAAAATCACCAGCCTACCAAAGGGCTCAAATTAAAACACTAACTGAAAAAAAATCATTGATAAAAGTTTTCCAACTGGTTGAGAGATAGATAAAAACAAATAACTAGTGAAAGGTATAAATTCATGGAGAAAGGAAGGTGAAGACACGGAACCAGTAAACAGAGACTTGCGCTATGAATGGTAATGAAGCTTATGGACACTATCAAACATAATATTTGAAATAGGAGGTGCACTATAAGAGATGATTTAGTAATAATTAGAAGTAAAGTCCTCGGCAACAGTAGTTGCCACTTATCATTCTGCTCTCACCCTCCATGGCCCCTGGGGATGTTCCTTTCTATAGTTCACAGGTAAGCTTTTTATTTTTAGTTGTTACACTTTAACTCATTTATCAATTATCTATGCTGAACCTAGCACTTCTGTGATTCATCAGCAGACAGAATTTGGGGGAAATGATACTCACATAAGCTTAAAACCTCATGGTGAAAGTTATTTTTAAAGTAATGCTAAAAACTATCTTTAAGACGCACTAAGTGCTTTATGGGGCTTCCCAGGGGGCTCAATGGTAAAGAATCTGCCTGCCAATGCAGGAGACAGTTGGGTTGGGATGATCCCCTAGAGGAAGAAATGACAACCCACTCCAATATTCCTGATGGGATGATCCCATGGACAGAGGAGCCTGGCAGGCTACAGCTGATGGGGTTGCAAAGAGTTGGACTTGACTGAGCACACAGGTATGCAAGTGTTTTATGAGGATTAAATACAAATTCACTTTTATCTAGTTCTGTTTCAGAATTACAAAGATGCTTGAGCCCTGTACAGATTTTCTTAAACCTTCTGGATCTACTCTCTTTGTTTCATTTCTAGTTTTGCCTATTTGTGCTCTTTTTTGTTCTTGATTAAATACCACAGATGTTTGTCTATTTTATTGATTGTTTTTCAATCTATTTCATTTTATTTTTTAACTTTACAATATTGTATTGGTTTTGCCATATATCAAAATGAATCCGCCACAGGTATACATGTGTTCCCCATCCTGAACCCTCCTCCCTCCTCCCTCCCCATACCATCCCTCTGGGTCATCCCAGTGCACCAGCCCCAAGCATCCAGTATCGTACATCGAACCTGGACTGGCAACTTGTTTCATATATGATATTATACATATTTCAATGCCATTCTCCCAAATCATCCCACCCTCTCCCTCTCCCACAGAGTCCAAAAGACTGTTCTATACATCAGTGTCTCTTTTGCTGTCTAGAGACAAAGTTCTTGATTTTGTTTGTTTGTTTAAACCAATGTTACTGTTTTCCTAGATTCATGTTCTGTTTTTATCATTCCAAAAGATTTCTTCCTCATTTCTTTACATTTGTTTTATCATTTTTCTAACCTTAGAAGTGGAATCCTTAGTCAATTCATCTTCTTCACTTAATAAAGAACTTATATACAAGGAAGAAAGAGAGATGCAAATACAGAGAACAAACAGTATTGTGGATACAGCCGGGGAAGGAGAGGGTGGGACAAATTGAGAAAGTAGCATTGACGCATATACACAATCATGTGTAAAATAGAAAGCTGGTGGGGAGTGACTATATACAGCACAGACAGCCCGGCCTGGTGCTCTGTGACCAGTGGGGTGGGTGGGTGGGGGTCAGCAGAGGGAGGCTCAAGACATGTATATAATTATGACTGATTCGCTTTGTTGTGTGCCAGAAACCAACACAACATTGTAAAGCAATTTTCCCTGCAATTAAAAAATAAATTTTTAAAAAAGAAGCTTGGTTGCTGTGGAGTAGGGCTTTGGCTATATCTGACTGGTTTCTGAGTGTACACATTATCATTATTTTCTACATATTGCACAATTACAGTCTTGAAATTCTTCATTTGCCTGAGTAATTTAGAGGTGCAGTTGTAACTCCCAAGGTTATCCTGTTGTGATGTACAAGACACAGCAATCGAAATGTAGTATTTAGTAACACAGAGGGACAAAGAGAGGGCCTCAAAGGAATCAACGTCAGGCGCCTCCACGAAGTGGAGACCAGAATGTGGGGAGTCAGGCAGTGGGCTGCTGTTTTCGTGCGGAGCCTTGTGAGATCATTTAAGTGTTTAGACGAGGCTGACCTATGACTTTGACAAACATTAAAACCACGAAAGTAAGTGCAGAAAAATACAAGGGAATTGTAACATGACCAGTCGGGGCAGGGAAGGTGGGAGTCATGGCATTCTAAATTATTCTTTGTTAAGGCTTTGTTTGGTCAGATATAAAGCTAACTATTAAACACAGAATTAGCTTGTATAACTTCCAGCCCAGTGGAGGGAAGAAAAGGAGGAATAAAGAAAGTGCCAGTAATTCAAATAGCAGAGAGTCGGTAGAGGGAGGAAAAAAGAAACTGAAAATGAACAAAATAAATGACAGTAAAATCCAGATGGATCAATAATCAAAACACACGTGAAAAAGTAAACTTTCTTACTGAGAGATGATTTTAAAAAGGGAGCCCTCCTTCATTGTTGGTGGGAACGTAAATTAGTGCAGCCGCTATGGAAAATAGAACAGAGTTTCCTCAAAAAACTAAAAACAGAGCTGCCATGTAATCTAGCAATTCCACTTCTGGGTATGTATCTGAAGAAAACAATAATTCAGAAATGTACATGAACCCCTATGTTCATAGCAGCACTATTCACAGTGCTATTCATCAGCAGAGGAGCGGATAAAGACGCGGCACACACGAATAATGGAACACTGCTCGGCCATCAAAAAGAGCGAAACAATGCCATCTGCAGCAACACAGATGGATCTAGAGACTGTCACACTGAGTGAAGTCAGTCAGAGAAAGACGACCACATGCTACCACCTATATGCGGAATCTAAATCACGACACAAATGAATTTACTTACTTAACAGAAACAGAGTCACAGACACAGGGAACAGACTTGTGGATGCCAAGGCGGGAGACGGAGGGGGCAGGAATGGACCACGTGTTTGGGATGAGCAGATGCAAACCATTATGTATAGAATGGATAAAGTCCTACTATATAGCACAGGGAACCTGTGATATATATTCTGTGATAAACCATAATGGAAAAGAATATGAAAAAGAATGTATATATGTGTAACTGAGGGGCTTCCCCAGTAGCTCACTGGTAAAAGAATCTGCCTGCAATGCAGGAGCTGCAGGAGACATGGGTTTGATCCCTGGGTCAGGAAGCTCCCCTGGAGGAGGCATGGCAACCCACTCCAATATCCTCGTCTGGAGAATCCTAGAACCCAATGGACAGAGGAGCCTGGTGGGCTATAGCCTGTGGGGCCTCAAAGAGTCAGACACAACTGAGCGACTAAGCATAGCACAGCAGCATGGATAAATAAATCTCTTTGCTATACAGCAGAAATTAACAGAACATTGTAAATCAACTACACTTCAATAAAATAAAAAAAATTTTTTTGAGATGATTATCAAATGATGAAAATATAGAAGCTGGCCAGATTCCATTCCCCCACCAGAAACATATCTGAAATAATATGACACGACAGGTATGATCAACCCAGAGTAAGCATCATCAGTCACTTGCATCCTCTTTTAAAAAGAAAAAAAAAAAAAGAAATCCAACAGAAAAAACAATTAACAAAATAATTGAGCAAGTGTATACAAATCTATAGTAAGCATTTTAAAATAGATATCAAAGTTTTCAAATTAAAAGGAGATTGCTTTCATCTGACAAAGATCAAACAGATTGTTAACAGGGTTGATAAGATTGTGGGGAAAAGCCCTTTTAGACTCTGCTAGTGGAGTATAAATGCCTCGCCTATACTGTAATAAGGGTAGAGCAAAGTTGGCAACTTGTATGAAAAACTTTCCCTTTATTAAGCAAGCTTATTTTCAAACCCCAAATTCCTCTGCAAAAGGTTTATCCTGAGGGGGGAAAGATTAACCAATTTTTGCTCCTACCTTTTTTATTATTAAATACTAAAATGTGGGGACAATCTAAATGTCCATCAATAGATTTGGTTAATAAACAATGGCATATTTATACAGCTAAATGCTATATAAGCATTTATTTTTATTCATATAAGCATTTTAAATGATTCTATGAATCCACACGTATTGTCATGGAAAGATACGTCAAATTGTTAAAGCAATTGGTAAATGTGGCAAAAGGCAAAATTCTAATAGTAGCTATAACCAGCAGTACAATTTTAGGTGACTTCTTAATTATTTTACCAGTTTCCTAAGTTTTCCACAATGTACAACTTTTATTTTAATTTTTCAATGAATGTATTCACATAGCTCAGAAAATAAAAACAAAAGATGTATAGTGAAAAGTCTCTCCCCTCCCTCTGTCCCCATCTGCCTAATTTCACCCCCAGGAAACTCCTGTTATTAGCTTCAGTGTATCCTTTCAGAATTTATTTATGCATAAATAATAAAATTTGAATATATATTATTCCTCTCTTCCTTTTACACGAAAGATAATATATGGTTTTCACCTTGATATTTTTTAACTGAATAATAATATAGCTTGAGAACTTTGCTTATTAGTTTCATTTTTCTTTCTTTATCTACTATGCTGAATTCTACATGGGGATGTATCTTTGTTTGCTTATTTACTTACAGATGAATTACAATCAGCAAAAATAAAAGGACTTATATGTGTGGACAATGGAAACAGTAACAGATGTCGGATATCTTCATGTGTGCTACGATCATCATCGTATTTGAAACTGGTTAATATGAATATCCAGAGCTGACCATGGAAACATCCAAACAGGCCAATAACCATGGGATAATGGAGTGGGTTGCCATTTCCTTCTCCAGGGGATCTTCCCAACCCAGGGTTCCAACCCAGGTCTCCCCCATTGCAGGCGGCTTCTTTTCCATCTAAGCCACATTTGGCCTTTAGTTTCTAGAAAAAATTAGATCTTACCCATATTTTTACACAGCTTTTGAACTGTGGTGTTGGAGAAGACTCTTGAGAGTCCCTTGGACTGCAAGGAGATCCAACCAGTCCATTCTGAAAGAGATCAGCCCTGGGATTTCTTTGGAAGGAATGATGCTAAAGCTGAAACTCCAGTACTTTGGCCACCTCATGGGAAGAGTTGACTCACTGGAAAAGACTCTGATGCTGGGAGGGATTGGGAGCAGAAGGAGAAGGGGACAACAGAGGATGAGATGGCTGGATGGCATCCATCATCACCAACTCGATGGACATGAGTTTGAGTGAACTCCGGGAGTTGGTGATGGACAAGGAGGCCTGGCGTGCTATGATTCATGGGGTCGAAAAGAGTCGGACATGACTGAGCGACTGAACTGAACTGAACTGATATCAAGGCTATATATTGTTACCGCATTCCCAGCAGACGCTTTAACCTCTGAGCCACCAGGGAAGCCCTAATGGTAAGGCTAGGAAACACAAATCATCTTTTCCTCAGGGGCCAGCACAGAGTAAGAGATGCTGGAGGGGTGAATACCTCAGACACGTCTGGTGCACACGCCCCCTGCTCCACAATGATTCATGTACAAACCACCCATCTCTATTCGCGCCCCCATCACTGCATCAGTTTACTTCCTGGCCACGCCCCACCTTGTGACCACCCTCTCCAGCTCACAGGTTCCTGAGTTATTGCAGCTACTTCCATGAATTCAATTCACACTTTCTAGAATTCACAGGCTGGTAACACTCACATTTTTCCCTCCAGCCCAGGTGGCTTCAGCATAACTGCCCAAGCAGTGTCCTCCTCACCTAATGAAAAGACCCCCGTTCAAACTAACAAGGGAAAACTGGGGTTTGTGAAAGGATGCTGGGGTGGGCTCAGCCAGGATTTAATGGCTTCTCTCTTTTCTACACATAATCTCTGTGTGCACTTTCAGATGCCATGTTAAGAGAGAACACGACTGGAGGCCCATCTGTGGCTGGGGAGAGAAGTCTTGTGGGGCCTCTGGGAAGCATGGCTTCTTCCCCAGGTACTGAGAAGAGGGAGCTGGGGACATCTTCAGTCCACGGCAGGTGCTCTTTCCAGTTCTGGGGGTGCTCTGGTGGGAGAAGGTGCTTTGGGAGCTTTTTGTCCCTGCCACCTTGGCTGGGGTGGAGGGAGTGGGGAGCAGGGGTTGCTTCTGGCTCCATCCTCAGGCTGTCTGGTGCTCAGGTCAGACCTGCTGTTGGTAGATTGTGAACTGGTTTTTTTTGGTCACCTCTTCCTTTGTGGCTTGTGATCCATTTTTCTCCATCCTATATGCCCCTCCAACTCTTCCCAGGATGTCAGCCAGACCTTCTGATCCACCAACAGGCACTCTAATTATGAGATGCATTTGCCACTGCTACCTCCTCCATGTCCTGACCTCAGACCTTTAGGTAGAAGCCTGGTCGCACCTCTGTGTTGGCCACCAAGGCTCCAGACCACAGTGGAAACTTCCGAACCTTTGTGTCAGCCTCCATCATCATTCAGAATTGTGGGTGCAGGATGAGGAAGATTGAAAGGCTACCCACTTTCTTGATTCTAACTCATAACAAAGATGGAAGTTAGGCTCCCAAACACATGGGAGCAGGTTCTCTTTGATAATTAGGGACCAGGGCTAAAGGATGTCCTCTAGTAGCTAAGTTCTACAATCATGGATATTTTAAAAATAAAGTTTCATTTTTAAATTTTGTCTTTCATGCTCCCAGTGCAGGGGGCATGGGTTTGGTCCCTAGACAGATCAATGGATAAAGAAGCTCTGGTACACATAGACGACATTACCCAGCTATAAAAATGAACAAATGTGAAACAGTTGAACTGAGGCGGATAAAACTAGAATGAAGTAAGTCAGAAAGAGAAAAAAGATATCATATAATAACATATATGTGAAGAATCTAGAAAAAGGGTACCAATGAACCTATTTGCAAGTCAGGAATAGAGATGAAGGTATATAGAGAACGGACTCATGGACACAGTGAGGAAAGGAGAGGGGGAAACGAATTGAGAAAGTGGTACTGACATATATACATTATCATGTGGAAAATAGATAGCCAGTGGGAAACTTCTGTATGACACAAGGAGCCCAGCTTGGCACTCTGTGATGACCTAGGGGGTGGGATACAGGGGTGGGAGTGGGAGGGAGGCTCAAGGGGGAGAGGATATACATATAATTATGACTGATTCATGTTGTTGTGCAACAGAACCAACATTGTAAAGCAATTATCCTCCAACTTAAAAAATTAATTAATAGAAAATAACATCATACAAAAACAAATTTTATTTTTAAAAATATTACACAGTAAAGTATACCTTCTATCAGTGCTGAGCTCTATGGATTTCAACACATGTATTGATTTACATGACAACCACCACAATCAGGACACAGAAGGGTTCCATTCCCTGGACCTGTGCAAGTCCCTTCTCTCCTTCTTTATAGTCACACTCTCCCCCTGTCCTAAACCCTGGCAAACACTGATTTGTTCTCCAGCATTTTAGTTTCATCTGTTTAAAAGAGTCATATAGATGGAATCATACAGTATGTAACCTTTCTTTCAATTGGCATAATGCTTTTGGGCTTTATTCAAGTCACAGCTTTTTTTTTTTTTTAAGAACAATAAAAGGATTTACATAGGTGATTTAGATTGGAATTGTAAAGAAAAGTTGGGTAGCCCTCAGGTAATTGGTCTTATCAAACCCAGAGTCCAGAGGGAAAAAAAAAAGATACAAAATTGGTCCAGAGAAAAAGATCTAAAAATACTGCATAGCTGGATCTTTTCCTTCAGTTCTTCACTCTGCATTTGCTTTTCCCATGATGCCCCATCAATTTGCAATTTAAATTGAAATCACAGCTTTTTCAACCACCCAGACTTTGTAATGTCAGCCAGCCCCTCCCGAGCTGTTGATGGACCATGACAACCAAGTATGATAAAGTAATACAGTGACTTCAAAGCCAGAGGGATCCAGGTGGGTAGGGCAGCATTTCCCAGAGTGTGAGGTATGTAGCACTAGTGGCTAAAAAATGTTTTGGCAGCACATAGACATGACTTTAAATGCCACCTAATCACCTCACTACAAAATAATCATCTTTCCTTTTTCATTCTATTCAAAATCTTCTGATTACAACATGGAAAAAGTTTTAGGTGCTAAGATGTTGTTAACACCTCCCGAATAGGTTTTGATCTCTCTAACAGAAAAAAAAGAGGCTGCCACAGGCAGAACGTGGCACAGGCAATAGAATCTGGCTGGAATCTATTTGCATTGTTTGGCTTTTACTGCATTGGTTTTTATGACCACTTTCTGTTTCTGGCAAGTGATGATTCTCATTTAAGATAGAGATACAAAGTGTCATATTTAAGTAAATGGTTAAGCAAAAATTATGAGTGGACTTTAACACCATATAAAGGATATAAGAGTTGGACATGACTGAGCGACTGAACTGAAATGAACTGAACTGAAAGGATATAAAAGTATTTGTATATGGCACCTACATGACTGAAGATGGGAAACAACATACCAGATTTTAGACAGAACTTTTCTGACTCTATGATTGGAGAGGCTCACTGACAGATCACTCCAGAGGCAGGACAAACCTAGATGACTGATTACATAGCTATGCCATCAATGGTTCATATGCACAGGCTGTCAATACTGATCATACAACCAATTCCAATGGAGTTCCCTCCACATCAAAGCTCTGCTTGGCTTTAAAGGGAATTGTGTCAGAGATGATGCAATTCATCCTTCTGAAGGGTGGCTACATTCTCTTCTCCATCATACTCATCTCCCTCCAGCCTCCTCTGCACCAGCGTCCCAGTGTTCTCCTGTTATTCTACAGGTGCCGGCGACTGAGCAAGGCTGGAGAGCAGTCCTTCTAGGCTGATCTTTACGGTCCACCCCTGCCCGTCCATCAGCCTCTCCCCGAAACCAAGACCTCACTCTCCAGGTTGGGCTTCTACCTGGACCAAACCACCCAGTCTTAGAGGCACTCACCTCCTGCGCAAGCTAGGTCATCTCTAAAACATGGATCTCAGCATCTCCGTCCTATCCAGGTACCTAAAAGCCAAAAGAAGTGTGTAGCGGAATAGAGAGGTCTGAGCTGTTCTGAGTATGGCACCGTGATCTGGGGACAGTGACCCAGCTGCAGAAAATGTCTATCCCCTGAAGAAACAGTCTGGAGCAGTGACAACATCACAGACTCAAAATCCTCGGGGGTTCTGTGGGTGTGTACAAGAATGACAATAAGAAGCAGTGGGGGGACTTCCCTGGTGGTTCAGCGGATGCGAAACCGATTGTCAAGGCAGGGGACATGGTTCGATCCCTAGTCTGGGAAGATCCCACATGCCTTGGAGCAACTAAGCTCATCAAAAGAAGCCACCACGATGAGAAACCCTTGCACCACAGCTAGAGAGAGTAGCCCCCGCTTGCCACAACTAGAGAAAGACTGTGCACAGTAATGACAAGCAACCAAGATAAATAAATTTTAAAAATACTTAACTTGCAACTTCAAAAAATATTTAAAGAAAAGAAGCAGTGGGGGTTGTGGCTCCCTCCCTGGGGGTTAGTTCTACAACCAAATGGGTTTCTCCAACCTTGGGTAATCCTGGCTCCAGATTCTTCTCCTCCCCATTGGCCCAACAGGTAAGACTCCAGCTTTCCTCACCTTGACAAAGGTCCACATTATGCGTTTTGTCTTCCAGTCACGCCCATCGGCTTAGTGATGGTCATACCTCCTCCAAGCACAATCCAGGAAGGGGGACCCTCAACAGTATGACACATGACAGTGAATCATGGCAACAACACAGCAGGTCGGAATGCTTGACATCCTCATCTTATAGGGGGAAATCAAAGCTCAAGACGGTAGCAGCTAACCCCACAGCTCATACATGGCTGAAGGGGGATTGCAACGTGGTACAGCCTGCCTCTAAGGCCCACCCTGCCAGGATGGCGAGAGGACAGCTTTTGGGTAGCATCCAGCCCACGAACGTGTTCTCTTTGTTCCTCAAGGGTTCAATAAAAGTTCCAAATCAGTGAGACACAATTATAAATTGAGAGTTCACATTTTTAAAAAACGAATATCACTATTCATAATAGGTTAGAGGTATCTTTTTAAATATTTATTTATTTGCCTGCATCAGATCTTCATTGCATCATGTGGGGTCTTTCGTTTGGGGCACAGACCCTAGCATTGGCGTGAACGCTCCAGTAGTTGCAGCACATGGGCTTAGTTGCTGCTCAGCATGTGGGATCCCAGTTCTTCAACCAGGGGCTGAACCCATGTCCCCCACATTGCAAGGTGGATTCTTAACCACTGGGCCACTAGAGAAGTCCCTCGCATTTAAAAAAAAATGCTTTATTTCAAGTTTTTTTTTTTTTTTTTCAAAAAAGAAAAAACCTTGAAGATCTGGCAATATTGGGATGGCAAAAAGTCTTCTGGGATGCATTAACTGGACAAATGTCCTCCCCCACTGTTCCACACATACGCTCAGTTGTCTCCGACTCTTTGCAATCCCATGGACTGTAGCATGTCGGTTCCTCTGTCCATAGGACTTTCCAGGCAAGAATACTGGAGTAGGTTGTCATTTCCTACTCCAGGAGATCTTTCCTGCCCATGGATAGAACCTGGATCTCTTGCACTGGCAGGCAGATTCTTTACCACTGAGCCACCTTGGAAGCCTATTATCCTTGGTAGCAAAGAACAACTGAATTAAGTCAAGTCCTTTACCTCCTGGCAAAATGACTGCCAGACAGAGATTTGGCCAAGATGACCAAGAATCTCTGGTTAACAGAGGTCTTCTTGCTAGAAAAAATAAACTTAAAGAGGCCTTAAAGTGGGAATTTTGCCACCACGGAGCTTTGCAATGACTTAACTCATTTTTCACAGAATTAATAATTCAGATCCCACACTGTTTCAGCCAGAAGTGGCCATAAACTGCAGAGAGTTTAACCAACCACTTCTAAAAATGGGGATTGATCCTGGGAAATGCTACCTCCACTTTAAGCCATCTCACTTGAGGCAAATGAAAGCTGTTAGATGATTTCATATCTTCATTAAAACCATCAAAGCAGAAACACACTGCATAGAGGTTGCCAAGGCAGAGAACATTTCCCCATGCTCCAGCAGCTTTGGGGAAGTTGGGGAGATACAGATCCTGATTATCTTGTGGGAAGGCATTACAGTGTTCAGTACTGTTTGAAAGAAATCACACAGAAGCCCCCTAAATCGAGCAACGCCATCAAGGCAGCTCCCTTGCCAGGCATGTTGATGAGGCTGGAACAAGAATGAGAAGCTGGGTGATACCCACACTAAGTGACACGTGCCTTTTCTGGGTTGGAACAAAGCTAGTTCAATCTTCAAAACACTCAAGAGGTTACCTAAGAACACTGCATTTATAAATAGGGCTTCCAAGACCTCTAGAAAGAGGGACTGCCACCTCTCACCAATTTGGGGGTGATCCTGCAGCCTCCAAGCTACAGTAGAACATGGCATTCCTTTCTTTGCTTAGCTCAGGGACACCTACAGGTAGATATCTGACTTGTCAAGCCAGGAGCTGTACTGGGAAGTGCGTTAGGTTCAGACATCAGCATGCTGTCAATTGTAAGGGTCTGAAAGACAGCAAACCCTTAAGAGGTGGTGATGACACCATCATCACACTACCATCTTCCCTGACTCCTCTCTCACACCTAGCCGCCATGAATCCATCAGCAAAACCTGCAACTGCACCTTCAGAAGATACCCAGCACCTGTCCACATCGCACAGCTCCACCGTTACCACCGCAAAGGCCTCTGCTAAACAGCCCAAGAGATCTTTTCAAGATGTAAGTCAGATCATAAGACTCCTTCACTCCAAACCCTCCAATATATCTCCTCGTTTGCTCGGGGTAGAAGCCAAAATTCTTGCAACGTTTTGGAGAGCATTTTGGCAGTACATATCTCCAGCCTTTAAAAAAGTTCTTCACTTGGACCTAGTAATTTCACTTCTAGAACTCTGTGCTAAAGAAAGAATCAGAGACCTAGGCAATGCAGCATTACTTATTAATAAATAGGAAAAAATGGGGGATCAGCAACTAAAAGTCCAACAAGAGGGGAATGTATAAACCCTCCATGGGACCACATGACAGAATGAGACCCAGATGCTGAAATCAAGGTCTGGAAACATTTAATGGTGTGGGAACATCTTAATGATGGAATGTTAGACAAAGAATGCAGGACTGAAAAATTGTGTTTATATATCTATGTGTGTTTGTGTGCTAAGTCACTTCAGTCATATCTGACTCTTTGTGACCCTATAGACTGTAGCCTGCCAGGCTCCTCTGTCCATGGATTTCTCCAGGCAAGAATAGTTGCCATTTCCTCCTCCAGCAGACCTTTCTGACCCAGGGATCGAAACCACGTCTCTTACATTTCTTGCATTGGCAGGCGGGTTCTTTACCACGAGTGCCACCTGGGAAGCCCTTTATGTATCTGTACTATGGTGTCAGTTTTGTTTGAAACAAACTAAAGTCCCAGTTCTTCTGCTCCTTGGCTGGGCAGCTGGGGTCAATCTTTGAGTCTCTGAGAATACCAGTTCATTCAGCTCTCAAAGTGAGAGGGGGAACATTTGGGTCCCGCAGTTTTCACTGTTGCATGGCACAGCATATTAAAAAAAAAGTAATACATATATCATATTAATAAAAATTTCATGCAAAACCCTGTAAGGCCCCAAACGGGGGCCTGGCCACGCTTCTGAGTTTACTTCCCATCACTCTCCTCCTGGTGTGGCCAGTCCAGCCACTTGGCCCCTAGATTTCCCTCAATCATACCAGCTCCCTGCTGTCCTCAGAGCCTCTTCATTTCTTGCGCCTCTGCCGAAAAGTGCTCTTCGCTCAGATCACACGTGCTTTGCCCCTTAACCTCCTCCAGGTCTTTGCTCCAACATCACCTTCTCAGTGAGGCCTTTCCCAGCCTCCCTGTCCCGAACCGCAGTGTCCCCTCCTGGCCACTGAGAACTCGCCATCCTCCACCCCTCGAATTATCCCACAACCCTTATCACCATCACACAGAGATGCAATTTGCTTATTTCTTTTGCTTAATGAATGATATTTTTTTTGCTTGTTTAATGAATGATAAGAATGCTTGTGTTTATTTTTTTAATTAATTTTTATTGGAATATAGATGCTTTACAATGTTTCTGCTGCTGCTGCTGCTGCTAAGTTGCTTCAGTCGTGTCTGACTCTGTGTGACCCCAGAGATGGCAGCCCACCAGGCTCCCCCGTCCCTGGGATTCTCCAGGCAAGAACACTGGAGTGGGTTGCCAGTTCCTTCTCCAATGCATGAAAGTGAAAAGTGAAAGTGAAGTCGCTCAGTCATGTCCAACTCCTAGCAACCCCATGGACTACAGCCTATCAGGCTCCTCCAGCAAAATGAATCAGCCATACACATACATACATCCCCTCCGTTTTGGCCTTCCCTTTCAGGTCACCACAGTGCATTAAGTACAGAGTTCCAGTCAAGAATCTGCCTGTAATGCAGGAGACTTGGGTTCGATCCCTGGGTTGGGAAGATCCCCTGGAGAATGGAATGGCTACACACTCCAGTACCCTGGCCTGGAGAATTCCATGGACAGAGGATCTTGGCAGGCTGTAACAGTCCATGGGGTTGCAAAGAGTCAGACAGGACTGAGCAACTTTCACACTCCCCGTGCTCTGCAGTAAGCTGTCATTTGTTACTATCTTCTACACAGTATCAATAGTGTATACCTGTCCGTCCCAGTCTTCAGTCCTTCCCTCCCCCTTTCCCCCTTGGTGTCCATACACTTGTTCTCCACCTCTGTTTCAAATGTATGGACACCAAGGGGGAAAGGGGGAGGGAAGAACTGGGAGACTGGGACTGACGCATATACACTATTGATACTGTGTCCGGAGAAGGCGATGGCACCCCACTCCAGTACTCTTGCCTGGAAAAATCCCATGGACGGAGGAGCCTGGTGGGCTGCAGTCCACGGGGTCGCTAAGAGTCAGACACGACTGAACGACTTCACTTTCACTTTTCACTTTCATGCATTGGAGAAGGAAATGGCAACCCACTCCAGTGTTCTTGCCTGGAGAATCCCAGGGACGGGGAAGCCTGGTGGGCTACCGTCTATGGGGTCGCACAGAGTCGGACACAACTGAAGCGACTTGGCAGCAGCAGCAGCAGATAAGATCAAGATACCATTTTTCTAGATTCCGCATACACATGTTAATATATATTTGTCTTTCTGTCTTACTTCATTCTGTATGACACTCTCACGTGGTACATATATATATGATGGAATATTACTCAGCCATAAAAAGGAACAAAATTGGGTCATTTGGAGAGATGTGAATGGACAGTGCACTTATTTCTTTACTGACCATCTCCCTTTTTCCCCACAGAAAGTAAGCACCACGGGGCAGGGATTTTTGTGGTTTTTTCTTTTCACCACTCCCTCCCTGGGAACTGCAACAGTGTCAGGCACTGAAGATGCTCACTAAATATGTGTTAAAGAGGTGGCTGAGTTCTCAGCACCATATCCTGCACTCGCTCACCCAGCCTCCCAAGACCCACGTGTGAAAAGCCTAACGAAGGGCCGGGGCCAGTCTGTGGCCTTGGAACAGGCTCACCCATTCCTAAACATAGTCACTCAACAACTATTTATTGAGCACCTACTGTGTGCCACTCTGGGGACACACAGCCATGTACAAGACAGACAAGATTCCTGCTGTCCTGGAGTTTGGGGTCTGGTGGGGGAGATAGCTAGTAAAAAGGAAAAGGAACAAGACCATTTCGGATTGCAATACAAAGTCAGAAGTAAATAAAGTGGGGAAAAGAGATAAAGGGTGATGGGGAAGGTAAGTCAGCTAGGATTGGGTAACAAAGGAAGCCGTTACTGTCTTATAAGTGACATTTGAGCTGGAACCTGCACGATGAGAAGCAGCCAGATCTAGGATGCTCTGGAGGGAGAGTGATTCAGGTGGAGGAAAGCCAATGCAAACGTCCTAAAGCTGAGGCCTCAGCTCCCCAGAAAGTCTCTGACCCACTCTGAGTGATACCACATGCCAAGAGCATTTTCTCTCCCAGCACATCTTGCTATTGGATTTTTCTGCCCCTTGAACTCTTTAAAGGACAGTTCTTTCTTCCTTTTTTCTAGGATTTACCACAGTGTCTGGTGTGTGTGTGTGTGTGTGTGTGTGATTGTGTGTGTGTGTGTGTCGCTCAGTCATGTCCGACTCTTTGTGACCCCATGGACTGCAGCCAGCCAGGCCCCTCCATCTGGGCACAAATACTGGAGTGGGTTGCCATTTCCTTCTCCAGGACATCTTCTGGACCCTGATAAGGAACCTGCATCTCTTGCATCTCCTACATTGGCAGGTGGATTCTTTAATACAAGCGCCACCTGGGAAGCCTGGTATATAGTAGGTAGTCAATAAATGCACATAGAACTAAAGTAATTTGAAAAAAAAACTTTATTTTTTGATTTGACTGTAATCAGAGGTAAAATCCTGGGGTGACTGTATTTAGAAACAGCATCTCTATAGGGCCAGCCCCTTTACCTGCCCCCTGCAAAGATCCCATCTGCCCACTGAGATCCAAATAACATGCTATCTCCTCCAGAAAGCCTTCCAAAATTCCCCCAACTGGATCTCATCTCCTTCCCATGCTATTATAGCTCTGCTTGCATCTCTCTTATGGTTCCTATCATCAGCTGACTTGTGTAAAAATTTTCCATGAACATTTCATAACCCATCAAACTGGGAGGAGCCCAGTTTTGTCCACCTCTGGGTCCTTAGTACTCAGCTCGATGAAGGAATGATGAGAAAACCAATGACCAATAATGAGAGCCAACACTTGGACCCCTTCCACATGTCAGAAATTTTCTGAGCACTTTTTTACATGATATCACTCATTCAGACCTCACTGCAACCCTATGAGTAGATGAGAGGATTGGTTCCAAATGGAGATAGAACCAGGGCACAGAAGACCCACTGGTTAGTGGACCCTACTCAGTGGTAGAACCGAGATTCCAATTCAGTCATTCTGATTCAAGAGCCTGAGTTTTTAATCACTGTGCTGAAAATGTCTTCTGACTTCCATTTTAAGTTCTTCTCATCCATGTACTCAGGGCTGCCCTCCTTCCCTCTTTTCTGTGTGCCACGAGGCACTGCTTCAATGCCAGCTCATTTGTCCACCAGCCTTAGGATGGATCTGGAATTCCTTCACCAGGCAGTGAGCACCTGGACCTGGAAACCCTGAGTGAGCAGGAAGCCCTCTCCTCGTCAGAGTCGATGACTATCTGCCCATCTGAAGGCAAGCTTGGGGAGCCCTGCTATCACAGACACCCTCTAAATGGCTTCTGTTGACAACATATGGGAAGTCCTAGGGACAATTGTCCCCAGTCTAGCTCCTTCTATGCAGCTAAAAAAGTATGCAGGAAGACACGGCATTGTCTTCCCCTCTTTATTCAGTGAGATCAAACTATCTGAGAAGGAAGAGTGACACCCTGCCCGACCATTATTTTTAAGTCTCACATCAGGCGTCACAGAGGGAGAGAAAAGGAGCTTTGCATCCTGAGATTTCAAAAAGACATCCTGTTCCACATGAGCCTCTAAATTGAAGAAACAAAAATAGCTCTGAACCCCTTTCACATACATTGCCAAGTCCCTAGTGGAAACAACTTTATCTCTGACTTTTGCAACACTGATGCCTGCAGGTATATAATCACCATGGAGATATGATATTCATGGGGGAGACCACTGATTTTCCACCAGCGAAGGCAGTGATGAAACCAGTAGTAAACTGGTGGGATATTGTTTTTTTCCTTTTTAATACATGCTATGCCCTTTATTCCGGAGAAGGCAATGGCACCCCACTCCAGTACTCTTGCCTGGAAAATCCCATGGACGGAGAATCCTGGTAGGCTGCAGTCCATGGGGTCGCTAAGGGTCGGACATGATTGAGCAACTTCACTTTTCACTTTCCTGCATTGGAGAAGGAAATGGCAACCCACTCCAGTGTTCTTGCCTGGAGAGTCCCAGTGATGGTGGAGCCTGGTGGGCTGCTGTCTATGCGGTCGCACAGAGTCAGACACGACTGAAGCAACTTAGCAGCAGCAGCATACCCTTTATTCAGGGAATCCTGTTCCTCTGAAGGCTAGGCTACTTTGTAAATACTGCAAGCCGCAATACTTTTCTGAATGCTCATATTTGTTCTGAGTTTTCCTTTGGCTTGTCTTCTTCAATCATTAACACATCAAAGGAATCTGAAAGCTAGAAACATCTCTGGACTTAACTTACACTGGATTTTCTGCAAACTCTGGCAGTGTTTCCTATGATGTCGGGGCATACCCCATCTCAGTAATTTTAGTTACTACATAGACCGACTAAATGTCACTCAATCGCAAAGAGAGAGAACTTATGATTTTGTCCACTTCACTTTCATTCATTCTGATTACATCAAGGAGTAATGTTTCACATTGATATTAGTATTTTTTTAACTGCTCTTTTTAGTATCCCCATTCTCTTTTGAACAAAGATAAAGCATGCTGCAGGCTTGGAACATTTTAGCCACTTTCACTAGCAAAAATTCAATTAAAAATAAATAAATTTTTTTAAAAATGAAAAAAAGTTCAATACCATTGTTATGTTTTCAATCTATTTATTTTTACAATTACTTCCTAATTGTGGCAAGTGATGCTGGCTTTCCATTTAAGGTGGTTTTCAAATAAAGTTGTGTTTTAAAACTACGTATTTCAATTATATTTGCATAATGGATGTTAGGTTTACAAATGCAAGCACTTCTCTTGAAGGATACACAAAAACCGATCTGGTGATTGTTTCTGGGAGGAGGAACTGCGTGGAAGGGGAAATAGGGTACAAAGGAGGAGAATGGTTTTTAGGGAAAATCCTCTGTCACTTTTGAAGTCTGTATTACGGGAAGATATTATCTATTCTACAATGTACACACTGGCAGAAGATAAACCCAGATTTTTATGAAAAATCAAAATTTTTTAAAGTGCTAACTTTAAAGTATTAAGAAAATAATAGAGGTCATGCCGGGTTTGGGCAACTATGAGGCGGTACAAAAATGTCTGAAGCCTGGAAAAAGCTACCCTACGGGGGCGTGGACTTGATGCTATCCCTCCAAGGATGTCAATGAGAGGTCCTCGGGCCTTCACCCAGAGTGGACACCTTGGTTTTTTTACTTGTGGGAGCTAGTGACCACAGACCCTGAGAAGGAACCATGATTAGAGCCGTTGATTTCAAAGCTTGGGAAGACACTCCCAATGGACTTGTGTCCAGGAGATCCTGTGATCCTCAAGCCTCAGGTAACCCAACCGGTCTCTCTAGCCCACGATCTTTGGAAGCACACGCTCAGTAGTAATCCCTTGCCCCGTCTCTGCACCATTATCCTCTGAGGAAGCTGGGTGAGGATAGCACTGGACCAACAGCCCGGCTGTGTAGCTTGACAGGCAGCAGTTACCTCTGAAATGCTAAGGTATTTCCATCACTGGTGGCTTTTACCCACCTCATCAAGCTGCCCATAGACTACAAAGCCCTCCAGCCCACCAGTGCAGCCCATTAAGAGAACAAAGTGGCAGCAGAGCTGGCCTACAGCAGCTTGGCACTGATTCCGGCAAATGGTAGGCATCTGACAAATAAATGGATTAACCCACCCTGGGATTAGCTCACAGGGCAGAGAGTCTCAGAGGTTTAGGTAGACTGCATGACCTTGCAGATCCCTCCACCCTGACTCACTGCCAGCAAGCCTATCTACCTCCCCAACTTCCCACCCCCACTGCTGAGCCCTCACTCATAGAAACAGCCCCCACTCCAAGCCCACAGAGGATTCTGATCAATGGGGAGCTGTGTGCTTCCATCCCCACCCCACCCACTCGGTCACCCAATCATTCAGGAGCAAGGCAGTGGAAGTCTAACCGATGAGAAGAAAATTATTCTACTGTCCTGCACACCAGATGCAATGGAACATAGGCAAGCACACCTGTTGAGCATCAACCCTGCCCTGACTCTTCAGGGACTCTTGGGATGTGACTCCAAATATCTGGGCAGAACAGCAGCCAGTGAAGAACATGCCCACCAAAGCATCTTGTTCTCTCCTGGTGGCCATCAACTTGCACATTCCCTCGTTTCAGGATAGGCAGAAGAGAGCATAGGTAGCAATCAAAAATCTAAAATGACTACAGCTCAGGCATTCCCTGGCGGTCCAGTGGTTAGGACTCCATGTTTTCACTGCCAAGGGCATGGGTTCAATTCCTGGTCGGGTAACTAGATCGCACACGCCACAGTTAAGAGTTCACATGCTGCAGTGAAGATCAAAGATCGAACATGCCCCATCTAAGACCCAGCACAGCCAAATAAATAAAGAAATATTTTAAAAATAAAAAAATCAAGTGGGTACAGATCCTTCACCAATCAGAAGGCACCCCTGCTGACTGCAGAGACAAGCAGGGTCTCAGGGGCTCCCTTCTGGGTCAGGCATCTAGTTGCTGGTCCTTTGTAAAGTCCAATGGACACTAGAGCAGAGGGCACCTCTGGGAGAGTGAGTTTCCATCCAATATGGAAGCATCATATCTTATGGACTCTAGACCCCATCAATCATTAGACTCATCCTAATTTCAGAGGTGTTAAAAGGTGAAAAAAGAAAATGTGTTTCTTAGGCTCTACGTAATATTTTAATATCCAAAACAGACTTAACAAAGTGTGCCAGTAGAATAGCACCAGGACCTGTCCCCCATGGCCTTGGCCACATACCAAAGGCCATGGGGAAAGCCCAGTCTTCATCCCAAGCTCTTCCACTGTCCCTCCAAGCTCCAGGGGGATGCAAAGCCAGCTCTTCAAAAAGCCTCCTTGAGCGATGACAGTTCTGTTTGCTCAACCTGAATGTCCCTCGGTGCCTGACAAGAGCTGTACATGTGCTGGAACTAACTACTATATCTCCGGCTGCAGCGAGGCTGACAGAGAGCTACAAGGTGGACGAAGGATTTATGAACTCAGCAGGTTCATTTAATCAGCGTGTGTGACATCCTCCTGGACCGAGGCAGGAAAACCCCTTATGAAGACGTGTCTGCACAGACATTGGAGTTGTGCGTGTGGGTGCCCACGTGAGAACTGTGCATGCACACACATCTGCACACACTGGACAAACACAGGTCATCTGTGCCCAGTGTCCATCAGTCTGTTTCAGGTGGTAAAGCCTCCCGCGTTCACTACGTCTCTTGCCTTCTGCCTTTGGTTTTATTTCTTCTTAAAGTTTGCCTTTCTGGAGTTTGGCTTGGCTACTGAAATTTGATTCCCTGATTAAAATCAGCTAGATAAGGTGATAGACCTTACTCTGGGCTTTTAATTCTCTGTTTCACTTAAACTGTTGCCTCCAGGGCAAATGCCCTGTCTTCTTTGCCTCACACGGTCCCCAGAACACCACTGCTGCTAAACAAATAAATAACCAGACTTGTGGAGTCTAAAATGTACAGAACAGGCTCATCTATCACAATTTTGACACCAGAGCACAGAGTCAATTATCACACATTAACTCGCTCTTGTTGGCATTTCAATGCATTTAGAGAAGATTCACTTCCTCTTCAGACTGCCTCTCCCACCCGCATCACTGAAAACAAGCAAAACAAACACTTTACACAAAACTCAGCTTCCCCTAAGACCGTAAAAACTATTGGACAATGCACAGCTTATGTCTCCTTATGAAAGATGAAGGCTCTGAATATTTGTGAATTCTGTCTTACACTCAACCTTTGATGCATTCCCAAATATAATCTTAGATTGAGAGACGCATTTTCATATACATTGTCAGACATCACTCTCTTTTTAAAGGTGAGCAAACTGATACCCAGAAATGAGGAGTGACTTTTTACCAATGCAGAAGGAAGGAGAGAAAGAAGAGAGGGAGGAGAAAAAGGGCAAAGCAGAGCTAAAAGTCGAACTTAGGGCCAGGACCCTTCCTAGTCTTTCACGGAACTACTTTTCTAGCAATTAGTTCCTCAGTCCCAGGTAGTGATAGCGGTAGGGAAAGAAGCTGATAGTTTTAATACTCATAGTACTGACGATGGTAAAAGGAGTGTTGGTAGTGAAACAGTCATAGTAATAGTGGTGATAGTGATAACATTACTGCCTTATCTTTATATACCGGGGAACTTTCCAGGACACTTTCATATACAATGTTCCATTCATTCTTCAAAACCACCTTCTATGATAATGGTTACAATAGGCATCATCCTATGACGAGGAAGCCAAGATTCAGGAAGATGACTCTGCTTCCAGTCACCCAGCTTAGGGGACCATCTTCCGCCTTCTGACAGCAGGTCCTATCCTGGGTCCCTTGTCCGTGTGGTCTCACTCTACCTCCCTGTCCAAGCAGCTAGTTGACCCCACCCAGCACACCCAGCTGCTACCTGGAGGAGCCAAGTGGGAGGGGGAAGCTGGCCAGGTGCAAAGAGGAGGGAAGCTTCAGGGATGGGATCTCAGAAAAACATCTCAGGGGCGGGATCCCGCCACAGAATGCTGGCCTCTCCCAGGGTGGCTGGAACCCAGCTAGTTCCAAGACGGGGTTCAGGCTGGGGGTCAGAAAATGCAGATTCTGTCTCCCAGTCTCTGGCCGATGGTATCTCTCTGGCTGTATCATTCTGTCTTCAGGCACTGTTTGTCAGCTCCTGGTTTATCTCCACTTACCCACAGAAAGAAGTCTCTCCTTTGATTTTTCCATTGTCTGTCTGACTGGGGCCTCCAGACCCCGGAAGTTATCCCCAGGGGCTTTGAGGAGATCCACTGCCTGCCACTCTGCAACTCCATCTTTGGAAAACATGGTCCCCCACAACAGGCACAAGGGCTCTTTGGCCATGTCTACCTAGTGGATGCTGGCTTTTTGGTGGCAAGCTGTGCAGAACAGTGGTTAGAGTACTCGGCTGGAAGTGCACATACATACGCAGTGTACATGTATAAATCTTTGTGGGACAGTGCATGCCGATGACTTTTGGGCCCAAATTTCATCCGCTTGCTTTGGATCCCATTCTAGATGTTCTCTTTTCAGGTTGCAGTTTTCCCATCCATGAAATGATAAAGGCAATGGGAAGAGACAGAAGCATCTTATCACCTGCCATCCAACTCATGGACTTCAGGAATAAAGTGAGAACGTGAGTTTTAAAAGAAACCAGGTATTTCCACCATTTCTGCAATTAATGCATATTACTCGAGTGATAATAAAGCATAGGACACATACAGAGAAATGTTCTGGAAATTACAGAAACAGCATCCAAATGGGGCAGTATGACTTTATATACAGAAATGACAATCCGTACCCGAAACCCTGGACTCTGGGGGTGCGAATTTGCAGCCCCAAGAAGCACAAATCACACGGCCCCTCCTGAAGCTGTAGGCTCCCAGCCTTCCTGGGGAGGTGACAGGAGTGAGACAGTTAGTACCAGACATGCGGGCCAAATGCTCTTTTAGAAATATAAAGGGGGAAAGGGATGGTAAGACAGACCCTGGGAAGTGGGGGGAGCAGAGAGAGAAGTGGAAGAAGCTGTCAGCATGCTTGATGTTAAATAAAACCTACCAAGACTCAGCTGAGAATTTTAGCAGAATCCAAATGTGCTATATAAAAAAAAAAAAAAAAGGCACGGCTCCCATCTCTAAGGTTCACAGCTAAGCTGGCTTAGAATCACACATGCCAAGGTTAAAAATAAAAAGCAGCCATCCCTGAATGACACGGGCTTGGAGAAGGAAGGTATGGTGTTTGGTGGTGGAGCACAAGAGAGGGAGTGCAGAGGCTGGGTGCAGGGAATAGGTGTTTACTGGAGGGCTCAACAAAAGCCAGTGCTCAGAATTGTGCTATTTTGCACTTAAGAGGCACTTCACTTTAGCAAAGGGTTTCATAATGATCCTTAGATTTTCCATCCAGGAAACCCTGCCGTGCAAGAGAGTGTGGCCATGGCTGACCCACATCACACTCTGCTGTTTGATGCGTTTGCCTCTCCGACTCTGGGGTCTGGCTCTGACGCTGTCCTCGGGTACTTCATACCTCCAGGCGGGATGTCTGCGGGTCACAGCTTGGAAAGCAGCGACGTGCCATTCTGTGCCACTCTCTCTATTCCAGTGAGCCAACATAACAGTGCTGTGGCCACCCACAGGCCAGCCATCCCCTGCTGCTCACCACTGGAGATGGGCTGTGTGTCTGCCTCCTGAGGACTGGGCATGTCCCACCCCTGGCCCCTTAAACCATGACCAGGGCTCCCAGGCCAAGGGGACAAGTTGGCCCTGTTGCTCCGATTCTTACAAATCCAGGGTTCCATAAGTGAGGCCAGTGGGGTCCTCCTTCTAATGAAGTTGTCCTTTATCCAATATGGTTATGACTTTCTACCCCCAAAGGGCTTACTTTAACATAATTATCTTAAAGAACGGCCTCAGCTACTGTGTCAGCTACCGTGTTACCCACCCACCCAGTGCCATTACTAGGCAGACATTTCTAGCAAGTCTTCAAGGGGTCAGGTGAATGGTGAGAATTCTGTAACCCAGGTGTTATGGGGAGCCCATACATTACACCACCCCCAGGGATGCCCTGCTCAGCTCACACATGGGCCAGCCCCACACCTCAACACCATACAGGGCTTGGGAAGTAGATAGGCATTTAATAGTGGAGGCTGCTACCTTCCAGAAGCTTCAGGCTCTCCCCAGATATCACCAGCCTGGGTGACTGTCATCCCTGACAGTGCAGTGGGGGAGTGGACAGTCTGCTATGACTGGCTGCCCTCTGTGAACCTAGATAGCTTCCATCTGAGGGGCCCACCAGTATTTCGAATTCTATATCCTGGCTGCTGGCTTAGAAACACCGCCCAGTGCAAAGTGTCCCTGTTACACCTTTCAAGCACTTAGAAAGCCCTTGCGAGGCCAAAGGGTCAGGGACCTTTCCTGCTAGTTGCGATGGACCAGAAAATCAAGGCTCAGTGAGTTTTTAGGAATTTGCTCAAGCTAAGTGGCAGAGCCAAGACTCACATCCAGGGTCGTTTGCACTATTTGAAAACATGAATTCAGGGTCAGAGCGCCTGGGCGTCTCAGACCAGATACAGCAGCAAATACCTGGAGCTGAGAACGAGGCTCCAAAGGGACCTTTCTCCCGCCGACACCTCAGGGGCCTCCCTGTCGTTCGGCCTGAACTCCGGGGACCTCGCCCAAGCGCAGGACCCTGCCGCAAGGGGGCGCTGTTCGAACTGTCCCTTCCCCAGGTCGGTCAAGATGCCTGGAAAGATTAGGCCAGGCTCAGGAGACGGCTGCATTCAGGCAGCTCCTGTCCTGGCTGCCCCTTCCCCTGGCACCCAGCTTTACCCCAGCGTCTAGACACCGAGCCAGCCCTCCAAACTGGCCCGGAGGTCAGGCCAGCGGTCTCCCTTCCCTTCTGACGAGTCCAGAGTCAACTGCCCTTTGCGGTTCAGGAAACCGGAGCCGGTCTACACCATCACTGGGAAGTTCCGGGTAAATCCTTCGGTTAGAGTTCCCCCAAGTGTCAGTCGGAACCCACATAGCCAGCCGAGTAAAGGGGTGCGAGGGCTCAGGAGGTGGCCCAGGGGACGGGGCCGGATGGAGCCCGGGCGCGCGCGGTGGGGCACCCCTCCTTACCTGTACCAGTCCAGCCCGCGGCCGTAGTTCCTGTCGAAGAAGTGGGGCTCGGTGCCCAAGGCCCGCACGTCCGGGTGCACGCGGATAAACTCCAGCACGGCGCGGGTGCCCCCCTTCTTCACGCCCACGATGAGGGCTTGGGGCAGCCGCTTGGTACCCAGCTTCGGCGAGCCAGAGTGGTTGGACCCAGAGAGGCGAGGGGAGGGCGCGCCGGCGGCGGGCGCGCTGGGAGCGCCGGGCTCGCCGGGCGTCGGGCCCGAGGGATCGCAGGGGCGGGACTCCTGGAGAAGTTTCTGGCCGCCCGCTCCGGGGCCGCGGAGGCAGCGAGGGGCCCCGAGGAGGCGGCTCTGGCCGAGGTCGTCGCAGCAGCACAGGAGGCTGTAACACAGGTAAGTGCAGGAGAGCGAGAGCGTGAAAGCGAAGAGCAGCCTGCGCGCCCTCCGCGGCTGAGGTGGCCCCGCGCGGCCCAGGACCCTATAGGCCATGGCTCCATGGGCCCGCGCCGGGGGTCATGGTTTCCGAGGGGGCGCCGGCGGCGGAGCTGCTGGGGCCCTGCGGCCGCCTAGAGGGCTCGCGCGGCGCGGCCCGGGCCACGCGGGTCGGGCGTAGGGGGTGCCGTCTTCTCCAGGCGCTGCCGGCCCGGGCGCGCACCGTGCCCCGGGATCCCCGGGGCGGCGGCTCCTCTGGGAACCGGCGGCGGCGCCTCCGACATCCCCGCGTCCTGGGCGACGGGGCTCCGGCTAGCGGGGAGGCTCCCGGCGCTCCTCGGCTCTCACGTGCGCCGGGCTCGGAGCGCGCCCAGCGCCGGAAGCCCCATCTCGGATCCTCCCGGCTCGGCGTCCCGAACGCTCGGCGGCGGTGCGGGCCGGCGCGCGGGCCGGACGGTGGCGCTGGCGCCGGCCGCGTTCTGACTCCTCGAGAAATGCCGAGCGGAGCGCGCTGCCGGCTCTATTTAAGGAGTCGCCTGACGTCAGCCGCGCGGGTCCCCCGAGCCCGCGCCCCGCCCGGGGACCCGGCCCACCCCCCTGCGCCCCTACTCTTTACCCCTTCCAGGGACACACCACCCCGGGGCCTCCCCACGCATGCCGCTCCCTAAGGAGCCCGGGCCAGCTGGGGTGGTGAGGGTGTCGAGGCTTTTTTGCTCCTCCGGGAGGCTGGACACCCCGGCCACGCGGGCTTCCCGACACCCGGGGGTGGGAGCCCAGGTCGAGATTGCGCCAACAGCTAGACCCAGAGACCCTGGCGCACACGCAGGCACCCCGCGCTGATGGAAGGTCCCCCCACACTGACATACGCGTGCATGCACGAACACAGGTACATACGTACCTGAGCGGGACACACACCCCCCGCAGCCCTCATGGGGCAGGGCGGGAGAAATCTAACCTGGGCATAGAAACACCCACAGGGACACTCCCTCTTCCGCCCACCCCCTCTTCCCCCAACGGACACCCAGAACCCCGGATCGGACATCCTGTCGGGTGCGCACGCAGGCGCGGGACTGGACACACGCTCTAGACGGGATGGTGGAGGAGCCGAGCCTGAGTGAGATTCCGTGACTATTCGGGGAGCTCCTTAGCCCCCCGCGCGCTGACTCACACTAGGCGGCTCGCTCTGTCTCACACCCATGAAGCGTGCACCCCCACCCACTGTCACTCCACCTCCCTCCGGGCCTGGCTGGAGAGCGAGTCCCAAAGGAGCGGACTCCGCGCGGGCGGCGGGCGGGTCCTCTCAGCAGCCGCCCCCTAGCGGCAAGCTGCTCCCCGGGGAAACTGACCAGGGTCCCAGAGCATCCCTGAGATCCAGGACGTCCCCCAGTGGCCCAGGGAGGACTTTATCCGGGAGCGGTTCCTCTTCCAGTGAGTTCTGCATGACTGCCACAGGACAGTTCTCATGGATTGTGCCCAGAACAGGCCTAAGTGAGCAACCCCATTACTCCCCTGAATGACCCCACTAGTTGAAGCAGAACTGTTCATCAGACAGTCCTCAATGACCATACCCAAGAATGAAGCTAGGCTGTCACTCCAAAACAATGCCATGTCATCTTATCCAGGTGTTCACCAAGTGAGTACCCCGTGAAATGTATGCGTGATGACCATCACTCCCACTGCACCCCTCTGAACTTTTTTCAGGGTTCATTCTTCAGAAAATAATCTGGTCAAGCTCTGTGGACCTTAGCCCAAGCCAGGGAATATTTTGACCCCAAGCCAGTCCCATCCCTAAAAATCTTAAGCCAGTCCCTCCACTACTATCGTTTTCTTCAAGCACTGAGCATGTGTTAGCTCATTTAATATTCACCACAACCTACGAGATTGCTGCCATTATCCTCACATCATGTCACTTCCTTAATCCTAACATTTATTGAGTGCTTTTTGGTGCCAGTAACATACAAATCACTTGGCATGCACTACCTCATCTATCTTCAGAGATAGGTACTGTTATAATTCCTAACTTATAGACAGTGAGATTAAGGCTTAATGAACACATATTCAGTAATTGACGGAGCTGGGATGAAACCCAGGCAGTCAGATTCCAAGATTCGAGCACTAGTTACAGTGCTCTGCAGTTTCCTTACTTCCTTTGACCCATTCCCCACATAATTCCATCCTAGATCTGAACTAATTTGTCTGTATCACTTCTGAAGTCTGACACCTGGGACTGAATTCCAGGTGTAGATTGAAAAGCTCAACAGACTGAAAAGTTCAACAGGACACCCCCTCCCTTTTGTAAACTCTGTTTCTAGGAATGCCACCCATGACTCCATTATCTTTTCCTTGTAGCTGCATCACACTGCTGACAGCTTAAGCTTGCAGCCAAGTAACATCTCTAAGTGTTTCTTACAAGTGCTGCTGATTAAGGCACATCTGCCCCATACTGTGCTTGTACAGTAGACTTTTTTGGACTTAGATACTTACACATTTGGCCTGATTAAATAGTATCTTGATCTCATCATTTCCCTCCTCCATTAAAAAAAAAAAATGTCTACTTGAATCATGACATTGCTTTCATTTATTCAAAAAGAAAAAGTAGAAAGAATGTATGCCAACAGCTTTACCCTTGATTCCAGGTATACCTTGGGCAAGTGAGTTGACATCTTTGAGCCTCAGTTTCCTCAGCTGTAAAACAGGGAGTTATGATAACTTAAACTTCTTGGGGTTCTGATGTTGTGTAATTCTGATTCCATTATTCAACGCATGAACTGTTCTATTGACATCATGTCATCTCTGTGTTTGATTACAATTTAATTAATTCCTCACTCAAATTCTTAATAAAAATGTCAAAACAAATATGTTGAAATAAGTTCTAATATGTACTTTCAGCAGTTTTCCACATTGCAAACCTGCTATTTCAACACTTCATTGTTAAAGTTACAAGGTTAAATGTGGCTTAATCCACTCTGACAGGTGTTTTTTTTTTTTTCCCCTGGGTGGAAAAAAACATGGATATAGCCATTTCTGATAATTCTGTGCTTGATTCAACTTTCAGATTAATTTTGTATTTAAACTAATAAACTCAGAAATTTCTGGATATTCAGATTCATCACAGCCAGACAGATTTCCCTCTTCAGACTTCCAACCAGAGTAATGACCATGACCGAGACAAAATTTTTCAGGGAGTGAGACAATGGACATACCTGTGCTTCATCCCTACCCATATCTTTCTCCAGAAGTGCCAAGATTTTCCTCTGGGGAGTTCAGGTCAGATTATGTTGGGTTGCTGCTGCTGCTGCTGAGTCGGTCAGTCGTGTCCAACTCTGTGCGACCCCATAGACGGCAGCCCACCAGGCTCCCCCGTCCCTGGGATTCTCCAGGCAAGAACACTGGAGTGGGTTGCCATTTCCTTCTCCAGTGCATAAAAGTGAAAAGTTGTGTGGTTTGTTAAATAGCACTCAACTAAACAAGATATAAGTTTACTTTTCTATCACAGAAAGATGATTCAGGGTTGACTTGTCTCCACAGTGTTAGGGATCTAGGCTCCACCATGAATTTCCTCCATCCCCAAATCACTATGTATTCAAAGATGACTTATTCATCTCCAGCCATACTGTTCACATTCTGTACATAGGAAAAGAAGAAAGGACAGATAATCCTGACATATTGCTTTGAGGACATTTCCTGGAAGTGGTCTCATCACTTCTACTTGTATTCAGTGGATCTGAACATTGTCGTCCAGCTTTTTAGCTTCAAGAGATCCTTTGAAATGTAATCTCGATTCCAGATGGTTATATTCCTGGCTAATACATGAGTGTTTCATGACCCAGAAAGAACCTGAACAAAACTTATGGAAGGCAACTCATAATCTCTACTGGTCTTGTAAAGTTTTCCCTCATTCTGTTCCAATGTGATTTGTGTGAGCTGAGCCTAGTTCAAGGGCAGGCATTATGACCAAGCCCTGTCAATCACAATTTTCTAATCACAGTTCATTGAAAGCAACTCAGTGATTTCCAATGAGCATCAACCACAGAACTTTTGTTGAAACTATTGGAAACAGAAACTTTTTCTTCTGAGATGATTTTGTTGTAGTTGTTGTTGTTGTTGTTGTTGTGTAGTCACTCAGTTGTATTCGACTCTTTGCGACCCCATGAACTATAGCCTGCTAGGCTTCTCTGTCCATGGGATTCTCCAGGCAAGAATACTAAAATGGGTTGCCATTTCCTTCTCCAGGGGATCTTCCTGACCCAGGTGTTGAACCCAGGTCTCCTGCTTGGCAGGCAGTCTTTACCACTAAGCCACAATGATGAACTAGTACAAAATACTCCCAAAGTTTCCAATGGCAATCTCTATCATCAAGAAGGGAAACCCTGGGGAATGAAGCAAACAGAAAGGAGAGCAGGACTGAAGGAGAATTGAATTCCTGGTAGTATGTAATCTAGCCATGCCTGAAGCGTGGTCCCTCGACTTTTTGCTCCAAGTGATTCATTACCTTTCTGTTACTTGGAATTGAAAGAGTCCTGGTTAATACAAAAATCAGTTGCCACCTCAGTTACAAGGAACAGGGACCATTCTAATTTTAAAAAATTATGGAAGTGGGATGGGGCTTATTTTTAAGGATATACACAGACTAGGACTGGATCCTCCAAACTTTGGGCAGTCATAGGATCCAACCACTTTCTCATCTGCTCTAGTCCTCTTTATATCTTGTTTTCTTCTGACTCTTAATTGCTTTTTTGGCTTTATTTGCAAATCAGTAAGGGCTACTGAGTTACAGGCAACAGAAACTGACTCCAGCTAATATAAACAAAAAGCAGAATTTTAAATAGCTCACACAGGAAAAAAAATACTCCAAGGTAATACACAGATTTAACAAGAAGTCTGGAGAACTGGGCTCATAAAAAGAATAACAACCATAGAATTCATTCATTTCTGTCTCATCCTTTTCTTTCTGAGTCTTTGTTTTCTCTTTTTTACCAGCAGTATCTTGAATCTTCCTTCCCACTCTAATACCCTTCATGTAAGACCTTGAATTTGAAATTATAAAATAAGGACATTTTCTTTCCCTTAAGTCTTTGGACCCAATCAAGTCTTATTATTCAGTTTTATTTCAGTGTCATTTAAAAAAATTTTCCCTAGTGCTGAGTTTTGTAAAATGTGAGAAAAATTTTCAGAAGAGGGTGGTTCTGATGAGGCAAAAGACTGTGAAATGAAGTCATATGGTCTGCAGCTTGTATGAGATGAAAAGTTCACATCTGAGCCAAGAGGATGTGAATGAATATTCTACACTTAAGAAAGAAGCTGGGGGTGATGATGAGAGAAGATTTTACTCATGCTTCCTTCTCTGGATAAAATCAGAGGGCAAAAGTTCCAGGGACCAGCTACTGCCTATAGAAGGGAGCCAAATCTAGACCAGGAACCGTGATTAATTTTAAGAACTTTGTAAGATTACAAGCCTTTTGTCACTCTCCATGTTGATTTACTTCTGCCCTTGGCAACGATAATCATAACAATAACAGGCACTCCTTACTGAGCATTTGGGGCTTCCGAGGTGGCTCGGATGGTAAAGAATCTGCCTGCAATGCAGAAGATGTGGGCTTGATCCCTAGGTTGGGAAGATCCCCTGGAAAAGGGAATGGCTATCCACTCCAGTATTCTTGACTGGGGAATTCCATGGACAAAGGAGCCTGGTGAGCTCCGTGGAGTCACAAAGATTTGGACTTGACTGAGCAACTAACACACACACACACACACGCTGAGCATTCACTCAGCAGTAGGCACTGGGCAAAACATTTAGATGCGTTACCTAATCTAATCCCCTCAATAAACGTGGCACAGATTGTTACCATCCCTATTGTAAAACTGAGGAAACCATGTCAAGTAGATTGAATTTTCCATGTTCTCAAAGACACTGCAGGGGGAAGAAGGGGCAAACTAGTGTAAAAAAGCATAAATGGAGAGATTGACAATCAGCTTTACCCATAATGTTCCCTTGGGTCAGTGCTGTTACACACCCCCACCTTCCCTCCTGCATTATTTAACCCACATTGTCTTATCTCCATCCCATCTCACCATCTTGCCTTCCTACTAAGACTGTGAATTCTTTGGTGGTGGGGATGAAACAGTTAGTTCCAACTTAGCCTGATACTTGGAATTTGGGCGCATTTTCATGTAGGGACTCCCTTGGTTTCATGTTTTTGAATTTTTATTAATTTTGGTTTTTGGCTGTGCTGGGTCTTAATTGCTGTGTATGGGCTTTCTGGGCTTTCTCTAGTTGTGGTGAGCGGGGGCTACTCTGCAGACTTACTGAAGTGGGCTTTCTTGTTGTGGAGCACAGGCTCTAGGGTGTAAGGGCTCCAGTAGTTGCAACATACAGGCTCAAGTGTGTGGGCTCAGTAGTTGTGGCACACAGGCTTATCTGCCTCACGGGGGATCTCCCCAGACCAGGAATTGAACCGGTGTCCCCTGCACTGCAAGGCAGATTCTCAACCACAGGACCACCAGAGAAACCTTGGTTTCTTTATCTCCTTTCTCCTTCTTAATGGACCCCTAAATATTACTCCATTATGGCTTCCAAAAAAGAACTAATATTTCACTTCAAAATATTTCCAAAGTGAATTATTTATAATGTTAGAGAAGATACTAAGCCTGTTCACCTGTACAATAATATGGTAGAGCTGAGCTGTTGGTACACCTTCTTTAACCAAGTGGGCACAGATAAGAATGTCCCTACTGGTGCTGTCACTCCCAATTTATCAATTTCCTGTGATGTAGATTTTAGTGGTATAGGAGTAAAAGATCTACCTAGGTACAGAGAACAATTTAGGGAGATATATCTGTCTGCGTATATTGAATTTTTTGTTTTCTTTCAACATTTTTATTATACAGATAATGCATTCCCTATGTAGAAATAAATGAAAATACTGAGAAGCAAAAAGAAAAAACTCTCCCAAATCATAACATCATAAATAACTGTCATTAATTTTTTTTACATCCTTCCAATTATAAATGCGTTGGCTTGTTTATTTATGGGCCAGTCCGTAACTACTACTGTTTTTTCCTAACAATATTGTGAATCTGTTTCATGCCATTAAGTACAGACCTATGTAGGTCTAGTACTTTCAGAAAGAAAAAATAACTTTCTTCTGGAAATGCTGGATGTAAGGATGGTGTAAGCCTGAAGCTACCATGAATGGAGAGAACCTAGCAGACATGTGAATTAATTCACCACAAAAGAGAGCAGAGTGGGAGTGACTGTGTCCTGGTATAATGTTTGAATCCCTGGATCCAGCTTTGCCTGAAGCTATCTCTTGAAGAGATAGTAAAGCATCATGGTTAGGAGTACAGTGTCTGGAAACACACAACTGAGTTCAAATCATGGCTCTGTTAATAAGCTTAAGCAAGATTATAAATGTAATGCACTTAGAACAGAACCTCATTAACAATAAGCCCTCAATAAACATTAGCCATTATTAGGCTGCAGACTTTTCAATTACATCCAGCAATAAATTATTTTTGATTTAAGTTATTTTGATTGATGGGTCTTCCTAGGTAGCTCAGTGGTAAAGAATCCACCTGCCAAGCAGATGTGAGTTTGACCTCTGGGTCGGGAAGATCTTCTGAAGAAGGAAATGACAACCCACTCCAGTATTCTTGCCTGGAGAATCCCATGGACAGAAGAGCCTGGCAGGCTCCATGGGGTCACAAAAGAACCAGACATGACTCAGCAACTAAACTACAACAACAATTTTGATTGATACAGATATGTACTTTTCAACTAAACATTCATCTTTCAACCTACTTGAAAGTTTTTTGACAAAAAAGTAAAATCAACCTCTGTTTTCATTAGTCACCTGAGACCCAACCCCTACTTTGGAACCAACTTATCTCCTTGATATTTTAAATGTTTCTAGGGAAGTAGCCAAATATTCTCTCTGAACAGTTCATGGCAGGCATTCAATAAATGCTTATTGCATAAGTATTAATAGATAGGTAACACCCTCAAAGACCCCTTTGCCTGAAGAACAATAATTTTAGCCCTGAGGATGTTGGACAACTTAAAGGAGTGAATTCTCTATTGATCACCTTCTTCACATCCACTCTTCCCTCTTTATTCAGTCTGAATTCCATGGATAAGCATCACAATCACTTTTTTTTTTTTATTATGTCGTCAACTCCCTTGACCCTCTCTCACTGTGCTGTATTTCCTGGTTACAATCAACTCTCTGCCTACTCAGTGCCCTATGCCTGCACCCAGACAGCTGAACACAGTAAATGCAGAAACACGATGACTAATCTAAATTAAAATTCATCATTTCTAGCCTCAAGTGGACTCTTAACACTTCCTCGCAATCATACTGCGTTTCCCCAGCCCATTCATCCTCCCATTCCCCTGTGTAACTGTCTATCTAGTTCCTTCTCCTAAACCTCTTATCACCTCTCCTATCCCCATCAGCTGATGGCCTTGCTTCCTACTTCACTGGTGAATAGAAGCAATCGAAAGAGAACATAAACCATTGCCTCTACCCACCTGCCTATAACTGTGTTCATACACTTTATTCACTGTTCTGTTACTATAAGATTATGGTCTGTTTTTAGGTAAGACCAACCACTCCACTTGTATACTGTATCCAATCCCCTGTTGTCTGTTCAAGGACATGACTCTGGCAGTCCTTCCCTTTTTTTCCTGTATTATCAGTTTTCTCTCTCTCGACTGGGTCCTTCCTGTCAGCATACAAATAAATGGATACTTCTTCCATCTTAAAAAGCAAAGAGAGAAGTAGCTCTGTTTTGACCTCATCTTGACTATTTATATTTTTCTCTTTACATCTCAACTTAAGAGAGATCTGTAGTCACTGACTACAGATTCTCTCCATCCACTCACCCTGGAGCCTATTCCAATCAGGCTTATGCTCCCACCTCTCTTCTAAAGCTGTTCTCATCAATAGTGCTAAACTCAAGTCAATTCTTGGTCTTCATTGAACCTGACCTCTAAGCAGCATTTGACATCATTGACTCTTTTCTTCTTGAAAATTTTTCTCCACCAGAATTTCAAGACACCGAATTTTTCAGGTTTTTTTCACCTCTCTGCTTCTCGTTCTAAGCTTCCTGTGATAGTTTTTTGTCTCTGTGACCTCTAACTTGAAGTATCCCAGGGATCTGTCCTTGGACACTGCTGCTGCTAAGTTGCTTCAGTCATGTCCGACTCTGTGCAATCCCACAGACGGCAGCCCACCAGGCTCCCCCATCCCTGGGATTCTCTAGGCAAGAATACTGGAGTGGGTTGTCATTTCCTTCTCCAATGCATGAAAGTGAAAAGTGAAAGTGAAGTCGCTCAGTCGTGTCCGACTCTTAGCGACCCCATGGACTGCAGCCTACCAGGCTCCTCCGTCCATGGGATTTTCCAGGCAGGAGTACTGGAGTGGGGTGCCATCGCCTTGGACACTACCTCTTTTTTATCTACACTTCCTCCCTTAGTGAGATCCTAAGCCTTATGACTTTACATTCCACTTATAAACTTACTGTTATTTAGTCACCAGGTCGTGTCCCACTCTTTGCAACTCCATGGACTGTAGCCCGCCAGGCTCCTCTGCCCACAGGATTTCCCAGGCAGGAATACTGGAGTGGGCTGCCATTTCCTTCTCCAGGGGATCTTCCTGCCCCAAGGACTGAACCCATTGTCTCCTGCTTAGCAGGTGGATTTTTTACCACTGAGTCGAATGGAAGCCCAAACTACTACATCTCAAATGCCCATCTCTTTTCTCCTTAACTGTCTACTCAGACATCTCCACCTGGACATCTAATAGGCATCTCTAACCAAACATGTCCCAAACTGAACTCCTGCTAGTTCCCTAAATTTACTTTTATTATATTCTTAGTCATCTAAGTAAATGACAACTCTCATCTTCCATTTGCTCAAGTCAAGAATAATCTTGAGCTAGCCTTGACTCCTCTTTTTCCTCATCCCCCATCTGATCTGTGAGCAAATCCTGTTGACTCTCCCCTCAGAATATCTTCTGAATTTGATTCCTCTCCCAACCTCCATTGCCATCATCTTAGTCCAAGTTATCATTCTTTCTCACCTAAATTCCTGCAGTAGCCAGTCAGTTATTTCTTTTCTCTCATTTCTATCCCTACTCTTCCATGCTTTCCTTTGGACTGCAAGATTCGGGAAGCCTGAAAGCCACATTTCCCAGAATCCCTTGCCAGCTAATTTCCAATTAGGTTTGCCCAATGGGAGTTCTTGGCAGGAGATACGAAAATAAATGGAAGAGAGAAACTATGCTTCTGGAAGTGTCTTACATAGCATTAGCAGCAGCAGAACTTTTGGTTAAATGCAGGTTTCTCACTTCTTGTTCATGTAGCATGGAGATTGAAATGGACATTCCTATAGCCTTGTTCTTGCTGTTCAGTTGCCAAGTCATGTCTGACTCTTTGCAACCCCACGGACTGCAGCATGCCAGGCTTCCCTGTCCCTCACCATCTCCTGGAGTTTGTCCAGGTTCATGTGTATTGAATCGGTGATGCCATCCAACCATCTCATCCTCTGTCCCCCCTTTCTCCTCATACCCTCAATCTTTCCCAGCATCGGGGTCCTTTCCAATGAGTTGGCTATTCGCATTAGATGGCCAAAGTATTGGAGCTTCAGCATCAGTCCTTCCAATGAATATTCAGGGTTGATTTCATTTAAGATTGACTGCTTTGATCTCCTTGCTGTCCAAGGGACTCTCAAGAGTCTTCTCCAGAATCACAGTTCGAAAGCATCAATTCTTCAGCACTTGGCCTTCTTTATAGTCCAGTTCTCACATCCATACATGACTCCTATAACCTTAGCTGCACAGAACTCATGGGTGTTGCAGACCCTCCACCTCTCAGACAATTTGAGGTCCAGGATCCTGCATTGTTAGTGGCAATGTGACCTCTTGGCTTCTTGCAAGGTGGATGTGGCTGTGGTTCCTAAGGCAGCAGCCACAGTAACAGATGCTCCAGGAATCACAATGATGTTGTAGTCATGTCCTGCAATATCATTTTCCCTTTTGCTCCTGCAGAAGTAGGGATACTTCCTTTAATTAATTACTAATTTCTAAGTAAATTTAGCCTTCCTTTTTTTTGCTTCTCCTACCCTTCCATAACTTTTAGAACCAATCTCTTGTATTAAATTCCTTCTGTTTAAAATACCTAGAGTATTTTGTTCTCCTGAGCAGACACAACCCCAACAGGTCTCCTAAAGTCATCTCAACAATGAGATGGATCCTTCTGTTGAAAGCCCTTGTGGTATCTGATCTCATCCAGAGAGAAGATCTGCCCCAGAGGCAGAAGACAGGCAAGAATCATTTTGAGACCATAAAACCAAAACAAAATTGCCAACTGCCCAGATTGCTATCTTCAACCCTGCCCCATGCTATTCTCAAGCAACTAGCAGACTCAAAACTGGCCTCATTAAAAAGTGAGAACTAAACAGAAGAATCTGGCAGGGGACCTTTGAATAAATACCATACAGGAGGATGACTTGAGCCTGATGCCCCTTGCTTCATATCAACACTCCTCCCCTTCTCACCACTCTAAGGTCTCCCTGCCTGAGGTCATCTTAGGCAGTTTTTCTGTAGAATAAGCTAGAAAGCGGGCCGCATAATTTTCCAGTTGTGTGCACGGCACAGGATACCTCAGGGTGCAGCTGCTCAGGCTTGTACCTCTTTCCCGCTTTCTGCAACTCTGGATGACTCTAAGGACTCAGCCTTCTGCAGACTCTCTTGTGCAGTATTTCCTATTTCAGGCGTTCCGTGCAACTTTCTCAGCTCTGCTGTACTGGATGCTGTTTTCAATTTGTTTTTTTTTTTAGATAGTTTCTCATTTGCTCTCATGTCCTCTCACTGTCTTTGTCCCTGTAGATTAATACTTTTATTTCATTCCTTTAGACATAGTGGTACTGTAAGAAATACAGTCTGTGTATTAGAGGGGTTATGAAAGAATCTTGAACTTCTCCAATGAAACACACTCAGATGGTGGCTCTCAATCTCTATGTGTGGGAGAGGCTTCTCCTCCAGGTCTGAGTCTTAAGCTCTGACAGTTCAAATAGGGACCCTCCAGGCAGCAAGCAGCAGGCAAGTCAACAGTTTAAGAAGGTCAGCTGGTGGGTAGGTGGGAAACAATTAATTTGTACCATACAAGTAGTACATGAATCATTCCTTTTGTAAAAATGTAAAAGAGTGCAGCCAAAGATATGGTGCCCTTTGACCATCCCCCAGCAATTTTTGTCCTCTCCCCAAAAGTTACTAACATTATCACAGTTTAGGTAGTACACTTTCAGTCTTTATTCTATGCTTTCATATAGAAAATTATGGAAAAATGGCCAGCATTCTTTATTGGGTTTGGGGGAGTGGTATACATGTATAACTATGATATACTGCAACATGCTTTTTTTACTCAACATGTTAATGCCTGTAGATTTAACTCAGTCTCTGCAAAGTGTTTCATAATACATATGATGCCTCAAGTTGTTTCCACTTTACATTTTTTTACAGATCAGTGTTGACTTAGCCATTTCCCTTTGAATAGGCATTCAGCTTTGTATCCATTGTGATTTAACTTGATTGTATATAACTGAGAAACCCCAAGCAACAGCAGTTCAAATAGGATATCCGTCTCATTTAAAGGAATTCCAGTAGTAGGCAGTCTGTCTACCTGGGGGTCCCATGAAGTTACCAGGCACCCCAGCTTCCATCTCTCCATAACCTTGGATGTGTCCCACCTCCTTGTGCTGAAGATGGGTGCTGCAATTCCCACAATCTCATGAAGATGGGGCTGCAATTCCCACAATCTCATCCTCCATAGAGATGAGTTCATGGCGGAAGAGAAGGGTGTCCATCCTAGCTTAAGATTTCTCAGAAGTCCCATACAAATGTGAGCTCACCGTTTACTGGCTGGAACTTAATCACATGGCCACCTGGCTGCAAGGAAACTTGGGACGTGTATTCTTTTGATGGGCAGTAATATCATTAGGTTCAGTTGTTTTGAAAGAGATGCGGATATTTGGCAGCCAAGTCGCTGTTCTGCCTCAAGGTATTTCCAATCTGTTGTTCTTACAACAATGCTTCAATGAATATCTTTTAACACAAGGATCTCAATCTAACATCCCCAGCCAACTAGAAGAGACCCTGAGCCAGGGCTGGAGGGCAGTATGGAGCTCCCTCTGTGCCGGTCAATTAACTCATTAACTCTAGTTGCTGAATCATTACCTGGTGGCTCAGACTGTAAAGAATCTGCCTGCAATGCAGGAGACCTGGGTTTGATCCCTGGGTTGGGAAGATCCCCTGGAGGAGGGTATGGCAACCCACTCCAGTATTCTTGCCTGGAGAATCCCCATGGACAGAGGAGCCTGGTGGGCTACAGTCCACGGGGTCACAGAGAGTCAGACACGACTGAAGGACTAAGCACAGCACAGGGACAGTAGGGACAGTATGGGGCTGAGGGGAGAAGCTGAAAGTGACCTGGGGACTGGGGGTCAAGGCCATTTTAGGAATTGAAGTGGGGCTGTCTACCAACCCAAAGAAAAGTTATTTCAGGATTTTAACAACTAGCAGAGCCCAGCTTTTCCCTGACTTCACTCGTATACTTCCATGTATACTGTGTATACATGCTAGTATATTTGGGGGGATTCGCTAGATTATAAGGTGTGCATGTTTTTTTAAGAGATCCTCCCTTATTTGTGTGAGGATCCTCCAACATGACTGTGTGAATCCATACTCCCCCAGTAATTCCTCCCAACCTCATCAACTCTACCATTAAGAAATAATATTTTTAAAATGCTGTTGCCTGTCATATGGAAGAAGAATGGTATCTAATTGTTTTTATTTGCATTTTATTTCCCGGATTATCACTGTGGGTAAAATTATTTTTACATGTTTCTTGGCTTCCCTTGTGACTCAGCTGGTAAAGAATGCACCGGAAATGCAGGAGACCTGGGTTCGATCCCTGGGTTGGGAAGATCCCTTGGAGGAGGGCATGGCAACCCACTCCAGTATTCTGGCCTGGAGAATTGCATGGTCTACAGTCCATGGGGTCGCAAACAGTTGGACATGACTGAGTGACTTTCACTTCACTGGCTTTTAGGATTTCTTGTCTGTAGGTTGACTGTTCACTGTTGCTGCTGTTCATTCCCTAAGTCATGTCTAACTCTTTGCAACCCCTCGAACTGCGGCACACCAGGCTTCCCTGTCCTTTACTATCTCCTCAAGTTTGCTCAAACTCATGTCCATTGAATCAGTGATGCCATCCAACCATCTCATCCTCTGTTGTCCCCTTCTCCTCCTGCCTTCAATCTTTCCCAGCAGTCTTTTCCAATAAATCAGCTCTTCACATCAGGTGGCCAAAGCATTAGAGCTTCAGCATCAGTCCTTCCAGTAAATGTTCAGGGTTGATTTCTTTTAGGACTGACTGGTTTGATATACTTGCCAAGTTTCCTGGAATTTTTTTGGTTGGTAATCTAAGGTAGTATCCTAATGTTTTCCAATTGAATAAACATTTATCCAAAACTGAATAGTCCTCTCTTTTCTCACAGTTGTTAATAATACTACATTTCCCATTCCCAGACTCTCTCATTGAATTCATAGACCTATTTGTCAAAAATTTAAAATATTGTCTTAATATGCATTAATCTTGTAATAAGCTTATAAGACTTTTCCAAAATAATATTCAAATGAGAATCATGGAGAATAAACAGAATGCTTTTGAAACTAAAAATAAGAATGATGTACTTTTTGTGAGATCTTAAAATAAACAATAAAGTTATAGTAGTTAAAACAGTGTGTTAATAGATTAAGACAGAGCAGACAGGTTGATCAATGAGTCAAAAAAGAAAACTCACAAATAGGCCCTCATGTTCAGTATGTGATAGAGCTGCCCTTTGCATGTTGCAGTTAAGGCAATTTGTGAGCCAAAACAAATTCCAGATGAGTAGAAGCATTCAACATTAGAAATTAGGTCATAAAAAATTATAAGACCATTTTGAGATAAAACGAGAACTTTTAAATCTAAAAGCAGTAAAAATATCATAAAGGATAAGACTAGTAAATTTGCCTACATAAACAGCTTACACTTGTTTATCTAAAAGGTCTCGAATAAAATTAAATCAAATAACACTAAGAAAAATGTTGGCAATGTATAACACACAAATTTTAATACCCTTAATATAGAGGTATATAGAGAGAGGAATATTAAGAGTTTTATATCTCTTTTATAAGAATATACCTTTTATAAAGGTATAATAAAGAGCATTAAAAATCAGAAGAAAAGATGAAGACCACAGTGGAAAAATGGTCAAATTATATGAATAGCCATTTCATAAAAAAATACAAATAACTAATATACAAATGGAAAAATCGAACATTAAAGAAATACAACATAAAACAAGGTTAAATAGAATTTATTACCAATAAAGTTAGTGAATACTTTTAAATGATACACTTCAGGCCACCAAATATATGGAGAAAGGGCACCCTCGTGTATTCTCGAGTATGTCAGTTTAAACAGATGTTCTGGAATACAATTTGGCAACATGTATTACAAACTTCAGAAAGTATTCATACCTTTTTACTCAGGGTACAAATTTATCCCAAGAAAACAGATGATGGATGCATATACAGGTTTGTACAGAAGGTTATTGGTTAATTATAGCATTATTGGTATAAAATTGGAAGCACCCTTAAAACTGCAGTCAATTGTTTTTTGCATAAATAAGTTATGGTCTCTTGCTCTCTCAGTGCCAATCCCTCTTCTCCACCCCAATTCAGAGTGTGCTCGGAAAAGGTATGCAGTCACAGACTAGAGAAGAAACAAGATTGCCATCCTGGATGTGTGTCTGAACTTGGCTGCTAAATGATCTAGGTTAGTGCTTCGGAGCCCTGACTGCACATGAGAATCAACTGGAGCGATTTTGAAAAACGCTGATGTCTGAGGCCCCACCTGGGTGAGGTCTAGGACTGGTATTATTTTTAAAGCTCCCTAGATGATTCTAGTGTGCAGCGAGGGTCAAGAACCATTGCTAACAGCACTCCCTTTAAGTTGATTAATTACATAGGTTATTGACCAAAGCTGGAACTAACAGCCTCCAGAAGCCCCGGGGAAGCCAAACCATTGCTTGAGCTGGGCCCATCACAAGTGGGCAGCGGCCAACCTCATGCCCCAAGAGACTGGCCTCCCTGGCCTTGCTACAGCCCGGCCAACCAAGTGTCTGTTAGATTTAATACCAAAGAGGTCATGGGTGACCTTGACAAGCACACTTACTGGCGAGGGATTCTTGACTGTTCGTGACAAACTGCCACAACAAAGCTACACACCAGTTCGTGTTTCCATTTTTAGCCTCTTTATTACCTCCATCTGTTGATGGAGATGCGGCAGCAAACACACGGCCTGCGAGCTGCAGCGTTATCTGGTATTGTATAAATAAGGACAGCCAAACTCCTACGGTCTCCCACTTGCAGTGGGGGCTGATGCTTCCTGAGTGGGTCCCTCCTTCTGTCCGCACATTCCATCCCTGCCCCCTCAATCTCTGCTCCCTTCTCCTCCACCTCAATAACACGTTTGCAGTTTACACTCCATTTCACACAAACAACTTTCTAGCACTTCCTTGCTCACACAGTGATGGCTTGAGGCTTAGCTGCAGACCTTGAAAATGCTTCTTTAGTTTCATCAGTGACTGCCTCTTCCCTAATCCCTCCCACCGCCCTGTCTCTGCCTCCCAGCCACCCTACTCCTGTGTAATGATATAGTGAGCAGCAAGGACTCATTTCTGATAATTTATTAACATACTGAAAGAGGTGATGCATTCATGTATAGAATCCCCCTTATAAGTGTAAACTGGAAGAATAAAAGGGAAGAGGAAGGATGTGAATACTATTTACTGGGGTTGTATAGTTTCTGATGCCCTTTCCACCAGGCACAGATTCCCAAGAGAGAGAACACAGGGAATTGGAGATATTCCAAGGCAGTGCTTCCTGAATTTTGGTCATCTGCATGGCACCTTTGTGATTTCTGCCCTACCAACTCTGTGATTATGTCTATAAAATTTCTTTATGTCATCTCACCTTTTACATTTAGATTGTCAGTCTGATCATCACTAAAAGTAAAAACCCAGTATTATTTCCCAGATTGAAGAGAACTTTAAGAATTTATGCGTTAAAGACAAAACAGAGTTATTTCATCCCTCAGACATTGTTGTGTGCTAGTTTGAGACTAGTTAAGGTGAGTAAACGAGAGGTGCTAAGGACATTTTAGCACCAGACTGAGAAGTCTCCTTGATGTAGTCAGACGGATTGGAAGATGTTTGTAAAAGAATACTTTTCTTTGTGAGTTAATGGCTGTGTGACACCTGAAATTATCTTGGTGCCATCACTCATAAACACTCCACATTGGGAGAAACACTGCTCTAGCCCAGTGCTTACTTTTTACCTCTAGTGGGATCCTCCATCTGCCCAGACACCGTTTTGTATCATTTTTTTCTTTAAATCAAGCCACCTGTCTATGCACCAGGATGACACGTGCCTCACCTCCCAGTTACTTGCCATCTCTTCTCCATTGCTACTGGGATTCTTTAGTTCTGTCTCTACAGCTTCAGCCTCTGGTAATCCTTGGTCCTAAGACAGACTAGTGAGAGAAAAGGGTATTAGGGCAACAGTGGTAAAATGTCCTTGAACTCAGCTTGATAGCCTGCCCCAGGGGACACACATACAGAGCTGCACCCTAATGGGCTTCCTCCTTCAGGGTCAGACATTTGTAAGGGGGATATTATTCAGGTTTTCTACAGTCAAGGCAAATAACTACTGGCACACATTTTGATTTGTAGGTTCAAAACCATCTTTACCAGTCTATAGAGGATCCCCAGTGTAGTGGTAAACTTTGTAGGCCCTGGAGCCAAGCATACTTGAGTTCAAAGACCGTCTTTGCTACTAACTGCCCAAGTGACCTTGACTAGGTTATCTAACCTCTTAATATCACAGGTTTCTTATCTCTGCTGGAGGTAGCAATAACAAAAGGGACTACAGCTTAGAGGGTGAAATAAGATAAAGTATGTAAGGAGATTTGCATAGTGCCTGAGATAAATGAATACTCAATAAATAATAGCCTCCATCATCATTGTCATCACCACCACCAGTATGAATCTCTGGGATGGCAATGGATAACATCTGAAGCTAAAGTATCATCGTTGTTGTTGTTTAGTCACTAAGTCATGTCCGACTCTTTGCAACCCCATGGACTATAGCCCTCCAGGCCTCTCTAACCATGGGATTTCCCAGGCAAGAATGCTGGAGTAGGTTGCTATTTCCTTTTCCAGGGGATCTTTCTGACCCAGGGATCAAAGTCGAATCTCCTGCATTGCAGGTGGATTCTTTACCACTGAGTGGCTAAAGCATAATAGTAACCATTTGTTCTCCTTTTAGGCTGCCCAGGTCTGAACATTTTCCTGTTTCTGGAATCCCCCATGCTATGACAGTTAGTAGCTGGAAAACCTGTCCTTTACTAAGAAGCTGAAGGTATCAGATCTCAGTTTCCTAACTCCCTTGCAGCTAAGGAGAGCCAGATTCTGGCCATGTCTCTTCCCATGGAACAAGGAGTCCACAAGACTAAGAAAATGTGCTCACCCCTCCTTATGGACCATGTTCCAGTTATCCTGAATCCTGGAATACCTGGTCAAACAGCCTCAACCCATTTCTAAGTCCACACAGATCTTGTCCCTCGGTCTGTCCTTCTGAGAGTGGACTACATCAGCATCCTGAGGCCTAAAGGGTGGCCAGGAAATGACTCTTTACAGGAGAGGATGTGGATGGAGCTCAGATGTTTACATGATTGTGTGAAGGAAGAGCCAGGAGTGGAAAGAGAAGGGGGTGGGCCACAGAGCTCTGAGGGGTCAGAATTCTAAAACTAAACTTGGCCTTTCCAGATACTCAGGAGGAATATCTGTCAGGATTGAATTATAGAATTTATTTAATAGTCTGTAGGTTTGGTTCATAAGTTTTTTAAATGTCTGAGTGTGTATAGTATGTGGGCCTCCATGAGTGCTCTTCCTCCAGATGCTGAAAATGATGGGATTCACTTGTGCACCTGCTTCAGGCTTTGATTCAGGAGCGAAGGACATCAGGAAACAGGAACCACAGAGATCTCTCTCTTTCTGTATGTGTGTTTGCAGCAGTAGTGGCTGCAGCGAGATTGAGGTTCTGGAGACAAGTGGTGGCAGGGAAAGTGGGCCACCCAGTCCATTGCCTGCGATGCTGATGGGCAAGTTACATCTTTGGAGCAGCTCAGGGCAGCCAGAGCTGCCAGAGCTCCCTGATGCTCAGCCCCTCCTCGTTCTTCCTCACTTTTCTTTCTCCGGACATCTCAGCGATTCTGCGAACTACTTACTCAACACCCTTTTATTTTGTTTTAAAAAATGTTTTCTTATTTTCACCCCACTCATCCATGTGTCCATAGGAAAAATAAAACATACTCAGAAATAAAAGTTATCCACAAGTCCCTCTGCCAAGAATTCCTTATTATCACTTCAGCATATAGTCTGTGTTTTATATCTAACTATTAAAACACAAAATTATCAAAACTAATTGTTTCTTTATTGTATTTTTTATCCTACTTTGTGACCTAATTTTCACACAAAACCCTATACTGCAGACATCTTTACATGCCAATGCATTTTTTTAAGTTAAACTTTTAATCTTGAGATAATTATAGATTCACATGCAGTTTTAAGAAATAATACAGAGACATGCAGAGAACTGCATACTCATTACCCAGTTTCTCCCAATGGTAACCTCTAGCAAAACTATGGTACCCTATCACAACGAGGATATTAACATCAGTACAGGACACTGAACTTATTTAGCCCCAGTTTTAATTGTACTTGTGTATGTGTATTTATCTCTATACAGTATTATCATGCATTTGTGTATCCACCAGCCCAGTCAACATACAAAATGGTTCCATCATCAAAGGTCCTTCATGTTGTCTTTCAATAAGTGCGCCCACCTCTCCCTGACAACATACTCCATCCCTAACCCCTAATCTATTCTTCCCTTCTAATATTTTATCTTTTTACATGTTACATAAAAAGAATCATACAGAATGTAAACTTTTGAGGCTGGCTTTTTCCACTCAGCATAATTCCCTGGAGATCCATCCAGTTGTTTCGTGTATTGTTCATTCCTTTTTATATATTTCTGGGTAGCATGGATGGATGTGTCACAGTTTCTTTAATCACTCACCCATCAAAGGACACTTGGGTTGTTTTCCATGTTTGCCCGTTACAAATACAGCCACTGCAAACATTCATGTATAGGTTTCGTGTGGACGTAAGTTTTCATTTCTCTGGGATAGATGCCCCATTCAACTGCCGAATCACGTTCGGTAACTGTATGTTTAGTGTGTAAGAAACTGCAAACCGTCTTTCAAAGTAGTTGCATCATTTTATTTTTACAATTTATTTATTTATTTTTGGCTGTGTTGTGTCTTTGTTGCTGCATGCAGGCATTCTCTACTTGTAGGGAGTAGGCTTCTCACTCAGGTGGCTTCTCTCACTGCAGAGCATGGGCTCTAGAGTGCCTGGGCTCAGTAGTTGTGGCAGATGAGCTTAGTTGCTCCACAGAATGTGTAATCTTCCCAGATCAGGGATCAAATCCGTGTTCCCTGCATTGGCAGGCGAATTCTTAACCACTGGACCACCAGGGAAGTCCTGCATCATTTTACAGTATATGAATGATCCAGTGTCTTTACATCCTCATCAGCATTTGGTGCTGTCACTATTTAATTTCAGCTATTCTGACGTGTATGTAGTGATACCCTATTGTGGTTTTAACTTATGATTCCCTGATGGCTAATCACTTAACATCTTTTCATGAACTTATTTTCCATCTACGTATCCTTTTTGGGGAAATGTCTCTTCATGTCTTTTACCCACTTTCTAATTTTATTTTTTTACTGTTGAGTCTTGACAGTACTTTGTATATTCTAGATACCAGTCCTTTGTGAAATGTGTGGTTTGCAAATATTTTCTCCCAATCTGCAGCTTGTCTTTTCCTTCTTTCAACAGTTCTTTGGCAGAGCAGACGTTTTTAATTTTGATGAGGTAAAATCTATCAGTTTTTCTTTTTGAAGACTGTGCTTCTGGTGTCAAGTCTAAGAATTCTTTGCCTCACCCGCGATCGTAAAGGTTTCCTCTTAAGTTCCTTTTCTTTTCTGAAAGCTTCATAGGTTTACATTTTATATTTAAGTCCATAATCCATTTTCAGTTAATTTTTGTGTAAGATGTGAGGGTTAGGTCAAGGTTCAGTCTTTTCCAGATCGTGTGTATCACTATTAATAAAAAATGTATGCTATTATGAAAATGAATTGTATCATATCTTATGACTAATTCTATAACCTAATTTTCTCACAGAGTCCTATATTGTGGACATCTTTATACTCCAATACATTTTAATCTGTGTGATAGTTTCTAATGGCTGTATAATAAGTCATCAAATTGATATATCACACTTTATTAAGGCAAGCATATTTTAAAACCTTCTTACACTGTCCCAATATCTATTTAATGGATTTCTTTTTCGCTCAAAGCAGGCAGCATCAGTATCTGTTGCTTGAAGCTAAGAACTCTGACACAAGCACATAAGCTGCTTTCTGAGAGGTTATTTAAGCAAACATCACATGTCAAGTATATCAGAAAAAAAGAGCTGGAACCCAGAAAACAGTTCTTTCCTTGAATCCTTTCCATCTCAGTATTAAACTGAATTGGAGAATCTAGCAGCTTCGAATTTAACCTCATCTTCATGTGTTAAAATACTCCCCAACCCATGGTGGTCATCTTATTTATGCTCCTATTTCAGTATGTATTTGAAGATTTACACAGATTTTCTTTTAAGAACCTGAGTCATTGCCAAGGTTGAGGTTGGGGCTTATAGAGGTCATCCATCTCGCTCAGTGGTTCTTCCCTAGGAGCACTTAGCAGCAGCAGCTGGAGAAATTTTTCAGTCTGTACCTGATCAGCCCTTACCTGACTTTACTAGATTATAATCTTCCAGGGTGGTCCCTGGACCACTGTACCTGGAGAAACTCCTCGGGTGGATGTCATCTACACGCAGGGTAAAGAACCTCTGCTCTAGTCCAGTCTCCTTCCCTTTGAAGTATTTCAAAGAAGGGATTTCTTCTTGAAAATTCTCTTGATTGATTACCCCCAGAAATGGGGACCTCACTTCTGATGCAGCCCATTTGATTGTTTAAATTCTTTGATTACTACTGTCTACTGGGTATGAGATTATTTGCCTTAGAGCTTCTTCCCATGGGCTATCACTCCATGATAAAGCTGGAGTTCTTGCCCTTGATTACACCTTGAAACCATTTGTGAGCTATAAGAAACACTGCTGCCTGGGACCCGTCCCCAGAGGGCTTGATTAGTTGATCTGGGGTGCAGCCTCAGCACTGGAATTTTTTAAACTCTGCAGGTGATCTGAGTGCAAAGCAAAGTTGAGAAACACTGGATTAAATGTCCATGGAGTCACAATTTCAAATTCTAATATGTAAAGAGGTGAGGACTGTGGTGAACTAGAAAGGTCTAGATTCATCCAAAAGAGATGTCAGTTACTCAGCAGCTCCATGCAGTTTTGCTGTGCAGAAAGGTAGATCCAATATAAGGATACTGTTTAAGTGCTGCACTCAATATCTCAGCAAACGTGGAAAACTCAGCAGTGGCCACAGGACTGGAAAAGGTCAATTTTCATTCCAAACCCAAAGAAGGGCCATGCCAAAGAATATTCAAACTACTGTTTGAAACAGGTGTGTTTATGTCACATGCTAGCAAGGTTATGCTCAAAATCCTTCAAGCTAGACTTCAGCAGTATGTGAACTGAGAACTTCCAGATATACAAGCTGGGTTTAGAAAAGGCAGAGAAACCAGAGATCAAATTGCCAGCATTCATTGGATCACAGAGAAAGCAACAGAATCCCAGGAAAACACCTACTTCTGCTTCACTGACTCCAGCAATGCCTTTGACTGTGTGGATCACAACAAACTGGAAAATTTTAAACAGATGGGAATACCAGACCACCTTACCTATATCATGAGAAACCTGTATGCAAGTCAAGAAGCAACAGTTAGAACCTTATATGGAACAATGGACTGGTTCAAAATTGGGAAATGTACCACAGGTACAAGCCTTGAGTACCACAAGGCTATATATTGTCACCCTGTTTATTTAACATATGTAGAGCACATCATGTGAAATGCCAGGCTAGATGAATCACAAGCTGGAATCAAGATTGCTGAGAGAAATATCGACAACCTCAGATATGCAGATAATACCACTCTAATGACAGAAAGTGAAGAGGAACTAAAGAGCCTCTTGATAAGGGTGAAAGAGGAGAGTGGAAAAGCTGGCTTAAAACTCCACATTAAAAAAACTGGGCATTCAGTCCCATCACTTCAGTTCAGTTCAGTTCAGTTCAGTCGCTCAGTCGTGTCTGACTCTTATGACCCCATGAATTGCAGCATGCCAGGCCTCCCTGTCCATCACCATCTCCCGGAGTTCACTCCAACTCATGTCCATCAAGTTGGTAATGCCATCCAGCCATCTCATCCTCTGTCATCTCCTTCTCCTCCTGCGCCCAATCCCTCCCAGCATCAGAGTCTTTTCCAATGAGTCAACTCTTCGCATGAGGTGGCCAAAGTACTGGAGTTTCAGCTTTAGCATCATTCCTTCCAAAGAACACCCAGGGCTGATCTCCTTTAGAATGGACTGGTTGGATCTCCTTGCAGCCCAAGGGACTCTCAAGAGTCTTCTCCAATACCACAGTTCAAAAGCATCAATTCTTCGGCACTCAGCTTTCTTCACAGTCCAACTCTCACATCCATACATGACCACAGGAAAAACCATAGCCTTGACTAGACGGACCTTTGTAGGCAATGTAATGTCTCTGCTTTTGAATATGCTTTGTAGGTTGGTCATAACTTTTCTTCCAAGAAGTAAGCATCTTTTAATTTCATGGCTGCAATCACCATCTACAGTGATTTTGGAGCCCAAAAAAATAAAGTCTGACACTGTTTCCACTGTTTCCCCATCTATTTCCCATGAAGTGATGGGACTAGATGCCATGATCTTCGTTTTCTGAATGTAGAGCTTTAAAGCCAACTTTTTCACTCTCCACTTTTACTTTCATCAAGAGGCTTTTGAGTTCCTCTTCACTTTCTGCCATAAGGGTGGTGTCATCTGCATATCTGAGGTTATTGATATTTCTCCCGGCAATCTTGATTCCAGCTTGTGCTTCTTCCAGCCCAGCGTTTCTCATGATGTACTCTGCATATCAGATCAGATCAGTCACTCAGTCGTGTCTGACTCTTTGCGACCCCATGAATCGCAGCACGCCAGGCCTCCCTGTCCATCACCAACTCCTGGAGTTCACTGAGACTCACGTCCATCGAGTCAGTGATGCCATCCAGCCATCTCATCCTCTGTTGTCCCCTTCTCCTCTTGCCCCCAATCCCTCCCAGCATCAGAGTCTTTTCCAATGCATATACTGCGTGGCAAATAGAAAGGGAAAATGTGGAACAGTGACAGATTTGATTTTCTTGGGCTCCAAAATCACTGCAGATGGTGACTGCAGCCATGAAATTAAGACACTTGCTCCTTGGAAGAAAAGCTATGACAAACCTAGACAGTGTATTTAAAAGCAGAGACATCACTTTGCTAACAAAAGTCCTTATAGTCAAAGCTATGGTTTTTCCAGTAGTCATGTATAGATGTGAGAGTGGACCAGGAAGAAGTCTGAGTGCTGAAAAATTGTTGCTGTTCAGTTGCTCAGTCGTGTCCAACTCTTTGTGACCCCATGGGCTGCAGCATGCCAGGCTTCCCTGTCCTTCACTATCTCCCAGAGTTTGCTTGAACTCATGTCCATTGATGCCATCCAGTCATCTCATCCTCTGTCGTCCCCTTCTCCTCCTGCCTTCAATCTTTCCCAGCATCAGGGTCTTTCCAATGAATCAGCTCTTCACATCAGGTGGCCGAAGTATTGCTTTGGCAATACTTTGGAATTGTATTGCAGATACATTGTAGTCCAAATACAAATTGTATTGCAAATACATGTATTCCAAATACTCATTGGAAACGACCCTGATACTGGGAAAGATTAAAGCAAAAGGAGAAGAGAGTGGCAGAGAATGAGATAGTTGGATGGCATCACCAACTCAATGGACATGAACTTGAGCAAACTCTGGGAGATAGTGAAGAATAGGGAAGCCTCTCATGCTGCAGTCCATGGGGTCTCTAAGAGTTGGACATCACTTAGTGACTGAACAAAAACAAAAAGAATTTTTTTAAAAAGGAAGATTGAAATTCAGATCTTTTTGTGAAATTGACAAGTGACAATGAAAGTAAAGCTCTGCAGGCCAGATCCAGCCAGGGGGGCTCTGGCCTCTGTTCTTCAGCATTTTAATGTAGGAATTCCTTCTAAAGCAGGTTTCTCAGGCTCAGCACTATTAACATTCTAGTTTGGGGACTTCCCTGGTGGTCCTGTGGTTAAAATCTGCCCTCTAATGCTAGGGGTGTGGGTTCAATTCCCGGTCAGGGAGCTAAGACCCCACATGCCTCCTGGCCAAAAAAACAAAACATCAAACAGAAACAATATTGTAACAAATTGCATAAAGACATAAAATGGTCCACATTAAAAAAAATCTTAAAAAATTGTGGGTTGGATAAGTCTTTGTTCTGGGGGTTATCCCGTATTTTAGGGTATTTAGAAGTATAGTATAGATCAACAATACCTCTATCTCCTGGGTTGGGGGGACTAGGATTGCTCCTGAGAACCACTGTTTTCAAAAAACTCAAATTACTTAACTCCAGTCATAAGAAACTCTCTCCTGTTGCCAGGTAGGTCAATGTTAAGGAAGTTGTTTATTTCTCTAGAGATAATTTACCCTTTCCATAACATCCATCCATGAGCTCCATTTTCTAATGTCACATGAAAGCAACTCTTTCAAGTTTTAAAGTTGCTACTTGCGTCCCCCTGTAGTCTTCTCCCCTACCTGCTACGTTTCCCGAATTCTTCCCTGCTTTCCAGGATACCCTTCTTGGATACCCCTCTGAAACTGCGGAACCCAGCCAAACACAACATTCCAGGTACGGCCTAACCAGAAAGGCCGGCAAAGGAGCTATTTCCTGCCTCGCTTCGAACATTGTGCTTCTGTTAATGTACCTTTGAATTACATTACTTGTTTTTCTGGCAACCACATCCCACCGTTGACTCAGACTGAGCTTGTGGTCAATTAAAAGCCACAACTCTTGGTCATGCTGCTCTTAGGCAGTTCTACTCCATCCTGTTCTGTGTGTGTGTGTGGGTGTGTGTGTGTGTCGGTGTGTGTATATGTGTGTGTGTCTGCACATATGCCCTCTAACCTAATTTTAGTATCTTACGTTTACTGTTGTTAATTTTCATCTCCTTGGTTTCAGTTTATCATTGTAATATACTAAAGGTTTTGAATCTGTATTCATCACTTAGCAGAAGAGCTGTTATGCCCAATTTTGTGTCATTCACAAGGTATGAGCTTGGCAGCCCTCCTTTGTCCTCATTTAGGTTACTGTTAGAAGTGCTGTCCTGGACAGTCTGGACGAGAGGATTGTGGAGCTTCCCCCACGTGACACAGACTCTGAAATGTCCCCACATCCATCCTGCAGCCCCCATTCCTGCTGATTATCCACAGGACACTGGGAGAAAATTTGTCTCGTTAGAATTCAGGTACACCCTATCACTCAGCTTTTAAAAGGAGGAAATGCTGATACATAGGACAGCATGGATGAACCTTGAGGATGTTATGCTTAGTGAAATCAGGCAGTGACAAAAGGACAAATGTCATACGAGTCCGCTCACATGAGGTCCTTACAGCAGTCAAATTCAGAGATGCAGGAAGTAGAATGATTGCCAGGAGCTAGGGGAAGGGGGAAGCCGGGAGTTGTTGTTTAATGGGTACAGTTTCAATTTGAGAAGATGAAAATTTTCTAGAGATGGCTGCATAACAATGTAAATTGTACTTAATGCCACCGAGATGTACACTTAAAATAATTAAAACTGTAAGTTGTATGTTATGTATATTTTACCACAATACAAAAAAGATACATTATAAAATATACATTATTTAAAAATTGAGATACACAACTTCTGTGTCATGTATATCCCTGAGACTGATCCCCTCAGAATCAGGAAATTAAGTCAATCTCATACAACTTTCTTTGTGACCAGGTCATTCTTTTCCAACTGCTCACAAAGCAAAAATGTAAGGATTCACTTAGGGTTTTGCTGCTTATCTCTCTTTTGCAACTTGAAACTTACCTTTATTTTTTTGAAAACAGAGATTGAATTTTCTTCCCATAAAATCCCTGGCTGCTCATTGTCCCAGATTATAGAGATTAATGAGACTCAGTTTCTCCCCCTCAGGAAGTCAAATGGGAATTCCATTTTCATATGTCTTAGAACTATTATATTTCAAAGTAGGTCAGGAAGGACAGAATTCACAGCAATACATAGTAGTTAGCCTGGATAGACTATGATCTAGAATAGACTTTTCTAGAAAGAAGAAGACATGGAAAGTAGGAGGGGAGGCTGATCCCCCAGGTTGAATCAGTAGGTCTGGTTTCCAAGGAGTGTGACCATCTGTGGTCATGGTTTGTGTGAGTGGTTGACACAATGGCTGTTAGGAGTGATGGTGGGGGAGAAGCCCCAGAAGAGGAGTGCTCAGAAGCCCAGGCAGACCGAAAGGCAGTATCTGAGAAGGTTCCTCATGGGTGGAAGGTCCCAGCCCCCAGCTGGAGTGAGGACAGTGTCCTCTTGGGAAACGGAAGGCATAAACTGAAAGAATCAGAACAAAGAGCCTAAGTAAAAATGGAAGCCATGCCTCTGAACTGGGAATGGGTCCATGCTGGGGAACAGAGTTGGATTCCAATGGTTAGATGACCGCATGGAAGCCCAGTGACCAGTCAAGGTCAGTGCATCAGGGAGCCAATGGGTAAAGTCTGAGTTTGGCCTCTGAAAAGGAGGGATCAAGAAAAGCATGATAGGGACAGATCAGTGGATAAAGTGAATTAAAGCATATTGATGTGTGTGTGAGCCATTCCTTCATTCCAGGGGATCATATTCAAGCAATAATCAAATGTTGAAAAATACTTTCCACTAGTAGCAATATAAAGAATGGGAGAAGGGGACATTAAGAGATCTAGAGGCAGGGTTAGGGTGTGAAGCAAATGGTTACATTTGCTGTATTGTATTAGGTCAGAATGATGACCTGGAATGGTGAATATTGCTATCCAACTGGAATTATGCCGGGATATCCCTTTGAACTATATGGTCGGCAGTTGTTATTCAGGGCATCTCTCCAACAACCTGCCCAGGGTTTTGTGCATCCCCACATTTTGTGGGGCTCCCAGAAGAGAAGGTAAGGTCTGATGAGCTGTTCTTGAAGTGTTTAATGGGAAGCCGGAAAATCCAAAAATATGTTTCTGTTGTACTTACTAGTAGCAGGGTAGCAATAGCCCTTACACTACCTACCTCTGGTGGAGGCTGTAATAAAACCTAGTTTACTGTCATCAGAAGACACCTCTCCTTAACTTCCCTAGTAAAAAAATATACCTGTGCACATACAACCAGGCATGTGGGTGCCTACCTGCTCAGCCCCTTCTAGTCTGGTCTTGAATAAAAAAGAGACTCCTCTACCCACCTGATATGGCTTCTAAGTCATCTCTTTCATCAGACTGAGATGTGTGGTGGAAATATGCCCAGAACTAGATGGATAACCTTATTGCCAAGCTTGGGGGGAGTAGAAGAGACCCATGAAATGAAGTGGGGGATTGGGTTAACAATTACATTGGAGGCTTAACCTAATTTAATGAAGCGGAATTCTGTCTCTTGCTGTATCTCTGTTGCTCTTTAAATCTCATTTTTTAAGGATTTCTTATTTCCAATCTAAAGACCATTTTCTTTGTTGGATGCAAACGAAGACCTGGGTTCTACTTTTAATCTGTCATCTGTTGGCACAATCCTGTCATTTATCTTCTTGCTTCAGATGTGCCCCCAAATCAATTTTTCTCATCCTTAATGTTTTTGCAAACCTTAGCTTTTTTTTTTTTTTTTTTGGCCACAGCCTCCCTGAAACTATTCTTGTCTCTACTTAACATTCTTTTGTATTCACCTTTGGTTTTATGCTCGTCTTTCCATCTTTATGTACTGATTGTTTTAAGATCACAAATTGCCAAAGAATTCCCTGTGAGGAGGAAATGGCAGCCCACTCCAGTATTCTCGCCTGGGAATTCCCATGGACAGAGGAGCCTGGTGGGCTACAGTCCAGGGGGTCATAAAAGAGTTGGACACAACTTGGTGACTAAACAACCACAACAACTGGTCACAGTATATGAGTTCCAGAGAGTCAGTGGGAAGGTTTTGGGGAATGGTAAAGGGAGGCAGGGAGGTGTGGAGCTGAGAACATCTTTCATGACTTGCATCTCCAGTTGCTTCCTTCTGGCCACACCACTTGAAAGTCATTGAGCACCCAAACTTAGTGGGTTCCAAACCAGTCCGTTGATTCTTCAGCCCTAAATATGTGCCTCCACCCCTTCAGTAAGCGGCAGCTGTCTTCCCAGTGCTCAGATCTGAAACCTGGAAGCCTTCCTTGAGTCTTCCACTTACCCACCTCATGGCTACCTATCCCCAAGCTATGACTTCACCCTCCTGTACAAGAGATCTTAAGTCTGAGTACCTGTTCTCCCCCCTCCCAACGCCAACTATCATGTGCCAGTCCAGGCCTTCATCACTTCTTGCCCAGCGTGGGCAAAAAGCTGCTCATCCATATGCCCACCACACTCGTAGCCCCCTGGTCTGTTCTGTACAAAGCAGGCTAGATTAACATTTTTAAAAAAACATTCATCAGACCACATGGCTCCTTTGCTCAGAACCCCTAGAAAAGGTCCAAACCCTTCCTGTTTCAAAGCTCTACACACCAAGGCCTTTTCACTTGCAGATCTTTGCAGTGTGGTTCCCTCTGCCAGGATCTATGACATGATTTCTATTCTCCTCATCCCTGAATACCAGCATGGATGCATGTGGTGTCTTCTTTGCTCAAAGTGGTACAGGCAGCACTTGAGTTTATCATGGCATGTATTGTTGAGGCGGAAAAGTCTGAAGCACCTGGCATCCTTTCTTTACTATTTATTTTGTTTTCTTTGCCTTTTGTGTTTGTGTTTGTTTCTGAAGATCTTTTTTTTTTTTTCCTGCTTAGATGCTCACTGCATAATTTCTTTATCTTCAAAATGTAAAAGATGTTTTTAGATTGTGTCTAGTGACAGGTCTCCTTTCATAACTTCTTCCCTCTGAAAACATAATGAAGTTTTCCACTTAAGAACAGAGAAGATTTTGCTTGTTCTGTCTTTGACCATTCTGTATTCACCATGCTGCTATTTCCCTGCCCTCGTTTATATTTTACTTCCACTAGTTATGGTTTTGCCACAGTGAGGAAGAACACATAAATCTTGTAAACTGAGAGCCTTGGCCAGACCAGTGTCTGCCTCCCTCCACGATCACGAGACCCCTTTTGAGCGCCAGGCATGACTTCTCTTATGGGGTTGCTGTAGCAGAAGTATGAGTGGTCCATTTGGAGATGCGCACAGCCCCATCCTCAAGGAGCAGAGGGTCCAAGGGAATACAGTCTGGAAATAACAAACAAGATTAGAGGCAATATTCTGGCCTTGATGTCTTCGTCAGATTCTGAGTAGAACAGATCAAAGTTTGTCTTTATTTTCACAGCCCAAAGGAAAAAAAAGGCCTCAGGCCAAAAAATGTCACTGCTAATTCAATTTTCTTTCTCTAATGTGTATGTCACTCAGCACCTTTTGGTTTTGTAGCCATCCACCCGCTGCTATATTTTTTAATCCTGTTAGAACTGAACTTCATGACCAGTTGTTTTGGTCTTAGAGAGGCACAAATGAGACCCTTTGGACCGCCCTCTCCCTGGCAAGGATTTCAGTTATGAATTTTGGAATTACTGGTCTCCTATAAACCTAGGAGAGAAAGACAGTCATTCGCTATAGTCTCTCCCAAGGGCCTGCCTTTTCCCTTTTCCACGTGTTTTTTTTTTTTTTTTTTTTTATTTAATAAAACAAGGAATTGGGGCAGGGGGTGGAAGAAATGACGTCTCAAGTGTTTCTTAAATGCAGAAGTTAATTCCACAGGGCAAAATCAGTTAATTCCACAATTCCGAAAATTTAGGCACAGCCATGGTTTATGTAGTGCAGAGCCCTTTAAGATCTGCAAAAAATCATTCAACATATTAAGCTTCCAGAATTTGTAATCCAAATCTGTAAACAGATTTCCATACACTGATGGAAAACGCAATTATCATTCATCACGGGTCTGTGGTTGTCAGAGCATCTGAGCTGAGGCCAGTCCAGCAGCCGAATTCAGGCTTCTCCACTGTGTCTCAACTGAAGCCCAAGCAACAGAGCTGTGAGATAGACGCTGAATAATTCAGGCCCCAAGTCACCCCCTCCAGCCCCCCGTATGTGGATATTATCTTAGATCAGGGTGGTTTTGTGCACATCTATGGGTGTGAATCAGGAAATTACCTCTATTGATTTTGTCGGAGTGTGTGATGCAAATTTACATTTTCTCCCTGCCTCCCCAACAAGCGTCCTCTTCCAAACAGCCCAGGGCACCAGCCTTTTAGCTGGTCCTGTGGTTTGGGAGACTCTGCTGGGTAAGTGATGCTCTGAAGTTATCTTTATTGTGATCACTTTAATTTTTAAATTTCCATTTATCAACTGTCAGACCCACAGTAAATAACAGACATCAGTGCACCAAAATTATACAGGCATTCACATTTTCCTATACCTGCTTCAGATGTGTTTACATGTAGAATGTCACAGGTAAAGCAAAAGACAGTCCTTCCCTGTGTTCACACTCTGAGTCCCCACCCAACCGTCCTCTTCAGGGGAAAACACATCCCGAAGCCAGTATGTATACTTTCCATGAATATTTCAGGACTTTATGGAGGCATGTTTAGTAATTTGGAGAAATGATGCCACGTTCTTCATATTTTCAACATTATGATTTTTTAGATTTTTCAATGTTGGAAAATGTAGACCTATTAAATAATGGTAGACCTGTTAAATAATAAATGTAGATTATTTTTTATTTAACTGCAGGACAGTATTCCACTAAGTAGATAAATACAACCGTTTTCATTGCACTTCAGGCTGATTTCAATTTTTGTTATTACAAAAAACAGTACATTGAACACTCTCATCTCTACTTTCTTGTGTACAAAAGTGAATTTCTTTAGGGCATCATCTGTTAACTTTTTTTTTTTTTACCATGACCAACCCCTAGAAAACATGTTCACATTGCCACCAACACATACACATAATGTTTATAAAACCAAGACCTAATATTACTATGTATATTGCACCTTGTCTGAGTGTGTGCTCAGTTGTGTCCGACTCTTTGTGATCCCTTGGACGGTAGCCGCCAGGCTCCTCTGTCCATACGACTTTCCAGGCAAGACTACTGGAGTGGGTTGCCCTGCCCTCCTCCAGGGGATCTTCCCAACTCAGGGATCAAATCCAGGTCTCCTGCATTGCAGGCGGTTTCTTTACTGACTGAGCCACCAGGGAAGTCCACATTGCACTTTAGTATTTTCCTTTTCTTCTTTTACGCTGACAACTGTTTAGGACCATTTTGACTTCACAACCCACTAAGCGGGTGGTGGCTCAGTTCAGTTCAGTTCAGTTCAGTCGCTCAGTCGTGTACGACTCTTTGCGACCCCATGAATCGCAGCATGCCAGGCCTCCCTGTCCATCACCAACTCCCGGAGTTCACCCAGACTCACGTCCATCGAGTCAGTGATGCCATCCAGCCATCTCATCCTCTGTCGTCCCCTTCTCCTCCTGCCCCCAATCCCTCCCAGCATGAGTCTTCTCCAATGAGTCAACTGTTCGCATGAGGTGGCCAAAGTACTGGAGTTTCAGCTTTAGCATCATTCCTTCCAAAGAAATCCCAGGGCTGATCTCCTTCAGAATGGACTGGTTGCATCTCCTTGCAGTCCAAGGGGTCCAGGGCATAAGCATAGAGAATTCTGAGTTGGAGGGTATGCAGGGTCTAGTTTCCCGATGCTTCAGAACTGCTCTAGCATTTACACCACTAGCAGTAGTTTCCATCATGTCATATCCTTGTCAGTGCTTGTCATCATCAGACTTTTTCAAACTTTTTGACAGACTGAGAGGTGTAAAAGAATCTCATTGCTATTTCACTTTGCATTTCCCCCCATTTCTATTGAACTTGAACTTATGCTCTTCCATATGAATTTTCAGAATCAGTATCTGCAATGTTTTAATAGGAAGTGTCTTTCATTCTTGTTAATGTCTAAATATATTTTCATTTCCATCAAACTTCTTCTTTGACACATGAACTGTTTAAAAGTATGATAGTTTCCCACTAGGGGGTTCCCTGGTAGCTCAGATTGTAAAGAACCTGCCTGCAATGCACGGAGATCCAGATTCGATCCCTGGGTCAGGAAGATCCCCTGGAGAAGGGAATGGCAACCCACTCCAGTATTCTTGCCTGGAGAATTCCATGGACAGGTGAGCCTGGTGGACTACAGTCTATAAAGAGTCGCAAAGTCATAAAGTCCGTAAAGGTCACAAGGAGTCAGACATGAGTGAATGACTAACAATTACTTTCCCACTGGAATGAGGAGAGGGTTGGACTGCCTTTCTGCCCTTTTCCCCCCGAGTTTACTGCATTGTTAAGGAAGTGGTCTACTTAATATTGATTCTTTGGTATTTTTTGAGACTAGCTTTGTAGCCTTGGAAATTTTTGATAACTATTCTATGGGTGCTTAACAAGAATATATTCAAAATTGTAGGTTTTATATCCTAAACAGGCTCATTAAACCAAGCTTATTAGTTGTAATGTTCAGAACGGCAAATCCTTCTTTTTCATTTCCTCTGTATGTCAGTTTCTGGGAAATGTTTATTAAAATTTCTCTCCGTGACTATTGTTGTTCAGTCATTCAGTTGTGTCCACCACTTTGTAACCCCATGGACTGCAGCTCATCAGGCTTCCCTGTCCTTCACTATCTCCTGGAGTTTGCTCAAACTCATGCCCATTGAGTCGATATTCTCGTAATTATATCACATGCGCTTTATATGTTTTGAAGTTATGTTATTAGTTGAATATAGGTTTGGGTATTTGTATTTTACTGGAGAATTTTCTCTCTAGTAATTATATAACAGTCATTTTTACCCACAATTAAGCTTTATTGTATTAAATAATTTCATTATTTTATCTGATTCTACTATTGATATACCAGACTTCTTTTCATTAATATTTACCTGGGATATCTTCTTCCATCCCATTACTTTAAAAAAATCTCTTGTTAGGTGTATCTCAAGTAGTATTTGGATATATTTTTTGTCCAATGCAAGAATCGTTGTATGTTAATTGATGACAATGATCTATTTACATTTATTATAATTGTACATTTGGATTTATTTTGACCATCTTAATTTGTGATTTTATCTAACTCTTTATATAGTTCCTATTCCTTCTTTTATATTGAATTAGATATTCTTTCCTCTCTACTGTTTTGGAAATCATATGTTTCATGTCTATTCTTTTACTAGTTTCTCTTAAGTGTTTAAAATATATACTTCTTCTCTGTAGTTCATCACTTTTTGTACTCTCCTCCAAAATAATACAAAGACCTTAGAAAGCTTTAACGCTCATCACTTTCCTTTCATCTGATTCATTTTTTAATCTAGTTTATTTCCACCTTGCTTTTACACTCTCCTCCAATATTAGTTACTATTTTTAGGAGGAATTCTTTATTTACTCACAGATGTCATCAGTTTATTTGCTCAGTAATGCTTCTGGTACCCTGCTCCTTCGTTCTGTGTTCAATATATTTTCACTGCAGTACATCCCTGGGAGCACTGAACTCTTTTAATCTTTTCTACATAGAGATGTCTTTTATATTACCTTCACTATTTGTATTTAAACTGAGTGCGGAATTCTAGATTGACAGTTTTCTTTTTCAGAATTTCTTTTTTTTTTAAATTTAATTTTATTTTTAAACTTTACATAATTGTATTAGTTTTGCCAAATATCAAAATGAATCCACCACAGGTATACATGTGTTCCCCATCCTGAACCCTCCTCCCTTCTCCCTCCCCATACCATCCCTCTGGGTCATCCCAGTGCACTAGTCCCAAGCATCCAGTATCGTGCATCGAACCTGGACTGGCATCTCATTTCATACATGATATTTTACATGTTTCAATGCCATTCTCCCAAATCTTCCCACCCTCTCCCTCTCCCACAGAGTCTATAAGACTGTTCTATACATCAGTGTCTCTTTTGCTGTCTCGTACACAGGGTTATTGTTACCATCTTTCTAAATTCCATATATATGCGTTAGTATACTGTATTGGTGTTTTTCAGAATTTCGAAGCGACTATTCCATTGTTCTGGGTTTTTATTGTGGCTATATCTGTTTTTCATCTTATAAATAGTTTCATTGTCTTCATTATTTTCTTTGTTATTTTTCAGTTTCAACTTGATGTGTCTAGATGTGGATATATGTTTATTTATCATGTTCAGAGCTCATTGTGCTTTCCAAATTCTGAAAATTTTCATTGAAAAATGCTTATTTCTCATTCTATTTCTTTCCTTTCTAGAACTCTTCTCACATTATGTGCTCCATAACTTTAATCTTGTTCATCTCTTCTTCTCTGCGATCTTTATTCTAGGTAGTATTCTCAGCTCTGTCTTATATATCAACAATTCTCTTTTCAGTTCAGTTCAGTTCAGTTGCTCAGTCATGTCCAACTCTTAGCCGCCTCATGAACCGCAGCACACCAGGCCTCCCTGTCCAACACCAACCAGAGTCCACCCAAACCCATGTCCATTGTGTTGGTGATGCCATCCAACCATCTCATCCTCTGTCGTCCCCTTCTCCTCCTGCCCTCAATCTTTCCCAGCATCAGGGTCATTTCAAATGAGTCAGCTCTTCCCATCAGGTGGCCAAAGTATTGGAGTTTCAGCTTCAGCATCAGTCCTTCCAATGAACACTCAGGACTGATCTCCTTTAGGATGGACTATTTGGATCTCCTTGCAGTCCAAAGGACTCTCAAGAGTCTTCTCTAACACCACATTTCAAAAGCATCAATTCTTTGGCACTCAGCTTTCTTTATAGTCCAACTCTCACATCCATACATGACCACTGGAAAAACCATAGCCTTAGTGGTGTTTAATCTGTTAACATATCTATTGAGCCTTTATTTTCTGTGACCACATTTTTTGTTGGCAGGCATTCTATTTGATTCTCTTTCAAATCTGCTTGTTATTATTTTCACAGTATTCTGTCCCTTCAGGTTGATTTCCATTTTTTAATCTCTTTAAAAATTTAAATGGATTTACTGTGTCTTTCAGATTACTGTTCTGCTTGACATTCCTGGGGTTGCTAATTTTATTGTTTGTAGTGTCTGCTGACTCTTCCTCATGGTTGAAAGTTTCCTCCTATTATTTGTAATTTTTTAATGACAGTGAATTCCTGGTGTGGATTGTTTATATCATAGAAATCCCATAAAACCTAAGGTTATGGTAATGTTATTACAGAGTAATTTTGCATTTGTATCTTCCGGGAACCTTGGGGGTTTTACCAGTAGAGAACAAGCTTCTAAGGTGAATTTCTCATTAGAAATCCAGGAATCAGTAGTGCAAATTTGATTTTTAACATTACATGAGGTGCAGACTCGGCATTTCACTTTCTCATGGATGAAGTGATTTTGTAATTTTCCAACCCAGAGCCCTGCCAAGTGACAAATTCCCCAATTTGTTTCCCAGGGCTGATGGGTATAATTTGTCTAAACCCCCTTTCATTGAGGCAGTAACTCTATCAGGGTTCTTGCTTTATTAACCTAGACCTCAACTTTCAGTAACTTCCACCATCCTGATAGGGACAGTGAGTAGAACAACCCAAATAGATAAGTAAGGGTTTGCCTTTCAATGACCAGCCAGCCATGCTGTCTTGGGTACAGGAAAGTTCTCTCCATTCGCCAAATGCAGGCCACTGTCTTCACATTGGCCTTCCCCAAGGCCAATTCTTTTTCTATTCATCATAGGTACACATTTCAAACTTTAAGCTCAGATGTGTAGTAAATATTCCTTCTTTATTTTCAGTTTGACTTTATCTGACTGCCTGCTCTCTATCCTCTGATCTATAGAAAAAATTTAACTTCACTCCTTGCTGGGGTCAGTCACACCTTGTCTTTTACATCCAGAGTGGCTGCATTTGATGCTCGGTCATGGTTCTACACAAAGGTGGCCACTGATACATCCATTGTCCCTGTCCACATGGCTCCTTTTCATCCACTCCCTCTCCATGCTTCTTTGTAATGCTTGGAAAGTAAGAGTCCTGTGGTCCCATCTTCCTAGCAGCATCACACAGTCTTTCCTCCCTGGGATTTTGTGATTTCTCCCAGTGGTGCTACTGGGAAATAAGGTTCATCTCTGCTGCTCCAGGATCAAAAATCTGTTCTCTCTCCCTCTCTCCTTTCCCTACCTTGCTGTTCATATTCTCCTTCCTTCTCCAGGGTACCAAACCCTAAATCGAATGAAACAAATGACATCTTTCCATTTTTCAAGTCATTGTCTCTGGCCTCCCCATTTCTTCAAGTCATTGTCTCTGGTCTTTTTTTTTTTTTTTCTTTTTAAACTTTACATAATTGTATTAGTTTTGCCAAATATCAAAATGAATCCGCCACAGGCATACATGTGTTCCCCATCCTGAACCCTCCTCCCTCCTCCCTCCCCACACCATCCCTCAATCTCTTTTCACTAATAAAAGGTTTAGGCTTTGAGAGAAAAGCCCAAAAGGCTTTTTGGTTCTGGTTTTTTTTGTTTTTTTTTTTTCTGCTGGTTCCACTCCTCTTCAAATGTCCCATGAGGAAAGTGCACTGATTGCTCCCTGATTGAATAGAGGGAAAGGAATGGGAGAAGGGGAAGGGAAATCATGGGGAGAGAAATAAGCATTAATATCTCAGGATGTTTTCCTTGAGTTGTGGTTAATATTCTTCGGTTTTGGAGTCTGACATATTTAATTTTGAATCCTGACCATGCCACTGCTAGTAATGTGATTTGGAGCTAGTTATGTAATGTGTTTCCTCATTTTCATTGGGGGATAATAAGATTACCTACCCCGTAGGTTTGCTATGAGCAGTAAATGAGACAGGGCATGTAATGCATTTATTTCACTACCTAGCATATTGTAATTTAATTAACAACTGGTAGTTATTTTTATGAACACATAGTAGTTGTTGGGATTCACTTTTTGCTTAGAGCTAGATAATCTTGGATGAATTATTTAAGCTCTTGATCCCTCAGTTCCCTCATGTGTCATAAATTTTAGGGGCCTCCTTTTTAATGAAGGTACTCAGAAGACTACAGCTTATGCTCTGGGTTCCCCACCATGCCCCCTTGACAGTGCCCAGCTCCTGATCTTGACTCTACAGCCTAATACTTACATTCCTCTTGAAGTCAATGGGATCCCCCCTGCCTGGAGATGCTTCGGAGACTATTATGCTCCTGCCTAGGGCCACCTGCAGCCAATAGCTGACTGATGTGAGTACAAAAGCCAGTCCCCTTTTTTCAAGGCAATACTGACTCTGGTGCAGCTCTGGCGCTCTCGACAGGATTGTACTGAAGCCAGACTGAGACTGCAGAAACCACCACATCTTTGTCTAGCTACTTACTCTGCTTTATCCTGCCTCCCTCACTTTCTTACAAGTTTCTCCTGAAATTAGTTTCATCACCTGCACAGGAAGCCTCTTCACAGGTTCTTCTTCTAGAAACACAGTCCAAATTCATAGCAAGGCTTTGAACACAAATATTTCTAATACTAAAGATAAAGAGTGGCCTTAACTTCTATATTGTACTGTCTTTCAAAGTTGCTTTATAGATACATGCACAAATGCCTAATATGAGATAAGCACACAAGAAATAATGGATTCATCCACTCAAAAATTATGTATTTAGGACTTTCTATGTGTCAGACAATGGTGTAAACCCTGGAAATTATGCAAAAAGCATGTTTATTTTTTTTAAATTGGATTTTGTAATGATATTAATATTTATAATTACAGTCTATTATATACTATACTTTATATATTATGTCTAATACAACATGCAAAGCTGACATGATTTTTGCCTTCTTTTGTCTTAAAGCAAATAAGATCCTAAAAGGTCAAATAACTTGTCCAAGGTCAAGTATCTAGGAAGTAGTGGAGGCAGGATTCATATTGAGGCCTCTCTACACTACACACTCTTTTAGTAAGACTTTACAGCTTGTTTTATCACCCAGAAATTCACTTATCTATTTAAATGTCTGCACTTGCCACCTCCCCCCCAATCTGAGTTAATGGCAAGACAAGATGCTTTTCATTTTAATATCCCTTCTGCTGCTGCTGCTGCTGCTAAGTCGCTTCAGGCGTGTGCGACCCCATAGATGGCAGCCCACCAGGCTCCCCTGTCCCTGGGATTCTCCAGGCAAGAATACTGGAGTGTATATCCCCAGACCTAGGAAAATGCTTGACATAATAGGAAAATGCTTGTTGAATGGATGCATGAATGAATAAATGACAATGAATGGCCAGGATTAGGGGGAGGGGACTTTATTTGTTTCCAGAATTGATGGTGCACACCCTCTTCCCTGCAGAATGCCAGTTTGCTTTTGCTTTTCCATTCCAGGAAAGGCTAATAAGAGGAAACACAATCTAGCTTGGAGTAATCTATTTTCATTTAATTCAACAAACACTTTCTATGGGTCTCACGTGGGGAAGCTCCTTGTCAGGCCCAGCCAACAGTCAGGCTTGGCTGAGTGATCAGCCTCAGCTATGGATGGTAAAGCCCAAGAGTGGAGCCCAAGGCTCTGGATATTGAGAACCATCCAAGAGAAGAGCAACTGGGAGCAACAGAGTAGCCAGATAAGGGCAACCAAGACCACCGAAACTCCTGAGCACATTGTGGTATCTAGAAAGAGACGGTGTGTCCAGGTATTTCTGCAGAAGTCTGGGGTGATTTGGGACATTTAAGGGAGGTTTCAGGAATGGTTGGAATTTATCAGGAAATGTCAAGTTGAGAGAGAGTCTACAGAGCTGTGAGGCAAGTAGATGCTTTTTTTGAAGGTTAGACAAGGTAATCATCTGATATGAGCATCTATTAGATGATTTACCTACCCCATTGTGTCTGAGAATCACCCATATTGCAAAGCCACAGCTCATGTTTCTACTGCATGACACTTCTCCCAGACATTGATGACTGGATGGGGAGCAGATACTTAACCCAAGCTGCCGCAATTGGATTCTCTCTCCTGGACCCTGAGTCTGGGAGCTGGAAGATGTGTCAGGCCACCACACAACTGTAGAGGGACCATGATAAAGTCCAGTCACTGAGGTCCCCACTGCTTCCCTGGTTACTGTGATTCCTTGAGTTGTTCATTCATCTTTCCTTTGGATTCCAAGAACTACTATATTCCAATACATGTTCTTTCTCACTTAAACTAGCAAGACTAGATTTCTGTTACCTGCAATCAAAAGACCCTTAACTAAAACATTGCTGGATAGAGGTGGAGGAGAGCCTCAGTGCAGCTGCCTTTTATCTGTATTTATCCTTCCTTTGGTGTATTTTCCCCTGATTTTTAAGAGGGAAATAAAGGAGGCTTCTGACACTTATAGTCTAGAGGGAGAGACAGACATACACAAATCATTTCAATAGTGTGCTAAGTGCTCTAATAGAGGGATGATGAGCATGTCATGGGAGCCGAGAGGAAGATTCCTCTAACTCTGCTTGGGGTGGGGGTAGGGGGGGTTTCCAACAGAACTGAGTCTCTCAGGATGGGTGGGAGTTCTGATATACTTATGTATTATCAGAAGCATCAGAAGTGTTAGCAGCTTTTATATTTCTTAAAAGAATAAGAGATGAAAGAGGAAATAGAGTAAGGTATAATTTGCTTCTGTCTTTTAAGAGGTGTTTTATTCAAGATAGTCTAGGTTTTGCTGTGGTAACATATTAACTCTGGAATCTCAGTAGCCTCACACTTTATATTTCCTTCTCACTGTACATACCCAGCAAGGTCAGTGAGGGCTGTGATCCTTCTAGTCACTTGGGGGCCCAGAATGATGGAGGCTCTGGTGTCTTGTTTTGCATCCTCTACAGCACAAAGCCTCCTTGGTCACCATAGCAGGGGAGAGAGAGGGGTGGGCTCATCATGGAAATTAAATGCATTGGCCCAGAAGTGATACGTGTCACTTCCATTCCAGTCCATGGTGCAGAACTAACCACATGACCCTGCCCAACTTCATGGGAGTAGGGCTGTGCCATCCTCTGATATGCCCAGGAGAAGAGAAGGACCAGATAAGGCTAAGATAAGACTTAGCGACTGAATAACAACAAAAGGATAATTCAACCCTTCAGCTCTATCCATTCATGCAACATCTATTTACTGGGCGTGTACTCATCATGTTTAGCAACACTAATATCAGGATGAACAAGACAGAGTCCTAGCCAACAAGGTACACACATTTTATGGTGATATACATTAGTGAATGATACAAAAGAGATGTGAACTGAATGTGGCCATACCCTCTCCCACATCCTTCTCAAGAAAAGTCTGTTCTGGCACATGATCCAGATTTAGGAGAATCAATAGCAGCACTTAGCGGTCCTATATAATAATAAGTAAAATTACTGTAGACAGAGATGGGATCAAACTGAGAAGGAATGTAACTGTTAAGACTCCAGATCCGAAGGGAGTCTTTGTTACTTCTCTATCGCTACAGAGCAAACAATAAAATGACTCACAGTTAATTGAGTTTCTCAAAATTTCCATGGCTCAGGAGTTTGGGATTAGCTCTGTCTTCTGCTTTTGGGTCTCTCAAGGCTACAATCAATGTGTCAGCCAGGCCTGTGATTTCATGTGAAGGCTCAGCTGGGGTAGAATCGACCTCCAAGCCCATGTGGATATTGGCAGAATTTGGGTCCTTATGGGCTGTCAGGCTCAGGGCCTGTTTCTTTCCGGCCGTTGGCCAGAAGTCACCCTCGAGTTCCCAGCTGCTTGTTGGCCATCAGCTGCTCTCAGATCCTTGTGTATGGGCCTGCCCAGCTAGGCCACTTGCTCCATCAAAGCCAGCAAAGGAAGGCCGTCTGTTAGCAAGGCAGATGCTCCAGTCTTATGTAATGTAACCACAGGCCTGACATCTGTCACCTTGGCTATGTTCTGTTGGTTAGAAGTAAGTTGCAGGTTAAGAGGAGAGAATTACACAGTAACAGGAGTATCAGGACATGGGGATAATTTGGGGCCATCTTAGCGTCTGTCCATCACCAGGTGTGAGAAACATTAGTCACTGAAGTTGAGTCACAGGGGCATCCAAACCAGAACACCAGTGTGGGTTAGAGGGAAGGAATTCTCCCAACACAGCCTGATAGAGTAGACTTGGCTTCACTTGTCTACCAAATAATCCGCAGATTTGCAAAACAGTCTATCCATGGTGTTTCAATTTGGGAAAGATTGAAGGGAGGAGAAGATGAAATGGTTGGATGGCATCACTGACTTAATGGACATGAGTTTGAGCAATCTCCAAGAGTTGGTGATGGACAGGGAAGCCTGGCATGCTACAGTCCAGGGGGTCACAAAGTGTCGGACACAACTGAGCGACTGAACTGAATTGATGGTCTTTCTAAGCATGAGTGTGGTTCATCTGGGGAAGAAACTCACAAGGACCGGGCAGGTAGCCGTTCCCTTCTCCAGGGGATCTTCCTGACCCAGGCATCAAACCTTGGTCTCCTACATTGCAGGAGGATTCTTTACTGTCTAAGCCAAAAGGGAAGCCCTAGCATGATACACACTGAAAGGTTACAGGGAACTTTTGAATTGTGGCAAATGAACTCACACAGCCCAGGGAGATTGTCAGCTCTGCTGGGTTGCTGGCCTGTCACTTTCAGAGTCTCTGATTTCATGAGGAAGCCTCCAAAGCACATTTGTACATGAAATTTCCCCCAATTTAAAATTATATGTGGATTCCACAAAACACATCTACAAGTTAGAGCCAGCCCACAGGACCCCAATTTCAGATCTCAACCCGACACCTCAGTGCCTCTTCTGGGGATACAGAGCAAGGCCACCTGCTCAATTTCAAGCTAATGTTTTCTACTCTGCTAGCTCCTGGCTCTTACTAACTCGTTCTTTTTTCTTTTGAGCTTCTGATTGTGTGAACTCCTCACATTCAAAGCAGACCAGCCTGCTGATTAGTTTTAAATTTCAGGAGCTTTAAAGTCTCCAAATTTGGAGGTAAGCAGTCTCTCATTAAGAAGTCATTTGATAAAAATTAATCCCTCCAGGAATATCTTGGACTCAGAAGAAAGCCCAGGCTCTCTCATTAGCTGCTTGTAAGTACTCTGTCCACCTCGGAGGCCCCAATCCTCTCTGGGTTTGACTCCAAGGCTCCAAACAGCTGCCATGGAGTCTGGGGACCAGATGCCAGTGATTCTAAAATCACAGGAAAGGATGCGACATGACTTCAAACTCAAAGGCTACAGCCAGATTCCTGCCCCCTGAGCCCGACTTCTCAGATTTAATCATTTCCACTTGAGCCTGAGAATGAAGGGACAGATTTTTATCTTACTGAGTAGATTTCAGAGCTTACCTCCCCTAATCCTTGCAGATCTGTCACTGACCCAGCAAAGAGAAAAGCTAAATGGATGTGTGGTGTTTCAACAGAGGGGCTTCGAGGAGAGTTTCTCCACGCAAGCTTGAGAGGACATGCCGTCTGGTGTCATCCAGGCTCAGGATGGTGAGCTGAGTCCAGGCCCCAGATGGTTGTCGGCTGCTATGCTGGCGGCCTTGCCCTCCGGGTGGAGGCAACGTGTCCCCAGGGGGCCTGTGAACCCGGCCAGAACAGACCTCGACTTTAATCTCTAACTAACCCACTTATAAAAGCTTTTATATAAGTCAGTGGTTGTTTTTGAAGCAAGGTGGCTATTTTCTTTTCTTTATTTAAGTGTCTCTATTTGTATGCTTTGAAAAGATAATATACATACGTGATTAAAAAAAAATTGCAAACAGAACAAAAGGGACTCCCATGTAAATAAGCCCCCTCCACCCACTCCCCAAGCCCCCATTCTCCACCACCCCATCCAGGGCAATGGCTGTAATAAGTTTCTTCGGGAAGAAAGATGGCTGTTTTTAAATTTCTAATTTGGTCTCAAAAATAGCCAACGGCCAAATAGAGCCCACAATAATGTAATTAAAATGAGTGATGGAGTTATACGCATACCATGCCATGGGAGACAAAGATCACAGATGCAAATTCACACCCACAAGAAAGAAGCTGTGTGTGTATGTGTGTGTGTGTGTGTGTGTGTGTGTGTAGACTCTGTCTATGTGAGTAGAGAGGGTAGGTGTTTGTGTGTGGCGGGTGTGTAGGTGTAATGTCTGTGTATGTGTGTATCTGTGTGTGGATAACGTGTGTATCAATTTGTGGGTGTGTGTGTTTAGTCTCCCATCTCTCTGAAAACTCCAGTCAATTCCATAAACATTTATTGTGTGCTATGTGTCAGGCCCTGTTCCCAATGCTATCGGTTATACCAAGATAAATCATACAAGGTCCCTGGCTTTGGGGAGCTTACAATAAGAATAACTCACATTTGATTGGCCCCTTTCCCTTTACAGGGGAGTTTTCAGGTGAGTTATGTCATAACTCAGGCTGGCTGGAGCCTGAGGCATGCTGGGACTTCAGCAGCCCGGCTGGCTGAAGGGGGAGGGGGATGGGGGAGGGGGTGGAGAACGACAAGCAGCAGCAGAGGCAGGTCTGGGAGAACTGCTGAGGACCAGGGGCTGGGACCAGAGGCTCCAGCCCCTTGGGGAAGTCCAGGAAGGCTCCCACATCAGAGAGGCCAGGTGCGAGCTGCTTTGGCCTGGCAGTTCCATCATCAGACAACCCTGCTTCAAAGCCCATAATTACAAGTATGATCCTGGGCAAATTACTTAACTCCAGTGCATCTCAGTCTCTTCAACGGAGAGAAATGATAGTTCTCCTCCCAGAGCTGATATAAGGATTAGTGAGATAAGGCAAGTAAATACTAAACATAGCATTACATAGTGAACACTCAGCAGCATTACTATTATTATTATATTGTTATTAATTCAATAGCATGAAAGCCTGAATCTCTATGATTTAACATAAGGAGAATCCCCTGGTTAAGAGGGATGTCTGATCAAGGGCACTTGACTTTATCCTCCTAAATTTCACTTTCCATCTCCTCATTCTGCTTGTGGCCCTTGCTGCTTCCCCTTTTAAACTTTGGTCTCAACCTAGAATAGGGAAACAGGGCAAAGTTTTCCAAAAGTCTGAGCTCAATTTGAAGGGAAGTCAGCACATATAAAGCATCTCACTTCCCCATCTAGCCAGCTCACCTGGCATTCAGGCCTATCTCTTTCCACCTGGAACTCCAAGGAAAGAGGCAGAAGTGAGTCCTGGCAGGTGTCTAAGCTTTGAAAGTATATTCCAGACATTCTAACTTGGATGGAGGGTCAGGAAAGTTCCCCAGAGGAAGCAACACTGGTGCAGAGACCTGAAGAATGAACTGGAGTGTCTGAATATGGGGTGGGAGGAGAGGTCAGGAATGCAGAGAACACAGTCCAAGCAGAGGTGAGAGCATGTGCAAAGGTCCTGGGGCAGAAAGGTGAATTTGAGAGACTGAAAGAAAAAACAGTGTGCCTGAGAAGTAGACAAAAAGGCACTAGAGAGGTAGCCAGATTGCAAAGAATGCCGTGGCCATGTGTGGGAGACTGTGCTACACCACTCAAGCCCCCTGTCAAGGAAGAGTTTAATACCTTGGATGCTGGGCATGCTGTCTATAGCCAGCCTTCAGCTATCAGGCCCTTCAAGGATTGACCTAATTGCTGAGAGCTGCCTCACCCATGTCATACCCTTCACAGGGCAACTGACATCCATTGAGGGTATGTAGACTTGGCCATCTTGGCTCAACCCAGGACCACTTGGATGGACCACTTTAACTCAAGAACTGCCCATGTGATCAACTTGCAGCTGTCACTGGGCCCACATCTTGGCTTGATCCTTTCTGCCCACTCACGTTTCCATCCCCTCTTCCAGGTGTTAATCCCAAGTGCATCAGTCACTCATTCCTGTCTGACTTTTTGTGATTCCCATGGACTTCAGGCTCCTCTGTCCACAGGATTCTCCAGGCAAGAATACTGGAGTGGGTTGCCATTCCCTTCTCCAGGGGATCTTCCCAACCGAGGGATCGAATCCAGGTCTCCTGCATTGCAGACAGATTCTTTACCATCTGAGCCACCAGGGAAGCCCCACTAATCCCAAAGGCATCCCCTAATAAGTAAGGTTCATGCTAAACTCCATCTTAGAATTTACTTTCTGGGGATGCAACTTGTGATACCATGTTAAGAATTTTGAATTTTATCTCAACAGGCATGGGGAGTCATTGATGTGTTTACACAGGACAGTGTCATGATCTGTGTCTCAGTTTAAAAATTCAGTTGGCTTCATTGTAGGTAAAAGTTAAAAGATGATGCTTCCAAATTCATTGGTGGTGGGCTGGGGGATGGTTCTACAACCGTCTAAATGATTGATCCACCCAATTCTAAAAGATGGGTCCTTCCCTAAATAACAATCACTAGGCCTTTCTCTTCTGGGAACACTCACCCATGTACAGTGTAATGCCAACTCAATACAACACCACAAAAACTGCAGGCATACGTCAGGAGTTAATGTAATGTAACACCCACAGTAATGGTCACAGAATTGGAATGGAGGTATATGTAAGAAGTTATCTGAGTAATGTCAGACTAGATATTATAGTTCTAGAGATTTCATAAAATCCTTCTGAAGCGATTCTCAGCAATATAGGTGCATGGCATCTCTATTTTGTATGCCTCTTACCCTCACTTCTCAGTGGTCTGAAGCCCACACCTTGGAGCCCATGCTTAAACTCATTGCAATGGAGCAATCACTCTATCATGGAACAAGTCTAACATTAATATTTGTATAAATGCTATAGCTCAATGGTTCTCAAAATGTGGTCCCTGGACCAGTGTGTTCCACTGGAGAAGGGAATGGCAAACTACTTCAGTATTCTTGCCTCAAGAATCCCATGAACAATATGAGTATCACCTGCTGCTACTGCTGCTGCTAAGTCTCTTCAGTCGTGTCCGACTCTGTGTGACCCCATAGATGGCAGCCCACCAGGATCCTCCATCCCTGGTATTCTCCAGGCAAGAATACTGGAGTGGGTTGCCATTTCCTTCTCCAGAGTATCACCTGGGAATCTGTTAAAATGCAAACCATCAGGCCCATATCAACTGAATCAGAAACTCGGGGGAGTGGGGTGAGGGGATGGGAATTCAGCTAGCTGTCCCAGTGGCTCTGTTAAATGCTCAAGCTTGAGACACACTTCTACTAGGATGTGGTGAATGTTGACATACTGGGTCAAGTCTATGCCAAGGTATTTAAACAAGGAGGCTCTCACCCGAAAAGTAAGACTGATAATTTAAATTGATAATTGATAAACTGATAATTGCCTGCAAAATAGGTATCCAGCCCTGACTGTGTGTTAGAATCACCTGTAGGATTATATTTATTTTTCTTTGATACAGGTGACCAATATTGAACACAGATATTCAGCTCAGTCTGTATTTTAAGTTCCACACGTGATTCTGATACATAGCCTAGATCAAAATCCCCACTAACTCAGAATTCTACACGAACTGTAGAATGGGTCAGGACTAAGAAGGAATTCCTAACCACTGGTTACTGACTCCAACTATACATTAAAATGACCTGGAGGAGCTTTTAAAAATGCCAAAGCCTGGGCTAAATCCCTTGAACAATTACATAAGAGCACCTCAGGTGGTCACAGGAGAGCATCTTGCACTTGGAAACTGGCTAGAAGTGAGAGAAGAGGGGAACCCTGACACAGTGCTATAAAACTGCAATCGTTCCTTTGTAAAAAAAATGTAAGCACATCTTTAAAATTTTTTAATGTAAAACTGTATCTTAAATTTTTTTTAATCATTTGGAGCTGGAGCAGTGATTCCTAATCTGGGGGTGTCTTGTGGGGTGCTCACCATCAACTAGAGAGCCATCTATGTTCAGTTCAGTTCAGTCACTCAGTCGTGTCCAACTCTTTGCAACCCCATGAATTGCAGCACACCAGGCCTCCCTGTCCACCACCAACCCCCAGAGATCACTCAAATTCATGTCCACTGAGTCGGTGATGCCATCCAGCCATCTCATCCTCTGTCGTCCCCTTCTCCTCCTGCCCCCAATCCCTCCCAGCATCAGAGCCTTTTCCAATGAGTCAACTCTTTGCATGAGGTGGCCAAAGTATTGGAGTTTCAGCTTTAGCATCAGTCCTTCCAAAGAAATCCCAGGGCTGATCTCCTTCAGAATGGACTGGTTGGATCTCCTTGCAGTCCAAGGGACTCTCAAGAGTCTTCTCCAACACCACAGTTCAAAAGCATCAATTCTTCTGTGCTCAGCTTTCTTCACAGTCCAACTCTCACATCCATACATGACCACTGGAAAAACCATAGCCTTAACTAGACAGACCTTTGTTGGCAAAGTAATGTCTCTGCTTTTGAAAATGCTATCTAGGTTGGTGATAACTTTCCTTCCAAGGAGTAAGTGTCTTTAATTTCATGGCTGCAGTCACCATCTGCAGTGATTTTGGAGCCCCCCCAAAATAAAGTCTGACACTGTTTCCACTGTTTCCCCATCTATTTCCCATGAAGTGATGAGACCAGATGCCATGATCTTCGTTTTCTGAATGTTGAGCTTTAAGCCAACTTTTTCACTCTCCTCTTTCACTTTCGTCAAGAGGCTTTTGAGTTCCTCTTCACTTTCTGCCATAAGGGTGATGTCATCTGCATATCTGAGGTTATTGATATTTCTCCCAGCAATCTTGATTCTATCTATGTACAGTGCATCTATTCCATGGTGTGGGAGGGGCATGTGATTTATCTATTAATACTTATTTCTGAATCTGCGTGCAATGCAGGAGACCCGGGTTCGATCCCTGGGTTGGGAAGATCCCCTGGAGAAGGAAATGGCAACCTGCTCCAGTATTCTTGCCTGGAGAATCCCATGGACAGAGGAGCCTGGTGGGCTACAGTTCATGGGTTCACAAGAGTTGTACATGACTTAGTGACTAAACCACCACCACCACTTATTTCTGAAAGATACCCAGGCCCCACATCTGGCCCAGTGAATCAGAATTTCTTGGGATGGAGTCCTAGACAGGTTTATAATGAAAAGCCTCCACTGTTTGTGCTCATCCTTACCTGTTAGGAATTGTTAATTTAGAGAAATAAAAGCACAAGAATAAATAAAAATTAGGGAAAGTGAAAAGGCTGGCTTAAAACGAAGCATTCAAAAAATGAAGATCATGGCATCCAGTCCCATCACGTCATGGCAAATAGAGAGGGAAAAAGTGGAAACAGTGACAGATTTTATTTTCTTGGTAAATCACTGAGGACGACAGCCACAAAATTAAAAGATGCTTGCTCCTTGGAAGAAAAGCTATGACAAGCCTTAGACAGTGTATTAAAAAGCAGAGACATCACTTGGCCAGCAAAGGTCCATGTGATCAAACTTATGGTTTTTCCAGTAGTCAGTTCAGATGTGAGAGTTGAACCATAAAGAAGGCTGAGTGCTGAAGAATTGATGCTTTCGAAACTGTAGTGCTGGATAAGACTCTTGATAGTCCCTCGGACTGCAAAGAGATCAAGCCAGTCAATCTGAAAGGAAGGACTGATGCTGAAGTTGAAGCTCCAGTACTTTGGCCACTTGATGCAAAGAGCCGACTCATTGGAAAAGACCCTGATGCTGGGATAGATTGAGGTCAGGAGGAGAAGGGTGCAACAGAGGATGAGATGGTTGGATGGTGTCACTGACTCAATGGACATAAGTTTGAGCAAACTCAGAGAGATAGTGAAGGACAGGGAAGCCTGGTGTTCTACAGTCCATGGAGTTGCAAAGTCAGACATGACTTAGTGACTGAACAAGAACAACTAAAAATTTTAAGAAGAGAGAACACTTGTTAGAATAGATAGGAAACTACATTGTGAAGACAATAACTAAAATTCCAATGGAGCTAAGACAAATTAATGGAACAGAATAACATTTCCAGAAATTGGTATAAATATATAGAAGACAATGTGCATGTGTATACATGCATGCTCGGTTGTGTCCAACTTTTTGCCACTCCATGAACTTTAGCCCACCAGGCTCCTCTATCCATGGGATTCTCCAGGCAAGAATACTGGAGTGGGTTGCCGTGCCCTCCTCCAGGGGATCTTCCAGCCCCAGGTATTGAACCTGCATCTCGTGTGTCTCCTGTATTGCAAGAGATTTATTTACCACTGAGCCATTGGCGAAACCCATCCCTACCTCATATCATGCATCAGAATTAATTCCTTTTAAAAGTTTTATGTTAAAAAAAAAACCCAAGGTGGTTTAAAATATGTAGGGTGGATAATTTTAGAATTTGGGATAAGGGAAGATTGAATTTCTAAGTATGGCATAAAGGCAGAAAAAATAAAGGACAAGGGAGATGAATTTTATTACAAAAAAAATAAAAATCTACCTATAACAATAAACATCAGAAGTAAAATTGAAGGGCAAATGGTGCACAGCACAATATATTTTCTAGATAAAAACATCCTTAATATTGAAACAAGTCTTTCAACTCAAAAAGAAAAGATGAACACCCCAAATGAGTAAAGGACACAGGAACTGAAAATGTAATTCACAAAAGAAAAACTACAAATTTACCAGTGTACATAAAAAGCATATTTCTCATCAGTAGGAATCAAAGAAATATAAATTAAGACAATAACAAAATGTCACCTTTCTCCAATGTAATAGTTAAAAATAATGGGAATTATAATAACCCAGTGTTGGCTAGGATGTAGTTTCACTATTTCTAAGCCTTTACCCCGAGAGAATGATGGATGTATACAAAGTTACAGTTCAATAATGATATTCTTCATAATGTTTTTCACAATGGTGAAAAATAAATTAAGGTTCACTGTTAGGAGAATTTGGATATGTAAGTAATGTTTTTCCTTTTAAAAATGACAGAGCAAATGTAACAAAATAGTAACAGTTGTTAATTGTACATGGTGGGAGTGTAGATGTTTATTATGCTATTCTTTGTATTTTCCTGTAACTTTAAATTCTTTCCAAATCATGGTCAAATAAGTTGTTAGAAGGTAATTGTTGGCATGGAGAAACAGTCAAAATATATTTTTCCTGAAAATAAATACAGATTATAAGAGTATTTGAGTACAACTCTAATTTTATTTCAAACACATGGATGCAAAGAAAAAACTAGCATACCAAGTTATTTCCATATAATTAGTTACATACTAGGAGAAGGCAGTGGCACTCCACTCCAGTACTCTTGCCTGGAAAATCCCATGGACAGAGGAGCCTGGTAGGCTGTGGTCCATGGGGTCGCTAAGAGTCTGACACGACTGAGTGACTTTGCTTTCACTTTTCACTTTCACGCATTGGAGAAGGAAGTGGCAACCCACTCCAGTGTTCTTGCCTGGAGAATCCCAGGGACAGAGGAGCCCAGTGGGCTGCCGTCTATGGGGTTGCGCAGAGTTGGACATGACTGAAGCCACATAGCAGCAGCAGCAGTTACATACTTTTTATTTTCTTCTCTGTGCTTTTCTATATTCTCCAAAGTGAACACGTATTACTTTTGTGCGTGGGTGTGTGTGGTGGGTAATATTTATTTATGTAATTAATTACTTGGCTGCAGCATGCTGGATCTTTGTTGCATCACGTGGTTTCTTTTGTGGTGCAGGAACTCTCTAGTTGTGGCACACGGGCTTAGTTACTCCCTGACATATAGGATATTAGTTCTCCCACCAAGGATCAAACCCATGTGCCCTGCATTGCAAGGCAGATTCTTAACCACTGGACCCCAGGGAAGTGGCAACATGTATTACCTTTGAAATGTACTAAAATCAGTATCTAAACATATTTAGAGGGCATGTCCTACTTCCTATACTTCATGACTCTGAACACACATAAAATTCCTTTTTAAAGCTGCAAAGGTCAATATGAAGAGCCAGTAGATAACACAGTAGGTGTCATATTGAACCTCCTGATGTGAGAAATAGAAACAAAGTGAATGGAATTCAGATCTCTTAAGGTTCCTACCAGCAGAAAGTTCTGATGATGTTATCTATTCAATAAATCTTCACTGAGCACCATGTTAATCAGAACTGTTGGGCTACATGTGACAGAATCCTAAATCAAAACAACTACATTTTTGAGAAAATGATGATCCCACAAAGCTGATAGTCTAGGGGTAGGTGGACCAGACTCTGCTAAGTCCAGGGACCCAATGATGTCATCAGGGCTTAATCTCCCTCCATCTCTCAGATCTCAGTGCTGGCTTCATGCTCGAGCAGATTCTCTCTCACATGGCAAAGATGGCCACTGGTAGTTGCAGACTTTTAAATTGTACCTCATCATATTATATCCATCAAATAAAAAGATGTTTCTTCCTCAGTGACACAGGCAAAGTCCGGAGGATGGCTCTCATTAGCGCCTCACAGTCAGGGGTCTATGTCTGAACCAATCAGTGTGACCAGGAAAAATAAACATACTGATTTGCCAGACCTGGGTCATATGTGCACCATGGAGTTTGAGGGAGCTCAGCCCCATCTAAACCAAGGGACAGGAGAAAGGGAGAAGAATGGTTCCCCAAGGGAAAACCAGGATGCAGTCACAGATATATAGAGGATCGGGGACTTCCCTGGCCGTCCAGTGGTGAAGACCCAGTGCTACCACTGCAGGGGTCACTGGTTTGATCACTGGTCAGGAAACTAAGATCCCACATGCTATAGTATGGCCAAAAGAGAGAGAGAGAGAGAGAAAGAAAGATGGATGGATGGTTGATGCTACACAGGCAAAAATAGCAGATGCCCTCTTCAAGTACATGTGCATGCCCTGAATTATTGCATCAGTGGGTAACTGCCTACCACTGAGTTGCCCCAGTTGCTACAGTACAATAAGCCTTGGGAGGTCTCTAAGGTACTATTGTTTTGTTTTTTTTTTTTAATTCATGCTAAGAAGGGCTTCCCTGGTGGCTCAGTGATAAAGAATCGGCCTGCAGTGTAGGAGACCTGTGTTTGATCCCTGGGTTGAAAAGATCCCATGGCAAAGGAAATGGCAACCCGCTCCAGTATTTTTGCCTGGAGAATCCCATGGACAGAGGAGTCTGGTGGGCTACAGTCCATGGGATTGCAAAGGGTAGAACATGACTAACACACACTTGCTAGGGAAGGACTGCTGGACCCTGGTTCAACCCTCCTAAGTTCCCTGTCAAATTGCTTATCCCTCAGCACTCCCTCAGAGAAGGCAATGGCAACCCACTCCAGTCCTCTTGCCTGGAAAATCCCATGGATGGAGGAGCCTGGTGGGCTGCAGTCCATGGGGTCGCTAAGAGCCAAACATGACTGAGTGACTTCCTTTTCACTTTTCACTTTCATGCATTGGAGAAGGAAATGCAACCCACTCCAGTGTTCTTGCCTGGAGAATCCCAAGGACGGCAGTGCCTGGTGGGCTGCCATCTGTGGGGTCGTACAGAGTCGGACACGACTGAAGTGACTTAGCAGCAGCAGCAGCAGCAGCACTCCCTAGTCCCCTTTCCTAATTTATAGTGTCCAAAGAACTTAGCAATTGATACACTGTGTATTTTATGTGTTTATCACTTGTCTTTTGCCCCTAGGAAGTAAGCTCCTTGAGGGCATTTTCTGTCTTGTTCATTACTATATCTCCATGCCTAGCACAGTGCCTGGCACATAAAAGGTGCTAAGTAAATGTTTGTTGGGTGGATGGATAGATAAAAGGATATATAAACAGATGGGTGAATGCAAGAATGAATAGCTTAATAAATGGATGGATGAATGAAAGCGTGAATTAATGAATTTCACCTCTAATCAAAAGAAACATGTGCGTGGGCTAAGTCGCTTCAGTCGTGTCCGAATCTTTGCAACCCTATGGACCATAGCCTGCCAGGCTCCTCTGTCCACAGGATTCTCCAGGCAAGAATACTGGAGTAAGTTGCCATTCCCTTCTCCAGCGGCTCTTCCTGACCCAGGGATCAAACCCACGTCTCCGGCATTGTAGGCAGTCTCCTGTATTGCTGGCGGATTCTTTATCACTGAGCCACCAAGGACTCCCCCAGCCCCCAAAGGCTGATGCAAATTAGACTCTCCTTGCAGTATGTTCCATTTCCCGCCCCCCTCCAACTCCACCCCAAGGAGTGTCCTGTTGACATCCTTACCATTCAGAGCAAGAGTTCCTGAGCTCAGCCCTGAGTGACCCTTCCATTTCTCCCCTGGCTCCTTCTGGTCTGCAAGACTCACCTTTTTCCTGAGCAAGTAGAACCAGAAAAACCCTGTAACTAGACCCCTTGATTACAGAAAGGATATTTTGTCCCCCACCAAGGTTCAGCACTATAATAATGTCAATTCCACGCAGCAACTACTCCTATAAAACACCTACACAGAGAGCAAGGAGAAGTAATTGTTTCCTTAGAGCATCAAAACATAGTTTCAGAGACTACAGAACTTAAGGTCAGTCCACATTTGCTGACCTCCTGTTCAGAAGGATTTTGCCAACTATTCCCTGATGTATAAAGCAGAGACTAGCAAGAAGTGGACCTTGGGGGTCTTTGGGAATGTTTCTGGAAAGCAAATCCAGGAACAAACTGAACTTTCTCCCCATCTTGGCGAATGGTGCTTGGAGTTATTATGTAGCAAAAGACCATTTGGGGGCGGTCACTGCCCGCTGGGCACTGAGTTACTCACTTTACATACTGAAAGCCATTGAATTCACCTATTGTTATGTCCATTAGAGAAAGAGGAAGCTAAATCATGGAGATTAAGTCATCTACCCAAAGTGAGCCAGCTAGTTAGTGCCAGGGACAGTATTGAACCCAGGCCCTTGAACTTCAGCCTCTGCAATCTTAACTTCCACACCTTGTATGGCCTCCTGTTATTTCCTTTGGACATAAAAGGAAATGAGTTCTTATTTTCAGAGTCTCAGGCTGGCAGCTGAGGTGAGCGTAGGGTGCCGTCCAGGCTCTATGTGCAGCCCATACTGTCTGATTCTACCATCCTGGCATCAGTATTTCTCACCCTTATAGTTCCCTGGACATCAGCATTGCGCTGGGCAGAGCCTGATGCCTCCATCTCTAAGTTTCTGCCCCAGAAAAGATGCAACTGGGGAACTTATTATGGGACCCCACTCACTGTCTGGACTTGCCATCCTCCCTGTTATCAAAGCTGTCTATTGGCAATAGAGCATTTCTGTATCAGAGAGATGGGATTCACCCCCCTACTATATAGCACTTAACCCAAGTGACCCCAGGCAATCAATTCTAGAAAATTCATAAACACTCTGTACTAGTCAGCTTGGATTGCCATAACAAAATATCACAAACTAGATGGCTTAAACAACAGAATTTATTTCTCACAATTCTGGAGCTGGAAATCTGAGATAGGGCTACTAGCGTAATCAGGTTCTCATGAGTTCTCTCTTCCTGGCTTGTAGATAATCACTATCCTCTCACATGGCAGGTGGGAGAGAGAGAAAGAAAGGGAATGCAAACTCTCTTTTCTCCCTTCTCTTCTTATAAGGGCATGTGCATAGTTGTTCGGTTGTGTCTGACTCTTTGTGACCCCATGGACTGTAACCTACCAGGCTCCTCTGTCCATGGGATTGTCCAGGTGAGAATAGTGGAGTGGGTTGCTGTTTCCTCCTCCAGGGCATCTTCCTGACTCAGGGATCTAACCAATTGTCTCCTGTGCCTCCTGTATTGCACGTGGATTATTTACCTCTGAGCCATTGCGGAAGCCCATAGGTAAAAATGAGGTGATATAAATGAAGGTTTGTATATAAAGTAAGATTAGATCAATTTCTTATCGATTTTAGTTATCTTCTGTAGTCTCTAACTTTTCTAAAATTGGCCTAACCCTTTTCCTGAAGTCTCTGTTTCAGGAAGTTTATAGTTCAGGGGTGGGGCAATGAGAAGATGTGGGTGAAAATGGACTCATTCTAAAATCCACCTAGCTCATCTTAGTATAATTCAGTCTTAATTCATTTATTTTCGCTCTCATCCTGAGCTCTCATTTGATGCCTTTAAGACAGATTTATCTAAAGATGTGCTTCTGAACCAACCAATGCATACTTGAGGTTTGGAACAAAGTAGGCAGGGGATTCAATAGTAAAAAGTAAGAATTGTCTTTATTTCTACAAAGAAATGTGCTCATATCCTGCCCCCCACCGCCTGGCTTAGCTGTTATTTTCCCAATTTTTACTAAACATAAAGAATAGAAAAATGTTATTTCTCTCTTAACTCTAAGGAAAACAAGACAACAGTAAATGCTAGGGAACGTGCAACCTCAATATCAAGATGATTATAGAGAGTGGTGGAGATGGCGGCAAATAGGAAATTACATTCTGCTCCATATCCTATGTTCAGTGGGCAGCTACCACTTAGCTCTAGACCACTAATGTAGAACCACAGGTCTAGTACTGCCAGAAATTCTAACTTCTCAAGAGAAGCTGACCATTTAGTTGTTATGTGAATTACCCTGATTTTTTAGTGATGGCAACTGTTCTTCCAAATATAAGAGCATACGAGGGCCAACATGGTGAAGGCTCAAGAAGACGCAACTGTGAGCCAGAAGTGGCCTGGGGAACTGAGCTTGCAACCTTGATTTTAGGTTCTTCAGAGAGACAAAAGTGGGGAGAGGGGGTGCACCATTCAGGTCCTGCTCAGAAATCAGATGGCACGTTCAGATTCATACAACCTGAGAAGGATGTACTAAGAAAGAAACGATTGCTAAAGTGTGAGTAGGATTGCGGGCAGCCTCAGGGGCTCCCTGTAGGATCTGGGGGAGATCTTGCACCTCCGCAGTGCAGGATCTGGGACTGGCAGTGGAGTTGTCACCAACCACAACCGAAGGGATGAGGGAAAGGAGAGTCGTCTAGAGCAAGCCTCTCTGAGAGGTACCTTCTGCTGAGGGACCTAGCCAACCTGAGCTTATCTCTCAGAAAGAGAGGGACCCAGAGAAATAAATGACTTCCTTCTGTTGTTTTTTGCCTCCCATTGGCCAAACCCAACTGGAAGCAAGAGGACATGGAGGCTTGTGGATGTACTACATATAGCCCAGCATCTGGGGCATCTTTTCAGGGTGGAGGATGGGGAGGGAAGATATGAGGGGACAAAAGGAGACTTCTGGCATGGGGAATGGAAGCAACAGATGTTGGAGGATTTCTGAGGCTTCTTTGAGGACAGGATTCTGTTGGGTCAGGTCCAGACTCTCAGAGCAGCTGTTCACACAGTCAAGTCACTAACCCCACCCAAATCTTAACTAAGGAGAGCCTGGGAAGAAGGTATCACTGGGGGCAGCCCAGAGGAAGGCTGCAGAGGGATTTGGCTGGATGGGCAGTTCAGACCCATAGAGAGGCTCCATCCTCTACTAAAGGGACAGAATTGAGAGTGCAGGAAGCTTATTGGTAGCTCCATAAAGATGGGGATCTTGATGTTTCCCAAGCAAACTCAAGTAGTGCCTGGCATACAGTTTGGGCAAAGTGTAGCAGTCTGATTATATTCTCAATAGAGAAGCATCCTGTTGCATTTTTCAGCATCTAGACCTCCCAGGGCTGTTGAGGTGTTCCTCATCTTTTTAGTAATGCCTCTGGGAGGAACCCCCAACTCCAGAAGGGTCCAAATGGGGAAGCCACAGCCTAATATTACTCTGGGATTTCCTGGATCAGAAAACAAAACCTAAAGCCTGTTCCACAGCTGCCTCCTTCTCACCAGCTGGAAATAACTCTGGGAACAAGTGGCTTGTGTCTCTGCATATTTCTCACTTGGCAAATCAACAAGCAGTTGGATTAGAGGATTAGGCACTAAATGAATGGCTAATGGCTTCTATGAGATGCTATACAGAGGACATGAAGCCGGTGGCAGGAAACAAGCTGACCTGCAGTTTCCTGACGCAGGTCTCAGACCATGGTCTGGAAGCAGTACTAAGACGGGGATGAGATACATCTAGTCCTCTTCTTTCTTAAGGCCCATCCTGGCTAATGTCTTAGCTTCTGCCCTGTGCATTGCTAAATCAAATCAAAGGACTCATTCTGTCACTAATATATTTTAAACATTTACCACACACCAGGCTAGTGCCAGGCCCTGAAGTCAGGGCCGTGGATAACACTGGCAAACTTCCTACCCTCACCTGAACTTACAGTTGAGAGTATATAAGTCACAGCCAGATGGAATTTGTAGTAATGCAGATTCTGGGGCCATATGCCTAGATGTTCTACCAGGAATCTGTATTTGGAAAACAAGCATCCTGGAGCAGTCCTAAAATAGTCAGTCCATATCTTGAAAACCAACTGGTCTACCTGGGATCTTACATATTGAGAAAAATGGCTCCTGGGTCAATTAGCACCTGCCTTCCCAAACCGGAATTCTGCATCATGAAAGGACACTAGATTCACAAGTAGGTAGAAAAAGAGAAAAATCTCACATTGTCAAAATTACTCTTGAATTGCTTAAGAAGGTACCATGTTCGAGGTTTTTTTATATTGTCTTTTAAAAAGACCATCCCAGCCAGTTTTCCTCCACTATAGGGAGAAATCTTCATTTCTTTGATGGCTCGCTTGGCAGTCCTGCTGTTTAAAAAGCACCAATCCTTAAATACTCCACACTGCATGATACTGTCTTTACAAGAGGCACGCAAGGAATAGCAGATTCAAGGCCCCATTTCTGCCTCACTCTGGGGCATGCACTTATTGAATGAAGTGGCAGGAAGAATTGCTTGTGCTATTTAAGTTATTATTTCTTTTTCTTAATTTTCTTTTCAAATCCAAGTAGTTAGATTGGCAGAAATTAAATGGGCATTTAATAGAAGTCCATAGTTCTTGACAGACCACGAAAAGCATCTGCCACTTGCATTTTCCCATTTTGGGAAAGCTGAGAGGGCATCCAAGCCCATGACTTCCTTTGAGGGAATTCTTCATGATTAGGTCCCAACACTTACAGCACGTGGTCTACAGGTTATTGCACTCAGGTTGCATGGTGCTCTGCATTCAGCAGTGCTATCCACACGGACTACGGTATAAATGACACCCTGGAGTTGTGCAGTACACAGCCTGCACAGCCTGATGTGATGGCCCTAATTGTACCCACAAGCAGTCAGGCAACTCCATGATTGAGTTCCAGGCCTTTGATTGGGTGGGTAAGGAGTATACTTATTTTGTTGCTTTCAAATAATACAGCAGTGAAAACTGAGACAAATGAAACACCCAAGAGACTCTGAGTATCCATATTTCCAATTACATTGAACATGCATTCTTCACCCACATGAGTGCCAATTTGTATTACTCTGAGTTCCCCTGAAATTGGCCCAAGCCCCTGGGGCACTTCTTGCCTAGTTTTACTTGTTATCCTTGGATAATTGGTTTAAAACTGATTACTGGGTCACTAATTATGGGGCCTATTGACAGTGTATTTCAGCTTAGGGAAGCAATTAAAAAGTTCACCCTAATTAATCAGGGGTAATTAACAGGTCTTAAATTTTGTCAAGAGATTAATTATCAAGAAATCCAGAACAAATCAATGTGCATTCCAGGAGGGAGAGAGAAGGCCAGTCATCGGAGCTGGTGGTTGTTTGGGCCATTCATTCATTCATTTAACTAATGTTTACTGAGCACCTACATGGTGGCCGAGCGCAGAGACCAGGGACTCCAGTGGTTTTGCTGATGCAGTTTCCTATTGAATGGGGAGTGGTCAGGCATGTGACCAGATGTTTGTAGAGAGCCTCTTTGAAGACATAATGATAGTAATATTCCTAGCTACTTGTTTTGAGTGTTTATTATATGCTACATGCATTAGTAAGTGTTTACATCTTTTATTTCATTAAGTACTGACTCTGACAGGCTTCCCTTATAGCTCAGTTGATAAAGAATCTGCCTGCAATGCAGAAAACCTGAGTTTGATTCCTGGGTTGGGAAGATCCCCTGGAGAAGGAAATGGCAACCCACTGCAATATTCTTGCCTGGAGAATCCCATGGACAGAGGAGCCTGGCAGGCTACAGTCCATGGGGTCACAAGAGTTGGACATGACTTAACGATTAAACCGCAACCACCACTGACACTGACCCTATTAAGTAAATTCTACTGGTTGTTTAAGAGGTAGGACAACTGAGGCCCAGATATGTTGAGAAATCTGCCCCGGGGCTATTCTTTGTTGAGCCTCTCCATGTGTCAGTGTTCTGAGAAAGGAGATGAAATTGAAATCTTCCCCTAAGGGTAGCTACTGCTGCTGCTGCTGCTAAGTCGCTTCAGTCGTGTCCGACTCTATGTGACCCCATAGACGGCAGCCCACCAGGCTCCCCGTCCCTGGGATTCTCCAGGCAAGAACACTGGAGTGGGCTACCATTTCCTTCTCCAATGCATGAAAGTGAAAAGTGAAAGTGAAGTTGGCTCAGTCGTGTCCCACCCTCAGCGACCCTATGGACTGCAGCCTACCAGGCTCCTCCATCCATGGGAGTTTCCAGGCAAGATTACTGGAGTGGGGTGCCATTGCCTTCTCCCAGGGTAGCTACTAGGAAGGCAGAATAATGAAGTGAAGGTCAAGGACTCTGGAGCCAGACTGCCTGTGTCAAATCTAAACCAACCGTTAGGCAAGTTCATCACATCTCTCTGTGACTCCACTGTCCTCTTCTGTAAAATGGACAAATAGTAGCAACCTCACAGCTCTATTTTAAGATGAGGCTTGTTGTGGTCTAGTCACTAAGTCATGCCTGACTCTTGTGTCCCCATGGACTGTAGACCACCAGGCTCCTTGTAGGATTTTCCAGGCAAGATTACTGGAGAGGGTTGCCATTTCCTCCTCCAGGGGATTTTCCTGACCCAGGGATCGAACTCAGGTCTCCTGCATTGCAGGCAGATTCTTTACCGACTGAGCTACCGGGCATGTAACAGCAGCAACCTCACTGCTCTATTTTAAGATGATGCATGTAAAATATGTTAAGTAGTTCCTGATATGTGGCTAGTGATAGTAAGTGTTAGCTGTTGATACTATTTATTACTGCTTTCTCACAGAACCCAGAGTTTTTTACCTTCCAGCTCTTATTCTACCAGCTTGGATTATTCTGCCATGGAGTTTTAGAATAGATTTCTGTTAAGTTTGGGAGTATGCTAATGACCGAATTGTTCCCTTCCCTCAAGTTCTCCTGTTGCAACCCTAACTCTCAGAGTGAAGGTATTTGGAGGAAAGGCCTTTTCGGGGGAATTTGGTTTAAATGAGGTCATTAAGGTGAGTGACGTTTGATGGGATTAGTGCCCTTATAAGGGCCTTCCCAGTGGCTCAGTGGTAAGGAATCTACCTGCCAATGCAGGAGATGTGGGTTTGATCCCTGGGTCAAGAAGATCCCCTGGAGGAGGAAATGGCAACCTATTCCAGTATTCTTGCCTGGGTAATCCCATAGACAGAGGAGCTTGGAGGGCTATGGTCCATGGGTTGCAAAGAGTCGGACATGACTGAGCAACTGAGCAAAATTTTTACCTTTGTGCAAATGGGAACTAGCATTTATTTAGTTTTAATATGTAATCTCTTCAAAACTTTTTAGTAATTCTATGAAGTAGCGATTGTGTCTCCTTTCATTTTCAATATAAAGATCGAGGTTTAATGAAGTTATGCAACTTGAAAAAATTGTATAGCTTGTAAGTGATGGGAATGAGAGTCCAGTCTTTGTTTTTACACCTTTGTTTCTTTATTATCTCAGAACAAAAATTTTTCAAGTTCTAAGCAAGCTGGGTATTCCTCATTTTTAAAAAATAGGCAATGTTTTATTAGCCACATACTTTTCAACAAAAAAGTTGGGGACACAGATTTGGCTATTTAAATTATTAAAATAAGCAGATTTCTTTTCCCATATTTAAGAGAAAACACATGACTAGAAATATTGAGATGGAAACTGGGTTAAACCAGTTTCCTAAGTCCTTATCCAGTAAGGAGTCAATAAAGGAAAAGATATTTTGAAACTAAAAATTAGGGAAGCCTATACACAATTTAAATGGGGGAGAAGAAAAAAACAAAATAAAGTCAGATTGTTTACATTTTACAGGCTTCAATTAAGCACATAAAACTGTACTATTTATTTCTCCATGAACTTTTATGAAATTCAGATCACAGCATGTCATTTATGTATCTTTGTCTTTCTTCTGATCATCTACACCTTTTGCACAGTTCTTGAAGACAACATCATCATCCCACTTTCTCTTAACTTTGAAGCTGGGATGGGCCAGTGGGATTAAGGACAGGGTTTCCACTCAGAGTGTTTTCTACAGGACTCCTTTCTTCTTCAGCTTTTGCTCTTGCTCCTTCCTGGCCTGCTCTTCAGTTTTTTCTGTTTTAATTTTTTCCAGCTCTGCAGGAAGAGCTGCAGTGTCATCACCGTCACTCTCCTCTTCAAAATCTTCATCTTCCTCGTCTGTTAGAGGGTGGTCTACATCAAGCTTGGCCGCGGGAATCTGGTCCAGTGGAGCTTCTTTGACACTGAAGAAGAGGCTGTGTGTTCTCTGGCTGGCGGATCTCTATTTTTATTTTGCAGCAGCAGCTCTCTCTGTGTTCCAGCTCTCTCCTGAAATCACAGATTCACACGTCTTCAGGGGCATCCTGAGTGGTCTGTCTGTATTTTATCTTTGTATGAGAGGGTAGTTCTCTGCTTGAATACTGCTTTGAGCGTTTGTTCAAATCACCTTCACCTTTTCCTCTCCCACCTCTTCTTGCAGGTTCAAAAGCTGGCTGAGCTGCTGTTGTCATCCTTTATGCTTCGGGTTGTCACAGGGAACCTGCAGACTCTTCACCCCTGCCCCACTCGGTGAGGGGTGGCCCTCTGCCGAGTCACCTGCTCACTGTACTCTCCATGGCCACCGGAGACTGGAGAAACTCGTCTGCAGCTCTGGGGCTGCCTCTGCCCACATTGGGTTCTCTGCCTCAACTTCCAAAGGCCCTTTCCGGGCCCCACCCATAGTCTGGTTTTCTCCTGCCGCTCACTTTGCCCAAGCTCGGATACAGCCTGTGACTGGAGATCATACAGACAGATCATGCAGACGTCATTATGACTTTCAGCTCCCAGAAACCTCTGCGCCTAGGGCCAAAGGCCAAGACCTGGAAGGTATGCCTTATTATTTAGTTGGAGAAGGAAATGGCTACCCACTCCGGTATTCTTGCCTGGAGAATCCCATGACAGAGGAGCCTGGCGGGCTACAGTTCACAGGGTTGCAAGAGTTGGACACGACTTAGCAACTGAACCACCAACAACCACTGTTTTCTTTGGTTAATGACCCAATGATCTTTACACCAGGTCCACCTCATTCTAGTTAACAGCTGCAGAGTATCTAGATGAACCAGAGATGATTTTATTGTCCCCCTATTGGTGGAGATTTAGGTTATTTCCCAATGTTTCACTTGTATAAAAAATTCTGCAATAAATATCTATATCTATGTAGATAGATATAGACTCATAAATATAGATATTTTTGCATATTTTTGTCAATAGCTCTGTAAAGTAAATTACTAGAACTGGAATTGCTTTCTCAGTGATATGCATTATTTTAAATTTTGCCAGATTTTCCTCTACAGTTTTTGGACCAATTCATAGTTCCCACCAATGGGAATGCTGTTGACAATAACCCCACTGATAATGCACACTATTATTAATCTTTAATCTTTGCCATACCACATGAAAAATTGATATCTCATTGAAAATTTTTTGCATTTATTTTTTATTATTGCTATTATTATTATTTATTGGCCACTTGTATTTTTCTCCTATAATTGGACTACTGGTATCTTTTCCTCATTTGGGAGAGGGAAATAGCTGTTTATCTATCATGTATATTGAAAAGGTCAATTCAGATAAGGTCAAGAATTATTGAGAATGATGACAAAAGAAACCTCAAATAGAGTCTCTGATCCAAAGAGAAAACAATGACCTCTCACATATGGTTGCTTTGGTTGTGAGAATGGATTCAATCTGGAGCATTCACCTAATTGATGGTCTCAAGGAAGAGCTGACAAGCAGAATACATGCTAAGCAAAGGAGGGCTAAGCAAAGAGCATCCTGAGACATGGCAATTGTTAATCCATGTCATGTTGCCTCCCTCACCTCTGCACCTGCCCCAGCAGCTCCAGGGAATGCACCCCTGGTGTGGGAGAAAAATTCAGAGGACAGCCCCTAAGGAAAATGCACAGAGCTATAGCTGTGAAAAGAAGAATCTCTCCGAAAACTGTGGTATCTTAGAACTCAGTGATGAACACTGGAAAACAGACTACAAAATACATGTCCAACCATGTGCCCCTTTCTTCCTGGTAAGGAGTGTTGTCCAGAGTTGGAAGTGGGGGCAAGGAGAAGAGAATGATGAAGAGAGCTCTCTTCCACACTGAGAACAAAACTGATTATTTTTATCCCACTCTTGGAGGCAAGATCAAGCCTTGTACTTGTTCAAAATGCAAATTCCTAGGCTTCAACCAAGATGCATGGGTATCAGAATCTCCAGAGGAAGGGCCCAAGAGCTGTGTGCTTAGCAAGCACTTCAGGTAATGCAGGAAACTGGAGGAAAATTTGCCCAGGGACCCTGGTTCTCAAAGTTGGCTGCAGAGTAGAACCCCAGGAAGGTTCAAAACAAAACCCCCACGCCCCACCCAGAAAGCTTCTAGTTTATTGGTCCGAGATAGAGCCTAGGCCACAGGTTTTGCTGTTTGTTTTCAGCTCTTCTGGTGATCCTACTGGGCAGCTATGTTGAAAACTGCTTGGTTTCCAAAATGGTCAGATGATTGGAATCATATCAGTCTTACCAAACAGCCTGACCAAAATGCAGACTCACAGGCCCCAGCTCTGAAAGATGCTGATGGGACAGGCCTGGAGGAGGTCCTGGGAAAAGGTATAGTTACAAGATCCAGTGGGATAGCTGATTTAGTTAACTCACAAGGTAGAATGATCTCCCAAGAAGACAAGTCCACATCATGTTTTAAGACAGAGAGATAGGATCAAGCTAACAGTAGCACCCCAGAAATAGTGGGAAAATGGCACCCATGTGCATAAGACTGTGGGTGTACCTGTGTGTATATACATGTGTGCATATACGTGTGTCTATATGCGTGTGTGTATACACACGTGTATGTGTGTGTATACATGTGTCTCTGTGTGTCCACATGGGTATGTGTAAACATGTGTGTAACTGTGTGCAGCATGTATCTCTGTGTGTGCATGTGTCTATACATCTGTATGCATGTTGTGTGTGTGTTATGTATGTGTGTGTATGTGGTGAAGGCGGGGGCAGGGAAAGCCCTCTGCCTCTGTGTTACTCCCTGGATTCACCTTGAACCAACAGGTAAGTTGTTGAGTCCCCAGACATTACTCTGTGGAAGAAACACCACAAAGTGGCCTTGGCTAGTTGACAGAATTTCTTTTTTTTCATGCTTTTTTTTTTTCCTTTCCAACCGGTAGCATCACTACTGATATGTGCAAGGCCCCTCCCAGTCCCCTTTTAGCCCCACCCCCTTTCCCACGCCACTGACCACGCAACGCCATGGTTTCAGGATCCGTTTCCTGTTTCTTTCTGTGCAAGGAGTGTGTCTACTGCCGGCTCCTCCAGGCTCTGCCTGTCCTAGTGATGGACACTGAGGAGCCCCACAGTGAGTGTCCTCGGGGGAACATTCCCGCCCGTGTCCCCTCCTCTGGGAGTAGGCTTGCTGGCTTAAAGGATATTCTTGGATGGAGGATCTGCCGTAGCCCTGCCAGGGTGCCCTGCAGCCGGCTGCACACACCACAGGATGGAGCTTCGCGGAACCTCCCTTCCCTGCCTGAGCCTTGTACATCTAGCTTTCCAATTTTGCCCGTCTAGGTGGAGAAGGAAATGGCAACCCACTCCAGTATTCTCGCCTGGAGAATCTCAGGGACGGGGGAGCCTGGTGGGCTGCCATCTATGGGGTCGCACAGAGTCGGACACGACTGAAGCGACTTAGCAGTAGCAGTAGGTGGGAAGTGATCTCTTGTTCTTGTTTAATTGGCATTTCTCTTATTACTAAATGATTTGAACATCTCTCCCCATATGTGTTCGCCTTTTAGATTTCAAATTTTCTTTTATACCAATGTACCTCCTGTGGAATTAGTACTATTAATAAATTGATGTACCTTCCTACTGGGCATCATTTCAGAGGAATCTAGGAGAGCATGGCTCTTCCCACATCTCCTCCCTGACCGTGAGCCTAAGGAGAGGTGGGCTGGCACTGGGGTTCTCTCTAATCAGTTTCCTGTAAGACAGAGACAGAGCTCTTTGCTGGCAGCCAGCCACTTCTGCCAAGCAGCATGAAATATGAAAAGAGGCCTGTGATATCCTTGCATTGTCTAGAGTCATTGCACTAGACCACTTCCCTTGACCAATTTCATGCTCCTTAGCCCATTTTCCCCAAGTATAGACTCACCTCTCTTCTTAGACTCAACCCCAACTCCAAATACCATCATATTGGAATTAGAGTTTCAACATGAATTTGGAGGACACAAATATTCAGTCCCTTGCCCTGCCTTTGCCTGCAAGTAACAGTGCACACGAAGAGATCATTGCTAAGATATCAGAGAACTGGTGGAGGCTTCCGACTTCCAATCCTCAGCACAAACAGAACCAGGAAAACGAGGGGCCCTGACCAATGGGCTTAGCACCTTCCCCCTGGAGCAGTGGCCCCCAGAGCAGTGTGCACACACCCTTGGGAGTTACTGGACAATCCTCTGAGTGAGGTACAGGAAGGAAATACTCAAATTTCTATTTCTACTTAGTTTTATCTGATTTTAATTTCTTATCTTTATATGCTTATAATACACATAATAGTATTATATTGGTATAATTTAGAAAATAATAAATGTACACCTCTTGGGGTAAATAATAGAAAATTTTCTCTTAGCAAAAGGAGCTTGCTATAGGTCCTTGCTGGGCTTTCCTGATGGCTTAGTGGTAAAGAATCTCCCTACAATGCAGGAGACACAGGAGATGCAGTTTCGATCCCTGGATCAGAATGATCCCCTGGAGGAGGGAATGGCAACCCACTCCAATATTCTTGCCTGGAGAATGCCATGGACAGTAGAGCCTGGCAGGCTACAGTCCATGGGGTTGCAAAGAGTTGAACACGACTGAAGTGACTTAGCACACATGCATAGGTCCTTGCTACTCAAAATGTGGTCCAAGAACCTGGGCATTCATTGAAAATGCAGAACTCAGGCCTCACCCCAGACTAACTGAACCAGAATCTGCATTTTAACAAGACCCCCATTGACTGTTGGTGCGAGAGTGAGAAGCACTGCTTTAGAGCACTGCCATTGATATAGTTGACCGTGAACCTCTGTCCTTGCAAAATTCCAAACCGCTAGAGGAAGAAGGTTGGTCTGGCTTGGGTGAAAAGTCCACCCCATCAACCATTGCTACAAAGGGGCCAGGTTCACTGGGCAGAAAAGCAGCAGCCGAGAACCACTTCTGTGAACAGAAGAAGTGATATAGATACATCCAGAAAAGACATACCAGGACCTACCCACAACACATTTTGTGAACATGTGGCCTGTGTCATTCTCCCCTGAGAGAGAGGGAGGCACTCTGTCTGGCTGAGTATATACAGGATTCAGATGACTGGTTCCCCACGTGAACCAAACCCCAAGCTCTTAATAAGCATCTCAGCCTGGCTCTGTGGGAATAGGCTTCAGCTTTGTTACTTGATCTTGAGCCTCAGTTTCCCTTTAAAAACACAGTCGAATCAGCCAAGGTCTGGCTAGAGCTAGTGCATCACAAGTGAACCAATTAGAATTTTTCCAAAGTCTCTGTTGTGTCCTTTGTTTGTAATCTAATTAACAAGCCCTGCCCTGCTCTCCCCAGTTCATAAACATTTTGACAGTGAGTGTGAAGCTCAAGTGTCCATTGGCTTAAGAACCCCACCCCACAGCAGCACTTTATTCCTTTGCCATCTCCAGGGGGGCCCACGAGTACTCATACATCCAGCCATCTGCTATAGCTAGCATGCGGATCTGCCCTCTTTCAGTCCCCACCTGTTGTCTGCAGAGATGCCCAAAGAGTCTCTCCCCACCCCAGCCCTCTGTAAAAATGCTCATGCCAAGCATGCTGTCCTGTCCTCGGACATCCCTAAAGTCTCCAAAACTCAGGGTTCCAGGATGGCATCCGGTTCTTTGCAAAAACAAGGAGAAGAGCATTCTTCCCAATTCTGGGCAACACTCTGACCCACAGATAAAGATAATATGCTTGAGTCTAGAATTTCATAAAATATCAGTCTTGAAAAATGTAATAGAGCCCCCAGCTCTGTTATGTCCTAAATCCAACCCTAAGTTTTAGAACAGGGAACTTCTATTCCCTTCATCCTTCTTTCTCTGTCATCTTTACTAAATGCCTTTGGCCTCCTCCAGTTTAAAAACAAGCTTCTATAGATGTGAATGGACATCGTCAGGGCACAGCCGAAGGAAGGGGTGGTTAAGAAGAGATGGAGTGTTTTCTTTACTAGCATCAGCTAGTAAAAAAATACCCTTTTACAAGTATAACCTTGTTATTTTTGTATCGCTCACTACCCCCAGGTAGTTCTCTTTTCTTCAATTGATCTATGTCCCTTATAAAGTGCCACAGCAACTACTCCTACAGTTTGATACCCAGATTCTTCGAGCTGGTAGAAATGAACATGATATGTATGGATGATCAGAGCAGAGTCAAGGCACTGCAGAGTTCCGGTGGAAGAAGTTCGTGGTCAGTGGCTCCAACGCCAGTCAGGGACGTTTACACAGCATGGCTTTAGGAACCACTGCTGCCTTATCATCACACTACTCAATCTGTTGTTTTGGTTTATTTGCATCATACATAATCGCTTTGTTTGTTCTAAGTAAACACCCAGCCATGCCCAGTTCAATAGCTTCTGCGGTTGAAATATTCTTCACCACCCCACAACATGCGTCTCCCAGAAAGACTGAAACACGGGCACATTTTTATCAAGTTTACACAAACTGCAGGACGGAGGTCAGTCTAGAGCAACAGTTTCATCTTCCGTGGGGCAGGAAGCAGGCTATTAGGTCCTTGTGATTACCTTGAAGAAGAGCTGGCTCTGTCCACCCTCCTTTGCTTTGCTCCCTGAAGGGGAGGGGACAACATATTTGAGGCAAACACGAGCCCTTACTGTGCTGTGTGCTCAGCTGTGTCCAACTCTTCACCATCCCCTGGACTGTAGCCCACCAGGCTCCTCTGGCATGGAATTTTCCAGGCAAGAATACTGGGATGGGTTGCCATTTCCTTCTCCAGGGATCTTCCCAACGCAGGGATCCAACCCCCATCTCTTGTGTCTCTTGCATTGGCAGGCATATTCTTTACCACTGCACCCCCTGGGAAGCCCTACATCATAGGCTAAATAACATCTAAGAGGATTGAGGCCTTTGTGTCAGTTGCACAACTTAACGATGTGCTGGCTTATTAAGCCATCCTTCAACTACCTGTAGGATCTACCCAACTATCTCCCCCTACCTGACCGTATTCTCTGCTGCCTTCCTTCCATGTTTATGAGGCCTTTCAGATTTCCTCTGTGCCAAAGGCTTGGACCCTGAGGCTGGTTTCTTATCTTTCATTTCTTCTGCCTCAGGCAAACTATACATTCCTTTTCTTTGACTTCAAATTGAGCTTTCTCTTTAGGCAGGTAGCCAGGTCCAAAAGGCCTAAGATTCTCCCACCCAAAGACTAAGCTGGCTGTGTGGAATTAACTTGGTTCAGAAGAGTGAGCCTTCCCCAACTCCTGGGGCATCCCTCAGGCACCAGCCACAGTTCCAGAACCCTAAACCTCCTCCCAGACACCATAGCTTCCAAGATGTTACCTCCCAACAGCCAATAGGCCTCTCTCCTAATGCAGAAAGTGGACAAGGTTTTTATACGCAGGCTTTGATCCGTCAAGTTTATCTGCAAAGGGCTATAACTTTAGAAAATGAATTCCCTGTCAAGTTTCTTTCATTAATAGTGAAGAAAAAAAAAAGGTATGCAAGAAAGGTCTGACTGAAGGGATCACAATTAGTGTAGTGTCTATTTCTGAACACCTAGATTTCCACACTGCAGTAGAAAACTAAGTCACTCTAGTTGGATTAATGCCCCAGGAGTTGGGTTAATGGATATACTTGAACATGTATCTCTCCTCCCATTGAGGTTGCTAAGTAGAGACTTTCTAGCTAATGTCAACTAAGAAATTCTGCCCTCACTTTCTCTGTGTAACAAATATAACAAGCGTAGATATTTCTGCAGCCTTTCATTCCAAGTCTGACCAAGCTTCACCTAGAGACGTTTGAGAGTGAAGGGTTCCTACACTGTGTTGGGAATGTAAATTGATGGAGTCACTATGAAAAACAGTATGAAGGTTTCTTCAGTTCAGTTCAGTTCAGTCACTCAGTTGTGTCCGACTCTTTTCGACCCCATGAATCACAGCACACCAGGCCTCCCTGTCCATCACCAACTCCCAGAGTTCACTCAGACTCACGCCCATCAAATCAGTGATGCCATCCAGCCATCTCATCCTCTGTCGTCCCCTTCTCCTCCTGCCCCCAATCCCTCCCAGCATCAGAGCCTTTTCCAATGAGTCAACTCTTCGCATGAATGGCCAAAGGACTGGAGTTTCAGCTTTAGCATCAGTCCTTCCAAAGAAATCCCAGGGCTGATCTCCTTCAGAATAGACTGGTTGGATCTCCTTGCAGTCCAAGGGACTCTCAAGAGTCTTCTCCAACACCACAATTCAAAAGCATCAATTCTTCGGCGCTCAGCTTTCTTCACAGTCCAACTCTCACATCCATACATGACCACAGGAAAAACCATAGCCTTGACTAGACGGACCTATGTTGGCAAAGTAATGTCTCTGCTTTTTAATATGCTATCTAGGTTGGTCATAACTTTCCTTCCAAGGAGTAAGTGTCTTTTAATTTCATGGCTGCAGTCACCATCTGCAGTGATTTTGGAGCCCCCCCAAAATAAAGTCTGACACTGTTTCCACTGTTTCCCCATCTATTTCCCATGAAGTGATGGGACTAGATGCCATGATCTTCATTTTCTGAATGTTGAGCTTTAAGCCAACTTTTTCACTCTCCACTTTCACTTTCATCAAGAGGCTTTTGAGTTCCTCTTCACTTTCTGCCATAAGGGTGGTGTCATCTGCATATCTGAGGTTATTGATATTTCTCCCGGCAATCTTGATTCCAGCTTGTGTTTCTTCCAGTCCAGCGTTTCTCATGATGTACTCTGCATATAAGTTAAATAAGCAGGGTGACAATATACAGCCTTGATGTACTCCTTTTCCTATTTGGAACCAGTCTGTTGTTCCATGTCCAGTTCTAACTGTTGCATCTAAGGAATGGGTAAAGGAGGAACAGGTTTCTCAAGAGGCAGGTCAGGTGGTCTGGTATTCCCATCTCTTTCAGAATTTTCCACAGTTATTGTGATCCACACAGTCAAAGGCTTTGGCATAGTCAATAAAGCAGAAATAGATGTTTTTCTGGAACTCTCTTGCTTTTTCCATGATCCAGCAGATGTTGGCAATTTGATCTCTGGTTCCTCTGCCTTTTCTAAAACCAGCTTGAACATCAGGAAGTTCACGGTTCACATATTGCTGAAGCCTGGCTTGGAGAATTTTGAGCATTACTTTACTAGCGTGTGAGATGAGTGCAATTGTGTGGTAGTTTGAGCATTCTTTGGCATTGCCTTTCTTTGGGATTGGAATGAAAACTGACCTTTTCCAGTCTTGTGGCCACTGCTGAGTTTTCCAAATTTGCTGGCATATTGAGTGCAGCACTTTCACAGTATCATCTTCCAGGATTTGAAATAGCTCAAATTCCATCACCTCCACTAGCTTTGAAGGCTCCTTAAACAGCTAAAAATGAGCTACCATATGACCCAACAATCCCACTCCTATGCACATGTCTATACAAAACTTTAATTCAAAAAGATACAGGCACCCCAATGTTCGTAGCAGCACTGTTTACAATAGTCAAGGTATGGAAGCACCCTAAATGTTCCTCAGTGGAGGAATGGGTAAAGAAGTGGTACATATATGCAATGCAACACTACTCAGCCAACAAAAAGAATGAAATAATGCCATTTGCAGCAACGTGGAAGGACCTAGAGGTTATCATACTAAGTGAGGTAAGTCAGACAGAGAAAGGCAATTACCATATGATATCATTTAGATGTGGAATCTCAAGTATGATGCACGTGAACTTACTTACAGAATGGAAACAGACTCAAAGACATAGAAAACAAACTTATGGTTACCAAAGACAGAAGGAGGGGAGGGAGTGGAAAAATCAGAAGTGTGGGATTAACAGATACAAACTACTATGTGTAAAACTGATAAACTACAAGGTCCTACTGTATAGCACAAGGGAACTATATTTAATATATTGTATTAACCTATAATAAAAAAGAATATATCTATATATATCTGAGTCTCTTTGCCATACATCAGAAGCTAACATAACATTGTAGATCAACTATACTTCAGTGAAAAAAGTTGTAAAGTGAAAGATTATATCTTTAAGATCCACTCCTCTAGGGGATGGGAACACTGATCCACCAACTAATAGCCATTGTTATATCTTATATATACGTACTTGTATCATTTTATGTAATTAGAACAAATCTTGGGTGAGCATTGTCTTTTTAACCTAAGGACAACTTTCATATTTTGGTTAAAACTTAGCCTCTCATGACTTCTCTCCATCCTATGAAAGGTAAACTATTAATAGTAAAAATCTATCCTGCCCTTCCCAGCCCCTACGCCATAATGAGCTTCCCTACAGCTCTCTCCAAACAAGTTTTTACCAAAGAAGGGACAACTAGTTTACTTTCATTTAATTTTACTACCTCAAGTGAAGTGAAATTCTGGAAAAACAAAACTTTTCCCTTCAGAAATACCTGAAACTTCCCAAATTTCTCATATCAGTTTGATGAATAGAAGTTTAGCTTTTCCCACTCTCTAAAGGGATCGTCTCAGTACTTCCTGAAACCAATGTTTCATTATTTTACAGGACACTTTCTCAAAACATTTGCTAGCTTTACTATTTTACTTAAATTTTTTTTAAAACTTTAAAAAATTGAAGTATAGTTGATATACATCATATTAGTTTCCTGTGTACAATATATTGGCTTTATACTTCCGTATATTGTAAGTAATCACCACAATAAATCTAGTTAACATCCACCACCGTATGTTAACTTTATTCTTTCTAAATTCTATTTTTACTGTGGTAAAAGTCACATAATATAAAATATACTGTTTTAACCATGTTTATCTGCACAGTTCAGTGGCGCTAAGTACATTCACATTGTTATGCAACTCCCACCATCATCCGTTTCCCAAATTTTTCACTTTCTAAGCTGAAAATGTGTACCCATTAAACACTAACTCCTCATCTTCCCTCTCCACCCCCCACCCACCCTCCAACCCCTAGCATCTACCAATGTTCTTTCTAACTCTATGAATTTAACTGTACCTCCTACAAGTAGAATCAAACAATATTTGTCTGCATCTAATGTGTGTTGGAATGCATTTTAAGGTTAACTTAATATATGTCCTACAAACAGAACAACAGCCTGGTTCAAAATTGGAAAAGGAATATGTCAAGGCTGTATGCTGTCACCCTGCTTATTTAACTTCTATGCAGAGTACATTATGCGAAATGCCAGGCCAAATGAATCACAAACTGGAATCAAGATTGCCAGGAGAAATACCAATAGCCTCAGATATGGAGATGATACCACCTTAATGGCAGAAAATGAAGAGGAACTAAAGAGCCTCTTGATGAAGGTGAAAAAGGAGGGTGAAAAAGCTGGCTTAAGACTCAACATTAAAAAAAAACTAAGATTATGGCATCTGGCCCCATCACTTTGTGGCAAATAGAAGGGGAAAAAGTGGAAACAGTGACAGACTTTATTTTCTTGGGCTCCAAAATCTCTGCAGATGGTGACTGCAGCCATGAAATTAAGACGCTTGCTCCTTGGAAGAAAAGTTATGACAAACCTAGAGAGTGTATTTAAAAGCAGAAGCATCACTTTGCTGACAAATATCCATATAGTCCAAGCTATGGTTTTTTCAATAGTCATGTATGGATGTGAGTTGGACCATAAGGAACACTGAGCACCAAACAATTTATGCTTTTGAACTGTGGTATTGGAGAAGACTCTTGAGAATCCCTTGGACTTCAAGGAGATCCAACCAGTCCATCCTAAAGGAGATCAGTCCTGGGTATTCTTTGGAAGGACTGATGCTAAAGCTGAAACTCCAATACTTTGGCCACCTCATGCAAACAGTTGACTCATTGAAAAAGACTCTGATGCTAGGAGGGGTTGGGGGCAGGAGGAGAAGGGGACCACAGAGAATGAGATGGCTGGATGGCATCACTGACTCGATGGACGTGAGTTTGAGCAGATGGCATCACTGACTCAATGGACATGAGTTTGAGCAAACTCAGGGAAACAGTGAAAGACAGGAAAACCTGGGGTGCTACAGTCCACGAGGTTGCCAAGAGTCACACATGACTAAGCCACTGAAGAACAACAACAACAAACAGATTACACCTTCTTGCTCTACAGTAGGTCCTCACCAGGCTCAGCTCTTCTGTCCCATATCTTACCTTAGAAGTGAGCAAAACTGATCAGACTTTCTCTTCTACTGAGCACCATTGTACCCTATTTTGCTTAATGGAAAAACATAAAACCATTTGCTGCTCTCCTTGCTCCTTGGTTCCATGGAGAGGAGGTGGCTGCAGAATATGCAGATATAATGTCAGCCTACTCTTTCAACAAGCTTTCAGGACCTGGGAGCACATGTGGAAAAAGCTGGTCCCTGAGTGCAAAAAAAAAAAAAAAAAAAAAAGTGACTTCCTAAACCAGAAGCACTTTCTAAAAATATAAATCTGTTTCCTAAGTGAGTCAGAATCAATAGCGATGGGACCCCCAAAAGATTTTTTAATAAAGGTCCTAGCAGATTCTTACACAGGTTTACTGCCAACCTAGATAGCATATTCAAAAGCAGAGACATTACTTTGGCAACAAAGGTCCGTCTAGTCAAGGCTATGGTTTTTCCTGTGGTCATGTATGGATGTGAGAGTTGGACTGTAAAGAAGGCTGAGTGCCGAAGAATTGATGCTTTTGAACTGTGGTGTTGGAGAAGACTCTTGAGAGTCCCTTGGACTGCAAGGAGATCCAATCAGTCCATTCTGAAGGAGATCAGCCTTGGGATTTCTTTGGAGGGAATGATGCTGAAGCTGAAACTCCAGTACTTTGGCCACCTCATGCAAAGAGTTGACTCATTGGAAAAGACTCTGATGCTGGGAGGGATTGGGGGCAGGAGGAGAAGGGGATAACAGAGGATGAGATGGCTGGATGGCATCACTGACTCGATGGACGTGAGTCTGAGTGAACTCCAGGAGTTGGTGATGGACAGGGAGGCCTGGCATGCTGTGATTCATGGGGTCGTGAAGAGTCCGACACAACTGAGCGACTGAACTGAACTGAACTGAACAAGGGGAGCTGTAGGTGTTGCAAGAGGGCATCAGAGGGCAGACACACTGAAACCATAGTCACAGAAAACTAGTCAATCTGATCACACAGACCACAGCCTTGCTAACTCAATGAAACTAAGCCATGCCGTGTGGGGCCACCCAGATGGGTGGGTCATGGTGGAGAGGTCTGACAGACTGTGGTTCACTGGAGAAGGGAATGGCAAACCACTTGAGTATTCTTGCCTTGAGAACCCCATGAACAGTATGAAAAGACAAAGTGATATGACACTGAAAGAGGAATTCCCCAGGTCAGTAGGTGCCCAATATGCTACTGGAGATCAGTGGAGAAATAACTCCAGAAAGAACGAAGGGATGGAGCCAAAGCAAAAACAATACCCAGTTGTGGATGTGACTGGTGATAGAAGCAAGGTCTGATGCTGTAAAGAGCAATATTGCATAGGAACCTGGAATGTCAGGTCCATGAATCAAGGCAAATTGAAGTGGTCAAACAAGAGATGGCAAGAGTGAACGTCGACATTCTAGGAATCAGCGAACTAAAATGGACTGGAATGGGTGAATTTAACTCAGATGACCATTATCTCTACTACTGTGGGCAGGAATCCCTTAGAAGAAATGGAGTAGCCATCATGGTCAACAAAAGAGTCCGAAATGTAGTACTTGGATGCAATCTCAAAAATGACAGAATGATCTCTGTTTGTTTCCAAGGCAAACCATTCAATATCACAGTAATCCAAGCCTATGCCCCAAACAGTAACACTGAAGAAGCTGAAGCTGAATGGTTCTATGAAGACCTACAAGACCTTTTAGAACTAACACCCAAAAAAGATGTCCTTTTCATTATAGGGGACTGGAATGCAAAAGTAGGAAGTCAAGAAACACCTGGAGTAACAGACAAATTTGGCCTTGGAATACGGAATGAAGCAGGGCAAAGGCTAATGGAGTTTTGCCAAGAGAATGCACTGGTCATAGCAAACACCCTCTTCCAACAACGCAGGAGAAGACTCTACACATGGACATCACCAGATGGTCAACACTGAAATCAGATTGATTATATTCTTTGCAGCCAAAGATGGAGGAGCTCTATACAGTCAGCAAAAACAAGACTGGGGGCTGACTGTGGCTCAGACCATGAACTCCTTATTGCCAAATTCAGACTTAAATTGAAGAAAGTAGGGAAAACCACTAGACCATTCATGTATGACCTAAATCAAATCCCTTATGATTATACAGTGGAAGTGAGAAATAGATTTAAGGGACCAGATCTGATAGATAGAGTACCTGATGAACTATGGACGGAGGTTCGTGACATTGTACAGGAGACAGGGATCAAGATCCTGTCTTGAAAGAAATGCAAAAAAGCAAAATGGCTGTCTGGGGAGGCCTTACAAATAGCTGTGAAAAGAAGAGAGGTGAAAAGCAAAGGAGAAAAGGAAAGATATAAACATCTGAATGCAGAGTTCCAAAGAATAGCAAGAAGAGATAAGAAAGCCTTCCTCAGCGATCAATGCAAAGAAATAGAGAAAAACAACAGAATGGGAAAGACTAGGGATCTCTTCAAGAAAATTAGAGATACCAAGGGAACATTTCATGCAAAGATGGGCTCGATAAAGGACAGAAATGGTATGGACCTAACAGAAGCAGAAGATATTAAGAAGAGGTGGCAAGAATACACAGAAGAACTGTACAAAAAAGATCTTCACGACCCAGGTAACCATAGTGGTGTGATCACTGACCTAGAGCCAGACATCCTGGAATGTGAAGTCAAGTGGGCCTTAGAAAGCATCACTACGAACAAAGCTAGTGGAGGTGATGGAATTTCAGTCGAGCTAATTCAAATCCTGAAAGATGATGCTGTGAAAGTGCTGCACTTAGTATGCCAGCAAATTTGGAAAATGCAGTAGTGGCCACAGGACTGGAAAAGGTCAGTTTTCATTCAAGTCCCAAAGAAAGGCAATGCCAAAGAATGCTCAAACTACCACACAATTGCACTCATCTCACACGCTAATAAGGTAATGCTCAAAATTCTCCAAGCCAGGCTTCAGCAATACGTGAACTATGAACTTCCAGATGTTCAAGCTGGTTTTAGAAAAGGCAGAGGAACCAGAGATCAAATTGCCAACATCCACTGGATCATCGAAAAAGTGAGAGAGTTCCAGAAAAGCATCTACTTCTGCTTTATTGACTATGCCAAAGCCTTTGACTGTGTGGATCACAATTAACTGTGGAAAATTCTTCAAGAGATGGGAATACCAGACCACCTGATCTGCCTCTTGAGAAATCTGTATGCAGGTCAGGAAGCAACAGTTAGAACTGGACATGGAACAACAGACTGGTTCCAAATAGGAAAAGGAGTACATCAAGGCTGTATATTGTCACCCTGCTTATTTAATTTATATGCAGAGTACATCATGAGAAACGCTGGGCTGGAAGAAACACAAGCTGGAATCAAGATTGCTGGGAGAAATATCAATAACCTCAGATATGCAGATGACATCACCCTTATGGCAGAAAGTGGGGAGGAACTAAAAAGCCTCTTGATGAAAGTGAAAGTGGAGAGTGAAAAAGTTGGCTTAAAGCTCAACATTCAGAAAATGAAGATCATGGCATCTAGTCCCATCACTTCATGGGAAATAGATGCGGAAACAGTGGAAACAGTGTCAGACTTTATTTTTGGGGGCTCCAAAATCACTGCAGATGGTGACTGCAGCCATGAAATTAAAAGACACTTACTCCTTGGAAGGAAAGTTATGACCAACCTAGATAGCATATTCAAAAGCAGAGACATTACTTTGCCAACATAGGTCCATCTAGTCAAGGCTATGGTTTTTCCAGAGGTCATGTATGGATGTGAGAGTTGGACTGTGAAGGAAGTTGAGCGCCGAAGAATTGATGCTTTTGAATTGTGGTGTTGGAGAAGACTCTTGAGAGTCCCTTGGACTGCAAGGAGATCCAACCAGTCCATTCTGAAGGAAATCAGTCCTGAGTGTTCATTGGAAGGACTGATGCTGAAGCTGAAACTCCAGTACTTTGGCCACCTCATGCAAAGAGTTGACTCACTGGAAAAGACTCTGATGCTGGGAGGGATTGGGGAGCAGAAGGAGAAGGGGACAACAGAGGATGAGATGGCTGGATGGCATCACCAACTCGATGGACATGAGTTTGAGTGAACTCCGGGAGTTGGTGATGGACAGGGAGGCCTGGCGTGCTATGATTCATGGGGTCGCAAAGAGTCGGACATGACTGAGCGACTGAACTGAACTGAACAAGGGGAAAACCCATATTAAAAGGCACACAGGGAAAGAAACAATTCAGAACAATGGGACTGATCCCTTGGCAGTACTTTGTGTGAGATTCTGCAAGAGTGGGTGTATCACTCAGGACCATTCTAGAAACAGGAGCCATACCAGTTATTGGAATGATGGTATTTAGTGTGAGGAATTTTTAATAAGATCTAGTGCTGATAGTAGTTAACTGAAAAAGGAAAAAGGTAACTCCAAGGTATCACAGAGACAGCCCTCAGTGGAAGCAACTACCATCACTCCAGCTAGGGCAAAAAAGGAAGCAGTTAGAATATCAAAACTCAACAGCTCAGAGGAGGGGAACTGTGGGTCTGGAACCCAAATCCCTGAGGAGAGGGTGCCAGCTAGCTGGTGCTGGTGTCTCCAAAGAAACTGGCTCTGTGAGTCTGGGGAAAGCCACAGACTGGATGGTGCGTGCTCTGTCACTCAGTCGTGTCTGACTCTTTGCCACCCCGTGGACTGTAGACCGCCAGGCTCCTCTGTTCATGGGATTCTCCAGGCAAGAATACTGAAGTGCGTTGCCATGCCCTTCTCCAGGGGATCTTCCCAAGCCAGGGATCAAACCCGCATCTCCTGCATTGCAGGTGGATTCTTTACTGTCTGAGCCACATGAACCAGAAGAAGGTAATCTCACCTTTCTCCTCCAACCTCACAGCTTCCCTCGAGCTCCCTCTGTGGACAGAGCTTAACAGGGAACAGCCGGCACAGCAGAAATACGGTGCATAGTCTGTCTCAATCCATATCATAAAGAAGAAAAGAGAACATTGGGCTTGGAGCTGAGAACTGCATGATGATTTTTTTTTAAAGAGGAACTTACTAAACAAGCATCATGCTACTTTGCTGTGCGTGCCAAGTCGCCTCAGACGTGTCTGACTCTTTGAGACTGTGGACTGTAGCCCGCCAGGCTCCTCTGTCCAGGGGGTTCTAGGCAAAAATACTGGAGTGGGTTTCCATGCCCTCCTCCGGGGTATCTTCCCGACCCAGGGATCTTATGTGTCCTGCATTGGCAGGAAGGTTCTTTACCACTAGCACCACCTGGGAAGCCCGTATCATGCTACTTTATAAATGGAATTTTATTTAATCTTCACAATCCTATGAGGATGAAGCCCAGAAAGGTTAGGTCACTTGTGAAGGTCACACAGCAAGTGGTGGAGCTGCATAAAGTGCATATTTATTCCATGAGTTGGCTCCAGCCCTCACAGACTCAGATTAGGATGGTATTCTTCTCTAATTATTTTTTCTGGAGCTGGCTTCCATTCTTCCTCATCCTCCAGAGGGCCTGCATGTGACCCAAATGTAATTCAGTTATATGAATTGCAAGTTTTTCTTTTCTGATTTTCTGAGTTTACCAGGATTTCCATGTAACTGGGTTGTCATTGACTGCTATCCCAACTGGATGGATGAGGGAGGTGGTCTCCACCTGGGAAAGTCAAATAACCCCATCCTCAGCCCATCCTTACCCCGTTAGTATCCCTGGCCCCAGCCCCCTGAGGAACTCGACCTGGAGTACTGTGAAGGGATGGGAAGGACGATGTTCACATGGTACATAAGACAGAGACAGAATTTCTGGTAAAGATAGGCAACATTCCTATTGGGGCATCTGGCAAGCTGCTTGATGCTGATGCAGGGAAGTGAAAGCCAACTGGAGTAACAAGAATTCCCGGCCTCAGCAGAAGGAAGGAACCTGCCTGATGGAGGCTTGGCTGCTTCATCTTAGTTCAGTTGTTTAGAATTAGACTTTGCACCCTATAGGCTTCTTTTGCACATCTCTCCCCTCTATAAACACAAATTTCAAAATGCTTCCCTAACCCCACATCCTTCTCCAGAGATTATATCACACAAGATTCTTCAAAGAGTTGTCTACACTCACAGCCTCCCCTCCTCACCTGTCACCCACTCTGATCCGGCCTCTGCTCCCACTTCATAGAAACCATTCTTACTAAAGTGAAAGGTGGCCCACTTGCTCATTAAATCAATGGGCCTTTCTCAGTCCTTATGTCACTTGATGTCTATACACCATTTGGCTCTGTTACCATGACTTCCATCTTGAAATCCTCTCTTCCATTGGCTTCCAAGACTCAGATGTAGATACAAGTCTGTTCTACCTTCCAGTTCTTTATCAGTGAGAGTTCTTAAAAGGCAACAAAAACCAATGTAGAGGTGAGATGGGGGCCAGAGGGAGGGGGGTTAGTGGTGTTTAGAATTAGAAAATTAAAAAAATAATTTGCCAAGAGGTTTTGAGCTAGCTCGTGGTATATAGTTGATTTAATAACATCTCCAGCTCTTCACCCCTCCCTGTAGCCACACTCTTTATAATGTGGTTTTATAGCTCCTCCCACTCCCAGCAACTTGCTTTGGTCAATAGGAATTTAGCAGTTGTGACATGGGCAGAGGCTTGAAAAAGCATTGGCCCTTCCCATGTTCTCTTGCTCCTCTGCCCTCCTCCTGAGAACGCCCTGTTAACTTGCCAAAGGATGAGGCTTGTCGAACACAACTGAGTCATCCCATTTGCCCCAGCTGAAATAACCCTAGAATTCACGCAGTTCCCAGCTGACCCCCTGGACATGTGAGAGGGTCCAGTAGAGTCATTCTGTTGACCTTCAGCTAACCTCAGGTTCAAGAGTGAACTTAACAGAGACCAGAAGACCCACCTGCATGATCCACAGATTCATGAGCTGACTGAATGCTTAGTGTTTTAAGTCACTAAATCTAGAGATGGTTTTTGTTGGTTTGTTAGAGCTACAATGGGCTTCCTTGGTGGCTCAGACCATAAAAGATCTGCCTGCAGTGCAGGAGACCCAGGTTTGATCCTTAGTTTGGGAAGATCTCCTGGAGAAAGGAATGGCTACCCACTCCAGTATTCTTGCCTGGAGAATTCCATGGACAGAGGAGCCTGGCGGGCTACCATCCATGAGGTTGCCAAGAGTTGGACAAGATTGAGCAACTGAGCCCACACACATGCCATCAAAGGTGAAGCTGAAGAACCTTGACAGGACAGGAAAAAGGCAACACCAAGGATCCACTGAATAGGATCTAGTGAACAAACTCTTCAAGTAGCTTCTTTCAGGATAAACCTGCTCTGACTTTATCTTTTCTTTGGTAGGAAGCATTTTATCATTCTTCTCAGCAGTTAGGTTCCAGAGAAAGAATCTAATTGCTGCAATTTGGGATCTGTTCCCTCCTCTGGCACCTTGATTGACAATCTCACCAAAACTACATGCCATGAGAGAGGGGTGAGTCCCTAAATATCCCTATATCCCTAAAGAAATCCTGAAGTGCAGTTGCCAAAAAATGAGGCATGAATTCTGGGCAGGCAGGAGTAACATAAGCCCACTACAGGTTCTGGCTCTCTCTCTGGTGTTTTAGCATCCACTTTGTCCACAAGCCAGGACAGCTGGAGCACTGGCCAGTGCTGGATGACAGGCCGAGCATCCAAAAGATTCTTGAACAATTGGAATTGCAGCACAAAGCTAGCAGGATGAAATTAAATAGGGATTGATGTGAAGGCCTATACTTGAGTCCAGAGGAAATAACAGCTGGTGGAAGACAAGGTAAGAGGCCTGATGCATAATAGTAGCTGGAAAAGACCACAAGCTTAGAATGAGCCAGTAATGGGAGGAGATGGCCGGGGATAGTGGTCTGATGCTGGGCTAAAGAGAGGGTTTGGAAATAATGCCCTTTTCCTAAGTACAACCTCCAGTTCCGTGTGGCTCATCTGGAATAATAATAGCCTAAGACTATTGATTCAGTGCTCGCTACACATCACGAACTGTGCACTGCCTGGTTCATTTCAGTTAATCAACATAAGCACACAGTGTTATTGTTACCACTATACAGGTGAGGTGACTGAGGCAAGGAGAGGTTAAGTGAACTTTTCCAAGGTCACATAGCTTTGATGGAGCCAGTTTGGGACCTAGACACTCTGACTCCAGAGTCTGAGCTCAGAGCCACTAGCTAGGCTGGTCCTTAGGGAATGGGACAGTGACACTCTGCTCTCATTTGGGGGACAGGAGGAAAGAGCACCCACTGAGTGCTGCAAACATGCTGCTACTGCTACTGCTAAGTCTCTTCAGTCGTGTCCGACTCTGTGCGACCCCGTAGACGGCAGCCCAGGCTCCCACATCCCTGGGATTCTCCAGGCAAGAACATTGGAGTGGGTTGCCATTTCCTTCTCCAATGTATGAAACTGAAAAGTGAAAGTGAAATCGCTCCGTTGTGGCTGACTCTTTTCGACCCTCTGGACTGCAGCCTACCAGGCTCCTCTGTCCATGGGATTTTCAAGGCAAGAGTACTGGAGTGGGTTGCCATTGTCTTCTCCACAAACATGCTAGGAGCTTTATTATACACTAGTTTATTCCCTCCTAGAAGACAAGTATTCTAGATTCCATTTTAAACCTGGGGCTTAACAGGAAAAGAACTAGGATGTCTGGTATACTTTTACCAGAAATAAACATAACATTGGGTAGATTTGGGAGTGGGGCAAATATTTGTGGGTTGTCAGGATTAAATTGGGCTTCTCTGGTGGCTCAGACGGTAAAGAGTCTGCCTACAATGCGGGAGATCCGGGTTCAATCCCTTAAATTTATTTAAATTTATTCTGTTTAACTCCTGTTGAGGATGGAGTGAGCACAATGGTTAGAATGTACAGCAATGCAGCTTTTTCTCAAAGTTATAAAGGTCCTCCTGATATAGCTTATTAATACTTACAGTCATACTAAATATAATAGTATAAAGATCAGACCATTTACCAAGCATTTATTATGTGCTAAGAACTTCACAGTCATTATATATAATGTCGTTTTAATAATAAAATAGTAATAATGGTTGTTATTGAACACTTATGCCAGACGCTGTGCCACAACTTTAAATAATAGGTGATTTTTTTATCCCCATTTTGTAAGTGATAAAGTGAGGCACAGAGGGATTAAAGCTAACCAAGGTCACACATCCAGGAAGAGGGACACGATCCAGCAGCTGGCTCCAGGCTAGAGTTTCAATAATTACACAGCCCTGTCCCTCTGGAACAGCAGGTAAGAATTATGGACTCATGGCTGGGAAACACTAGAATTCCAGCACCCTAGGTTGGTCTGACCTGATTGAAATCTAAGGCTCCTCCCAGTCTGGGAATCAAAAGACCAGGAGCACAGACCTGGGTGAGTAAGAGCAGATAAACCCTACACAGCTGGGCCGTGTGTGGGGCCTCCTCCCCCTGTCCCCGGAGTCCGGGCTGCAAGGCCAGGATGCTGGATGCACAAGGATTTCAGCCTTGCTGAGATCAGTCCGCGTGTGTTTTATTAAAAGGAAGTATTTACCCGGCCTCCTCCTGGCAGGGCTGCGCCGTAGTTTATTAGGACTTCATTTGGAGTGTAAATTGTTGCTGGTTTATAAAAAGGCTCTGCAGAGCAGTTCCGCTGGGATGGCCCCAATCCGCAGCACGGGGCATGTGAGGTTTTAACTAAATCATTGATTTCCCTCTGGAAGGAGCAGCACAGATATGAGCCACTCACTTGGCTGCTTAGCTGCTGTCTTCTCGCACCTGGAGGGCAAAGGTGGCGAGACTCCCCCCTTCCCTCCCGTCTCCATCTCTGAACACATGCTCGCTCGCGCAAACACATTCCTCTAACTCATCTAAGGGCCTGTACCATTCTAGGGCACTGCATAGAAGGCCGGTACAGTCTGAAGAATCTCTGACTGGGGTCAGGGGACGGGGGCCAAGGGTGGGTGGCTGTTGATCTTGTGATCAGTTACAGCAGGTGGTGGTCACCAACTCCATCTCCGAAGTGAGACAGATTTGGGTCCAAATGCCAGTTGGACGACCTTGAGCTTGGGTTGTCAGATTCAGGAAATAAAAATACAGAACACACAGTTAAATTTGAATTTCAGATAAACAATGAATAATTTTTTGGTCTAAGTATGGAACTAGCTTCTCTGAAATTTAAATTTAACAAGGCGTCCTACATTGGATCTGGCAAGACTCCTTGGGGCAGGAGACTGACCTCTGAGCCTTCATTTCCTCACCTGTAAAATCTCACAATTCTTATGAGATGTATGTCAGGCAATGCCCATAATGTGCTTAATACATTGTCTAGTAATCTATTAATGTGCAATAAATGTTACATTTACAATTTATATCATCCAGTCTGCATTCTTTTATGGTCATTTGTTTACATCATCACTTCTAGATTCATGGGAGGACCAGTTCATCCTAATCTTTGTATCTCGAATGCTAAGAAATTTTCTGGGACGGAATAGGTGCTAGTAATATATGCTAAATGATTTAACTGATTGTCAGTTTAATGGTTGCAAAAATCAAAATTAAAAATCCTGGGAATATTTATCCCAAAAGCAAGGTCCCAACTTTCAAAAAGAAAGCTCAAAATTACCTATCTGTGGGCACATATTTCTTGTGTCACAGTTAGGAAATTAAGGGCACCTGAGAGTCTGCCATGTTCAAAAATTTCCCCCCCTTGGTTTGTTTATTCCCTCTCTGCTAACACTAGACTTGACAAAGGCATCCACATCTATAGGGTATTTTCCTAGTCTCATTGAGATATAATTGATGTATAATACTGTAGGTTTCAGTTTTACAGCATAATGACTTGACATACATACATTGCAAAATGATGCGTGGTTCAAATTTTCTGATTCTTCCTCTACTCTGTTGTTCTCAGTTTTCTCATCTCTAAAATGGAGAAAATAATAGTACCTACTTCAAACAGTTCCTACAAGTTCATAAAATGCTTATTTCCGCACCAGGCACACAGAACTAGGTGCTTGGTTAATGGTAGATATTATTTATGCCAGTCCTTGCCCTGTGTCACCAGGGAGGCATTAACAGGACCGCAGGGTGCATGGTAAGAGGAAGGTTGGTGGAAGATGAAGAAGACACAGCAGCCTCTTGCCCATAACCCGCAGGCAGAGCAGATGGCCCGCCTGTATCTTCAAAGGGCAGCAAAGATTTGCTCGAAGAGGCCTGGATGCTGAGCTTGGTGTGCAGAGATGGCCCATGGCACTCACCAGCATCTGACACACTTGTTTAGTGTCTGTCTCGAATGTCACTAGAGTTTAACTCAGTGAGGGCAGATGCTTTTAAGTTCTTGTTTTCCAGAATATCCTGGAAGAACACCTGGCACAGAGTGAGCGTGTGAGTCGGTAGGGCAATGAAGACATCAGCTTGAGAGATTCTGTATTTTAATTGTCCTTCCTTTGCTCTCTACCCGCTTCTTATCCTCCTTTCCTTCTTTGCTTCCTTGAAGGTAAGATGTGTGTGTATAGAGGCTGGAAAGAAAGGGCCCAGGAAGCAGTGGGATAGGCGGCACTATCGTCGTCCTCCAGATGTTGTGGAAGGGATGGAATCCTCTCTCGCCTCTTAAGTCAGTTCATTCATCCAAGTAACACTTCCTGTTCACTGTGACATCAAGAGTTATCATTCGCTCTCACCCACCTCCCTCTGACGGGAGGGAGTGAGGGGAGATGTAAACATGACTAAGGAATGAAACTGACATACATCTTGTACCTTAGAATGTTCTCCAAGATATATTAACCTGGGGGGATGTTGTGTGGTGTGTAGAGTATGTTCTCTGTCTTACACACGTGTGTGTGTGTGTGTGTGTGTGTGTGTTTATATTATATAGGACATCCCTGCAAGGATGTCAAGAAACAGCTCACAGTGGTTGCCTCTTAAGGAGAGAACTGGGGAAAAGGGAGGTTTCTGGAATGGGAGAGAGGTAAATTTTCATTGTATACCATTTCGCTTTATCAACTATTTTGCCATATATATGCATTACTGTTTTAATTCTTGGTGGTGGTGGTGGTTTAGTCACTCAGTCGTGTCCGACTCTTTGTGACCCAATGGACTGTAGCCTGCCAGGCTCCTCTGTCCATGGGATTTCCCAGGCAAGAATACTGGAGTGGGTTGCCAATACTTAGAGTAGTGTTAAAAAATATTTGGAGACTAACCAAAAGTATTTTTAGTGTTTTTTTCTCATTATAAAATAATATATTCTGAAAAAAATGAAAAAGCAATTTTAAAAAAGGAAGAAGACACCTGTGATTCCATCAATCAGAAATAACTATTGGTTACATTTGGAGGATGTTCTACTATTTTTTCCAATGTACATATACTTTCTTCCAACCAAATTCTAGTGGTTTGTATCCTGAGGTTTTTTCTAATATTTAACCATATACTGGGCACAGTTTCTCACAATCATTACAATAGGCTTCTGAAAAAAATAGCTGTGATAGAGCTGTACCACACATACGTAATCAGACCCTTATTATTGGACATTAGGTTGTTCTGGATTTTTCTAATTAGTATAAATAATGCTGCAATATACACCTTGTGTATACATTTCAGATATTTCCTTGATGAATATTCTTTGATAAGAATATTGTGAGGCAAAAGACTAGATGTGTCTACTTTAATCTGTATTAACACAGAGAAAATATTTATGATATATTCAGAAAAAAGCAAGATATGGAATGATTCATTTTTGCACACATATAAGGGGATGCACTTTTATCTGTATGTGCTTACACACACACAATACATTTGATATACACACATATATCTGTATGATTAAAAAGGTGGAGAAGATATACACCAAAAAAGTAACCCTTTTCTCAGGATGGTGGGATCTGGAGTAATCTTTGTTTTCATCTTTTTTGCTTCTATTTTATAAAATGTCTACTGTAGTGGATACTGTGACAGCACACATGTCCCTGCCTCCAGCTTCCAAGACACTTTACAGGGATTTCCCTCACTCGGGTCACACACACACTTCCTGGGGCCACGTGCGTCCAGTGACTGGTCTGTGCTGACACACAGAGGTCTGGTCCCTTGCCTTCATCCCAGCTCCTGAGCTCCCATGGGATCGGCTGAGGCCTTTGTTGGGACTGTATCACGCCCGATTTCTCCCTCTGCCCAACACTGCTTTCCTCACTTCTGCCTTCCAGGGAAGCCATCCTGCAGCATCCGCAATGAACATTTTCATCTGGTGAATTAAAATTCTAAAATTAAAAAACTTTAATTTTTAAAAATTCCTCATAAAATGCCATACCTTTTTTTATTCTAGATGGTTTTCCAACTGTGAAAAACTGCCTGCTCTCCAAAGTGACCAATGAAATATACTATGGTATCTGTCCCCAGGTCATGCTGGGAAAGACACTGAAGGCAATTAATCAATTAGTCCTTTTGTCTTCCAATAAATCCCCTTCCAGTGGTGTCTGTCCCTGACCAGTTGACATTTCCATAACCCACTTGCCACCTTACGCATGTTAAATGACTTCTTATTGTCCTAAACTTGGAGATTTTAATCTCATCTATTAAGCCAGCAGGCCCGGTAATTCCCTGAATGCATTTTTATTGACTTTGTAAATCAGACTTCCCCACGTCAGGGACTGTGACCAGAAGAGAGGTGTTTGTCTGTGAAATTGGCTGGACACAGACCATTGACTGTGATGATAACCAGTGATTTGTGGGGCCAGATAGACAAGCCACATACACTAAGCAGATTAAACTATAACAAAACCAAAAGGTTCCATTACCAGGAATCCTGGCAAAGGGCAGCAGGATATTTGTGATAAAAGATAGAAAACAAACTAATTCCAAGTCTGGAAGGAAGCCTAAAACAGCTCTCTGCTCCCTCTTCGGTGAGCTAAAGGGAAAGTGTGGGGATGCTAAACACAACCAAGTAAACCAATTTTCGAAAGCCCTTTACTGGAAGTCAGAGGAAGCCTAACTCTAGCACTGCCTAGGCCCATATACGTGATGCTATACACGCCTCCATACCGCTTGCCGCAGGAAGAGCTTACAAAAGTTGCAGTAACAGGTTTAACAGCTTTGTTCAATCACCTTCCCGCTGAGGATCAAACCTAATGAAATCTATGGCATTTGGCCTCTGACCCTGTCCTGTGTCTCCCTCACTCTTACCCTTGCCTCTCCAGTCACATTGCCCACTTGCTATTACTCCACCAACACTAGCACATTTGAGCCTCAAGGCCTTTGCCCTGGCTGCTCCTCCTGCCTGTAATGCTCTTACACCAGACATCTCTAAGTCTAGCCTCTCTGCTCCACTCAGGTCTCTGGACTGATCTCATCTCTTCAAAGGGGCTTCTCTGGTCACTCAGTCTGAAATGCACCCCTCCCACCACTTTCAATGCCTCTATTCTCTTGTATTTTTAATCACAGTATGTATTATGAACTGATATCCTATTACTTATCACAGGCTTATATGTTCATTTTAAGTCTCACTCCTCCAACGAACAGGAATTTTTGTCTGTTTTGTTCACTACTCTATTTCCAGTGCCCGAAAGTACTAAAGTATTTGTTGAATAAACGAATTATGTATTCTACCTCTTCTCTTATCTTCATCCAAATGGCCTAATTTATTCCCCTATTTACTGAACAAATGTTTGTTGAACACCTACAATAAGCCAGGCCTTGTGCTGAGACCTGATTCTTACAAGGATCGTATGATGATGTGTATGAAATTCTAAAGCACTGTCAAAATCTAAGGTGCAACTCACCAGTACTGACTATACAATTATTGAAAAGAATCGAATGTCTATTTCCCTTCTAAATGTGAAGATAATTACCTCAAGGCTGATTTTTGGCAAATGGGATGAGTGCTTAAGTGATGTGTACATTTTCCAGTAGTCTAGACCAGCACAGTCCAGTAGAAATATGTGAGGGAATTTCCTGGTGGTCCAGTGGTTAGAACTCCAAACTCTCACTGCTGAGGGCCCAGGTTCAATCTCTGGTCAGGGAATCAAGATTTGGCAAGCAGCCAAAAAAGAGAAAAACTATATAATAATGTGAGACACATACATAATTTTGAATTTGCTAATAAGCATATTTTTAAAAATAGAAATTAAAAGGTTATATCAACAAATAATGTATTTTATTTAACCCAATATATCCAACATGTTATCATTCCAATGTGTAATCAATGTTTTTAAGTTATTAATGAGATATTTTACATTCTTTCTTCCATTCTGTCTTCAAAATCTAGTGGATATTTTATATTTATAGTACATCTCTAACTTTTCACTGGAAATAGTTGATCTGTATTTAGATTTCATAAAATTCACAGTTGAAAAAGTATATTCATTTATTCAAGTTGTTCCAAATATACTTAAAAGTCTTCCAATAACTGAACGGAGTATCAGGTTTTTTCTTTTTAATTTAAATTTAAACTAATTAAAATTAAATACAAAATTCCCTCAGTCTCAATAGCCACATTTGGATACCATATTGGATAGCTTACTTGTAGATCCTAAAAAGGATACCCATGCACCCCTCGTGCCTCCACTTTTCCGGGGAGGGTGGTAACAGCTGGAAGAACTGAAGCCAGAGATGGAGCCCTGTGTTATTTTTGTTGTTCAGTCGCTAAGTCGTGTCCGATTCCTTGTGACCACATGGACTGCAGTATTCCAGGCTTCTCTGTCTTTTACTGTCTCCTAGAGTTTGCTCAAACTCATGTCCATTGAGTCAATGATGCCATCCAACCATCTCATCTTCTGTTGCCCCCTTCTTCTCCTGCCCTCAATCTTTCCCAGCATCAGGGGCTTTTTCCAGTGAGGCAGTTCTTTGCATCAGGTGGCCAAAGTATTGGAGCTTCAGCTTCAGTGCTTCCAATGAATATTCAGGGTTGATTTCCTGTAGGATTGACTGGTTGGATCTCCTTGCTGTCCAAGGGACTCTCAAGAGTCTTTTCCAACACCACAGTTCAAAGCATCAATTCTTTGGCACTCAGCCTTCTTTATGATCTAGCTCTACAACCATTACGACTACTGGAAAAACCATAGCTTTGAGTATAACAGACCTTTGTTGGCAATATGAGAAAGAGATAAACTTTCATCCTATTAAAGCTTCTGTATTCTCAGGTCTCTTTGTTGTAGCAGTTTAGCCTATATATAGGCTTAGCCTTGGGAGAAGGCAATGGCACCCCACTCCAGTACTCTTGCCTGGAAAATCCCATGGATGGAGGAGCCTGGTAGGCTGCAGTCCATGGGGTCGCTAAGAATCAGACACCACTGAGCGACTTCCCTTTCATTTTCCACTTTCATGCATTGGAGAAGGAAATGGCAACCCACTCCAGTGTTCTTGCCTGGAGAATCCCATGGATGGAGAAGCCTGGTAGGCAGTCCATGGGGTCGCTAAGAGTCAGACACAAATGAAGCGACTTAGCAGCAGCAGCAGTAGCAGGCTTAGCCTTAACTAATATACCTTCCAGCTCATCCTGTACCCTAGCCAGTATAGCCTCTGGCTCAGCCCATATCCTAACTTCTACACCTCCTGGCTCAGCCCATACCCTAACTAATATACCTCCTAGCTCAGCCCATGGACTAACTAGTACACCTCCTGGCCCAGCCTATATCCTGACCAGTACATCAACCACAGGCTTCTATCACCTCCCAGTCCTGGCGTCCCTTTCCAAAACATTTATTATTATTACTAACACCGTTAATACTAGTATACCTCAGCTTACAATTTCCCTGGGGCTTTACATCAACCAGTACTCAGCCTGTTTTACTCACCATGTCAGCACGTTTTCAACTTTGGACTCCAGTGGGTAGAGATTGCCTGGGTTTGGACTTGGGCTCCACCACTGTGATGGTTGAGAAAGCTTATGTATCAGCCTAACACAGCCTTGGGCCAGACATTTGGTCAAGCATTATTCTGGGTGTGTCTGCAAGGATGTTTCTGGATGAGATTGTCATTTGAATCAGCAGGCTAAGTAAAGCAGATTGTCCTCCCTAAAGTGGGTGAGCCCTGTCTAATAAGTTGAAGTCCTGAATGGAACAGAAAGGCTGACCTTCTCCTAATGAAGGAAGAACTTCTGCCTGACTGCTGTGTGGGGACATTGTTTATTTCCTGCCTCTGGGTTCAAACAGAAACATCGGCTCTCCTGGATCCCAGCTTACCAACTGTAGATCTTGGGACTTGTCTGCCTCTATAATCATTTAAGTCAATTATTCTTTAAAATCAATCAGTCAACCTCTCTCTGTCTCTCCCTTTCTCTCTGAGAGAGGATTCCAATCTCTCCTGCCTCATCTGGAAGACAGCATGTCTCTTCATTATTTTTCTTCTTCAATGCTTTCCCTCTAGCCAAGAGAGAAAATAAGAGAGACTGAGAAAGAGAGAGAGAGAGAGGTCCTATTGGTTCTGTTTTTCAGGAGAACTCAGATTAATACAACTACAAACTGGCTGTGTAACTTCTCTGTGCCTCAGTTTCCTCATCTCTAAAATGGGAGAAGTGATAATCCTCTACTAAATGTTAGTATTATTATTGTTTTAACATTACAACACAAGGACTGCAGAACACTATCAGGCATGTGCAGGAGGACACTTCAGATTCAGTTTCCAGCCTTGCTCAGCCCTCAGCTCACAGCACCGCCCTTTTACACATCTCTGATCATCCCCTCTTCCTGCTCCCCTCAGCAGCCCAAGTGCTTCAAACCCACATGACCACCTCCTCATGGCCCATAAATTAGCCCAGTCCCCTTGGATTAGACCCTGCCTTCTATTTCAGAGAGAAAATTATGGCTTTCAGGCATGAACTTGTTAAAGCAATAATTAATTATTAATATTAAAATAATTTTGTTTCATCCACTCATGCTTTTGATCTGTGCCCTCTCCCTCCTTGGGGATATTCTCTCTGCATTAACTTTTCTCTCTTTCTTGGGTTCATGGACTCTCCCTTTCCCACAGCTCTTTCTACTTTAACCAAAAAAATCATGCCTGGGGCCATTTTATTGTTAAAAGCTTCCCTCCATCCTGTCTCTTCCTAGAACCCCGTGGTCCTCTCTCCTCCCCTGCCAGGCTTCCTCCAGACGTGTCTGCTGCTAGCGTTCATGTACCTATTACCACTCCCTCCAGAGCTGCACTGGAAAGGGGATGAGCCGTGCAGATTGTGGGGGAAGGATGTCCAGACAGAGGATGAGAGGGTACCGGCTCTGGTGGGCCTGGGGTGATGTGCTGGGACAGGTTGAGAAGCAACAAGGTCACTGAAGAAGAGAATGAGCAAGGGGGAGAGTGGTCAAATGTGAAATCAGAGCAGAAGCTGTGGTCCAAGCACGGTGGGGACTTGGCTTTGGCTCTGAGTAGGGTGGGGAGCCATCAGGGCCTTTTCAGCAGAGAAGTGATGTACTCTGACTTCCACTTGAGAACCCTCCTTTTGCAGAGAAGCACGAGCAGAAAGAGGGAGCCCCACTGGAAGGCGATGACCATCATCCAGGAAGAGAAGACGAGGCCCCACCAGAACAGAAGCCCCGGGGCAGTGGGAGACACTGTCATGCTCTGGACGTGTTTCGTGTTCTTTGGATAAACATCCAAAAGTACAACCACTAGATCATAGGGTAGTTCTTTCCTTCATTTTTCCAGCTGTAGTGTATACAGAAGCAGAAATATAATGTTGTACATATGAAACACCCAGTGTTATAAAGCAGTGTTAACTCAAATATGTATATATATACATACATGCACATACATATGAATAAAACAACCAAGCACAACCCTCTGGCTATATCTTGAAGGCAGAGCCAAGAGAATCTGCCGATGCTTCAGATGTGAACTGTAAGAGAAAAAGAAGCAGACTTCTCTGGTGGCTCAGTGATAAAGAATCTGCCTGCCAGTGCAGGAGACACAGGTTCGATCCCCGATCCAGGAAGATTCCCCCCTGCCGCAAAGCAACTAAGCCTGTGCGCCACAGTTACCGAGCCTGCGCTCTAGAGCCCGGGAGCCACACCTACTGAAACCCACGCACCCTGGAGCCTGTGTCCTGCAACAAGAGAAGCCACCGCAGTGAGAAGCCCAAGCACCACTAGGGAATAGCCCCCGCTCTCTGAAAATAAAGAAAGCCCGCACAGCAACAAAGACCCAGCACAGCCAAAATTAAGCACATGAAAATTTTTGTTAAATGGTCATCCCCAAAGCTTTCTCCATTCACTCCTCCTGTGGCCACTTGACCTCCTTCCAGGGTTGTCAGAGGCCTCACTTCTATGAGGGCTTCACATTTTAAATTGTGGCCTTGATTTATTCCTAAAATTGCGAAGGGAAACACATATATATAAGAAGACAATTATAACAAGAAGATGGAGACAGAAGAAAGGATGCAGTGAAACATGAGTTAAATTCCTGTCCTTCAGCGCTGACAGTTAGTCAAAGGGTCTACAGTTGATAAACCAAGAAATGGCCATTTTTGCTTATTATTTAGAGACGTGGAGGTGGCCATTAGAAGAAATAGTTGTCTGTGTGTATGTGTTAATCACTCGGTCGTGTCCGACTCTTTGTGATTCCAGGGACTGTAGCCTGAGGCTCCTCTGTCCACGGAACTCTCCAGGCAGGAATACTGGAGTGGGTAGCCATGCCCTTCTCCAGGGGATCTTCCTGACCCGGGTTTCCTGCTTTGCAGGCAGATTCTTCACTGTCTGAGCCACCAGGGAAGCCCAGAAGAAACAGTTACGAAGAGTTAAAATTGGTTGCCTCTGAGAAACAAGATTGAGAGTGAGAAGGGGAAGGATACGAATATTGTTTATCATTAAAAGCTATTCTGCATCCTTTGTTTTCCTTGTTTCTTCCTTTCTTGTTTCATTTCAAAACAATGAACATGTAATATTTTCATCAAAAATATTTTAAGAGGCTCTTCTTCTGTACCAGTAAATCTGTAGCATAGAACTTGTCACAGCCTCCTATGTTCAACTGGTGGTTACATTTCTTTACTTGTTTGGGTTTTTAAAAATTCCCTTTATTGGCATTATAATGTTGATCTTGCTATAAATTTTTTAAAGGGCTTCAGCAAAACAGAAATGCTTTAGCTCCCAAATGACACTGCCTGCAAACACCGTTTATAAACTTGTTTCCCGTAACGCATTTTGAATGAAATCGCTGAGTGCTTCAGACTGAATGAGCTGTTTGCATGTTCAGGTTTTCTCTGACATGGAGCATGGCACTTCTGTGGAATGTATAGCTGTTATAGGGAGGCTATGGCAGAGAGCTGCTTGGCATTATTTCCTGTGTTAATCCACTTGTTAAATATTCATGCAAAACAAAACTGATCTTGGTTGGCTCCACGTTGCCCAGAGTTCAAGGTGCGAACTAAATGGCTTTTGCCATGGACATAAAATCTTTCCTGTGTTTCTTCCTACGACTCACACACACCCCATCACGCCCTCTGCCTCCAGTCCTGCTGATACCCTTGAGATCCCTGCCATTCTGGACAGCAAGCACGTCCCCCTCCAAGCCTTTGTCTGTGCAGTCTTCTCTGCCTGGTGACCTCTTCTTTCGAGGACTAAGTAAAACCTCACCTAGTCTACTGTTCAGCCAAGTGCCACCATCCCCAGCCCAGGCTGTTTACCTGAGCTTTTCCTCTGTAGAGCTTTAGACTCTTGGAAAACATCGCAACTGTCACCCAGTCACCTCCTCCCTGAAGGCTGCCTGATGAATGAGAAACTCAGAACTCTCCCTTTCTGCACTGCCCGGAAGGTAAGCATTCACTCAGTCATTCATTCATCCACTTTGCAAATCTTCACGGGTGTCTTCACAGGCAGGCAGCAGGCACTGTGCTAGGTGTTAGGAATACACAGCGAGCAGGGTTCCTGAGACACGGTCTCGTGGGTAAGTGGGTCACAAAACAAGAACAGTCAACAGTGCCGTGGGTACCTGAATAGAGGATTCACAATGTGCTGAGAGAGTCTGTGAATAAGATGACTAAACAGGGCTGCAGAGTGAGTTAAAAGAAAGCGGCATTTTACTGGTACCTCAACGCTGTGTAGGAGTTTGTGAGGCACGAAGAAAGCGTGTCCCAGCCGAGAGAACGGCGTGTGCAGGAGTGCAGGATGGCCCGGGGGTGGGTGAGTGCATGACTGGAATGGCACAGGGATGAAGGGCAGGGGACAGCAGAGGACAGAGGGGAGGCAGAGCCAGCTCACTGAAGGCCTTGTGAATCTGCTTGGGGAGTTTGGACTCGATTCTACAGCAACAGGGAGTGATGGAAGGATTCTAAGCCGGGGATTGACGTGATCAAAGTTGTGCTTTCTCAATATTACTGTTTTTAGGCCTTTGCTATAATTACCACAGGAAAATAGTCAGGACACAAAAAGGATTACAAACATGAAAAGTTTGACGTTGTAAAATCTTTACAAAATATTTTCAGAAATGTTTCCTGACCCCTATACTTCTATATAGGTACTCCTATTTAAATAATTTTAATTACAAAGTAACATGTAGATTTAACATCATGTGCATATAATAATACAATGTAGATATAATAACAGAATATAGATATAATAAACATGTAGTGTAACAAATATAATACACACAATGTAGATATTGTAACAGAAGATGTTACTAATTTTAAAAATGCATTACAACATTAATTTTAGTTATTATAACCAAAAATATAGAAAAAGAATATCAAAATCTTTCCTAGGCTCACTGACTAGAGATAACCACTGTTTTTTCCTGTGCACAGATGCGCAGACTCATAAATTGCTATAAACATGGTAGCATTTCACATGCGACAAATTTTACCATCTACTTTTCTCACTCAACAAATATCATCATCATTTTCTGTGCTATTGAGCATGTTATTCAAAACTTCACGCTGGGAATGTTCATACTGAATTATATTTATTGTGAGCTTTTTTATTCCTCAAGTAATAATTTTTCATGCAGACACTTCAGAAAGAAAGAAAAACACAAAAGGTCAATTGTAACCAGGTAAACATTTTAGTGAAAACCCTTGCAATCTTTCATTTTCTATACATCTGTTTATTTCTAAGAAAAACTCATTTTTTAGAAAGGGAAAGAAAAACACGTTTTTCTTATAAAGATACACTGTACGTATCATTTTCTAGTCCGATTTTCATTTAGCAACATGTTGTGAACATTTTTCCACATTTGATAAATATTTTTATGTGGAACCAGAAGCCCTTTTGGACATCTGACCTTATTTATTTCAATAAAATGAAGAATTTTTCATTTTATTGAGGATGGGATTTACCAAACATCTCTCATTGTTCTTCCTTAACTCAAGAGCTCTTACTTTTAAGAAAAGTACTCTAAAAAAAAAAAAAAAAAAAAAAACGAAAGAAAGAAAGAAAAGTACTCTGTCTAGGTCTTGAGCCTGTAATAAGGAGAAAATGCCCCTTTGTTTTAAGTAGCATCTTAAGAACTCCAAAACGGTTACCTTGTTTCCTTGGCTCCACCTAATTTTAAGGCTCTCTCTCAGTCTCCCTGTGAAACCTTCATAATGTCTCTCCTGGGAATAACTTATTTCTCCCTTCACTCCGCATTTAGGTTTACATATTTCTCCAGTCTACACTTACTATACTGTGTAGAAGTTAGTTTTATCTCTTTCCTTAGTTATCACTACTAAAAAATTTTAATTAACCCCCTTCTAGCCACACTACTTAGACCACTGTGCAGGCTGCTGTAGAGATAATCAAGTTGTAGTCTCAACACTCTACAGACTCAAGGAGGATACAGAGAAGTGCAGACAATGTAACATACTTTCCATTCTGTCCATATGGCCTCAGACAGGGCTTGAGTGATAACACCGCACAGCCCCAGAGTGGTGGGTACCATTCGCATAGTCTGCAATGAGAATGAGACCCTCAACAGTTGAACAGTACCCCACCTACACATCCGTACATGGCAGTCCACTGGACTCCATGCAGGGCTAGGAAAGTGATAGGCTGGAACTGACTGTCAGTCCTGATGGCCCCCTTTGGTGCTTTCTACCTGGTGGTCATTCTCTGCTTGGATCAGTGGGTTGGACGTGCATTATATTTCTTTTAGGAGTTGAGTTCTGAAAATACCAGTCTCCTCTTAATAAGAAAGGAGAAACAAAGCTCCAGGGTTTTGGGACCTGACATTTAGTCTTCTCTATTTTTGTGAGGGTCTCCAGTAGACATAAAACACGGAGATAAAAGGATTTCTTCACCTTCCAGTCTAGACCCAAGGTGGCAAGCAGGTGGGCTGCAGCATTTATGTCCCGTGTCACCTGCAGAGATATTGCAAATTTAGCTGCCAACTAATTCCATGTAAAAATCCAGATGTTCCGCCTCTTTTGGAAAAGCTGGAAGACAGGGCAACGCTGAACCCATATTCCCACGTGGTAGAAGTCAGCCAGAGGTGAGCAGCAGCCATCCCCTGCCACAGGGACCTGGTTTTCTTATTCTTTTTGGCCCCAGTCCTGTCTCCCACTTCCCGGCCCTGCCTGGCCTCCCTCTGTCAGCTCCCTGACCCCTTAGTCAGTCATATTAACTTCAATTTTGAAAATATTTTCATCCAGAAATGAATTACTAATCATTTCACTGATTTGGAGTGTTCATTCACTTATTGAATTCTCTAATGATAACAAATCTTGGCTATAGAATAAATAATGAAAATCTAGAACCGATTTCAAGAGCTATTTTTCTCATTGCACACAAACAACCAATTAGTCCTGAGGAAATCCGTCCCCTCCCTCACTTCTCCCACGACAGCCAGGCAGCAATGAATACGTTTTCAGAAATCATCTCTGATCTACCTTGAAATGAGCTCAGAGATCTCCCAGAGCCAGTATAATTAGTTGTACCTCCAAGGCAGGGCTCCCCTGCGGGGGCGGGGAGCGGGGAGGGGGAGATCAGGCCACTTTAAATTAACCCTTTGTGACCTGAACAGACATCAGAGAAAGAGGAAATGCAATTCATAAGTGAGCTCACAAAGAATAGCAAATCCATACATTTTCCTCCAAAAACGTAGCAGACATTAAAAAAACAAACAAACAAACAAACACCCAGTGAAGGAGCAGAGCTGGCATGCTCGTTTCTGTTTTCAGCTGTATAAAATGACTCCCCAGGTGGCTCAGTGGAAGAACCTGCCTACCAGTGCAGGAGACAAGGGTTCTATCCATGAGTTGGGAAGATCACCTGGAGAAGCAAATGGCAATCCACTCCAGCATTCTTGCCTGGAGAATCCCATGGACAGAGGAGCCTGATGGCTTATGGGGTCGCAAAGAGCTGGACATGACTGAGAATGCACGCATGCAAACTGATTTACTCTTTAGGAAATGTTATTTAGACAAGTGTTTCAAGAGAAATATTTTTTGTGCTCAAAATTCTCAATGTTGAGTACAGCTTTCCAGCATCTCCACTCACCAGTGCCTAAGAGAGGATATAGGCAGGGTGCAATTGACATGCCAGGAGCTTCAAAAATGCCTGCCTAGTAGAGCATGGATAGGACCAGATGAAAAGAATTCTTTGAGGCCTGACATGGGATTACCCTCCTTGGAGAGGTGTTCTGTTAAAGCAGTGAAGGGGAGAACCTGGTCGAACCTCCCTGACCCCGTGTCCCCTAAGCCAGAGGGGTGTGGGCTCCAGGCACCATAGGCTGAGAGGCGTGGACTCCTGTCCCCTTCCTGGAGGGCTGGGGAAGCCCTGAACAGCCTGCGAGATGGGCTTCCAACAAGACCAACCCGGTGGACTCACCTCCATTGGTTCTATCAGGGGAGGTCATCTTCCACACCTTATGAAGGAGGATTGGATCAGTAAGCCCCAGAAAAGTAACTGATTTCCCCCACCTGTCCCCCCAGGGACAAACCTTCTGACACTGGTAGCTGGTTTTCACACAGGAAAAACAAAAACCCTTCAACAGTAGGCACGTTCTCTATGGGCACAACTACGGGCAAACAGTGAGATTATCCCTCAGGTCCCAGTGGATCTTTAATCTACCCTCTCCTACTAGCCCTCCCCCAGCCTGGAGATTCTCTACTTTCAGAGTTCCTTTTCCAATAGGCAAATCTGATCTTGTCATTACCCCTTCTAGCTCTATTCATCAAAGAAATTCTCCCAGGGCTCTCCTTGCCCTTAACTCTGGCCCTAACAACTCCTCTGATCCCTTCTGGTACCATTCCCCAGCCCCCATCCCTCCTGCTCACACTCCAACCACAGAAGCAGTTTTTATTCATATTCCTTCCACACAAAACTTTGCACAGGCTCCCTCTGCCTGGCCTGCTCTTCCAATTGCTCCCACTTTGGTTTTCTTCATCCCCATCCATCTTCCGCATCACAGCTCAAATGCCACTTCCTCCAGGAAGCCGCCCTTGACCTCCCTCCCCATTCCCAGTTACACACTCTCAGTTTGTGGCTACCTGTCCCTCGTCCCCTATTAGTATGATTGTTGGATTAACATCCGATAACTATGCTATAGCCCTATAGGTTACAAATCCCATGAGAGCAAAGACTATGTCTGTTTCCCTCAGCATTGCAACCCAGTACCCAGAGCAGTGTAACTGAACCTATTTTCAAACTATAAATTAAGGGAAGACCAAGCTTAGAACCAATCTTCCTAGTTAAGGTAGGAACGGAAGGGTGTATTTAAAAACTCAAAACTTCTTAGCCAAACCAACTCTCAACTGGTGATGGATAGAGTAAAACCATCCATTTGTAGATAGATGTTTGGTGAGATCATACATTGGTACAAATAAACCTCTACTTTCCCGTACACATTGTATAGCTGAGTCCTGGGTGTGCCAAAGTCCCTAGGTTTTGTTTCTAGGGTCTGTGATAAAGCCTCCTGAGGAGGTTACCAGAAACTTTGCTGCTTCCATTATCTTGAGCCACACACATACACATGTGCTTCTGGTCCCTAAACTTGGCCATGACTGATAATCTTTTAGCTTTTTTTACTTTTTCTTCTAAAGTGTGGACCTGTAGGTCCTTCTTTATAAAAATTCAGGCGAATATGACAAGCAACATGAGGTGTATGCAAATCGTCTGCAGTTCAAAGGAAGGAGCCTTGCTCCAGAGTCAGAGATAATTCATTTATAACCAGACCAAAAAAAAAAAAAAAAAGAAGAAGAAAAAGAAAGAAGAGGAAAAGGAGGAAGATGAGAGGAAGGAAGACAGGGAGAAAATGTTTCTTACATACCTGATATGTGATCTCAACAAGATCCCAAAAGTCTTTTTAGTCTATAAAATGGGAACAAGTGGTCACAATGAGGAATTAATTTTGGATTGCTGCTGCTAAGTCGCTTCAGTCGTGTCCGACTTTGTGCAACCCCATGGATGGCAGCCCACCAGGCTCCCCCGTCCCTGGGATTCTCCAGGCAATAACACTGGCGTGGGTTGCCATTTCCTTCTCCAATGCATGAAAGTGAAAAGTGAAAGTGAAGTCACTCAGTCGTGTCCAACTCTTAGGGACCCCATGGACTGCAGCCCACCAGGCTCCTCGGTCCATGGGATTTTCCAGGCAAGAGTACTGGAGTGGGGTGCTATTGCCTTCTCCAATTTTGGATTAAGGATTATCTAAAGATGGAAAGCAAAATAACTTAATTAGAAGCTGTACATAGGAGATAAGGCCATGTGGAAGAAAGACTCACAAAGTGGAAGAAAAACTTGCCTCCCTCACCCACTAAACTCAGAGGAAATGGTAACATGATAAAAAATCATAAGAGGACACAAAAGTAGAATCCAAGGAGCAGACACACTATCACATAATAGAAGGAAAATTCTGGATCTAAAGAAAGATAATTTAAGAATAGAGATTGGACTTTTATTTAGACAAATAAGATCCACAGGTAGAAATACTGGGGCAAACTTTTTTTTAATTCCTATAAGTATCTGAAGGAAATATGTTGGCTTCAGACCTGCACTTTACAATACTAAATGGAAGCAAACAATGGAACATCATTTACAAAGCACTAATAGCCTACATCCAACCAAGTTGTCATCTGGAGGAAATTACCAAAAAGATTTTCTTGAACATGCAAAGACCCATCTTGAATAAACCATTTGAAGACTCATGCCAAAAAATTAATTAGCAGTCAGAGGTAAATACTCAAAAATAAGGAAATGTGGCTAGCAAACGTGTGCTTTTCTGTTGAAGCCAGTTAAATAGAATAGAAATAATAACTCTAAAGCATTGTTGTAGTATGGCTACCAGGTTGATCATACTCCAATAGGTTTTATTATAATTACAACAGTAACAGGGCTAAATTCACAAGGAAAAAATCCTCAAAATTTCTCATCTTCCACAAAAAGGAGCCCCCCCAGAATTGCATTTCTGTAATGGATTTTGATCATTTATTAACAAATATAGATTTAAGAATTTCTTTTAGAGTATATATGTGTGCTATATGTATACACACACACACACACATATATGAATCACTAGGCTGTACACCAGAAACTAACACAACATTGTAAATTGACTATACTGCAATTTAAAAAAAAAAGAATTTTCTTTAAAATCTCTAAGGTTGCTACTAGTAGAATTTAAATCAAGGTGCCTGCCTTTCAGGTTTTCACAAAAGATGAGACTATTTGTAAAGGGGAAAAGTACAATTAAAATGAAAGGAAACAGGAGCTTCCTTGGCGGCTCAGTGGTAAAGAATCTGCCTGCCAATGCAGGAAACGTGCATTTGATCCCTATTCTGGGAAGATCCCACACGCCACAGAGCAACTAAGCCCATGCGCCACAACTACTGAGCCTGTGCTCCAGAGCCCAGGAGTCACAACTACCAAGCCCATGTGCCACAGCCACGGAAATCCACCCACCTAGAGCCCGTGCTCTGCAACAAGAGAAGCCACCGCAATGAGAAGCCCGTGCACAAGAGTGGCCCCTGATCTCTGCAAATACAGAAAAGCCTGCACAGCAATAAAAACCCAGCAGTCATAAATACATAAATTTTTTTTAAAAGAAAGGAAACAAAAGCCAGATGACAAAAACCAAGCCAGATCACTAGTTGGAAAGTGGCTGCTACGGTAATCACAGAATCATCTGAGCGCCTCACTAGGGTGGTAGCAGCAGGGACACAGCCAGCGCCAGGTCTGGGGACTCTTTAAGAAATGACACCTGATGCTTTTGATGGCCAGTTAGACTTGAGGGCAGGGACTAAAAGGGAGGAAATGGAGGACCCTAGGTTCATGGTCTGGGCGACCGGAAGGATGCTGGTACCACAAACTGAAGAAGGAGACTCAGAATAAGTATCAAGCTGGCTTTGGGCATGCTCATCTCATGGGTCTGAGACACCTCAGTGGGCCTATGAAGTAGGCTATTTATATATACAGCCTGGGCAACAGAATTTTCACTGCAGTAGCAGGACAGAATCCACCCTGCCAAGGTTTTCTCCAATTACTGCACCTAGACGGATTTTTTCAGCTCAAGACTCTCTGAAGACCACAAAAAGGTTTATTTAGAATTATATAGCCCCCACCAAGGAATGGGAACTATATACACTTCACTCCAAATGGAGGAATAACTTGAATCAACAAAGCATGAATGATATACACCTGCAGTTCTGGTTCTAGTTTCTATAAAGGAAGTAGTAAGGGCTGCAATGGCATCCATCCTCAGTTTTCAGGCTTATTCAGTCTGACTCGACCACCTATCAGCTCTGGTGCTTCGGTTTCCTCACTAATACAATGGGGAAAACATTATACCTATGTCATCGGGTTGTTATGAGGCTCATAGGGCTCATATGTTAAAGGCGTATATGGTGCCTGGCTCTCAATATTACCTGTTGTTGTTATAACTGAGGTTCAGTCTAGAGTCTGTTTGTTGCATAGGCCAAGTTTTCATCATCCTCAACTTGCTGCTTAAGGTGGGTGTCATGTATAAGACTTCATTAAAGCTTAAACTTTTAGGCTTTATAGATATTTGCAACAATTTTTGTTTCTTGTCTATGCACTTGCTTAAAGGTCTGGTGGTGGTAGAAAGTGTTACCTCCCTCCCAAAGGGTCCCAGAAAGTTTCAACAAAATACTAGACATACTTGGTTTACAGATGCATTGATCAAAATATCTAATCACATATTTATATGTGTGTATGTGTATAGTGTTTTCTATTTATTTCTCCCCAGTTACTAGACTTTGGGGTTCAAAATCTGACACCAGTAAGGATACCCTCCAAGATGTTCTATTGAATGCTACTGCCTGCTTTATCCTTTAGTCTGCAAATGACTCCACCAGGTTAGAGTTTCCAGAAACCACTCCCTAGCCGGTAGGCTAAGTATTCTTGTTGATTCTTTTGCTGCTGCTGCTGCTAAGTCGCTTCAGTCGTGTCTGACTCTGTGTGTCCCCATAGACGGCAGCCCACCAGGCTCCCCCATCCCTGGGATTCTCCAGGCAAGAACACTGGACTAGGTTGCCATTTCCTTCTCCAATGCATGAAAGTGAAAAGTGAAAGTGAAGTTGCTCAGTCGTGTCCGACTCTTAGCAACCCCATGGACTGCAGCCTACCAGGCTCCTCCGTCCATGGGATTTTCCAGGCAAGAGTACTGGAGTGGGGTGCCAATGCCTTCTCCGCTCTTTTGCTACACAGGTGCAATGTTCACAGATTTGAGTTGGGTGAGATACTTCTCAATGAAATCCCGGGGGACAATGAACTTCCCTCACTGGAATTCAGTTCTGACACTAACCACCCAGATTAGTGCAGACCCCACAGGGCAAGGTCTAAGTCACCCAAGGCTGCCACCACTTCAGATTCCAGTCACAAGTAGTGGGGTCCCCAGGTTGCCTATATTTTTGTTCACGCTGGCTACAAACCAGGGGTTCCCAAGCTTCCCTCCTTGGGTTCAATAAATTGCTATCATGGTTCATAGAACCCAGGGAAACACTTCACTTACTATTTCCAGTTTATTATTAATATAAAGATATTGTAAAGGATTCCAATGAGAAACTAGATGAAGAGGTACATAAGATGAGGTCCAAAAGGGTTTGAGCACAGCACTTTCTGTCCCCATGGAAATTGGGTGCACCACCCTTGCAGCATGCAGAGAAAGCCAGTTGAGTCTCGTTCCAGCCCCTCCCCAACAGACACACACACTCCTCTTCCCCGAGGTCAGTGGATGCAGCTCAAAGTGTTAGCTTCCAGATCACTTGGTTTTGTTGGTGACCAGCTCCACTCTACATCACCCCATTAGGAAAACTCAGGGGTCATCTAAAGGGGACCCTTATGAATAACAAAAGACACTCTTAGCAGTCAGGAAATTCCAAGGGTTTTTAGGAGTTCTGTGCTAGGAAATTGTGTTAGTCACTCAGTCACGTCCAATTCTTGTGACCTCATGGACTGCAGTCCTCCAGGCTCCTCTGTCCATGGACTGGTTGCCATTCCCTTCTCCAGGGGAGCTTCTCGACCCAGGGATTGAACCTGGATCTCCTGCATTGCCGGCAGACTCTTTAGCATCTGAGCTACCCCAGGAGCTGGGGATTTATTACATCACACCTGTAAAACTAAATGCTTTTTATGTATGTATTATTTGCCCTAATAGATTTCCCTCTTCCAATATTATAGATTTTCCTTCTGATCAATACTACCCATGGGGCAGTCATGATACTTCCTGCAAGACAGTCACCATGACCCAGGCTGTAGGACTTCATGGGACTTCCCACTCAAGCCCCACCCAGAACCTCCCCTCTTTCCACTTCTCTTTCAGGGCAAAAAATGAGAATCTGGATACTTTTTCATCGGTTTTCTTTTTTAGCTAAAATTCTTTGAGCAAGAACACAGTGCCAGAGAATTGCACTTCTAATGGCCTAATCTTCATGAAACCTCAAAATTAGATGCTATTATTAATCTCCATTTTCAAGCTGGTAAAACTAAGGCACAGAGGGATCAAGTAACTTGTCCGAGGTTGCACAGTGGTATGCAGTGAAGCCAGGATAACAAGCCAGTTGTCCTGCTCCATCGTCAATATCAGTATATTCGGCTTTCACCCTCCCTGCCATCCGACCTGTAAACCCACCTGACTTTTCAAAAGGCCCTCCTCCACCTTGAGAAACAAGATACACGTCGTACCCATGACACAATAGCACTTACAGCACCCGACTACAGTGTCTAAGTGCTACCGGCTTCCTCTGACATCCTAATTGGCCACAGGCATTGCTCAGTGTATGTGGGCTTGTTTTACACACATTTGGAATGATGAAGACTTTCTATTTAGGGTTTCTCCAGTACTAAACCCAATGCTCTTAATCATTTCCATAATATTTAGAGATGAGTTCCAAACAAGAATCTCCTGGGTTGGAGATTGTCTGGCAGGACACTGAGGATGAGTGGGGCTGTGGGTGCATTGTACACACACAGGGAATGCTCATGGGTGGCACTTGACTGCATGGCATGCCGTGACATGTAGGGTCACTGAAGCAGAGTCGACAGGGCCTCTGCAGGCAAGACAGGACTCACCTTCTTGCTCTGAGGTCTTCTGGGAACCTCACTGTTTACTAGTTGCTGAACTGGAGGCCTTATCTGTAACCTAGCTGCACTCGTCTCTGACCAGCGGCCACCAAAATCAGGGTGTCTGCCAAGCAGCAATGTCCGTCCTGCAGTCCCCTCGCAAGGGACAAGGACCCTTAGGCATCACAATCAAAGTAGTTAGTTTTTAATGTGTTCTTGGCTCTAACCGGGCATTGCATGACAGGGGCCCAGGGTGGCATCTTTAACAGATGACTCAAGCGCTCTATTTCAATCTGTTCCAAGTTCTGCGGTGACAGTCGATTTTTTAAGCCTTGTCATCCTTCAGAGCCATTAAGTCAGCAGGCGCAGTTGTCTGGCACCGAGACTCAGCTACAGCTTCACAAGGTTTAGCAGACAATCCATAAAAGGCATTTCTCTCCACTTTGCACCCACCCACCTCCCACCCCCATCTCTTCACACACAAAAAAAGAAAAACACAGTATTGCCTCCCAAAAACTAAAAAGTATACCTTCGATACCCTTAATGTGATACTGCACAAAGAATCTTCAAAGACATCCCAGTCATTCTTAGGGTTTTAATTCAAAGGTTCAAAGGTTCAGTTACTCAGTCTTGTCTGACTCTTTGCAACCCAATGGACTGCAGCACACTAGGCTTCCCTGTCCATCATCAACTCCCGGAGCTTGCTCAAACACATGTCCATCAAGTTGGTGATACCATCCATCTCATCCTCTGTCGTCCCCTTCTCCTCCTGCCTTCAATCTTGCCCAGCCTCAGGGTCTTTACCAGTGAGTCAGTTCTTTGCATCAGGTGGCCAAAGTATCAGAGCTTCAGCTTTAGCATCAGTCCTTCCAATGAATATTCAGGACTGATTTCCTTTAGGACTGACTGGTTGGGTCTCCTTGCAGTCCAAAGGACTCAAGGGTCTTCTCCAACACCACAGTTCAAAAACATCAATTCTTCAGCGCTAAGCTTTCTTCATGGTCCAACTCTCACATCCATACATGACTACTGGAAAAACCATAGCCTTGATTGAATGGACCTTTGTTGGCAAAGTAATGTCTCTGCTTTTTAATGCACTGTCTAGGGTTGTCGTAGCTTTTCTTCCAAAGGAGGCGGTAGATGGTAATATTTCACCATGTCCATGTGGTGTCAAATTGCCTGGGTCCAGATCCCAGCCCTTCCTCTTATAAGCAACGTGATCTCAGGAAGAGTTGGCTTCTTCAAGCCTCAGTTTCCTCATCTATGACATTCATGAAAAAACAGGCACCTTTGTACATTTTCAAGTAAATGACATGATGCGTGTAGAGTGTCTAGCTGATATTAGGAAAAAACAGAGAGAGAAAGAGAAATTACCTGGATGAAAATCCTCAGCAAACATCCAAATTATCAAAAGACAGAAAGTGGAGTCAAGGTTAAGGATCTGGGATAGAGTGAAGGGTGCAGCTTCTGACAACTGGATTCCCCAAGGTTGCCAGGAAACCTTTGGTATAATTTCTTGCATGTTTGAAAAAATAAAAATGAACCGGAGTGGGTTTCTTGCCTACTTCACAGCAAGGCAAGAAGATCAAACTCTTCACTGTGGAGTTGAGTGAGTTCTCTAGAGAAAGGTATTGCCTAAACAAAAGTTATTTTTTAATCTTTTTATAGGCAGTGAAGGTAAAAGACTTTCTTTGAAATTAATTACAGAGTCAGAACTGGCCCTGTTTCCAAGTCCCTCTCTGGCCTTATAAAAATGGAAGTCAGATTTCCCAGCAGGGCAGGAGAAAGAAATGTTTCTTTTGCAGGGGACCGCGGGCCGTTTCTCATTCAGCCTCCTCTGGGCAAAAATCCCAAGTACTCAGACCTCCATTTAGAAAGCCTCAATGGGGAAATAACAATAATATATTCCTGTTCCTCCAAGATTTTTGAGTGTCATGCAGATATTAACTAATTAATTCTCCGAAGTCAGCCGAGAAAATTGCTTTCAAAGGTTTCTAGCCCTCTTGAAATGTAAATTAAGTCTCAACCCAGACTGTCCCTCCCACACTGAGAGAGTGGTCCAACCGCATCCGCGCACCGGGAGGAAGAGCTGTCAGTGGGCTCTGCTGCTCCTCACTCTCTCATCTGATTGGCTCCAGCTCTCCTCACCTTAAGGCCTTTGCACCTGCAATTCCCTCTGCCTGGAACTCTCTTCTCCTACTTTTGCACCTGCCTTTCCTTACCCTGCATGGTAAAATCCCATGGATGGAGGAACGTGGTAGACTACAGTCCATGGGGTCGCAAAGAGTTGGACACAACTGAGCGACTTCACTTTCACTTTCTTTCTCCTTACCCTGCAGATTTCATCTCAGATGCTGTGTTCTCAGAGAGGCCTCCCTGACCACTCACTTGAGCACACTAGCCCCCTCTCTATCCTATTTTCCATTAAATTCCCTTATGTGTTTACTTGTTTATTGGCCTACTTGTTTATCTGTTTATCCCAGCTAGAATGTAAGCCCCAAGAGGACTTCTGTTCACTGCTATATCACCAGCAGCTTTCACCATGCCTGGCACATAATAGGCACTCAGAAAGTTTATTGGCAAACAAATAAAGAAGATAAGAGCAATCTGACTCATTTACCCATGCTTAAATTTAGAGTAATAAGATGACATTTTATGAATAGAAGGCCCATCTGTAAGATGCTTCAAACTCTTAAAGACATTACCCCAGTGCTGATCCTGCCTCCAAAGCCTTCTTTGTTTGGTTTGACGAAAAAAAACCAAGAATGTCCTCCAGATGTCAAATCCCTGTCCTCTAAGGACAAACGGCTGTCCCCAAGGACAACATGTTCTCAGCCTGGCCCCCAGTACTCAGCCTGCTTTGGAGATTGATGTTATGTCTCCATTTGACAGCATGAAAAGTTGGGGGTGTGACCAACGCTCATAGCAGCGCTATTTACAGTAACCAAGATATGGAAGCAACTCAAATGCTGATCAACAGAGGGATGGATGAAGAAGATTTGGGATATATTCATAAGCCCATGAGTTTCACTTAGCCATAAGAAAATGAAGTTCTGCCATTCGCAACAACATGGATGGACCGTGAGATATTATGCTTAGTGGTATCGGCCAGACAAGGACAAATACTGTATGGCGTCACTTACGTGTGGAATCCAAAAAATAGTGCAAGTAAATGTTTCTGCAAAACAGATTCAAAGATAAAGAAAAGAAACTGCTGCTGCTGCTGCCAAGTCGCTTCAGTCGTGTCCAACTCTGTGCGACCTCATAGACAGCAGCCCACCAGGCTCCCCCGCCCCTGGGATTCTCCGGACAAGAACACTGGAGTGGGTTGCCATTTCCTTCTCCAAGCAGGAAAGTGAAAAGTGAAAGTGAAGTCGCTCAGTCGTGTCCGACTCTTCTCGACCCCATGGACTGCAGCCTACCAGGCTCCTCTGTCCATGGGATTTTCCAGGCAAGAGTACTGGAGTGGGGTACCATTGCCTTACTAGTGGTTATCAAAGGGAAGAGAGAAGAGGTCAGGGGCAAATTAGGAGTAAGAGATTAAGAGATACAAGCAACTATGTATAAATCAGATAAGCAACAAGGATATATTGTACAGAACAGGGAATTATAGCCATTATCCTGTAATAATTTTCAATGGAGTATAATCTGTAAAAGGGGCTTCCCTGGTGGCTCAGTGGTAAAGATTCTACCTGCATTGCAGGAGATGCAGAAGACGCAGGTTCTATCCCTGGGTAGGGAAGGTCCCCTGGAGGAGAGCATGGCAACCCACTCTACTATTCTTACCTGGAGAATCCCATGGACAGAGGAGCTTAGTGGGCTACAGTTCATGGGGTAACAGAGAGTCAGACACAACTGAAATGCCTGAGCACATACACACAAACAATCTATAAAAAATACTGAATCGCTATGCTATACACCTGAAACTAATATAATATTGCAAATCAACTATAAAGTAAGTTGGAGATGTGAGATCGTGGGTTGCCAGGTTTTCGGGGCTGGAGCCTTGGAGGTCTATTCCAGCTCCCTTGGTGGTAAGAAACCAAAGTTGTGAGTAGAAAGGACTCACAAAAAGATAGATCCTAGTGAATCACAATTAGAGTCCATGTTCCTCTTATTCTACTGGTCCAAGAGATTCCCCAGGTAAGGAGACCCAGTAGCAATGAACCACCTACTATGTGCTAGGTACCACATACTTCACCTTGCTTAATCCTCTCAAGACCCAAGTGAGGCATCATTGTGCCCATATTACAAATAAATACACTGAGGCTCAGAGAGTGTAAGTTCATTTGTCACCAAGATGCCAAGGTAGGAGATCATATTTTGAATTCAAAGTCTATCAGCCTTCAAATACTGTGTGATTTCAGCTCTCATAACTCTTTCCTCCCTCAGTGATACGTTAACATTACCTTGAACACTGTGTGAGTCAACATTGTTCACAAAAGCAAATATATCTTTGACAATAATATTAAAACAAAATATAATTATTTTATGTCAGAGCCTGAATTGTATATTACCTCAATTGATTCTCTGAACAGGAGGTTGAGGCAGGCTGGAGTTACATCAGAACCCCTACAAACTCAGTGAATTTAGTCAGGCACTCTCTTTCTGTCCCTCAGTTTCCTTATCAGTAAAATAGGAGTAACAATATCTTCCACATGAGGGCATCATAACTATAAATTAATTATCACACATAAAATACTTAGAGCTGCACCTGGCACACAGTAAGGACCAATAAACATTATCTATTATTACTCATCATTCATAAACAGAGAATGAAACCAAGGATTGAGGGGGCATACACGGTCTCCATGTGGGTGACCTGGGGGTACCTCAAACTCAGGACATTGCATTGGAACTCCTTGGGTACTTCCCTGGCAGGCCAGTGGTTAAGACTTCACTTTCAATGCAGGGGGTGTGGGTTCGATCCCTGGTGTGGGAGCTAAGGTCTCACATGCCTTGCATCAAATAAATAAATAAAACAGAAGCAATACTGTAACAAATTCAAGAAAGACTTTTAAAATGGTGCACATCAAAAAAAAAAAAATTTTTTTTTTTTAAAGAAAGAAATGGAGCTCCTCACTCACACTCCTTCCCCTCCCTGACCAGATTTGGCACAGTTTCCCAAACTCAAAATCTCCAATATCCTCTCTTCCTCCTCACTCTCTGCATTCCAGTGGTCACCCAGATCTTGGCATGTCCTTTGAACCCACCCCTTCTCTCCACCTCTACTACCTTTGCCTGAGTTCAGATTCTCATCACGGACTCTTTAGGATCCTGTGGTCATTTCCTATCTGGCCTCCCTAGCTTAACACAGATGCTGGTGCCTGCCTTCCTTAACACAGATGCTACTGCAGTCTCTCTAGGAAACAGAATTGGTCGTGTGGCCAATCATGTCCTATTAGCCCACAGATCCATTCTTGCACTTCTACAAGCTGTTTCTCAGCCTTCCTGCTATCTGACTTCTGATCAGGTTTAGCCAATGGGAAGCATTGGTGGGAGATCTAGGGTGGAAAAACAAGAAGTCAGGGCACTTTTCTCCCAGCCTCTGTCTCATGCAGTTGGCTTTGGCAGCTTCTGCATCTCTCCCGTGGCTTGAACTTGGCGAGACAGCCCCTGCTGTGGATCTACTTCCTATTGAACAACTCCAGCTTCTGGATTCTGGTACCTCCTCTTTGCCATGTTCCCCAGCCCAGAGAGTGGTACTGGCTTCTGGTGTTGATAAACTGTGAGCTGGTTTATCATCCCTTGGTTCATTTCTCAGCACTTCCCTGTATTAAATTACTTCTGTTTGAGATACCTAGAAAGGTTCATGTTTTACTGATTGGATCTTACTGTAACTTTCTATCTTTTCCCTGCTTAAGCATCTTTCCAGAAACTTGCTCCATGATAAAATCTGAATACCCTGGAATGTCCTTCAGACCTTCAAAATCCGGGCCCCAGTCCCATTTGCACACACATCTTCCTCCAAGCACACTAGGAACCTGTCACTCTGAATTTTTTCTGTTCCCCAAAACAAACTACATTCATTCCCAAATCAGTGTCCTTGGCTGCCACTTTCTCCCCCTGAAATGCCCTCTTTTCCTGGCATGTTCTGTTCACATGTCCAACTTTGTACCTACAGCTCATTCTTCATATAGTGGTTAAAGTGACTCTCTTATTTATTGATTTATTGATTTTTTTATTGAGATGTAACTGCTATATAGCATTGTATTAATTTAAGGTGTTCAACAGAGTAATTTGAAATATGTACATGCTGAGAAATGACCACCACAATAAGTCTAGTTCCCATCCATCACCACATATAATAACAAATTTGTTTTCTTGTGATGAGAATTTGTACAATCTACTCTCTTAGCAGGTGACTCAGATAACCATGATTGCTCACCTAGAGCCAGACATCCTGGAGTGTGAAGTCAAGTGGGTCTTAGGAAGCACTGCTGCCAATAAAGCTAGTGGATGTGATGGAATTCCAGAAGAACAACTTAAGATTCTAAATAATGATGCTATTAAAGAGCTGCACTCAATACATCAGCAAATTTGGAAAACCCAATGGTGGCCACAGGACTAGAAAAGGTCAATCCTCATACCAATTCCCAAGAACGGCAGTACTAAAGAATGTTCAAACCACCAGACAATTGCACTCAACTCCCATGTTATAAAGTTACGTTCAAAATCCTCCAAGCTAGGCTTCAGCATTACATGAACCAAGAACTTCCAGATCTTTAAGCTGGGTTTAGAAAAGGAAGAGGAATCAGAGATCAAATTGCCAACATCCCCTGTATCATAGAGAAAGCAAGGGAATTACAGAAAAACATCTACCTCTGTTTAATTGACTACACGAAAATCTTTGACTGTGTGGATCATAACAAACTGTGGAAAACTCTTAAAGAGATGGGAATACCAGACCATCTTACCTGTCTCTTGAGAAACCTGTACACAGGTCAAGAAGCAACAATTAGAACTCTGTATGAAACAACTGACTGGTTCAGGATTGAAAAAGGATTACAACAAGGCTGTTTATTATCACCTCATTTATTTAACTTATACACAGAGCACATCAAGCAAAATGCCAGACTGGTTGAGTTACAAGCTGGAATCAAGATTTCTGGGAGAAATATCAACAACCTCAGATATGTGGATGATACCACTCTAATGGTAGAAAGCAAAGAGGAATTAAAGAGCCTCTTGATGAGGGTGAAGGAGGAGAGTGAAAAATTTGGCTTAAAACTCAATATTAAAAATAAGACTAAGATTATGGTATCTGGTCCCATCATTTCATGGCAAATAGAAGGGGAAAAGGTGGAAGCAGTGACAGATTTCCTCTTCTTGGGCTCTAAAATTACTGTGGATGATGACTGCAGCCATGAAATCAGAAGATAATTGCTTCCAGGCAGAAAAGCTATAAAACCTAAACTGTGTTAGACAGCAAAGACATGACTTTGCTTACAAAGTCCATATAGTCAAGGCCATGGTCTTTCCATTAGTCATGCATGGATGTGAGCGTTAGAACCATAAAGAAGGCTGAGCACTGAGGAATTGATGCTTTCAAACTGTGGTGCTGCAGAAGACTCTTGAGAGTCCCTTGGAAAGGAAGGAGATCAAATCAGTCAATCTTAAAGGAAATCAATCCTGATTACTCTTTGGAAGAACCGATGCTGAAGCAGAAGCTCCAATACTTTGGCCACCTGATGTGAACTGCTGACTCATTGGAAAAGACTCTGATGCTAGGAAAGATTGAAGGCAGAAGGAGAAGAGGGTGACAGAGGATGAGATGGTTGGATGTCATCATTAATTCAATGGACATGAACTTGGGCAAACTCTTGGAAATGCTGAGGGACATGGAAGCCTGGAGTGCTGCAGTCCATGAGGTCACAAAGAGTTAGATACAAGTTGGTGACTAAATAACAACAGAGATGGTTCTGTGTTTAAATTTTTGAAGAACCTCCATAGTTTTCCATAGAGTGACCCTTTCAAAACAAGATCAGCCCCGTCTCAAAACCTTCCAACACCTACAAATAAGATCCAAACCCTTGCCATCACTTAAAAGACCCTGTATGATCTGACCTCCTCTCCTACCACCTCCCTTATTGCTCACTCTGCTCTGGCCACACTGGCCTCTTTGCTGTTCCTGGAACAACAAAATGGGATTCCTCCTGAGGCCACGGCACCTCCTGTTCTGTCTGCTTGGGAGGTTTTTCTCCAAGATCCTCCCACGGCTCCTTCTTCCTTGCCATTTGGGTCTCAGCCTGAAGGTCCCCTCCTCAAAGCAGCCTCCCCCTGACTACTCAGTTCTAGGTCGCCACTCCAACATCACTTTTTTGTTAAAGAATCCCTCTAGATCTAGTCCAACATCCACTCAGCCGTTTCTTCCTCAAAGTTTTCACAGAACACTATGTATTTTCCATCACAGTCATTATTATCCTCCTCCTCATCACCATTGCTAAGATTATTGAGCATTGCGCTTACTATGCATGAGGCATTTTCTAAGAGCTTTACATACATTATTTCATTAAATTCACACAACAACTCTACTATTATTTTCCCCATTTCACAGAAGGAAAAAACTGAGGCACAGAGAGGCAGATGATACATCCACGGTCACTCAGCTGGTGATTAGCAAAACTACAGAATTGTGAATATCCCCAGGGTGAGGGAACATGATCTCATTCCTTGCCTGCCAAGTATTTATTGAGCACCAATAATGTGCTCTGTGCTAAGCACAGTGTCAAAAAAGACAGAATGGCCTCCACTCACATGGAACTAGATATTAGGAGAGGGAATAGACAGTGAGCCATAGTTATCTACATTATTTAATTACAATTGAGCTATGTGCTGGGAAGGAGAGGTACAGGGTGCCAAGCGTGTGAAGTACTAGAAACCCAGGAAAGCTTGACTGAGAAAGAGCCTGGATGGGGCAAAAGAAAGGAAAGGGTTTTCTAAGACTGAGAACTTCTCCATGCAAAGGCCTTTGGAAAAAGTCTCTAGGTGCTTGGAACAACTCAAAGGAAGCCGCTGTATCTCCAGAGAAAAGGGGTAGGAGAGAGAAAGCTGGACGAAACAGTCATATGTGATTACAGGCCTATCGAGCTCTGGGCTCAGTCATCTCTGTAAACTCAGCCCATGGAACACGGTGGGCACCCCACAATGGTTTGTGTTGTTGTTACTTGAGGGTAATTGTTTTACAATGTTGTGTTGGTTTCTGCTGTACAACAGTGTGAATCAGCCATAAGTATACATATGTCCCCTCCCTCTTGAGCCTCCAGCCCACCCCTCTAGGTCATCACAGAGCACTGAGCTTAATTCCCTGTCCTTTACAGCTGCTTCGTGGTAGATAGCTATTTTACACATGGTAGTGTGTATATATGTATATCAATGCTACTCTCTCAGTTCATCCCACCCTCTTCTGCCCCAGCTGTGTCCAGAGTCTGTTCGCTACATTGCCTCTCTATTCCTACCCTGCATATAGGTTCATCAGTACCATTTTTCCAGCTGGCCCCCCGACCATTTTTCTAGATTCCATATATATGAGTTAATATATGATATTTGTTCTTTTCTTTCTGACTTACTTCACTCTGTGTTCATCCACCTCACTACAACTGACTCAAATTTGTTCCTTTTTATAAATGAACAAATAAATGATTGAAAGAATGAAGAAGTGGTTCTGTATGTTCTGGCTGCCAGCAGATGTTCTGCCCACCACTTTTCCAAGTCAGAAATATCTAAAGGAGAAAAAGACAGTTAGCATTTGACTTGGAGAAGAAAAATCCCACCAGGGAGAAATTGGATTTGAAACAAAAGAGGCCAGTCTCTTTGCACTGGGAAGGGTTTATACTTTCACTTCTGGTGTTTGGACAGTGGTTATTAAAATCGTAGGAAGAGCTAACATGAATCTATAGCTACGTTGTTGGTTTTTTTTGTGTGTGTATTATTATTCTTACTTTTTACTGAACGTAAGCCCAAGAGATTGATGTTCATTGCACGCAGGTCTATTGTTGCTGGGGGGCGGTGGGGGGCGGTGGGGGGCGGGGAGGAATCTTTTGTTTTTAGTTGTCTAGAATTCAAAATAGATCATGTGATTTGTGAGACAGTTGTTTAAAGAAATAACTGCAAGGGGCTTCCCGCATGGTCTAGTGGTTAGAAATCCACTGGCCAATGCAGGGGACACAGGTTTGATTCCTGGCCCAGGAAGATCCCATGTGCCACGGGGCAACAAAGTTCACGCACCACACCCACTGAGCACACGTGCCATGACTCTGATGCCCGTGCACCTAGAGCCCATGCTCCATAACTAGAGAAGCCACCACAGTGGGAAGCCCCCACACCACAGCTAGAGAATAGCCCCCAGTCTTTGCAACTAGAGAAAGCCCACGCACAGCAGTGGAGACCCAGCACAGCCAAAAATAAATGAATAAATAGATTGATAAAATAAATGTTTAAAAAAGAAAGAAAGAACTCCAATAACTCAAGGAAGGTTGCATTAATGCAAGGGCTTTCTAAGAATGAGAACCTCTCCACGCAAAGGCCTTGGGATAAAGCACCTAGGTGCTTGGAGGAACTCAAAGGGGGCCAATGTATCTCCAGAGGGAAGGGGTGGGAGAGAGAAGGCTGGGCCAAGTTTGTACAGCTTGGGGCCCCAGAAAATGGGGATCAAGTGGGACTCGCAGTATACGAAGACTCTATTTCTGGGCTGCAGTTGCATGGCTGAAGCCCAGGTTGCCAGTGGATCCTCCCCCTGCCTGGGAGGAACAAGGGAACCTCCACACCAGTTACCAGACAAGCCCCTTGGCCACATCTTACCCAACCCTCCCCCTTCAGAGTTAAGCTACTGTAGTCAGTACTCATCTACAGGAAGGAGAATGATCATAAATACAAACATGATGCTAATATAAATAGCATAATAGCTAACAATTACTGAGTATTTTTCAAGGACCTACACCAGCCTAAGTGTTATCATTTTCTCAACCACATGTGGCCAAGTGTTCATTATAACCCCCATTTCACTTAGATGAAGAAACTGAGGCGCTACAAGTTCCCCCACAACACACAGCCAATAAAAAGGGGATCTGAGGTACTGAATCCCAGGGAGTCTGGCCCCAGAGCCCTGCTCTCAATCAACCAAACAAAAAGAAAATTTACATGAAATGAAAGACACACCCAGAAGGAACAAAATCCATCTAGTGGGAGTTCCAGGGAAGAGAAGAGAGAGAAATGAATGGAGGCGCTAATCAACATCATAGAAAAAAGTTCACAGACAGAATTCAGAGTCTTCAGGTTGAAAGGATGCACTGAATGATAAGCAGCATAAATTGTCAAGTGAATTTTCAGAATATCTGAATACCAAGGATAACTAGGAAAAGCACAAAGGCTGGGGGGATGTGATGGACAGAATAATGTCCGCCTGCTCCTTACAAAGATGTCCACATCCTTATCCTCACAACCGATGAATTTGGCAAAGAGGAATTATGTTTGCAGATGGAATGAAGTCTGCTAATCAACTGATCTTAAAATAAAAAGCTCACCCTGGATTAGCCAAGTGGATCCAGTATAATCACAAGCATCCTTTTAAAGAGGCAGTAGGAGATTTGACCAAAGAAGAAATTGGAGGGATGCAATGGGAAAAAGGCTCACATTGTTGTCTTTGAGGACAAAGAAAGAGGATCGTGAGCCGTGGAATGTGAGCAGCCTCTAGAAGTTGTTGTGAAGGTTCAAGGAATTTATGCAGATAAAGTATTTAGAACAATGGTTGGTAGATAACAGGCCCATATGTGTATGTTTGACATTATTACTTTTATGAAATTAGAATCACCTTATCAGTTAAATCTAATGAAGAAAACATAAAAAAGTAAAGCAATGCACAAATACATTTATAAATACAGATGCACAATTTTAAATGAATTATTAGAAAATTAAGTCCATTGGTTTATCATAAGAATAATACATTTTTGTTTGAATCAGAAGGATGGCTTAACACCACAATATCTGTTACTATAATCCATAACATCAATTAAAGAGGAAACTGCATGTTGTGTGGTTACAAGATAAATCTACAAAAGTCAAGAGTTTTTTTCTATACCGGTAATTACTAAGTATTATTTTAAAAAATTTTTAAAACTTAGAAAAGTGAATATGAGAAGATCATGAACATGGGGAATATAAAATCATGGAATGCCAGTCCAAAAAATCTGGTATTTATGCAGTATGTTGTTGTTGGCTGAGTCATGTCCAACTCTTTGTGACCCCACAGACTGTAGCCCCCCCAGGTTCCTCTGTCCATGGGATCTCTCAGGCAAGAGTAATGAAGTGGGTTGCCATTTCTTTCTCCAGGGGATCTTCACAACCCAGGGATGGACCCTGTGTCTCCTATATTGACAGGTGGATTCTTTACTGCTGATCCACCAGTGAAGCCCCATTTGTGAAATATACAATGGGGAAAACTCAAGTTGGAAAATAACATAAGTGGGTCTATTTTGTGGAGATGAGTAGCAGAGAGATCTTACTAGTCAACAAGAATGAGAGACTGAGCTGGAACCGGAGTTTTTCCAGAAGACTTACTTATATTTGGGAGAAATCAACAGAATTTGGTTACTTAATTAATTTTGGTAACTAAAGTCCAGACTGGGTAGGTGGTTCTTCTGTTAGGCTATGTAGTGAAGAATGATGGAAATATTTCAGGAACAATGACATTGAGTTTAGCCAAGCTGATTCTGAAGTCCCTCCAGAATCCCCAAGTGGTAGGAAATACGAATCTGAAGCTTCAAGTAAAAAGTAGAGTTAAAAACATTAATAGAGAAGTCATTCATGGAGCGATGATATTTGGAGCTACAAGAGTCAGTGAGATCACCTAGGGAGAATGTGTAGCCTGCAAAGACGGCCAAGACAGAACGTTAGAAAATGCTGACATTTAAGGGATGGAATGAGGCAAGAAGTCAGTAAGATGCTTGAGTAATTGTTGGAGAGAAAGGAATGTGCAGAGTCACATAAGCCAGGGAAGAGTTCCAAAAAGGATTACTCGCCAGCAGCCTGGAATGCCAGAAGGTCACGTGGGAGGAGCATTCTGCAACTCGGCCTCCAGGTCTTTGGGGAAAACAAGTTCAGTGAAGTAGTCTGGGTTGAAGAAGCATCTTGCAGTCTACTGAGTATGCAGAGCTGAGGAATAGATGGACTCCAAGAATCTAAACCACTTTTCAATAAATGTAAGTAAGAGCTTAAACTTGGGGTGATATTAGTGCATAGTTTCATAGAAGTTATTTCATAGATACAGTTTCATAGAAGTTATTGTGATAATTGAGACAATTGATTTCAGAGGTTTAGATGGCATCTAGTAAGCAGTCAGTAACTTTTGCTTATTGTTGTTATTTAAATCAAATAGATAAGACTATCTGTTGAGGAAAGGAAGGACACAGGAATAAAAGCAGAAACAACTATTATGTGTATTTAAATGATCACTGTCCATACTTCCAAAAAAAAGATGACCAGGAGGCAGGAAGTGGTCAGTTGAATCATGCTCTGATGAACTTGTAATAAATTCAACCAACGCACAGTCAGGCCAGTCTTTCCTGCAACACTCCATATTGAACAACGGGGGGCAGGGGGAGGAGTGGAACAAATGATTTGTTGGGAGCATTCTGGTTTTAGGAATTCAGTTCAGTTCAGTCGCTCAGTCATGTCCAACTCTTTGTGACCCCATGGCCTGCAGCGCGCCAGGCTTCCCTATCCATCACCAACTCCCGGAGCTTGCTCAAACTCATATCCATCGAGTCAGGGATGCCATTCAACCATCTCATCCTCTGTCATCCCCTTCTCCTCCTGCCTTCAATCTTGAGCATCAAGGTCTTTTCCAATGAGTCAGTTCCTCACAGCAGGTGGCCAAAGTATTAGAGCTTCAGCTTTAGCATCAGTCCTTCCAATGAATATTCAATACTGATTTCCTTTAGCATTGACTGGTTTGATCTCCTTGCAGTCCAAGGGATTCTCAAGAGTCTTCTCCAACATCACAGTTCAAAAGCATCAATTCTTCAGTGCTCAGCTTTCTTTACAGTCCAACTCTCACATCCATACATGACTACTGGAAAAACCATAGCTTTGACTAGATGGACCTTTGTTGGCAAAGTAATGTCTCTGCTTTTTAATATGCTATCTAGGTTTGTCATAGCTTTTCTTCCAAGGAGCAAGTGTCTTTTTATTTCATGGCTGCAGTTACCATCTGCGGTGTTTAAGGAATGGCAAGGGTTAAAAAAATCTGGTGTGGGAAAGGGACAGGCTCTGAGCAAAGTAAGGAGACCCTGCTAGACTTGGAGGATGGGGCAGAGTTATGGGAGTGGAGGATCATATTAGGACAAAGATCAAGTTAACTGGTAAGAGGAAAGAAAAAGGTTTAGAAATGAGCAACTTCAATCAGAGGGAGAGACCTGGGCATCTCACCAGCCATATTCTTCTATTTCTATTTCATTTATTCTATTTCTTCTATTTTCCCTCCCTTACCTGTGTACCTCTAGTACATTCAATAATCATTTCTAAATAACAATGCTAATTATAACTAACATTTTTAGAGTCAGGCAGATGCCATGTTAAGCAGTCCCCAAAATATTACTATGGATCAGAAAGCTTTTTTTAAAACTAATTTTTATTAGAGTATAATGCTTTACAATGCTGTGTTAGTTTCTATTGCACAGCTAAGTGAATCAGCCATACATATACATATGCTATGCTATGCTAAGTGACTTCAGTTGTGTCTGACTCTGTGTGACCCCATAGACGGCAGCCCACCAGGCTCCCCCGTCCCTGGGATTCTCCAGGCAAGAACACTGGAGTGGGTTGCCATTGCCTTCTCCACATATACATATATCCTCTCTCATTTTGGTCATCCCATTTAGGTCACCACAGAACACTGAGTTCCCTGAGCTATATAGTAGGTTCTCATTAGTTATCTATTTGATATATAGTATCAATAGTGTATATATGACAATCTCAATCTCCCAATTCATCCCAATCCCACTTTCCTCCTTAGTGTCCATATGTTTGTTCTCTATGCCTGTGTCTCTATTTCTGTTTTGCAAATAAAGGATCAGAAATCCTCTGATGCCCGTCCCTGTTGACTAAACTTGCAGAGTAAGTGGCAGAACTGGGATTTGAACATGGATAATCTGAATCTCGCATGACTGAGTGACTTTACTTTCACTTTTCACTTTCATGCATTGGAGAAGGAAATGGCAACCCACTCCAGTATTCTTGCCTGGAGAATCCCAGGGACAGAGGAGCCTGGTGGGCTGCCGTCTATGGGGTCGCAAAGAGTCAGACACGACTGAAGTGACTTAGCAGAAGCAGCAGCAATCTGAATCTCAAGGCTGAGCAATTATGCACAGCACATACTGCAATTTGAGCATCACGTAGGCAGTCTCAGTGATGGTCCAATAAGCTCTGCTCCCTGGCAGTTTCACCCTTGTATAATTCCCTTCCCTTGCATGTGAGTTGTATTTAGTGCTGGCTTCTAGCAAATAGAATGCAGCAGAAGAGAGGAAGTTACTTCTGGGATCAGGTTACAAAGAGGTTGTCTTCTGTCTCAAGCACTCTCACTCACTCTACCATGTTTGAGCTGTCCATGAGAGATCTATGTGGAAAAGAACTTAAGAAGTCCGCTGGCCAAGAGTCAGCAAGGAACTGAGCCTCCCAGTTCCAGAAGGCTACAAATAACTGAATCCTGCCACCAACCATGTAAGTGAGTTTAGAAGCAGATTCTCCCTTGTCAAGACTTCACATGATACCACAGCCCCAGCCTACACTCTGACCACAACCTTATTTATGAGAGACCCTGAGCCAGAAGCACTCAGCTAAGGCATGCCCAGATTAGACAACAGAAATTAAGAGATAATAAGTGTGCATTATCAAAAACCGCTAAGTTTTGAATTAAGTTATGCTACAATAGATCAAAGCTATGGTTTTTCCAGTAATCATGTACAGATGTAAGAGCTGGACCATAAAGAAGGTTGAGCACCAAAAAATTGATGCTTTTGAACTGTGGTGCTAGAGAACACTCTCTAGAGTCTCTTGGTCAGTAAGAAGATTAAACTAGTCAATCCTAGAGGAAATCAGCCCTGAATATTCATTGGAAGGAATGATTCTGAAGCTCCAATACTTTGGCCACCTGATGCAAAGAGCTGACTCATTGGAAAAGACTCTGCTCCTGGGAAAGACTGAGTAGAAGAAGAGTAGAAGAGGGAGACAGAGGATGAGATGGTTAGATGGCATCACTTACTCAATGGACATGAGTTTGAGGAAATTCTGGGAGATAGTGAAGGACACGGAAGCCTGGCATGCTGTAGTTCATGGAGTCACAAAGAGTCGGACGTGACTCAGCAATTAAACAACAACCATAGGTAACTAGTGTAAGCATCTACTCTGTACCTGACCCTTTATGGATGTTTGGAATACAGAATTATGTAAGACTCGGTCTCTGATGTCTGAGCACTTCTAGGAGAAACAAGGATATGAACAAGAGATTCCAACAGAACATGGTCCAGGCACGGGGGCACCTGGACTAGTAGTGCTCAGCTCTAGTTGAGGGGAGCCAGAACACCTTCACAAAGGAGGTGAAGCTTGATTTGGGTCTTTTTTTAATTTTAATTGGAGGCTAATTACTTTACAATATTGTAGTGGTTTTGTCATACATTGACATGAATCAGCCATGGGTGTGCATGTGTTCCCCATCCTGAACCCCCCTCCCACCTCCCTCCCCATCCCATCCCGAAACATGTATGTTATCATATGTGAAACAGATCGCCAGTCCAGGTTTGATGCCTGAGACAGGGTGCTCAGGGCTGGTGCACTGGGATGATTTGGGTCTTGAAGGATGATTCAGAGTTAGTCAGATGGGCAGTTAGGGAATGAATAGTTCCATACAGAGAGAACAGATATGTGCCAAGAATGGAAGATGAAACAGCAATTAAATATTTGTGGTCGAGTGTGGCTGATATTACAGACAACTAAATAATAGAAAGTCTTGTATGCTTATGCTTTGCAAGAACTTCCAAACAGTCAAAAGACCATCATATATAATACATATTTGATTTATTCATGAACCTGGACTATTTTGAAGTCTTTTTTAGGTTCAGTTCAGTTCAGTTGCTTAGTCATGTCTGACTCTTTGTGACCCCATGAATCGCAGCACGCCAGGCCTCCTTGTCCATCACCAACTCCCGGAGTTCACTCAGACTCATGTCCATCGAGTCGGTGATGCCATCCAGCCATCTCATCTTCTGTTGTCCCCTTCTCCTCCTGCCCCCAATCCCCCCCAGCATCAGGGTCTTTTCCAATGAGTCAACTCTTTGCATCAGGTGGCCAAAGTACTGGAGTTTCAGCTTTAGCATCATTCCTTTCAAAGAAATCCCAGGGCTTATCTCCTTCAGAATGGACTGGTTGGATCTCCTTGCAGTCCAAGGGACTCTCAAGAGTCTTCTCCAACACCACAGTTCAAAAGCATCAATTCTTCAGTGCTCAGCTTTCTTCACAGTCCAACTCTCACAGCCATACATGACCACTGGAAAAACCACAGCCTTGACTAGATGGACCTTTGTTGGCAAAGTAATATCTCTGCTTTTCAATATGCTATCTAGGTTAGTCTAAGTCACAAATAGCACCCCATTAGGAATATGGCCTACACACAGACCTGTTTGGTTCTCAGTGTTATTTTATTGGTTTGAATTAGTTGTTAATATTGAACAAATAAGGGGTTTAAGATAAATAGCCAGATGCCCAGCTTTGATAAAGACATCAGAAAAACTTGCATTTCCATTTAACAGCAATTGGCTGCCCCTTTAGATAGAACACACACTCCAGTTTATCACAGTTCCCACCTGACCCAATGAAGACCTTTAACTCTGCATCTTCTGCTCTGGAAAGATAAATGTGTACTCAGTATAAGCATCACACCGTCAGGAGACGTGGTGGTGAATTCCCATCAGCTTATCAACCAAGCAACCGCTTGGAAAGATCAAGCAGAAAAAGTATTGATTTAAAACAGTGTTTCTTACACTTTAATGTGCAGACTAATAACCTGGGCTTTTGTTAAAATATGAATTCTGATTCAGTAGGTCTGTTGGGGAGCCTGAGATTGTGCGTTTCTCATAAGCTCCCAGGAGACAGTGATGCTGCTGGTCCAAGGACCACACTTTGAGTGGCAAGAGGATAAAGAGGACCACAGCATTGCCCTTCTAGCCTTGAGAGTCAGAGTTTTCTGGGATTGTAGCTTGCCCTCTCTGCTGAAAGAGGCTCTTCTAATTGGAGTCAGCCCTGGATCTCAGCTGGACTGGGGATGGAAGCTGAGAAAACAAAATAATCAGTGTGTTGAAAAGATTATTCCTTCCAGAGTTTTATAAGACTTGTGGAAGCTAAGGGAGCACTTTTGGACATTCTTCTGTGTGCCCCAGGTTATCTCATTTAATCCTCACCCAAAACGCACACAACAACAACAAATTATAAGGCATATGTGTAGGATAATGGGTAAAAAAGTGGGCTCTGAAGCCAATCTGCCTAAGTTCATAGCCAAATCCTGCCACTTATTAGACATGCAGCTTTGGGCAAGTTACTAACCTCTCTCTGCTTCGGTTTCCCATCAGTAAAATTGGGGATTATAATAGTACCCACCTTACAAGATGTTGTGAGGATTAAATGAGTGAATACATGGATTGTTTTCAAGACAGTGTCTGGCAGTGTCTGTAAAATTATTTGCTATTATTATCTCTTCCTTATGAATGAGGAAATGAAGGCCATGCAAAGTTCATTTGGTCACAGATCAAATGATAGGCCCAGCTTTCTTTTCAAAGACCTTAGAGAGTAAGGGAGGAGAAAAAGGCCCAGGTGAGTGAGGCTGTGTCTGAAGAGGAAAACGGTACATGGCCTCCCCACTGGTCCTTTTCTGTCCTAATCCACAGTTCAGTCTTGTTCAGGAGATGTGTGTGTGTGTGTGTGCGTGTGAAAGTCACTCAGTTGTGTCCGATACTTTGTGACCATATAGTCCATGGAATTCTCCAGGCCAGAATACTATCCATGGAATTCTCCAGGCCAGAATACTGGAGTGGGGAGCTGTTCCCATATAGACATATGGTAATAATAATAAGTGTACTGAATATGTACATCATCTCATTTAATTCTCACAAACAAATGTATGACGTAGGTACCTTTGCATTGTTATTCCTCCACTTTGCAAATGGGTGTTTGGAGATCCCCAAGCTTGCATATATAGTAAGTTTTAGTAACCAGGATTCAAACCAAGGCAGTCTGTGTTTAAAATTTGGAGAACTATACTGCCTGAATAAAAATTATATATATAAATGGCTTCATGATGAATTCAAAAAACATCTTAGGAAGACATAATACCAGTTTTGTATAAACTCTTTTGGAAAGCAGCAAAGTGAGAAATACTTTCCAATTGATTTTATAAGACCAACATTACCCTACTATCAAAATCAGATAAAGATATTACAAGAAAACTACAGACCAAAACCTCACGGTTATACATGCAAAATTGCTAAATAAATATTCACATATTGAATCTAACAATATAGAAAAAGGATAATACATTATGACATCTAAGGTTTATTCCAGGAATCTAAGGTTGGTTTACTAATCAAAATAAATCAGGTAATTCATCATATTAACAAACTAAAAAGAAAAAATATGATCATCTCAATAGAGGCAAGAACATATATAAAAATTCAGCAACTTTCACTTCTAATAAAAATTCTCAGCAATGTAGGAACAGAAGGGAGCTTCTTTAACCTGATAAAGAACATATACAGCTAAACTATAGCATACTTCATGATGAAAGAATGAGTGCTTTTTCTGAAGGATAAAAAACAAGACAAGAATGTCCTATCCAGACAGAAACAAAAAAATTAAAACAATCTTTATTTGTAGATGACATTATCTTCTACTCAGAAGATCTGATGGAATCAACAGACCTACTAGAACCAATAAGTTAGTTTAGCAAAGTTGCAGGGTACAATTTTAATATACAAAAAACAACTAGATGTCTATATAATAGCGGCAAACACTCAGAAATTTAAAGTAATAAAACACTGTGTGGATCACAACAAACTGGAAAATTCTTAAAGAGATAGGAATACCAGACCACCTTACCTGCCTCCTGAGAAATCTGTATGCGGGTCAAGAAGCAACAGTTAGAACCAGACATGATTCCAAATTGGTAAAGAAGTATGTCAAGGCTGTATATTGTCACCTTTTTTATTTAACTTATATGCAGAGTACATCATGCAAAATGCCAGGCTGGATGAAATGCAAGCTGAAATAAAGATTGCTGGGAGAAACACCAATGACTTCAGATATGCACATGACACCACCCTTATGCCAGAAAGTGAAGAGGAACTGAAGAGCCTCTTGATGAAAGTGAAAGAGAAGAGTAAAAAAGCTGGCTTAAAACTCAACATTCAAAAACTAAGAGCACGGCATTCAATCCCATCACTTCATGGCAAATAGATGGCAAAACAATGGGAAAAAGACTCTCTTTTCTTGGGCTCCAAAATCACTCCAGATGGGGACTGCAGCCATGAAATTAAAAGACACCTGCTCCTTGGAAGAAAAGCTATGACCAACCTAGACAGCACATTCAAAAGCAGAGACATTACTTCGCCAACAAAGATGCATCTAGTCAAAGCTATGGTTTTTCCAGTAGTCATGTATGGATGTGAGAGTTGGACTGTGAAGAAAGCTGAGCGCCGAAGAATTGACGCTTTTGAACGGTGGTGTTGGAGAAGACTCTTGAGAGTCCCTTGGACTGCAAGGAGATTGAATCAGTCAATACTAAAGGAAATCAGTCCTGAATATTCATTGGAAGGACTGGTGCTGAAGCTGAAGCTCTGATACTTTGGCCACCTGATGTGAAGAACTGACTCATTGGAAAAGACCATGATGCTGGGCAAGATTGCAGGAGGAGAAGGGGGCAACAGAGGATGAGATGGTTGGATGGCATCCCCAACTCGACAGGCATAAGTGTGAGCAAGTTCCGAGAGTTGATGATGCACAGGGTAGCCTGGTGTGCTGCAGTCCCTGGGGTCACAAAGAGTCAGACACAACTGAGTGACTGAACTGATTCATAATAGCATCAAAAATGTGAAATACTTAGAGATAAATCTGACAAAAGATGTGAAAGACTTATGCATTGAAAATAAAACATTGCTAAAAGAAGTCTTTAAAAGATCTAAATAAAGGAAGAGATATACTTGATTCACGGACTCATGAAGATTCAATATTGTTAAGATGATGAAAATTCTCCCAACTTAAAACATAGATCCCATGAAATCAAACAAGCAGGGTTTTTTAGTGGAAATTGACAAACTCATTCTAAAATGTTTTTGGAAATACAAAGGACCTAAAATAGCCAAAATACTGTGAGGGAAAAAAAGACAAAGTACTAATTCTATCTGATTTCAAGACTTATTATCAGATCAGATCAGTCGCTCAGTCGTGTCCGACTCCTTGCGACCCCATGAATCGCAGCACGCCAGGCCTCCCTGTCCATCACCAACTCCCGGAGTTCACTCAGACTCATGTCCATCGAGTCAGTGATGCCATCCAGCCATCTCATCCTCTGTCGTCCCATTCTCCTCCTGCCTCCAATCCCTCCCAGCATCAGAGTCTTTTCCAATGAGTCAACTCTTTGCATGAGGTGGCCAAAGTACTGGAGTTTCAGCTTTAGCGTCATTCCTTCCAAAGAAATCCCAGGGTTGATCTCCTTCAGAATGGACTGGTTGGATCTCCTTGCAGTCCAAGGGATTCTCAAGAGTCTTCTCCAACACCACAGTTCAAAAGCATCAATTCTTTGGCACTCAGCCTTCTTCACAGTCCAACTCTCACATCCATACATGACCACAGGAAAAACCATAGCCTTGACTAGACGAACCTTTGTTGGCAAAGTAATGTCTCTGCTTTTGAATATGCTATCTAGGTTGGTCATAACCTTCCTTCCAAGGAGTAAGCGTCTTTTAATTTCATGGCTGCAGTCACCATCTGTAGTGATTTTGGAGCCCAGAAAAATAAAGTCTAACACTGTTTCCACTGTTTCCCCATCTACTTCCCATGAAGTGATGGGACCGAATGCCATGATCTTCGTTTTCTGAATGTTGAGCTTTAAGCCAACTTTTTTACTCTCCACTTTCACTTTCATCAAGAGGCTTTGTAGTTCCTCTTCACTTTCTGCCGTAAGGGTGGTGTCATCTGCATATCTGAGGTTATTGATATTTCTCCCGGCAATCTTGATTCCAGCTTGTGCTTCTTCCAGTCCAGCATTTCTCATGATGTACTCTGCATGTAAGTTAAATAAACAGGGTGACAATATACAGCCTTGACGAACTCCTTTTCCTATTTGGAACCAGTCTGTTGTTCCATGTCCAGTTCTAACTGTTGCTTCCTGACCTGCATACAAATTTCTCAAGAGGCAGATCAGGTGGTCTGGTATTCCCATCTCTTTCAGAATTTTCCACAGTTTATTGTGATCCACACAGTCAAAGGCTTTGGCATAGTCAATAAAGCAGAAATAGATGTTTTTCTGGAACTCTCTTGCTTTTTCTATGATCCAGAGGATGTTGGCAATTTGATCTCTGGTTCCTCTGCCTTTTCTAAAACCAGCTTGAACATCAGGAAGTTCATGGTTCACATATTGCTGAAGCCTGGCTTGGAGAATTTTGAGCATTACTTTACTAGCGTGTGAGATGAGTGCAATTGTGCGGTAGTTTGAGCATTCTTTGGCATTGCCTTTCTTTGGGATTGGAATGAAAACTGACCTTTTCCAGTCCTGTGGCCACTGCTGAGTTTTCCAAATTTGCTGGCATATTGAGTGTAGCACTTTCACAGCATCATCTTTTAGGATTTGAAATAGCTCAACTGGAATTCCATCACCTCCACTAGCTTTGTTCATAGTGATCCTTCCTAAGGCCCACCTGACTTCACATTCTAGGCTGTCCAGCTCTAGGTGAGCATGAGTGATCACACCTTCGTGATTATATGGGTCGTGAAGATCTTTTTTGTACAGTTCTTCTGTGTATTCTTGCCATCTCTTCTTAATATCTTCTGCTTCTGTTAGGTCCATACCACTTCTGTCCTTTATCGAGCTCATCTTTGCAAGAAATCTTCCTTTGGTATCTCTGATTTTCTTGAAGAGATCCCTAGTCTTTCCCATTCTGTTGTTTTCCTCTATTTTTTGCATTGATCGCTGAAGAAGGCTTTCTTATCTCTTCTTGCTATTCTTTGGAACTCTGCATTCAGATGCTTATATCTTTCCTTTTCTCCTTTGCTTTTCACTTCTCTTCTTTTCACAGCTATTTGTAAGGCCTCCCCAGATAGCCATATTGCTTTTTTGCATTTCTTTTCCATGGGGATGGTCTTGATCCCTATCTCCTGTACAATGTCACGAACCTCATTCCATAGTTCATCAGGCACTCTATCTATCAGATCTAGTCCCTTAAATCTATTTCTCACTTCCACTGTATAATCATAAGGGATTTGATTTAGGTCATACATGAATGGTCTAGTGGTTTTCCCTACTTTCTTCAATTTAAGTCTGAATTTGGCAATAAGGAGTTCATGGTCTGAGCCACAGTCAGCTCCCAGTCTTGTTTTTGCTGACTGTATAGAGCTTCTCCATCTTTGGCTGCAAACAATATAATCAATCTGATTTCAGTGTTGACCATCTGGTGATGTCCATGTATAGAGTCTTCTCTTGTGTTGTTGGAAGAGGGTGTTTGTTATGACCAGTGCATTTTCTTGGCAAAACTCCATTAGTCTTTGCCCTGCTTCATTCCGTATTCCAAGGCCAAATTTGCCTGTTACCCCAGGTGTTTCTTGACTTCCTACTTTTGCATTCCAGTGGCGATAGTAAACAGGACAGTGTGAACTGGCATAAAGATAGAGAAATAGATCAATGAAACAGAATAGAGTCCATAAATAGATACACAATGTACAAATAACTGGTTTTTTAAGAAAATCCCAAAGTCAGTTCAGTAGAGAAAGGATAATCCCTTCAATAAATGGTACTAGAACAATGAGATAGCGATCTGCAAAAAACAAAATGAACTTCCATCCATACCTCACCTCATATATAAATATTAACTCAAAATATATCATAGATCTAAATATAAAACTTTAAACTGTAAAACATTTAGAACATAGGAGAAAACCTTTGTAAGCATGATCTGAGTCAGGGGTTCCCAACCTCTGGGATCTAATGCCTGATGATCTTAGGTGGGGCTGATGTAATATTAATAGAAATAAAGCACATAATAACTGAAATGGGCTTGAATCATCCTGCGACCATTTCAACCCCCAGGTCCATGGAAACATTGTCTTCCATGAAACCGGTCCTTCAGCCAAGAAGGTTGATGACCCTTGATCTAGACAAAGATTTTTTAGATTTCTCATCAAAAGCATGATCCAAAAAAGAACGAACTGATAAGCTGGACTTTATCAAACTAAAAATTTTTGCTTTTCAAAAAGACTTTTTTAAGAGAATAAAAAACAAGCTGTAGACTGAGAGAATCATATAATTGATAGATCAAATAGTTGATAAGGGATCTATATCCTGATTGTATTCAGAACTGACAAAACTCAATCATAAGAAAACAAGCCAATAAAAGTGGTCAAAATATTTGATAGAACAGAACTTCACCAGAGACATACAATTGGTAAATAAGCATAGAAAAAAATTCAGTCATTAATTAGCCTTTACAGAAATGTAAGTTAAAATCACCTATCACTATGATACCTATTAGAATGGTTAGAACTTCAGATTGACCACACCAAGTGTTGGTGAGGATGTGGTGAAAATATACTGCTGCTGAGAATGTAAAATTGCACAGTTACTTTAGAAAATAGCTTGTCAGTTTCTTTAAAAGTTTAAAATGTACCTACCATATGAACCTACCATTCTACTCCTAGGAATTTACCCAGAAACAAATAAAAATATATATTCATACAAAAATATGTACATGAATATTCATAGCAGCTTTATTTTTAATAGTCAAAAACTATAAGCAACCCAAATATTCATCAACAGGTGAATTAAACCAACTGTGATATGTCCATGCAATGGAATACTACTCAACAGTAAGAAAGAATAAAATATTGATACACGCTACAAGATGATAAATCTCAATGATGCTGAGTGAAAGAAACCAGGCCCCACAAAAGTGCATACTACATTACTCCATTTTTATAAAACTGTAGGAAGTGTAGACTAATGTGCACTGACAGAAGGAGAATCAGTGGGTTGTCTGGGAGGTGCACGCGAAGACCTACAAGGAAGCAGAGGAAACTTTTGAGGATGATGAACACGACGATTATCTCAATTGTGAGGATTTCACTGGTATAATTCCAGGTCTGCTGCTGCTGCATCACTTCAGTCGTGTCCGACTCTGTGTGACCCCATAGACAGCAGCCCACCAGGCTCCCCCATCCCTGGGATTCTCCAGGCAAGAACACTGGAGTGGGTTGCAATTTCCATCTCCAAATTACACACTTTAAGTATGTGCAGTTTGTTCTATGTCAATTATACCTCAAAAGATTAAGTATAATAAAAAATTTTAACTGGATGTATAGATGGATGGATAAATGAGTGGGTGGATGAATGAATGGAGTCATCTTTACTTCACTTGTAGCCTAAAAAACAGGACATTTCCCCACCAAATTTTTTCAACAAACCTTTCTTACCCTGTTGGGGGCTCATCTGTCTCCCTGTTCATACTACATTGCCTGTCCCAACTCCTGCCACCTTAAGGACCAAACCCTTGATCACTAATCACATTGTCATCAGATTAGTCTCCCCTCCAGGACCGTATAAACTTTATTAGTTCAGAGCTTTTATTTCCTTTTTTCACCACAATCGCAAGACTGGCCCTAGCACACAAAAACAAGTACTCAATAAAGATTTTCTGGTAATTGATTTATTGATTAATTAATTGGAAAAGCTATAAATTCTACAAGGTGTTAATTGTTTTCACAATCCAATGAGATTTGGGGAATTGGGTTTTTACTAGACTGTTTTACCTTCAAAAAAATTATGGGACCTTTGACTTCCAACTTCCTCATAATTGCCACATAATGCTTTGATAATCAGAAAACTGGCTCCAAAAATAACTAAATGAGTACCCATACCACTTAAATTTTAAAAACAACAGCCCAGCAGATTCAGTGGCAACTCTAGCCAAATTAGACTGGTCCTTCCACTGTCTGTGTTATGCTGGAGACTGACATCCCACCCTCCTCTCCTCTTTAAGCTTAAAGTGGTTCTGTAAGAGTCCAGCAGAAACCACACAACAAATTGAAACAATGGATTCATGGAACAGAACAATCAAGAAAGGAGCCAAGGCCAATCAAAGTGGTCTGCTTAGACAAAAACTGTGATCTAGCAAATTTCTCAGAAATATTTATAGCTTTGGAAAGCTTTGAGGAACATGGAACACTCAGGCAGGTGGAACCCTGGCTTTAAATTGTAGGGGGAACAAAGTGTTCCCTCCTGGCTTAGATTCCACAGAGCTGAGCGTTTGGTTTCTGAGTCCTTCCTGACCTCAAAGATGACATTTGGCCTTTCTGAACCCCTGTTTCTTGCTTTCTTTAGTGAAATTTATTTTGCCCTACTTGACTCATAAAGCACACAATAACAACAGCCATTGCTTACTTAGTATTTATTATATCTGAAGCAGCGGACTAAGAGTTCTTTCCTTTTTACAAACAGCGCTGTTCTAATGCTCATTCTACAGATGATGTAACTGAGGTGCATGAACCCAAGATTCATACTGCCAGGTAAGTGGTAGATCAAGGATTTGAACTTGGGTCTACCTGGCTCAAGAGCCCTAGGTCTCAACCTCTGAACTGATGTGGGGTTCAGATTAAATGTAATAAAGTATACACAGGTAAATGAAGGGAAATTTTACTGAGCCTCTCTTATGAACCTCATAACATCTTGACAGATATCACAATATGAATTGCTCTCAAGTTGAAAGGTGAAAGTAATATTATGGCCCTGCCAGGGTGGCATCTCTTTAGAGACAACCTCCAGACACTGCTTTTAAGCAAATCCTTCTGAAGACCCTTCCCAGATAACTGGATCCAACAGCCTAGGATCTCAAGTACAGATATACTTCGGAGGTATTAGGGGTTCAGTCCAGACCTCTGCAATAAAACAGATATCTCAATAAAGTTAGTTACACAATATTTTTGGTTTCCCAGTACATACAAAAAGTTATATTTACACCATACTGAAGTCTATTAAGTGTGCAATAGCATTATGTCTAAAGAAAACAATGTATATACCTAATTTAAAAATGCTTTACTGGCTCTAGACTGTTACTCCCAGCTTTGGGAAATTTTCACATGGAAAGCCATTTTAAAATTAAATAAAGCTATTTTATCAGTTTTGTTGTTCAGTCACTAAGTCACATCCAGCTCTTTGCAGACTCATGGATTGCAGCACACTAGGCTTCTGAATGAGCTAAAAAATGTTTTATTGCTAAAAATGCTAACCATTATCTGAGCCTTCGGTGAATCATGGTCACTGATCACAGATCACCATGACAAACATAATATCAATGAAAAAGTTTGAAATGTTGGGAGAATCATCTAAATGTGACACAGAGACATGAAGTGAGCAAATGCCGTTGGGAAAATGGCGTCGATAGATGTGCTTAACACAGAGTTGTCACAAATCTTGAATTTGTTAAAAAATGAAAAAAAGCACTATCTGCAAAGGGCAATAAGGCAAAGCACAATAAAATGAGATCTGCCTGTATAAACTTAAAGGACACAAAGACCCACTTATCCTCCAGGGCAAGAGAAGAAAAAGAACATCCCATCCTTTTCTGATGAGCCCCCAGCTGAGAAACAAGACGCAGTTCATTCTTGGACAGGCTATTTTGCCATATTAAATTCCTAATGAATTGCACCACTGCAGCTACATTATCTCATTTAATCCTCACACTAGCTCCAGGGAGGTTTTTCTTCAGAGGTTTGAGTAGGGGCGCACCACTTTGCTGCACTCTATCCAAGAGGGCTCCTCCTCAGGGTGGAATCAGAGCAGGAGGGTCATCAGCTAAGGTCAGATACAGTTTTCAGAGGAAGGTAACACACAAGCGAGAGGGAAGGGGAGTCTTCCCCAGCAACATTCAGATCTGCCTAACCACCCCTCCACACCCGAGGGGCGGTGAGAGACATAATTTCCAGGTAGGAACTATGGTCACTGTTAATATTTATTAAGCAGTTATCACGCGTGTGTGCTTGCTGCTCAGTAGAGTCCGACCTTTTGCAACCCTATGGACTGTAGCCTACCAGGCTCCTCTGTCCATAGAATTTTCCAGGCAAGAATACTGAAGTGGGTTGCCATGCTCTCCTCCAGGGGATCTTCCCAACCCAGGGATCAAACTCAAGTCTCCTGTGCTGGCAAATGGATTCTTTACCATTAGCACCACCTGGGAAACCCAAGCACTTATAATATCCAGGTAAACATGCTTAAACATACTAGTCCACTTCTTCTCACAACAACCAAGAGAAGTGTCGTTATCCTAGTTTTGCAGATGAGAAAACTAAAGCTAACAGAAATAAAGATTTTTTCCCCTAAAAGATTGGAGCCAGCAAGTGCTAGAGGTAAGATATGAACCCAGGCAATCAGATTCCAGAGGTTGTACTGGCTCTCGCAGAATCTTTAGAATTAAATCCACGAAGCACTGTTATTACCCTCTTTTGACAGCTGAGCAAGCAAAGAGTTGAAGAGGTGAAATAATATCCTCAAATTAGTAGGTAACAGAGCCAGAAGCCCACCCTTCATCAAGGTCAGCTTGCTAGAATCTCTGCCCACTGTAAAGGAAAGTACTTGAAAAGCTAAGGAAAATGTGCAAACCTAAACTTCCCTTTTCTCCAAAATTTGAGTTTATCCTTGCCCCAAGGGGAGAGTTAGTAAGTCTGTTCTAGGCTGTTGTGTCATGGGATCTGGAAAAGAAGAAAGGCTTGTGGTTCCTCAGAGGGCTCCACTCATACACCCTTTGATCTGAGCTAGCAAATTTTGTGAAAAACCTATGAAAAAATAATAGCCAGTTTTTATGTGGTGCTTACGATGTGCCAGTCCTTGTTCAAAGCAGTTATAAACATATTAACTAGCTAATCCTCTAAGCAATTTTATTAGGTCAATACTAGTGGTGTGCTCTGAAAATTTTAACAACCAGTTCCCAGGGGAAACATTTGCCTATGTGTCTGATATAAACATTCCCTCCACCACCAGTTTCACAATGCCAGTACGGAGCCCTGGACCTCAGAGTTGGGAAGAGATGCCCACTAGCATGTCTGATCGCTGCCCCCAACCAGATGCAACACACAGAAATCGCCTCAAGGGCATATATAATAGTAAAATGAAGTCAAATGATTAGGAATTGATGAGTTTTGAGGTCTTATTGCTTTGATTTTAATATAATTTAACTCCAAGTTTATAGAATTTAATTTTTAATAATGGCTTTTTTTTTTTAACAACCAGCTCACAACAGTCCTGATAATTCAACAATTGGCCTTCATGCGCTTGCGCTGGCTTCAGCCTCTCTGTAGTCAGCACGGTTACTGTTATTTGGGGCGAAGAGGCACACAAAAAAAGGCCAATTTGCACACAACTTGGAAACGGCAAAGCCAGAATTCAGCCTGGGCAGTCTGGTTCCATCATCATCTCACCAACTGCTTCTCTCGCAAAACCTGGGTGTCTTTCTGTCTAGACCAGCAACCCATAGGCCTTTTTTCCCCTGCTTGTCTCCGGACAAACATCCAGTGCATTTGACCGGTGACTCACAGAAGGGCGTGAGACTTCTTCCTAGAATCTCGGAGAAGCTGAAGGCCTCCATCTGCCTGCACACCCAAGGGTCTCCAGCGCGGCGATGAGCTGCGCAGGACCACACCTGGCCGTGCTCCGCATCCCGCCAGGCGGGGCGCTGCCCTCGAGGCTTGACTGCGCCTGCGTCCAACCGTACATCCATTATGGAAAGGAGGGTCCCTTAATGTAGCGCAAATTATAGCTGGAACACAAGCAAATTGCCGGCTTTTACTAGCACATAAACTGAGCGGAACCTTTGAGATGGATCCGCATTACCCTAAACGGCATCCATAATTCATACCTGCAGCAGCAATGCCTCCCTCTCGGAGGGCCGGAGCCCATCTATTATTGATGGGCCCCTTGGAAGGCCGCGACAGAGTGTTTCTCATGCTCCAGCCATCTGCCGGCGTGGTCAATTCCTCAGGCGGCGGCAGCACATTTATTCATCAGTATCAACTCCCAATTAGTTTCCTAGCAGGACGCTGGGGGGGGATTTATTTGAGGAATCAAAGTGAGTGTTTCTAGAACAGTACCCCATTCCCACCCCCGCGACGCTGATCAATACACACAGAACCAGAGAGCAGTAAGCAAGCGTTCGTTTCCCCCGTGATTTCCATCACCGGGAGCAACGCTAAAGCAATACTCAGTTTCTCCCGGCGGAGGGTCTGGATGACTGGGGGCTTCTTGACGTCTATGAGGAGGTCCCTGAATATGGAGGTCCCAGAGCACAGATATCTGCGTGATTTTTCCATCACCTAGACTTTATGAAATGCCCATTATATTCTAAGTTCTTTGTAAAAGGCCTTGTAACAATTCTTTGAGATGGTTTACTTATTATCCCACCCACTCCTCTTTTTTATAGCGGGGAAACTGAGTTTAAATAACTCACCCAAGGTCACCCCGCTAGTAAGCGGCAATGCTAAGATCTGAGCCCAGGAAAACTGATTCCAAAATCTAGGGGTTTAACCATTACTCCATGCTGCCACCTGGAGGAAGAGGGAAGGGAACCCACAAGTGATTTCCTCTGGGTCACAAATCCCTAGTGAAACTGGGACATTTAGCTACAATAGCACTACAATAAGGCTAACCAAAACCAACAGACTGGTTGAGTGTGGAGGTAAATGCTGGGTATATGTGTGTTTCGTGTGCCTACTCTTTCATGGTGTGATTTATTGTCTTATTGAATGCCTGATTTTTAAATGGCTAAATAAATTAATGGCTATTAATAAATAAATGGCTGTAAAAGACTAGATCCTTTAAGTGAGTCTCGGGGGAGGGGATATGGAGGATGAATTGAGTACCCAGAATTTAGAAGGCTGAGATCCACTGGACAAATAAAAAACCATTCGAGTTTAGAACTGGAAGGAAAATAGTCATCAAACACCCAGGTCCATTAAACACCTGCCCAGGTACCAGGCTTTGTGTCTGGCTCCGGGGATACAAGAATCAATAAGATGTGGATTCTAATGTCCTCAACAGACTAATCAGGTAGATTAAATAGACAAGTAGATAACTGTAACATGTGGCAGAATAACACAGGGCTGAATATAAACAAGTCTCCCCACAACCACGCCTTCTCCTTCCCTCCGCAAGGCAGGCTGAGCACAGGTGGAGGAAATCACACCATGGTGTGGTCTGGTGAGACTGCGTGCTCTGCAGAGCTCTCACCGTGTCTGGCTATCCTTTTAAGAGTCCCTGGCCAGTTTCTAAAACCTCATGTCTTCCTTCTAGAAAATTGTGGCCAGCAGTAAGAAGAGCTTAAAGCTTCTACCACTTCATCAGAAAACTTCTCTACATCTGTGTCTCCCAACCTTTGTGTCTCGTCTCCATCATCTCCACCTGGGGACCGCACCACAGAGATGGTCCAGTTGGTGTGAGGTTCCTGATGGGCCCTAGGCCATGGAGCTGCCCCTGAACAGAAACCGAGATGGTGTCCAGAGTTGAGAGTGGAACAGAAAGGGGAGACTGTGGTGCCAAGGGGAGGGTTTGCATAACCATGGGAGATCAACTTCAAGGTCCAAAGGAGTTGCCCAAATGAGGAGACCTTCCAGCACATAAAACCAGGGATAGAAAACCCAAAGACAGACGAGCTGGATGGTGGGTCAAGCAGGCTAGCGATTGTTTACAATACTTCAATGCCCCTATCTCCCATGACCTATAGGAGAAAGTCCAAATTGGGAAAGAGTGGTATGAAGGTAGGAAATGGAAATATCCCAAGAGCCCTAAATATTTCCCCACTACTTTTTTTTAAAACTGCCAGATAGATTATAAATAGCAGTGACTGCAGATGGTGAGAAGCAATGAGAGTGAGGTGCTGCCATGTTGATTGTGTCTGGCCCAGCCTGCTCAGGAGGCCAGCACCCCATCATTCCCCAATAAATCAGCAGGTCATTTTTCACTGAACTGAAGCTCAATACTCCCATCGTTTTCTCCCCTAACCAGCCCCGAGATTGCTCTGTGCTCTTTATTACCTTTCAATGACTTAAGCCCCTGAACTGAATAACTTCATCAAGGTGTCAACCTAAACAGATTTTCCCCATAATGGCCCAACTCTCACAGGTTCTTAATGAAAAATATTGATTCCCAAGGATTAGTTGCAGATTTATGTGTTGGGATGCTGATCTCTCTGTCACCTGGCACCTTATCAGGAGATGAAAGGACCTAGCTCCCCTTCGTGGTTTTAAAAAAGCAATCACTGGCTATGTCAGGGGGCAGCTTAGGTCCAGAAAAACAAATAAAATTCTGTGTCTGGATCCCATGGAATACTTAACAGATAGCGAAGGGAGTGGCAGGGCCTGGCACCAACACACCTGTCTCTCTTTCCTCATTAAGCATCTTCACTGGTTGGGTTCTGGGGAGACCAGGCATGGAGGAGCTGGGAGCAAATGTGACAAGCAGCCCTCTTGGTATGACTGATCTCTGGGACACAGTCTGGAGGCTGGTACACCCTGTCTGGGGCTGGAGACACTAACTGGAAGGAATTCAGCAGCTGCTGTCTCCAAATGGCATTCAGCCAACATCAGCCTAAGTTGGCTCTGCCAACTCACTCTGATAAACATGACTCTCAAGGGATGAAGTTGAGACTCTGGCACCTAAAACCTCAGAATCTCTCCCATCACCCAGAGGTGGCTGGGATGACGTGATTCATCCTCTATCTATTTGATAAATATTTATGGAGGGTCTACTATGTGCCAGGCACTGTGCAAGGCATTGGGAACACAGTGGTCAGCAGAGTCAGATATGGGTTCCTCCTCTCGTGGAAAAGGCCCCCCCACCAAAAAAAACCTACATAAATAAATGTAAAATGGCAGCTGTGACGAGACAAGGTCCCACGTGGGGATGAGGACAGGGCTGCAAGAGCCTGAGAGGCCCTACCTTGTGAGAGAGGTCAAGAGAGATTCTCCAAGGAAGTGATGGTCAAGGTAACACCAGAAGAATGGGGAGTGTTTTGGAAAAGAAGGGAGGCTGGGGAGCACTTTGGCAGAGAAATGGTGTCTGCATAACACCTTTGGGGTCATTATCCTAAGAACAATAATAAGCCATTGAAGGATTTTAAGCAGGAGGGTGACCTGACCTGATCTTTACTTTACAAAGATCACTTTGGCTGCTCTGTGAAGAACAGATGGAGCAAAAACAAGAAGAAGAGGAAGGCTTAGGAAGGTGATCTAGGCAAGAGACAAAGCAATGATGAAGATGGAGATGGAGAGAATGGACAGAATGAAGGAGACTTGGGAGGAAAAATCTACAGGCCTGATGCTGAATTGAATGTGGGACAGGGATAGGCTGAGGGGAAGGAGGAACAAGGATAATTCCCACAGTTCTTGACTGAGCCATTGCTTCTCTGAAATGATGGTCTCTCACTAGGGGCCCCCATGAGGTTCCCTAACCACTGGAAAGCACTGCAGAGCAATGTGCTCATGAGCTTTTCACCTCCTACAGCAGGGTTGGCAAAAGTCTTCCGTAAACAGCCAGGTAGAAAATATGTGTAGCTCTGAAAGCCATCCTTTCTCTGTTATTCAGCTCTGCTGTTGTAAAGCAAAAGCAGCCACAGGCAATATGTAACAAATGAGTGTGGCTGTGTTCCAATAAAACTTTATTTACAAAAACAAAAGGCCAACAGGGTTGACCTCTGCTCAAGAGAACCTGGATGAATGGGATGCATGTGAAAACTCAGCTGACCCCAGAATTTCCCAGTCTCAGTAAACTGGAGTATTCCACTGAAACAGGGCGTTCATTCCCAGGCCTGGAAACTTTGGACCTGCCCAGGAAAATGAAGCGGAACATTGAGAACTCTGAGGGCCCAGGTCCCCACGAAAGACTTCAGGTCAGGGGAAGACTCACAGAGCTGGAGCTGGGCTCATAAAATAGAACTTCAGCTTCTTCAGGCCTCCTCGGGGGCGGGGGGTGGGGGGCCCAACAACTTCCAGAGAGAAACCCAGGACAAGTCTTTCCCATATATATCCATCTGTATTTATAACAGAATTTTTTTTTTTTTTTTAAGCACCAGAAGGGTACATACATAAGAAACTAGTAAGTGCTTATCTATATGCCTGGGAGAGGAAAGAGACTTTCACATGTATACATTTGTATATCATTTTAGGTTTTGAACTCAAGCATTGACTACTTGAAAAAATTCATAAGTATGTTTGTTCATAAAACACCCTCTGTTTCTAGATAGAGTTGCCTAGTTGCCTACCATCAGAATTTTTTAACTATTGAAAAATACTCATATTTTTCTGAAAAATCACAACCTAAAATTAGGCCTGGGCCACAGCTTCGTGAACATCCCTGTAAAGCTGGGCTGTAAGAATGAGGGGCACAGCCAGCTGCTGGGGTACAGAGCTGACTGTGTAACACAAGGGGCTTCAGAGCCTCAGGCGACCAGGAACTCCTGGAGGATGAGGTGTAGTCCCACTCCCCCTGTGCCTTCCCCCAGCCCTGGATTGAGTTGAATCGAGGACCAGCTGCTCTCCACTTCTCTGCTCCCACTCTGCCCTCTCACCTCCAGCCATGGCTCCTCTACCCACCCTGTTCCTGGTGGCTCTGGTGTGCTGACTTGTAGCCCAGGCTCTGGACTGCCACGTATGCACCTACAGTGCGGAGAACTGCTTCAAGCCCATGTGCTGCCTGGCCGTGGTCACCTACAGCACAACTACAGACTTACTACACCCCAATCAGGATGAAGGTGGGCAAGTCTTATGTGCCCAGCTGCTTTGAGACCATATACAATGGCCGCTCCAAGCTCGTATGCACCACATCCTGCTGCCATCCTGTAATGGCTCTGGCCTCTTGGCTCCCTGGACCCTGGCCCTGGCCCTCATACTCCTGGCCACCCTTGGGGGTCTGCTCTAAAGCCCTGTTGCACTGGCTACAGACTCACTGGGGGGCAAAGCACAGAGCAGCGTGGCCCCAACCTCTCCCACTGCACTCCCCACCCACCCTTCCCCTCCCCAGACCTCCCCAGCTACACACAGGACTATCTGCAAAAGGACCCTAGACCTCCCCCAACCACCCTGGGATCTGCTTCCAGGTCATGACCTGTTGTTTTTCTAAAGGCTGATGTGGGACCACAAAATAAATGGATAAAAATAAAATAAAATTAGGCATAAAGCAGATTTTAAGCACAGCTCCAATGTACACAGGACTGCAGATTATCCGGTGAAAGGTTAACAAAAGCACTGTTTTCCAGTTTGGTTCTCAGGTCTGCTGTCTCAGTTAGTAGAAGTCTGCTTCCAACTTCTCCCCTTGTGTTTTCAACAACTTCCTGTCTTCAGGTAAGAGCATCCACTTTTACTTAGGGAACTTACCATAGTGCATTGAAGATTGTTGGCCAAGACTGTCAATAGAGAGGTTGCTGCCCTTCTAGTGTTGGTCATGTGACCCAGGCTAAGCCAATCAGATTATTTCTCCCTGGACTACAGCTGGAGGTGGTTCTTGCAGAGAAAGAAAAATAGTGAAGTTTCTTTGAGGGGTTTTCTGTTACTTCTTGTTGCCTAGATCTTTGGGGCAAATCTTTCAAAAATATGATTGTTTGACTTCTGTTTCAATTTTAATTGAATTTTTTAGCCTAGGTTGGCCAAAATCCATTCTTGTGGCTTAATACTGATGCTGCTGCTGCTGCTGCTAAGTCGCTTCAGTCGTGTCGAACTCTGTCCGACTCCATAGACGGCAGCCCACCAGGCTCCCCCATTCCTGGGATTCTCCAGGCAAGAACACTGGAGTGGGTTGCCATTTCCTTCTCCAATGCTTGCAAGCGAAAAGTGAAAGTGAAGACGCTCAGTCGTGTCCGACTGTTAGCGACCCCATGGACTGCAGCTCACCAGGCTCCTCTGTCCATGGGATTTTCCAGGCAAGAGTACTGGAGTGGGGTGCCATTGCCTTCTCCTAATACTGATGAGGATATCCTATTTAAAAATCTCCAATATCTCCCTGTGGCTTGCAACACAAAGGGCAGGCAAGACATACAAATCCCAATGACCACTAGTGTGGCATGTCGCCCCCATATCAGACACCCTCTGCTTCAGCACCACTAGAATTTCTGCCTTCTCCAAATGCATCCATATATAAATCAGTGCTGTATTCCCACTTTGTCACCTGGGGGGAAAAAAAGTCCCTACTCATCATTTGAGGCAGCAGATGGTGGCAGATCAGGGTGTCAGTCCTGGTGTAGACAGGACTGTTGGCCAGCAGTTGCTTTTTGATAAGCCTTGCTCTCCAAATGTGAGATTAGCCAGGCTCCCTTCCCTTGAGAAACACATCAGAATCTATCAAGCTCTGAGACCCCCCTAAGCCCATTTTAGAGATCCAAAATGATAGCATTGTGATTAGGACAGCACTGAATTCAAGTGGTTCTGCCAGCCAACCTCTGTTCCTTCAAGGTCTTGATTTTCTTGTCTGTAACATGAGGAAATTAATTCTATCTATATCTTAGAGAGAGTTTATTCATATGTTTAACGAACAGTCTGCACCAGACAGTGTTCTGAATGCTTTAAATATATTAATTCATTTAATATTCATAACAACACAATAAGGCAAGTATTTTGCAGATGAGGAAACTGAGGCGTAGAGAGGTTAAGTAACTCATCCAAGGTTGCAATGGCATGGGGATGAAATGGAAGATTGCATGGGAGTTACTTAGCACAGGGCCCAGGAGATAATACATGGTTCATAAAATGATAGCTATTTGTTATGGACTGAATTGTGTATCCCCCTCTCTGAATTCATATGTTGAAATCTTAACCCCCACTGTGACTATATTTGGAGCTAGGGCATTTAAGAAGTAACTAAGATAGATGGGGTCATAAGTGAGGGTTCCTAATTCAATATGACTGGTGTCCTTTGAACAAGAAAGAGAGACACCGTGGTGGGCATCTCAGAAAAAAGGCCATGTGAGGACATAGTGAGACAGCCATCTGCAACCCAAGGAGACAGGCCTCTGGAGAAACCAGACTTGTCAACAGCTCCATCTTGGACCTCCAGTCTCCTGAACTGTGAGAGGTAAATTTCTCTTGTTTAAGCCACCTAGTCTGCTGTGTTAGTGGGAAGACACACTACTGAAGAAGAACCCACCTTGTGGTGGAAATCACAGCTGCATTTTCAATCTTAATCCAACACTACCTCAGGGTGTAATCTCCTTCAGAGTGTCTCTGTCCCACCCAGGATAGAGTAAAACATCCTCTGCAAGATATATGCACGAGCGTTAAGTCGCTTCAGTCATGTCCAGCTCTTTGCGATCCTGTGGACAATAGCCCCCCAGGCTCCTCTGTCCATGGGATTCTCCATGGGTTGCCATGCCCTCCTCCAAAGGATCTTCCTGACCCAGGAATCAAACCTGCATCTCTTATATCTCCTGCATCGGCAGGAGGGTTCTTTACCGCTAGCGCCACCTGGAAGCCCACATGGTATATACGGCCCTTGAAAATATCCAGATTCATCTGTCACCCATCCACTCTTACCCTCCATTCAACCACAACAAACTTCACACTTCCCTGAACATGGCAGACCCTTGTATATACTATTACCGCCTTGTGTGTCCTCCTCCTCTCATGCCTTCACACGTCCCCTTTGCTGGCAAATGCCTATGCATGCTGCAAGGCCTAGCCTCAGTATTCCTTCTGAATCTTTCATTGAACTTCTCAGGCAGAGTTGGATATCTCCCTTCCTGTGCCACTACCATGCCTTGTACATGTGCTGTGCTGTGCTTAGTCGCTCAGTCATGTCCAGCTCTTTGTGACCCCATGAACTGTAGCCTGCCAGGCTCCTCTGTCCATGGGGCTTCTCCAGGCAAGAATACTGGAGTGGGTAGCCTTTTCCTTCTCCAGGGGATCTTCTTGACCCAGGAATCGAACCAGGGTCTCCTTCATTGCAGGCGGATTCTTTACCAGCTGAGCTTCCAGGGAAGCCCTACCTTGTACATAGTTCCATTACAATTGTTTTATCTCATGTCTCTATCATTAGAATTTTGAACCCCTTGAGGTCTTAGGTATCTCTGGCATAGTGCCTGACACAGGGTAGATGTTCAGTAGATGTCTAATGATGCAATAAATGAAAGAGAACCTGAATCCAGGTTAGTTTATTCTCCTTCCCATGAAAAGCTATAAAGCCAATCTTGATCCATCTCAAATAAGACTACTGATGGGAAGTTTCTAAGAAATTCTTCAGGATTAAAGAGAGTAGACATCTCTCTAAGGAATTTTACTCAAACTCATTCTCAAGCTCTTTCTTTTGGCTTCCTTGGGTGGTACATCCTCACCTAACTTTGGTTCCCACAAGACTGTCACGGTGGTATATACAGCCTCTAAGAGAATCCCCAGTGTTCCCCCTCCAAATATTCACGCCCTCTTTTTATCCCTTCCCTTTGAGTGTGGGTTGGATTTACTAATTGACTTCTTACAAACAGAAATGCAGAAGTGATGCCATGTCACATCTGAGATACAGTTATAAAAAGACTCTACTAGGCATATACCCCGAGAAAACCAAAATTGAAAAAGACACGTGTACCCCAATCTTCACTGCAGCACTATTTACAATAGAGAGAACACAGAAGCAACCTAGATGTCCATCGACAGATTAATGAATAAAGAAGCTGTGTTACATGTATACAATGGAGTATTAGTCAGCCATAGAAAGGAATGCATTCAAGTTAGTTCTAATGAGGTGGATGAACCTAGAGCATATTATATAGACTGAAGTCAGAAAGAGAAAAACAAATACCTTATACTAATGTATATATATATGGAATCTAGAAAGATGATACTGATGAAATTATTTGCAGGGCAGCAGTGGAGACACTGCTTCCCTTGTAGCTCAGTTGGTAAAGAATCTGCCTGCAGTGCGGAAGACCCGGGTTCGATCCCTGGGTTGGGAAGATCCCCTGGAGAAGGAAATGGAGACCCACTCCAGTATCCTTGCCCAAAAAATCTCATGGACAGGGGAGCCTGGTGGGTTGCAATCCATGGGCAGAGTCGGGCACAACTGAGTGACTAACTCTTAGTGGAGACGTAGACACAGAGAACAGACTTATGGACAGGGTGTAGGGGGAGAAGGAGAGGGGGGGATGTATGGAGAGAATAACAAGGAAACTTATATTACCATATGAAAAAATAGATAGCCAATGGGAATTTGCTGTGTGACTCTGAGAACTCAAACTGGGGCTCTGTGGAAACAGTGTCAGACTTTATTTTTCTGGGCTCCAAAATCACTACAGATGGTGACTGCAGCCATGAAATTAAAAGACGCTTACTCCTTGGAAGGAAAGTTATGTCCAACCTAGATAGCATATTCAAAAGCAGAGACATTACTCTGCCAACAGAGGTTCGTCTAGTCAAGGCTATGGTTTTTCCTGTGGTCATGTATGGATGTGAGAGTTGGACTGTGAAGAAGGCTGAGTGCCGAAGAATTGATGCTTTTGAACTGTGGTGTTGGAGAAGACTCTTGAGAGTCCCTTGGACTGCAAGGAGATCCAACCAGTCCATCCTGAAGGAGATCAACCCTGGGATTTCTTTGGAAGGAATGATGCTAAAGCTGAAACTCCAGTACTTTGGCCACCTCATGCGAAGAGTTGACTCATTGGAAAAGGCTCTGATGCTGGGAGGGATTGGGGGCAGGAGGAGAAGGGGAAGACAGAGGATGAGATGGCTGGATGGCATTACCAACTCAATGGACATGAGTCTGAGTGAACTCCGGGAGTTGGTGATGGACAGGGAGGCCTGGCGTGCTGCGATTCATGGGGTTGCAAAGAGTCAGACACGACTGAGCGACTGATCTGATCTGATCTGATCTGAACAACCTAGAGGGGTGGTATGGGGAGGGAGATGGGAGGGAGACTCAAGAGGGAGGGTATTTATGTATACCTATGGCTGATTCCTGTTGATGTTCGGCAGAAACCAGCACAATTCTATAAAGCAATTATCCATCAATTACAAAGTAAATTAATTAAAAAAAATTTTTTTAAGTTATAAAAGTACTGAGGCTTCTATCTTGGGCACTCCATCTTGCTCTCTCTTGGATCACTTGCCCTGGGGAAAGCCAGCTGCCATGTCACATGAAATTCTATGTCAAAGCCCACATGCCAAGGAACTGAGGCTTGCCAGCAACCACATAAGTGAGGTTGGTAGCAGATACACATTCCCTACCAGTCTAGCCTTCAGATAATAATAAAGCCCAAGCCAGTAGCCTGTTTGCAGGCTCATGGGAGACTTATTCCTGATCCACAGATGCTGTGGGGTCAATGTTGTGTTAAGCTGATACACTTTGGGATAATTTGTTATACACCAATAGATAATGAATACAGCCACCAAACGGACCCTGCCATAAGGCCAAGTGCAAGTAAGATATCCTTTCTCTTGCTTTTCATTCCTGGATTTGGATCCCTAGGTTTAGGGCTTGATAAGACATATATTTTTATATTAGCATCATTTTCCCCACCATCATCACTATCTTCATCATCATCATCATCTCTGAGATCTACTGATATGCTATGTCCTAGTACTGCACTCAGTGGTTGACCTGCATCATTTTTCTTAAATCCCTGCCATGACTTTGTGGATTGGACTTATTAAGGGGCTTTGGTTGAGGAAACAAAAACTGACTGTAGGTAATTCAGACACAGGTGATTTACTGGGAGGAAATGGGGATTGGACCCTCAAAGATCACCTCCAGACTATACCCAGGCCTTGGAGTAGGCAGGAACAAAAACACCTCCACAGGTTAGGAAAGAGGAAGCTCAACCAAGATAGGATAGCCTGATGTTTAAAGGCATGGTCTCTGGAATCAGATTTCCTGGTTCAAATCATAGCCTTGCTACATACTGGTTTTGAGGTTGGGCAATTTACTTAGAACCAATCATTTCTAGATGTACAAGCTGGATTTAGAAAAGGCAGAGGAACCAGAGATCAAATTGCCAATATCTGCTGGACCATAGAAAAATAAAAAGAATTACAAAAAAAAAAAAATCTACTTCTGCTTCACCAACTATGCCAAAGCCTTTCACAGTGTGGATCACAACAAACTGTGGAAAATTCTTAAAGAGATGTGAATACCAGACCACCTTACCTGTCTCCTAAGACCTGTATGCAGGACAAGAAGCAACAGTTAGAACTGAACATGGAACAACAGACTGGTTCAAAATTGGGAAAGGAGTACATCAAGAGCTGTCACCCTGTTGTTTAACTTATATGCAGAGGACATCATGCCAAGTGCTGGGTTGGATGAAGCACAAGCTGGAATCAAGAATGCCAGGAGAAATATCAACCTCAGATGTGCAGATGATACCACCCTAATGGCAGAAAGTGAAGAAGAACTAAACAGCCTCTTGATAAAGATGAAAGAGAGAGTGAAAAAGCTGGCTTAAAACTCAACATTCTAAAAACAAAGATCATGATATCTGGCCCCATCACTTCATGGCAAATAGATTGGGGGAAAAGTGGAAACAGTGATAGATTTTATTTTCTTGGGCTCCAAAATTGCTGCAGACGGTGACTGCAGCCATGAAATTAAAAGATTCTTGCTCCTTGGGAAAAAAGCTATGACAAACCTAGACAGCATATTAAAAAGCAGAGACATTACTTTGCCGACAAAGGTCCATATAGTCCAAGCTATGGTTTTACCAGTAGTCATGTATGGATGTGCGAGTTGGAACCATAAGGAAGGCTGAGCACTGAGGAATTTATGCTTTCAAATTGTGGTGCTGGAGAAGACTTTTGAGAGTACCTTTTGGACAGCAAGGAGATCCAACCTGTTAATCCTAAAGGAAATCAACCCTGAATATTCATTGGAAGGACTATGCTGAAGTTGAATCTCCAATCCTTCACCTGATATGAAGAGCTGATTTGTTGGACAAGACTCTGATGCTGGGAAAGATTGAGGGCAAGAGGAGAAGGGGGCAACAGAGAATGAGATGGTTGGATGGAATCACTGACTCAATGGACATGAGTTTGAGCAAACTCAGGGAGATAATGAAGGACAGGGAAGCCTGGCGTGCTGCAGTTCATGGAGTCACAAGGAGTTAGAGGTGACTTAGTGACTAAACAACCACAACAAAGTTACTTAGACTCTGCCTGCTTTGGTTTTCCCAACTATAAAATGAGGACAATAGTAGTCTGTGTCTTACAGCTTTGGTGTAAGCATTTATGAGTTTATAGAATTAGTGTTTAGGATAATGCTGGGCACTTAGTAGGGCTTCCCAGATGGTGGTAGTGAAAAAGAACCCTCCTGCCAGTGCAAGGATGTAAAAGACACAGGTTCAATCCCCGGATCAGGAAGATCCCCTGGAGGAGAGCATAGCAACCTGGTCCAGTATTCCCACGTGGAGAATCCCCGTGGACAGAGGAGCCTGGTGAGGTACAATCCATAGGGTCGCAAAGAGTCAGATATGACTGAAGTGACTTAGCACGTACACATGGGCTAAATTAAATACTACATGGATTGCTCATTCTTATTATTGAGAGTCTTATGGAATGAGTCTGGGTAGGAAACTATCATTAAAGCTGAATGTAACTGCACACCGTTCAGTTAGTTGGTCTTGCTTCTCAGGGTTCAAATCCTTGATAGAAAGTATCAGAGGATCCCAGCTTGGTTCCTGTGCCCACTCTATTACTGTCCCACAAACATTTATCAAATGGGAGAATGATTATTCCTCAAAAGAAGAAATCAGTTCAGTTCAGTTCAGTTGCTCAGTCATGTCTGACTCTTCATGACCCCATGAACTCCAGCACACCAATCCTCCCTGTCCATCACCAACTCCCAGAGTCCACCCAAACCCATGACCATTGAGTCAATGACGCCATCCAACCACCTCATCCTCTGTCATCCCCTCCTCCTCCTGCCCTCAATCTTTCCCAGAATCAGGGTCTTTTCAAATGAGTCAGTTCTTCGCATCAGGTGGCAAAGTACTGGAGTTTAAACCTGCACATAAATGGTCAAATGATTTTCAACAAAGGACCAAAGTAATTCAGTGAGGAAAGAATAATTTTGCAACAAGTGGTGCAAGAACAATTGAATATTCTTATGTTAGAATGTAACATACTAGTGTGAGGTAGTCTGTGTCTTACAGCTTTGGTGTAAGCATTTATGAGTTTATAGAATTCGTGTTTAGGATAATGCTGGGCACTTAGTAGGGCTTCCCAGATGGTGGTTATGAAAAAGAACCCACCTGCCAGTGCAAGAGATGTAAAAGACACAGGTTCAATCCCCGGATCAGGAAGGTCCCCTGGAGGAGGGCATAGCAATGTGAGGTACTAATGTACCTCACACTACACACAAACATTAACTCAAACTGGATCATAATCTAAATATAAGAGCCAAAATTTCTAGCAGAAAATATAAGAGAGAGTTTTGTGACCTTGGGCTAGACAAACATTTCTTAGCTATGACATTAAAAGTACAATCCATAAAAGAAAAAATTGAAAAATTATACTTCATCAAAATTTTAAACTTTTGCTCTTTAAAGGATAACACTAAGAAAAATTAAAAAGTGAGCCACAGGCTGAAAGACAATGTTTGCAAAACACATATCTAAAAAAGGACTTGTATCCAGAAAAACGAATGCTTATGATTCAGTAGGAAGAAGACAATCCAATTTTTTTTAATGGGCAAAAGATTTACATGAACGCTTCACCAAAAAAGATATACCAGTGGATAATCAGTGTATGAAAATGTGCTCAACACCATTAGCCATGACAGAGATGGAAATTTAAACCACAACACACCCTTTAGAATAGTCAAGTAAAAAAGACTGACAAATCAAGTGCTAGTGAGAATGTACAAAGCAACTGCAATCTTCATGTTGATGGTGGAAATGTTAAATGGCATAACCACTTCAGAAAACAATTTGATAGCTTCCTAAAAAGTTACTTACCATACAACCCCGCGATTCTACTCCTAGATGTCTATTCAAGAGAGATGAAAATACGTGTCCACACAAAGACACCCATACAATTGTCCACAGCAATTCATAACAGCCAAAAACTACACAATCCAAATTACTTATTAAACAAAATGTGATGTTTCCATACTAGCAATAAAAGAAAACAAACCATTGCTAAGCAGTGACACAGATCTCAAAAAGAGTATGCTAAGTGAAAGAAGTCAAACTCATAGACCACATACCGTATGATTCTATTTACATGAAACTTCTAGAACAGAGATGGAAAATACATCCATAGTTACCTTGAACTGGAGGTGGGAGCTGGAATCGACTGTAAATGGGCGTGAGGCTCTTGCTTGCAGACTGGTCTCTGTCTCTCCATACAGAGCTCCTATTCAGACCTCACGTTGCCCTTCATGCTCTGACTGCATCCCCGTTTCTTCCTCCCCATCAGACTACGCCAGAAACAACAAATTTCCTGCAAGCAGCCAATGTCGGTGGTCCTCACATTCCTTTGGGGGTTGGGGTGGGGGGGCTGCAAATCTGGTTGGGATTCAAGAAAACCCAGGCAGCTGGACTTATACATCCTCCTGAATCATAACCATCGGTCAGGGTTCTTTGGAAAAATCTGGATGCCTAAGAGCAACACTCATAACCAACATGGCTTCTCCATGGCTGAGGTGTCTGCTTGACCTGATGCCAGGGCCATTTGGAATGGCGGTGAACATCTCTATGAAACCCCAGGTCTTCGGTTGTAAAGAAGAAATTATTTGGAGAAGCTTCCTTGAATCATTGTCATAGAGTGGATTAGACCATTCTTAGCTTCTACATCAAATATTCTGCCAGAGGAAAGAATGTGCTGAGATGGAAAAGCAATTAAGTGGATTTCCATGGAGGCATTTTTAAAGGCATCTTTTTAGAAGGACAATGTAATGAGATCAGGCCCTGAGCCTTTGGAGTGAGAGCACTGACTCCAAGACCCTGGACTACCAGAGAATTAACCCTAGGGAGTATCAAATAGTGAGAACTCACACAAAGGAAATCACTTGAATATAAGACCTGACATCACCCAACCACCAGTAGCACCCTGTGCAGGATGCCTCATCTAAACAACAAACAAAACAAAAATACAAACCAAATCATCAGCAGACAGGATTACCACCTCACTCAGCCTTGCCCATCAGAGGAAAAACAAACAAACAAAAACTCAGCACAAATATCACCCTATATGAAGCTTACACAAACCACTGGACCAACCTTCAGAGGGCAGAAACCAAAAGGTAGAAAGAATTCAACCGTGAAGACTGGGAAAAGGAGACTTCAAACACAGTAAGTTAAAAAAAAAATTAAAATGCAGAGAAATACTATACAAATGAAGGAACAAACTAGAAACACAGAAGCCCAAAGAAATGAAGAGGAAATAGGCAAACCACATGAAAAAGAATTCAGAATAATGATGGTAAAGATGATCAAAAACCTTGAAAACAAAATGGAGAAAATGCAAGAATCAATTAAAGACCTAGAAGAATTAAAGAATAAACATGCAGAGACAAACAACACAATCACTGAAATTAAAAAATACTCCATGAGGAATCAATAGCAGAATATCTGAAGCAGAAGAATGAATCAGTGAGCTGGAAGATAAAGTGGTGGAAATAATTTCTGAAGAGCATAATAAAGTAAAAAGAATGAAAAGCATGGAAGATAGTCTCAGAGACCTCTGGGACAATATCAAACCCACCAACATTCAAGTTATAGGCGTCCCAGAAGAAGAAGAGAAAAAGAAAGGTTATGAGAAATTTTTTGAAGAGATTATAGTTGAAAATTTCCCCAACATGGAAAAGGAAATAGTCAATCAAGTCCAAGAGGCACAAAGAATCCCATACAGAGTAAACCCAAGGAGAAACACACCAAGACACACACTGATCAAACTAACAAAGACTAAATACAAAGAAAGAATATTAAAAGCAGCAAGGGAGAAGCAACAAGTAACATACAAGGGAAACCCCATATGCTTAACAACTGATCTTCCAGCAGAAACTCTGCAGGGCAGAAGGGAATGGCAGGATATATTTAAAGTACTGAAAAGGAAAAATCTACAACCAAGGTTACTGTACCCAACAAGAATCTCATTTAAAATTGATGAAGAAATAAAAAGCTTTTCAGACAACCAAAGTTAAGAGAATTCAGTACCACCAAACCAGCTTTACAGCAAATGTGAAAGGGACTTATATAGTGAAGAAATAGAAGAGAAGAAAAAAGACCTACAAAATCAACCCCAAACAATTAAGAAAATGGCAATAGGAACATATATATCAATAATTACTTTAAATGTGAATGGACTAAATGCTCCAACCAGAAGACACAGACTGGCTGAATGGATACAAAAACAAGACCCATATATATGCTGTCTACAAGAAACCCACTTCAGATCTCAAGACACATATAGACTGAAAGTGAAAGGATGGAAAAATATATTCCATGCAAATGGGAAGCAAAAGAAAGCTGGAGTAGCAATCCTCATATCAGACAAAATATACCTTAAAATAAAGAATATTACAAGAGATAAGGAAGGACACTACATAATGATCAAGGGATCAATCCAAGAGGAAGACATAACAATTGTAAATATCTATGCACCCAAGATTCTGAAAGAGATGGGAATACCAGACCACCTGACCTGCCTCTTGAGAAATCTGTATGCAGGTCAGGAAGCAACAGTTAGAACTGGACATGGAACAACAGACTGGTTCCAAATAGGAAAAGGAGTACATCAAGGCTTTATATTATCACCCTGCTTATTTAACTTATATGCAGACTACATCATGAGAAGCACTGGACTGGAAGAAGCACAAGCTGGAATCAAGATTGCTGGGAGAAATATCAATAACCTCAGATATGCAGACGACACCACCCTTATGACAGAAAGTGAAGAGGAACTAAAAAGCCTCTTGATGAAAGTGAAAGAGGAGAGTGAAAAAGTTGGCTTAAAGCTCAACATTCAGAAAACGAAGATCATGGCATCCGGTCCCATCACTTCATGGGAAATAGATGCGGAAACAGTGGAAACAGTGTCAGACTTTATTTTTCTGGGCTCCAAAATCACTACAGATGGTGACTGCAGCCATGAAATTAAAAGATGCTTACTCCTTGGAAGGAAAGTTATGTCCAACCTAGATAGCATATTCAAAAGCAGAGACATCACTTTGCCAACAAAGGTCCGTCTAGTCAAGGCTATGGTTTTTCCTGTAGTCATGTATGGATGTGAGAGTTGGACTGTGAAGAAGGCTGAGCGCCAAAGAATTGATGCTTTTGAACTGTGGTGTTGGAGAAGACTCTTGAGAGTCCCTTAGGCTGCAAGGAGATCCAACCAGTCCATTCTGAAAGAGATCAGCCCTGGGATTTCTTTGGAGGGAATGATGCTGAAGCTGAAACTCCAGTACTTTGGCCACCTCATGTGAAGAGTTGACTCATTGGAAAAGACTCTGATGCTGGGAGGGATTGGGGGCAAGAGGAGAAGGGGAAGACAGAGGATGAGATGGCTGGATGGCATCACTGACTCAATGGAAGTGAGTCTGAGTGAACTCCGGGAGTTGGTGATGGACAGGGAGGCCTGGCATGCTGCAATTCATGGGGTCATGAAGAGTTGGACACGACTGAGCGACTGAACTGATGAACCAATGATGCACCCAACAGAGGAGCACCTCAATACATAAGACAAACACTAACAGACATAAAAGGAGAAATTGACAGTAACACAATAATAGTAGGAGACTTTAACACCCCATTCACACCACTGGACAGATCATCAAAACAGAAAGTTAATGAGGAAACAAATTCTTAAATAATACATTGGATGAGATGGATCTCATTGATATCTTCAGGACATTCCATCCAAATGCAGAAGAATACACCTGTTTCTCAAGTGCACACGGAACATTGTCCAGGATAGACCACATCTTAGGTCACAAATCAAACCTCAGTAAATTTATGAAAATTGAAATTGTATCAAGCATCTTCTCTGATGACAATGCTACAAGACTAGATATCAATTACAAGGGAAAAAACCAAGAGACACAAACACATGGAGGTTAAACAACATGTTTCTAAATAACCAACAGGTTACTGAAGAAATCAAAAGGGAAATAAAAAAATTTCTAGAAACAAACAACAATGAAAATACAACAACTCAAAATCTATGAGATGCAGCAAAAGCAGTTCTAAAAGGGAAGTTTATAGCAATACAATCCTACCTCAAGAAACAAGAAAAACATTGAATAGACAACCTAACTTTAGACCTAAAATAGTTGGAAAAAGAAGGACAAAAAAACAAAAATTAATAGAAGTAAATAAATCATAAAGATCTGAGCATAAATAAATGAAAAAGAAATGAAAGAAACAATAGTAAAGATTAATAAAACTAAACGCTGGTTCCTTGAGAAGACAAATAAAATTGACAGGCCTTTAGCCAGACTCATCAAGAAAAAAAGAGAGAAGAATCAAATCAACAAAATTAGTAATGAAAAAGGAGAGGTTACAACAGACAAGGCAGAAATACAAAGGATTATAACAGACTATTACGAACAACTATATGGCAATAAAATGGATAACCTGAAAGAACTGGACAGATTCTTAGAAAAGCTCAATCTTCCAAGACAGAACCAGGAAGAATTAGAAATTATGAACAACCCAATTATAAGCACTGAAATTGAACCTGTGATCAAAAATCTCCCCAAAAAACAAAGCCCAGGACCAGATGGCTTCACAGGAGAATTCTATCAAATATTTAGAGAAGAGCTAATGCCTATCCTTCTAAAACTCTTCCAAAAAATTTCAGAGGAAGGAACACTTTCAAACTCATTCTACAAGGCCACCATCACCCTGATACCAAAACCAGACAAAGACAACACAAACAAAGAAAACCACAGACCAATATCACTGGTGAACATAGATGCAAAAATCCTAACAGAATTTTAGCAAACAATTCAGCAACACATCAAAAAGCTCATACACCGTGATCAAGTTGGGTTTATTCCAGGAATGCAAGGACTCTTCAATATATGCAAATCAATCAATGTGATACACCATATTAACAAATTGAAAAATAAAAACCATATGATAATCTCAATAGATGAAGAAAAAGCCTTTGACAAAATTCAGCACTGATTTATGATTGAAACTCTTCCAAAAATGGGCATAGAAGGAACCTACCTCAACATAGTAAAGGCCATATAGCAAACATTATTCTCAATGGTGAAAAACTGAAAGCATTCCCTCTAAAATCAGGAACAAGACAAGGATGTCCACTTTCACCACTATTATTCAACATAGTTCTGGAAGTCCTAGCTACAGCAATCAGAGAAGAAAAAGAAATAAAAGGAGTCCAGATCAGGAAAGAAGTAAAGCTCTCACTGTTTGCAGATGACATGATACTGTACATGCTGCTGCTGCTGCTAAGTCGCTTCAGTCGTGTCCAACTCTGTGTGACCCCACAGACGGCAGCCCACCAGGCTCCCCCGTCCTTGGGATTCTCCAGGCAAGAACACTGGAGTGGGTTGCCATTTCCTTCTCCAATGCATGAAAGTGAAAAGTCAAAGTGAAGTCGCTCAGTCATGTCCGACTCTAGCAACCCCATGGACTACAGCCTACCAGGCTCCTCCATCCATGGGATTTTCCAAGCAAGAGTACTGGAGTGGGGTGCCATTGCCTTCTCCGGATACTGTACATAGAAAACCCTAAAGATAGTATCAGAATTACTAGAGCTAATCAGTTAATTTAGCAAAGTTGCAGTATATAAAATCGATACACAGAAATCACTTGTGTTTGTATATACTAACAAAGAAAAATCAGAAAGAGAAATTAAGGAATCAATCTGATTCACCATTGCAATGAAAAGAATTAAACATCTAGGAATAAACTTACCTAAGAAGACAAAAGAACTGTACATAAAAAATTATAAGACACTAATGAAAGAAATCAAAGATGACTTAAAGAGATGGAGAGATATTCCATGTTCCTGGGTAGGAAGAATCAAGATTGTGGAAATGACTATACTACCAAATGCAATCTACAGATTCAGTGCAATCCCTATCAAATTACCAATGGCATTTTTCACAGAACTAGAACAAAACTTTCCACAATTCATATGGAAACACAAAAGACCCCAAATAGGCAAAGCAGCCCTGAGAAAGAAGAATGGAGCTGAAGGAATCAACCTTCCTGACTTCAGATTATACTATAAAACTACAGTCATCAAGACATTATGGTACAGACACAAAAACATAAACACAGACCAATGAAACAAGATAGAAAATCCAGAAATAAACCCATGCACCTATGGGTACCTTATTTTCAACAAAGAAGGCAAAATATACAATGGGGCAAAGACAGTCTCTTCAATAAACGGTGCTGGGAAAACTGGACAGCTACATGTAAAAGAATGAAATTAGAACACTTCCTAACAGCATACACCAAGATAAACTAAAAATGGATTAAAGACCTAAATGTAAGAACAGAAACTATAAAACTCTTAGAGGAAAACATAGGCAGAACACTCAATGACATAAATCAAAGCAAGATCCTCTATGACACACCTCCTAGAATAACGGGAATAAAAGTAAACAAGTGGGACCTCATTAAACTGAAAAGCTTTTTCACAGCAAAGAAAACTATAAGCCAGGTGAAAAGACAACCCTCAGAATGGGAGAAAAGAACAGCAAATGAAACAACTGACAAAGGATTAATTTCCAAAATATACAAGCAGCTCATACAACTCAATGCCAGAAAAACAAACAACCCAATCATAAAAGAAGTTGTGGTACATATACGCAAAGGAATATTACTCGGCCATAAAAAGGAATACATTTGATTCAGCTCTGATGAGGTGGATGAACCTAGAACCTATTATACAGAGTGAAGTGAATCAGAATGACAAAGATAAATATCATATTCTAACGCATATATACAGAATCTAGAAAAATGGTACTGAAGAATTTATTTACAGGAGGGCCATGGAGGAACCAGAGATCAAATTGCCAACATGCACTGGATCATGGAAAAAGCAAGAGAGTTCCAGAAAAACATCTATTTCTGCTTTATTGACTATACCAAAGCCTTTGACTGTGTGGATCACAATAAACTGGAAAATTCTAAAAGAGGTGGGAATACTAGACCACCTGACCTGCCTCTTGAGAAATCTGTATGCAGGTCAGCAAGCAACAGTTAGAACTGGACATGGAACAACAGACTGGTTCCAAATAGGAAAAGGAGTATGTCAAGGCTGTATATTGTCACCTGGCTTATTTAACTTACATGCAGAGTACATCATGAGAAACACTGGGCTGAATGAAGCACAAGCTGGAATCAAGATTGCCAGGAGAAATATCAATAACCTCAGATAAGCAGATGACACCACCCTTATGGCAGATAGTGAAGATGAACTAAAGAGCCTCTTGATGAAAATGAAAGAGGAGAGTGAAAAAGTTGGCTTAACACTCATTCAGAAAACTAAGATCATGGCATCCACTTCATGGCAAATAGATGGGGAAACAGTGGAAACAGTGACTGACTTTATTTTGGGGGCTCCAAAATCACTGCAAATGGTGACTGCAACCATGAAATTAAAAGATGCTTACTCCTTGGAAGGAAAGTTACAACCAACCTAGACAGCATATTAAAAAACAGAGATATTACTTTGCCAACAAATGTCCATCTCGTCAAGGCTATGGTTTTTCCAGTAATATGGTGTGGATGTGAGGGTTAGACTATAAAGAAAGCTGAGCGCCGAAGAATTGATGCTTTTGAACTGTGGTATTGGAGAAGACTCTTGAGAGTCCCTTGGACTGCAAGGAGATCCAATCAGTCCATCCTAAAGGAGATCAGTCCTGGGTGTTCATTGGAAGGACTGATGTTGAAGGTGAAACTCCAAAACTTTGGCCACCTCATGCGAAGAACTGACTCATTTGAAAAGACCCTGATGCTGGGAGGGATTGGGGGCAGGAGGGAAAGGGGACGACAGAGGATGAGATGGTTGGATGGCATCACCAACTCAATGGACATGAGTTTGAGTAAACTCCGGGAGTTGGTGATGGACAGGGAGGCCTGCTGTGCTGTGGTCCACGGGGTTGTGAAGAGTTGGACACGACTGAGTGATTGAACTGAACTGAACTGAATGGAGAAACAGACATAGAAAATAGACTTATGGACATGCGGAGAGGGGAGGAAAGGGTGAGATGTATGGAAAAGGTAACATGGAAACTTACATTACCATATGTAAAATAGATAGCCAATGGGAATTTGCTGTATGGCTAAGGAAACTCAAACAGGGACTCTGTATCAATCTAAAGGGGTGGGATGGGGTGGGAGATGGGAGGGAGGTTCAAAAGGGAGTGGATATATGTATACCTATGGCTGATTCATGTTGAGGTTTGACAGAAAACAACAAAATTCTAAAAGCAATTATCCTTCAATAAAAAAATAAATTAAAATAAGTAAATAAATGAGAGTGAGGAAACTGTGGGGAGTGATGGAAGGATCCTAAAACTGGATTGTGGAGATATTAATGATTGCACCATTATATAAATTTGCTAAAAACTCATCGAACTGTACATTTAAATGGGTGAATTTTAATATATGTAAATCGTACCTTAATAAAGCCTTTAAAAATTAATGATAGACCATGAAAAAGGAAAGAAGATAAAACTAATGTTGTGGGGGAAAGGGTGCTTGGCTAGGAGAGAGAAATACACATGTATTATCCCATTAGGAAAATTAGAAACAATGACTTGCCTGATGTTGCTCAACTAGTAAGCGGCAGGACCCACATGCAAACCTCAACTCTTTGGTCCCAGTCCCATGCTCCTGATCCCTCCATAAAGCCAACTTTCTTCCCTTATCATATTACCTGTCTTCAGTCAGCACGCACTCACCTCACCATGTGACCAGAACGCTCGTCCAAATAGCATGTAAGCAAGAGACACTCCGAGGCCGATGTTCTCGGACAGTTCATTTAGGTTGCCATTGTTACTTTCCCACGAGCTCAGTGTGATTTGGTGCTTTTTGTATATTGCTCATCTGGCACAAAATTACTGCTCTGCTCTACAAGTTCCCACAGATGGCTTTATTTTCCATTGCTATTAAATTGGTTTTGAACAAGACATAATTCTTCAAGTGCCTGGTGAGCTCTCTGGGTTTGCTCAGGCAAGATTCCATAAAAATGTAAATAATCGGAACACTTCTGGGATTATTTATCACAACTGACTTGCGGCTGTAAATTTATGTATTAATTTCAGCTATAAGCTTCAGTGGGGAAAAGATGAACAGTTGAAAATAGACTCTCCCACCTAACATCCTCTTTATGTCCCCATTTCCCCTCAGCTTCCAGGGAGCATATTGTAGAATGGGCCACAGATCTGAGTCTGGAAGATATCGGACAGAAATGAAAGGAAATCAGACAGGAAAGAATCATCCATAGGCCACAGGCTCATCTCTTATCATTCCCCCTTACTCTTGGTACTCCCAACATACCAGCCTTCTTTCTGTTCCTCCTGCTGATTCCTGCCTCAGGACCCTTGAACATGCTCCCTTGGCTTATAATGTTTTTTCCTCCCTTGTTTGCCTGGTTCAGTCTCATCCTCCTTCAACTCCAAGCTCAGCATCATTTATTCAGAGAAACCTTCCATGCCCAGCCATTCACCAGACTTAATGTCTGTCTCTCCAACTCGACCATAAACTTCATGAGGGCTGGGACCATGTCTTCACGACCTGCATCTCCAGAGTCTGGCACAGAGTGGAAGATGGATGAATACGTATTGAAAGAACTAAAGGGTCCACTTGGAGCTGGAGAACATAGCAGGGCTCTCAATGCCCTGCCCATGTGCCCTCAGATCCCTTGGCCATTTCTGCACATAAGCACAGGTGTGCAGACCCAGATCCCTTCACCGCTGTCTGCACACAGGTATGGGTGTGCTTTTCCGCAGCCAGGACCTGCATTGCATTGTCAAGGACTGCTGTCACTTTGTCTGTTTGTGCCAAGAGCTTGCAGTGCCTAGGTTCCCTTGAGAGGAAAGCACTTAACCAATTAGTGATGGGTGAAAGTGAAAGTCACTCAGTCATGTCTGACTCTTTGAGATCCCATGGACTCTACAGTTCATGGGCTTCTCCAGGCCAGAATACTGGCATGAGTAACCTTTCCTTTCTCAAGGGGATCTTCCCAACCCAGGGATCGAACCCACATTGCAGGTCTTCCACATTGCAGGCGGACTCTATACCAGCTGAGCCACAAGGCAAACCCAAGAATACTGGAGTGGGTAGCCTATCCCTTCTCCAACAGATCTTCCTGACCCAGGAATAGAACCAGGGTCTGCTGCATTGCCGGCGGATTCTTTACCAGGCTTATAAACCTGCCTGCTCTCTTGTCTTGATGGGACTACTGTGAGGGATACCCTTGCTTCCCTTAGGGCTCTCCTGTGGGACTGAGCCAAGCTGATCATCCATTTGTCCTGGTTTGACAACATCACACTTCCCTGGCCTCTGCCAGTCCCCACCCTACTTACCCACTCCTACCAGTGTTCCCTGAGAACCCCTCCTAATAAATCACTTTTACACACAGCCTCAACTCAGGGTCTAGTTCTGGGAAACCCACTCTAAAACAGAGAGCCTTTAGCTGGAAACTGTTCTCACTGAGCTGTGATTAATATCATAAATTTTAGTGCATGAAAGCACACCAACCAGACAGACCATTTGCTGGTTCACATGAGGATAGGTCCTGCCAGTAGCTCTCTAACTGGTGAGGGGGAGGAGGGAGAGTTAACCCCTTCCACATTTGAATCTTCACCCCCTGCCCACGACCTAGTGCCCCACTGGAAAGGGATCAGCAGCCTGGGCCCCTGGCATCCAAAACATTCCGGACATGAGAGCCTGTTGGCAAGACTGATTTGGGTGGAAGCCAAGATCTAATCCACCTGCTCCTTCTCCAGGATTTCAGCTGAGGCCAGGGCAGGGCAAGATCGGGCTTATATGTGGGGAGTAAGGGGCCCCTCTGGCCAGAGAATCTTTGGAGGACACAGGTGCAGGTTATTAAGGCCTATGCTAAGAATGCCTTCAGTTTTAAGGAACAAAATATCCAATTAAAAGAGGCTTAAATAATAGGGACATAGTTAATGAGGAATTTGCTACAAAGAAAAGTAACAGGGTGTCATGAGAGAGAAAATTTGAAGAATCCAATATAGATGGGGTGGGCAGAAAGCCCTCTCTGAGGAGGTGCATTAAATTTAAGGCCAGAGATGGAAAGGAATCAGCTCCACAAGGAAGAGGAGCATGGTCATCAGAATATAACCATATGTCCTAATCCCCAGACCCTGTGAATCTGTTACCTTACATGGGAGAAGGCACTTAGCAGATGTGATTAAGTCCAGGACAGTGAGGTGAACAAATTATCCTGTATATTCGCCTGGGCTTACTGTAACAACAGTCCTTATAAAGGAAAGTGGGAGGCAGGAGAACCCAAAGAGATGTGACATTGAAAGCCAAGGTCAGCATGATGTGCCCATGAGCCAAGGAAAGCACGAAGCCCCTACTTCTGGAAAAGGCAAGGAAATGGATTCTCTCCTTAGGGCCTCTAGAAGGAACACATCTTGACCCTGTGAGACCTATTTTGGACTCATGGCCTCCAGAACTATTGGATAAGAAATGTGTGTTGTTTTAAGCCAGGAAGTTTGTGGTAATTTGTTACAGCAGCAAGAAGAAACTAACACAGGTGTTGTCACAGAGGGAAGTTGGTCCTGAGGCAGGAGGGATTTTAGTGTATTTGAGAAATATGAAGTGACTGAACCAAGTAGGCCAGGCAACACGATGAGGTGAGAGAGGTGGGCAGGGCCTTGTAGACCACCATAACGAGTTTGGATTTTATTCTAAGATTGAGGGGAAGCCATTAAAATATTTTATTATAATCTACTCTCCATTTTTCCAAGATCACTCTGGCTGCTGTGTAGAGAAATGGGTGGGGGCTCTGTGGTGAGGAACTGTAAGAGCAAAAGCATAGATACCAGTCAGGAAGCTGGTCTCATAATCCAGGAGTGAGATGATGGTGTCCCCCCACCAAGGCAGTGGAGATGCGCATAGGAGATGGCTGCAAGATATATTTCAAGAGACACTGATTTATTGCCTCTGAAAAAAATCAAATAAAATAATTTGGACATCTTAATGCCAGAGGCCCTTTGATCAAATTAAAGCCAGCTTTTCAGAGACCACATGTTGGCTCCTGACAATGACAAAACAATGTCGCCACAGAAGTAGTCCCCAGAGAAGGGACTTGGGGATGCTCTGATGCAGCAGAGAGGGTAGAAGGGAAATATATGTCTTCCTAAATGTCCAAGGCAACAAATGACTGCCTGGTGAGAAAGAAATTTAGCCAACGTGCAGAAGGATGGTTTGGCTGTGTTATGGACACTTGAAAAGTCAGAATGTTATTTATGGGGACAATGTCTTGTATCTTCTAAACAACAAAAAAGTCCTGACGTGAGTTCTGTGAAAACCACTAGTTCAGCCTCTGATTTGAAGTTTCAAAGATGACCATCGATCCTTCAGGAATTCAGATTTGATGCGAAGAGTAGCCAAAGACCTGCCAACAGATGTTACAGAGTTTTAGAAATGTTAAAGACTCATGTCTACTGACGAAAGTGTTAAGTAGAATTGGTGTTCTGATTTTATTTTTAATCCAGGAGAGAGACAGTGTCTGTCCTGGGATGACCTTCCTGAGTGCCTTCTTCTCCTCACAAAAAACAATATTTATAATGAGGACTCTGACAACAAAGCGACAAGAAAGCTGACTTTCTGGAGCACTAACTATGTGCAACAATCCTATAGACTAGGGGTCCCCAATCCTGGGAACCAGTAGCAGTCCATGGCCTGTTAGGAACCAGGTTTCACGGAAGGAGGTGAGTGGTAGGTGAGTGAGTGAAGCTTCATCTGTATTTACAGCCTCTTACTATCTCTGAGCTCCACCTCCTGCTCAGGGAACTCAAGAAATGTAATGAGTTTGAATTACCCTGTAACCATACCCCACAACCCCTAGTCCATGGAAAAAAATGTCTTCCATGAAACCTGTCCCTGGTGCCAAAAAGATTGGGGACCACTGCTCCAGACCTATCATTTCCCCCATAATAGACATGAGGAAACAAACTCAAGAAATAATGTGTCAGTGTCGTACAAGACACAGCAAAGCTGTGGAGATGGGTTTAACTGCAAACTCAAGTTCTAAATGAGGGATCCGCAAACTACAGCCCAAGGGCCAAACCTCACTTGCCACTTGTTTTTGTAAATAAAGTTTTATCGGAACACACATTTGCTTCTCTACCACCTATGGCTGCTTTCACAGTCTGAGAGCAGAGTTGAGCTGAGTAATTGCAACGACGTGATCCTCAGAGCCTAAAATATTTACTATCTGACCCCTTCCAGTAAACGTTTGCGAATTCCTAGAGTTGACTCATTGGAAAAGACTCTGATGCTGGGAGGGATTGGGGGCAGGAGGAGAAGGGGACGACAGAGGATGAGATGGCTGGATGGCATCACTGACTCGATGGATGTGAGTCTGAGTGAACTCCGGGAGTTGGTGATGGACAGGGAGGCCTGGCGTGCTGCGATTCATGGGGTCTCGAAGAGTCGGACACGACTGAGCGACTGAACTGAGCTGATGCTAGATCACGCGTTACACTGGGAGCGTTCCCTCATAACTCACCCTCCTACTCCTTCATGCCACTTTCACACTATCCATCCCACTCACAACTTAGAGTCTGTTCCAGATCATTGAATGAGACAACCAACTTCCTTCCACTTCCCAGATTCCTCCCACTCCCACAGTTAGCCTTGTAAGACCCCTGCCATCCCTCCTCCACAGGCTGCTCTGTGGTTGAGAGGAGAGGCGAGGTGAGTCCCCTCCAAAGCCTATGCCACACCTGAGAGAGTGAGCCAGAGACTTACTTGGGGGAACACACCCCACACCCCGCCCCGCCCAGGCATGATTTACTGTTCCAGCCAACCATAAAGACCTGACCCGCCCGAGCTGGATGAAACACATCCCAAGTATGATTTCTATTCCTTGAAATCTTTCCACTGGGGGGCCCTCATAGAAACTCCACACAGCCATAGGGAAGGGCAACAATGATTAGGGTGATCCTGACCATCTTGCAGCCCCGCTCTAAAGCAAACAGAAATAGATGTAAGAGGAAGATGGTGGTCAGAATCAGGCCCTGCAGTTGCCTCTGACTGGTTGATAACTGTACCCCTTGCTCTATTCTGGCCTTACTGGCTCTACATTGTTCCTCTACTCCAGCTTCCGCTCCTCTTTGATTTTTAAAAGATTATCTTTGCATCATTTGTTTTCCACTTCCCGTTTTGGGTGACTGTTCAAATATCTGACCCACTTACCTGGTTCTGAACTCTTGAGCCCTGCCATCCTATTTCATTACTAGGGCTTTGTAATAAGTAATCAGATCTGGCGTTTCAAGTCCTCCATTATGACTCTTTCTCAAACTGCTCTAACTGAACCATAGAATTATTTTATTAAGCTACTAAAAAATGTAAATTCCAGGGGTAAAGTCTGTAAGCTAATTTTAGAGGAATTTAAATCTCTGAATGCTTTAGGTTCCCATTCAAGCAATTAATACCATTTTTTATTTATTTTAACCATCTGTATTGCTCAGTAAATTTTTATAGTTTTTTTCATGCACATCTCCCATCACAAGCAGTCTGGTTATTTTATATTCTGTTGCTATTGCAAATAAGACATTTAATAATAGTTTGCTTACTGATTATTGAGTTTTAGATGCTTATCTGATAACTACTTCTGTTATCAGACAAACTGTCCTATTGACGCTGCTACAGTTCTTATCATATATCATTCATAAATAATGCATTGGTCTCTTTCTTTCTCAGAGTTGTGTCTCATTTCTCTGTTACACCATATGGTCATTGGTCAAATATGCCACAACACACCCACATAATATTGGTAAAGGTGAGTGTATTAGTTTACTAGGGCTGACATCACAAATTAATGAAATTAAAAGATGCTTACTCCTTGGAAGAAAAGTTATGACCAATCTAGACAGCATATTAAAAAGCAGAGACATTACATTGCCAACAAAGGTCCGTCTAGTCAAAGCTTTGGTTTTTCCAGTAGTCATGTATGGATGTGAGAGTTGGACTATAAAGAAAGCTGAGCACCAAAGAATTGATGCTTTTGAACTGTGGTGTTGGAGAAGACTCTTGAGAGTCCCTCGGATTGCAAGGAGATCCAACCAGTCAACCCTAAAGGAAATTAGCCTTGAATATTCATTGGAAGGACTGATGTTGAAACTGAAACTCTGATACTTTGGCCACCTGATGCGAAGAACTGACTCATTTGAAAAGACCCTGATGCTGGGAAAGATTGAAGGTGGGAGGAGAAGGGGATGACAGAGGATGAGATGGTTAGATGGCCTCACTGACTCAATGGACATGAGTTTGAGTAACTCTGGGAGTTGGTGTTGGACATGGAAGCCTGGCGTGCTGCAGTCCATGGGGTCACAAAGAGTCAGACAGAACTGAGCAACTGAACTCAACTGACTGACATCACAAAGTCTCACAGACTGGGTGGCCTTAACAACAGACATTTATTTTCTCACATTTCAGGAGGCTACAATTCTAAGACTAAGATATTGGCAGAGTTGGTTTCTTCCGAGGCCTCTCTCCTTGGCTTGTAGATGGCTGTCTTCTCCCTCTGTCTTTACATGGTCATCTCTCTGTGTCCCCTTCTTAGAACAATATTAGTCATATTGGATTAAGGCCCATCCTAGTGACCTCATTTTAAATTATGCATGCACCTCTTTAAAGACTGTACCTCCAAACACAGTCACATTCTGGGTACTAGGAGTTAGAACTTGACCATAGGAATTTGAGTAGCAGTGGGGGGTGGGAGTGGGGGTGGGGGGAACAGTTCAGCCCATAACAGTAAGCATCCTTATCTCTAATGGGAATGCATTTGATGTCTCAACAGCAAGTCTGATGTACACCTTGTTTAAAAGAGGTACTTTTCTTGTGCTTTTATTCTTAAATTTTCAAAGAGTTTTTTTTTTACCAGGAATACATATCAAGTTCTAGAGAAAAATGTCTTTTGAGTACCTATTGACATATCACATGGGGTATTTTTTTAAATCTATTTCTGTGATATAATATATTAATAGATTTTCTGTTATTAAATAGTTCTGGATCAGCATCCAGAATATATAAAGAAATCCTAAAAATCAGTAGGAAAAAGATTTTTTAACTCTAGGCAAAGGGGAATCCCCTGGCAGTCCGATGGTTAAGACTCAATTTCACTGCCGAGGCCCAGGTTCAACCTTTGGTGGGGGAACTAAGATCCCACAAGCCTTGTAGCATGCCCCACCACCACCCCCCAAAAATAGACAAAGGATGTAAACAGATAATTCAGAGAGAAGAATATAACTGGTGATCAATGAACATTGAAAAAACCTCCACCTTGCTAGTAATCAGGGAGACGCAAATTAAAACGGAAATAAAAGCTCATCCCATACAAGGGTTAGCAAGGATGTGGAAAAGTGAACTCATACCCTGATGACAGGAGAGGAGACCACTGCAACAGGCAAGTGGGGAAGGGTACACAATGTTTGCTGTATTATTGTTGACAGTAGCCACCGAAAGAAGGAAATAACCTAAATGTGCAGGTGCAAAAAATAATAGTTAAAATAAAATATGGTGCATTTATACAATGAATGAGCAAGTTCTGCTTGTATCAGCATGGATCCATCTTAAGAAAGTGATGCCAAGCAAGTTCTGGTGGGACACATTTAGAATAAAATCAGCTATGGGATATTGAGGACACATAGAGTAATATGTCGGAGAAGGCAATGGCACCCCACTCCAGTACTCTTGCCTGGAAAATCCCATGGATGGAGGAGCCTGGTAGGCTGCAGTCCATGGGGTCGCTAAGAATCGGATACAACTGAGCGACTTCCCTTTCACTTTTCACTTTCATGCATTGGAGAAGGAAATGGCAACCCACTCCAGTGTTCTTGCCTGGAGAATCCCAGGGACGGGGGAGCTTGGTGGGCTGCTGTCTATGGGGTCGCACAGAGTCGGACACAACTGAAGTGACTTAGCAGTAGCAGCAGAGTAATATGCAGCTAAATATTTGTGAACACATAAAAGTTGTAGAGACTCCAAATCCAGATTAGGAGGATAAATACCAACTCCAAAATAGTTGTTATCACCGTTGTTTAAAAGGGGGTGAGGGATGGACGGAGGGTGGGAGCAAAGGAGGAAGAGGATGGAGTCCAGAAGAGGCACAAAAAGGGCTCCTCAACTAGTTGAAAGTTTTATTTCTTTTTAAATAAAATGATCTGAAAGACGAAAGTCTGTGCATTCTGGGGCTGAATCTGACATGGTCATGGCGAATGATTCTATTAATGTATTATTGAGTTCTGTTTGCTATTATTTTATTTATAGTTTTTCATCTAGTTCCTTGGTCTTCTGTTCTCTCCTTTTTTTCCACTAACTTCTTCAAGATTGGATTTCAGGGTTGCTTTATCCTCATAAAATGAATTAGAGAATTTTCCATGCTTTTTTATAATCTGGAACCATTTGTCAAGTGCAAGAATAATCTGTCGCTGGAAAATATGAAAAAAAACACATTAGAAAAATTTCTATTCAAGGAGGTTATTTCAGAGCTCCCAGTTAGTAACACTTTAACTTTTTTATTTTTAATATGGTTATTTTCTCTTTAGACTTATTACTTTTTCATGAGTCAATTTTTATAATTCATACTTCACTAAAGAATTTGCAGCACTGAGGTTTTTTTCATTTCTTTACAAAGAGTTGTACATTGTAATATCTTGGGTTTTAAGAGTTCCTCATCATTTAAAATTTTATTTTGTTTTTTCCCCTCTTCAGTCAATTTGCCAGAGGTTTATCCATATTATTGGTTTTCTTCCAAAAGTCACCTCTTGGATGTATTTATCCTTGAGCGTGTGTGTTTTCAAACCCATGAATTTCTGCTTTGTTCTTGAAAGGATTTATCTTTCTTCATGTCTTTAAAATTTTGTGCTAATTTTGTGCTAATTTTCATACTTCTTTTAAAGCTAACTTTACTCATTTTTATTTTCAACAATAAAAAGCAGATTAAGAGCTCTGGCTACATCCTATAAGTTTTCATATGTATTATTCACATTCTCATTATTCTCTAAATGGTCTTTGATTATATATTTTATTTCTCCTTTGACTCAATTATTACTTAGGAGGCTGTTCTTTTTTCCTCATTTCCATATAGTAATAGCTGTTTAGTATTAATGTGGAAAACACAGAGCAGAAGGTCAATGGCGTGCCTAGCACCATGCCTAACACACCAGGAGCATTTGCTAGATGGATGTGCTGACTAATGGGGACACAGATATAAATCCCCAAGAATAATATCAGCTCCCTGGTTATGTCTCACAATGCTGTTGTTATTATTGAAATAAGAATAACAATGGGGACTTCCCTGGTTGTCTGGTGGTTAAGAATCCACCTTTCAGTGCAGGGGTCGCAGGTTGGATCCCTGGTCAGAGAACTAAGATCCCGTATGATGTAAAGAAAAATCACGTGTGCTGCACTTAAGACCCGGCACAGCCAAAAATAAACAAATAAATAATAACAATGAAGTGAAAGGGAAAATAAGCCAAAAGTCCTCTGCCCTTTAGTCCATTACTCAGTTTGAATATCAGGCCTCCATGCATGATCTATGGACAACATTAACAATAGGAGCCTTCACACAACCAAATAAAATCACAAGGCTTGGATCTCATGAACACAAAGACCTTTTGGCAACCAGACTCAACAGATTCAATTCATAAGAGAACCTATGAATTGCAGGCACAGCATATATCACATTTGCTGAAATATAAGATGGAGGCCCCCCATGAATTCAATGTGTCCATTCTTCAGACAGAAGGCCCAGTGTGATCAGGGTCAACAGATGACAGATACATCCCCTTGTGGCAGAGCCTGGCAGTGCAAACATCACAGCCAGTACTGGCCAGAAGGAGCTTTAAACCAACTTTCCATGAAAAGAGCCTTGACGAGACATGCATATTCCCCTATGCCCACCCTAAGATTTAGGATGCCACTCTGTACCTGACCCTCGTTATAATGTGTTTCAGGGACATGAGAACACTTTTTCCTTTTTTAATATAAACTATAATGATTTTTTTTCAAACTACAATAGCAATATATACCCACAAGACCCCTTCCCTTCAAAGTAACTAATATCAACTATTTAGTATGTATCTTTCCATATTTTTCCCCATCTCATGCAAACCTTCACCCACTCCAGTGTTATTACCTGGAGAATACCAGGGACGGGGGAGCCTGGTGGGCTGTCGTCTATGGGGTCGCACAGAGTTGGACACGACTGAAGCGACGCAGCAGCAGCAGCATGCAAACCTTCATATATAAAAAGTCACTGCAATAAATTTTTGTTTTTTTCAAAAATGGGGTCTTACTGTATCAATTTGCTATTTTTACTTAGAAAGAGATTATAGATGTATAGCCAAATACTATTTTTAATAGCTGCATAAAACTCCAGAACACAAATAATATTAGTTATTCAATAATTCCCTATTTTGGACTTTCAGATTGCTTCCATATTTTTGCAAGTATCAGATATTGTGTAATAAACATTTTGCTACTGATATGGTATTTTTATTTCTATTTATCCAAAGTTAAATGGCTGGGTCAAAGAGTATATATATTTTAAATTTCAGCAGCTACTTCTAGATTTTTTTTTTTGAATGGTTAAAGCAATCTTACTCATTCCAGCAAAATATGAGAGCCTTTATTTATCCCACACAATCACAAATCATGGATTATGAATCATTTCAGTTTTAGCCAAACTGATGAATTTCTAACATGATCTTATTGTCAGTTTTATTTACATTTTCCTTCCCCCATAAAAATGAGCATAATTTAGTTTGCTTATTGGCCATCTGCACTTCCTCTTCTGAAAATTGCCTACTCCTACCCTTTGCCTATTTCTTTATTGAATTTTTTAAATCTTTTCAATTTGCATAAATTCTTTGTAGATTAGAAAAATTAACCCCAGAGTTCTCCTCAGTACTTTTCCTGGAACTATTGAAATAGAGGCACAGCTTTTTTGCTGGGGTCATTGGCGTAAGAGAAACAGAAGTCTAGAGGTGTTGATGCTATCTTTGCCACCATGTGAAACATTGATGAAAAGCAAATCAATACAGAGAAAGTAAGTCAGAGTAGGGCTTGAGAGAGAGCCAATGATATCATTTGGATATGCAGATACAGCCATACTTGAAGCTGGTACTTTTCCTCATTACAGTATCTCAGTGATGACAGCCAATAACTTTCCTTTTTAGTCTGTGCTGGTTTTTTGTTTCTTGCAACCAAAACATTCCTGACTGTAGTGAGTTTGCACACACTGGGCCAATTTGGATTTTGCATCAGTACAAAAGAATTGGTCACTTTAAATTCTGGGTGCAGGCAATACTTGAACTAGTCTTATCGTTGTTCCCAAATGTCCCTCAGGTTTCCTACTACATCAGATCAGATCAGATCAGATCAGTCGCTCAGTCATGTCCGACTCTTTGCGACCCATGAATCGCAGCACGTCAGGCCTCCCTGTCCATCACCAACTCCCGGAGTTCACCCAGACTCACGTCCATCGAGTCAGTGATGCCATCCAGCCATCTCATCCTCTGTCGTCCCCTTCTCCTCCTGCCCCCAATCCCTCCCAGCATCAGAGTCTTTTCCAATGAGTCAACTCTTCGCATGAGGTGGCCAAAGTACTGGAGTTTCAGCTTTAGCATCATTCCTTCCAAAGAAATCCCAGGGCTGATCTCCTTCAGAATGGACTGGTTGGATCTCCTTGCAGTCCAAGGGACTCTCAAGAGTCTTCTCCAACACCACAGTTCAAAAGCATCAATTCTTCGGCGCTCAGCCTTCTTCACAGTCCAACTCTCACATCCATACATGACCACAGGATTGACTAGACGAATCTTTGTTGGCAAAGTAATGTCTCTGCTTTTGAATATGGTATCTAGGTTGGTCATAACTTTCCTTCCAAGGAGTAAGCGTCTTTTAATTTCATGGCTGCAGTCACCATCTGTAGTGATTTTGGAGCCCAGAAAAATAAAGTCTGACACTGTTTCCACTGTTTCCCCATCTATTTCCCACGAAGTGATGGGACCGGATGCCATGATCTTTGTTTTCTGAATGTTGAGCTTTAAGCCAACTTTTTCACTCTCCACTTTCAATTTCATCAAGAGGCTTTTTAATTCCTCTTCACTTTGTGCCATAAGGGTGGTGTCATCTGCATATCTGAGGTTATTGATATTTCTCCCGGCAATCTTGATTCCAGCTTGTGTTTCTTCCAATCCAGCGTTTCTCATGATGTACCCTGCATATAAGTTAAATAAATAGGGTGACAATATACAGCCTTGACGAATTCCTTTTCCTATTCGGAACCAGTCTGTTGTAGTTTCCTGACCTGCATAGCACTCAATATGCCAGCAAATTTGGAAAACTCAGCAGTGGCCACAGGACTGGAAAAGGTCAGTTTTCATTCCAATCCCAAAGAAAGGCAATGCCAAAGAATGCTCAGTTTTCATTCCTACTACATGGCAACCTCTAAAGGTTTTCTGGGACAACAGCACATCAAGCTCATGGGAAGAGTTCACAACACACACCTGCTTATTGGTCACCAGTGGAATTCAAGTCTCTTCAAGTCAGTTGGTTTGCACCTTGTGTGTAGACTGGACACACTTAAATGAGACTCAGGCCAGAACATGTACAGAGGCCCAAGTCAGACAAATCACAAGTTACTCTTCCAACTGCTGGATATTTGTGGGAAAGGGGTCCTTGAAATCACAGACATACTAGAGGGCCTGTGCAGGCTAGGTCTCCAGCTGCCCACTGAAAGCCCAGTGCCTCCTGGGCTATCATCACAAGGTTGATTTTTGTACTTTATTAAACTATATATTACAGGATTACTAGGTAGTGGTGTCAGAGAGAAGAGAAGGTCAATAGGACCAGGCATTATAAGGCTCTGTCTACTCTGGAAACTGTTCTAATAGGAGGGAATCAAGGGTGCCTCACATGGAATTTCTGATTAGGTGAGAGGGCAAGATACCAAAACTCTAAAAGTTTAAATAAACTCTGAACACAGTATCACATGTGCTAAATCACTTCAGTCGTGTCTGATTCTTTGTGACCCTGTGGACTATAGCCTGCCAGGCTCCTCTGTCCATGGGATTCTCTGGGCAAGAATACTGGAGTGGCTTGCCATGTTCTCCTCCAGGGGATCTTCCTGACCCAGGGATCGAACCCACATCTTTTATGTCTCCTGTATTGGCAGACAGGTTCTTTACCACTAGCGCCTCCTGGGAAACCCACACAGTATTGCAAAGTCATTTAGGCATAATATATAGGCATCCCCAACCTCAACAACAATAACAGCAAGCATTAACATTTATTAAGTACCTACTGTGTGCCAGACATTAAGTGAAACACTTTTTGTAAATTATTTCTTTTCCCCATATAATAACCCAATGAGGTAGGTACCAAAGCTTAGAAGAAATCAAAGCTTAGAGACAGTTTATTGGGCAGAATAAACTGTGTTATGCCAAAGTAGCCAAACCTTCAACATCTCAGTGGTTTGACCAAAAAGTTTACTTCTTGCTCCTGCTACATGACCTGTGCAAGCTGGCAGGGAGGACTCTGCCCATCTTAGGCTGGTGGATGCTCTAGCTAAATCATGTTTCCATGATTTCTGCAGCAGGAGGCACAGAACTGATGCCCATCACTTCTTGCATCTCATCGACCAGGCAAGTCTCATGCCCTGATTCAAGGTGGAAGGAAGGGTGGGGTGTAATCCTCCTTGTGCCCAGAAAGCAGAGAACTTGAAATATTTGAAGCACTCTGAACTGGCCTCACCAAATACAATCACGGTTGTTCTGGCCTCTTCTGGGAGCAGTGGTGTTTCAATAACTGTGGTTCATTCTGTTTCTTTCTGCAACCACTCCAGGCTAACACTGCAAAGCTGAAAGTCTCTTTGCCTCAACTACCCAGAGCCTGACTGCTTCTCCATTGCTTTTGCTGTTCTCATAGCTAATGGCATTTATTTATTATAAATTTTCTAACAAATCTATATCTGGCCAGAGTTTCAGAAGGAAAACCTTTTGATGTAGTCCCACCAAGTATAATCATTCTGCCAATTCAGGTCCTTTGCACCTCCTTGGGGAAGGGTTTTATCGAACTCATGGTTAGAGATGGGAAAATGGATTTATCCTTTAGATTGCCTGCTGTCTTGATGCAGGAGAGAGATGGATCCCAGGGGACAAACTCCAGGCTGAGTAGCTGGAGTCTATCCCCTATGGACAGATACTCCAAAACAGCAAGCGCAAGAGAGGAGCTGAGCCCTGCCCAGATAAAAGATAGACCATATATTTCTCATTCTCAAGATCAAGGACACCTTCCCAACTATACACTTGCAAAGAGGCTCCTTGGAGGTCAAAAAGAGAGTGGTGTCAGCATACGCATAGGCCTTTCCACCAGAATCCGCCTTGGCTGGGAGATGTGTGCACACACATGGGAGGTTTCTGAGATACACCAAATACGGACTCAGAACCAGGCAAAGCAAGATGATTCACCAAAGGAAACCCAGCAGCAATTATCCATATGAGTGATTCAAACTACCACCAGGGTGAGACTCTCTCTCAAGTCTGCCCATGTGTCTACCCACACGTACTGTACACTTTTTCCTCCTAATAAACACTTTACCTGTTTCACCACTTTCTGTCTTTGTGGGAATTCATTTCTACAAAGCTGAAGGGCGAGGCCTTGTCACTGGTCACTGGTCTAGTGGCTAGGATACAGTGCTTTCATTGCCACAGCCTGACTTCAATCTTTGGCCAGGAACCGAAATCCTGTCTCAAGAAGCTGAAGGCAAAGGCCATCAGAGATCAGTTCAGGTCAGTCGCTCAGTTGTGTCCAAGTCTTTATGACTCCATGGACCACAGCACACCAGGCTTCCCCATCCATAACCAACTCCTGGAGCTTGCTCAAACTGATGTCCATCGAGTCAGTGATGCCATCCAACCATCTCATCTTTGGTCCCCTTCTCCTCCTGATTTCAATATTTCCCAGCATCAGGGTCTTTTCCAATGAGTTGGCTCTTCTCATCAGGTGGCTGAAGTATTGGAACTTAAGCTTCAGCATCAGTCCTTCCAATGAATATTCAGGGTTGATTTCCTTTAGGATTGACAGGTTTGATCTCCTTGCAGTCCAAGGGACTCTCAAGAGTATTCTCCAACACCACAGTTCAAAAGGATCAATTCTTCAGCACTCAACTTTCTTTATGGTCCAACTTTCACAACCATACGTGATTACTGGAAAAACTATAGCTTTGACTATACACACCTTTGTTTGCAAAATGATGTCTCTACTTTTTAATATGCTATCTAGGTTTGGCATAGCTTTCATCCCAAGGAGCAAGCATCTTTTAATTTCATGGCTCTAATCACCATCTGCAGTGATTTTGGAGCCCAAGAAAAGAATCTGTCACTGCTTCCATTGTTTCTCCATCTATTTGCATGAAGTGATGGGACCAGATGCCATGATCTTAGTTTTTTGAATGTTGAGTTTTAAACCAGCTTTTTCATGCTCCTCTTTCACCTTCATCAAGATATTCTTTAGTTCCTCTTCATTTTCTGCCATTAGGGTGGTATCATCTGCATATCTGGAGTTGTTGATATTTCTCCTGGCATTCTTGATTCCAGCTTGTGCTTCACCCAGCCTGGCATTTCACATGATGCACTCTGCATATAAGTTAAATAAGCAGGGTGACAATATGCAGCCTTGACACACTCCTTTCCCAATTTAGAACCAATCTGTTGTTCCATCTCTGGTTCTGAGTGTTACTTCTTGACCTGCATACCAGTTTCTCAGAAGACAGGTAAGATGGTCTGCTATTCCCATCTCTTTAAGAATTTTCCACAGTTTCTTGAGATCCACACAGTCAAAGGCTTTAGGTAGTCAATGAAGCAGAAGTAAATGTTTTTCTGGAATTCTCTTGCTTTTTCTGTGATCCAGTGGATGTTGGCAATTTGATCTCTGGTTCTTCTGCCTTTTCTAAATCCAGCTTGAACTTCTGGAAGCTCTCCATTCACGTACTGTTGAGGCCTAGCTTGGAGAACTTTGAACATTACTTTGCTAGCGTGTGAGATGAGTGCAACTGTGTGGCAGTTTGAGCATTCTTTGGCATTGCCTTTATTTGGGATTGGAATGAAAACTGACCTTTTCCAGTCCTGTGGCCACTGCTGAGTTTTCAGTCTGTGAAAATAGAAAATGCAGGTTTCTTGAAACTCCTCCCAGACAACAACTTTATTTGTAATTCGGGCCACCTCTTCTTCCCTTCACTACTCCCATTTTCTGTCTATAGCACCTTTCTACAGGAATTTTCATCCGTTCACTTCATTTTAATAGAATTCTTAGCTTTGGGGCATAAAACTCTTTAAACTGTATATTTGGTTCAGTGGGGTTGTATTTTTTCTTCCAAAGGAAGTTTAAAAACCTTCATTTTGTATTCAGGAATAAATGAGAAGTGGTGTTATTTATAATTGGCTTCCTCTAATTCAGACTAAATGTAGATTAATCCTAATTGATAACACATAAAATTTAATTAAACCTTAATAAAGAACCTGGGAAAGAGTTCTCAATAGATGATATCAATGGTAATGTTGCACATCGCACGCTGCAGTCCTTGAGATAAAAACACAATTCGTAGAAGTATTTTCAAGGCTTTGTGCAAGTCCAGATACAGGTCATTATCTCAAACACGACATTCATTAAAGTTGTTGATAAATCTGAGAGATGGAGTACTCCCTACAGCTCACCGATAAGAAGCTTGGACCACTACAGCTCCCAGCGACCTCTTCAATCCTCCTTCCTCTCCCCAGCCTGTTGGTCAGATGGCTGCCCAGTTCCCTGACCATGAAGCCACCCCCAGGTCATTGCCAGGAGCTGCTGTCACAGCCCACGTTTCATCAGATAGACTCCAACCAACAGAACATCTCATTCTAGAAATCCAATTAACAATGCTCCATAAACATCACCCTGCTGATGAATGTTCCCAGCACAGTAACATTTTTATTTCATGTCTTCACAAATATTTTATGTGTTCAGGAGTGATTGAGAACTGATCTTCCGTGGTCAATCACCCCACTATCTAATTACTTAAAGCAGGAATACATAGCCCCGGCAGAGGGGAGACCCCACCCACAGGATGGAACTCCTGCCGTAGAGATGGGAACAGAGACATTCCAGCTGTGAGCAACTAGTCAAAGATAGCGAATCCAGACAGCTCCAGGGTCCAGGAAGGTAACCTAGGTGAAGAAAGTGGGTGCCGTTGGTACCAGGGCAAACCAAATGACAAAGCATTTCTCCACTCTGACTGCAGTGTCCTTTAGAGACTGTGGGTCTATTGTTACCAGTTCACTTAATTCTTCATTAAATTTTTAATCTGGATTGTAATCTGCAAAATGTGCTGTGTGTGTTCAGACGCTCAGTGGTATCCAACTTTTTGCAACCCTATGGCTGTGGCCTGCCGTGCTCCTCTGTCCATGAGATTCTCCCAACAAGAACACTGGAGTGGGATGCTATTTCCTCTTCCAGGGGATCTTCCCCACCCAGGAATCAAACCCAACTCCCTTATGTCTCCTACATTGGCAGGCAGATGCTTTACCACTAGCACCAGCTGAGAAGCTTTACTTTGGATTATAATTTGCCAAATAAAACCAGATTTTCAAGTTAGAGTTCAATGTCTAAATACCTTGAGGACCTTATGATTCATTCCTTTTTTAAATTATTTTTAAATTGAAGGATAATTACTTCACAGAATCTTGTTGTTTTCTGTCACACATCAACATGAATCAGTCATGGGTGTACATATGTCCCCTCCCTCTTGAAGCTCCCTTCCATCTCCCACACCATCCCACCCCTCTAGGTTGATACAGAACCCCTGTTTGAGTTCCCTGAGACATACAGAAAATTCCCATTGGCCATCTATTTTACATATGGCAATATAAGTTTCCATGTCTTCATTTCTTTATTTGGCTGTGCCAGGTCTTAGTTATGGCACACGAATCACGTTTCTTAATTGCAGCATATGGGATCTTCTAACTGTGGCATGCAAGATCTAGTTCCCTGACCAGAGATTAAACCCCAGCCCTCTGCATTGGGAGCTCAGAGTCTTAGCCACTGAACTACCAGGGAAGTCCTATGATTTCTCATTTATAAGTTGTCTCTAGATCTTTACAGTTGTTCCTTCCCTTGGGTGCAATCTTTCCTTTAACACCCATTTATCAAATGCCTACTGTGTGCCGGACTGCAAGATCAAACCAGTCAATCCTAAAGGAAATCAGTCCTGAATATTCATTGGAAGGACTGACACTGAAGCTGAAACTCCAGTACTCTGGCCCCCTGATCCGAAGAACTGACTCTTTGGAAAAGACTCTGATTCTGGGAAAGATTAAAGGCGGGAGGAGAACGGGAAGACAGAGGATGAGATGGTTGGATGGCATCACTGACTCAATGGACATGAGTTTGAGCAAGCTCTGGGAGTTGGTGATGGACAGAGAAGCCTGGCATGCTGCAGTCCATGGGGTCACAAAGAATTGGACATGACTGAGGGGCTGAACTGAACTGAACTGTGTGCCCAGTGCTGTCCTAGGCTTTGGAGATAGACTGATGAACAAAAAAAAAAAGATCCTTGTCCTTATGGAGCTTGTATTCTAGCAGGAGAAGTCTGCCAACAAGCAGTAAATATAATATGTAAGTAAGTGTAAGGTATGTTGGGTGGGATGCGTGTTAAGAAAAGATAGAAGCAAAGAGCAGGACAAGAGGAATTTGAAATTGTCAGGGGGGCTGCCTGTTGATATTTTGGCAGGTGATCAAGAAAGACCTTGTGGAGAAGACAACATCTGAGCAGAGACGGGAAGAATGGGAGAGAATGAACCATGGAAATGTCTAAGAGAAGAGCATTCCAGGAACAGAGGAACAACCCATGCAAAGTGCTCAAAATAGGAGTATGCCTGGTGTGTTCAAGAAACAGCAGATAAACTAGTGTGGCTGGAATGAACGGAGTGAGAAAGGGAGTGGTGGGAGGTGAGGACAGAGAGGAGCAAAGGACGGAGCAGATCACATAGGGAGAGACCTACAGGGCCTTGTTTGGTTCTTGTTTGGGGGGAGTTGGGGAACTAGTGGAGGGTTTTGAGTAGAGACGAAATGGAACTGACTTGTGTTTTTAAGCATGATCCCTCTGGCTACTGTGTTGATGAAAGACTGTTGGGGATAAGGATAGAAGCAGGGAGACCAGCTACTGGGTAGTGCCCAGGAGTGAGGTGATGGTGGCTCAGACAGGAGTGGTAGAAATGGAGGTGGTGAGAAGATGCTAGATTCTACCTATATTTTAAAGATAGATCCAACAGGAATGTCTAATCGACTGGTTGTGGGGAGTGAGAAAAACAGAAGATTTAAGAATAATTCCAAGTTTTTTAGCTTGAACAACTGGGAGGGTGAGAATTCTCTATATATACTCACCCAACCCAAATTTTCCCATATAATTTCAAACAACCAACGATGACATTAATGAGTACTGTCTTTTCTCGAGCACTGACTATATGCATTTAATTCAATTATTGCATTTAATTTAATTATTGCATTTAATCCTACACCAACTCTGTGAGTTAGACACTGTTAGTAGTGCCATTTTCTCTGAGGACACTGAGGTTCAGAAAAGTTAAATATGTTGTCAAGTTAGCAAAGCTAGTAAGTGACAGAGGGACAATATAAGCCCAGGGCTCTATGAACACAAGATTCATGATCAAAACCACCATGACGTACTGCTTCTTCAGACCTATAATTTTATAACTACCACCCAGGTATCAGGCATGGACTGGGGCCATTTACATGTGTGATTTTACTTAATGTTGACAACAACCTTATGAAGTTGGTATTCATCTTCCCATTGGGAATGGAAGCAAACTGAGATACCTTCCCAAGTCCTACTTCCCTTATTCAGAAATTCTTGTTTTTCAGGAAAATATGATAGGGTAGTTGACATCTATGTACCTGCCCAACATTAGCTTGGATAGAACAAGAAACTGAATAAATTGGGGGTGGATATAAGGAGGATATAAAAAAGCATAAAATGCAGTTTTTGCTCTTAAGGGGTCAGACTGCCCTGGGAAGATGATCAATAATTCACTGTCACTTAATGCCATTGCATCTCAGGATATGCATTCCTTCAGTGGGCAGCCCCCCTCCCCACTCCAGCATGCAGGGGGCTCACTCCACACCCACACTCTCTACTAGACACTGAGGATAGAAAGATGAACTAGAGGAAGTTCCTACAAAATCCACAAGCAATTAAGAACTTTGGAGGCATCTGCATTTCTGTAAATGATTTGCAAGACTTATTTAAATGCATCATAACTGCCACTGAGCCGAGTGTCTATTCCCAGTTTTTCCCTTAAATGTTAAAGACTAAAGACAGCATTCACCATCTGCTACAGCTTGGGATCTGCTCCTTCCCCCAAGGTCTCCTGACACGGCAGCCCTGCCTGGCAGCCCCATCTGACACAGCCTGCCAGCAACAGCCAGAAGCAGTCAGAACATCTGCTGGCCTTTCCTTTGAAATAGGCAGCTGTTGTAGACTTGTCACTCTCACCTCTCAGGTCACTGCAACCTGTGGACAATCGGGACCCTGAGCCCGAGAGCATTCAGCTCAGTTCTCAACCAGTCGGGATCCTTTTCGTCCTGGCTGTTTATTCAAATGTTTACTAAGCACCTGCCATGTTCCAGGCAGGGTGGTGATGATACCATGGAGAACAAGAAAGATGCAGCTTCTTCCTTGTGGAACAAAATCCTCAAGGGCAACAAACTTTAAGTTCACTGGATGTTAGGAAGATGTACGGAATACTTCAGGAACATAGAAGAGGTAGATCTATTCCCATTACTTACAGCTAGGAACCCAAACAACCCAATCTTGAATTTCGAGACTTCTCCCAACCATCTGGCTCCTGATGAGCAACCACAAGACTAGCTTATGGAGAAAGAGGGACAGAAGATCCAGGAGGATCTTTTCAGCGTCTGACAGGGTACCTAGGAAAGAACACTGCTAAGTCGCCTCAGTCATGTCCGACTCTGTGTGACCCCATAGACAGCAGCCCACCAGGCTCCCCCGTCCCTGGGATTCTCCAGACAAGAACACTGGAGTGGGTTGCCATTTCCTTCTCCAATGCGTGAAAGTGAAAAGTGAAAGTGAAGTCGCTCAGTCATGTCTGACTCTTCGAGACCCCATGGACTGCAGCCTACCAGGCTCCTCCGTCCATGGGATTTTCCAAGCAAGAGTACTGGAGTGGGGTGCCATGGCCTTCTCCGAGGAAAGAACACTAGGACCAGGAAATTATGAAGGGAGAGAAACATACAAGAAACTGACTGAGGGCTTCCTGTGGCTCAGTAGTTAAGAGTCCACCTGCCAGTGCAGGAGACATGGATTTGATCTCTGGTCTGGGAAGATCCCAGGTGCCACAGAGCCACAAAACCCATTCGCCACAACTATTGAGCCTGTGCTCTAGAGCCTGGGAACTCGACTACTGAAGCCCGTGTGCCCTAGAGCCCATGCTCCGCAACAAGAGAAGCCACTGCAATGAGAAACCTGCACATTGCAATGAAGAGTAGCCCCCTCTGGCCGCAACTAGAGAAAAGCCTGAGCAGCAACAAAAACCCAGCACAGCCAAAATAAATTAATTAATTAAATTTTAAAAAAAGACACTGACTGAGAGGGACTTCCCTGTTGGTCTAGTGGCTAAGACTCCACACTTCCAATGTAAGGGGCCCAAGTTTGATCCCTGGTTCGGGAACTAGCCCACACATGCTGCAACTAAGAATTTGCATGCCATAGTGAAGACCCGGTGCTGCCACCTAAATAAACATATAAATTTTTTAAATATATTTTTAAAAAAAGACACTGAGGAATTAACAACACACAGTGGATCCTTCCAAATACTAAAGTTCCCTTAGGAGGTCAAGACAAGAGTGAGCCCTCCAGGATATGGAGAGAGCGAGACCAGAAAAACAACAAGGGAGGATAATGAGGGGACAGTAGCTGCAGGAGGGGACCTTTGCTGTGCCTTCCCCAACAACCTCCAAAGAACAATGTACACTTAAAATGCTGCATGAGTTTGAGACTGCAGTTTGGGAGTGCCTAAAACACTTCAATAATGGTATTGATTTAGGTCCACAACTTCTATTAAGAGATAAAAGAAAAAGCAAGAACATAGGTAGTTATGTGTGCACATAACATAGTGTTCATAATATACTCTTTTTTTTAAGAGGGATGAAAAGAGCAGAATGCATAATATGATGTTATTTATGTTTGCACAGAAAACTTTTTAAGTCTGGAAGGATATATCCTAAATTTTTAGTGATAATCATCTCTGAGAGGTGGGAACAGAGTGAGATTCCTTGTCAGCAGTGTTTTCACTTTTTATAATGATTCTGTATTGGGTTGATGTTTGGCCAGTATCCCCAGGTACAGCTGTGAGGATTGTTAATGATGATCCAGCAGGTGAAGAGTTAATACCACCTACAGTTGGGAGCTTCCAGGTCCCCTCTAAGGGCCTAGTCTATTCTGATTGGTCAGCTTGTAAGCTGAGCAAATTCTTAATTTTTAAAATACCTACTTTGCCCCAAAATTTATATTCCATTTTTTTTAAGCATGGCTTTGTCTCCAACAGAATTGCATAATGACTATCCTGCAGGAAGAATTTTAGGATGCTGGTTTGCAGTTTTTATTGTGGTCACTACTTACATGTCAAATGACATTTAATAAATAAGGACTCATTTTATAGGCTTACCCAAATTCTAAAACTTATTTTAAAAATTTTGAAGCAAGCGGTGCTGCAGAGATTTTATTTTTATTTGCATTTTGCCCTGATGTAAGCTGCTAAAATGAGATTCTTGCCCAGGACTCTCTGTTATGTCACAAGCCCAAGTGTGGTTGCTTCCTCCTGAAGGCCTGTGTCAGCTCCCTTCTTACCACTAATTTTACACTTGGCCTTTATGCCTTAATATTTCTTATTATTATGTTCTGTCAGCCTGACTGCTTTGTAAGCACTCTGAAGACATATAATTTGGCAGCGTTTTTTTTTTTTTTTTTTTTTTGTCCTCGCTCTACCTAGACGACTGCCTAGTTTGTGGAGACTTTCAAGGATATTTATTGCTACTGGTACTGAAATGTGTTATTTGCAAAGTGATCCTCTTCCCTGGTGATTGCCAGAACTGTCTCTGTAGGGTTAGTGCAGGGAAAGATACAAAGTCTGTTATCAGAGGCTTAAACAGGACAAGAGTAGAAAATATTTCCCCATCTTACAGCGCAGAAATCATTCATCTACCTGCCTGTCCCAATGTGCATCACTTTCACAGTCTTCTTTCATCCTTGATATCTTTCTACTATTCATACCACTCTCTGGTAACAAATATTCTCTTTTCTCTTAGAGTGGTTGCCGTACATGCATGCTAAGTCTCTTAAGTCGTGTCCAACTCTTTGTGACCCCATGGACCCCAAGCCCACCAAGATAGAGGAGCCCACCAAGCTCCTCTATCCATGGGGTTCTCCAGGCAAGAATATTGGAGTGGGTTGCCATTTTCTTATTCAGGGGATCTTCCCAACCCAGGGATCGAACCCGTCTCTCCCACAGCTCCTGCATTGCAGGCAGATTCTTTACCTCTGAGCCACCGGGGAAACCCAGAATGGTTGTCACAAGATGAAAATTCTTTACTGATCCCAGATGTCCCATGCTGGACATGAGAAGGAGTCACTGCTCTTATCAGCACTTCTGGGTCAGGAGGTCAAAGTGCCTTAAACCAGATGCAAGTTTTCAGCTGATCAGTACAATTAATGAGCAACTCTCAAACTCCAGAAGTTCAACATAGTGAGAAGTTACTTCTCATTCACATGAAAGCTCAGTGATGGTATTTCTGGTCAGCAGGCAACTTCCTTACATACAGTGATTCAGGGACCCAGCCTCTTTCCACATGATGATTCCACTGCCCCCCAAGTCTTTGAAATTATCTGTGCACAGTTGACAGATAAAGAGAAATGGAAAATGCACCCACTTCTTTTTTTTTTAAAGTGACACACATCACTTCTACTCATATCCCATTGGTCAGGACTCATCGGACAACCACACGCTGAAATGGGTCAGGGAACCACACAGGAAAACAACCACACAGGGAAATGGGTCACGTGGTCCCCGGATGGGATGCTCTCTCCCAGTAGAATGTTATGCTATAGAAAGGGGATCACGAGGTCTGGGTGGATAGCTGGCCATCTGCCATTATAAATGAATATCAAAGGTTTAGAAGATTAACCAACAAGACTCTTAAAGAAAATCATCTCCAAGTGGAGGCAAATACAACAATTTCAGGTTTATCTTTCCCAAGACTTTTAACAACACTCCTGTTATTTATCACAGGATGTGGGTTTCTATAGTAATGGGGAAAGGTTTTGAATTGGGAGGGGATTACACAATGTGACAAGGGTATAATCCATATAAACCCTCAAATGAGGCTTATAGCATCGTCTGGCTACTTCCATAAAGCTTGTGGGCATCAGGAACTCAATAAAACATCCTGTAATTCTTTGAGCCAAATTGGTCTCCATTCTCTCTATATTACCGCTACCCGCCAGAGCACCCTGGCACTAGAATCATCCACGCTTCCTGTTCTCAATGCAAGAATCAAGCCTGTGAGGGAAGCCTCAAGAAAACTCACAAAACGTGTCTCTAATAAGCTATCCTTTTAAAAATATAAGCAACTGCTATTGGTTCATAATGAGTATTTTTATTTTTAAAGTATTTTCGTTCTGAGGGAAGAAATGTAATTCATTCTTTTCCCCAAAATAATACAGAAAATTGCTACTGGGAACAGTTTGGCATTTGAAACCTAGTGGGAGATTTCACCAGCAGATGGTTTAGTGGCAAAAAGCTTTGAAGAATTTCTAACTGCTAGGAAAAAAAAATATATGAGAGACACAGAGAGAGAGAGAGTGACTTAATATGATAAAGGAAAGATGTAGCCAAAGAAAGCAATCTTTATTCAAGGTCTGATGACTCAAATGATCCATTTGACTAGATCACAGACTTCAAAACCTGGCTAAGCATCAGAATAGCAAGGGAAGCTTGTTTAAAATATCCATGGAATCAGAATACCTGTGGGTGGTGACCAGACACGCTTATTTTTCAAAGCTCCATTGATGATTCTGTGGAAACCCAATGGCATAGTTGTTTTCTCATTTCTGTGGTAGTTATAGAGCCAGGCAGTCTTATTAGCTTGGCAAATATTCTGCATTCTCAGTCACTTGGCTATCATTTGTTACACACTCAAGTCCACCAACAGCCAGTTTTTCACCAGGCCCCTCATCTTTTCACACAAAGCATTTGAATGATGTACTTGAGAACCCCACAGGCAAAGATGCCAGTGTGTCTGACTATCTTATTTGGAAGCAAGGCAGACAGAGTTCACAGCCAATCCACCCAGCACTACCTGCAGAGAATCAGAACCATGGCACAGCCACTGCTGTGTCGAACACCATTGGCCACATCCTCTGGGAATGCAGGGTGGTATCCTGGGAGAAGCACAGGCTTGAGCAGATCAGCTTTAACTCCCAGGATGACCACCTGCCAGCTAGGGCCCAGAATAAGTACCCCCAACTCATTTTGTTTATTTGTAAAATAGCAATTAATAATCCTGGCCTCATGCTGTTACGAGTTGTAAATGAGGAAAAAAGGAGAAAAGCATCTGGAAAAGGACCTACCATAGAAGGAACTTGATTGATGGTACTTTCCTTACCATGTTTCTTTTAACTTTCTTCCCCCTGGGAAAAGGAGAAACAATGATCAAAGGCCAACAGAATGCATTCATATTTTCCCAGTACTCCATGTATTGTCTATGGGAGGGTTATCCAAGATGGAATTACAGAGGGCTTCCCTTGTAGCTCAGTCAGTAAAGAATCTGCCTGCAGTACAGGAGACCTGGGTTTGATCCCTGGGTTGGGAAGATCCCCTGGAGAAGGAAATGGCAACCCACTCCAGTATTCTTGCCTAGAGAATTCCATGGACAGAGTAACCTGGTGGGCTACAGTCCATGGGGTCACAAAGAGTTGGACATGACTGAGGTGACTGAGCACTCCAACATCCAGGGTAGAGGGTTTCCCAGGTGGCTCCCTGGTAAAGAATCTACCTGCAATGCCGGAGATGTGGGTTTGATCCCTGAGTTGGGAAGATCCCCTGGAGGAGGACATAGCAACCCACTCCAGTATTCTTGGCTGGAAAATCCCATGGACAGAGGAGTCTGGTGGGCTACAGTCCATGGGGTCACAAGAGTTTGACACGACTATAGCGACTAAGCACATACACACATCCAGGATAGAATATGAAGACAGGTGTCCCTCTCTATGATCCTTTATGTGAGGTGGCTACCACTGACCCATACTCTTTCCTGTAGTCCCAGTTGTCACACCAACCAGAAATCATCTCTAAGTACCTACAGCCAATAGCAGGAAATCCCAGATATCGTTTTTGCAGCTGTAACTTGGATTATGGGCATGATCTCTGTGAGTCCCACATGGTCAAATACTAAATTATATGAGATTCAAATTAATCACATAGTCGTAAAACACCAGACTCTAACTATTATTTACCCAGCACCAAGCAGATGTTTGTTTCCAAAGCTACAATCTCCTCTAATTGGCTGACACTGTGCTGCATAAACTCCAATGCAAGCTTATGTTTTATAATGAATGACAAATGCGTAGAAGAATCCTCTGTGAACTGGCAGCCTCCCCCTCCAGCATGCAAATTCCATCGAAATTCCATCGGCAGATGCAGATAAGCTCATCTGCATGATTGGCAGACTAGTGGATAAACACACCCATGAATTCATTGTCCAAATTCAATTTCGTTGGTTCATCTGTGTTTTTACTGATCACTTACTCGCTAATGTATTCATTCAGCCAACTTTTATTGAGCACCTATTGCACAAAAGGCACTGTCTTAGGTTTTAGGAATGAAGCCTGAATGAAGACGTGGTCTCATCCTTCAAGAAGTCCATCAAGAAGGAAAGGAGACAAGACTGGGAAAGAAAGAAAATGAACCATAAGATGTTCAAAAATAGAGATGTAGGCAAGTGCCCAAGAGAGGGAATAATCGACTCTACCACAGGGGTTGGTAGCTTCATAGATTTTCCAGGCAAAACGTAGAGGAAGGTTTTAGAGTCAGCTAGACAGACAAGGTGTAGAAAGGGAGGCTCCAACAAAGAGAATAGAAAGGACACGTGGCAAAACATGCTGTGCTCTGGAACTGCTGGAGCTTAAGTTGCAAGCAAGTGTCTGCTCTGTTTTGGCTTCTTAAAAAGGCACCCAGGTGGGCATGCAAACAACACAGCCCCTTAAACTGGCAATGGGGCTATATCTATTAACATTTTAAAACGTGCATTTCTTGTTGTCATCATGCAAGAAAGATGAAAAAGAGTGATCCCCTATAAGGAACTAGTAAAATTAAGTAGGGTACATCAATGGAAAGAATACTACACAGACCAAATGCTGTGTTTAAAAGGCATGAGTACACATTCTATATACTTATATAAGAAGATTTACAGTTATGGGAAGATAACTGTAAACTCCACAATATACTGTCAAGTGAAAAGATAGTGAAATAAAGAAATATATATATATAGTGTGCTAGGAGTACATAGTCTCCTTTGCTCTGTTTTCATCAGGAAACTCTAAAAGGATGAATAAAAAACTGATACCTTATTAGGGATGGGCGACTTCACTTTCACTTTTCACTTTCATGCATTGGAGAAGGAAATGGCAACCCACTCCAGTGTTCTTGCCTGGAGAATCCCAGGGACGGGGGAGCCTGGTGGGCTGCCGTCTGTGGGATCACACAGAGTCGGACACGACTGAAGTGACTTAGCAGCAGCAGCAGCAGCAGCAGGTATGGGAGATGGCAGAAAACAGGGAGAGGTGAGGCTTTGCAGTGTGTACCTTATATTATCATTTTTTAAATTTTTTTGAATCACATAAATGTATCACCTACTTGAAAAATAGGACTAAATTTTAAAATGCGTTTGCCTCAGGGCCTAGCAATCTCCGTCTTGGTTTAGTCACAGAGAGTCACTCAAACATAGGTATAAGGAGATGTCATACAAGGTATTTGTATCGCTGTTGGTGTGTTTTTTGTAGTGAAAAAAACTGGAAATAACCAGTGAAAGTGAAAGTCACTCAGTTGTGTCCAATTCCTTGCAACCCCATGGACTGTATTGTCCATGGAATTCTCCAGGCCAGAATACTGGAGTGGGTTGCCGTTCCCTTCTCCAGGGGATCTTCCCAACCCAGGGATCAAACCCAGGTCTCCCACATTGCAGGCGGATTCTTTACCAGCTGAGCCACCAGGGAAGCCCGAGAATACAGGAGCAGGTAGCCTATCCCATCTCCAGCAGATCTTCCTGACCCAGGACTAGAAGCGGGGTCTCCTGCATAGCAAGCAGATTCTTTACCAACTGAGATACCGGGGAAGCCTCCATTAGTAAAATCATGGAATAAACTGTGGTATGTTAAAACTTTGGAATATTATGCAGCAGTTAAAACTTTGGAATATTATGCAGCAGTTAAAACAATGAAGTAGACAGACCTATGTCTACCAACATGGACAAATCTCCAAGGCTTATTGTTGTCTGAAAAAGAGATACAGAAAAAGATCCCACCATGGCTCTAACACATACAGTGCTATATAACACAGAACTATATAAGCAGAAATAATTCACACAAACTGTAATAGTGCTTGTTTGTGGGCACAGTCTAGAGCAGGGGTCAGCAATGTCCTTTTGTAAAGGGCCACAGAGTTAATATTTTAGGCTTATCAGGTCTTACTTTCTCTATTGTGACTAATCCACTCTTCTAATGGAGTTATATGCCGTCACTGACAATATATAAATGAAAGAGGTGTGCTCCAATAGAACTATTTCAAAAACATAGAGTCAGATTGGGCCTGTGGGCCATAGTTTACCAACCTCTGCACTAGAGAATCAAGATGGGAGGTGTTGGTTAAAGACTCTTTCATGTTTACTTTTGTTTGCAAGGAGAATGGACGTATCCCTTACTCATATAACTAAAATCGATTAAAAACAATATATGGGGACATTAGTCTGCTGATGTTTCATAATAAAATACCATGACCGAGCAGCTTAACAAACATTTATTTTTGCATGGTTCTGAAAGTTAGAAGTCCAAGATCAAGTTGCCAGGGTTGGCTTGGGGTTGGAACTCTCTTCTTGGCTTGCAAACTTGCTGTGTTCTCACGTGGTCCTTCCTCTGTGAGCATGGAGAGAGAGAGCTCACTGGTGTCTCTTCCTCTTCTTGTAAGGACATCAGTCTATTAGATCATCCTTATGATTATATTCCCTCCCATCAGATGGGATGCTTCCACAAGCCTCTTATCCTCATCCATCAGAGGGCAGGCTTAATGAAAACCACAATCATAGAAAGCTAACCAGACTGATCACATGGATTACAGCCTTGTCTAACTCAATGAAACAATGAACCAATCCATGCAGGGCCACCCAAGATGGTCATGGTGGAGATTTCTGGCAAAATGTGGTCCACCAGAGAAGGGAATGGCAAACCACTTCAGCATTCTTACCTTGAGAACTCCCATGAACAGTATGAAAAAGTAGAAAGATATGACACTGAAAGATGAACTCCCCACATCAGTAGGTGCCCAATATGCTACTGGAGAAGAGCAGAGAAATAGCTTCAGAAGGAATGAGGCTGAGGCAAAGCAGAAACAATGCCCAGTTGTGGATGTGACTGGTGGTGAAAGTAAAGTCCGATGCTGTAAAGAACAACATCGCATAGGAACCTGGAATGTTAGGTCCATGAATCAAGGTAAATTGGAAGTGGTCAAACAGGGGATGGCAAGAGTGAACACTGACATTTTAGGAATCAGTGAACTAAAATGGACAAGAATGGGTGAATTTAATACAAATGACCATTATATCTACTACTGTGGGCAAGATGCCCTTAGAAAAAATGGAGTAGCCCTCATAGTCAATGAAAGACTTTGAAATGCAGTACTTGGGTGCAATCTGAAACAACAGAATGATCTCTGTTCATCTCCAAGGCAAAACATTCAGTATCACAGTAATCCAAGTCTATGCCCCAACCATCAATGCCAAAGAAGCTGAAGCTGAATTGTGCTATGAAGATCTACAAGACTTTCTAGAACTAACACCAAAAAAAGATGTCCTTTTCTTCATAGTGGACTGGAATGCAGTAGGAAAGTAGGAAGTCAAGAGATACCTAGAGTAACAGGCAAGTTTGGCCTTGGAGTACAAAATGAAGCAGGGCAAAGGCTAACAGAATTTTGCCAAGGGAACACACTGGTCATAGCAAACATCCTCTTCCAACATTATAAGAGATGACTCTACACATGGACATCACCAGATGTTCAAAACAAAATCAGATTGATTATATCCTTTGTAGTCAAAGATGGAAAAGCTCTATGCAGTCAGCAAAACCAAGACTGGGAGCTGACTGTGGCTCAGATCAGGAACTCCTTATTGCCAAATTCAGACTTCAGTTTAAGAAACATGGTCTAGGGAAAACCACTAGACCATTCAGGTATGACCTAAATCAAATCCCTAACAATTATACGGTAGAAGTGACAAACAGATTCAAGGTATTAGAAATGACAGACACAGTGCCTGAAGAATTATGGACGGAAGTTAGTAACATTGTACAGGAGGTGGTGATCAAAACCATTCCCAAGAAAAAGAAATGCAAAAGGGCAAAATTGTTGCCTGGGGAAGGCTTATGAATAGCTGCGAAAAGAAGAGAAGCTAAAGCAAAAGGGGAAAAGGAAAGATATCCCCATCTGAATGCAGAGTTCCAAATAATAGCAAGGAGAGATAAGAAAGACTTCCTCAGTGATCAATGCAAAGAAATAGAGGAAAAAAATAGAATAGGGAAGTCTAGAGATATCCTCAAGAGAATTACAAATACCAAGGGAACATTTCATGCAATGATCGGCACAATAAAGGACAGAAACAGTATGGACCTAATAGAAGCAGAAGATATTAAGAAGAGGTGGCAAGAATACACAGAAGAGCTATACAAAAAAGATCTTAATGACCCAAATAACTATGATGACATGATAACTCATCTAGAGCCAGATATCCAGGACTGTAAATCAAGTTGGCCTTAAGAAGCATCACTACGAACAAAGCTAGAGGAGGTGATGGAATTCTGGTTGAGCTATTTCAAATCCTAGAAGATGATGCTGTGAAAGTACTTCACTCAATATGCCAGCAAATTTGGAAAACTCAGCAGTGGCCACAGGACTAGAAAAGGTCAGTTTTCATTCCAATCCCAAAGAAGGGAAATGCCAAAGAATGTTCAAACTACCACACAATTGCACTCATCTCACACAGCAGCAAAGTAAGGCTCAAAATTCTCCAAGCTAGGCTTCAACAGTATGTGAAAACTGAGAACTTCCAGATGTTCAAGCTGTATTTAGAAAAGGCAGAGTAACCAGAGATCAACTTGCCAACATCTGTTGGATCATAGAAAAAGCAAGAGAATTCTAGAAAAGCATCCACTTCTGCTTCATTGACTATGCTAAAGCCTTTGACTGTGTGGATCACAACTGTGGAAAATTCTTAACCTGCCTCCTGAGAAACCTGTATGCAAGTCAAGAAACCACAGTTAGAGCCAGACGTGGAACAATGGACTGGTTGCAAACTGGGAAAGGAGTATGTCAAGGCTGCATATTGTCACTTTGCTTATTTATCTTCAATGCAGAGCACATCATGAGAAATGCTGGGCTGGATGAAGCACAAGCTGGAATCAAGATTTCCAGGAGAAATATTAATAACCTCAGATATGCAGATGACACCACCCTAATGGCAGAATGCAAAGAGAAACTAAAGAGCCTCTTGATGAAAGTGAAATAGGAGAGTGAAAAAGCTGGTTTAAATCTCACCATACAAAAAACTACAATCATGGCATCCCATTTCTTCATGGCAAATAGATGGGGGAACAATGGAAACAGTGACAGACTCTATTTTCTTGGGCTTCAAAATCACTGCAGATGTCAACTGCAGCCATAAAATTGAAAGATGCTTGCCCCTTGGAAGAAAAGCTACGACAAACCTAGATAGCATTTTAAAAAGCAGAGACATCACTTTGCCGACAAAGGTCCATATTCTCAAAGCTATGGTTTTTCCCATAGTCATGTATGGATATGAGAGTTGGACTATAAAGACAGCTGAGCACCAAAGAATTGATGCTTTTGAACTGTGGTGTTGGAGAAGACTCTTAAGAGTCCCTTGGACTGCAAGGAGATCAAACCAGTCAATCCTAAAGGAAATCAGTCCTGAATATTCATTAGAAGGACTGATACTGAAGCTCCAATACTTTGGCCACCTGATGTGAAGAGCCAACTCGTTGGAAAAGACCCTGATGCTGGGAAAGATTGAAGGCAGGAGGAGAAAGGGATGATGGAGAACGAGATGGTTGGAAGGCATCACTGACTCAATGGACATGAGTTTAAGCAAGCTCAGGGAAATGGTTGAGGACAGGAAGCCTGGCTTGCTGCAGTCCATGGGGTCACAAAGAGTTGTACATGACTAAGGGATTGAACAGGAACAACAATGATTCATTTAACCTTATTTACTTCCATAAAGACTCTACCTCCACAGACAGTCACATTGGGGGGTTAGGCCTTCAACATATGAATCTTAAGGAAACACAAGTCAGTCTGTAACAGTGGGTCAAGACATGTACCCTTTAATAATTATATGCATAGGTTCCTCTTACTAAAATCCAGGAGAAAGGTCACAACCATGATGGTTTTTGAGATCAGGAGGCCCAGACAGAGGTTTTACCTTCCTTCCCTAGCATTCTCTCCTCCTTCTCTCTGACAGGATCATTTCTCTCCCTAAGGAGGTTCTGTTGCCCTGCTTGGGTAGAAAGTTTTCCGCCCTCTTCCCCTCATACTCTCTCTGACTGGATTCCTCCTTACCTGTCAGAGGTGCTAGAAATGCATGTATTGAGAGAAAACCATGACAAGAGATCCAGATCCCCTTTGGAACTTAAATCTATATATCTCTGTATCTTTCCATATTTATTGAGAGAGAGATTGGCTTGAGGAATTGGTCCTTACGATTATGGAGGCTGAGAAGTCCCGATCCAGGAGAGCCAATGGCATGGTTCCAATCTGAGTCTGAGACCAAATGCAGGAGAAGACCAATTCCCAGCTCAGAGACAATCAGGCAGAGAGAGAATTCTTTCTTACTCAGCCGTTTATTCTCTTCAGACATTCAGTGGATTGGCTGAGACCCACCCACATTGGGGAAGGTGATATGCCTATTCAGTCCACTGGATCAGATGTTAATCTCATACAAAAACCCTCAAAAACACACCCAGAAATAATATTTAACCAAATATTTGGCACCTTATGGCCAAACCAATTGCACATAAAATTAACCATCATAGCAAATGACTGGTGACAACACAAATGTCCTTTGGTAGAAGGCTGGTTAAATCATAATGGGACAGCCAGACAATGGAACATTGCAATTGTAAGTTAAAAAAAAGAAAAGAAAAAATGAAGTTCTCTCAATCTTGTCATGGAAAGATCAAAAGTGAAAAAAATTCAGAATGTGTATAATATGGCACATTTGAAGGAAAAAGGAGGAAAAACTGCCATTTCTATTTTCTGGTACAGGAGCCCCTCTAGAAGGAATCATAAGAGACCAGGAATAACCTTCTAGGAAAAACCAAACTAGGCAGATGCAAGACCAAGAAGGAAGGAGGAATTTATACTGATTGTTTATACTGTCTTGGTTTTAACTATGAAAATGTAGGATCTGTTCATAAAGTTTGTAAAGAGCTGAGAAGGGAAGAACAAGTGGGAAGATACAGTTTGGAAGCATCAGCACATAGCTAGTCGTGAGTCAAAGCCGCAGAGAAGATGAGGTAGTCCAGGCAGGCTGTCCTTCCAGAAAAGAAGGAAATGGTGTAGAAAACAGACTCAGGACACAGGGTGGGCCGGGGGAGGTCATGTAGAGCAGTCAGAAAGAGAACAGGGGAGGCCAGTCATCTTGGAGGGCATATACAGTCATCCTTGCTTATCCAAAGTTTCTCTGCCCTGTCTGCAGGTTCAGTTACCTGTGGTCAAAGATACTAAAAGGGAAATTTTAGAAATAAAGAGTCTATACATTTTAAACAAGGGTCTATATATTTTAAACAGTGGGCTGTTCTGAGCAGTGTGATGAAATCTCACACCTTCCAACTCCATCCTGAGTGACATCCCTTTGCCCAGCACATGCCACTCGCTGCCCTGTTAGTCAGTTGGTAGTCCTTTATTTTATCAGGTTGCCTGTCTTGGTACCTCAGCCCTTGTGTTCCAGGAACCCTGATTTTACCCAACACTGGCCCCAACACACAACAGTGGTGATGCTGGCAATACGGATGTGCCTAAGAGAACCCTTAAAGTGCTCCCTTTAAGTGAAGAGGTTAAAGTTCTTGACTTAATAAGGGAAAAAGAAAAACCCATATGCTAAGTTTGCCTATGGTAAGAACAGATTTTCTATCCCTGAGACTGTGAGAAAGAAAAAGAAACCCAGGCTGCTTTTGCTGTCGCACCTCAAACTGCAAAAGTTACAGCCACAATGAAGGTTGCTGCTGCTGCTAAGTCGCTTCAGTCGTGTCCGACTCTGTGCCACCCCATAGACGGCAGCCAACTAGGCTCCTCTGTCCCTGGGATTCTCCAGGCAAGAATACTGGAGTGGGTTGCCATTTCGTTCTGCAATGCATGAAAGTGAAAAGTGAAAGTGAAGTCGCTCAGTCATACCCGACTCTTAGCAACCCCATGGACTGCAGCCTACCAGGCTCCTCCGTCCATGGGATTTTCCAGGCAAGAGTACCAGAGTGGGGTGCCATTGCCTTCTCCAACAATGAAGGATACATGTTTAACTAAGATGGAAAAGGCATTAAATTTGTACACTACTTTGACAGAGAGAAACCACATTCATGAAACTCTTATTATGGTACATTACTATCATTTTTTATTATTAGCTATTATTGTTAACCCCTTCCAGTGCCTAACTTATAAATTAAAGTTTATAATACCTATGGATGTAGGTAAAGGGGAAAACATGGGATAGAGGGTTGAGTACTATCCACAGCTTCAGGCATCTACAGGAGGTTTGGGGCATATCCCCCATGGCTAAACGGGAACTGTTGTAATGATCTCACGCCAAGAAATATAAAGTGCAGACTTAAGCTTTCAGCAGTTGGATCCTTTCTGAGATGATATATTTAACCAGATAGTCAGTATTGTGTTTGCACTTTCTGTAGGAAATATATCATGTAGTTACATTTCTTCCCTGGAAGCCCTTTCACTCCTTGTCAGTACAACCTGATTTGAGATGTAAATAAACAGCAGAGATAATGCCCGGATCTGAGAAGACTCCTGTTCTGCCACCAACCCCGGATGTGAGCCATGATGGATGACACGAAGGCTGCTGCATAATCGCTGCTGCCTTCATACCCTATTATCGTATCCCTCATCTTCCCCACAACTGAGACCCAACACATTAAAATCTCTTTGTTCCTCCCACAATGCTGTATCTCCACTGCATCTCTAGCCTCCTTTAATATTGTTCATTATTGAAATGAACACAGAAAACCAATTACCCAGGTGACAGCAGGAGCTGGTCATGTGCCCAGTCTGCCACACTGAGAGCCTGATTCCCTGTTGAGATAAACAAGAATCCCCACCAGCAGCCCAGCCCCTCACCTGTCCTTGGGCTCCTCAGGAGTCACCCGACACAGCCACAAGGCTTTCCACGCACTCAGCTAACTCAGTATGTGTTTGTTCTCACCAGAAGCTGCAGCAGGGCCGCGGCGTGTCTGAAGTGCCAGGCACGGCAGCTCTGCGGGCAAAGCAGTTGTTGACACAGTAGTTCAGGTTACAGCCTCCCATAATATCTGAGTTCAAATCCTGGCTCTGCTCATAAAGCTGTGTGACCTCAGATAGATTCTTAACCTCTCAGTACCTTGAATCCTCATGCAGTGAAATGGAAATAATAATAGTACCTCCCTGTTGTGGGTTGAATTTTATCCCCCCAGAGTTGAAGTCCTATCTGCCCCCCTGCCACAGGGCCTGTGTATGTGACCTTTTTTTTTTTTTTGGAAATGTGATTAAGATAAGATCCTCCTTTGTAAAGATATGGATGGACCTAGAGACTGTCACCCAGAGTGCAGTAAGTCAGAAAGAGAAAAACAAGTATTGCCTATTAATGCATATATATGGAATCTGAAGAAAATAGTATGGGTAATCTTATTTACAAGCAGAAATAGAGACACAGATGTAGAGAAAAAACATGAACACCAAGGAGGGATGGGGGAAGATGAATTGGGAGACTGAGATTGACATTTATACACTATTGATACTATGTAGAAAATAGATAATTAATGAGAACCTACTGTGTAGCTCAGGGAGCTCTATTCAATGCTCTGTGGTGACCTAAATACCAAGGAAATCCAAAAAAAAGGGGGATATATGTGTATATCTAGCTGATTCACTTTACTGTACAGTAGAACCTAATACAATATTGAAAAGCAACTATATTCCAATAAAAAATTGTTTAAAAATATGGGGTCCTCCTGGATTAGGGTGGCCCTGAACTCAATGACTTCTGTCCTTATGAAGAGAGGAAGCGATTTGGAGCCATGGAGACAGACTCACAGGGAAGAGCACCATGTGAGGACAGAGGCAGAAATTGAAGTGATGAAACTAAAAGACACGAAGATGAAAGAGGCAAGGATAGATCCTCCCCTGGAGCCTTTGGAGGGAACGTGGCCCCGCTGACACCTTCATCTCAGACTTGTAGAGTCCAGAGCCACGAGAGTAAATTTCTGTTGTTGCAAGCCCCCAGTTTGCAGCAATTTGTTATGGCAGCCCCAGGAAACTAACACACACCCTCAAAGCCTTGTTATAAGGATTAATTAATTATACATGCAAGCCATGCAAAGTACTTATAAGAGTGTCTAAAGTCTAGCAACTCACATAGAGGTGTAGCATCATTCTCGTTCCTAATTATTACTATTATTATCACTGTGGTTGCTTTGTCCTGTAAGCAAGCAAGCATCCCTCAGCACGTTGACTGGATGCATGTACGCTCAGTCGCTCAGTGTCCGACTCTGCGATCTCATGGACTGTAACCAGCCAGGCTCCTCTGTCCATGGAATTTTTCAGGCAAGAATACTGGAGTGGGTTGCCATTTCCTCCTCCAGGGGATCTTCCCAACCCAGGGACTGAACCCACGTCTCTTGTGTCTCCTGAATTGGCAGGCAAATTCTTTACCACCTGGGAATCCCCAGCACATTGAGTAATAGCTGACAAATAGACAGACTAGGTGCCTCCCGTCCTCACAGAAACCTGGAGTTTCTGGTTGGTAAGTCCTATGTCCGGAGAAGGCACTGGCGACCCACTCCAGTACTCTTGCCTGGAAAATCCCATGGGCAGAGGAGCCTGGTGAGCTGCAGTCCATGGGGTCGCTAAGAGTCAGGCACGACTGAGTGACTTCACTTTCACTTTTCACTTTCATGCATTGGAGAAGGAAATGCAACCCACTCCAGTGTTCTTGCCTGGAGAATCCCAGGGATGGGAGCCTCGTGGGCTGCCGTCTATGGGGTTGCACAGAGTCGGACACGACTGAAGCGACTTAGCAGCAGCAGCAAATCCTATGTCCACCTCTAGTGCAGGTGAAGAGACCCAGTTCCCCGTCCATGTTACAAGAGTCACCTTAGCAGGGTGACAATGTGAGCAGGACACCCAGGGCATTTGTGTAAGTTGATGACTTTCCAAAGACTGATCTGGTTTCCGTTGCATGAGATCATCCCAAAGGGAGGGACCAATTCTTTAGTTTAAGTAATTGGGGCCTGGGTAGCGCTGCGGTTACATACATGGGTCTTGGAGTCAGACTGGCTGGTTCAAATCCTGCTCCCTCCACTTACCAGCTCTGTGACCTTCAGTAACTCTTTAACCTCTCTGAACCTCAGTTTCCTCATCTATAAAATGGGCAAAGGCTGACATAAATTATATAATCATGTACAAGTGAATAGTCTAGGGAGGGTGAGAAAGGGCAGTCTTTTCAGGATCAACATAGCCCCTCTTCTTCCTCCTCCTACACACGCATACACAGTCACACACATACACATCTCCAGTAGCGCTTCTGAGGTCAACAGCCAACTGTAACTTTCTGTCCTTTGGTCTGTCTGTGTAGACTAAGCTCTTCAAAAAAAGGGATGCGTGTTTCCAGCATTCTGAATGGACAAAGTAGTTGTTCACATAGCGAACAAAGTGACAGCTTAAACCAAAGCATCTCACTCTTGAGGCATTTCTATTTCAGCTTTATGGTTTCTACTATATCCACTTACTCCCTGAGTTCTAGTCATCACAAAAACTTTTTTCGATCAGGGATCAGCAAACAAAGCCTACAGGCCAGATCTGGCCACACAATTGTGTACACGTTGTCAGTGGCTGCTTTCAAGCTACAAGAGCAGAAATGAGTGACTGCAATGGAGATATTTGCCCCAAAAACTGAAACATATTTACTATCTAACCCTTTACAGACAAAGTGTGTTGACCTCTGCTTTCAATCAAGTCATTTTTACTTAAAATGCATTTTTAAATAGGAAACCTCATATAACTAATATAACTGGAAAATAGTATTCCCTGCCATAGATGGATTTCCATAATCACAGAGTGTGTGTGTATTCTGTGTACATGTTCAGTCGCCAAGTAGTGCCCGACTCCTTGTGACCCCATGGACTGCAGTATGCCAGGCTTCCCTGTCCTTCACTGTCTCCCAGAGTTTGCTCAAATTCATGTCCTTTGAGTCCGTGATGCTATCTAACCATCTCATCCTCTGCCACCCTCATCTCCTTTTGCCTTTAATCTTTCCCAACATCAGGCTCTTTTCCAAAGAGTCAGCTCTTCGCATAGGTGGCCAAAATATTGGAGCTTTAGCTTTAGCATCAGTCCTTCCAATGAATATTCAGGATTGATTTCCTTCAGGATTAATTGGTTGAATCTCCTTGCAGTCCAAGGGGCTCTCGAGAGTCTTCTCCAGCACCACAGTTTGAAAGCATCAGTCCTTCAGTGCTCAGCCTTCTTTATGGTCCAACTCTCACATCTGTACACGACTACTGGAAAAACCATAGCTTTGACTATATGGACCTCTGTCGGCAGTGATGTCTCTGGTTTTTAATACGCTGTCTAGGTTTGTCATGGCCTTCCTTTCAAGGAGCAAGTGTCTTTTAATTTCATGGCTGTAGTCACCATTTGCAGTGATTTTAGAGACCAAGAAAATAAAATTTGTCAGTGCTTCTACTTTTTACCCTGATCATGAACAGTATCACATAAATAAGTAACTATTAAACCACATATGAGCTAAAAGTATCTACCACACCTCAGGAAACTAAGTTATAGTGGAGCAAGCAGAAAAATAGGTCTTGATGGAGCTGACGGATGGTGGAAACTTGGTGGCTGAGTTCTCTACAGAGACAAATATAGAAAGATTAAGGCAGAAGGGTCAGTACTGAATCTTGTAAGGCACCCATGTCATCGTGTGGAAGGAAGAAGAATACACCAGTAAATGAGTCAAAGCAGAAATGCTCTGGGCAGAAGGAGAACCAGGATTTAAAAGAGCAGAGCATCAGAGGGGACACAGGCAAAGGGACCACTGAGAAAGGCAGGGAAGGCTCCTCAGATGACAGAGAAAATGAAGGCATAAAGGAAAAAGGACACTGGGAACCAAAATAATTCTTTTCCACACCTCAAAGTAATAAGCATAATTTATAAACTAGATTAGAAAAGAACATCTCAGCACATTTATAATGAAAACAGCTGATGCTAATGAGAGCAATAACATTTAAATAGAAATCTGTTTACCTTTGGGAAATTTATGCATAACTTCAATGATGTACTGATTGATTTAAGGACCAGGGACTGGGACTGATTAACCTTCCTGGTTTGTTTTTAACAGGTATCTTGGCTGGGATGCAAAGGAGTGCTGAGAACTCAACAGCCTGACCAATGATTAGGAATAATTGGAAGCAGGTGGAGCTGAGGCCAGCTCACCCAACCTGGCCTGTGCTACAGTCCTTTCCTCTATGAGCATCACAGACTTCTTCAAAAAGCTGGAGAAAGCTGTGTCCCATCTTCCCAGGAAAAAATGCACAGAAATACATATACCAAAACTTTTGCATTTAGATTTTTCTACATTGGAAATGTATTTCCTGCACATGAAGAGAAGTTAAAAGTAATCTTAAAAAAAAAAAAAAAAAAGCCTTGGTCTCATTTTTTATCTTATTTTAAGATTCAAGGTCTATTTGAGTGGTAGAGGGAATAGATCTAAAACTGCACATAAAACAAAAATTTTCAATTCTTCTTCAAATCACATGTTAATGAGATTTCTGTGATTTCTTGGCTTGAATAAAAAGTTGGAATTGTGGCGTGGTCTTTGATATCAATACCAAATCAATTCTAAATTTGAATTTAAATGGAACCTGAATGATCAAAAATCCTGGACCCCAAAAATGCATTGGAAAAGAAAAGATTAACATTCCCAAATGTTTCTCTGAGTTCTGTGAGCCACTCTAGCAAATAAATGGAACCCAAGGAGAGGGTCATAGGAACCTCTGATATATAGCCAGTCAGTCAAAAGCCAGGTAACACCCTGGACTTGCCACTGGCGTGTGAAGTGAATGGGTGGACAGGAGTCCTGTAGGGTCAAACACTTAATCTCTGGAATCGGATGCTGTCTATAGATAGAGAGTGTTGGAACTAAATTAATTGTAGGACACCCAACAGGTGTCTGGAGAACTAGTGTGGGGAACACCCCCCTCCTCATTGGAATTGGTACCAGAGTCTGTCTAATTCTTCAATGTCTTTAGATTTTAACACACCAAGAAATCAATAAAGCTCTATCATTCTCAACTCCAGTTTTCAGAAACTCTTTCTTTTAACTTTGTCCAGTTTGGAGAGTTGTCTTCCCACAGGGTAACTGGCCAAAGAGTTCAGGGTTTCTCTGCAACATCCATCATGGTAACCGAAGCACCCTAAATGGAAACATGTGCTTCATTCAGATGGTTAATAAGGTCCCCTAAGTAAGACCAGTGGTGAAGACTGCAGCCAAATTATTTCACAAGGCGGCTTTTCCTTCCCTTATAGAGGTAAAAAATCTGTCCAGTGTTCAATCAAGAGCTTGCGGATTTGTTTTCTGCAAAGGCCACATGTTTGTGTTGAAATAAGAACATAATATTATGCATCCATTTTGTGACAAAAACTCCTCCAACGACCAGCTTTTATGGCACTAGACAAGACTTCTTTCAAGATTTTGGCAGAGTCTTTGATGCCAACGTAGACAGCAATGAAGCGTGCAGCATCTCCACCCAAGCAAGGAAGCCATGGGTTGTCAAGCATGCCAGATGCTCCCTTCCATGCCCAGATGGTTGTGCCAGTTAAAGTCGTGCCTTAAAAAAAATAAACTTGTAGTCATTAATGTTTCCAAAAGAACCCATTAAAAGAAAGCCTTTCTTCTGATGGCACCAGAATACACATAACAAAGAGTCATAGCTCCACGCTGAAAATTATAGGCAGTTTCAATGCAATCACAGGCCTAAGGGAAGAGGAATAATTGTACCTCTTGCTATAAAACATCAGGAAGTAATGTTTATCTCTTAGAGTAGGTGAGGTTATTTGATAAAGGCATTGGATTGACATCTCTTCTCCAAGTCATAATACAGCCTGATTATTGCTAGGGCATGGGTCTTCTCCAAGACATCCCCTATTGTGCAGATTCTCTGCTGTTTGGGGATGTGAGAGACAAAGTTGTGGGGTCTTCCAAGATATGATTTGGGGCAGAGGCAAAGGGAACTAAGTCCAGGTGAAGTTTCAGCTTTTCCAAATCTCACCTTCTTCTCAGGAAATACGCTTGCACTGCAGGATGCTCCACAGGGATGGTGGGCTGAAAGGTGCTCCTTCAGCATGTTTGTTTCATGGGCCCTTTGACAAGTCATATCCAAGTCCTTTTGCTGCCTTAGTGACCCAGTGTGTTCAGTAATGAAAGTGAAAGCGAGGGATACATAAATTTTACATAAATTTCTCCATGCTTTTAATTCTTGAAACTTCCCAAATTAGCTAAGCTTAAGATTCCTGTAAAAATTATGACAAAATATTCCTTCTTCAATTTAAATCAGTGAGAAATTAATATAGGCATTGACATGTGATAAACACAAACTTTGTATATTGCCTTAAGGAACAAGCATCCCATTCCACAGCACAACTGTTTGAAATGAAACAACACCTGAATTTGACAACAAAAATGTTTTTTTTCAGAGATGTCTTCTATTACTTCAAAGTAACAGAAACAAAGCTAGAAGAAAAGCTTTGTGATTGCATGTGTGTGTGTATGTGTGCATGAACATGACACTCATCCCCTGGCCTCATATCTGCCTCCCCTCCCCCTGCCCCGGGTTAAGAAACTCTGCCATTCATATTGACTAATCACTGATGCTTATACAGTGTAAGGGGACATGCATTTCAAGGAGGGATAGTCAAACAATTGCAGAGAACTGTTCTGAGCAACCAGACTGAGGGACCAAGAGCTACAGTTGACATATATTTCAAACCCGAATTGGCCCATACTTCCCACCCTTCCCACCATTTTTAAGCTTTAATATTGTCCAACTCCTTGTTTATAGGTAGGGCCCTCCACTGATAACTGAGATTCCCTTTGTGACATTTGAGGAGCCCAGATTGTTAGAGCTGCGAGTTCTCCCTTCCCTCCCAAGAGTCAGTGTAGCCTCGTGGTCAAGTGAACAGATTTGGAAGTCACGTGGGCTTGAGTTTGACTCCTATTTCCACTATTCATTTTATTTCTTTAATAGATATGTGTCCTGTTTAATCCTTCTAAGGCTATTTACCTCATCTGTAAAATGAGATAGAAGGAAACGATGTATCTGTAATAAAGAGTTTGACTCCATTTTTTTTTACTTTGAGTGCCAATAGCTTTCAAGCTCCATTCTTTCAGTCCCCTTCTGCCTCACATCTGAATAAATTGATAAGAAAGCCTGACTGTTCCTTCCTTTGGTGATGGCAGGAAGTTCAAACTGGGACTTCCCTGGTGGACCAGTGGTTGAGAATCTACCTTCCATTGCGCGGGAACATGGGTTTGAGCCCCAATTGGGGAACTAAGATCCCACGTGCCACAGGGCAACTAAGCCCATGCCCCACAACTAGAGAAGCCCATGTGCTGCAACAGAGACCCAGTGTAGCCAAAAATAATAATAAAAAAAGAAATTCAAACTACACCAGCCCTGACATGTGGGCAAGAAACTACACCCCAGCCCTACCCTCAAACTACCATAAAAGCCAAACTAGCCTCCTTTCTTTACTCTCGAAGATCTCTTTGTGAAGGTTGTCCAGCTCCCCAGAAAGCCTCATCATGTGGGTAATAAACCTTGTCATACCCTCTTGGGGTGTGTGTGGTGTATGAACCAAATTTGGGGTGATAGAGCTCATCCCAAGGCTTCAGGGTGACACAGAATCTCTAGACAATGACCACCACTCAGGGTCTGCCTTCACCCACGCTGATCTGCTCACCAGCTCAACTGTCTGCTGGAGAGGTTGCTTCATGAACCGCTCCTGGCCAGCCTGCTCCTGAGCTGTGCTGCTGCCTGCTGGCTAGCTCACACTGAGCTGTGCTGCAATTGCTGAGTTCTTTCAAGCTTCTGTTATATTTAACCAACTTAAAGTCAGAAATTTCAATAACTGGCATGTAGGAACAAGAGTATGACACTGGGACATGTGTCTTGGCCTGGACCCATCTGCACGTCTCCGATTGAATTGCTCATCTCAATTCCGGCTTAAGCCATGACTGTCACTAGGTTGCAAGGAATGACCCTCATCTTGTGACCACTGTATGTGTCTCCACTAGGCTTTAGTCCCCATTTAATGGAGGGCTCAGGGGAAAGACTGAGACCCTATACAATGTGCATGCCCTTTGGGTGATCACTCACATGGAAGAACAGACTATGGTCACACTCCTAAAAGCAAATGGCCCACTAGGACCCTCAAAATGCCTTTGCTGCCATCTGTGCCTTCATCATAACAAAAATTTTTATCCTCATGATTATAGGAAAAAACACTCGTGGCCCCACATGGCACAGCCAAAGGGTTTATTCAAACCTGACTTAATCAGTGAACCCTAAAACTCAATAAAGCCACCACTTTCTTGGGGGGAAGCCCCTAAACCTGATGATATTATTTTGAGGTTCTCTGGAGGAAGAAATTTCTAAATATGAGCAGGATAGAGAGGACCCCCTCCCCCAAAGTAGAGCTAGTAACCACCACCAAATAATAAAAAAAAACAACTCCTGGGGAGGAAGAGACAAAGAAACTGAAACAGAGATCCACAATCTGGCTCAACTGGAAACCTAAAATTCACTAAAAACAAAAAAAACCCTTGCACAATAAGAAGATAAACACGTGCAGTTTGGGGTCTGCAGCCATATAGCATAGGCTCTGAATTAACTGTGACACCTACTGAGATGCACTAGTTGGCCAGCCTTCACAGCCTTAATCAATATTGAGACCCAAATTATAGTTATGCCTGGGGATCCCATTTAACTTAAAGAAGGTACTCCCTATAATCTTAGGGTAGCTACTGAACCTAAAATAGAAGACAAAAAAGTGTGCCTCTTCTTAGCCCTCAGAAATACTGCCTTTCCTAAGTTCCCAATAGTCAAAGGGCCATTGCCCAAAAATATCCCATAATGGACATGGAGGTTCTGACTCAATTTGGGATAAAGTTAAGTCTTCAATATATACAATCATTTTAACAAAAATAGGAACCCATAGACCTCTCCACTGCTGGATAAAATATTTAATAAGACCCAATATAAATCAAAACAGGGCATTTGAGATTGAAACCTATTATGCAAGACTATTTAGAGAAGGGGGTGATTATCCTCACTACTGCTCTGTTGAATAGGCCAATTTGGCCTTTTCTTAACCCAGGAAGGAATGAATGGCACCTCACCATGGATACTGCAATCTTAATTCCGTGATCCCACACACTGAGGCCCCCCACACCAGGTATTATTTAAATTGCTGACTTTGTCCGATCAGCAGCTCATAAACACTTTGTGGTCATAGATTTGGCTAAATCTCTTCTATTCAGGGCCTATTTTAACAGCTTCTCAGTTGCAGTTTGTCGTCACCATCAAGGAATGTGATACAGCTTTACCTGGCTACCCATGGGTATCTCAAAGCCCTGCTTTTGTGCACAGTCTTTGCAAGAAAGATCATAATCACATTGTGATGGAATGTGCTAGAAAGCTGCTGGTCTCCACTTCACTCCAGGATATCCCTGAAAAAGGATGGTACCAAGGATCAGTACCCAAGGATCAGTACCCAAGTTTAGGAACTTATCCCAGCACTGCAAGCAGCATCTGCACAATTTTATCCTCACGGACCACTGCCAGCACTCTGACTATCTGGTCTTACTGATGGCAGAAACGATTCCTTGGTATGTTTGCCCTGAATCTCTTGCCTCACAGATCCCCAAAATATATGAATGTAAGTCTTACATGCATGTGGGCTAAGTCATTTCAGGCACGTCTGACTCTTTGTGACCCTCTGAATTGTAGCCCACCAGGCTCCTCTGTCCATGGGATTCTCCGGGCAAGAATACTGGAGTGGGTGGTCATGCCCTCCTCCAGGAGATCTTCCCAACCCAGGGATCAAATCCATGTCTCTTACATCTCCTGCGTTGGCAGGTGGGTTCTTTACCACTAGTACCACCTGGGAAGCCCATGTCCCACATCTCCTTATAAACTAAAGCCAGAGTACAAGGCCTCCACAAGACACTTCTTCTCTCCTTCGGAGTTTCGACCAAACTCTCATTTCACTTCTTAATACACACAATGCTGGGCTCCTTAATGAGTCATTCAGTGGAAATTTCATCTCCCTTGCTGATCTCAAGATACAGGCTCACAGACAACCACAATGGTTTAATTAAACAAGTCAAACTCAATAAAATGAAATATAACACATTTCAGTCATTAGTCAAACATCAAGGATGAACTGTAATAAAGAGTCTGTCTCTGTTTTTGAGGTTTGATTTCTGACATATTCCAAACCCACCCCTCCCTCTTCCACTTCTGCCCCACATCTGAGCAGGCTGATAAGAAAGACTTGATGTTGTCTCTTTGGAGCCAGCATGTAATTCACAGCCTTAACCCTCACACAGATCCCTCACTCCAGTGCCACCCCCAAACCATTTTAAACACTGGCAGTCACCTTTCCCTGTCCTCAAGCCATTTTTGAACCTGCTTGGGAAACTGCCCTGCTCTCCCTAGAAAGTTTCATTATGTGTGAGCAATAAACCTTTGGCATCAGTTCAGTTCAGTTCAGTCGCTTAGTCGTGTCCGACTCTTTGCGACCCCATGAATTGCAGCACACCAGGCCTCCCTGTCCATCACCATCTCCCAGAGATCACTCAAACTCACTTCCATCAAGTCAGTGATGCCATCCAGCCATCTCATCCTCTGTCGTCCCCTTCTCCTCCTGCCCCCAATCCCTCCCAGCATCAGAGTCTTTTCCAATGAGTCAACTCTTCACTCTTGATATCTGAACTGAATTGGGTAATGGGAGTCCCTGTCTTCTTTGTGGGATGACCACAATAATACCTACCACATTATATGTTTAGTAATTGGAAATTTGAATATTCGTTGGAAGGACTGATGCTGAAGCTGAAGCTCCAATACTTTGGCCACCTGATACAAAGAGCTGACTCATTGGAAAAGACCCTGAGGCTGGGAAAGATTAAAGGCCAAAGAAGAAGGGGACAGCAGAGGATGAGATGGTTAGATAGCATCACCGAATCAATGGACATGAATCTGAGCAAACTCCAGGTCATAGTGAAGGACAGAGGAGCTTGCATGCTGCAGTCCTTGGGGTCACAGAGTCGGACATGACTGAAAAACAGCAACAACAAAACTGAAAATTAGTGTTATTTTCATTTTCCCATTTAAATGGATGGATATATGGAAACCTGATCATTACCATATTTACGCTTGGATACAACAGAGTCAGTGTATGAATCTGTTACCCTTGATGCCAAAGATGTCAGAGACCGTCTGTGCCAATGGCAGATGCTTCATGCCCTGGGATGCTGAGAACCCAAAATTCAACGCACTGAATGAAAACTTAAAGGATAAACATCTCCAGATTGAAGGGGAAAGCTGCACATTTGGGTGTTCAATAAACATTTGTTGAATGAATAGATGAGCCCAGTGTGTGGGATTTGAGAACTGATTAGATACAAGGCAGAGAACAGGAACAAGTCAAAATATTTCAGAAATCAAGAATGAGAAAACTGCCCTGAGGTGCTCATCCCTGCACTTGGCACACTTTAGTGATTGAGAAAACAATGGTTTCCAAAAAAAAAAAAAAAATGTTTGGGTGGTGAGACATTCAGAAAAACCTATCAATAAATAGCAAGCCTGGTCCTTTTTAAGACGCCATGTAGAAATAATTCCAAAAAGATTAAAATCAGTGCAGAAACCAAGGAACCATTTTTTCTATATCATATTGATCATTCCAAGTGGAACTGTTAGTTATCTTAGAAAAATTGTGGTTCTGAATTGCTTTTGCCTCTTCCTCTGAACCTCTATTCCTAAAGGATTGTTTCCTAAAGGAAAACATTCAACCAGAAAATTTCAGCACATCAGAGTCTCTCTAAAGATGAAGAATTCTCTGTGAAAGACTGAATGTCTAAATTGAAAAGTTTTTGCTGTCACATTCAGGTAGAAGTGAAATAGTTCTTCATATCCCTTTCGTTTTCTGTCTGTAGTTCACCTATGACAACTTTCCTCACAGAAGTGAAATAAAATTAAAGCCCATGACACTGAGTGTCAGTCATGAAGGAACATGTGCCCAAATCTACCTTTGCTGAAGTGTTTCCAGAGACACCTGTCTCACAGCAAGCCTCCACCACACTTCTTTCCTACTCATTTTCACATAATCCAAAAGTCACGTTTCAGACTCACAGTTTCCACTGGGGTCACCTCATTAGGCCTGGCCACTTCTGTAATTCTCTGAGAAGTCTCTTATTTAAAGGTTTGTTTCCCCCTCTCCAGCCTGTGTGGGTTGAGATTTCCCCCATCTGGGCTGCTTGGAACAAAAATAACTACCTCAACACCTCGGCACTAAAGTGAGAGGAAATGGCATCCGGCTTCTCCGAACAGGATATCATTCCCCTCTGAGCTAAGGTAGGACGTTGGAGTGGCCCTCCCTCCACTGACCTTGCCACACAGTCTACCCACATCTGGCGTTTGACCTCCGGAATGCCACCTTTGAGTCCAGCAACTTCATGAGGCTAGAACACAGGAATCTGAGGCCCCAACTTAAGTGATTCCATTGGTTTCTTTTATGCAGTTCTGCTTCCACATAACCGAAAGAGGGCCTTGCAAAATGGCGGCCAAAGGGACTTGCCTGTTGGTCCAGCGGTTAAGAATCCACATTGCAATGCAGGAGGATAAGGGTTCAATCCCTGGTCGGGGAACTAAGATCCCACATGCCGCAGAGCAACTAAGCCCAGAGGCCACAACTGCTGCGCCCACACACTCCACAGCCTGTGCTCTGCAACAGCAGTGTCTGTGCGCCACGACAAAAGGTCCACGTGATGCAACTAAGACCAGCCGCAATAATATACGAACGATGTTTTTAATGGCGGCCACCTTTCTCAGTCATTGGTTGATCTGCATATGTAAACCTCATCTCCAGATCCAACAAAAAGTCAGCTATTGACTGTCCTTCACGGGCAAGCTCAGGTTTGGCAGCTACCTTTGGAACCCAGCACACATGGGACTGTAAGAGATGCAAGAAATCTGACTTAAAGGCTTTTCTAATCTTCTCTCTATCTTAATTCTTCATTGGAACCAAGGTAATTTTCCTGCTTAAAGAGCTATTTTCTTAGGGCAATGGGCAAGGTGCACATGCTTAACTCTGTTTTCAAACTTCCATTACATACCACCTTCACTATTGTGGCTGTGTAAATAGACGGGAGAAAATGGAAACAGTGATAAACTTTACTGTCTTGGACTCCAAAATCACTGCGGGTGGTAACTGCAGTGATGAAATTAAAAGAAGCTTGCTCCTTGGAAGAAAAGCTATGACAAACCTAGACAATATATTAAAAAGCAGAGACATCACTTTGCTGACAAAGGTCTGTATACTCAAAGTTATGGTTTTTCCAGTAGTCATGTACAGATATGAGAGTTGGACCATAAAGAAGGCTGAGCGCTGAAGAATTGATGCTTTTGAACTGTGGTGTTGGAGAAGACTCTTGAGCGTCCTTTGGACTACAAGGAGATCCAACAGTCAATCCTAAAGGAAATCAACCCTGAATATTCATTGGAAGGACTGATGCTGAAGCTGAAGCTCCAATATTTTGGCCACCTGATGCAAAGAACTGACTCATTGAAAAAGTATCTGATGCTGGGAAAGATTGAAGGTGGGAGGAGAAGGGGATGATAGAGGATGAGATGGTTGTATGACATCATTAACTCAATGGACATGAGTCTGAGCAAACTCTGGGAGACAGTGAAAGACAGGGAAGGCTGGTGTGCCGCAGTCCATTGGGTCACAAAGAGTCTGAGCAACATGACTGAGCGACTGAACAACTGTTTGTTTCATTATTTGCTTAGCTTTGTCCCTTAAGTCACTTGTAACTTAATCTTAAGCAATAATATCTAAGGGATAATGAATTTGATGTGTTATATATTTCTTTTCCTAATACACACTTCAGTTCAGTTCAGTCGCTCAGTCGTGTCCGACTCTTTGCGACCCCATGAATCGCAGCACGCCAGGCCTCCCTGTCTATCACCAACTCCTGGAGTTCACTCAAACTCATGTCCATAGAGTCGGTGATGCCATCCAACCATCTCATCCTCTGTCACCCCCTTCTCCTCCTGCCCCCAATCCCTCCCAGCATCAGGGTCTTTTCCAATGAGTCAACTCTTCGCATGAGGTGACCAAAGTATTGTATACCCATGTGAATTTTTTTTTTAATGTTCAACATAGTACCATTTAAGATAATCTTATATACTATAGGTAGGGCTTCCCAGGTGGCTCAGTGGCAAATAACCCACCTGCCAATGCAGGATATGTGGGTTCAATCCTTGGGTTGGGAAGATCCTCTGAGGAAGGAAATGACAACCCACTCCAGTATTCTTGCCTGGGAAATCCCATGGACAGAGAAGCCTGGCGGGTTATAATCCATGGGGCCACAAAAGAGTCTGACATGACTTAGTGACTAAACACATACTCATTTACCATATATCACAGTCAAGAGTCAGGCAGGACGACAGAAACTGCACACGTTTATTTTATCAGAATTATTTAAACAGAGAACTAACAATGCAAAAAGGGAACACTTGAGTTAACACAGAAATAATAAATGCTGGAAGCAACTACCATCCTGAAGGAACAGAGGGGAGTGTATGGGGTTATTAGCACTTAGAGGCTTGAAGCAGAGCCCCTGAAAGCTGGAACTCAGACCTTTGAGAAGGAGCTGATGCCCAGACAGTGTTGGTGTCCGTGAAGGGGCTCCCGATTATGGTTCTGGGAACGTGAGCGACGAAATCAGAAACTGGAACACCTGCCAGTGTGATCAACTGCCATTGCCAAGGTGTAGAATCATTACTGGAGTGATACTGGCCAGAAAAGAAAGCAGACAAGAAGGAAGGCACCCTTTCTTCTTCCTCCTTCCTTCCAGTCTCCCTGTTCACAGAGCATCCGGCGGGCAAAGGAGAAATGTGGTTCCCAGGTCCCCAGCCCCAGCATCGCAGAGTGGAATCTAGAAGGATGGGTTAATTGAGAGACAATAGCTTAACAACCAGCACGCCACACTTGGCAAAATACTTCCGTACAAAAAGAAGTGCTCAGAAGAGAAATGCCTGTTTGGGTAAACATGCTTGTGTGTTGTGAGAGAGAGACAAGTTGGAACAGGCTTTCCAGACCCCCTCGAGGCCCAAGAAACAAATTGTAATTTAGACAAGTCTGGGATTCTTCGCAGCTCAGCTTGCGGTGAGGATATTAGCTTCGCAACTCCAAACAAGCTAAGCTGTCTGTGTGAAAGCCCCTCAGCAGCACCTCACTGGAAAGCCTGGTGGTGCTGAAAACGTGAAGCTTCTGTTCCTGTTTCCAGCCACAGGGGTTGAGCTGGCAGATGGATGCTGTGTCCAGCCCTGGCCCACCATCCATGTGGTGAGACAAGACAAATTCTCAGAAGTTTCCACCGTAGTGCAGCACAGCTCACCTTGGCACGTGCCCAGTTATTGCCAGTTCCCACTTTAAAATCTCTTGTGCCTTCCAGTCACACAAATTCCTCACTCGGTTGTGAAACCGCCCTTAATTGTGCACCCCTCCGTACATCCCACCGTCTATCATGTGACTTTGCAGCTCCTCCCATCAGGAATTGGAACATATTTCCTCAGCCCTTGTTTGGGCTGGCTGTGTGACTTGCTTTGGCCAATAGAATGTGGCAGAAATGGTAGTGCCCGTTCTGAACAGAGGTCTTGCATGCTTCCACTTTCCTCTTAGAACCCCGCCACCAGGGGAGCAAGCCTGCCTGAGCTAGCCTAGGAGAAAGATGAGAGACCAGATGGAGGAAAGGCCAGGTGGCCCAGCCAACAGCCCACTGACCCCCAGAGGCCCCGGCGCCTGCGGGTCCTTATCTGACTGCAGATGCAAAAGGGACCTCAGCCTAGATCTCAGAAACCACGAGCTGAGTCCAACCTAAACTGTCAATCTGCTGAATCATGAACCAGTAAATGACTGCCACGTCAACTCGCTACATTTTGGAGTAGTTTGAAAGGCAGCAATAGCTAACTGCGAAACATGGCCGACAAGGCAGTAGAAGAACCTCTCCTGCCACTCTCTCCAGCCACATATTTCATTTCTCTCCCCCTCATTCACTATTCTAATCCCTCTACCTAGACCACCCTTTCCTCTCCCTCATCCACCACCCAACACCAACACATTTAGATCTCAGTTTAAATATTCCTCCCTCCAAGACCTCCCTCAACCTCTAATATAAATTAGATCCATGTCTTATACTCTTGCACAGAATATTCTAATTTTTCCTGCAGGGGATGCATCATGATTTGTAATTATACATCTACCTGTGGGATTCTTTGTTTAATGTCTATATCCTCCAGGCTCCTGGAAGCTTCATGAGGACCTCTATGCACCCAGCACCTAGGCAACGCCTGGCACACACAGGAGGTGCTCCATTAATTCAGTAATGAATCATTGATGTCTTCCAAGTTAAACGGCTGAGAGCCCTTCATATCACATTCTTAAGGAAAGAAAAGAAGCCTATTTGAAGGATTAAAACAGAAAGTGGCATCTCTTCTTCCTCACTGTTTTTCCCATTCGTGTCACCAAGTCAGGCTGCTTGGAATGGATGTGACTGATGACAGGTGCAGACTTATTGCCATTCCTGAACCATGATTCTGCCAGACTCTGAACCCAACTGTCCCCAAACCCAACTGTCCCCAAACCCAACTGTCCCTCCTTCCTTTTATACTCCCCTTATGGGGTTTTAGGAGAAGGCAATGGCACCCCACTCCAGTACTCTTGCCTGGAAAATCCCATGGGCAGAGGAGCCTGGTAGGCTGCAGTCCATGGGGTCGCCAAGAATTGGGCATGACTGAGCGACTTCACTTTCACTTTTCACTTTCATGCATTGGAGAAGGCAATGGCAACCCACTCCATTGTTCTTGCTTGGAGAATCCCAGGGACAGTGGAGCCTGGTGGGCTGCCGTCTATGGGGTCGCACAGAGTCGGACACGACTGAAGCAACTTAGCATGGGGTTTTAACAGGGTGCATGGCCACCTATTTTAACTGATAGGCAGGGAGTTAGCTGAGAGCCAGGAGACACAGACCCTTCAGTTAGCCATGGAATAGCCGCCTAACTCCAACAAGCTATTTACCAGTCCTGCCCCAGTATTCCAAAAATAGTAAGTGGGCCCAGAAAAACCTGGGACTTTCCCTACTTTAGCACATGTGCACATTTCCCACTGTCCTGTATTGAGGTAACCTTTGGCAGCCATTGGACTCACTAACTGCTCATAAAGATTCTTGAATGTATACATCTAATTATAACAGACTGAATTATGGGAAAGACATGCACATTCGAACGTCTTGGTATATAACCCGCAGCAGTCAATAAAGGCTATCAATCAGTGACACCCCCTCAATGTGCAAACGACCTGCTTTAAAAGCTCTGTAACCCAGCCCTCTGTAACCCAGTGCCTCCCTGGGCGTGACCCACCTCTCTCTCAAGGTGTTTTCTCTGTTCTTTCCTCATGTGTTCTCAGGAGTGTCCAACTCTTTTCCACCTGTTCTTTCTTTCCTTATTGTTAATAAACTTTCTTGCAACAGGTATGACCTTAGATTCTTCTTTGTGTCCTTACTAAGAACAGAAGCCCGCAGGAGGAAGGGTCTCCAGACGCCCCTTCAATGTATTAGGGTTCTAATGGAATCTCAGTTCTCAGCAAGTAGGTATGACCACATGAGTAAATTCTCACCAAGGACGTTTGAGTATAAGTGATGTATCAGCAGCTTTACCATTTTACTTACAAGAAAATTATGGGTCCTCAATTTCCTCTCACCCTTCCTACGAGCTGGACCAACGATGTGGTGCTGGTGCGTCAACTTTAATCACATGAATAAAGATGACACCCCAGGGGGTGACAGAGCAGTAAGACAGAAGAAGCTTGAGTTCATGGAATCAGCCTGCCTACCCAACCCTGGACCAAACTGGACCAGAATATGGAAAAGAATTGTAGGCTTTAATCACATTCTTGAGGCATTGTATTTTAGGGTTTCTTTGTTATAGCAGCTTCACTGGTGGTCTAACCAATACACCTCACCAAGCTTCCGGTTCCTGGGGGACTCAGGAAAGGGAAATAGATATAAAACATCAACTCCACCAGCCTCTAGTGGGTGACCAGAGCTCAGAATCTCACAGTATTCCTTCTCCACATCTCCCCACCTAGTTCTCGTCATCAGATAGGACAAATTCCCACTGTCTTTTTCCATCACAGATTTTATTTTAGAATAAGAGCTTAGCCTCCACTGCCTGGGTCCTCCTAAGACTCACTCAGAAAAGGAGGAGGAAACATAAACAACACTTTATCTTGCCAAGGCTGACGGAGTTTAACAGGGGTAGGAATTAGGGCATTCGAATCATCGACTCATGATGACTCACACCAAAAAAAAAAATTTAATTCATTATACATTTTAAATGAAAACATCCTTAATGTCTTAACCTAAACAGAATCTGTACCCAGGAAATTCCTTACCCAGGTGGGGGACTGGTCTCCTGAACTTTCAGAAAATCTCATCACACCAGTGTCAGGATTTCCCACACTTTTCTATCCCAGTCTCCTCAAACTGCACCAGGAAGAGAATTTGAACCCAAAAATGTTTAGGGATTTAGCACAAAGTAGCCCTCCACAAGCAGGAGATTTCTTTGAAGTGTTATATTTTATCTTTAAAAATTACAATGCAAATTACTTACATAGTCTGCTTGTTTTAATATGAAATAATGTTTTCTTTTGCTTGCCATCATTTTAAAGCTGTTGAAAATACATTCGACCTCACTCACAAGAAGAAAAACAAATTAAAATTACGATGACAATATTTTTCACCTATAAAATTGGGTACATTGTTAAATGTGATCATACACTCTGTTGACAAGAGTGTGAGAAAACAATTCTCTCCTCCCTGCCTGGTGGGACTGTAGGCTGGCACAGCTGGGTGGGAGGAGGGGGTGTTTAGACATTATGCATCGAAATTTTAAATACAAAATTTAAATTCAACCCCTGGGAACTCATTCTCCAGATATTCCTGCATATGCGTACAAAGACACGTGTGCAAGGATTTCATTCAGCACTACCTGTAATAGCAAATAAACGTAAGCAGCCTCCATGTCAATCAGTAGAAGACTGGATACATGAGATGTGGTGTGTGGGTGGGTGTGTGGCAGTGGGTTCTAGATGGGTTCTCTGAGAAGCAGATATCCAGAGGGAGTATAAAGGGTTCATGAGGGAGTAACAGTTATAAAGGAAAGGAAATAGGATTGAGAGGGTGGGGTGCCATTAGAGCCCAATTTAGAGCTAAGAAGTTCCCCACCAGCCCAGAGAAAGCCAAGATTGACTGATAGAAAAATAGCCAGGCCCTTGTACCACCACCTTACTAAGTTCTGGGTTGGAGGCTGCCCCAAGAAGAGTGTGACCCCAACTCGACACTGAGGAGGACCCTGAAAAAGCCCCAGCTTAAGGCTGTCAGCTCCCTCCTCCTCACAGCTAGGCAGCTAGCCCTTTCTCAAAAGCTGATCTGAGCTGCTCATCTCCAGGTCTGGCACAAGAGTCGCCGATAGAATAAAGAAGAAAGAGAGGAACTTGCACTTCCTAGTATGGAACAAGCTCCAGGATGTACCCTTGAGTGAGAAATAATAACAATAAAAAGTGAAAGAAAACACAATGTTTTGGAACTAGACAGAGGTCTTGGTTGCACATCAACATGAGTGTACTAAATGCCACTGAATTTTGTTATGTAAATTTCACCTCAATGTTTTCCTTAGAAAGAGAGAGAACGCAGGGTGCTACTATTGTGCTAATAATAAAGGGAATGCATTTATGTGCACAGATAGGCATGGACAATCTCCGGAAGGAGCTGCAAAATACTGGTGCTGAGGGGAGAGACTTAATTTTCACTGAATACCCTTGGTACCGCTTAAATTTTTACCATGTGCGTGTAATTACACCCCTTCTAAAAAGAACAGCATTAAAGAGGGCGTTTAATTGTTCTCATGAATGAATAAATGACTTGCCATCAGGAAACACCAATGAAAAATTCCCCATGAGATTTTGATTCGCAAGACCCTGTCATGTTGATCTTTCCATTTCAGAAAATGCAGCCTCTGTCCAGGTACGGGACATCACAGCTTCAGGGTTGTCCTTTCTCTCAGGGTCAGAGAACTCCAGGAACAGAGACACAGTACATTTCTGAACCGCATGGCAAGTATCAATACTGCTAGAAAAGGAGAAAAATTATATCTTGCTGAAAATTGTTCACCAGCTGCTATCCCATTCACCACTGAGCAAATTAGCACACCGGCATGGCCTTCATTATTTTAAAACGTAATACGGTAAAATGGCCAAGCCACTGACATTTCCCCTTTCATCACACATAAAGAGCTGGCTGCCCCTGGGTCTCTCCACCAATTGCCCAAGTGCGTCTTTTGAACCCATTTGATGGCATCACTCAATACGGGCACCTTTTTCAACCTGGCTGCCTCTTTTTGACCCAAAATAATTTCAACCATTTCTACAGCTCCAGGCTCCACCAGGTTTTCTATTATTACATGTACCCTTTACAGTGATTCTAAACTGACCTTGAATGAAGAGACAAGCAATTTTTATCTGTTTGTTTGATTGTACTGCTCCAAGCCAAGACTTTTTTTTTTTGAGTTGCAAAAACACAAGCGCTTTGCCTCCCAAGTCACACAAGTGGTTTTCCAATGTCTCTGCAAGCCCTTTGTTTCATGCAATCAGTGCTCAGACTTTTCTCGATGGAGACATATGGTTTGGGCCCATTTTAGCATTTCCATAATAAAACCAATTATAAAAATAAGCATCTAAGAATATCTTATGCTTTTAAGATTGACACCACCACTCGCTACTCGATTGCTGGTTGTGGTTGGCAGTGCACTCAGCGTCTTTGTGGTCAAGTTCACTGGCAAACTCAGAGGCAGTGTCGTATCCCAGATCAGAGACTTTGGGTTGTAGGGACATCCATCAATCCATAACACAAGTCATTGATTTTGAGTTTTTGCTTCAAACTCTTATACCTTCTAGGTGAAAGTATAGCTTTAAACATTTTGCTGTTTAAGAAAGTAAGTGGAAAATGATACTGAAAACCAAAAGCTAGAATAGTCAGCAATCCTACGTATCTTTCTTCATTCATTTATTCAAGAAGTATTTATCAAGTGCCTCTTTACATTCCAGGCACTGTATGGGAAATACAATCAACAGTGAGCAATAAAAACAAGGCCCTGATCCTGGAGCTTATGATCTAATAGGAAGACACAAATGTTAAATAAATCATCACACAAACAAATAATTACATATTGTGGAAAGTGTCCAGAGAAAAACGAACCTGTTTCAATTTGGAATGTTAGAGAAGTGATATTTTAGATGAGACCATGTCTTAGTCTGTTTGGGTTAATAAAATACCAGACAACAACTTATAAACAATATAAATTTGTTTCTCATAGTTCTGGAGGCTGGAAATCCAAGATCCGGGTGCCGGCATGGTTGAGTTCTGATAAGAGTCCTCTTCCATGTTGTAGATGGCTGACTTCTCTTGTGTCTTCACATGGCAGAGAGCGGGGATAGAGTGCAAGCTTTCTTGTGACCCTCATAAGGGCACTAATGCCATTCATGAGGGCTCCACCCTCCTGCCTTCATCTATTTCTAGTTACCTCCCAAAGGCCCTACCTCCTAATACATACGAATGTGGGGGGATGAGTGCTGGACACGGACATTTAGTCCATACCAGACCTGAAAGATAAGTCATTTCACTGGTACAAAGTGGAAGGAAAAGTGCTTAAGCAGAAGGAACAACAAGAAGGGGAAAGAATGAGAGGATATAGTCAAGGAAATGAAGGAAGGGTCAGCATGGCTGGGGTACAATGATGGAGGTGATGATGGAGGGACCTGGCTGGGCTTTGCAGGCCACAATAAGAGTCTAGGATGCTTACAGTAACTTTAAGGGAGCCTCTGAAGGTTAAAATGAAGGGACTCACATTAGCAGATATGTATTTGTTTGAGGTGTCTCTGGCTTTTGTTGAAAGAAAACAGTCTTATGCAGGAGGCAAAAGAGGAAGTGAGGGGATCAGGTACTGTACAGGCTGTTGGGGGAGGTGGAAAGAAGTAGAGGAACTAAAGGTATGTTTTGAAAGTGGAATAGACAATACTTGGAAAGACAGTGACTGTTCAGAGGCGGAGGAGTATGAAAGGCAGTGTTGAGAACGTCAGTAGAGCAGCTGACACATCCCCTTTTTAGAAACTGGTCTTCCTGACGGTCTCCAACATCATATCCAAGTCTCAATTTCCTCCTCTATGAAAGAGGACACCACTATTTACCTCTTCAGGTGGTTGTGCTGATCGAAGGGGATAACGCATGGACAGCACCATGCTCAAAAAATGGCTTTCTTATGATTATCCCCTTTTTGCCCTATAACTTCAACTTTGCCCTCTATAATATTGCTATTCTTCAGGTGGGCTAGATTTAGTCCTCTCTCTGCCCATGCCCCCACCTCCACCCACATTTCCTCTCTTGGAATTCCCTGGCAGTCCAGTGGTTAGGACTTCATGCTTCTACTGCAGGGGACACAGGTTCGATCCCTGGTTGGGGAACTAAGATCCCACTTGGCATGTGGCACAGCCAGAAAAATTCCTCTCTCTATTCCTTTTGTGCAATACTGAGGTTACCCCTTCTCAATCCATTGTTGTTGTTCACTCACTAAGTCATGTCCAACTCTTTGCAACCCCATGAACTGCAGCACACCAGGCTTCCCTGTCCTTCATTACCTTCCGGAGTTTGCTCAGACTTACGTCAATCCGTAAGTGCCCCCATTATCAGAGTTCATGTCCAAGGTGATATTTTTCTGGGACACTGAGCAAAGAGTTGGGCTCTCCTTTATTATCAGCACATCCTTGAGGTTCTATGATCTATTTAACAGGGGCTTCCCAAGTGGCTCAAGTTGTAAGAATCCACCTGCCAATGCAGAAGACAGGAGACACCGGTTTGATTCCTGGGTCAGGAAGATCCCTGGAAGAGGAAATGGCAACCCACTCCAGTATTCTTGCCTCAGAATTTCCATGGATGGAGGAGCCTGGCTGGCTACAGTCCTAAAGAGTCGGACACAGCTGAGCATGCATGCATGCATCTTTTATTATTTTTGATGGCAAGTAGGTTAGCTAGACTTGTCCCATCATGGTTGCTAGGGCATTGACGCAACCAAATGAAGAATAAAATATCCTCCAACAAGGTATTCTGGATATGCTCCTGGCCCACACAGAGTACTCAAGGAAGAGTCCTCTCTTCCTTTTGATGAGGAAAATCACATCAGGCCCCTCACAACAAGGGGATGTCATCATGGAAATTTCTAACATATAATCTGTTTACTGTTCTCATAGAGCATAGTTGCAACTTCTCGGGCCCAGAATTACAAAGTTTGTGGTAGCTGCTTCTGGACAATACCCCAATTAAGTAATTAATCAATAAAGCTTAAAAATCAATTGGAATAGTACTAAGCCAACGTCAATTTCTTGTTTTTGACAATGTAATAGGATTATATAAATATCCCTGGGAGAAGCTGGGTGATGAATATTCAGGACATCTATAACTCTTGTACATCTTTGTTGTTTTAGTCGCTCAGTCATGTCCAACTCTATGTGACTCCAAGGACTCTAGCCTGCCAGGCTCCTCTGTCCATGGGATTTCCCAGGCAAGAATACTGGAGTGGGTTGCCATTTGCTTCCCCAGGGATTGAATCTGTGTCTCCTGCATTGGCAGGCGGGTTCTTTACCCCTGAGCCACCAGGGAAGCCCTTGTACATCTTACATTGTTTTAAAATAAGAGGTTATAATTTTAAAGATCAAATGCAGCTTAAAAAATTATACAGCAATCCAGTCTTGAAACACTCTGCCATTGTACTTCCACACACTCTGAGGAGGAATAAAATGCTTCACAGACCATCAGAGCTGCAAAAGCAGATGGAAGTCACGTGGAAAGTCAGACAGACACAAAGCAACAAAAATACCTCATTGGCAGAGTCTGAGTTTCAAGTTTATCCCAAATTCTGAGTGGTAGCAGTTGTCCCCAGGTCTGCTGGCAAAGGTTATCTTGTATCCTGGGGCTTTCAGGACCCCAACACAAGAGCCCTCCACAAGCCAGCCAGCCCCAGGGCCCTCCCCACCTTCTTCAGCCTAAATCCTGAAAAGTTCACTAAGTAGAAAGATCAACCACGAATTTATTCTCCCATAACCCTTGGTACAAACGCCCTCAGGTGTGTCTGGTAAAGTTCACTTGAGGTGCTGAGAATAATAGCAGCTAACACTGGGCACATCCAGTATCCTAATTCCTGTAATAAAATCAAGAGTGAGATCAAATAGTTAATGGGCACAATAAAGGACAGAAACGGTATGGGCCTAACAGAAGGACAAGATATTAAGAAGAGGTGCCAAGAATACACAAAAGAACAATACAAAAAAAGATCTTAATGACTCAGATAACCATGACGGTGTGATCACTCACCTAGAGCCAGACATCCTGGAATATGAAGTCAAGTGGGTCTTAGGAAGCATCACTACAAACAAAGCTAGTGGAGGTGATGGAATTCCAGCTGAACTATTTCAAATCCTAAAAGATGGTGCTATGAAAGTGCTGCACTCAATACACCAGCAAATTTGGAAGACTCAGCAGTGGCCACAGGACTGGAAAAGGCCAGTTTTCATTCCAGTCCCAGAGAAAGGCAATGCCAAAGAACCTTCAGACTCCTGCACAGTTGCACTCATCTCACACACTAGCAAAGTAATGCTTAAAATTCTCCAGTTTTATTTATTTTATTTATTCTCCAATTCTCAGTATGTGAACCGAGAACTTCCAGATGTTCAAGCTGGATTAGAAAAGGGAATACCATCTTACCTGCCTCCTCATAAATCTGTATTGTAGGTCAAGAAGCAACAGTTAGAACTGGACATGGCACAACAGACTGGTTCCAAATTGGGAAAGGTGTACATAAAGGCTTTATATTGTTACCCTGCTTATTTAACTTATATGCAGAGTACATCATGAGAAATGCCAGGCTGGATGAAGCACAAGTTGGAATCAAGATTTCCAGGAGAAATATCAATAGCCTCAGATATGCAGATAACACTACCCTTATGGCAGAAAGCAAAGAGGAACTAAAGAGCCTCTTGATGAAGGTGAAAGAGGACCATAAAAAAGCTGGCTTAAAGTTCAACATTCAAAAAATGAAGATCATGGCATCCATTCCCATCACTTCATGGCAAATAGATGGGGAAACAACAGAAATAGTGACAGACTTTATTTCCTTGGGCTCCAAAATCACTGAAGATGGTGACTGAAGCCATGAAGTTAAAAGACGCTTGCTCCTTAGAAGAAAAGCTATGAACAATCTAGATAGCATATTAAAAAGCAGAGACATTACTTTGCCGACAAAGGTCCGTCTAGTTAAAGCTATGGTTTTTCCAATAGTCGTGTATGGATGTGAGAGTTGGACCATAAACAAAGCTGAGCACCAAAGAATTGATGCTTTTGAACAGTGGTGTTGGAGAAGACTCTTGAGAGTCCCTTGGACTGCAAGGAGACCAAACCAGTTCATCCTAAAGGAAATCAGTCCTGAATATTCATTGGAAGGACCGATCTGAAGCTAAAGCTGCAATACTTCACATCTTCCTGATGTGAAGAACTGACTCATTGGAAAAGACCCTGATGCTGGGAAAGATTGAAGGCAGTAGGAGAAGGTGAAGTCAGAGGATGAGATGGTTGGATGGCATCACCGACTCAATGGACATGAGTTTGAGCAAGCTCCAGAAGTTTGTGATGGATAGGGAAGCCTGGTGAGCAGAGTCGGACATGACTGAGCGACTGAACTGAACTGAAATCAACAATCCTTATCCTAAACCAGTGTCTTTTCCATGCAGTTTTCTGCTCCCATGGTAATTAGGATGTGTCTCCCCACCCCCACCTTCATTTCTAACCCTTCTGGCCCCTCCTCTAATGTCAAAGAACTTGTAAGTAAAAAACACCCCACCTTTTGAGATGTGGAGTGAGGAGAGCAATCACTCTTGCTTTCAACCAAGATTATGAAAAATAAACTTAACCAAACTCGAGATAAATTTTGAATGCTTTTGAAAAGATTCATAAATCAAATAGCATTTGCTCCTCTCTCTGCTCTCTAAAATTATCATGCATGCACCTGAAGTTTAAGCAAAGAAATGCATTAAACAAACAAACCCCAAATCATAAAGATTTAGAGACTTATCCCTTCACTCTAATGAATGTCCAATTCAGAATAACATTTTGTCTTCAAAGAACCCTGAAGGTTCTTATCTTTGCTATCTTTCTGTACTGTTAGCAGAAATATTACATCTTTGAAAAGAAGAAAAACATTATTCCCAGAGCTAAAACAGAAAAAGCTTTGAAGTATTTAGGGATAAATCAACTCATCGTTACCAATAAACTAAAAAGAATGAAAGAGACTATTTAAAACCAAGTGGGCCCCTCTTACATACACAGTATTCAAGTGTTAATTTCCAAATCGGCCTTAGAATATGCACATATACATTCAAATTCTGCTGAAATATCACACAAGCCCTGGTTCCATCAGATAAACAATTTAATTCTTTCTCTAAGAAAAGAAAATTCAAGTAAAGCTTCTGGACCCTGATTCAGGTAGATTGTACAGGGTTCCATCTAACCTCGTTCGCCCGGATGGCATTCTTTATAACTTATACACAAATTTACCTTAACTTCATTTAGATTTTAAAATGCTTCTCTGAGCTGTCCAAGTGGCTGAGTTTTGTAATAAGGAAGAATAGCAAGCACCCTCAGGGCCTTCAAGCACAGTTGGGCTGTGCGTGCACTTCACAAAGCATCTGACCAAGGTAATGAATGAGGTCAGAAATCAAGCCCTCCCTCGGATCACTAGGTAAGCCATCTGGCCGGGTCCAGAGGGCTTCAGCCAAAGGAAGGGATGCCTTGCAGTAACTGGTCCACTCTACCCAGGGGAGGAACTTCTTTTAATCTACCTGTATAGAAGTGGTACCTCCTTATAACTCATCTAAAGGAAATGCCGATGCCAGCTGTGGCCCTGGACTCCACGCACTGCCCCAGGTGATGCATGCACTCTTGTGGGGAGAACCAGGCTTTTGTCCACAGCCCTCCCCAGATCCAACCCTTCCCTGCTATTGTCTCTCAGACTTCACCTTCATTTTTCTTTTTAACAGTTCACTTAATTTCTTTAGGCTGTGCAGCATGTGGGATTTTAGTTCCCCAACCAGGGCTCGAACTCACACCCCCTACAAAGGAAGCACAGAATCCTAACCATTGGACCCCCCAGGGAAATCCCCCTTCACCTTTATTTTAAACTTTTAGCTTACAGTTTCATATATTCCAAGACCCATTCTTTCTGATTCTTATTTAACCTAGAAGTTCAAGTACAGATGTTTCCTGGAATGCTCGGCCTTTGTCATGTACAGACATATAGAGTAAAGCACACAGTACAATTTCAGAGGTGAAGAAAATCACGTTACAGATGAATGCACAAAGTGGTGCCCAGATGAATAAACCGAAGAACCTCGGTATATGAAAATTTAAAATTAAGTTTCTGTCTTATAGGATCATGTGAAAATGGCTGGACAGATTGCCAACAAAGTTAGGGGGAATGTTTGCGATAGCTTTCATTTAAAATGTAGGAGACAGGGCACATTGGGAATACACCTCAGGGGCTGCTGGAGGATCTCAAATAAATAGATCATTATGTTCTAGAGTTTTGTGAGAGCCTTTCTGATCAGGAGGCATGGCCCATATACATCAAGATGCTGTCAATACACACTGCCATACTTAAAATGGATAATTAATAAGGACCTACTATACAGCACAGGGAATTCTGCTCAATGTTATGTGTCAGCCTGGTTGGGAATGGAGTTTGGGGAGAATGGATATATGTGTATGTATGGCTGAGTCCCTTTTCTGTCCCCCTGAAACTATCCCAACATTATTAAGCAGCTAGACTCCAATATGAAGTTTAAAAGTTTAAAATGCTGTCAATACAGAAAACCAGCAGGCTTTCAAATAGAACTCCTCAGATGTCACCTGGTCAGCCTCTCTTTTTCTGTTCCTTTTTTGTATAATATTTTTTCCAACTTTATTAGGGTATACAAATAAGTGACAAATAAAAAAGTCTTTAAGGTGTGCAAAATTCTCCAAGCTAGGCTTCAGCAGTGCGTGAACAGAGAACTCCCAGATGTTCGAGCTGGATTTAGAAAAGGCAGAGGAACCAAAGATCAAACTGCCAGCATCCACTGGATCATAGAAAAAGCAAGAGAATTCCAGATAAACATCTACTTCTACTTCATTGACTAGCTAAAGCCTTTGACTGTGTGAATCACAAAAAAACTATGGAAAATTCTTAAAGAGATGGAAATACCAGACCACCTTACCTGTCTCCTGAGAAACTTGTATACAAGTCAAGAAGCAACAGTTAGAACCAGATATGGAACAATAGACTGGTTCCATATTGGGAAAAGAATGCGTCAAGGCTGTATATTGTCACCCTGCTTATTTAACTTATATGCAAAGTACATCATGAGAAATGCCAGGTTAGATGAAGCACAAGTTGGAATCAAGATTGCCAGGAGAAATATCAATAACCTCAGATATGCAGATGACACCACTCTAATGGCAGAAAGCAAAGAGGAACTAAAGAGCCTCTTGATGAAGGTGAAAGAAGAACGTGAAAAAGCTGGCTTAAAATTCAACATTCAAAAACCGAAGATCATGGCATCCATTCCCATCACTTCATGGCAAATAGATGGGGAAACAGTTGAAACAGTGACAGACTATTTTCTTGGGCTCCAAAATCACTGCAGATGGTGACTGCATCATGAAATTAAAAGACACATTCTCCTTGGAAGAAAAGCTATGATCAATCTAGACAGCATATTAAAAAGCAGAGATATTACTTTGCAGACAAAGATTTGTATAGTCAAAGCTATGGTTTTTCCAAAAGTCATGTATAGATGTGAGAATTGGACCGTAAAGTAGGTTGAGCACCAAAGAACTGATACTTTTGAACTGTGGTGTTGGAGAAGACTCTTGAGACTCTCTTGGACTCAGTCAAGACTGATCTCTTGGAGATCAGTCAGTCCTAAAGGAAATCAGTCCTGAATATTCATTGGAAGGACTGATGCTGAAGCTGAAGCTCCAATATTTTGGCCCCCTGATGCAAAGAACTGACTCATTAGAAAAGACCCTGATGAATGAAATGAAAAGCAGTGTGCTTTTTATTTTATTTTTGGCTGCTCTGGGTCTTTGCTGCTGTGCATGGGCTTTCTCGAGTTGCAGTGAGTGGGGCTACTCTCTAGTTGAGTGCTCGACCTTCTCATCGTGGTAGCTTCTCTTGTTGCAGAGCACAGGCTCTAAGCACACAGGCTTCAGTAGCTGCAGTGAGTAAACTTCTCATTGTGGTGGCTTCTCTGGTTGGATTTCCCCTGTGACTCAACTGGTAAAGAATCTCCCTGCCAATGCAGAAGACGCAAGCGATGCAGGTTCAATCCCTGGGTGGGAAGATCTCCTGGAGAAGGAAATGGCAACTCACTCCAGTATTCTTGCCTGGAAAATTCACAGAGGAGCTGGGTGGGCTACAGTCCATGTAGTTGCAAAGAGTCGGACATGACTAAGAGTGCACACACACACACTCTTGTTGTGGAGCATGGGCTCTAGGACACGCAGGCTTCAGTAGTTGTGGTACACAAGCTTAGTTGCCCCGAGGTAGATGGAATCTTCCCTGACCAGGGATCGAACCCATGTCCCATGCATTGTCAGGCAGATTCTTATCCATTATACCACCAGGGAAGTCCAACAGTATGTTTTTATAGGAGCTGGTCAGGGAGGTAGCCAAGTGGTGACATTTGAGCAAAGACCTAAAAGAAGCGAGTACACAAGCATGGAGGCAGTGGTGTAAGCTCCTTCCAGGCAGAACAGCCAGCGCAGGTCTGGGGACTGCAGGGACCAGGAGGGAACTGAAGTGGCAGGAGAAAGGATGGGGAGCTCGGACAAGTCGGGGTGGGAGACAGCGTGTGCCTTGTAGACAGAGTTAAGAAATCAGGGGTGGGAGAGAGCATGTGCCTTGTAGACAAAGCTAAGAAACTTAGTTTTTACTTATGTGGAAAGACACTGGAAGGTTTTCAGCAGAGAAATGTCGTGATCTGACTTACTTTTTTTTCCCCTACATCCCTGAAACAACATCCTTCTTTGGCCCCATCAGGCTGTCTACCTTTGGAAACACTATGATGTGTTGCTGGCTGTAAATGGGCTTATACAATAGGTGGCCATTTGTGACTGATGGCTTTCACTTAACCTAATGTTTTCAAGGTTTATCCATAATGCCGAATGTATCCGTGCTCCATTCCTCTGGATGGGTATATGATGCTTCATTTATCCACTTATCAGTGGATGGACATTTGGTTGTTTCTCCAGTATGAAACAGATCCAGTATGAACAATGCTCGGACTTACTTTTCCAAAGGATCATTCTGATTGTTGTGTTGAAAATAAACCCCAAAGGGGCAAGTCTGAGACAAGAAGAAAAGCTGGGAAGTTCTCACAGGGATCCAGGTGAGATCTGTCAGTGCCTCACACTTTAAAAAGTCAGAAATGGCCATGTGCTGATGTATTTTTTTATAGTTTGCTCCTGAAGTTTTCCCTGTATCTTTTTCTTTTTTTAATCATTACAACTATTCCTTCACTGCATTTTTGCCAATATATTGGATCACATGTTTAAAACATTGATGTAAACACCTACATTTATCTTTCTGGCTTGAGTATATGTTAGGTATTTAGCAAGGTCTTAGCTCACCCAGGGTTTGCCTACATGAACCAACCAAATCAAAAAGTGCAAAACAGGAAATCTACAGTTTCACTATAACAATCTCACAGCCTTCGCAGTAAAGAACCCTCCTGCCAATGCAGGACATAAGAGACACAGGTTCGATTCCTGGGTCCGGAAGATCCCCTGGAGGAGGGCATGGCAATCCACTCCAATATTCTTGCCTGGAGAATCCCATGGACAGAGGAGCCTGGAGGGCTACAGTCTATGGGATCACAAAGAGTCAGACACGACTGAAGCAACTTAGTACACAGTCTCTAAAACCATCTCAAGTTCAAAGAGTGTGTGTTCTGGAATTCTTTTCTAGCCCATATTTTTCCAACAATGGTACCAACTATTTTTCTGTTGCAATATTCATGTCTAACATACAAGGTGAAATGTTGAAAAGCATAGGATTTAAAAGGCTTTTCTCCAGCAGCATGTACTTCTCCTTCACATGCCACATGAGAACTTGACTCAAACAATGTCATACAGGCATTTTCTCCGTTAAATGGAAATATTGTTTGTGCATTTTTCAATAGCTTTAAGCTCTTGAATAGCAATATATGCAAAAAAAAAAAAAAAGCTAAGAGACTTATGTAACAGATATCTTTTAGATCTATAACCCACACCGCTCCCCGAGAAAGGTGGGCTGTGTTGACAGAGGGGACATTGTTCTGCTGGAAACTTGGGGGAATTTGTCAACAAGTTAGGGAGTAGAAGTTAGTAAGCAGTAAAATTCTCTGAAAAATAGAGAAAGAACTGAAACCTGAAGTCAATGAAGCTGCTGCTGCTAAGTCGCTTCAGTCCTGTCTGACTCTGCGAGACCCCATAGACGGCAGCCCACCAGGCTCCCCCGTCCCTGGGATTCTCCAGGCAAGAGTACTGGAGTGGGTTGCCATTTCCTTCTCCAATGCATGAAAGTGAAAAGTGAAAGTGAAGTCGCTCAGTCGTGTCCAACTCTTAGCCACCCCATGGACTGCAGCCTCCCAGGCTCCTCTGTCCATGTGATTCTCCAGGCAACAGTACCGGAGTGGAGTGCCATTGCCTTCTCCAATCAAGCTAGGCACTGCCAAGCTGAAGAGTGATATCAAGGGAGAGCAAGACAGAGGATCCTTCATCACTGACGGGGCTGAGGATGCAGGAAAATGCCTGCTGGACCGCTCCATTATTTGCTGTGCAATGCAAGTCCCACTTTGGCCTCTCCACTGAAATCATCAGTAAAGTTCACTGTGCTAGATGTTTAGATTAGATTACTGTGTTAGATGCTGGAGAAGACTTTTGAGAGGCCCTTGGACTGCAAAGAGATCAAACCAATCAGTCCTAAAGGAAATCAACCCTGAATATTCATTGGAAGGACTGATGCTGAAGCTGAGGCTTCAATACTTCAGCCACCTGATGTGAAGAGCCGACTCATTAGAAACGACCCTGATGCTGGCAAAGATTAAAGGCAAAAGGAGAAGAGGCAGAGGATGAGATGATTAGATAGTATCACTGACTCAATAAACATGGTTTCTTCAAACTCCAGGAGATAGCAAAGGACAGGAAAGCCTGGCTGCTACAGTTCGTGGTGTCTCAAAGAGTCAGACACAACTGAGCAACTGAACAGCAGCTGTGCTAGATGTATATCACTGTGTAACAAATCATCCCAAATCTTAGCAGCTTAAGACAACACATATTTACTATCTCACGGTTTATGTGGGTCAGGAATTTGAACCTGGATTAATGGGGCCCTCTGCTTCAGGGTCTCTCACATGTTGCAATAAAGGTCTCAGCCAGGTTTTATCCTAAGGCTAGACTAGGGAAAGAGAAGGCAATGGCACCCCACTCCAGTACTCTTGCCTGGAGAATCCCAAGGATGGAGGATCCTGGTGGGCTGCAGTCCATGGGGTCGCTAAGAGTCAGACACGACTGAGCGACTTCACTTTCACTTTTCACTTTCATGCATTGGAGAAGGCAATGGCAACCCACTCCAGTGTTCTTGCCTGGAGAATCCCAGAGACGAGGGAGCCTGGTGGGCTGCTGTCTATGGGGTCGCACAGAGTCGGACACGACTGAAGCAACTTAGCAGCAGCAGCAGCAGCAGACTAGGGAACTCACTCACATGGTTGTTGGCAGAATTCAATTCCTCGTGAGCTGTTGGCAGAGGCTGCCCTCAGATCCCTGCCATGTGGTCCTCTCCCTAGGGGAACTTACAAGGTGGTGGCTTGATTTATCAGAGTGAGCAAGAGGGAGCATGTCAGAAAGAAGGAAATCCCAGTTTTTTGTAACTTTATCTCAAGGGCAACATATCGCTACATTCTACTGATTAAAACAAGTCAGTGGACCCAACCCACACTCAGGGAAGGGGATTACACAGAGATGTGAATACCAAGAGGCAGGGGTCGTTGGGGGCTATCTTAGAAGCCGCCCACCACAGTTACCCACCAGCGCCTTATGTGAATGGGTTGTCTGAGATATTTCACACCCGAGGCAATGAACGCATCAATAGTATACACGTGGGAGGATCCTGGGCTTCGCAGGTGCTGCAGTCGTAAAGAATCCGCTTGCCTGTGAGGGAGACACACAGGTTCAATCCCTGCGTCAGAAAGATCCCTTGGAGGAGGAAATGGCAGCCCACTCTGGTATTCTTGCTGGGAAATCCCATGGACAGAGGAGCCAGGTGGGCTACAGTCCGTGCGGTCACAAAGAGTCGGACACCACTGAGCACATTTTAGTCTTTTTAGGAGGACCCCAGAGGCATTGCTTCACCAGGAATTCACAGAAACCCAGATAGGGCTTTGGTTTTTCCCTGGTCATGAAACTCGGGGGCTCCTCACAGGCTGGATAGATTCAGCTGACCCCAGATTAATTTGAAAATTGTATCCAGGGTCATTAACAACAGATGCAGTGTCCAGCTAGCTATTCCTGAGTCAAATGTAAGAAGGATGCATCTTCATGACATCAGTAACAAATTTGATCAGATAAAGTAGGGCAGCATTAACTGACCTGATTCATCCCTACTGGAGGTGGACAGCCGCCCCAATCAAAGGGAGATTGGAGAAACTTCTTTGGGACTCCCTTTGCAGCCTTTGGAGAGTGCATTTTTTGACACTGGATGTTCTAAACGGATCAGTCTGGTCCTGGAAGGAAAGGCATAGCACACTCAAATGGGGTACTTGAAGAGAGTTCAATGAAGGGAAGATTGCAGAGTTGCAGGCAGGGTTAAGAGAAAATACGAGATGTAAATTACCCTGGAATTGTCAACAGTGGCAAGCTCTTACCACCGGGCTTAAAGGGGAATGGAGAGAGAGGCTTCTGGAATCCAGAGAGAGTTGCAGCTGTATGAAAGAGTCCCCCAAAAGAACCATGGCCTTCAAGGAGGATGGGACCCTCAGGCTGACAGAATGGGAGTCAGGACACTCCAATCGTCTGCCACGCCCCACTGCCCAACCCAGGTGGAAACCAGAGACAGTGGAGCCTACCCAGGATCTGGGACAGAGGGGAACTGATAAGAGTGGAAGGTGGATCTGGAGGTATGAGCAGAAAAATATCCAAACAAAACACCAGGCAGCTTGTTCTGAGCTTCTAAAAAGTGCAGAAGTCAAAGTAATTCTCCTGGGAAGGAGCAGACATCAGAAGGCTCTCCACAGCTGGTATTCCAACCAACATGGAGAAACACAAGGTAGCTTTTAAAATAAAGCCAGACTGAACTGGAGGCCTTGTTGGTAAGTGTAGGACAGGCAAGAGCAGGGCTTTGAGCCTGCTTCTGGATGCTGTAAGAGTGTCAGTCCTTGGGGAGCGTCGGGGAGTAAAGAACCATAATATCATGTTCCCAGGGATCCAATGAGCAGCCTTGCCTCTTAAGCTCCATTCTTTCATTGCTACAGCCCAGTACTTGACAAGACTGGCGGGGGTGTTTGACTACGGAGACAGTCGTGGACTATACAAACAAAGGGAAAAGCCCCCCTGTGTAAAGACCAGGGAGGCCTTTATAGGAAATCATACGAGATGCAGCTGGATGCCAGTTAGAAAATCAGACTTGCTAAGAGCAGGCTGCATGGGAGAACTAAAAGCCCCTCTTCTGTACCCAGAATTCGTGCCGTGCTTGATGCTAAATCAGGAGGAAGAAAAGCAGGAGGTGGTACTGGCTGCCTTCGGGGGACAGGAGGCACTACCCCATTGGACAAGCAGATCTAGACTGGTATTTGGAGTCAGCCGGATATGACTCAGCCACCTGAGGCCAAATTCCCAACAAGGAAGGTCCCTGGAGGGTGAGAGGAGCAAATCTCCCACCTCAGATGAGTGTCACCTCCAGAACAAGACCAGGGCTCAAGGCAAAAACCTTGAACATTAAATCATTACTTTGTCATCTATGTAAAGAATAGTTTTCAAAAACAGGGCCCCTATAAACCCAACAGACATTCAGGTGCATCTGAGCCTAATTCAGAGTAAAACAAAGCTGTTAGGGGCCCTGTGAAGCCAAGATACCCATAAACAATTTGTTATAGAGGAAATGACACCTTGTGATCTGCTATACCCATAATAAAAAAACAATTTGCAGACATTTGGAAATCAAGAAAAAGAAAGAACAGAGAAGCTATTCAAACCAATTGGAAGCATCAAAAAATCCAACCCAATTTTGTTCTTGTAACTGAATGGTCCAAAGACAGATGTGCAGGTATGGTTTGATCCAGGCTCCAGAAAATTCTACCAGAACCTGGGTTTTCTTACGTCATCACTCTTTTTTAAAAAAAGTTTTTGTTTGTTGTTTCTCACATCCTCTCTCAACTCTATTCTTATTCCATTTCTCAATTCCATTCCTTCATACAACCTCTCTTCTCACAATTTCAAGATGGCTGAACAGCTTGAGTCCAGAACAAAAGAACATCCCCCTTGCTTTCTCCCTCTCCTTCTCCCTCACTCTTCTAAGAGTTGAATAAAAATCCCAGACCTGGCTCTCACTGGCCCATCCCTCAATCAATTACTGTGATCTGGGGAATGGGATATGCTGATTGGTTTCAGTGCATCAGAGCCCAGCACTGGAAGTGAAGGCAGTATTGATCCCACCTAATCCATGTGAGTGAAAGTCCTAAAGGAATGTTCTCAAAGGAAATTCATAGTATCGTGGAAAAGGAGGAAATGAGGCTAAGTGAAAGTCGCTCAGTCGGGTCTCACTCTTTGCAACCCCATGGACTATATAGGCCATGGAATTCTCCAGGCCAGGATACTGGAGTGGGTAGTCTTTCCCTTCTCCAGGGGATCTTCCCAGCCCAGGGATCAAACCCAGTTCTCCCACATTGCAGCAGGATTCTTTACCAGCTGAGCCACCAAGGAAGCCCAAATGATGCTCAGTCACTGTCAATGACAAATGCAGAAAATAAACACACACACCAGGCCTCCCTCCTGCCAAGAAGCAAAAGAGGTAGAATGGCGGGGGGAGGGCGGTAGGGGGTGTTCATGCTCAAGGATATGTTTCCAGGCTAAGCTTAAATTCCAGAGCTGGTCTATTTCAACCAGAGCTGACCACTCGGCTTTCAGCTCCTCAGACACCTCAGTCACTTTGCCTCCCCTGCCTTCATTTCCCCTTATTCTGTGTCTTGGTATTCCATTGCTACAGAAGAAATTGACAGAAACGGAGTGGCTTAAATGACACACATTTATTATCTCACAGTTCTATAGGTCAAAAGGTGCAGCTGAATTCTCTGCTCAGAATCTCACTGGGCTGAAATCATGGTGCAGCTGGGGCTGGGGTCTTGTCTGGGGCTGAGGTCCTCCTCCAGAATGGCTGGTTTTCGCAGACTTCATTCCTTCTGGTCGTACGACCGAGGTCTCTGTTTTCCTGCTGGTCATCAGCCAGGGCCCTCTCTCACCTTCTTAAGTGCACCCTGGGTCCTTGCCTTGTGGTCTCCCCACATGTTCTCACATTCTGAACAGCTCTGTCATCAGCAAGGGCCTGGTTCCTTTCAAGGGCGCACCTGATCAAATCAGTTCCACCCAGTTGACCTCCCTTTTGAGGAACTCAAAGTTAGTCGATCAGCATCCCAGTCATGGGAGTGACATCTCCCCACACGCACAGGTTCTGCCTGCACTTATGGGGAGGAGGTTACATGGGGCATGCACTCCAGGGAGTTTGGGGCCAGCTTAGCATTCTGCCTGCCATGGTTTGGTAACTGAACTCTCCTGGAATCAGCCCTCTGCTGTTTGGTCACTGTGATCTGGGGTAGGGTTTGGGGTCACCTCCTGACCTAGCCTTGGCCAGTTGGTGTACTTCACCATCTCGGCCACAGGGGTCAGCTCAGCGATGTCACCTGCCTCAGGTAGGTTTGATTAAAGTAAATCCAGGGACTTCCACTGGCGTGACCAGGAAAGACCAAAGTCTCTCTCTCTCAATAATGCTAACATGTTAGGCTATGAGTCTAAATGCTGATGGTGGCCACTGTGAAAGGGGAGCCTGCCTAGGAAAGAAGCCAGGCTTAAAGGCAGAGTCAGAAGATAGCAAGAGGGAAGCCCACTCCCGGGGATGTTGTCACAGCTCCTGGATCCAGCCAGGCCTGAATCCAGAACGTTTTCCAGCTCTCAGAAGGCATATAAGTCAAGAGGGTCCTGATACATCACCTACAGTGATGCAGAGAGACTCCTGCGGCTGACCGCTCACCTGGCTGTGTGGGGAGAAGGAGATGTGCTCTCAGGGGTCATCAGCATGGGGCGGGAGGGAAGGGTCAGGTCTCTCCCCACACCAAGGACACAGCAAGAGGCTTGGAAACAAAATCCTGAGTTAAATCTTCTAAGATTAAGATAATGCTCACCAAACTGAACTGATGCAAAGACTCCTTTACAAGGAAGCAACAGGATGAGAACTACAGGGAGTGGACAATATGTAAAGGAGGCAAGACAGAACCCACAGGAGTTCTGGAGCCACAACCACTTTTTCTGAGTTCCCCTTGTGTCACGGCAAAAGGGCAAAGATCCCACGGGGTTCAACCTCCTTCCACTTTCCGTTCATTCAGAATCAGGAGACTAAGCCCAGTGATGCCCCCGAGGCCTTGCCTGATCTGGCCCGTCATCTCTCCAGCCTCATCTCCTGCCTCTCCCCACCCACCATGCCACCTGCTGGTCCTCAGACACCCGGAGCTTCAGTCCTGCCTCTGGGACTTCACACTTGCTCCTCTTTGCTACCCAGACTGGATACAGACAGAGATGATGACATCAATGTAGATATGGATGCCAATGTGAATATAGATGGAAATACAGGTATAAGTTTAGGTATACGCATGCCGCCCCATACCGCCTTCCAGTCTCTGCTCAATCACTATCTTTTCCATGATCACTTGATTTTTACCTAAAGCTTGTTCTCTGCCCTCACCCCCACCACCACCAGACTGACTTCTTTCCATTGTATTGATCACTATCTGATCACTGTCTGCATGTGTCTATTATGTGCCTCTTCTAGCTCCCAGCACAATGTGGCCTGCATGAGGACAGGGCTGTGTGTGTTCTGCCTCCATCATGACTAGCACAGGGGCTGGCAAAAAGTGAATTCTCAATATGCTTTTTTGTTAAATGAGTAGATTCTTATCACATCTCCTCAGCTCCCTTGGAGCTGAAGTTTACCAACACTTGCCTGACCAGAGGTCCTACTGAGTTCAGTCTGATGTGAGGGGGAAAGTACTTTCACCTACATATTCAACAAATATGCAGTGAACACCAACCATGACCCAGCCCATTGGGGACTGCTGAGCAGGAAGAATGCATCATTGAACAAGACGGTCAGGGTTTCTGCCCACGGGAACTTACATTCCAGTGGGGCTACATGCTTGTCATGTTCATTCCTCCAATTCCAAATCCTTCCTGGTGTGAGAGGTCCTGAAGCTGACTGGACACTAGTGGAAAACCACCAGCCTGCCCATCAGTCTCAGGATCCCTGACCCAAGATATCAGAGAGTGGGGTCTCAGTGGGCCTGACATGGCAAGGAACAGAAGACGACGGATGCAGCAGGCCCCCAAGGGAGATAGCTCAAAGTCAGACTTGTGGACCTCAGCCACTTCAGTGGGGCTTCCAGCTTCCAGTGTGAGTGGAGATGACACACACCTGGAGGAGAGCCCGATGGCTTCTCCAGCTGGGATGCTCTCCCCTGAGGATGGGCCGGTGCACCTATTCCATGCGCTATTACCTGACCTGAAAATCCATCCCTCTGGGAAACTCCAGCTAACAGAGCCTTGATGGTATCAGGGGGTAGAGCTAAGCTGCAGAGCTGGAGGCAATGATGTTGGATCGGTGAGTGCTCCAGGTGAAATAGTTCGATGAGCCATTAGATATGAAGGCTGCCATGGCAGAGCAGATGGAACAACCATGTTATGGGCAGAAGCTCTGACCCCAGAGGAGCAGTTACCTGATTTCTACGGCCCCTGGTCTTGGAAACGGGAAGTAAGCGGCAATTAGGGGCCATGGTGTTGTATCAAGAAGCACAGCATTTGACAAAGAGCTTCCCTAATGGGCACAATCTCCAGGGCAAATGATGGGAATGTGATGAAAGGGTCAGAGTGCACCACCTTCCTATCCCCAGCACGTGACCAGCCCGTGCCAGGGAGGCATGTGGAAGTCATGGAGTACAAGTCAGCTTTGGCTACAGCAACCATCAACCCTAAATCTCAATGGCTTCCCTTAACAAATACATACTTCTCACGTATGAGTATTCAGGTTGGCTGTGGCTCTCCTGGGCTTGGCTGAGCTCAGCTGGGTCCTGCTGGTCTCAACTTAGCTCCTAGCTGTGCACTGGGCTCAGGTCTGCTCCACGTCTCCTCACCCACAGGTCTCCTCACACACAGAAGCAATTACCAAGAGGTCAAATCACACAAGCGTGTGTAAGACTTCTGCTGGAGGGGTGGTGTCCTGTCTGCTCAACGGCCAAAGCCAAAGTTAGCAGGTGGAGAAGCAGACTCTACCCACTGAGGTGCACATGGAAGCCACATGGCAAGAGCCTGGCTGTTGCATCCTAATAAAGGGAGTGAGCAGAAGAGTTGGGAACCACCGTCTAGCTGCCCCCAACACAGGAGTGTTCCAGAGGGTCTCGGAGACTAGAAGGAACTTCTCAGGGCCAGAGTTCTCCTGGGAAAGGACAGCCCCTTCCCCCACATTTCATCGGCAGGCATTTTGTTGGGCTCGTAAAAGGTCAGGATGAAGGCGAAGGCAAATAAGATCTTCACCTGCCAGCGAGTTGCCAACATTTCAAGGATCAGACAAGCTATGTCCCTTTCTGAAGTAATCAGTTTCTGGGGCAGGAAAGGCAGAGAAATGGACAACGACCCTCCTGCAGTGGTTGAGAATCCCAGGACTTGCTAGACGTCCTGGGTGGATTTGTAGCAAGGACACTCACTTCAAGAAGATTTCAAGATTTGCACTTTGAAGACATGCCACTTAGACACTGTGTGGGCTGGAGTTCTGCCAGGCCTCCCTGTTCATTACATATATGCTTTATAGGGAGGCAATATAGATGTGTTTAAAGGAGGCAAGGATGAATGAAGAACTTTTAAGGACAAAGAAAATACCTAATATTTAATATTAAGTTGTTTACTGCCTCTTCCATGACAGCGTTTCTTCAGTAAAGCCAGGTAAACACACACTCACACATGTTCACACACGCACCAACTCACAGCCACCTTTCATTGGCAGTGGAGCCCATCCCAGCCGCGGTGGCTGAACCCCTGGGTACCAGGACTAGAGCGAATAGCTTAAATCTAAGTCCCATTGGATGACAGACTGAAGGTGCAGAAAGACTCCCAGCCCCCATCAAGCTTGATGGTAGGGGATCTGTAAAAGGATCTAGCTGAGCAACGTTGAAAAATTTGAATAACCGTATGGCAAGGCTCTGACCGATCAGAGCCATAACCAGCACACCGTGACCCGCACGCCAGGGACCGTGATCTCTGCAAACAGCTGGGGGGAGTTGCAGAAGGTGGAGGCTGGGAACCCAACAGCATCGCTGACGTTGAAAAGGTGAACAGGGAGCTGTACCTGCGGTGTGACTGCTGCTTTTCTGCGTGCAGAAGGCTGCACACTTCAACCCGAGACCCCGGGGGTCCTGCAGGGCATAAGCTGGATTTGTCTTCCTGCCTGAGGCAATCACTAATTATATGAGCTGTGAGGCAAGCTGGCCTCCCACCAGAGGAGAAGGGGAAGGGATCTACAGAACCTCTCTCTGATCTAACTCATTAGAGAAGTTCAAGAATATCCATCCAGGAGGCAGCAGAGGGCGAGACGAAAAGTCAGAATCCAAATCCTCGCTATCTGAGAGGCCTTAGACAAGAGTTCCTTCATCTTTCTCGGGTTCAGTCACCTCATCTGGAAAATGGGAACCAACAGCATCCACCTAGCGGGATCATGATGATGATGACGTGAACTAATGACACAGGTAAAGACCTCAGAGCAGCGCCTGATGCAGACTGGACCTGCAGAACGGGAGCCGTTACTGTCATCCACAATGGGAGGAACAACCCAGAAACTAACCCAAAAACAAATGATCAGAAGCGAAAGTGAGACGCAAAGCTACTTGGCGTTGGCAGCATGAAGTCTGACTCATAGGAAGTTGTGGTTGCCCAGGATAATTCAAGGCTGGAAGAAAGTGGGACTACTGAGCAAGGTCCAAGGCCTCTCTGATGGGAATCTGGGCAGACACATTCTCAGCCAGCATCCCGCTCGAAGCAGCCGGTCCCGCCCAGCTAACCTGGGGCTGGAGTTTGTAATGAGATAAATGATCTGGGCTCCAGAAGCAGTACTAGCAACCACTTCCCCACCAGGATGAAAGAAAATCAGATCAGACCCCAAGTAATACCCACAGGGCCACACCCTCCACACCCCAGTCTTTTAATTTTCTGTAATAACCACACAAGACTTCTGAAGACCCGCCAGCCTCCACAATATCTACCTGTATTAATAACCAGTACAGCACAGGTCCTGACCGATCAGAGCCATAGCGAGCACACTGACTCACACACCAGTGACCATGATCTCTGCAAACAGCTGGGGGAGTTGCAGACGGTAGAGGCTGGGAACTCCCCCTCCCCCCCAAAAAAATTGCCACCTTAAGCTATGTCAAGAGAAACAACTTTGATGGCTGAATTTGAGAAGGCATAACATCCAGGAAGTAGCAAAGCACCCCTTCCTAAGCTCTGCCTTCCTGAGCATCTTGCAAATTTCCAAAAGGACTGGGCCACTGGGTACATTTGCTTTGCTCCACCATAATAGCAGGAGTGACTGACTTACACAGTGTATTTTTCTTTTATTTCAACCCATCCCCAAAGCCCAGAGCACTTAAAACCTGGAAGAGCCACCACCTCCACCAAGAAAGGTATATTTTTGAAAGTTTAACAGCCATTCATTCAGCTGACTCCCAAGGAAGTGGAAGGTATCTGGAAAATGTATTTTTAAATTGATTTAATGTTGAGCCATGTTAAATGTTTTAATTTCCAAGCAATGCAATGCCCACCAAAAACATCAATTAGTCCCAACAATCAGGCAGGAATATCGGCGTCTATTACGGGATTCATTTATTTCAGCTCTGCTAAATATCTAAGAAGGAGAAATCCAATATGGCCTATATCTCCGAGGAAGGGAAATTAAAACCAGAAGAGAAGCCAGAGCAGGCCTTGGTGAAACCGGGGGCCTTGGCCTGCACCCATCGCTGGCTGGCATCTCCTTCTAGAGGGAGGATGTTAACTTGTACTAATGTCTTCATGGTGTTGACAGGAAATGGTCTCCCCTCCCCAGCGTCCCTGTCTCCAAGCTGGAAAACTAGGGAGACTGAGATGAGGTCTCCCTGCTGAGGATGCAAGCCAGTTTAAGAAGGTGTAAGACCATATTTTAATAATTATTCTTCCTTCAGTGCCTCTTCAGTTCCAAAGTCCCAGGGTCTCCTTGCCCTCGTTGAGACTCTGAGTCGGGGTGGGGGACTCCCACCCTCTGCAGCATCCTCGGGGTCTGCAAGCGCCTTGGCCAGCTGCCTGGGCCCCAGGGCGATGCGCAAACACCACTCACCACACGAGCTTGGGCATCAGGACCAGGAGAAGGTAGCCCAGCCCAAGACCCCTGGAGACCCAGGCTCCTACAAGGAAACAAGACAAGAGTTGACAGGAGGTCTCAGCAGCCCACAGAGGGTGGGCACATCGCACCCTGCACCTCCCCCCTCTCTAGGTCTTGGCTTGCTCAACCCTAAACAAGAATAATGATCCCAAATAGCAAAGGGTGGGAGGGCAAAGTATATGAGACTGCGTGAATTAGCAAGTACCAGAACTGACTCATAGGAGTCATCTGGGGAGATGGCCAAAAATGCAAATTTGGGGATCTTCCCCTGAAAATTCTGATTCAGCAAGTCAGGTACCAGGCCAGGGGATCTGGATTTTAAGTATCACACCCAGGTGGTTCAGATAACAAAGCAAGATTAGGAAACAAGATTAAGTGCCTGGCCCCCAGGAACGTTTCACCGGGCTGCCAGGACCAGCTCAGGCCAGTGGGGTGAATGGAAGGAAAGAGGATCTAGGCTTCTCCTGCATCAGAATTTCCAGATGCACCGACCCTCTGACCCCCCCAGTCTCACTTGGAAGAGTTTACCCTGCAGATATACTTGAACAGATGCAAAGTATATAAAGTCATTTGCTGCAGCATTGATTGTAGCAGTGTAAAAATAGAAACAACTGAATTATCGTCTATAGAGATCTAGTTAAAGACAGTTACAGCATAGCCAGGAAACCAAGAACTGCACGGCTCCTAGATATGGACATGGAACTGTCTCTAAGGTAAATTTTCAGGTGAAAAATGCAAGTCACAGAACAAAGTATATAATAAGCTTTTGTAAAACTGCAGGAATAATCTATGGATATGCATGGCATATCTCTGGACAGATACACAACTGGTAACACTGGTTGCTCTGAGGAGGGGAACTGGGTGACTATGGAACAGCGGGTGGAGGGTGGATGTTTCACTTCACAGCTTTTCAGACTTCTCATATTTTAAACCATGTGCATGGTCTACTGTGTGCATTATATAAGACCCAAAACACTGCAGCATTTTCAAATAACTTTTACATGTATGCAGATTATATTTCAATGAAAAAGTTTAAAGATAGTAATAAATCAAAGGGCATGGCTCCCATCTGCAGAAATTGGGCATCCTCCCATCCCCAAGGCGGGAGGAGGAGGAGGGATACCTGGAGATGGTGAGGCCCCAGCTCTCTTTGAACTCTGGGTATTTGCATCTGCTCTTGCCTCTACCTGGGACACTCCCCACGTGGCCGGGGTATCTCTCCAGCTGGGTTTGCAGCTTAGATATCAGTCTTCAGGAGGTTTCCACCGCCGCTTCCCCTCCCCGAAGCCCAGGAAGCTGCCTCTCCCCAGCGATCCCCGTGTCCTGCGATCCCTGGGATCACAGCACCCCTCGTACTGCCTCATGGTCGCCTGGGTGCTGGGGCTTCCGTCACCCCCACCCTGGACTGGGAGCTCCACAAGGACAGAGGACACATCTGGCTTGTTCACAGCTGCCTCCCCAGAGCCGAGCACCATGCTTGGTCCAAAGACGGTGTTCACTAAAGACAGGAGTCATAAAGAAGTGTGAGGGCGAGGGGAGGGAGGGGAGACAGGCAGGGAGAAAAAAAAAAAAGCCGGGAAAGAAAGCCACCGCCACCCCCACCCCCGACTCCTCCGCTCAGCTCATTTCTTCGTCACCACCACTTCCTTCTGCTGCTTTCCTTCCCTGGTCTTAATCAGATTTGAAATCTCCTTGTTTATTAGGAGAGAGCCTCACCTGCCTTACTCACCAGCTCCTAAAGCAGGCTTAGCACATAGTAGGTGCCCAAAATATATCGACTGAATTTATTAATCCTGGACGGTGAGAAGGATGGAGGAGCAAAGGAACCACTGAAAGGGCTTAAGTCCTGAGAATTCTGATTCAGTGGGTTCTGGGTAGGGTCCGTGGGGCTGGTAATTTTTAAGAGCTCCCCCCATCCCAAGACTTGCAAGTGCTCCAGAGTTGACCATTCTTTACATATGCTTGGTACGGACTGTGGGTTTTTCTCTGAATGCAGAATCTTCAAGGACTGTCAGAGACCCCACCCTGAATTTTAGGAGCCTTCTCGCCGTCCCATGTCAGGCGGGGCGGACCGAGAGACGAGGAAGGGGGATTGGGAGTGGGAGGTGGGGCTGGGTCCGTCCCGCTCACCTGGAGGAGAAAGAGAGGAGGGGGTCCGGGCGGGGCTGGCGCTCGGAGGCGCATCCAGCCAGGAGCGAGCCTTGGCGCCATCTATCGCCCGCTGGAGGCTCTGCAGCTGCAACATGCTGAGCTGCCGGCGCTGGGCTGGGGTCACCGCCGCCGCGTTTTCAGGGCCCAGGGAGGCGATCTGCTCGGCCGACAGCTCCTACAGGGGGGAAGGGGACAGCGCCCTCAGAGGCGCCCCTCCGAAACTTTCCCAAATCTCGGGCATCCGCCCCGGGCCCGCACAACTTTGCGGTACCCATGTATCTCTCATCTGTGCTACTCTTCAGGATTTTTCCTTAAAATCAGACCACTCTTTCACTACTAATATAGATGTATTATAAAATGAAAAAAAAAAAAAAAATTAATGGCAATTTCCAAAAACGGAAACAGGATGACTTGCAATAAGTACTCGTTTAAAATATGCCAGAAGAAGCAAAACAACTCTAGCTAGATCTGTTGACCAACAATGTTTGATCCTGGGGCCTCTTTTAAATATATATATATAATATATATATTTTTTTAGCTCCAAAATTGAGATTTCCTCCGTGAAGTAATCAATAGTGAAAGAGAGTTTATAAGGCGACTTAATGGTGTTTAATGCAGTGCAAGTTACCCTGCCTACAATGCTTCAAGTCCCCCACCAGAGGAATACTGATGTGGTGGAGAAAACACACGCTTAAAGGGCAAAGCTTTTAATCTGTGTCCCAGCTCTGCCACACACTAGCTGTGTGAATTGGGCAAGTTTCACAGCCTCTCTGTGCTTTTGGACTAGATGTGGGATCACACAGAGAACTTATATCCTATGTGGATTCTCAACTCATCGCAGGTGAGTCCGGTAAGGGTTCTACAAAGGGTAAGTGCAGTGATCTATTAGTGATGTGTGCCATAGACACACAGCAGTGGGAATTCTGCTCAAGGGCCCTGAACAAGATTCTTTCTGCAATCACTTCTGCCTTAGAGGACTCGGTGATTAGTTCCAGTGGGTGTGAAATGAGATGGGATGTCAGGTGCCTCTAAAGTCATCCTGCTCGTTTTCTAAGGGTCCCAAAGATTCTGAGAAAGGGGTTTCTGCTTTCTCACCCTGACTTTACTCCTTCACATTATTCTTTCTTGTCCAGGTTGGTGCTTCCCTGGAATCATGTCATTCCCCTGCTTAGAACCCTTTCTGCCCCCGTCCAGGATGCAATTCAAGCTCTTTACACAATAAGGCCTTCAAGCTCTGAGTCCTGCCCCCCTCTCCAGCACCCTATCCCTCACTCCTTGCTGGCACACTTCACTCCTGGAGAATGGACAGCCATATGTGTAACCCCCAGGAGGCAATACATCCTTCTGCCTGGAACACTGTCCCTCCCTCTCACCTAGCTAACCTGTCCTGCAAAATTCAGCATCACCTCCTCCCTCTCACCAGACACACACACACAGCAGACATGCACTTCTGGCTTATACCTTACATCTACCATTAACACAGAGTCTGCATTATAAAAATTATGTATTCTTCCAATGTTGCTGCTTGCAACCCCAGGTCTATTAAACTGTTTTTAAAAAATAAATTCAAAGCGGTTCCAACATTTAATTATCAGGAGATGTTACATGAAAACGAGACTTCAGGATTCTAAAAAAAAAAAAAGGACGATCTGGCAGCAATGCTAGGCCCACACAGTCACACTGCATTGCATCCTGTGCCAGAGATGAGAAGCAGCTTTCCCAGCTTTACACTGGCTCTCCAGTTCACCTGAATCCCTACCCAGGCCACTACATTCTTTTGTTACTTTTTCAAGCCCCTGAAGGCACTGCATTATATGCCTTCACCAGTGCCATGCCATGGGAACCTAGTCTGGTACCTACACCCTAGCACCTAGGCTGAAGCCTACCACAATGTAAGTGGCTGCTAGGAATTTTCAGAAAAGGTAAGCTGCAAAGTACATTCCAAACAAGACCAGGAGAGCGTGCTCAGCAACATGCCAACTTCAAGGACCAAGCTGCCTACCCCATGCAGAGCCCCCAGAAAAGAAGCTGAATGGGCTTTAAGGACAGCTACTTGTTTATTTCCCCTAAACAGCTTTCCTGGTAGCTCAGCTGGTAAAGAATCCACCTGCAGTGCAGGAGACACCAATTTGATTACTGGGTCAGGAAGATCTTCTGGAGATGGGATATAGGCTACCCACTCCAGTATTCTTGGGCTTCCCTGGAGGCTGACAGAAAAGAATCCGCCTGCAATGTGAGACCTGGGTTCAATCCCTGGGTTGGGAAGACCCCTTGGAGAAAGGAACGGCTACCCACTCCAGTGTTCTGGCCTGGAGAATTCCATAGACTGTATAGCCCATGGGGTCACAAAGAGTCAGAGAGGACTGAGCGACTCACTTTTCAAACAGCGCTCAAACCTGGTCTGTGCTGGGAACTGTTCTTGGTCCTGAAGTGGTTCAAGATCTGTTCTCTTGTCTTAAAAAGAACCAATGACGTGGCATCATGCAAGCTTGTCTAGCCTGGTGTGCCTTATCCAGTTTTGGTGGACAAAATATGTTTCCAAGTTACCCAAACAAGAACACCAGAGTCACTCTTCATCAGAGCAGACTCCCCCACCAAACCCGCTCCTAAACTTATACATCTGCTTCCCTATCCTCAATAGATCCACTTCAACCCTCTCAATTTTTTCCATAGCTGTTTGTGGCTTTCTTAATACTTTTCTTTAAATCAATTTAAATGTTTCATTTAAATTTATTTTAAAAGAAAATGTTAATGGAAATATCATCCCTCATCTACAATTCTGAAGTCCAAAAACAGTCTGAAACCTGTAAGTTTTTCCCAGAGTTTAAGACAAACTCATTTGCCAGCAAAATCTGACCTGAATTGATATGAAACCATTTATAGTCTCTATTTATTCCAATTAGTGTGCTTTGTCACAGATTTCTTCACAGAAATATTCATGTACTTGCTTACAAGGTGCTTCCCCCAGACACTGCTGAAGGTGTTCGGTTACAATACTGTAGATTCACAGAGTGATCTTTCTAAACTCTGGAAAATTCCAAATTCTGAAATATCCCAAGGGTTTGGGATAAGGGAATATACACCTGTCATACCATCATAAATAGAAAATTAGTGCCAGTGGCTGTGAAGAGAAGGAAACCATAAAAATAGACACAAATAAAAGATAAATTAAAAATTGAAGAAAAAACTTTAAAAACAAAAACAGCTAAAATTATGTTGTGATCCATCCATTGTTGGCACATAGCTCTCCTCTGGCCCCATTAGCAGAAGCAGGTTGTAGGTCCCTAGAATCCAACACCCACCATCTGCTTCCCTGTGTGATTTGAAATGGGGTCAGCTCCCATTCTCCTTGAAGAACTGAGTACTTACTTTGAATATCTCATCAGGAAGGCATTTGATTGCTGATGGCTGGAAATATGGCATCAAATCCTTATCAAGCATTCGGAGCTCTTCCTTAGTTAATCCAGCTGGGGAGAAAAAGGAATCAGAGGGTTTAATTCAAGCCATCAGAACTCCGTTTGTTTTATTAATGGCACTGCGTAATGTACAGATCTGCATGTTCTAGGCAAACATCATTCCTTACAAAAGGCCCTGAAAGTCACACTGGGGAATTAGGTTCCTTAATCAACTAAGGAAGAAAATATGTGGGTCACATTAGCCCTGATTGGTCTCCTACAAGGAAATTTATGCCCAGAAGGAGCTTCACTTTACACAAATTTTAAATTGTGTATAAATCTATTTTGGAGCCAATTAAATAACATTCTAAACCACTTTAGCTACACTGAATTACCAAGAGAGCTTGTTTAAAAAGCAGACTTGCAGATCCCCACCTTCTGCAACTTGAAGTCATGAAATCTAGGTTCTATCATAACCCTATGGATGTTCACTATATGTGGCCAAGGATTTTGTTTGTTTGTTTTTGTCCCCAGATTTAAGGTTGGAAAGGGAGAGAAAGGCATGCTCAAAGTACCTCTTACCTGCAATGGTCCCAAGCTCCTGCAAGACAAAGCTGGACCACTCGGTGGGCTCCCCAAACACAACTTCTGCCTTCCTCTTAAACTCTGCCAAGACCTGGGTACTGCAGAGCAGGGTCCCGATTCTGGCCACCACCACCCTGGTTACAAGGGAGGGATACAGTGTGAGCCCAGGAGACTCTCCAGGCAAAATAGATATGCAAAAGGTAGGTAGGCTCAGCACCAAGAAAGGATCCAGCTAATCTCACTCCCTATTTTATCCCAGAAAGGTTGCAAAGCAGCAGGAAGCAGAGAACACCTTGATGAATAAATTAATGAATGAATGAACCAACAAATCAATCATTTGCCACTCTGTGCACTAGTATTTTGGTTACCTGAATTCCAAGATCTTTATAAGTGAGATTTCAGTGATGTTCATGGCACACAGGGCTGCACCAAGTCCTACCAAATGGAAGCTCTTCAGATCCTGGACCCTATAGCCTGAATCCTCCAGAAACCCTTGTAGAATGGATTTAGCCTATAAAAATGTGGAAGGACAAGAAATGAACCATCCAGAGATGATCAAGACCCCAAGATCCAAGGGGATAATGGAGCCAGCCTCCTGACTGATTGCTCACGCTTCTCCTCTGGACATATTACCCATTCCAAACCACCCTAGCCACTCATCCAGGTTATCCTCCCGATGGTGCCGCTTCTACTGAGTATGTCCCCTGATCTACAAAAGCCATGAAGTTCTTGTATCCTTCAACATCAAAGACATTGGTACCTTGGGTCTGGTCTGCTGGCTTATTCCCCTCATCATTCATGACTTTCAGATAGTTTGGTCATTTAAGTTCTTCTGCATTAGGATCCAAACTTTTCCAGCCTATGTTTTCACAATTTTCTGATAAAACCTTGTAATTTTCTGCCTTTACACCTTAACTCAAGTCAGTGCCTCAATCTGAAATGTCCTTCCTACATTCCCAACTGTTAAAATCCATCCTTTTATTTGGGAGTTCAAGTCAGATGTTACCTTCGTGAAATCTACCCTGAAATACATTTGCCTCTCACTCTTCAGCTCCAGAGGGTAGTACATTAAATGCTCTGGCATTTAAAACCACACAGAAATCTTTCTAATTAGCTTTGATTTTAGGGGTTGATGTGTAGTGTAGAGTCCCCTTAATTTAACATAGTGGCTATTAATTGTTCATGACTTTCCCTGGTAAGCCAGCCCTTCCACACTCTTACTTCATCTGGTCCAACTGGAGCTAACTGCATTCTGAGTTCCAGGAGTGTTCCTGGCCAGTCAGAATGCCTCTTAGCCTGACTATAGTGATTGTTTCCAGATTGGGCATGTGGTCCAGTCAAAACCAACCAGGACTTTGGCTGGAGCAATTAGAAGAGCTGAGCTTTCTTTACTCTGGACTGGACCTTGGCAGACAAACACCTGAATCTTCTAGAACTCACCACATGAAAAGAAACTGCCTCTGAACAAAGCCAACACAGAAGAAAGCAGGGTCAAAAATGGTGAGAGACAGTCCTGACGACAGTGTTGAAGCCCCTGGATCCAGCCGTACTTTAATTCCACTCTTGACATCCTCTGTGATAGGAGGCAATAAACTCCATTCTTTTTAAAAATTTTTATTGGAGTAGAGTTGATTTACAACACTGTGTTAGTTTCAGGTTCACAGCAAAGTGAATCGGTTATACATATATGTATACACACACACACACACACACACACATGCTAAGTCACTTCAGTCGTGTCCGACTCTGTGCGACCCCAGAGATGGCAGCCCACCAGGCTCCCCCGTCCCTGGGATTCTCCAGGCAAGAGTACTGGAGTGGGATGCCATTGCCTTCTCCAATATACACATATATACACACATATATACATCTCTCTACTCTTGTTTAGATTCTTTTCCCATATAGGTCTTTACAGAACACTGAGCAGAGTTCCCTGTGCTACACAGCAAGTCCTTAGTGAAAAGTGAGTATCAGTCGCTCTGTCATGTCAGATTCTTTGTGACCCCATGGACTACAGCCCACCAGGCTCCTCTGTCCATAGGAATCTCCAAGCAAGAATACTGGAATGGGCCATTCCCTTCTTAAGGGGATCTTCCCCACCCAAGGATCGAACACAGGTCTCCTGCATTGCAGACAGATTCTCTACCATCTGAGCCATGAGGGAAGCCCGATAGTAATTCCTTTCAGTTATCAATTTTATATATGGTAGTGTGTATATGTCAACCCCAGTTTCCCAATTTATCCCTCCTCCCCTTTCCGCCTGGTAACCATAGTTTGTTTTCTACATCTGTGACTCTATTTCTGTTTTGTGAATGTGCTTTCATTTACACCATTTTTTTAGATTCCACATATAAGCGATATATTTTTCCTCCTCTGTCTGACTTATTTCACTCAGTATAACAATCTCTAGCACCATCCATGGTGCTGCAAACGGCATTACTTCACTCTTTTTATGGCTGAGTAGTATTCCATTGTATATATGTACCACATCTTCTTTATCCTTTCATCTGTGGATAGACATTTAGGTGGCTTCCTTTTCTTAGTTATTGTAAATAGGGCTGCAATGAACACTGGAGTGTGTGTATCTTTTTGAATTATGGTTTTCTCTGGACATATGCCCAGGAGTGGGATAGCTGCATCATATGGAAATTCATATTTAGTTTTTTAAGGAACCTCCATACTGTTCTCTATAATGCACCAATTTACATTTCCACCAACAGGGTAGGAGAGTCCCCTTTTCTCCACACCCTCTCCAGCATTTATTGTTTGTAGATTTTTTGACCAATGTCAGGTGACACCTCATTGTAGCTTTGATTTGCATTTCTCTAAGAATTAGTGATGCTGAGCATTTTTCCACGTGCTTTTTGGCCTGGTGTATGTCTTCTTTGAAGAACTGTCTATTTAGATCTTCCATTCATTTTTTATTGGGCTAAAAAACTCCATTCTTGCTCAAGTCTCCTTGAGTTGGGTTTTCTGTCACTTGTAACTGGGTGAATCCTGATTAATTTCATCTGCCTATGTTGGACTTGAGGAAGGACCCAAGTCAATCCCCTAAAGATGAGCTGCATAATAGTGTGGATTGTCAGGGATCATGGAGACAGATTATAAAGATTACAAAAAGACCAGAGCTCACAAGGCAAAGGTGGGGAGGGGACATCCAAGGATGAACATCTCCTGAGTGGGAGCGGAAGAGTCACAGTGAATCTTCCCATCTCCCTTTAATGTCAGTCCATCCTATCACACAATATGGATCACTCTAGTGTTAAGAGAAAGTGTTGGCAAACAATGTGAAACATTGCAATGCGATTCCACTTTTTAACGCAGCTGTTGCCTTTCTATCTCTCAGGTCTGTTTAAATGCTACCTGCTCAGAGAAGACTTCCCGGATTCTCCCATCCCAAGTAGCTTCCCTCCCCACTATTTCCATGAGAACCTTGTCCATCTTCTGCTTATCCCTTATCAAAATTTGTTAAATGTTTCCTCTTGATTGCTCAACTTTTTGTCTGTATCACCAAACAGAATCTCCAAAGATGAAGACCCTATCCAGATAGTTCACTACCATATTCCCAGTGCCTGGCACAATGCCTAGCCCACAGTAGGGTACATTCTGAATAATAAGTACTTTTTTAATGAATAAATGGATGAACATCTAAGTGAGTGATTTACAGAAGCCATAGGCAATATATATTCCTTTGAAATGACATCGAATTACTGCTTCTCTAATCCAATCACATGATGGATTGGCTTCAGAGAGATTTCCTACATTTCTGCAAATCAGATTGGTCAATGTCTTTATGAAGTTTCCCTCAATGATTACAAAGCTCACAGGTGCTATAAGGGAACTTCAATTAATACTGTGCTTAGATTTAAATGTCCTTGACTGAATGGAAATGTGCATCCCAAATAATAACAGGTAATATTTACTGAATGCTTACTGTATGCCAACACTCTTTTGACCATTTACACATACTATCTTTTCTAATCCCCACAACCCTAGGAAGTAAATATTAATATTATCTCTATTTCACAGATGCAGAAACTGAGGCACAGAGAGGTTAAGTAACTATGCCAAGGTTATGCCAAGGTAATGCCAAATATGCCAAGATGACTTGAATGACTGGTTCTAGGATTACAGCCCAGGCATTCTGACTTCAAAGCATCTACTCTAAGCCAGTGAAGATGTTTGGGGATGAAGGAGAGGTAGAGATTCAAGTTAGCTTTTGAACTTTTCTTATTAAGTCTTCATAAGCAGGTTTCACTTGTTGACTCATAGCAATCCGTGCTCCCCAACTATCAGGCATGCCCATTTTAAAATGAAAGTGCAAAAATACAATTCAAATAAAATTACTTTGAAGATGCAATATTAAATTGTTTTGTCACTGGAACCTGGAAAATGCAAGCTCAGCCTGCAAGATGATAAGCCAAAATATATTTCCTTGAATGACTAGGCCAGTGTATCTGTAATGATTTCAAGACAATTAATACCAACACTTGCAGGCAATATTAACCGCTGAAAGTGAATAGCTGTAAGATTTCAATCTCTCTGTTCATCCCTCTGGCTTCTATAATAGTTTTTTTCCTTTATATTGGTTTTTAAGCTGAACTATCTGTTAATGCAGTTCCGCCAGGTCTGACTATTAATCTAGAAACATGCATTTAAGGGTTTGATTGGGAGCTAAAGTTGAGGAACTGACTGCAAATGATATATGCAAATGTTAGGTTTTCATATCCCCTTCAAACATATTGATAAATCTCACTGCCATCCATGGGAATTGAAAATTGGTACAAAGGGAAAGAGATACTGTAGTTTCTAAGTTGGAGATATTTTCCTGTTTTCTCCCAGATTGCAAATAGAATGATTTTAATATTGGAAGTGTGATGTGGCACTTCTTAAGCCAGTCAAAACCAGTTTTAGAGTCACAGAACCCCAGGATTATAGAATGTCAGAGTGGAAGGAACTGCAGACTGGTGGGCCAGGGGGAGGTCCAACCCTCTCATCTTGCAAGCAAGGCAAATGTTAAACTGCCAGAAAGACAGAGTGTGATGATGACAATATACTGATGACAACAATGAAAACAACTGATTTTTTTGACTACTAGGTGCCAGGCATTGTTCACAGTGAAAGTGAAAGGCGCTCAGTCGTGTCTGACTCTTTGCGACCCCATGGACTGTAGCCCACCAGGCCCCTCTGTCCATGGAATTCTCCAGGCCAGAATACTGGAGTGGGTAGCCATTCCCTTCTCCAGGGGATCTTCCCAACCCAGGATCTAACCCAGGTTTCCCGCATTGCAGGTGGATTCTTAATGTCTGAGCCAGCAGGCAAGCCCATTGTTCACATATTTAACATGTATTAACTTACTTCACCCTTAGGGCCAGGACCTCCATGTTGCCCAACTCCAGCGGGGTTGGGCAGTTCACCCCGTGTTCTATTTGAATGTTGCCACTCAGTCATGAGACACGGCAATCCTGATTGCAAGAAGCTCATGAGAGTAGGGGACATGCCTTGGTTTTGCCTGCCTAGTATCCACGCTTCCCTGATAACACCATGCTTTTCTCTTTTGTGAACCACCTGTATTCATTTCCTTTTGCTGCTGTAACAGATTACCACAAACTCCGTGGCCTGAAATGACACGGATACATTCTATTATAGTTCTGGGGATCTTAAGTCCTAAAATGGGTTATCAGGATGTGTTCCTTTTGAGACTCTAGATTGCATTCATTTCCTTGTCTGTTTTAGCTCCTGGAGGCTGCCTGAAGTCCTTGACTCAGAGCCCCGTCTTCGATCTTCAAACCCAGCAGTACTGCACCTTCAAATCTCTCAATGTGTCCCCCTGCCTCCACTGTCACATTGCCCTCTCTATCTAGGGCCCCGCTGCCCTCACCTCCATCACTAAGGACCCTTGTGATTACCTTGGGCCCACCAGGATAATCTCCCACTGCAAGATTCTTAACCTAATCACATCAGCAAAGTTCCTTTTGCCACATAAGGGAACTTATTCATGGGTTCCAGCGATGAGGAAGTGGACACCTTTGGGGGTCATTACATAGCCTATCACACACGTGTTCCCCATTCTCAGTTCAGATGGTCTTGATGAGATGGATTCTACTCTCTGATGTGTGTCAGGCCAACCCACATATTCTACTTCTGACCAGATTGTTTAGAACTGGGCAATTGCATGATTGGAGGCAATGCTGGGGCTGTTTCAAAAATTAATGAGAAAGAAGCGCTTTTTTCTGAGGTTGCTAATTACATGATACGTAAGCCTAGTGCTGAAAATGACAGCTGAGGGGAGGGCCGCCTGAGAACCAAGTGAACACAGAGCAGCTAAGACACCCCCTTCCAGCAATACAGTGGATTAACTTCCTACCCAACAGAAACATATTCTGGGCAGAAGTTCTTCTTTTGCCCATGAAGGATTCACTGACACAGGAATCGCCCTCTCACCATAAACTGAAAAAAGTAAATGAAATGACTCTATTTAGACACTGGACAACAGGAAGCACAAGCCTATAATGCTGAAAGAAGGAAAACAAACCAGGTGAACCCCACAATTGCCCTTACTGTCTGCCCAGAGGCAGTTTCCGGGCTACGGAGCAGGAAAGGGAACCCAAAAAAGCCCAGTGGTCAGGCTGAGTTGAGGATACAGAGATTCAAGTCCAGAGAGGCCAGAGATGCTATAATTTGTCAAGCAAAGTACTGGAGAGGAAGAAACTGCACAGAGAGGAAACAGGGTCCATAAGTCTACAGAGAGGTTTTATCAAGCCTGGCTGAGCACTGATCACATGCAAGGAATGGAAGTCCACATAAATATCAAAGAGGCATCAGAAAGCAGGAGGCCAAACAATTCTCAGAGCTCACACGGAGCTGGGAAGAGTTCACATTCCCACCAGCCCTAGAGAAGAGATCTTGAACTATACGGAGCATTGGATGGAGTCCTCAGAAGAATCACGTCTCAGTGATGGGGATAAATTAACCACTGAATAAAGTTCACTCTCAGTTCAGTTCAGTCGCTCAGTCGTGTCCGACTCTTTGCGACCCCATGAATCGCAGCACGCCAGGCCTCCCTGTCCATCACCAACTCCCGGAGTTCACCCAAACCCATGTCCATTGAGTCGGTGATGCCATCCAGCCATCTCATCCTCTGTCGTCCCCTTCTCCTCCTGCCCCCAATCCCTCCCAGCATCAGGGTCTTTTCTAATGAGTCAACTCTTTGCATGAGGTGGCCAAAGTATTGGAGTTTCGGCTTCAACAACAATCCTTCCAAAGAACACCCAGGGCTGATCTCCTTTAGAATGGACTGGTTGGATCTCCTTGCAGTCCAAGGGACTCTCAAGAGTCTTCTCCAACACCACAGTTCAAAAGCATCAATTCTTCGGTGCTAAGCTTTCTTCACCATCCAACTCTCATATCCATACATGACTACTGGAAAAACCATAGGCTTGATTAGATGGACCTTTGTTGGCAAAGTAATGTCTCTGCTTTTCAATATACTATCTAGGTTGGTCATAACTTTTCCTTCCAAAGAGTAAGCATCTTTTAATTTCATGGCTGCAACCACCATCTGCAGTGATTTTGGAGCCCCCCAAAATAAAGTTTGACACTGTTTCCCCTGTTTCCCCATCTATTTCCCATGAAGTTATGGGACCAGATGCCATGATCTTAGTTTTCTGAATGATGAGCTTTAAGCCAACTTTTTCACTCTCCTCCTTCACTTTCATCAAGAGGCTTTTTAGTTCCTCTTCACTGTCTGCCATAAGGCTGGTGTCATCTGCATGTCTGAGATATTGATATTTCTCCTAGCAATCTTGATTCCAGTTTGTATTTCTGTGAAGTCAAGTGGGCCTTAGAAAGCATCACTACAAACAAAGCTAGTGGAGGTGATGGAATTCCAGTTGAGCTATTTCAAATCCTGAAAGACGATGCTGTGAAAGTGCTGCACTCAATATGCCAGCAAATTTGGAAAACTCAGCAGTGGCCACAGGACTGGAAAAGGTCAGTTTTCATTCCAATCCCAAAGAAAGCAATGCCAAAGAATGCTCAAACTACCGCACAATTGCACTCATCTCACACGCTAGTGAAGTAATGCTCAAAATTCTCCAAGCCAGGCTTCAGCAATATTTGAACCGTGAACTTCCAGATGTTCAAGCTGGTTTTAGAAAAGGCAGAAGAACCAGAGATCAAATTGCCAACATCCGCTGGATCATCGAAAAAGCAAGAGAGTTCCAGAAAAACATCTATTTCTGCTTTATTGACTATGCCAAAGCCTTTGACTGTGTGGATCACAATCAACTGTGGAAAATTCTGAAAGAGATGGAAATACCAGACCATCTGACCTGTCTCTTGAGAAACCTGTATGCAGGTCAGGAAGCAACAGTTAGAACTGGACATGGAACAACAGACTGGTCCCAAATAGGAAAAGGAGTACATCAAGGCTGTATATTGTCACCCTGCTTATTTAACTTCTATGCAGAGTACATCATGAGAAACGCTGGGCTGGAAGCTCACTCTAGATTCACCCTTATAATGCTCAAAGGGAAGCCTCAAAATCATCAAACTGATCTAAAAGTAATTGAAGTGTGTGCCAGAACAAAGCCTAGTACTCTTCAAAGGAGAACAACTGAACTGAGTGCTCAAAGATGTAAAATTCACAATGCCCATTAGCCCATTAAAATTTTTAGACTTACAAATAAGAAAATATGACCATAATTAGGGGGAAAATTAGCTAACAAAAAGACAATGATAAACTTCCCTGGTTGTCCAACGGTTAAGAATCTACCTGCCAGTGCAGGGGACACGGGTTTGAGCCCTGGTTTGGCAAGATCCCCATATGCCGAGAAGCAACTAAGCCCGTGCAGCACGACTACTTAAGTCCAAGAGCTTGGAGCCCATGTTCCGCAACAAGAGAAGCCACGGGAACGAGTAGTCCCACTCACCACAACTAGAGAAAGCCCACAGCAGCAGTGAAGATCCAGTGCAGCCAAAAATAAATAAATAGAAATGACAATGATAATGAAATTAGCAGCAAAGACTTTTATTTTTTTACAGTTATTTTTTAAGTCTTTATTGAATTTGTTACAATATTGTTTCTGTTTCATGTTTTGTGTGTTTTGTTTTTTGTTTTTTTTTTTTGCTGTTAGGCATACAGGATCTTAGCTCCCTGGCCAAGGATTGAATCCACATTTCATGCATTGAAAGTGAAGTCTTAACCACTGGACCACCAGGGAAGCCCCAGCAGCAAAGACTTTTAAAGTTGCTATAATGACTACTGTAAGTATGCTCTAGATTGTAAAGGAAAATATACACACTATTAAGACTGAAATAGAATACTTAAGAGATCCAGCATGTCTACTTACCTGCCCTGGGGTCCACTCTGTCTGCTGGCTGAGGGAAGCCACAGTATCAATGGAGCTGAGATCCAGCTGCTCCAGCTCACTCTCATTAAGAGCCAGAGCAATGCGCCCCAGGGAAACAATATGGTACTCTCTCCAGGAAGAAGGTATGTCCCAAACCTTCAGGTGAAAAAAAAAGGCAGATTAGACTGACCCCTACTGACTGTGGTTTCCCTCATAGCTCAGTTGGTAAAGAATCCACCTGCAATGCAGGAGACCCCAGTTCAATTCCCGCGTGGGGAAGATCCCCTGGAGAAGGAAAAGGCTACCGACTCTAGTATTCTAGCCTGGAAAATTCCATGACCTGTACGGTCCATGGGGTCGCAAAGAGTCGGACATGACTGAGCAACTTTCACTTTCACTTTTACTGACTGTATTTGAAACTGACATGGGGCAAATTTCTTTAATATATAAAGTTCTCAAACAAATCAATAAGAAAATAATGACTTTTTTTTAAACAGACAAAAACATGAATAGGAAATTCACAAGAAAAGAAACAAACATATGAGAAAAGTTGTCTCAGTCATATTAAAGAAATGTACGTTAACAACAATCAAAGAATAGTAAGTAGGCTGATCGAATTGACAAAGAGTAAAAAGAATGATCACTTATGGTATCGGAAAGATATGGGATAAAGGATGCCCTCATTTGTTGATGTTAAGAATGTAAATTGGTACATGCTTTTTAGAGGGAAATTTGGCTACATGCATCAAAAGCTTTTAAAACATTTATACTCTTTGATTCAGAAATTCCACCTCTGAGAATTTAGCCTAAGTAAATAATAAGACAAGTGCCCAAAGAAATATGTATAAATATATACATGGAGGCATTAAAAAAATAAAGTCTAAAAGTCTACCAACTAGTTAAATAAATAAAGACCAACCATAAAGTAGGATATTACATAGCTCTTTAAAAGGCTGATATAGATTTATATTTCTGATATATAATAATATGTGCTGTACACTGTTCGTGTGGAGAGGAAGCTATTGAAGTATGATCCTATTTTTTGTAACATATATATGTTAGATATATGAAATACATGTATGAAATATATAAATATATTTTACATGCATACACAGAAGTCTGGGAAGCTTCGGGTAAACATACCAAAATATTAATAGTGCTTGAAAGTGAAAGCAGTAGTCTCTCAGTCGTGTCTGACTCTTTACAACCCCGTGGACTGGAGCCTGCCAGGCTCCTCTGTCCACAGAGATTCTCCAGGCAAGGATACTGGAGTGGGTTGCCATGCCCTACTCCAGGGAATCTTCCCAACCCAGGCATCGAACCCAGGTCTCCCGCTTTGCAGGTGGATTCTTTACCGTTTGAGCTACCCGGTTATCTCCAGGTAAAAGATTGACTGATTTTCTTATTTATTATTTTCTGACTTGCCTACAATAAACTTGGATTACTCATATGAAAAACAGACTTATCATTTTAAGGAATTTAATATCTTAACCCCACAACCATAACTACATAGTCCACGACGATCTTAACAGCTGAAACAAGCCACTCAAGGGGATCTTTATAAAGATGGCAAATTACTTCCAGTTCTCTTTTTATTCCTTTCTGCTCTGTTCTCAGGTGACTTTGCAACAGATTCTGAGAAAACCTCCTGCAAGAAGCAGTGGGGTTCTCCAAGTGGAGAAAGAAAAGGCTTGATTCCTGGAAACCACCTCAGTCAGAGGCACCAGGGTATCCCCAAAATTTGATTTATGGAGCATCCTCTAGATGCCAAGACATCTCATCCCATCCCTAACAGAGCCCTGAGAGGGAGGAGCTGGAACCCTCTCAGGCTCATAGATCACAGCTTTGGCTCGGAGCAGACGCAGTGGGATTCCAACAAGATGACCCAAGTGCAAACTCCATGAGATGGGTCTGTGCACAGCAGGGCTGGGACCCTGGGCTGGGTTTCCCTCTGTGAGGGCTTCCTCCCTGACTCGGGCTTCACCTGTACTGCCTTCTCCTTCAGCTTCCTCAGCTGAGCCAGGCTGAAGCTCCTGACGGCCCCCAGCAGCTCCACGCTCCTGAGGAACGTGTCCTCCTCCAGGCAGAGCAGGTCCTCGGGGGCCCAGCAGGCATTGGCTTCGGCCAGCTTGATGATGTCATCGGAAGAGGGAGCCATGATGCCATGGCAACCTGAGGAATGGGTGACATGGAGAAGGAACAGACGAAAGGGAATTTCAGGAAATGTGAGTCTTTCCTCCTCCCCCGCCCCCCATGATCACTGGTTTCAGTAACTTTATTTTCATTTATTTATTTCTGGCTGTGAGGCCTGTGGGATCTTCATTCCCCGACTAGGGATCGAACCCAGGCCCCCTGCAATGAAAGCGCAGAGTCCCAACCACTGGACTGCCAGGGAATTCCCTGAGTCTGCTTCTTTATTGAAGTGAGTAATGTTCTTCTCCAAGTAGATTTACCCAAGAGAAGCGGTGTAGGGTAGAAGCTGAGCTCAGGCACCAGGGACCAGTTTGAATTAAACTTCTGCCGTGTCTTGCTAACTCTGTACAAAGCCCCACGCACACAGTAGAAGCTTTGCATCCCTCTGACTGGGCAGTAGGAGCTATTCACTCTGGTGAACAGTTCTGGCTTTAGATTCAAATCCAAAGCTACTTAACCCCTCTGTGCCTCGTACTCCTAGTCTATAAAATGAGGATTAAAATTTTGAATACCTTATAGAATTTTTGCGAGGACTAAACATATCATTACATGTAAAGCCAAGTATACAGTAAGCACTCAATACATGTTAGCCATTTTTATTACTTATACTACCTGTCATAGCCACCCCATGCATATGAGTTTGCAATCCAGAGTTAGAGTTAGGGCTTCCAGAATTATGAGGAAGATGTGCTCCTGTCTAAGTGTGGAAAGGGAAGATGACCCACCTGCCATAAAAGTCTTGGTAGAGGCTGTGGCCTTCCCATCCCAGGACAGACAAGAAATGGGTCTGTTACATTTTCCTTGGCAACAGGAGAAACCCATCCGTGTCAGTCTTTGAATAAGCTTAACCTTACCTAGTCAAACCATTTACTCACCAATACACAAATGAGATACTGCCTTAGCTGCCCCAGATGTGCATAGCCTAAGAGAAAACCAGGCCCCTTGTCTTAAGAAGAGTCCTGGATTTCCCATCTTAGTAGCTGACAACCCCTGATGCTCACAGACTTACCAGCACCACCCAGGGCTGGACATTTCTTGAGCCCTGTGGCCACATCCCTCTCACTGCATCTTCGATGGAAATTCATTGGACGTCAATCAAGAGGGAAAACTGCACCAGGTCAAAGGTACACGTCTGGTGCTCAAACATCTTTATCACAGCCCACTTGTAGAAGATAAAAGACCTGTCTCTCCCAGACCCCCTTGGCCCCACTTTCCAATGAAAGCAGGATCCAGTAAAAGTACGGAATTGAGGAGAAAAGAATGGTTTTAAAGTACAGCAGGGATTTGTGCTTATCACTGCTATGTTTCCAGGGCTTAGAATAGGGCCTGGCACATAGTAGGTATTCAGCAAATATTTGTTGAATGAATCAACACACACACACAAAATTTACCGAAGTGAAACCAAGTAGCAGTTCTGCTAATCCATTAGTTACTATAATCACAGCAGCAATTAATACCCAGAACCAACCAAAGAAAATGCCAACTAAGCACTGGAGGTAAGGGCCTCCTCCCCGGGTGAGAAAAGTCTTACTTTCTCATAGCCACGGACACAGGAGGAGCTTGTGACAACTGGACTGTTGGGCCGTGAGGGCCGTGGGGGCTAGTGGTGATCTTCAGCTGCTTTGGGTTCAGTTCCAAGAGCTGCCATTTACTAGCTCTGAGACTTTGGCCGAATCTCTGAGTCTCTTGAAACTTCATTTCCTTTGTTAAGAAAGTGGGAGGAACCATGCCACCCACCCCATAGGACAGAGGTGAGGACCCAAGGTGAGCATCAATCCGACCGTGATGCTGCCGTGCTTGCTGCCCCATGAAACCCTCACCTTAAGATCTCCTCTACAGGGAGACAAGGCTCCACTCCAGCCACACCGCCCTTCATGTCTCCTTCCTCCCCCAGTCCTGTCCACTCCTGTCTGCAGATGCTAACTTCACATGTCCACTGGCCCCGCTCCCAACTCCCTTGAGTCTTTCCTCAAGTGTCACCTTAGTGAAACCTTCCTTAACCAATCTCCTTTCAGATTACAACCCTGCACCCCACACTCTCTGACTCCTGTTCTTGCTTTAATTTCCTTCGTCTTAAAAAAATTTCATTGGAGGATAGTTACCTTACAATGCTGTGTTGGTTTCTGCTATACAGCAAAATGAATCCGAGATATATATCTGCTACATATATTTATCTCCCCTCTTTTTTTGATTTCTTTCCCACTCAGGTCACCCTAGAGCACAAAGCAGAGTTCCCTGAGCTACACCGTAGGTTCTTATTAGTTACCTATTTTACACATAGTAGTGTATATATGTCAAGCCCAATCTCCCAATTCTTCCTAGCCCCTCTTTCCCCTTGGAAGCAACCTAAATGTCCATCAACAGAGGAATGGATAAAGAAGATGTGGCACATATATACAATGGAATATTAGCCATAAAAAGGGAATGACATTGAGCCATTTGCAGAGACACAGATGGACCCAGAGACTGTCATATAGAGTGAAAAAGAGAAAAACAAATATCATGTGTTAACACACATGTGTGGGATCTAGAAAAATGGTACAGAAGAACCTATTTGCAAGCAGGAATACAGACATAGATAGACATAGAGAAGAAACAAATTTTCCTTCTTGATACTTATCACACAACACACTTCGTATTTCACTTACATCTGCAATTTATTGTCTGGCGACCCCACCCCATCTTGCCCCTGCCACCATTTGAAAATAAGCTCTATGACGGCAGGGATTTCTATTTTGTTCACGTAGTCGGTGCTCAAAAATTATTTGTTGCAAAAAACAAAAAGTCAGCATGGATTGTCAACTATCATTATTACAATTATTCTTTGGTCTGGTTAACTTTGTCTCCTCCTGCTGGGCACAAGTCTAAGCTTAATAGGTGTACAATAACACGTATTAATATCTAATACTTACTGAGCATTTCCTACATGCCAGGCACTCTTGTGGACATGTTGATAGGTTTAAAGGATGTTTAAGGGGCTTCCCTGGTAGCTCAGCTGGTAAAGAATCCACCTGCAATGCGGGAGATCTGGGTTTGATCCCTGGGTTGGGAAGATCCCCTACAGAAGGGAATGGATACCCACTCCAGTATTCTGGCCTGGAGAATTCCATGGACTGTATAGTCCATGGGGCTGCAAAGAGTCAGACACGACTGAGCAACTTTCACTTTCATAGGTTTAAACCCACCAGTCTTCACAATAATCTAGTGAGGTAGAGGCTTTCATTACCCTCATTTTACAGAGGATGAAACATGAGGCACAGAGAGGTTGGGGAGTTCACCCAAAGTCACACAGCTCACAAGTAGCAGCCCCAGGGTTCAAATCCAGTCAGCCTGGTCCCAGTACAGCAATTCACAGTCACACAGACATTTTGGCCCTTAAATCAATTGTTCTGAAATGTTTGTTGCACATGTTCACCCATTAAACCTACTGGCCTAACTGATGAGAACACGATATGATTTCAAATCACTTTACAAAGATGTAATTTTTGCCCTGTGGATTTTTGCTACTCATTGTTTTGCAAACACTACATCCAGTCCCTGGGACAAGGAGTCCGCCTGATGCCAGGAACTCAGCCAAAACACCGCTGCCAGACACAGACTCAGATACTCCAGAAACACTCACCAGGACTGGGGTCAGAGCTGGGCTTCTCTGCACTGCTGTTCCGAACAGATTCAAACACAGCCTGGAGGAATTCTTTAGGGGGCAAAGTCCCGGCCATCTTGGAAGCTGTTTGTTGAAGGATGTCAGGAAACTATGTGGGCAGAAAAGATGACGGACGAGGAATGAATAATAATTAAAGCACATTAAACAGAGACTTAAATCAGAGTGTAAAGTGGAACACTGCTGCGTTGCCTCCATTGCTTTGTTTTTTCTTTATACAGGCATGCATCGTTTCATTGTACTTTTTATTGCATTGCAGTACTGCATTTTTACATGTTGAAGGTTTGTGGTAACTCTGTGATGAGCAAATCAATCACCACCATTTTGCCAACAGCATTTGTTCATTTCAAGTCTCTGTGTCACATTTTGGTAATTTTCACAATATTTCGCACTTTTTCATCATTACTATATTTGTTATGGTGATCTGTGATCCATGACCCTTGATGTTACTATTATAATTGGGGCACCACAAACCACACCCTTATCAGACAGTGACCTTGACTGATAAATGTAGTGTGTGTTCTGACTGCTCTACCAATGAGCTGTTCCCATCTCTCTCCCTCTCCTCACACCTTCCTATTCTCTGAGACACAACAATATTGAAATCCGGTCAATTAGTAACCTGACGATGGCCTTTAAGTGTCAGAGTGAACAGAAGAGTCATAAGTCTCACTTTAAAACCTAGAAATGATTAAGCTTAGTGAGGAAAGCATGTCAAAAGCTGAGACAGGCTGAAAGCTAGGCCTCTTGCACCAAACAGTTAAATGAAATCGTGCATGCAAATGAAAAGTTCTTGAGCAAATAAAAAGTCCTACTTAGTGAACACACAGATGATAAGAAACCACAACAGTCTTATTGATGATGTGGAAAGTTTTAGTGGTCTGGTGTGTGCATGAAGTCACTTCAGTCGTGTCCGACTCTTTGCAACCCCATGGACTATAGCCTGCCAGGCTCCTCTGTCCATGGAGATTCTCTAGGCAGGAATGCTGGAGTGCGTCACCATGCCATCCTTCCGGGAATCCTCCTGACCCAGGGATCAAACCTGCTTCTCTTATGTCTCCTGCAGTAGAAGGTGGGTTCTTTACCACTAGCGCCACCTGGAAAGCCCTTCAGTGGTCCGGATAGAAGATCAAACCAACCACAACATTCTTTTAAGCCAAAGCCTAATCCAGAGCAAAGTCCAACCTTCAATTCTATGAAGAACTGAGAGGCTGAGAGAGGTGAGGAAGTTGCAGGGCAAAGATTGAAGCTAGCAGAAGTTGGTCCATGAGGTTTAAGAAAAGAAGTCTTCTCTATGAAAGGTTGTTGCTGACCCATGCAAAAACGCCAGGATTTTTGGCCTCCGGAGGAGAAGAATTCAATCCGGGGCCAGAGACGAGGCTTGATCACTCAGAGCTTTTGTGCAATAAAGTTTTATTAAAGTATAAAGGAGATACAGAAAGCTTCTGACATAGGGATCAGAAGGGGACAGAAAGAGTACCCCCTTGCTAGTGTTAGCAATGGAGTTATAGACTCTCTAATTAGTTATTCAGTTCAGTTCAGTTCAGTTCATTTCAGTCGCTCAGTCATGTCCAACTCTTTGCAACCCCATGAATTGCAGCATGCCAGGCCTCCCTGTCCATCACCAACTCCTGAAGTTCACTCAAACTCATAATTAGTTATTACAGTGAATCAAAAGAATATCTGGAGGTTGTAAAGACCTCACTAGACCTACTCCCATAATTTACATTTTAAGATAACAGGATTAGCCAGAAGGTTTTTTCCAGAGACTGTCCTCAAGCAGGATACATTATTGTTATATAATCCTAAGGAATGTAGAAGGAAAAAAAAAGTTTGTCCTTTCTTCCTCCTTGAGAATTCCAGACCCCTCTCTCCTTGGGGTCCCCTAGACTTCTTATCAACCTGCCTAGGAAACGACTGTCTCATCTATAACATAAAATTTCAAGATGAAGCAGCAAGTGCTGATGTAGAAGCTACATTAAGTTATCCAGAAGATCTAGCTAAGCTAATTAAAAAGATGGCTACACTAAACAGCCTTATATTGGAGAAAGATACCATCTAGGATGCACATAGCTAGAGAAGAGAAGTCAATGCCTGACTTCAAAGCTTGAAAGGACCAGCTGATTCTCTCTTTAGCGGCTAATTCAGCTGGTGACTTTAAGTTGAAGCCAGTTCTCATTTACCATTTCAAAAATCCTAGGGTCCTTAAGCATTATGCTAAATATACTCTCTCTGCACTCTATAAATGGGACAATAAAGCCTAGATGACAGCACATCTGAGTGCAGTATGGTTTACTAAATATTTCAAGCCCACTGTTGAGACCCACTACCCAGAAAAAGAGATTCCTTTCAAAATATTACTGTTCATTGACAATGCACTCAAGAGTTCTGATGGAGATGTGCAATGAGATTGATGTTGTTTTCATACTTAACAAAACATCCACTCTGTAGCCCATAGATCAAGGAATACTTTTGGCTTATTATTTAAATGTTTTATTATTCAATTAAATTATTATTATTTTAAAAGCCTTATTATTTAAAAATACATTTCCTAAGACTATGATTGCCACAGATAATAACTCCTCTGATGGATCTGGGGAAAATAAATTAAACACCTCCTGGAAAGGATGGTTATTCTAGATGCCATTAAACACTTGTGATTCAAGCAAAGTGGTCAAAATATCAATACTAACAGGGATTTGGAAGAAGTTGATTCCAACCCTTGTGGATGACTTTGAGGCATTCAAGACATCAGTGGAGGAAGTAACTGAAGATGTGGTGAAAATAGCAAGAGAACTAGAAATAGAAGTGAAGCCTAAAGATGTGACTGAAACAAGAGTCTCTATCTGCAAAACATTAACAACTCACTGAAGGCTTAGATGATAGTTAGCATTTTTAGCAACAAAGTACTTTTTATTTAATGTATTTACATTGTTTTTTAGGCATAATACTATTGCACACTAATAGACTATCAGATCAGATCAGATCAGTCGCTCAGTCCTGTCTGACTCTTTGTGATCCCATGAATCGCAGCACACCAGGCCTCCCTGTCCATCACCAACTCCCGGAGTTCACTCAGACTCACATCCATCGAGTCAGTGATGCCATCCAGCCATCTCATCCCCTGTCGTCCCCTTCTCCTCCTGCCCCCAATCCCTCCCAGCATCAGGGTCTTTTCCAATGAATCAATTCTTCGCATGAGGTGGCCAAAATACTGGAGTTTCAGCTTTAGCATCATTAAACATAACTTTCCTATGCACTTGGAAACCAAAAAATAAAAAAATTCATGTGACTCAATGTATTGCAATACTCACTTTATTGTGGTGGTCAGTAACCCAACCCACAATATCTCTGAGGTGTGCTTGTAGCAGCTTCTCATATAAATTTAATTCTTAGCCCAACTAACCTAGTCTCTACAAAGAGTCATATAAAATGATATCCAACCTCAGTGCTAATCCAATACATGTTCGTATATATAGCTTTCACCCATCAGATTGTAAGAAATAAAGTGATAATACCTAATGCTAGCCAAGATGTAGGAATTATGCGTACTTATTTCTCTATGGGACTATTAGACGGTGTATCATTACCACCTGAAAACATCTATAAAAATGTATGCATGCCTGTCTCTTTTGGTGGTGTACTGTTTTTCAATTTTCATTAAAATATACATGTATAAAAGGAGGAGAAAAGAGTTATCTCTGAGTTCGAGGTAAAGACTAGCAATGAAGGGGCTTCTAGTTGCCCTAAGAAAGGTGCCATGTCTTATCCAGAGCTGATACACTTTTTCAAGACTCGGGATATTATTGGTAAATCTGTCCAAGAGTCCAGAGAATTCATCAAACTCTCCCCTGCAGTTGCGTGTGTCCCAAAAGTCACCAGGTTATATGTAGTTCCTCCTTCTATTCTAATTTTCAGAATCAGAGTTACAGTCTAAGCCAGTAGTTCCCAGTCCAGGTTGTAGGTTAGAAGCACCTGGGAAATTCACACTCAGGCCCCACCCTAGAGATTCGAGACCATTGGTCTAGGGTCGGGCCATGTATCTGTCCATTTTAGTTCCCTGGTGCTTCCCATATTGGAGAAGGAAATGGCAACCCACTCCAGTGTTCTTGCCTGAAGAATCCCAGGGACGGGGGAGCCTGGTGGGCTGCCGTCTCTGGGGTCACACAGAGTCGGACACGACTGAAGTGACGCAGCAGCAGCTTCCCATATGGAGTTAAGGTCACGAGCGGCTGCTCTAAGATAAACAGTTAACTTTTAACAGGAGATTACACAGCAGAGTATTTTCCATTTTGTATTTTTAAAGGGAGGAGGAGGATTTTTCATAAAGGATGCAGAAAAATCTAGGAAGAGCAACTACCATTGATGAGAGAGGCTGGGGACCCAGAAACACAGAGCCAGAAACTTCACATTCTGTAGCCTTTGATGTATTGGGGATTTTTCTAACCCAAGTATGTATTTCTTGTTCTATTAACACTTCAGTCATTAAAACTAAAAGTAGAATAAGACTGCTGAAAGAAATATCAACAACCTCAGATATGCAGATTACACCACCCTAATAGCAGAAAGCAAAGAGAAACTAAAGAGTTTCTTGATGAAGGTGAAAGAGAGTGAAAAAGCTGGCTTAAAACTCAACATTCAAAAACTGAAGATCATGACATCCAGTCCCATCACTTCATGGCAAATACATGGGGAAAAAAATGGAAACAGTGACAGACTTTATTTTCTTGGGCTTCAAAATCACTGCAGACAGTGACTGCAGCCATGAAATTAAAAGACACTTGCTGCTTGGAAGAAAAGCTATGACAAACCTAGACAGCATATTCAAAAGCACAGACATTACTTTGCCAACAAAGGTCCATCTAGTCAAAACTATGGTGTTTTCAGTAGTCATGTATAGATGGGAGAGTTGGACCATTAAGAAGGCCAAGCATCAAAAAACTGATGCTTTTGAACTATGGTGTTGGAAAAGACTCACGAGTCCTTTGGACAGCAAGGAGATCAAACCAGTCAATCCTAAAGGAAATCAACCCTGAATATTCACTGGAAGGACTGATGCTGAAGCTGATGCTCCAATACCTTGGTCATCTGATGTGAAGAGCCAACTCACTGGAAAAGACCCTGATGTGGGGAAAGACTGAAGGCAGGAGGAGAAGCGGACGATAGAGGATGAGATGGTCGGATGGCATCATCAACTCAATGGGCATGAGTTTGAGCAAACTCAGGGAGACAGTAAAGGACAGGGAAGCCTGGCGCGCTGCAGTTCATGGGGTCACAAAGAGTCAGACACGACTGAGTGACAGAAGAAAAACAAAAAAGAATAATACCACAAAACATCCACATGCCCACAACCCAGATTAAAAACTAAAACATCACAAATAAAACCGATGGCTCATCCTAGGCCTCCCTCCTTCCCCAGAAGTAACTCTCACTGCAAATTCAGTATTTGATAATTAACCATTCTCATGCACTTTTAAACTTCTCTTACATATGGAATTGTTTTGAATGTGCTTAAAATTAATCTAACTAGTATTTATTTACTTAGTATCCTACTGTATGTATTTTTTGAAACTTTTTTAAATCACACATTGTGTTTCTGAGATTTTTAACTATGTTGATACAAAACTTTTTCAATTTTAAAAATTGATTTTTAAAAAAACTAGATAAGCTTATAAGACACATGCATCTGCTGCTTATGACTCTGGGTTTGGACACCCCAAGAGAAGATTTTACCGTGACTGGACACCGGATGTTGCTGTTCTTATGTGAATCTGGGTGACACGCGAGGTATTCGGGTACCCTGAGCGAGTATGACAACGTACATCTTACGTGTGTGCGTACGGAGAATGAAAGTGTGTGGAGGTGCTTTGCAGTCTATCTAACTCTTGTTCAGCACATCCCCTCCTACCCCACCCTCCACCTGCATGGAGGAAATTTCCTGCCCCACTAAGGTGGGCTTGATCATATAACTTACTTTGGCTACTGAAATGTGATGGTTAGTAGTTTCCCAGCCCAGGCTTTAAAGAGAACTGCACTTTGCCCTCCCTTTTGTAGAGTTTCAAATTTCCACAGCAAGAAAAACAGGTTCCAGGGAGCCTAGCCCCAGAGGCAGACTCGTAGCCCCAGACCCACAGAGCAGTCAGCAAAAAAATAAATGTTTTCTGTTGCATGCCACTGAGAGTGTGCAGCTTTGTTACACGCAGGAGATGACTAGTACGTGACAATTTGGCATGCCTCCTGGCCTTGTCGAACTCTTGGGGAGTTGCTGCAAGGATAATGTTACACCCAAACGCAATGCTCAATTAAGATTTGGTTTGGGATCGAATATGTTTGCCCATGTGACTGCACACGCTGGACACACATGTTGTGTACATATGGTGCTGATGCGTGTAAGCCCTCCAACAGGCATGCATGTGGGAAGCACAAGGATAGCAGAGTGGCAGCCAAATGACAGCTCCCAAGTCACACACATCTGCCTAGAAGCCACGTGAAAGGCTCAGAGTTCCTTTAGCTGCTGCCTCACTGCCTTTCCCTGAACCCTGGGCACCCTGAAGTGGAGCTGGAAACATCTGAGCTCTTTGAGGCAGGGAGGAGCTTTCCAGAAAGATGAACTGACAGCAAACCCAAGGGACTATAACTAACCACATTTTTCTCTTCTTCAAACTCCTTCAGCCTTCTCTAAGATAGAACATTGTGGTACCTTTGTGGCAACAGAGCTTAATTCATCTCCTGAGAAAAGCACTAGAAAGGATTCCAAATCCTTCGCTGTCTCAGCTGTCCAGTTCTGGGGGAGTCTAGGAGAGAGAATAAGCAGTAAATGGAAAGATCGTGCTGTTGCCCTTGTCCCGCAGCATCTTTTTCTGTTAGGAAAAGGTTATCTATATACCCGGAGAAGCTGTCAATCATGTGGTCCACATCCCTAACCAAGAAAACAGACATGTGATGTAGGCTGACCAATGAGAATCATCCTGGGACTTTTGATGGAACTATGAGAGAAGCTCTCTTTCTTCTGGTATCTCTAGCAATAAAAAGGATATTGCAGGTGAATACTATCACCAAATGGAGAAAATAAAGGCCACACCCAAGAACACAGAGCTGAGAGGTGGGAGGAACATTTTCCTGATGACATCATTCGAGACCCTGGATCCAGCCATGCCTGAAGTCACATTCACTTCTAAACTCGATCAACTCCCATTTTTTTTAGTGTGAATTGAGCTCCTGAATTTCTTTCATTTGCATCAGAGTGTTTCCTTCCTCCCTTTCCTCAACAGAAAAGTAATGCTATATTTGTTCCTTTTATAATTACCATTATAAGTCTCGTCCTATAGCAAGATAAAATTTCCTCTCAAACTTGGCAGAATAAAAACTTGCCAGGATCCTGGCCCTGACCCAGGATCCACTGTTGTTCTTATGGAGACACAAATGTCTACAGGGACATACCCCACACTATCTCTAAAGGATGTCTGGTGATATCTCTAAAGGAGATCTGCCTAATTAGCAGTGATAAGCCTTCTGCTAAGACCAAGGCAAACCATCCCTAGCCAAAAAAACTCCCTTTATCTCTTTCATTAACAATAGTATCCCATTAGACTATAAGTTCCATGACAACAGGTAATAACACATGTAATAATAACAGCTGAATCCTCATTCCTTGTGATAAAGCAGTTGTCAAATACTCAGTTCTACGTGTGGGGCACCGTTGTAAGTCCTTTGCATGCATTAACTCAGCTAATTGTCACAACAGCCCTGTGGGGACTCTCGCTGCCCCCATCCTGCAGATGCAAAAATAAAATGCAAAAAGACTGAGTAGCTTTTCCCAGATCACACAGGCTGTAGGTGATAGAAAAATTTAACCCAAGGACTCAGGCTCCAAGTCCCGGCTCTTAAACTCTATATAGTATTAAGTGCCTGGGCCATAGTAACTACTCCAAAGACATTTGTTGTCTAACCATTAACTGAGGTCTAAGCCCTACTCAAATCTGACCTAACTTCAGAAAATTCTGCATGGGAAAGCACAGCTCTGTTTTCCCCCAGGGAGTTCTCACTCACCCAGAGCTGACAGTGCCTCAGTTATTTGCATTATTATTATTGTTGTTGTTTTAACAACAATAATAATAACACCTCCTTGCATTTGTAACGTGCCATCTTTTTTTTCAAAGTTTATTTTTTGGCTGCATCTCACAGCATGTGGGATCTTAGTTCCCCAACCAGGGATTGAACCCACTCCCCCTGCCTTCAAAGCATGGTACTAGGCCACCAGAGAAGTCCCATAAAGTGCCATCTTTTTTGAGACTCCTTCCCTTTCCATAAGCCAAGATGTATTGGTGACAACCACATGAGGCCTGCAGAGAAGCTATCATTCTCACTTTACAGGGAATCTGAGTCCAAAAGAAGAAAGGTCGAGTTTCCAGAATAAATCCCAGGATCTAACCTCATCACAAGTTAGAGACTCCGCTTTGAGGCGGAAGAGCCAGGGCCGGGGGCCCCTCTGCCAGCAGCCCCACCCCAGCCCCGGAGCCGAGCCTGGGGCCCTCCTCACCCATGCTGTTCCAGGAGCCTCAGCCTCAGCGCCGCCTTCTGCTGGGGGCTGAGGTCCAGGCAGTCTCTGAGGCCACGCAGGGCGGTGGCCCAGGCGCTGGGGGACAACCCGCGGCGGATGACGGCTGCTGGCAGGTGACAGAGCAAGTTCCCCAGGATGTCCACGGTGTACTCGTCAGCAATGGTGTGGCTCTGAAATTGACAAGTGGAGCTGGTGGAAAGGCCCAGTGGGTTCCAGATCGTGATCCCATAAAACACTTCCTGACCCCAAACCTCACCAAGGTTTCAGGATCTGAACCACCTACCCTACCGTGGACTTACACAAGGCCTAATTTCACTCCAAGGGAGTAGGCCTCAGAAGTCTGGGCGACCACACGGAGTGCGGGGTGGGTGTGGGCAGAAGACTTGTCCATCAGGAGCACTCATTCACTGAGGCTGTGGTCACTGTCACTGTTACTGCTCTGGGGACACCCCATTGTTCAGTACCCATTATGATGAGAGTACAGCAGTAACAGTACTTTCAAGTTTGTAGGCCCTTGAAAGCCTCCAAAGCTCTTTCTCAAAATGCCAAAAATAGCTAACATTTATTCAGTGCTTACTATGTGCTCGGCACTGTTTTAAGTGTTTCCAGGTCTTACTCTCTTCATCTTCAAAGTAACTAACTGTACAAGTACTAATATCATACACTTTTTCAAGATAAATAAACTGCCAGCTTGGCCCTTTGAGCCTTTGCATTAAACAATATATTACCTATTTCACGTCCTCGAGAGCTCTATGAACAAAGTGCTACTGTACCCATTTTACAGATGAGGAGACTGAGGTTCAAGGATGGGAAGTGACCTGCCCAAAGCCACAAAACCAATCACTGGCAGAGACTTGTCCAGAGCCCAGACTCTGTGTACTGTGCTCTTTCCAGTCCTCCAGGGTGGCCTCCCCTCATTCAGGCCCCAGAATGGAAGTCCCCAGAACCAGAGGCCAAGAGTGTCCCACCCAGTGGTTTCAGAGCCAGCTTTGAGACCCACAAATCAGACTTCTGGCCCTCACATCAGACCTGAGAACCCAGCCAGCTCCTCTGAGGACTCCCCAGGATGCCCACAGGCCCCAGAGGGGAAGGGACATGAGTCAAAGTGTCACCCAGGAAGAGTTTCCTTACCAGGCACTGCTGCACTTTCTTGAGGATGGAATTTTTTTTGTGGGAATCCAAAACCAAGGAGTCCAACTGACTCTTCCCCAGGCTGATCAGGAAGGGCACACACTGAGAAGCTGGGATGGAAGCCAGGTAGTGAGCCCTGGAGAGAGATGGGAGAATGAGGGAAGGAAAACAGGGGCTGCTCTCTATTTGCCCAAGAACTTATCGCAGAGCTGATCCTTAAGTATTGGTTCTCCCCAGTGATGTCCTGGCTCCTTTGAGCAGAGAGCAAGCCTCCCACCCATCATTTTTCTTTTTTACTGGCAGGAAAAAAAACTTCCCATAATGCTCTTCTCTCACAGGTGGAAACAAGTTTCCCATCATGCTCCTCTTCCCTGACCCAACAGCAGGATATGAGAACAGGTTCTCCATAGACAAAAGCTGCCTGCTGGACTGGTTGAGGGGAGATATGAAGAAAGAAAATGAAAAACCAGAAGAAGAAAGAGACAAAGAGGAGGCAAAAACGAAATAGAAAGTGGAGGGAAAAAGATGAGGAGAGAGTGGGGAGAGAAATGATTCCCAATTCTGTCAACCCCAGGATTCTCTAGGGCAAAGAGACCAGTTAATAACACAGATTATTTCAGCTAGTAATGGATGGAAGGAAGAAAATTAAATGGCTCTATAATGAAGGATGATGTGGGGACCACCCAGGGAAGCCCCTCTGAAGGGAGTACTGTTTGAGTTGAGAACTCTCCTCCAAGCTCTTGACCTTATATTCTCAAGAGGAGCAATATTTCCCCCAATGGGGAGAAACTGGTTCAGGGAGAGGGAGGGAATGAGGGTGGGAAATATTCGTTATAACAGTGATTTGTGACCTGCCAAAGCTCAACCCTACCCAATACAATTTTATTCCTTATAATTTCTCTCATTATGGAGAAATTAAATTTTTCTCCTTTGGGAGGCAATAATGAAATAAAGGTTGAGAAAGACCCATGTGGCATCACTGCCACCTCACTATTCCAATACCAAATTCAACCTCCTCCTTTCAAACATGTTCTGCCTTCTCTCTGCCATCCAAGACTCCTTCATCTCTTTATCCCTAAATCTTTCTTTGCTGGCTCCTCAGTAATACTCAAATCTGTTCTTGTCTCTCAATTCCTAATGTCACTGTCTTACTTATTTTTTCATTCATTCAGTCAGAGGGCTTCCCTGGTAGCTCAGACAGTAAAGAATCTGCTTGCAATGCGAGATACCCGGATTTGATCCCTGGGTTGGGAAAATACTCTGGAGAAGGGAATGGCAACCCACTCCAGTATTCTCGCCTGGATAATTCCATGGACAGAGGAGCCTGGCAGGCTACAGTTCATGGGGTCACAAAGCGTCGGACATGACTGTGCGACTAACACTTTCACTTTCACACTTTACTTTCATTCATTCAGCAAATAAATAGAGCATCTGCGGCATGCCAGGACTTCCCAGGTGGCAGTAGTGGTAAAGAGCCTGCTTGCCAACACAGAAGATGTAAAGAGACATGGGTTCAATCCCTGGATCAGGAAGATCCCCTGGAGGAGGGCACTGCAACTCACTCCAGTCTTCTTGCCTGGGGAATCTCATGGACAGAGGAGCCTAGTGGGATACAGTCCATAGGTTAGCAAAGAGTTGGACACAACTGAAGTAACTTAGCATGCATGCATGCTGCCAAGCACTGTGCTGGGCACCAGCTACCAACATGAATAAGACATGTGCAGCAGGTCCCTACCCTCAGGATTCTCTAGGGGGAAGAAACACAGAAACCAATTAATAAAACAGATTATTTCAGCTAGTAATGAATGGAAGGAAGAAAATTAAATGGCTCTATCATGGAGGATGATCTGGGGACAGCTAGGGGAACCCCTCTGAAGGGAGTACTGTTTGAGCTGAGACATGGATATGTGGAATAACATATCCATGCCATATGTGGAATAACAACCATGCCAAGGTCAAGTTTATAGAAATAAGCCTCCACTGTCTCTCTCCTTCCAGCCAGGCTCCCTGCACTCCATCCTCTCTATGGACTGTGATGATGATCTCTCTGAAACATAAACCTGTGCCCAGAATACAAAACATCCCAGAGTGTCACACAAGCCCTCCCTGACCTCTCTGGCCTTCTCACTTGAGCCCCTGGATCCAGCTATGCCTGAAGTCCACACCTGGATTTTCCTGAACACAAAATTACCTTTTATTGCCTAAGCCAGTTTGAGTTAAGGTTCTGTTACTTTCAATTAAATATCAACTTGATATTATAGTTAGCTTAACACTTGTCTGTTTTTCCTCCATGAGAATGTAGGCTTTTATAAGGGGAAAATTAACTTACCTCTTAGAACTTAGTATGTAGTAAGTACTCAACAAATATTTTTAATTTAGTGAAGACAATGGCAGCAAGAGAAGGAAGAGGGAAATAAATAGAAAAAGAGAGAAACTGTGTCCAGACCATATTTAAAAAGCAGGGCTGCCCCCCAGACCTGAACACCCACTCATCTTAGAAATCCGACTGTTCACATTAGTCCTGATTCCCCTGCCCAGACCCAGCTGTGAGGCCAGCTCAGATGTGACCTGCTTCACTGGCATTCACTCATTCAAGCTCAGGTTGCCTTGGCTTTGGTTTTTAAATAACAAGAAAAAGCAAGAGAGTCTGCCTGAAACATCAACGTGGGGCTCAGAATTTATCTGCTGGATCTCAAGGATTTAACAGTCGAAGGCACTCCCTACTTGCCTCCAGTTCGTCACCAACATCCAGGGAAAGAGAATCACTTTGGCTTTGGGGACACCCACCGATCATACTGCCAAAAAGGGGGACTTGATGTTCACTTACGGAAGTGCAGCCAAGAGGAAGGGTGGCATAGAGGACCTGGAAACCTCCCAGTATTTCCACGCCAAACAGTTAACCTGAAAGATGAAAGCAGTTCTAGGAATTGAGTCCAATAAGACCAAACACAGATTGTGCTTTCTGTGGGTCAGACACTGTTCTAAGTGCTTTGAATGCATTCACTTATTAACTTATACATTCACTTTAACAGCCTAAGATGTAGGTAACACTATTACACCAAGTTTATGGATGAGGAAACTGGGGCAAGAACAAGATGCCCACAAAAATTTAAGTCTGAGAATGCTCACCACAGTTTCTTTTATAACTATAAACAAGACGTGACCTTAAGATACATCACTAGGGGACTGACTAAGTAAATTATGGTATAGTCATATGGTGGAATACTACGCAACTATTTTGTTTCCATATGGTAGATTTATGTGTGCGTGTATCATATACATTTAAACAGAACGTTGCGTATGGCGTGAGCTTATTTGTGTTTTTTAAATTACATGTAGATATGTTTTAGATATACCAAAAATTCTCCAAGTCAATAGCAAACTTCCTCTGTAGTTATACCTCTGAAGCCGCATGACTGACATTTGAGGCAGGATAAATCCATGTTGCAGGAACTGTCCTCAGGATCATGGGATGGTTAAGTAGCATCCCTGGCGTCTACCTCCTAGATGCCAGTAACATCTCCCCCAGGTGTGATGAAAAAAGGTGTTTCCAGATATGTCCAAATGGTCCCTTGTTGGAAACTATGCTCTAGGAGAAATTTTACTTTCTCTCTATTGTTTTGTTTTATAAGAATTATGTGTTTTCAGCAAAAAGATAAACAATAAAGGCAAATTTTCTAATTACTGGTATCTGAAGGTTCTTAGAACTGGGCAGAGTCAGGTAAGGAGGTTTATGGAGACATCTCTTCCTATTTGAAGGTGCAGGTCTTCCTCAAAGCGGGCCTGAACTCTATCCATTGCATCAGTTGGATAAGTGGAAGGAGACAGCCACGCCAAGGTCCAGGTTAAAGAAACTACCTGCTTCCCGCCCTACCTGGGTAAGGCTTTTTGTAGATTTCAGTGGTTCTTACCAGGGAACTGTCAAAATGAAAGGTATCAGGCTTCGTACCTGATACCTTCGTACCTGGAGCCCCAGGGAAACTCTGCAAGTGGGGCTCTGTATTTTTCAAGTATTGCTGAGGTATAATCGATATGCAGAGAATTACACATATTTAATGCATACTCTTTGATGAGACGAGCACAGGCAAACATCCGTGATGGCAGGCATCACCACAGTCGGGGTAATAGGCGTGCCCAGCATCTCCCAAAGTGTCCTTCTGTCCCTTTGCTTTGGTTCTTTAGAAAGAGCACATAACTTGAGAGCAACCCTCTTAGCAAATTGTGAAGTGCAGATACCATATTGTGAACTGCAGGTGCTGTGCGGTACTGCTAACTGCTGCTGCTAAGTCGCTTCAGTCGTGTCCGACTCTGTGCGACCCCATAGACGGCAGCCCACCAGGCTCCCCTGTCCCTGGGATTCGCCAGGCAAGAACACTGGAGTGGGTTGCCATTCCCTTCTTCAATGCATGAAAGTGAAAAGTGAAAGTGAAGTCACTCAGTTGTGTCCGACTCTTAGCGACCCCATGGACTGCAGCCCACCAGGCTCCTCCGCCCATGGGATTTTCCAGGCAAGAGTACTGGAGTGGGGTGCCCCTGCCTTCTCCGCTGTGTGGAACAGCACATCACAACTCGCTCATCCAGCAAAACTGAAACGTGCTGCACAGCAGACAAGCCTTCCAGGCAGTGCTGATGCAAGCTCGGCTTTGAGAACCACTGACAGAATAAACAATCCGAGGGAATGACAGGCTTCATTAAAATTTTGCACATTATTCTAATGATTTCAAAGGATTATATAGTTGGCTTTACCCTTCCTGGCTCTTGGGGAGAAAATTCTCTTTTCATTTTTGTTCTGTTGCAAATATTTTCAAATTTTCCTTGTTATGGCTGCTTAGATACACCCATCATTTAAAAGTGGGACATTTAACTTCCAAATACATGGGTGTTTTTTAAGTATCCTTGATATTAATTTTCTCATTTAAATGCTTTCTTCTCTGCAATCACCCTCTTTGTTTTTTCAGTCTTTTAACTTTATTGAGGTTTTCAATGGCTAAGTCAAAGAGCTTTCTCAGTAAATGTTACATTGCACTTGAAAATATGTGGATTATTTTCAAATATCTTCTAATATTGATCTCTAACACAATTCCACAGTGATAAGAGAACAGACCCTGTATGGCTTCAATGCCTTTAGACCAGGAAATGTTTGCACCTTGTTTTATGGCCCTGGATATGTTCCAGTGACTCCTGGTTTATAGTCTACAAGAACTTGAATAGAACCTATATCCTGCTGTTGTGTGAAAATTGTATAAATCTTAATTATGTTGAATTGGTTCATAATGCTTTTTCAGGTCTACTATAAACTTTCTGCCTGTTCATTCTATTAATATTCGAGAGTTTGATATAGAAACTCCAATCTGAAATTATCTACTTAAAAAAATAATTGTAATATATAGTGGAACTGTGTGTGACTTTGTTCAGTATTTTTCAAGTCTCCTTGGAAATGTGTTATCATACTTCCATTATTTAAGAAAGAAAAACAAAAAAATAAAAGATTTTTTAAAATAATAAAAAATAAAAATATATGGAAGCGGGGGAAAAAAAGAAAATGTTATTGCTTGGAAACATTTCATTCAGATCTGAAATGCACAGTGCTCACCCTCTCAGACACTATACAGCTCACTGCTTACACTCCAAGTCCAAACGCTGCTCCCCAGGCCTGTTTTCACTTACTTAGATATAGTGAAAATCAGGCACTGCTTCTGGTCTCCCCAAAGAGTTAAAGAGTCTCCTTAACTGTTTGGAAAGTGAAGTTCTAAATGAAAAATTAAATTCTCCCAGAGGACTGTTCCCATGCCAGGCTACCCCTGGCAAGAATAGAAAGGTAGATGAGGGTGTGACTAGCACTCCCAGGAGAGCGTAGTTGTAAATGTGCAAAAATGGTCTACTTGCCAACTGAAATCTGAGGTTCACACCTGGGTATAGAATAGCCCGTCTGCTGAGACTCTGGCTGCAGAGGCATGGGTATGTGGAGCTTTTAAAACAGAAATTAGAGAAAAGCTGGCTCAATACTTGGCCCCATATCATCACCTGCATCAGTAATCCTGGCACGAGTATCTTAAGACACCACAGTTAATCCACCCGGTGACCGGGGTAGGGAGAGAGAAGGAGAAGCAGGGAAGGGCTTTGATGGTACCTGATATGGTGAAAGCAGAGAGAAGTTGTTCTCGAAATACTGGAAATGAGCCAGAAAGGAGTCGGCGCTCATAGCGTCAATGTGGGGGCACGTCACACCTTTGAGCAGCTGCCCTGCACTAGAAAATGAGACAAGGGGCCCAGGAGAAAGGGGCAGCAGGGAGGAGGAAAGAAGGAGCAAGAGCAGGCAGATCTGATCCGACACCCACTGCAGGCAGGACATCCGACTCTCCCTCCGGGGGAATAAGGCTCCTGGAGAAGGAGACTGCAGAGGGCTCGTCAGCCCCAGGCTCACCTCAGGAGCTCCTCAGGTCTCCTGGTCGTCTTTGACAGAAGCTCAAACAGGAACAAGGCCTGAGGGAAAAGAATGATTGCCACATTGATGGAGCACTCATGGGCCATCGTCCTGAGTCCTATGCTCCCATTTCACAGATGGGAAAATGGAAGCTTTGTTATTTACCTAGAACCACACACTTGCGGGAATTCCCTGGTGGCTCAGAGTCTGCCTGCAATGCGGGAGGCCCGAGTTCCATCCCTGGGTCAGGAAGACCCCCTGGAGAAGGAAATGGCAACCCACTCCAGTATTCTCGCCTGGAAAATCCCATGAATGGAGGAGCCTGGAAGCAGCATTCCAAAAAGTCAGACACGACTAAGCGTCACTTTCACTTTCACTTTCACACAGTCTCTAAGCTGCTGAGCTGGGATTTGAGCTGGTGTCCTGTGATTGCAGAGCCCGTGCTCTCACACCCCAGGTGGTCCAGGAGGTGAACGAGGAGCCAAGTCAAGGCAGCGAGGTGGGAGGTTTACTTCCTGTGCTCAGAGAAGCCGCCGCCCGGTTGAGGACCCCCTGCAGCCCCTATTTCATGCCCACCTGCTGGTTCCCGAACACACACCATTCCAGGAAGTAAAACTGACGATGACTAGACCAGGATGGGCTAGAAAGTTCCATAGATGAAGAATCTCCTGGGTCTTCCCTAGTGGTCCAGGGGTCAAGACTCCACGCTCCCAGTGCAGGGTGCCTGGGTTCAATCCCTGATCAGGGAACTAGATCCTACATGCTGTAGGTAAGAGTTCGTGGCCCCTTCAACCTCTCTGCGCTCAGCAAGTCGCCTGTCTAAACAGCTCACTCCCCACCCCCTAGAACCCCTGCCTCCTCCCCTGGCTTACTGTCTCCTTAGCACTCATCAGCATCTATCATCTAACAGGGCACACATTTATTCCCTGGAGTACCAGTGGTTAGGATGCCACGCTGTCATTGCCAAAGACTCAGGTTCAATCCCTGGTTGGGGAACTTACATCCCACAAGCCTTGAAGAGGGACCAAAAAAAAAAAAAGAAGAAGAGGCAACAAGTATCAGTGCATACATTTAACTACTGATCTTCTGTACTGTCTCCCTTATTAGGAAGGAAGCTCCCTTCACTTCCATGTCCCCAGGACCATGAACAGCACCTGGCACCTGAGAGGGCAGAGAAGTGGCCAGGGGCTCCATAAACACTATGAACGAATGAATGAATGCAAGTGAGAGGACGTTCAAGGGCCTCCACAGCACAATGCTCCCCAGGCAGCCCCAGTAGTAACCACTCTCATGTGAAGTGCATGCCCAGCAGAGTCTCATGAGAAATGAGCCCCATTTTGCAGATGAGAAAACTGAGGCCATGGGAGGAGAAGCAGTGACCCCAAAGTTAATCAACAGTAGCCCGGGAATTCACACTTGGGTTTCATCTAACTTAACACAAAAAAGATCTTCACGACCCAGATAATCACGATGGTGTGATCACTGACCTAGAGCCAGACATCCTGGAATATGAAGTCAAGTGGGCCTTAGAAAGCATCACTACGAACAAAGCTAGTGGAGGTGACGGAATTCCAGTTGAGCTCTTTCAAATCCTGAAAGACGATGCTGTGAAAGTGCTGCACTCAATATGCCAGCAATTTTGGAAAACTCAGCATCAATCCCAAAGAAAGGCAATGCCAAAGAATGCTCAAGCTACCACACAATTGCACTCATCTCACATGCTAGTAAAGTAATGCTCAAAATTCTCCAAGCCAGGCTTCAGCAATATGTGAACCGTGAACTTCCAGATGTTCAAGCTGGTTTTAGAAAAGGCAGAGGAACCAGAGATCAAATTGCCAACATCCGCTGGATCATCGAAAAAGCAAGAGAGTTCCAGAAAAACATCTATTTCTGCTTTATTGACTATGCCAAAGCCTTTGACTGTGTGGATCACAATAAACTGGAAAATTCTGAAAGAGATGGGAATACCAGACCACCTGATCTGCCTCTTGAGAAATCTGTATGCAGATTAGGAAGCAACATTTAGAACTGGACATGGAACAACAGACTGGTTCCAAATAGGAAAAGGAGTACGTCAAGGCTGTATATTGTTATCCTGCTTATTTAACTTATATGCAGAGTACATCATGAGAAACGCTGGACTGGAAGAAACACAAGCTGGAATCAAGATTGCCGGGAGAAATATCAATAAGCTCAGATATGCAGATGACACCACCCTTATGGCAGAAAGTGAAGAGGAACTAAAAAGCCTCTTGATGAAAGTGAAAGAGGAGAGTGAAAAAGTTGGCTTAAAGCTCAACATTCAGAAAACAAAGATCATGGCATCCGGTCCCACCACTTCATGGGAAATAGATGCGGAAACAGTGGAAACAGTGTCAGACTTTATTTTTTTGGGCTTCAAAATCACTGCAGATGGTGACTGCAGCCATGAAATTAAAAAACGCTTATTCCTTGGAAGGAAAGTTATGACCAACTTAAATAGCATATTCAAAAGCAGAGACATTACTTTGCCAACAAAAGTCCATCTAGTCAAGGCTATAGTTTTTCCTGTGGTCATGTATAGATGTGAGAGTTGGACTGTGAAGAAGGCTGAGCGCTGAAGAATTGATGCTTTTGAACTGAGGTGTTGGAGAAGACTCTTGAGAGTCCCTTGGACTGCAAGGAAATCCAACCAGTCCATTCTGAAGGAGATCCCTGGGATTTCTTTGGAAGGAATGATGCTAAAGCTGAAACTCCAGTACTTTGGCCACCTCATGCGAAGAGTTGACTCATTGGAAAAGACTCTGATGCTGGGAGGGATTGGGGGCAGGAGGAAAAGGGGACGACAGAGGATGAGATGGCTGGATGGCATCACTGACTCGATGGACGTGAGTCTGGGTGAACTTCGGGAGTTGGTGATGGACAGGGAGGCCTGGCGTGCTGCAATTCATGGGGTTGCAAAGAGTTGGACACTACTGAGCGACTGAACTGAACACTATTCTGCCTCCTGAGTTTGTTGCTGTTGTTCAGTCACCAAGTCATGTCTGACTCTTCCCAAGCCCATGACCACAGCACACCGGGCTTCCCTGTCCCTTACCACCATCTCCCGGAGTATGCCCAAGTTCATGAGTTTAATCACACAGAAATAAGTTTGTTTTACCAAGTACCAAATTAACCTTAGAACAGACCTTTCCCACAAGACAATCAGAAGTCCAGGCACCACCTCTGGGCGTTGCAGTCGTACCTGACTCCTCCGGATCTCCTTTTCCTTCAGGACTGTGGAGTTGAATCCAGGTTCCCTCCATAAATCAAAGAGAGACACTTCCTTAAAGAAAGCGCCCTGTATTTTGACAATGCCAGAGGCAGTATCTCCTGCTTCGATCACCTGTCAAAAGTGAGAAGAAACATAATAACAACTTTGCAGAGAATGGACTGAGTGTTGGGTGAGGGCCAGGGGCTGCATCAGTTGGGTGCTTCACGGGCAATAAGTCCCACCAGATCTGCTCAGCAACCCAATGAGGTGGGGACAGTCCTTATCCCCATTTTACAGGTAAGAAAACCAAAGCTTAATGAGTAATTGGCTGAAAGTTGATAATGTGAGATTCAAGCCCAATTCTGTCGTATTCCAAAACCCACACCCTTTAACCACAAGAGCTACAGCTATCTGCAAGGTATTGGTATTTTAGGCCCAACCCTTTGAGTTTCTTTCTTAGCAGACTGTGCAATTAGACATGGCAGGTCCAACAGGATATGATGCCCAGAAGACCCACTGCAAGTGAGAGCGAGAAATGTGGACATGGCTTTGGAACAGGAAAGGGGGGCCTTTCTGAAGCACTAGGGGAATTCAGGATTCATTTCCACATTTGAAAACCAAACCCCTAAAACATTATGACAGCAAGAAATCCAACTGAAGAAAAGTGTTTCGGATTCAGCTGGCTGGGGACAGCACCAGGGTCTGGGGAGAATCAGGTTCAACCCAGAGGCACTTTCTGGAAAGGAGGGGAGGTGGGCATCAGAAGAAGGCATTCTCCAGGCTTAGAACAACCCCACCCAAAGACAGAGCCCCCTCACAAAGTCCCAAAACCACACGCCTGAGAGCCCCAGGGGCTGCGGACCAGACATCTTCCTCTCACCTTGCTCAGGACAGCGTGCTGCTGGGCAGGTGACAAGTCGGACACGTGCAGGGAGGTGGCGCTTCTTAGGAGCTGCATAAGGTCCCTGCGGTCCATGGCGTGGAAGGCCTGCGTGCCGACCCCAGCCAGCAGCACGCCCATCTGACTGATGTTGTAGAAGGACAGCACCTGGGGGCGCCGGCAAGGGAGGGTGAGGACCAGCCTCGGGGCTGCACCTCAAGGGCGTGTACCAGGCCCCACTGCAGGCTGGGTGTCGGGAGGGGCACTGGGGCACCATTGTGAGCAAGACACAAGCTGCCCTCCCAGACCCTCCTCCTTCTATCAGGAAAGAGACTTAAGTATCAAAACACAACACATAGGTAACCGTGCCGCTGGGGTAATCACTATGCCATCCGAGGCCACAGCAGAATTAATAAAAAGCAGTGGAGGAGGGCAAGGCAGCCCACTCCAGTATTCTTGCCTGGAGAAACCCCATGGACAGAGGAGCCTGGTGGGCTGCAGTCCATGGGGTCATGAAGAGTTGGACATGACTGAGCGACTAAGCACAGCACAGTGACCCATATGCCACCTTTGACCAGGCAATGGGCTCTCTGGTGTAATCTGATCTAGCTGACGAGATTTAAAAATTGGGGGGATCCTATAAAAATCCAAATTAGTGTTTCTGCTTTATTTAAAAAAAAAAAAAACACCTGAACATCAGGCAGTACCCACAGTGGCAGTAATGGGCAAGAACCTTGGGGTGGGTCACGGCATCTCTGTCTGCCCTGCCCACCCCTCTCATGGGACCAGGAGAAGCCTGCTGCCCTCCGTATGTCACCCGTCGGGCAACTGACACAGCAAAGCCCCGCACTCGTCTATCTTCACGTGGCAGCTTTGAGGTGAATTAAAGAAGCATTTTAGGATGTGAATCTGATATTTTATATATAAAAAAAAAATATGACCGTAGCTGGACACCTTAACAGAAATCATGCCTGTTTCCCAACCCCTCCTTTGGAGTAAAGAGGCTAAATGTAATATAATCAGAAAATTTTATTGGTTTTTAAAAAAAAAACCAGTTGAGTGGTTTCCTTGAGCTATTCCATGTAGAATGAACAGTCTCTTACTGTCCTGAAGGAGAGCAGACTTTTGAGCACTTGGCTTCTTAGCAAAAGTCACCTCATTCCTCTGTAAGAAGAGGATGCCAGGAAAGGGAAAAGCCACTCGGTCCAGGGCTGGGAGGAACAAGACTGTCTCCCTCAGCGCTCTAAAATCACATTCACAGAGTGGACTTAGGTGGCCCCAGTCAAAACAGAAGGTCTGCAAAGCCTTCAAACTAAAGTCACCAGAAGTCTTGAAGGGACAAGATGGATGGTCTCCCCTTAGCCTTGAGTCAGAAAGGAGAATGAGTGGGCAGTGGTCATGGCGCCATGATAGAGGCAGTCAGCATGGGAATGAAACAAGTGGGCTCTGAAGCCAGATGCCCTGGGTTCAATCCCAGCCCTGTCCCTCTCATGTGGCCTTGGCAATTCCCTTGTATGCTCTGTGCCTCATATGAATGGCCTAGAAAATGGAGGTTATAACATTACTGACCTAATAGGGTTGTTGGGAAGGTTAAATGATTAACTCAGTGATAGCTAACACTCACTGAGCTCGGACTCTAGGTCAGGTGTTGTCCAACCTCTTCCTGTGTACCGACTCACATAAATCTATGGTATAGGAGCTACTGTTATCCCCATGTTACAAAGAGGGAAAGTAAGGCAAGGAGAAGTTGTCAGTTCCCCACTGTCACGCAGCAGACACTGTCACACAGCAGATACTGTCACACATGGGAGACCAAGGATTGGCACCCAGGTAGCCTTCTTCGGCACCGTCTTCTTACCGATTGGCTGTCCCTGCTGAAGGTCTATAACCAGCCCTTCGGTCTTGGGCCATTAAAACAGAGTCCAAAGCTCCAACTGACCTTCTGGTGGGCCAGGTATTTGGCAGACAAGATGATGACCTGGCTCCTGGCCCAGCCCGAGACCTGGTTGAGGGTCGAGATGGCACTGTGCACAGCCTCGGGGGAGAGGGATTCCAGCTGACTGTGGGTCAAGCCCACGACCGCATCCGACAAAGAGCCCAGAGTCTCATTGAGGGTCTGGTTCTCCGTGGCAATTTCCAGGAGCTCAGCTTTGAGCTAGAAAGGGAGCAAGCCAGGGTGAGAGTCGACAGCAAGCAGGAAGGCGGCTCCTTCGGACTACACCCCAGCGTGCACCCTCCCCCTCCCTGCTCATCAAAAGGAAGGGGGCTCCTGCTGAGGCCAGACCATGAGTCACCCCGCTGAAAATGCCACCTCCTCTGGCCTTGACCTTCCTATGCTCAAATTCACTCTATGCTTCATTTAAATATTAATTTGTTATTAAATCAACCTTAAAGCATGGCAGAAGGAAATTTTGTTCACTCATAACTCCACCACATTCCTGTAGCATCTATATTTTTTTTGTGACCTTGAACTCTACATCCTGTCTATATGGCCACTTTTCTTTTATGAAATATCCAGGGAAGCTTTATGATAATATATAAATGTGTAAAAATAATTCTCAACAGTAAAAGTCTCCTGAAAACTCTACCTCAAAAAAAGTACTATGGTTAGTAATTGGGTGTTTATGTTTCCAAAATTTATTATGCCTATATAAATAAACTATGGTATCTAGTCTTTACATAGGTGTAACATGAACAGAAATGCAACTTTCTGCTCTATTTTAAATTTTTCATTTAAAATTATGTCTTACAAGTTTTCACGTTTTGTGATTCCCTTATTTTTATAACATGCCTGTCCAGTTATAGTCAAGTGTGTTTCCCAACTGCTTTCAGTAAAGAAGGTGATCAATTTATCTGTTGTAACGTGACCTCTATACAAAAAACAAAAACAAAAACAAAAACAGAACGGTTTGTGTTTTGACACCTGAATTTGCATGAACCACATAGTCATGTCAGAGGCGTGTACGCAAGTATTCCAGATGGCCACTGGGGGGCAGCAGAGTAAAGTGAAAGAGACAGCTATCACAGCTGGTTTTCTCCAGACTCAGCAGCTCCCCTCCCCTAGAGATCAGCTTCCACATCTGCAAAAGGCCTACAGCAGTGGCTCCCAACGTGTGGGGCTTAACCAGTAGTTTCAGCATCACCTGGAGAGTTGTTGGAAATGCAACATCTCAGGTTCCACCCCAGCCCTCCTGAGTCAGGTGTTTATTAAGCTGTTTCTAACAAGCCCTCCAGCTGATTCTGATGCACCCTCAGGGTAAGAACTATTGATCCAAATGAGCCAAAGGGTTCTCTCATATCTAATTGCACCCAACTTTCTTCTTGGTCACAACTGTCCCTGTGGCCCTAAATTACACCTATTTTCTTATTTTTGCTTGAGCTTACTTGGGAAGGATTCTTTTCCTGGAAAACAAAAATATGCACTGACCAACAAAATGCCTATAGTGTCAAATGCCAAATGGGACTGAGGATTTGGTGATGTGTGAAAAACTGATGTGGAATAACTGATGATGTTACCAAAATTTTCTTGAATATTGCTCTCATGTCATCTTTCCCATTTAGAAAATGAGAAACAACAAAAAGAAGTGAGAAAGGGGCTTCCCTGGTGGCTCAGTGGTAAAGAATCCTCCTACCAATGCAGGAGACTAGGGTTCAATCCCTGGTCGGGGCAGATCCTACACGCTGCAGAGCAACTAAGCCCATGTGCTACAACTACTGAGCTTTGCTCTAGAGCCTGGCAGCCGCAACTTCTGAGCCCACAGGCCTAGAACCCGTCCTCCACAACAAGAGAGCCACAGCTATGAGAAGCCTGCACATCACAACTAGAGAGAAAGCCCATTCAGCAATAAAGGCCCAGCATGGCCATAAACAAATAAAATCTTTTTAAAAAAAGGAAGAAGTGAGAGGAGCCAGGCAGAATTAAGACTTCAAGGGAAGAAAGGAGAGAAAGAGATGGAGTCAGGAGGGAAATGAGATAGTCCCCATGTCCCAATTTGCCCAAAATCTTGGTCTAGGAATTCAGTAACCCCCCTGGCTACATCGGAATCATCTGAGTAGCTTTGAAGACCTACCATACCCAGGCCAAACCCCAGACCAATAACTTGAGAATCTCTGAGGGCAGAGCCTGGGGAAGGGACATGACACTAGTAGAACCAGATTTGAGTTCTTTTATTTCCTCTCTATTCCAAGCACAGTCACCAGCCAAGCAGCTTCAACATCGCCTGGAAGCTTGATAGAAACGCAGAGTCTCAGGCCCCACCCAGACCTTAAATCTGCATTTAAGATCCCCAAATAACCTCACGCACATTCAAGTCTGAGGTGGACACTCTGATTGAACTTTGATCTATTCAAGCTTGTCCTACAGTTTTTTGTTGTTTCTCCCTACTTTAAGCTCATCCCGGTGTTTCTGCTGTGGCTGGACTTAGATCTGATTCACACTTTCTTGCAAAGGGCAGACAAGACTATTCTTCCCATTTCTCTGGCTAGTGAAACTGAGGCCAAGGGTGCGGGGCCTCACAGCACTTCTGCACCTTCTGAACACCAGCCTGGAAGCCCCTCAGGTGGCTGCATTTGATCATCTGGTGAAGGAGGACTTGGGCCACAGCAGCGTCCAGCAGCTCCAGGTCATCGTAGAAACAAACCAGCAGCCCCAGCCTGCGTGAAAAGATAAGGGATGCTGGTGGAGGGCGGAGAGGAGGGGGGCCACAACCAAGACTCCACTCCAGTTAGAACCAAGAGGTCACAATCATAGCAGCTGCTGAGCACCAGGAACCGTGTTGAGCCCTTTATATCTCATCACAACCCTGCAAGGTGAGTGCTCTCATTAGCCCCATTTCACAGAAGGGTAAACTGAGACTCAGACAGATTAAGGCTAGTGGTGATGGGCCTTAAATCTAGATCCATCCAACTACGCTGTCTCTCCTCCTGGGGCTTTAAGGGATACAAGGAAAGCATTCCTTATCCACACAGAGATAAGAGATTTGCCCACCCTGAAGGCAGAAGTTTATTTCCAGGATGCTCTACAACCAACACCTCTAGATGATGAGGCTTCAAAAGAAAATAAAAAGACAGAAGTCAGAACACTGTAGGAGCAGAGATGAGATCTGAACCCTGGTCTAGCTGGAAGCACTGCATCTATTGCTTAAGAACATAACTTCACCCCCAACTGGAATTTGAAGCTCAGCTCTGTGAGACATCTGACCTCCAGCAAGTTACTTCTCTGCAAGCTACACACGTTGTGCAGCGCACACTCTACTATAACCCTGCCTCTCTAAGTGTTTAATGGGGAGGTTTCCTTTGCCCATCATAGCACGTCATAATAAATATGATGAATGAAGGAATGAGGAGTACTGTGGGAGTTAAATGAGAAGATGCATACCAACTGATTAGCATACTTCCTGGTAGATGCTGAGCATTTATTCTGAAATGGATGCTCTTAGCATTAGAATGGAATCTACTTGACTTAGCATGGTTGGAGCACCTAGTTGACCATGATCAAACACTGACACTCTCAGACATGTCCCCAGGAAAGCAACCAGCCCAGGGAAAGGATTTTAAAGTGTGTCTAAAGAGAAAAAAAAATACTCAGAGGAAGTGAAGACCAAATATTAATAACCATGTTAAGAATAACTAATCTTTATTGAGCACTTTCTATGTGCAAATGTGCTTAATCCTTACAAGGGTCTTAATGAAATAGGCAGCTTATTAGCTCCCATTTCACAGATGGGGAAGTAGAGACACAGGGAGGTGCAGATCACACAACCTGTAAGTGGCAGAGCCAGGATCAAACCCAGGACTTCTGGCTCCAGGCCCCATGTTCTTAATCACTAAACTATTTTTTGTGTAAGATTGAAGGCGGGAGGAGAAGGGGACAACAGAGGATGAGATGGTTCGATGGCATCACCGACTCGATGGACGTGAGTTCGAGTAAACTCCGGGAGGCCTGGCGTGCTGCTGTCCATGGGGTCGCAAAGAGTCAGACACGACTGAGCAACTGACTAAACTGACTAGAAAATATAGGGCCCATGCTATTGAGTGAAAATTACTAAGGACAGGGGAAGAGGGTGTAAGAGTTTTAAATGAGAATATTCTCTGCAAGTGACTTTGGAAAATGTAAGGTCATGTGATGCTGTCAGAGGAAGGTCTGTGACAGTAAGACCCTGGGAGATGGAGAAAGGATGGTGAACGGTGCCCACCACCCCTCCTCACTGCACAATTACCCCCCACATTCAAACCCTTTCTGGGGTCACCAGGTACACAGCTCCTGGCCCTTCCCTGCTGGAAATGGTTCCAGTTCCTGGGGATCAGGTTACAATCACTAAATTCTAGAGCTGACCTCACTCCAGGGCTCCCTGCCTGAGGGTCTAGGATACAACAGGTTCACAAATATGAGGCCCGTGAGCTAGCTATTTCCAATACTCGACCTAACCAATTATAAATGACACATTTACAACTTGGAATGGAGGGAATACCAAGAATGTAAAAAGTTCCATTTCTGTGCTTAGAGCTGGAATCTTAGCACTTGATAGATAAGGCTGTATAAAATGTTAGCACATAGGAGATGCCTTCAAAGCATTTTGTTTTCTTCTCCACTTCATAACCTCTTTAAAGGGATCTCTTTGGGGAAACACCTCCCTCACATGCACAGAGATGTGGGACGATTCAAAGAGATGGATCAGCCACTTCCCTCCCCCTCCCCGGCTCTTTTGCTGCTCAGAGGAAGCTGATGCTTAGATGGGAAACAGCTCCGGGGGCCCGGCACCCACGCCCCTTGCCTGTGGATGGTAGAGGTATTCCTCATGTCAAAGTTGGAGGAGCTGATCCTCTCCAGAAACGCCTGGGCCAGTTCAGGTGTGACGTCATAAACCGTGTCCAGCTGCTTGGTGGCGTTGTCATAGCTGATAAACAGCCCAATCTGGTGGAGGAGGCCAGGAAGATCAGTGAGGGGCTGCAGGAGCCCTGTGAAGTCCCGCCCCGGTGGCCTGTGCTGCGCCCCACCCCCAGACACCTGGAGATGCCCATTCCTCATTTTCATTGATTTCTTTTTTTTTTTTTCTGTAATAGTTTATTACAAGATATTGAATATAGTTCCCTGTGCTATACAGTAGGACCTTGTGGTTTATCTTTTTTATATATAGAGGCATGGATCTGCTAATCCCAAACTCCTAATCCATCGATCCCTCATCCCATTTCCTCTTTGGTAACTGTAAGTGATGTTGATTTCCTAATGGTCTGTAACTGCTGCTTCAGTTTCTTCTACAATCCAACTGTTATTTAGGAAAGTTTTCCTTTTTTAATATATGAGCAGTTGAACTTTTTTCAAGCTAATATTTGCACATTTATTTCTAGATTTGTTTTATTGAGGTCAGAGAATGTGGTCCACAGATTGTTTGCTTTGGGGAATCAGAATTTTTTTAATAGATAAATCAGTTTGCAAATGACCCACAGGTAATTTAAAAAAAGAATGTGTGTTCTCTTTGTAAGATATAAAGTTGGATATATGTATACAATATGTATGTAAATACCTGTTTACATAATATTTAACACACATTTATTATGTAAATATATACATAATGCATTCAAGTTTATTAAATATACTCTTCAGGTTCTTTCTATTATTGTTCACTTTTTGCCTGTGTGTCCCAGAGTGTCGCACTGAGGTCTCCTATATTTTGAGGCACTGTTACTCTTCGCTTAAAGATTTCATAAAGCTGTCTCTCCCTCACAGATTGTGGTCTTCATCCATAAGAAATTCCCTCTGAGTGTTGGTACCCTGTGGCTTCACCTCCCTTCTCCACATGTTTAGAAGATGAAGAAATGTTGAGAAGAGCCCCTGGATCTCAAGAAGTCCCTGCTAGGGGGCCCAGCTTCCTGAGAATTTAACCTCTATCGACTTTCTGAAATTCACTCTACTTTGAAAAAGTAAAATGGAGGTCTAATCCATTTTATAACTGAGGGTTATGAGACTGAGAGACATCTGTAATATTCCCAGCCTGTCAGGTAAAAAGAAGAACCTAGGGACTTCCCTCATGGTCCAGTGGCTAAGACTCCATGATCCCAATGCAGGGGGCTCAGGTTCAAAACCTGGTCAGGGAACTAGATCCACGTGCCACAACTGAGGATCCTCCATACTGCAACCAAGACCTGGTACAGCCAAATTAGGAAATAATTTTTTTTAAAGAAAGAGGAACCTAGTTCTGCCTCTGGTTTCATAATAACCAGACACGGTTGGGTGAGTCAGTTCTTGAACAGGCCAGTCATTTGCTGCAAACACTTCTTTCACTGGCCAGGATAAAGTTAGGGCACACAGGGTAAAAACTGGTGGCAACCCCCACACTCTTTTTGTGTGTGTGTGTGTGTGTGTGTGTAATAAAGTTTTATTAAAGTATAAAGGAGATAGAGAAAGCTTCTGACATAGGCATCAGAAGCGGGTAGAAAGAGTACCCGCCTGCTAGTCTTCAGCTGGATGTTATATAGTCACTAGCAGTCTGATAATGAAACAAAGGAATGTCTTAAAATTCAGAATGGCACTAGGCCCCTCACCCATAAGATGCATTTTGGGATAGTCTTGGCACCAAATGGTTTATCCTGGGCCATAAAATGATTAACTTGAATCTTGAAGAAGGGCACTCTTTATGAAAGCCTCCCTGGCGGCAGCATTCCTTGGAGGCTGAGTTCTAGAATCATGCCTCCCAAGGGATTTTAGTATCATCAGACCAACATCAGGAAAAGGAGAGTAATTCCTGAGCAGTGAGTTAAGCACCATGAATATGTACACTTCTCACTGTAAACTTTAAAGTCCAATCATCGCTCATGCTGAAGTAGCTATCAATAGAAGTAGCCATAAATAGAAGCAACAATTGATCCATGTTGCTTTTGACTTGGGTTTGTGCTTCCAATGACTGTAAACTCTATAGCTACGATCCTTGGCATTTCTTGAGTTCAAAAATACCCTTAAATGACCTTTGGTTCATAGCCAGCCTTCTCTTTAGATCATGTTGTTGACATTAGAACTGTCTTAGCTGTCCACAATTCTTTTTGTTTTCTTAGCTCTTCTATACTAGAACACAATCCAGCAACTGACTGCTTGAGGCCTTATTCAAGGAGTTTTCTTTAGATGCTCAAGTTATATTGAGCTAAGGTGAGTGGTCAATTTCCAGGGCACCTCGACTGGCTGGCTGAACATGAGAGGTTTAGAACACACCTTTGTGTACATGCTAAGTCGATTCAGTCGTGTCCGACTCTTTGTGATTTAATGGACTATAGCCCGCCAGGCTCCTCTGTCCATGGGATTCTCCAGGCAAGAATACTGGAGTGGGTTGCATCGCCCTCCCCTCCAGGGGATCTTCCCAACCCAGGGATCGAACCCACGTCTCTTAGGTCTCCTGCATTGGCAGGCAGGTTCTTTACCACTAGCGCTTAGGAAGTCCAGAACACACCTTACTTCAGATGTGTTGGTGATGGAGACATGTAAATGTATTTTTCAAACTTACTTCCATAGGACTAATTCTCATAATTTCTTCAAAGGGTAGGTGAACCATGTATCTGCCCAAAATCCATAAGTTTTCTGCACTAACCCATGAAAAAGAATCATCTGCAAAAAAGACAAAACACAGATTAAAAAGTAAATAAATAAAAGCCTATGCACTGGCAAATGATTGTCAAAAATATCTTTGATATCAGGACCTCTTTTTGCATCCATTAATTCATTCAACAGCCAATTTTTGAGAGCCCTCTGCTTATGAGATGCTACACTATACATAGGCAGGGACGGATATCCACCACTTCATTATTCATAGTGCGGCTCCTTGGACCAGCAGCCTCAGCACCACTTAGGAACTAGTCAGACATGCAGATTATTTTGTAATACTAAGACCACAAAATATAGTTTCATTTTTAGTTACTAACTTGAAATATATTTGATTATTTTATTACTGCCAGTAACAAATCTTATCTTCCTTATTGATTATCACTGAGTACATGAGCCAACCCAAACTATTTGCCCTTTCTTGAATGCACCCCTAATGGTCTCCAAATCTTTCCTCTCTTGGGACTTTCCCAACAGCCAGACTGCCTTTCCCCTAACCCTTCTGCTTCCAAACCCAACCTTAAAAACTGAGCTCAAATATTTCCTCTTCCTTGAAGCCCTCTCTCATCTCCTCAGCCAGCAGTATAATTTCTCTCTTCTCTGAATTCCCAGAGAACTTTATCACTCTGTTCAGACATTTGAAATTCCCCATCAGCAAAATGTCAGTGGGATTTTAGGAACAATCCTGGCCAGGATCCAAATTCAAATTTCAGTGAACTGGGACTTCTCTGGTGGTCCAGTGGTTAAGAATTCACTTTTCAATGCAAAGGGCAAGGGTTCAATCGCTGGTTGGGGAACTAAGGCCCCCACAGGCTGTGAAAAGGTAAAAGTGAAAGTGTTAAGTCATTTAGTCTTGTCTGACTCTTTGTGACCCCATGGACTGTAACCCACCAGGCTCCTCTGTCCCTGGAATTCTCCAGGCAAGAATACTGGAGTAGGTAGCCATTCCCTTCTCCAAGAGATCTTCCCAACTGTGGGGTGTGGCCAAAAAAAAAATTTTTTTTAAGTTTCAGTGAACTAGAATTGGCTGCCATTGCCTAATCCTCCACCTCCAGTAAAAGATTTACAAAGTACAACATTGCGTTGGCAGCATTTGAGGGAAATGAAAAAAGCAGGGAGCATTTTTAGGGTGCCATGAATCAGCCACCAAAAGCTATTGCAAGAAGCCATGGGCAACGGCTGATGCCCAGAGGAGATGGTGAGGCCAGCTGATCTGTGGACCATATCACAAGAACCAGAGGGTGCCTCCCCAACCCAAGAATCACAGCTGTTGCTGTGAGCACGGGTAAACATCCTCTAGATGGGAACTCTGAACCCTGACTTGGTTATTAGAAGAAAGGGTGGCCCTGAAGGCGAGATAATTCTGGGGGGAAGCCACTAAATTCACCAAGAACTAAGCTGAGATGTCCATTTTTAATTCATTATTAAGCATGAACTATATTTCTGCAGATCAATGATCCCCAAACTCGGGATATTTTTGACACCCAAAGCATTTCCAGTTACCTCAAGGAGCTTCATGAAAAAGAAGTTTAAAGTCCAAATAGAATTCATTTTAATTCACTTTAGTTTAATAATGGGATTTTATTATTAACATAGGGATTTTATTATTAACATAGGGATTTTAGGAGAGTCTGTCCCTAATTACATTCTGGCAACAAGGACTTAAGGGAAGTCTACAGTCTAGAACTGTGGTGCTGGAGAAGACTCTTGAGAGTCCCATGGACAACAAGGAGATCAAACCAGTCAATCCTAAAGGAAATCAACCCTGAATATTCATTGGAAGGACTGATACTGAAGCTAAAACTCCAATACTATGGCCACCTGATGTGAAGAGTCGACACCCTGATGCTGGGAAAGATTGAGGGCAGGAGGAGAAGGGGTCAAAGGATAAGGATAAGGTCATTGGATGGCATCACCAACTCCATGGACATGAATTTGAGCAAACTGCAGGAGATAGTGAAGAACAGGGAAGCCTGGCATGCTGCAGACTATGGGGTCACAAAGACTTGAACATGACCTACCAACCGAACAGTAAGAATCTAGTGGGTGAGTTGAGTGAATTTCCCAGGTTACATAGTGTGAGATTCAGTTTCCCAGAGGTCACAATTATGCACCAGGCAGAGGGAATTCTGCTGAGCATGGAAGACATTTATTATTCCACTGTTTAATGCTTTTTTATACACAAATCTCAGAGATGAATTCCAGGAAAAGGACTGGCTGGCACTCCCTCCACTTCCACCCACTGGCTCTCTCTGTCTCCCCCATATACATAGGCTCACTTCCACCTCAGGGCCTTTTATCTGCTGCTTCCCCTGCCTGGAATACTTTTCCTCCAGAGCCTCACACGTCTGATTCCATTTCTCATTTTGGTTTCAAACCAAATGTCGCATGCGCAAAGAGCTCTTCTCTGACTCCTTAATCTGAGGGTCAGAAACTACAGCCTGTGGGCCAAACCCACCCAGCATCTCTTTTTGCACAGACTTCAGCTTGGCTTTTTCATTTTTTAATGGTTGCTGCTGCTACTGCTACTGCTAATTCGCTTCAGTAGTGTCCGACTCTGTGCAACCCCATAGACAGCAGCCCACCAGGCATCCCCGTCCGGGAAAATCAAAAGAAGAATATTTTGTGACACTTGAAAATTACATGAAATTCACATGTCAGTATCTGTAAATGAGGCTTTCTTCAGTTACAGCTACACCTACTTACTTGCTGTCTAAGGCCGTTTTTCTGTTACACCCACAAAGCCTAAAACATTTACTCTGGCCCTTTACAGAAAACTGTGGCCAAGTCCTGTTCTAGTCTAAAGCAGTAACCCTCTCCATGGCATTGATCGATTTTATTTTCTGCAGAGCTGTTACTCGTATCAGTATTCTCTCTCTCTCCCTCTATTCTTTTTATTTACTTGCCTAAAAGTTTTCTCCACCTTCTCACCCACAATAAAACTATAGCTCCGTAAAGCAAAGACCTGTCTTCTGTTCCTCTGTATCTCCAGTGGCTGACACATAGTAGGCTTTTTTTAAAATAAATGTGATTTTTTAAAAAATCACACCCTGTCGCATCCATTGGCCACACCCTATGGCATGTGCAATCTTCGTTCCCCGACCAAGAAATGAACCTGTGCCTCCTGCGCTGGAAGGTGGAATCCCAACCACCGGACCACCAGGTAAGTCCAATGGGCTCTTTTTAGGTGTTGAGTTTATTCTGTGTACATTACTAACATTAAAGATTCAACAAGTTGACATTACCTGTGAAACTGTTTGCATTACTAATCTGCATCGCTATTCTTGTCTTCTTTTTTTTTTTCAATTGTAGTAAAATACACATAACATAAAATTTACCATCTGAATCATTTTTAAGTACACAGTTCAGTGCCATTAAGTACATTCACTTTGCTGGGCAACCAGCACCACCATCCATTTCCAGAACTTTTTCATCTTGCAAAACTGGAACTCTGCACCCATTAAACAGCAACTCTGGGAATTCCCTGGTGGTCCAGTGGCTAGGACTCGGCACTGTCACTGCCGTGGGCCTGGGGTTCAATCCCTGCTCAGGGAACTAAGATCCCACAAGCCACTCGACACAGCCAATAAACAAAATGGAATAAATAAAATAAATAGTAACTCTCCATACTCTCCATTCCTTCCTCTCCCAACCCCTGGCAACCACCACTCTACTTTCCATCTCTATGAATTTGACTATTCCAGAAAATAGTAGGTTTTTAATAAACATCTGTTAGTACACCCATGGTTGATTCATGTCAATGTATGGCAAAAACCACTACAATATTGTAAAGGAATTAGCCTCCAATTAGAATTAATTAATTAATTTACAAAAAAAATAAACATCTGTCAAATAAATCCTGGCCTATTTCTGCTTTGGTTGCCAGGAAGCTTAGTGCTGAATTTCTGGGCTTTACTATCTAGATTTTCTTTAAAAGAACTATATTGTCCCATTTTGATACAGATTTTTAACACAGATTTTGAACTTGTAAACTTGTTATTATTTCCTAAGAACCTAGGACACATCTTTGATTCTAAGATACAGATGATTGTTACTTCAGAGACTTCAACATGTGAAAAATGCACTGATGAGATGGGGTATGTGTGTTTTCCCACAAGCCACATCACGTTCATTTTGGAAGCCTAGAGAGGTAAACGTCTTAAGCGACAATGAAATCAAATCCCTATTTATAGAGATGAAGCACCACCATGCTTAAGGATGGACTCCGCCTAAAAAGTGTTCCCACCTCAAGGCCTGGGCTCACCAGTCACATTGGAGGATGTCTTCAGAACCCCAGTCATCCAGCAGTAGACAGCTCTCTGGGCGTGGGCCGAGGTCTGGTCATAGAGATCTTTGAACAACGCAGACCTAAACGATGCAAACACGGGTATCAGTTAAGGAACAAACAGATGCAGGCCTGCAGGCAGGGTCCAAACAGCAAATGCACACAAAGCCGTCATCGGTTAAAAGCCTTTCCCACTCCCCTTGCTATCTGTAGCTATTTTCCATTTTCCTCTTTCCATCACATTTAAATATCTGCCAAAGACTGATCTCCATTTCCCAACCACCTGGTCATTTTTTTTTTAATAACAGTTTCATTAAGCTGTAATTTGTGTACCATACAATTTGTCCATTTAAAATACACAACTCAGTGATTTTCAATATATTCATGGACTTGTACAACCATCACTACAATCCATTTTAGAACCCATTTAGTGCCTCAAAAAGGAACCCTGTACTCTTATCTATCACCCCTGAATCTCCAGTGACCCCATCTCTTAGAAACCACTAATCTACTTTCTGTCTCTATAGATTTTCCTCTCCTGGATATTTCAGATAAATGCAGTCATACAATATGTCACACTTGTATCTGGCCTCTTTCACATGGCATGATGTTTTCAAGGTTCATGCACGTTGGGACATGTATCAGTACTTTGATGGTCAAATTGTATTCTGTTGTACAAATATACCAAATTTCCTTTATCTGCTCATCAGTTGGGCTATTTCCACCTTTTGCCTATTATGAATAATGCTGCTATAATTATTCATGTACAAGTGTTTATGTAACATGCTTCATTTTCCTTGGGTGTAGACCTAGAAGTGGAATTTCTAGGTCAAATCACAACTTTATACTTAGTCTTTTGAGGAACTGCCAGACTGCTTTCCAAAGTAGCTACACTGTTTTACTTTCTTACCAACAGTGTCTGAAGGTTCTGATTTCTCCACCTCCTTGTCAACACTTGTTAGTATCTGACATTTCAGTTTCAGACATCCTGTGGCTATAAAGTGTCTTGGTCACTTTTTAAGTCACGGTCATCTGGTTTCCCCACTGCCACATTACTCCCTGTGGCCCAAATCCCAAACGACCTCCTTGTCACCGCAGCCAGAAGTTCCATTTGGTCCAATCTGAGTTGACCTTTCAGCATTTGGCACTGATCACCCCTCTGGTTCATCCTGGCAAAACAGTTGAGTCTCTTCATCTCGGAAGACTTCGCTCAATTCCACCCACCACTGAAAATCAATTCACCAAATGAGCAATTCGCCAACCTTTCCTAAGCTTAAGGTTGGTCCCTGCCACTCTCCCAGTCACTTCATATGTGAAGAGGCAAACTTTCAATCCATCGTAGGGTCTTCTCTCTGTATCTTTCTTTTCTTCTTTTTCTCCTCACCCTTCCTCCTCCTCCTCCTTCTTGTTTTTCTTCCTCTTTCTCCTCTTATTCCGGTTCTTCCTCTTCCTCTTCTTTCTCTCTTTCTCTTTCAGTTGTTGTTTTGATTTTCATAACAGCAGCGGGGGTGAAAGGGACAGGAGATAGCTATATTCAGTAATTCTGAAAAAATGGCAACCATCATTTAAGGGAAAGCTTGCCCATTTGTAACAATGCTCTATCGTGACCTAGGTCAAGTTATTCAATCTCACTGTGCCTCAGTTTTCCCATTTGAAAAATGGGAATGGGGTTAATGACATCATCCTCACAAGCAGAAAGGCAGAGTAAGAAGAAGGCAAAACTGAGGTTCAGGAGAACTGGCTTGAGTTCAGATTAAGTCAAGCCCTATGGGGTCACTTCAGGTATACCGTCCCCTTGTTGGGCCTCAGTTTCTTCATCTGGGAAAGAAGAGGTTGGATTAAATGATGCTCATCGGGAAACAGGAAATGGCATATTCTGGACTCCCCAGTGATGATGAGAACCCGCTGTCATGCAGTGTTATACCTGTATTGTTCTGTTGTCTTTCTCTCTGTAGGGCCTGAAATCTTTCCCCAGGCTCTTATTCAGGCTTTCTGTTTCTGTGCTGGACATCTGAGTTTTGACTGTCAAGCATCCACCCCCTCTCTTGTCATAACAGCACCTCAGTTTTTCCTTGGGAAAATGATGTTTCTCTCACATCCATGTGGTTTGGGTGGAACTGTGAGCCACATGCAAGCCATTCATCTCACCAGATCCCATTGGCCACAGTCATCGGCTCAAGAATGGGCACATGACCTAGTCTGGACCAATGAGAATCAGGTCTAGGACTCTGCTTGGAACTGCTGGGAAAGTCCTCTGGACCAGGCACGCTGAGGAGGGGCCTGGAACTGCCCACATTCCGTTGTGGAGAGAGCTTGCCTGGGAGCAAGGCCAACGCAGAGGAGGGCAGAGCTGAGAGATTAAAAAACCGAGGCGTTGCTGATGGTGTAATTTGAGCTCCTGGATCCAACCGTGTTCGGTCAGTCTGCTGCCTCTCAAGGAGAAAGTCTCAATTTAGCGCTAGGGAGTCTTCAACACACACTCAGCTCCTTTTTTACCTGAGAACAGGTCCCAAGCTCAGAGCAACATATCCAGCTAAGATTTAATGACACTTTTAAAATTGCTGTTGTATTTATTTTTATGATTCCTTACATGACAGTGATTAAACAACAACAAATACAAATGATACTGGTTTCCCATTTACAGTAACTATACCATATTTACTTTTTAAAAATTTATTTAATTTTATTCAAGTATAGTTGATTTAAAATGTTACCTTAGTTTCAAGTGTACAGCAAAGTGATTCAGTTATACATACATATATATCTCTATTTTTTTCAGATTCATTCCCCTTATAGATTGTTACCAAATTTGAATCTAGTTCTCTGTGCTATACAGTAGGTCCTTGTTGGTTATTTCTTTTATATACAGCAGCATGTATCATTTTTTACTTTTAATATAGATATTTTAAGCAAATAGAATGAATCACTATTTTTTTTTCTCTAATTTTATTTTATTTTTAAACTTAACATAATTGTATTAGTTTTGCCAAATATCAAAATGAATCCGCCACAGGTATACATGTGTTCCCCATCCCGAACCCTCCTCCCTCCTCCCTCCCCATACCATCCCTCTGGGCCGTCCCAGTGCACCAGCCCCAAGCATCCAGCATCATGCATCGAACCTGGACTTATTTTTTAAATACATGAAATAAATAATAATACAGGCAGTATACAAATATGGCAAAAATTATGAGGATGATACCAGAATGACTAAAACGTGGGAGACTGTTTTAATTGAGCCATCTCTAAGCTGAACTTGAATATTAACCTGTCCTCACCTGCCTTCTCCCCTCCCTCATGTGTTATCTCCTTGACCTCAGGATAGACTCTGAGGGGCAGTGAGTGGAGTCAGCGGGTTGCGGGGAGGATACTCACAGGTTCTTGAAGGCATCTTCACGCAGGTCGTGTGGGAGCATCTCTGTGATGTCCGGCTGGAGAAAGCGGCCTGAGGACCCCCTCAGCACCCTGCCCAGGATCTCCACACAGTCCAGGGGGTTCAGCACCTGGAAACACCTCTCCAGTGTGATGAGAAACAGGCTGCGGTTCACACCTGGGCTCTGCAAGGCTTGTTTCCGAACCTCTCCCAAGTCAATAATGATGTCGTCCAGCTCCTAAAGCAGTGACAGAAGTCAGCGTTGCCTCTCAATCTGGAAACACTGGGAGGGACCATGCTTAGCAGCAGAGGTGAAATTCAGGACCACTATTAAGCACTATGCTGCTATGTCAAATATGCTAGACTTTTCTGTCACCTGCAGAATACCTTGTCCTTCTCCAGATACATCATGACTGTCACACCTCAGGCCCTTGCTCTCGCTGGAATCCCCACCTCTTTGTCTCAGTGAATTCCAACTCATTCTTTCAGGTCAAGGTCAGTCATCACTGAATCAGTGAAGTCTTCTCTGATGTCCTACTTTGGTCAAATCAAACCTCCCTCCACTCTGGGCTTCCAAGAGCATCCTGAACCAAACTCCGTGATTAGAAATGCTTACCAACCTATCTTTCCTCCAAGCCAGTGGACCTCAACCCTGGCTGTACATAAGAACGACTAGGGAGGTGATTCGAGCACCACCATAGAGCCTGCTTTCACTGGGCTCTGGCGGAGCCCTGGCATCTGATTTCAGTGTATAGATGAGGCTGAGCCAGGAAAGTGCTGAGGCCCATACCATGTGCTCAGTGGGATTCCTGGTACGCAGAAGATGTTGAGAAATAACCTGATAGGATGAATGAATGAATCCTTTGGACCGCAGACCCCAGGAACACTGACAGAGTTTAAGCAAAATTTGACTGTTCACAACTCTGTCCTTCACCCAACATACCCTCCAAAAATAACCACAATTTACTGAGTATGGACTACATGCCAGGCACTGTGCCAAGCATGGAGCAGCCATGTATAGTCTCCTGTTATTCTCACAACAGTCTTATAGATTGAGACTCACAGGTCTGAGGGTCAGATATTCCTAGGTTCAAAACCCAGGCCCTTGACTTATATGTGTGTGTCCCTGCGTAAGTCACTTATCCTTTTTAAGTCTCGGTGTCTTCCTCTCGAATGAAGATAAAAATTAGTGCCTATCTCCTAGATTTACAAAAACCGAATGAGATTTAATGAATGGAGAGTGCTTGGTACCTAGTGAATGCTCAGCAAACATTACATGCTATAATTAACTCACTATCACAGGTGACAAGAAGCGAGATTAGACAACCTGCCCAAAGGCGCACAAAGCTGGGATCTGAAACAAGGGTACTGAATCCAAGCCCACTCATCTAACCATGTTTACAAGTTTCCTAACTTCTGCCATTGCCAACTGGGGCCTAACAGTGCAATGGTGACGAGTGTAACTTGGGGGTTCTGAGGCAGGGGTCTGTGGAGAGTGTTAGGGGTGGGGAGTGGAGGGAATTGCATCCTCCCTTTCACGGCTGTGGAACTGACCCCCACCGTCTCCTTCAAGGATGAACATAGGCAGCGAGCCAGCAAGGTGGCTTTGAACCAACAAGAAGCATTGATGTATCATCACTAAAAATCACAAACACTTTCATAACTCACTACCGTTGTTGCAAATGACTGGAAATCTCGCTTACACTCAACATTTCCTCAAAATTACAGAAGCTATTAGACCAACCACTAAACCTTACTATTGAAAGTATTCAAGAATTACTGACCCCCAACTTAGTCTTACGTATTTTGATAAATGTCTTTCAATAGAATCAACTTCCTTGATCATCCTTTGTATTTCATTGTATAGATGTTAACACCTTATTCTGAGAAGGAGCCTGCGGGCCTTGCCACGGGCTCACAGCTAAGAGTCAGGAACCCAGGTTCTTACCTCAGATTTGCCACTTTCAAGCTGTGTAACCTGAAGTTACTTACTCAACCTCTCCACGCCTGTTTCCTCATCTGAATATTGAAATGGTAAGATTCTAGTTATCCTTATTTCAGAAGGTCCTGGCTTGTTAAACCTTTAGAAGAGTGTTGGCAAATACGGCCCAGAGGCCCAATTCAGCCTACTGCCTGTTCCTGTAAATAAAGTTTTATAGGCACACGTCCAGATCCATTCATTTACCTGTCATCTACTTTGACACTACAACCACAGAGTTTAGTAGTTGTGACAGAGACTGTAAGGCCTACAAAGCCTGAAATATTTCTTATCAGGCCCTCTACAGAAACAGCTCACTGATCATTCCCTCAGGATAATACCTGACACATGGTAAATCCTCAACAAACATTAATCCAGACCATTTTCATAGGCCACCATCCTCATTTTTGCTGTATCTTTCATCACCTTTACAATTATTTAGTTTATTTTTTACTTTAAACTGACTTCTTAAAACTTAAATTCATTTCAAAAGGAAAAATTACATCTCCATCAAACTCACAGTTTTGATGTGTGTTTTAATAACAGATATTGAAATTAATTTATGATTAGTAAAATGTTTAAATGCTTCAATTCCCTTAGGAAAATGCTGCTCCACTTTCAACTGTCTCTGAAAAACTCTAAACCTCACCTTTCTGATTCCCAGTGACTCTCTGTGTCTCAGAGGCCTTGCTTTGCTCTTACATAGCCAACCTTATTTTGTGAAAATTACCTGTTTCTGTTTTTGTCTCCTCTGGACCATAAGCTCCTTGAGGGCAGAGACAGCCTTTCATCTCGGAACCCAGTGTCTCCTGCTACATAGTAATCATTCATGGGTATTTATGAAGCCAAATTATTGGGACTCCTCAGTACCCCTCATTTCTTCGTGTGTGTGTGTGTTGTGTAGCCTTTTGTTAATAACTAAAATAGAAGGTACCTGTTGTACAACATGGGTAGTAATTGAATATAACTGGAGATTTTTATATTCTAATACTGCTGCTAAGTCGCTTCAGTCGTGTCCAACTCTGTGCGACCCCATGACGACAGCCCTTCAGGCTCCGCCGTCCCTGGGATTCTCCAGGCAAGAACACTGGAGTGGGTTGCCATTTCCTTATCCAATGCATGAAAGTGAAAAGTGAAAGTGAAGTCGCTCAGTCGTGTCCGACTCCTAGCGACCCCATGGACTGGAGCCCACCAGGCTCCTCCGTCCATGGGATCTTCCAGGCAAGAGTACTGGAGTGGGGTGCCATTGCCTTCTCTGATATTCTAATACAGATCATTTATAAATGCAATATCTATATTAAAAAGCTTCCTCCTTTTTGTGTATAATTTGCAAATTTATTCTGAAAGCAGAGCATATGTGCACAAGTCTGCAAAGAGTGCAAATTTAGGATATGGTAAATGCTTCACAAGTTACTTTCAAAAAGTTGACTGCCACAACTGTGCCTTTACAATACTTTTTTTTTTATCAAAATATTTTTATACCAGCCTTCCTCAGACTGCTTTTAACTACAAAGCATTTTTTTACAGAGCTGAAATTGAGGAAGGACTATACCTACTAGAAAAGAAGAAAGTTCTGTTCATTTGAGGTTTCAGAATCCCCCCAAACCAGGACCAGTATCTTGGTAAGGCTTAGGCCAGGATCCTGGACAGACTGTGACTGTGTGCAGGTGGCATTCCTGAGGGTTCAGAGCTGCAGTGAGCTGGGAGAGCTCCAGCTGCACAGCCCACTGAGCTGTCTTGCCAGTTTCTACACTGGCTGGTCTGGGCACCCCTCATTTCTTAGTACTTATAAAGTGTCAGTTTCTCAGTCATGTCCAACTCTTTATGACCCCATGGACTGTAGCCCACCAGGCTTCTCTGTTCACAGGCTTCTCCAGACAAGAATACTGGATTGGGTTGCCTTTCCCTTCTCCAAGGGATCTGCCCAACCCCGGGATCAAACCCAAGTCTCCTGTATAGCAGGTGGATTCTTTACCATCTGAGTTACCATAAGAATATGAATTATAAGGCACTTCATTTGAACTCTGGAGGAAGTAAGACAGAAAATCTAGGTCCCAAGGAGTTTTCAGGGTGGAAATGAAGAAAGGCCAGAATGAGGCTCAATTACATTCAACTTGACAAGCACCAAGTTGAATGCCCTGGACTTGCCCCACTCCCAGGATGCCAAGAAAGCCTCACCAGACGGTCCTTCTTGTCTTCTAAGAGGTATTTCATGGCGGTATGGAACTGTTGAGCATCTGTCCCCCTCAGGTCCTCCAGCAGCTTCTGGGGCTGGTACAAACGCTGCTCCAGGAGGTTTTCCATGGCTGCCTGGACATGGAATGCTGGGCGAGTCAGTGAGGACAGGACAGGAGCACACCGCCAGCACCCAGCCAAGCCACCTAATTCCCTGCAGGGACTGCAAGCTGGCAGCCTGCACACGTTTGGCTGAGTTGGCTCCAAAATTTTTAATGAGCTGCCAACATTTAAAATTCAGGAAATTCCTCACAAAAATCCACAAAGATGTGGCAATGCTGGATACATATCCCCTTCTGTGTAATAATCAACAGGCCAAGGGGCAGTCGCTCACTGTAATTACTCTTCCTGATCACCACCCTCCAGGTAGCCGATTATCCCATAGCTGCCTGGTCCCTGCAGGCAATTGAGGTTTCAAGTCCAGAGCAGCTGACCTCTACCCAGATATTTTACTATGCCCAGATGGTCACTGCTCAAACCCCCTGCCATGCTTCAAACCCTCTGCCATGCTCCAAACCCTCTGCACAGGAGCAACATTCAGGCAGCATGAACTGGCTATGCCTCCCCTCCAGGGTAAGGAGCAGAGGCCAGCAGTTTCTCCTAGAGGAGATTTCCTCTGCTATCTGGGGAGCTATTTTCTAAATCTTCCTTAAATAAAAATGCTCTGGAAAGGCAGCAAAGCATCATGGACAAAAGGTAAGCTCTAGAACCAGACAGTTCAGGACATGGAACAACAGACTGGTTCCAAATAGGAAAAGGAGTATGTCAAGACTGTATATTGTCACCCTGCTTATTTAACTTATATGCAGAGTACATCATGAGAAACGCTGGGCCGGATGAAGCACAAGCTGGAATCAAGATTGCCGGGAGAAATATCAGTAACCTCAGATATGCAGATGACACCACCCTTATGGCAGAACCAGACAACCCACGTGCAAATCCCCACCCTGACACTTACCAGTTGTGCAGCCTCATGCAAGTTCCTTAACTAGGATTGCTAGATAAAATACAGGATGCCTGGCTACATTTGAACTAAAGATAAACAACTAATAATTTTTAGCATAAGTATATCCCAAATATCGCATGGGACGTACTTATACTAAAAATGTATTTGTTATTAATCTGCAAGTCAAATTTAACTGAGATTCCTGGGTTTTGACAAATGGGCAACAGTATCTCCAGGTCTCAGTTTTCTCAGCTGAAAAGTAGGGACAAGAGTCAAACTTAACTATGTAAGTAAGGATTAATCCTATATCACAAGGAGTAAATGAGTATGCAAAGTGTTCTCAGTCAGTGCCAGCCATTATCCTCTGTCTTGAATGAACTGAAGAACTGTTTACTCAATGTCTCTCCCTCTAGAATGAAAAGCCCACAAGGGTGGTAAGGTGACTGCCTGTTCTGAGTCTCCAGTGTCTACAACTGTGCCTGGCAGAGACTAGAGGCTGAATGAGTAGGTACTGAACGAATAAATGAATATACAAACAGGAAGAGAGGGAGTATAGCTCAAATCAGGTTAAAATATACACATTTCATGAGGAGCCCTACTGCTAGAGAGAAAAGGGCAAGCACCACTTCTTTATAGATTACACAGACTGATCAACAAGACGAAGAAAGCAGATGCCATGAGGCTACCAGCCACATCCATCTAGTGGCTGTAAGTGGTTAACAACCAGCAATCTCAGCGTAGCTCTCACATGAATGTTCATCTTCACCATAAAGTCAGTAAAAGTTGAAACAACAAAGACGTATGTCGGAACTTCATTCATAAGTGATGTGACCTCTTTGCCGAATCAGGTAACAGTCTTTGAATTCAGAAAGAATGTTCTTTTGGTTTTCTGTGCTCTTCACAGAGTATTGGTAAAGGCACAACATTGCACCCCATCTACTAATTACGCTAATGAGGTACAGGCTGGCCAACTCACTGCAGTTCCTACCATGCCCTGCTGCTGCTGCTGCTGCTAAGTCGCTTCAGTCGTGTCCAACTCTATGCAACCCCATGGACTGCAGCCCACCAGGCTCCCCGGTCCCTGGGATTCTCCAGGCAAGAACACCGGAGTGGGTTGCCATTTCCTTCTCCAATGCATGAAAGTGAAAAGTGAAAGTGAAGTTGCTCAGTCGTGTCCGACTTAGTGACCCTATGGACTGCAGCCTACCAGGCTCCTCCATCCATGGGGTTTTCCACGCAGGAGTACTGGAGTGGGGTGCCATTGCTTCTCCACCATGCCCTATTGTTCTCTAATGTAAATATCCATCGCCATCTATTTACGCACTTGAGCTACTGTTTTTCTTATGGTAGAATTTAAAGGGAAGAAAAATATTTCCTGGACCTGCGGTTGAGAGACTGATAATTATACCCAAAGATCCACTCTCTTGTAATTCCTTTTAGCAACAGAAGCCCACAAGTTTTATCCGGGTACAAGGCCTCTCATCTTACTCCTCTGCAGTAAGATGTGACTGTGGACTGTGAGCCAATGAAATGTGAGCAGGAGGAAGTATGCAACCTGCAGGTCTCATCCTTAAAGAGAGGCTGTTGACCCTTCACTTCCTCTTTCCCACGGCGCCCTCTCTGGGTTGGAGAATGGATATGTTATTTCAACCACACAAGCAACAACTCCCTAGATGATGGTAAAGCAGCAAGACAGAAGGAACCTGGGTCCCCCGGTGGCCTTTTGCGGTAGAGTTGCCTCTCCTCTCTGGACTTCCCACCTGGCCCTGGACTATCACATATAATAGAAATAAGCTAAATTGTTTCCGTTCAGTTCAGTTCAGTCACTCAGTCGTGTCTGACTCTTTGCGATCCCATGAATTGCAGCACGCCAGGCCTCCCTGTCCATCAACAACTCCCAAAGTTCACCCAAACTCATGTCCATCGAGTCGGTGATGCCATCCAGCCATCTCATCCTCTGTCGTCCCCTTTTCCTCCTGCCCCCAATCCCTCCCAGCATCAGGGTTTTTCCAATGAGTCAACTGTTCACATGAGGTGGCCAAAGGATTGCAGTTTCAGCTTCAGCATGACTCCTTCCAAAGAACACCCAGGACTGATCTCCTTTAGAATGGACTGGTTGGATCTCCTTGCAGTCCAAGGGACTCTCAAGAGTCTTCTCCAACACCACAGTTCAAAAGCATCAATTCTTCGGCGCTCAGCCTTCTTCACAGTCCAACTCTCACGTCCATACATGACCACAGGAAAAACCATAGCCTTGACTAGACGGACCTTTGTTGGCAAAGTAATGTCTCTGCTTTTTAATATGCTGTCTAGGTTGGCCATAACTTTCCTTCCAAAGAGTAAGCATCTCTTACTTTCATGGCTGAGCTGCTGTAACTTGAGGGGGCTTTGCTGAGAGACAGCAGCTCAGCCTATACCCTATACAGACACCACGTCTCCAACAAAAGTAGAAAAACGAAAGACAGAAGAGCTTATAGCACGTTTCAAAATAAAATGGACAGAACACGTTTCTTTGTGGAAGTGAAGACTAGCTCTCCACCAGTTCTCCAACTCACCTGGCTCCTGAGTTTGCAATCCCAGTGCACTGAGAGGGGAACAGAGGGGTGGGTCTCAGATACACACCTTCAGGCTGGGGATGGTGAAGGCAACGTTCCGTGAGTTCAGATAGGCCAGGACTCTGTGGGACAGGTCTGCCGTCCACACGTGGGAGCTTCAGTCAAACACAGACAGAGAAGGTCATGATGACAGGTTCCGCTAGGATGGGTAGTCCCCCTGCTAGCTGAGAGCTCAGGGGACCGAAGTTCAGAGAGGACAGTGGGAGTGGGCCAGGATGCTAGGAACTCTGTGCTTGGAGGAAGGCGATGTGTTGCCCTGGCACAGTGTGGGAGAGTTTCCAGTATTAGGAACCCACCCAAACACCAGTCTCTCAAAGACAATAATCAGTTTCAGAGCTGTGTGCTATATTCTAAATCCTGTAACAATCCACTCAGATTAACAATCCAAACAGATGGACTTGGACAGGTGTCCCTCCTCCAGGGGATCTTCCCAACCCAGGGATCAAACCCAGGTCTCCGTCACTGTGGGTGGATTCTTTACCAGCTGAGCCACCAGGGAAGCCCCCTGACTATGTTAAATTTACAAAACAAACACTGTGTATACCATGGGAGGCTGGAATAGCATAGTTAAGACTGTTGGCTCAAAACCTGGATTTGAATCCTGGCTCTACCACTCAACTGTGTGGACTCAAGCAATTTATTGAGTTTTCCTGTGCCCCAGTTTCCCTTTCTATGTAATATAGCTGCTGCTAAGTCACTTCAGTCGTGTCCAACTCCATGTGATCCCATAGACGGAAGCCAACCAGCCTCCCTCATCCCTGGGATTCTCCAGGCAAGAGTATTGGAGTGGGTTGCCATTTCCTTCTCCAATGCATGAAAGTGAAAAGTGAAAGTGAAGTAACTCAGCTGTGTCTGACTCTTAGCGACCTCATGGACTGCAGCCTACCAGGCTCTGCTGCCCATGGGATTTTCCAGGCAAGAGTACTGGAGTGGGGTGCCATTGCCTTCTCCGATGTAATATAGCTAACTGTGAGAATTAAATTTGTCCACACATGTAAAGTGCTAAAACATTGCCAAACACACAGAAAAGGCACACCTTCATTCGTAACAGCCAAAAATTGAAAACAACTCAGATGTCCAACAACAGGTGGTAATACCCATTCAATGGAATGCCACTCACTCAGAAAAGGGGAATGAGTGGGACTTTGGCTTCCAGCTCTTATGGAGTAGCTGGCAGTGGATGAATTCTCCTGCCTTAAACAATTAGAAGTCCTTTTATAACTACATTCATGTTATAGATAGATAGGCGCTGCTAGATAGATGGATAGAGGCAGATAAAAAATTTTAGCCTGCAAGAATATATTCAATACTATCAACTGGAGTTACCTTAGGGAGAAGAGTGTTTATGGGGTCTTTCACTTTAATATGATTGAGTGCTCCTGTCATGGGGCCCCAAGTCTCCCATCTGTCCTTCATAGCACTTGTTATATTAGAATTGTCTGTTAATGTTTACCTTGCCACAACACTACGTAGTGCCCTGCTCCACAGGGTGGCATCTAACAGTACATAAAGGGACAGTGAGGGACTTTCCTGGTGGTCCAGTGGTTAAGACTCCCATCGCAGGTGGCACCAGTTCAATTCCTGGTCAGGGAACTAAGATCCCACATGCCGCATGGTGTGGCCAAATAAAATAAAATGATAGAGCAGTCTAAAAAAATAAAGTGACAGTGAGCCCTGGGGCCAGGCTGCTGGATACACACCCCAGCTTCACCACTTCCCAGCTGAGTGACCTTAAATCACCTCCTTGGGCCTCAGTTTCATTATTCTATCCAATGAGATAACAAAAGGACCTACCTGGGTGGGAGGAGGCTCAGGTTTGTGAGGATTATATGTGTATTCTATGCATAAAGCACTTAGAATAGTACCTGCTACATAGTAAGCACTCAGTAAATGTTAGCTCTTGTGTTACAGCTGCTGCAGCTAAGTCGCTTCAGTCGTGTTCGACTCTGTGCAACCCCATAGACGGCAGCCCATCAGGCTCCCCCATCCCTAGCAGAGGGGGCCAAAACTGTATGGAACAAATGTATCTATTCTAAAACACTTGTGCATTGGATGAATTTTGGATAAACTGGATAAATGAGTATATAGTAGTTTTTACAGTTAAGGGACTTCCATTAAGAAAATCTATTCCATCCCTCCCCCTCCCCTTTAGGATGAGTTACCTTTGGAACTGTATGAGATCCAGCAATGCTACAATGGAAATAAAATGAAAAGACAACTTAAAAAGGAATCATTCCAGAGAGATCACAGGCACCTCCTGTTTGAAATTCTTAGACACAACAAGCAGGGACGGGGGAACGTTACCATTCAGGTAGCTTCCATCTATTATTTCTTCCTAAAAGGCAAAGAGATAACATCAAGTTTAACATCCATGAGTTGGCGGTTTCAGCAGAGGGGATGTTGTTTAGAAGAAAATGGAATACTCACCGCCATCTTTTGCAACAATGGGTGCAAATCTGCAACAAAGCCATTGAATATAAAAACAGAATTGAATGGGATGACCTTCACAAATACAGATGTGTTAAGAAAAGAGCCCCCAAAAAAGGTTACTCATGAAGGAAATTTTTAGTGAATTTTTATTATACTTGTGCCAGTGTGAGGAAATCTTGGTTTAAGAAACCCTTTTAGAATAACCCTGAAAATTCTACACATACAGGCACATACAGGGCAACAGGCAGGCACACATCCCAGAACACTCCATAGCACCACATACCTGAACTGACCTAACCCCACTCCATCCCCTGAGATGTGTGGAAACCGAGACAGATGACTCCTCCCTCGGGACTTACCCTGGGAGTCTGGAACGCTATAACTTGCCACTCCATGGCTCAGGAAAAGGAACAGCCAAAGAGAGCATCTCCAAGGTTCCTGAGACATTCTCCTGCAGTTAATTCAAGCAGACATAATTCAGGGTTGTATATTTTAGACATATTTAAGAATAATCAGAAGACACGGGAAAAACAGATAGACCCAGAATCCCTTAAAGATTTTTTTTTAAATTCCATCCACCTTGCTCCATCTAAACTTCTTTGCTGGTATAAAACACAATCATCTCTCTCCTCAGTTATAATGGCCTGTTTATATTCTTACAACCACCTCTCATACCCCTCAATTGAACAAAGAGGAGTGGGTAAAAGCATGGACTCTGCTATAGCTGACAAGGGACTTACATCTAGAAAATAAAAAGAACTCTTACAATTCAGTAAGTAGAAGATGAACAAGCCAAGAGGGAAAAAATATGAACCTGAACTTCATTTTTAAAAAATACAAATGGCCAATAAGCATGTAAAGGACTATCAGTGTCATTCAGTTCAGTGCAGTCGCTCAGTCATGTCCAGCTCTTTGCAACCGCATGGACTGCAGCACGCCAGGCAAATATTAGTTTCCAAGAACATGCTGTTGATAACTAATGAGATACTGTAAATGAGCCAGACCCTGTGGAGCTTTCCCAGAATGGACCCCCCCACCCCCACCCCCACCATGTCCTCTGCCTGCCTCTTGTGTAAAGAAAGACTTTAGCTTCCTAGGCCATCCCCAGGTTCCAAAGAGTAAATTCAGAGAAGTGAGAAAATGCAGAAAGGAAGGGAAACAGACAAGCAAGACAAAATAATAATACTTTAGCCATTAAGCCATTAAAAAGTGTCAAGGACCTTTAGTTTCCTTTTAGTTTCTCCTCAAAGACTGAAGATAATATTCTGAGCCACGTCATTTGAGCTGTTTTATAGATACTAAAGCCCCCAATAGGTGGAAGAAGTTAACTGTATTCTCCCCTTCGTGTGTGCACCTCAGTCACTTCAGTCGTGTCCGACTCTTTGTGACCTCATGGATTGTAGTCGGCCAGGCTCCTTTGTCCATGGGATTTCCCAGGCAAGAATATTGGAGCGGATTGCCATGCCTTCCTCCAGGGAATCTTCCCGACCCAGGGACTGAACCCAGGTCTCCTGCGTCTTCTGCATCACAGGCAGTTTGTTTACAGCTGAGCCCCTGGGGAAGCCAGTATGCTGCCCACAAGCACATAAACCCCAGACGAGTTGGAACTAGATGGTCACTCCTGATTACCTCACCAGTAACCAATCAGAAGAATGTCCATGAGCTGATCACCCCAAGTCCCTCCTCTGCCTTCACCCTGTCTTTAAAAATCTTTCCCTGAAAGACTCTGAGGAGTTGGGGGGGACTTTTAAGCACCAGTTGCCCTGGACTCTTTGGTTTGTGCCCTGCAATAAACACAACACTTTCCTTCACCACAACCTGGTGTCTGTAGATTGGCTGTACCGTGTGCAGGCTGTTGCTGCTGCTGCTGCTAAGTCGCATCAGTCATGGCCGACTCTGTGCGACCCCATAGACGGCAGCCCACCAGGCTCCTCCATCCTTGGGATTTTCCAGGCAAGAGTACTGGAGTGGGGTGCCATCGCCTTCTCCATACAGGGCTCCTAAGTCCTTGCAAATTCTTAAGTGATAAGAGAACTAGGAGCTGTGCAGCCACTCTGGAGAACAGTGTGGAGGTTCTTAAAAACAAATAGAGCTACCATAGATGACTAATAAGGACCTACTGTGTAGCACAGGGAACAGCAATCCTACTCGTGGGCATATACCCACAGAAAACCATAACAGGAAAAGATAACATGCATCCCATTGTTCATTGGAGCACTATTTACATTCCATCCAGGACATGGAAGCAACCTAAGTCTCCATCAACAGATGAATGGATAAAGAAGATGCAGTACATACATATAATGGAAAATTACTCAGCCATAAACAAAAAGAATGAAATGCCATTTGCAACAACACGGATTGACCTAGAGACTGTTATACTGAGTGAAGTAAGACAGACAAATATCACATGATATCATTTATATGTGGAATCTTTAAAAAGACTACAAAAGAACTTATCTAGAAAACAGAATCAGAGTTACAGATATAGAAAATAAACTTATGGTTATGGGACAGGGGAGGGGGAGGGGTAAATTGGAAGATTGGGATTGACATTTACACACTACTGTGTATAAGATAGATATTAATAAGGACCTACTATATAGCACAGGGAACTCTACTCAATACTCTGTAATGATGTGTACAGGAAAAGAATCTGAAAAAGAGAAGATAAGGGCTTCCTTGGTACCTACCTCATAGCATCATATGAGGATAAAATTAGCTAATGAAGTAAATCACTTAGAACAATGCTTGGCATGAAGAAAGCCCTACATATGGGTTTAGGAAATAAACAAGCCAAACTGATGTTTTCAAAATTCAAATAATGGGAAAGTGTGGAGAAAGAATGTTCCAGAAAAAGGGAATCAGAAGTGCAAAGGCTGTGACGTTAGGAATGCAACTGACATGTTCAATAAATCACACAAAGATGACAGCAGTAGGTGATATTAGGTCATCGTAAGCACCTTGACTCCTACTTGGAGGGAGACGGGAGCCATTAAGGAATATTAGAATGACAGCAGGCTTCGCCGGTAGCTTAGCAGTAAAGACTCTGCCCGCAATGCAGGAGACGCAGGAGACCTGGGTTCGATCCCTGGGTTGGAAAGAACCCCTGGAGAAAGAAATGGCAACCCACTCCAGTATACTTCCCAGGAAAATCCCAAGGACAGACGAGCCTGGTGGGTTATAGTCCATGGGGTCACAAAGAGTCAGACACGACTGAAGTGACTGAGCACAGCACAGCCTGAGTGTCAAAGCCATGCTCTGACTTTTAAAATACTAGCTCTATAACCCCAGTTGCTTGTTGAGAATACTCTGAACAAGGGCAACAGGTAAAGCAAAGAGACCAGTAAGAGATGAATAGTGATGACTTAGTCACAGATGGCAGGGAGGCTGGTAAGAAGTGGTTGGGGATATTTTGAAGGGTTGCTGTTGTTCAGTCACTCAGTCACGTCCAACTCTTTGCAATCCCATGGACTGCAGCACTCCAGGCCTTCACCTGTCCTTCCCTGTCCTTCACCATCTTCCAGAGCCTGCTCAAACTTATGTCCATTGAGTCAGTGATGCCATCCAACCATCCTGTCCTCTATCATCCCCTTCTCCTCCTGCCTTCAATCTTGCCCAGCATCAGGGTCTTCTCTAATGAGTCAGCTCTTGGCATCAGGTGGCCAAAATACTGGAGCTTCAGCTTCAGCATCAGTCCTTCCAATTAATATTCAGGATCAATTTCCTTTAGGATTGACTGGTTTGATCTCCTTGTAATCCAAGGGACTCTTAAGAGTCTTCTCCAACACCACAGTTCAAAAGCATCAATTCTTTGACACTTGGACTTCTTTATGGTACAACTCTCACATCCACATGTGACTACTAGGAAAACCATAGCTTTGACTATACAGACCTTTGTAGGCAAAGTGATGTCTCTGCTTTTTAATATGCTGTCTAGGTTTGTTATAAGGAGCAAGCGTCTTTTCATTTTATGGTTGAAGTCACCATCTGCAGTGATTTTGGAGCCCAAGAAAATAAAGCCTGTCACTGTTTCCATTGTTTCTCCATCTATTTGCCATTAAGTGATGGGCTCGGATGTCATGATCTTCATTTTTTGAATGTTGAGTTTTAAGCCAGCTTTTTCACTCTCCTCTTTCACCTTCATCAAGAGGCTCTTTAATTCCTCTTCACTTTCTGCTATAAGGGTGGTGGCATCCGTATCTGAGGTTGCTGATTTTTTGAAGGGTAGAGCCAATAAACTGAATGTGAGGAATAAAAGGCAAGTCACAGACACCTCCAAGGATTTGGGCCTGAGCATTCAGAGAGATGGGAAATAGGAAAAAACCGTAGGAGTTGCAGGTTTGAGGAAGATGCCCTGGAGATGTGGACAAGCTAAGCTTGAGACGACCATAAAATATCCAAGTGGACAAAGCAAGTAGGCAGTTTGGCGTTTGAGTCTGCAGTTAGAGCAGGGCTCAGACTGGAGCTATCTACACAGAGCAGCCAGCAGATACTTGAACCCAAGCCACTGGATGAGATCACCAAGAAAATGAGCACAAGGGAGAACATGGGTGAGCTTTAAGGACTGAGACCCAGGTGTTCCTTTGTTAAAATGTTAGGTAGACCAGGTGCAATCAGCAAACTCAACTGTAGGAAACTCCCCAGAATCAACTACCTAGTTTCTTCAGCAAATACACTGCAAATAGAGAGGCAGACATAGACACACACACATACACACAGAGGAAGAAACTAGGAACTTAAAAAACTTAGGAGCTATAACAATTATTCGTAGCATATAGACTTTCTTTGGATCCTAATTGAAGCAAACCATGAAAAACAAAAACTATGGGGCAACTGTGGAAACTTGCTCCCTGTCTGGATATTTGAACATTTTAAAGAATTGCTGTTAATGTTTTTGATAACAGAAATGTGGCTATATTTTTAAAGGAGTACTTATCTTTTAAAGGAGGGATGTTGGTTCACAATCTTGCCCCCATACAGGTAGGGTAAGGAGAAACTGGAGAAAGAAGCAGCCCCTCCAGATTGGTAGATGGCAGGTGTACTAAGCAAGAACACTTACTTACAATGCTTGCCTTTTTTCTTGTTGTTGCTGTTATATTTTTTAAAATAATTTTAAAATTTGTTTATTTTTTATTGTGCTCGGTTTTCATTGCTGCCCGGGCTTTTCTTTAGTTGCCATTAGCAGGGACTACTCTTCCTTCCAGTATTCCAGCTTCTCAATGGGGTGACTTCTCTTCTTGCAGAGCACTGGCTCTGCAGGCTTCAGTAGTTGCTGCTCAAGGGCTCAATAGTTTTGGTTTCCAGGCAATAGAGCACAAATTCAATAGTATGGCTTACTTGTTTCATGGCATGTGGGATCTTCCCAGACCAGGGATCGAACCCACATCTCTTGCACTGGCAGGTGGATTCTTTACCACTGAGCCACCAGGGAAGCCTGCTGTTAAATGTTTTAATGAGGATTTTGTTTTGTTAATTTTTTATTTTCTATTGTATAGTTGACTTATAATTGTCAGGTTGGTTCTTCTTCCATGTTATTGTCTTGTCATGCATGCATGCACGCATGCTAAGTCGCTTCAGTCATGTCCAACTCTGTGCGACCCTATGGACAGCAGCCCACCAGGCTGTCCATGGGATTCTCTAGGCAAGAATACTGGAGTGGGGTGCCATTTCCTTCTCCCATGTCTTGTCATAGTAAAGAGTTGAAAGGACAGACCAGTAACACCTCAAACAGGCAAGATTTACTGGGCATGCGGTAAGCAGTACAATCTCCAAGCATAATAACAGACCAACACCTGCCCCGCCTTGGAGTGACCCTGTCCCATTTTGGCTCCCCTCCTTTATATCCCTTGTTCCCGCCCCTGGGCAGGTTCCTGGGCCCTGATTGGCTATACCCTATGCAAATAGAGAAATTGTACTGTTCCTGGGGTCTGATTGGTTACATGCAAGACCAATCAGAGAAGAGGGTGTGTTTTTCCACCGGAGGTTCTTAGTCCCTTGGGAAGTTTCCTCGTTTTGTTTTTTTCTAGCAGCTGCTTCCTGACTGACATCTTGGGCCCTGTTTCCCTATTCTAACTACCTAGCAGAATGTGTTAGTTTCAGGTGTACAGCAAAGTAATTCAGTTATACATATACATATATCCATTCTTTTTCAGATTCTCTTCTCATAAAAGTTATTACAGAATATTGAGTAGAGTTCCCTGTGCTATACAGTAGGCTTGTCTTGAGAGGCCCCAAGATGAATAGATCTCTACCCTCGCCTCCCCAGAATCTGGAAAGTTTACATAGAGGACTTAACAGATCTTGGTCAAGTCCAGGTGGTCTCAGCAACACATTGCTCTCTCAAGGTTAGGTCCCTGAAAAAGTGCTCCCCTGGTGGGAACAGTGGGCAGAACATACATTCCAAGGATGGGGAAGGGGTGAGGAGTCTCTGATTGCTCTGGTCCAGCTTGAAGGTCAATGGTGGTCACATCCTCTCCATGACCTCCTTCAAGGGGTTAGCTAACTACAACCCAAGGACCAAATTCACAGGTTACCTGGTTTTGCATGGCTCACGAGATAAAAATGGTTTTTACGTTTTTAAACAGTTTCAAAAAATCAAAAGAACAATATGTCTGGACACATGAAAATTTCATATATGCAATTTAAATATTAGTGTCCATAAATACAGTTGTATTAGACGACAACCACTCCACTCACTTAAGTATCGTCTATGGCTGCCTTCACGCTACAATGGCAGAGCTGGGAAGTTGCAACAGAGGCTGTGTGGCCCCATAAAGCTGAAAATACTCTCTGTTCCTTTACTGAAAAAGTTTGCCAAGCCTGCTCTAGAGCAACATTCTTATATACTTAACAGAAGAAATGTGATGTTTGAGATGGTTTCAACATAATACAGGAGGGAGGAAATAAGTATGGAGGAAACAAATTGAAAACTGAAGCTGAAGCCCATTATATTCCTGTATCTACCTTTGTATGGGTTCGAAATTTTCTACATACAAAACATAAATTATTTTTTAAAAGAAAAACAAAATGAAAGAAACTGTTTTTATTTTTAAAAAAGCTTGGAGAGATGTGGAGGAACTGGGAAAGGGTTCTGAAAGGAGGGACCAGAGGTCTGATAGGAAAACAGGTGACTCCCAGGCAGCTCACAACCCAATCCCCAGATGCCACCCTCTCAGGAATTTAAAAGGAGCCCCATAGTGCACATCTATGGTTTCTTGAGATTACTTTATAAGTGCCCCAGCATCCTCTAATACAGATTTCCCTGCTATTGTCTGGCTTGTTATGCAAATAGATTCTCTATCCCCCCAAGGGGACTTCCACAACCGGCTTTGGGAACAGTTAATGCTCATTTTACTGCTCAGGGCAAAAACAAACTGAAATTTTGGAAACCTCCAGACGCAGAAGGCAGAGCATTCTAACAGATTCTGAGTGAACCTGATCTCAATGCACTTGGTAGACGCCTTCTGCTCCATCAATCCCACCCCGCAGGTGGGGATGTTCAGCTCGCCTAAGAGCTCTTACTGGCTTTGGGACTTTGGGGAACCTCTGGCCTTTTTTTTCTCCCTTCCCTTTGGTCAGCTGCCCTGGGGCATTGGCCTCATTCACAATTCTCCAGTTTCCCAGACAATGAGGCTTCTTGTGCTTATTGCTGCAGTCTCCCTATTAATTCTACAAGGGGTTTACAATTACTGAAATAGAAGCTCCACTTTCTGCTGCACATTAAGTCTTCGTTCCAACGAAATCCCAGTCCAAAGCCAGGATGGGATTTGGTTTTAATTAAAAGTCCCTCAGGTCACTCTCTTTCAGGAGCTTGGCCAAGAGGATTAAAAGGACTGAGCTGGGCAATGGTGATTTGGGGGTCAATAGGTTTCTCCATGCATCCAACCCCCTCCCCACCCAAAGGCCTGCAGATGGGCAAAAATCAGGCAGGCAAGGACTACTCTGAAGGAACTCAAAATGAAACCAGTAACAATAACCACAAACCTGAACTGAACGTGGGTTCCTAAAAACCTTGACCATAGGGGTTTCCTGGGACTGAGGGCTTTTGCTTTAAGACCTGGAAAGTTGCAGGCCAACTGGGATGAGCTAGTCTTTCAATGCATGAGAGACATTTTGAAAAGATGCTGGGAGGTTCCCCCAATGCTGGGGCATCCCATCCCAGACAGAAACCAACAATTCACAATTACATGGAGTTTTACTGTCTGCAAAGCAGTGCCATTTAAGGTCCATATCATGGATACAAAGATACAGGTCTACAGATACTAACCTGGAGATTTTCTACTGAAAGCAAAAAAAATAACCCCACAAGACCATTTTCATTAGTATTAATGCAAAGTGGTCTAACTTGTCTGGTTTGTAGGCTGCCAGGCTATTTGAACTGGATTTGGATTTCATTTCGAACTGTGGTATTAGAACAGCCCCATCCCTTGAGTTCTACTCAAGGGAATGTGTGCTTTCTTTTTAGGCTAGAGGCATCGGGCCTGAGTGCTGCTCCCAGCTCTGTCCCTAACGGTGAGACTGGCCTGTCATTCTCCTCCCTGTCTTTGAGTCTCAGGAGAGCAAAATGGAAGGCTTGGGATTCTGTGATAGAAGGAGAGAGAGGAGGATGCTGTCTCACTGGGCATCCTCTGCCTGCTGAGCCAACATTTGCTCCATCCACCAGCCCTGAAGGTTCACTTGGTCTCACAGGTGAGTTCAGCAGACACACAGAACTCAAAAAGTGAGCAAATGGCAGAAGCGGGGCCCAGATGCAGGGCCACCTGGCTGTCTAGGAATCATAATTGTAGCGACCACTGAATTGAGTGAGAACGAAGCCCTCACCCCTCTACACACACTGCCTCATGTAGTCCTTGCAGAATCTTTGAGGCAAATGTTAACTGCAATTTCTATTTCACAGACAAGGAAATGGGTTTTAAAAGGTCGAGTGGCCTGCCGAGGATCACATAACTATTAGGTGGCAGGGCCAGGTCCCAAGCCCTGAGCTAAATGATTCCAAACACTGAGTAGCTCTGCTCTCCAGCCTCTGCTTAGTGGCCCTGAACCTGAACTCCAGATGGCCAGTGCCATCTCGGGGCTAGAAGCCCCAGTTTTCATTTAGACCACTGATTACTAGCTGTGTGCTCTTCAACAAACTCTTTGACTTCTTAGGGCTTACGTTCCCTTCTTTGTACAATGCGGATGGTGATAATACCTCACAAAGACAGGGGCTTCCCTGGTGGCTCAGATGGTAAAGAATCTGCCTGCAGTGCAGGAGACCCCAGTTCCATCCCTGGATGGGGAAGAGCCCCAGGAGGAGAGCATGGCAACCTGCTTCCGTATTCTTGCCTGGAGAATCCCATGGACAGAGGAGCTTGGCAGGCTTCAGTCCATGGGGTCCCAAAGAGTTGGACATGATTGAAACCCCTAAGCAGGCACAAAGACTGTGTAAATGTTATTTTATAGTTCATCAATTTATCCAATGTGTAACGGTTCGCTCTGCCTGAATATTCTCATTTCTTGCTCACAACAGCCATGAAATATAATTGGAAAAATATGTAAAGAAATTTCCTTGTATGTAAAATATGTAAAAAAAAAAAAAAAAAAAAACTGACCCCAGCACTGGCACATATAAACACTGGACAAATAGTAGCTATTATTATTGATGCTTCTGTTGTTGCTATTGATATTATCATGACAAAGTCCTTGCCTTCATGGCTGCTTTTATTAAGGGGGTTCGGATCCCTTTCTTAGAAATTTCCTCCCCTCCCCACCCATGGACGCCCCCTCCCCACGAGCCCTTCAAGGCGCCGAATCTCCCTCTACCCACTCTCCTTTCTCCCTCTGGCCTCCGCCGCCCCCCTTGTAGCTTGCGCCCCTTTTCCAGGCAGCCCCCGCGGCGAGTCCCTGGCCCCAGCGCCCCCAAGCGCCTGAGCAGCGGCCGCCCGCGTCCCCTGCGACGGGCCCTGCGGGGGCCTCGTCCCCGCCGCCCGCGCCTCACCTGCCGTGCCCGGCGCCGCTGCTCCGAGTCCAGCGCGGGCGGTCCCTGCGGCGGCCGGAGTGGAGACCCGGGCACCGAGCGCCGTGGGGGTCACAGTCCCGCAGGTGCAAGATGCCAACAAAAGCGCGCTCTCTCCCTCGCCCCTTTCCGAAAGACCGGTGAGGAAAGAGGCTGAAGGGCTCTCCAAACACATCCACCAATTGCGTGTAGGAACTTTATTTGGATCTGAATTCAAACAAACTATTTTAAAAATGATGGAACAATTGGAGCAATGTGGTCGCTGGAGGTTTACTGGTTAGTTTTTTCACGTGTGACAACTGCAATATGGCTCTTTTTTTAGAGTCCTTATATTTTGCAGATACATATTTACAAAGCTGAAACATGATGTCTGGGACTTGCTTGGAAATAACCGGGACCAAGGAGGGGCAGGAATCTGGGTGAAACAATCTGGGTCCCTGTTGATACTAGCTGCCTCCCGAGCAGGGGTTATTATTATCTATTTTCTTCTTTTTCATGTGCTTGGAATTTTCCATAATACAATGGTAAAAAAAACAAACAAAAGAACTGTAAAGATATTCAGACACCTTGGTCAGTAAATGTGACCAAATTTATATAAAGGGGAAAAAAATCCCCAGAAGTAAAAAAAAAGTTGTTTTTTTTTTAAAAGTAAAAAAAAAGTGCACCAAAAAAAAAGTAAAAAAAAGTGTACCAAAATATTTAATGCAGCAGCACTGCATATAAATGCAAAAGGAGACTCAGGTGGGAAAAGATTCAACTCGGGTTGCCATTAAGGAAATGGTTACATAAACTATACTACATCAACTTCATGGGTTATACAGCTATTTAAATGGGTATGAACAAAGACTGTGTAATAAACACACAAGGAAATAATTTTATATCTAAAAAAGTCAAACATGAAGTCATATGTGTTTATGTAAGGGCTTCCTAGGTGGCTCAGTGAAAAAGAATCCGCCTGCCAATGCAGGAGACATAGATTCCATCCCTGGGTTGGTAGATTCCCTGGAGGAGGAAATGGCAACCCACACCAGCAGTCTGGCCTGGAAAATTCCAAGGACAGAGAAGCCTCGAAGGCTACAGTCCATGGGGTTGCAAAGAGTTAGACACAACTGAGTTGCTTTTGAACTGTGGTGTTGGAGAAGACTCTTGAGAGTCCCTTGGACTGCAAGGAGATCCAATCAGTCCATTCTGAAGGAGATCAGCCCTTGGATGTCTTTGGAAGGAATGATGCTAAAGCTGAAACTCCAGTACTTTGGCCATCTCATGCGAAGAGTTGACTCATTGGAAAAGACTGATGCTGGGACGGATTGGGGGCAGGAGGAGAAGGGGACGACAGAGGATGAGATGGCTGGATGGCATCACTAACTCGATGCACGAGAGTCTGAATGAAGTCCGGCAGTTGGTAATGGACAGGGAGGTCTGGCGTGCTGCGATTCATGGGGTTGCAAAGAGTCGGATACGACTGAGCGACTGAACTGAACTGAACTGAACTGAGCATGCACACATGCAACATATATGCACTTGTATTAAAACAGGAAATACATTGAAGTGTTAAGTGTGCATGATGGAATTATCCATAACTATCTTTTCTATCTTTTCTAAGCTCTATACAGTCAACAAAAAGAAGGACCAGGAGCTGACAGTGGCTCAGATCTTGAACTCCTTATTGCAAAATCAGACTTACATTGAAGAAAGTAGGGAAAACCACTAGGCCATTCAGGTATGGCCTAAATCAAATCCCTTACAATTATACAGTGTAAGTGACAAATAGATTCAAGGGATTAGATCTGATGGACAGAGTGCCTGAAGAGCTATGGACAGAAGTTCGTAACATTGTACAGGAGGCAGTGATCAAAACCATCCCCAAGGAGAAGAAATGCACAAAGGCAATAATGGCTGTCTGAGGAGGGCTTACAAATAGCTGAGAAAAGAAGAGAAGCAAAAGGCAAAGGAGAAAAGGAAAGACATACCTATCCGAATGCAGAGTTCCAAAGAATAGCAAGGAGCGATAAGAAAGCCTTCCTCAGTGATCAATGCAAAGAAATAGAGGAAAACAATAGAATGGTAAAGACTAGAGATCTCTTCAAGAAAATTAGAGATACCAAGGCAACATTTCATGCAAAGATGGGCACAATAAAGGACAGAAATGGTATGGACCTAATAGAAGCTGAAGATATTAAGAAGAGATGGCAAGAATACACAGAAGAACTATACAAAAAAAGATCTTAATGACCCAGATAACCACGATGGTGTGATAACTCATCTAGAGCCAGACATCCTGGAATGCAAAGTCAAGTGGGCCTTAGGAAGCATCACTCCAGACAAAACTAGTGGAGGTGATGGAATTCCAGTTGAGCTATTTCACATCCACAGAGATGATGCTGTGAAAGTGCTGCACTCAATATGCCAGCAAATTTGGAAAACTCGGTAGTGGCCACAGGGCTGGAAAAGGTCAGTTTTCATTCCAATCCCAAACAAAGGCAATGCCAAAGAATCTTCAAACTACCCCACAACTGCACTCATTTCACATGCTAGCAAAATAATGCTCAAAATTCTCCAAGCCAGGCTTCAACAGTACATCAACCGAGAATTTCCAAATGTTCAAGCTGGATTCAGAAAGACAGAGGAACCAGAAATCAAACTGCCAACATTCACTGGGTCACAGAAAAAGCAAGAGAATTCCAGAAAAACATCCACTTTTGCTTCACTGACTATGCTAAAGCCTTTGACTGTGTGGATCACAACAAACTGTGGAAAATTCAAGAGATGGGAATACCAGACCACCTTACCTGCCTCCTGTGAAACCTGTATGCAGGTCAGGAATCAACAGATAGAACTGGACATAGAACAATGGACTGATTCCAAATTGGGAAAGGATAACATCAAGGCTGTATATTGAAACCCTGCTTATTTAACTTATATGCTGAGTACATGATGTGAAATGCTGGGCTGGACAAGCTAGAATCCAGACTGCCAAGAAAAATATCAATAACCTCAGATATACCGATGACACCATCCTTATGACAGAAAGCGAAGAGGAATTAAAGAGCCTCTTGACAAAGGTGCCTTTTCATACTGTTCATGGGGTTCTCAAGGCAAGAATACTAAAGTGATTTGCCACTCCCTTCTCCCATCACTTCATGGCAAATAGATGGGGAAACAGTGGCAGACTTTATTTTTCGGGGCTCCAAAATCACTGCAGCCATGAAATTAAAAGACACTTACTCCTTGGAAGAAAAGTTATGACCAAACTAGACAGCTTATTAAAAAGCAGAGATACTACTTTGCCAACAAAGGTCTGTCTAGTCAAAGCTATGGTTTTTCCAGTGGTCACATATGGATGTGAGAGTAGGACCATAAAGAAGGCTGAGTACTGAAGAATTGATGCTTTTGAACTGTGGTGTTGGAGAAGCCTCTTGAGAGTTCCTCAGACTGCAAGGAGATCAAACCAGTCAATACTAAAGGAAATCAGTCCTGAATATTAATTGGAAGGACTGATGCTGAAACTGAAGCTCCAATACTTTGGCCACCTGATGTGAACAACTGACTCACTGGAAAAGACCCTGATGCTGGGAACAACTGAAGGCAGGAGAAGGGTATGACAGAGGATGAGATGGTTGGATGGCATCGCTGACTCGATTGACATGAGTTTGAGCAAGCTCTGGGAGTTGGTGATGGACAGGAAAGCCTGGCGTGCTACATAGAGTCCATGGGGTCCGCAAAGAGTCGGACAAAACTGAGCAACTGAACAACACATATAATTGTGAACTCTAGAGATTTTCTTGCAATCCTTTACATTTAATGAAACACATCTCAATGCCTGAAATTTTTTAAAAACTGAAATGTATAATGCTGACATTACTTTGTTGGTGGCAGAATTACATATACTCTTCAAAAATGATCGACTCCGCTGCTGTTGCTCAGTTGATGGTTATTTATAAATATTTATTAATGTTATTTATAAATAGTTATAATATTTATCAGCATCCTCAAAAACATCCTTTTATTCCTAGGCTCCTGGTTTAATCCTTCAAACAAGCAGCTTACTGTCAAGCACTAGATGATAGAAAATGTCTTCCATCTTTTGTCAATTTTTGATTTAGAAAATAGGTGTCTATGAGTTTCACATGATTCATCTTGGAAGCATAAAGGTATCTTTTATTGTCAAAATTTTTAATGTTAGAAATTTGTAAATGTGTATGTGTGGGCACATACAGGTATGTAAAAAAGTCCAGAAGGGTATATACCAAAATGTTAATCGTGGTCCTCTAAGGGTTATGGTTCAGCTAAAATCTACTTGCATATTCTTTACACCTGTCTGTATTTTCCACTTTTTCTATAACAAACATGCTACTTATAGTGCCAAAACCAGAAGTGCTTTATGATCAGTCACAGCCACCTTATAAATAATAAATAATAAAAACAAGAGGGCAACATCAAGTGTAGGGAAAACTGTTTTGTTCGGGTGAGTATAAAACGGACTGCCAACATATTCTCAAACATTTCAACTCTACCATTTGAAAAGCATTGAGGGTTCCAAGTTTAAAAGCAGCGTTCTGCATCTTGGTTCCTGGGTTTCCACACCAAAAAAAAAACAAAAAAACAAAAACGACGAGAACAAACTTATGGTTGCCAATACACAATGCTCTATATAAAACGGGTAACCAGCAAAGACCTACCGTACAGTACATGGAACCCAGCTCATTGTTCTGCGGCAACCTGAATGGGAGTTTGGGGAGAATGGATACATGTATATGTTTGGCTGAGTCCCTTCACTGTTCACCTGAAACTAACACATTGTTAATCGGCTATTTGTCATTGTTGTTCAGTCTCTAACTCGTGTCTGACTCTTTGTGATCCCATGGACTCCATGGACTGCAGCACACCAGGCTTCCTTGTCCTTCATTATCTCCCAGTTTGCTCAAACTCATGTCCATTGAGTGGGTGTACTGGCTATACCTGAATACAAAATAGTTTTAAAAAGTGAAAAAAGATGAAAATATAAAACCAATGTACTGTGTTGATTCCTGAACAGGATAGAAGAAAATAGCATTTGGACATCATCAGATCAGATCAGTCGCTCAGTCGTTTCCGACTCTTCGCGACCCCATGAATCGCAGCACACCAGGCCTCCCTGACCATCACCAACTCCCGGAGTTCACTCAGACTCACGTCCATCGAGTCAGTGATGCCATCCAGCCATCTCATTCTCTGTCGTCCCCTTCTCCTCTTGCCCCCAATCCCTCCCAGCATCAGAGTCTTTTCCAATGAGTCAACTCTTCGCGTGAGGTGGCCAAAGTACTGGAGTTTCAGCTTTAGCATCATTCCTTCCAGAGAAATCCCAGGGCTGATCTCCTTCAGAATGGACTGGTTGGATCTCCTTGCAGTCCAAGGGACTCTCAAGAGTCTTTTCCACCACAGTTCAAAAGCATCAATTCTTCGATGCTCAGCTTTCTTCACAGTCCAACTCTCACATCCATACACGACCACAGGAAAAACCATAGCCTTGACTAGACGAACCTTTGTTGGCAAAATAATGTCTCTGCTTTTGAATATGCTATCTAGGTTGGTCATAACTTTCAAGGAGTAAGTGTATTTTAATTTCATGGCTGCAGTCACCATCTATAGTGATTTTGGAGCCCAGAAAAATAAAGTCTGACACTGTTTCCACTGTTTCCCCATCTATTTCCCATGAAGTGGTGGGACAAGATGCCATGATCTTCGTTTTCTGAATGTTGAGCTTTAAGCCAACTTTTTCACTCTCCACTTTCACTTTCATCAAGAGGCTTTTGAGTTCCCCTTCACTTTCTGCCATAAGGGTGGTGTCATCTGTATATCTGAGGTTATTGATCTTTCTCCCGGCAATCTTGATTTCAGTTTGTGTTTCTTCCAGTCCAGCATTTCTCATGATGTACTCTGCATATAAGTTAAATAAACAGGGTGACAATATACAGCCTTGACGATTTGTTCTTAGTTATTTTCCACAACTTAAGAAATGCAGGTGTATAAGACATTCCAGATTTACATGGTCATTTATTTGGGGGTGTAAAGAGGGGATCTTTACTTTTCATTTTATACTTACTCAAAGTAATTTTCAAATGGTCCTGCACTTTCATGCACTGGAGAAGGAAATGGCAACCCACTCCAGTGTTCTTGCCTGGAGAATCCCAGGGACGGGGGAGCCTGGTGGGCTGCCATCTATGGGGTCACACAGAGTCGGACACGACTGAAGCGACTTAGCAGCAGCAGCAGCAGCACAAAAAATAGACTAGTATTTACTTCATGTGAATACAGCATATTGACTCTAAAATCCAGAGGGAAATCTTAAGTTCTAGTTATGGAATAATAATTCTAATTCTCCAGAAGTATGAAATTTCTTAATGAAAAAGTACTTTGGTATCAGTGTACCGTGATTCCAATTCTTTGGTATCAATATGGATCAGATCAGATCAGATCAGATCAGTCGCTCAGTCATGTCCGACTCTTTGCGACCGCATGAATCGCAGCACTCCAGGCCTCCCTGTCCATCACCAACTCCCGGAGTTCACTCAGACTCACGTCCATCGAGTCAGTGATGCCATCCAGCCATCTCATCCTCTGTCGCCCCCTTCTCCTCCTGCCCCCAATCCCTCCCAGCATCAGAGTCTTTTCCAATGAGTCAACTCTTCGCATGAGGTGGCCAAAGCAAGCTACAAAGTACAGGTTACTAGTAAATGAAACGCAATGCCATACAAGTTGTAGTATAAAAACAAATCACCAGAGAAATGGAAATCAAACCCACTGTATACCACCTCACATTCATTGAACGGCTACTATCAAGAAAAACACAAAATAACAAATGTTAGGGAGGATGTGGAGAAATTAGAACCCTTGTGCACTGTTAGTGGGAATGGAAAATGGTGCAACCACTGAGAAAAACAACACGGCAATTCCTCAACAAACTAAACACAGAATTCGTGTCTGATCCAGAAATTCCACTTCTGGGTATAGATCCCGAAGAAGTGAAAACAGCAACTCAAAACAGATTGTTCATAGTCGCATTACTCTCAATAACAAATACCAGTAATGCAGGTGTCCACTGACAGATGAATGGACAAGCAAAAGACACAATGAAATATTACTCAGCATTAAAAAGGGAAGAAACTTTGACACATTTTATAACATGCATAGACTTTGAGATCATTGTGCTCAAATAAGCCAGTCACACACAAAATAATATTGTATGATTCTACTTATATGAGGTACCTAGAATAGCCAAATTCAAAGAAAGTAGAATGGTGATCGCCAGGACTGGGGTGGGGGAAGGGGGAAAGGAATAGGGAGTTAGTGTTAATGGCTACAGAGTCCCAGTTTTGCCAAATGTGAAAACGTAAAAATGGATTATGGTGATGGTTACACAATTTGAATGTACTAAATACCACTGAATTGAACACCTAAACATGGTTAAGATGGGAAATTTCATATGATTTTACAATAAAAATTTGGAAGAAAAATATAAATAATGGTACTGTGTCAATAAACACTAAGCAATTTGAAACGTAAGCAACTAAATGGGATGTAGTATGCCGAACTGGCTCCTGGAACAGAGAAAAAGGTCAATGATGGAAAAATGGGCAAAACTGCAGCAGTCAGTAGTTTACTTACTAATAGGGTACCGATGTTAATTTCTCAGTTTCGACACATAACGTGGCTACTATGCAAGACAATGTTAGGGGGTTAAGGGTATACAGGAACTCTCTGTACTATCTTTGCAAGGTTTCTCGAAATCTAACATTATTCCAAAATAAAAGTAACAACTAAAAAGAAGTTAGAATCAACTCCTACATAGAAGATACGAGTGCATATGTGCTCAGTTGTGTCTGACTCTTCACGACTGTATGGACTGTCGCCCTCAGGCTCCTCTGTCCATGGGACTTCCCGGGCAAGAACACTGGAGTGGGTTGCCACTTCCTCCTGCAGGGGATCTTCCCAACCCAGCGATCGAAACCATGTCTCCTGCCTCTCCTGCATTGGCAGGTGGGTTTTTTTTTTTTTACCACTGAGCCAGCTGGGAAGCCCACACAGAAGACAAAGACAATACAAATATATTAGAATTAATAAAGTAGATACCAAAATATGAACACCTATACAAATAGCTACAGGAGATGTGAAATTATTTTTATTGTGTTGTTCACTGTTGCCTAGCTGCTGTCTTATCAAACAATTGCAAAAGGGCAGGCTATTGAATTTTTTATTGTGGTAATATTTCCTTCATGATACAGGGTGCATTTTTTCACTTAGATCTTGGCATGGATAGTGTGATCTGCCTTCTGCCAATTCATGATTTTATATCTTTGATAATTTGTTACTTGGTGAGCATCCTGGTTGTTTCAAGTCAATGACAAGCCCAGTTTTGTGTTCAGCGGATTCCTACGCAGCACAAGTCAACCTGGACAGCCCTGGCTGTCCATTTTACTAGCCCTGGCTCAGTGCACTGGCTTCCAGCTGTAACATAGGTGCATTGGATATAAGCCTATTTGAGAAGTACTTAGGTATCTGCACAAACGTGCTAAGTCACTTTAGCCACTGGAAGCCCATGTGGACGGACGGTACTGTAGCTTTTAGAGAAAAAAGGTCATGAAATGCTTTTATCAGTAATTAAGCAGCAGCAAGCAGTAGGAAACAACTGGTAAAAACATCTTGCTTCATTATGAGTCTGCTTGAATATGTTGCTCTGAGGAGTAGATTTCAAAGTTAATGAAACATGTTGGAGCAGAACTAAGTGAAAACAAAGCTTTACTCAGAAAGATGACTTGAAACAACTAAGTTTTACTTTATTTCCCAGCCCAACTGCTTTTCTGTTAAAGGTCAATTATGTAAAAACTGATGTGACATAAGAGAAGGGTAGAAAATACACTGTCTCTCTTAACAGCTCTGCACAAGGGAGAAATGACCAAGGCTATTATGTCTTCTTCCCTTCCACTCTCTGACATCAGTGGTCTAAACACTCCAGAGGCTTACAGCTGCAGGTGCAAAGAGCTTTGCCTCACAGGTGCAGCTTGCATTTCCTTTCTCTGTGACCTTTAAGGTCAACTGGCTAGCTTGCTTTGACTGCAAATAGAGGTCTTCTTAATTCCTCCAGTACAACCTTAACTTGATATGAAACACTTACACAAGGAATGGTGCAGACAAGAAGGCAGTTTATTGTATCAGTACTTTGGGGAGAAAAAAAGAAAAAACATGATTCCATTTAAGGGGAAATAGTCATTGACGCTCAGTAAGCAACACTGCCATCTAGTGGAATGATGATATACCACCAAGACTTTCAAGACCAGGCATGAAATGTGAGCGGATTTGATGGTTTAAATTTTCACCAAAAAACGGCACTTTTGAAAAGCTGATTTTCAGAGAACCTCAGATTTTGAGAAAGTATTTGTCTTTAAAATGCATAAATGTATGTGCTTTCTCTGATTTTGGGGGGAAAAGAAGGAGGTTTGTTTCTTTTTTTTCCCAAATAGACTATCAAATTAATTCTCAAAGTTAATGAAACACTTTGGAACAACCTGCCTCTGAGCATCTGTCACTCTTGCGCTCTTGTTCAGCAGTCTAAACAGCAACCCCTGATGATGAAGCTTATAAAGAAGCAAAACTCAACTGTACAAGAACTACATTAAATTTACTCATTTCCTCTATTTTTACAATCTAAGGTGCTAAGTATTTGCACTTCACTTATTTGAATTCCTGGGGGGAAAAAAAGCATTTGAAAGCACCAATAACGCTTTTGCAAAAATCACATAACCCAACTCTTATTACGACTACACAATAACGGTGGAAGATACTGGTGTCAGGACGTGGGAATGCTGTTCTTACTGAATAATAAAGTCATTCTTCTCAAGGCTTTAGTTCTCCTTTATGCCCAGGTGCTGCAGTAAATGTGCTGATTTGATGACTTCTATGAGCATATAGATGAGAATAGTTAATGTAACACCTGACTGACAAAAGCAAGTTGTGAGAATAACATATTGTTAATAGGCATGATCTCAAATTGGCATCTCTATGATTACTGAGATTTTAGATTCTGGGTTAAGTGCTCTGCTCTTTGGAACATCCACAATGGTTATCGATCTTGGTAATGAGCTCGTTGCAACCTTTCTGGATATATGGTTGGAGGCACTCACGGATTCTAGAATGCATGAGTCTGACATGGTTTTCTCGAACCATACTCCTGGCAAACTATAAACTCAGTTAAGGATTTCGAGAAGAGCCAAGTTCTGTGAAAGAGGTATATACAAGGACAGAGTTAAGAAGCTGAATTGAAAGAATATTAGGTGGTGTTCTTGTCAGTAGACAAAACTGAATGTTCCAATTCTGAGAACCTGAGATTGTCCAGAAAAGCAAAATTCTGAGTGTAGGACACAAGTTACCACAAAGTCAGAACCCACTGCTCTGAATTTCAAAAAAAAAAAAAACATATATATATGAGTTGGGGAGTGAGGGTAGTCCCTGAAGTACATCTGAATGAGGCTGTTCTTTTGAGAGTTAGTCTGGGTTGCTTGTGTTCATCACAATTTGCAGTAATCACCCCACCCCAAGTCTAAAGCCTTCCTTTACCATATATTCTCATCTACTTCATCTTTCTTTCATATATGCTACTACTTGGGCACACCTGAAGCAAAGCAATTAAAGATGCTTGGGAAGCCTTATAGTAACTCCAACATGATGCCAAAGTCACCTCCAAAAAAAGTTTATTAGCATGATTAAAAACATTTTCTGGAATAATGACAGAATTTCTAAACATGAAAGAGGATCAGTGGCTATACTTTATAACCAATATTTGCAACTGGAAAGACAGCTTTATTGCCCAGTCTTCATTTTATTACAAACAACCCACATTTACTGGTTCCCTGTGAAGTCATGACTATTGCTTTGGGAATGAGTCCCTACTGCAATTAAGTATAAAAAATATTTTCCATAATCGGAGTGTGACCTGCATTACTGAGTAAAGAGTTGATAAAAATCCTCAAAGAGTTGGTTTTTTGTTTTTTTAAAAAACATTCCTTTTACACACTACAAAGCAATAATTAGTAATTTGGCTTTTAAAATTCCTACATGATATTTAGAATGGCAGTCCCCAAAGGTCCTCCCTTCACATAACTGAACTTGCAGATCCTCTTCCGGAGTGTACATTCTTGGGCTGGACTCTGAAGACCCCAACCTCCACTTGTTTATACGGGTTTGAGAACAAAGACAGCATCATCCAGAACGTAGTAGTCATTATACATGTCACCTTCACACAGGTATGGCAGTCTGGTGAAAGCTTCGATAACAAAACCAGCTTTTCTGAAAACTTCAGGCAGACTATTCACTTGTTCTTCCCAATTCTGTCCCTTGATTTCCAAAATTTCCGATGGTTTATCCCACTTGCCACCTACTAAAACAAAAACATGAAGTTAAATTCTTGAACAAACAGATTACTCAAAAGAGAGAAGAGGGGAAGAACAATATCTGCTAAGGACTTGGTGTGTGCCAAGCACTGGGTGCTTTGATGAATGATTTCCCGGGTGACCCAGCGGTAGGACAAAGAGGAAGTAGAGACAGGAAGACTGAAGAACGTGCCCCAGCTTGCAAGGTTAATGAACACTGGGACAGAAGTGTAATCCCTCATTAAACCAGACCCAAAGCCCACACTACTACTTGCTCTGACAGTTTCTTGATATCACCCTCCCTTAGACTGACTGGTGTGTAATGGTTAATAGGTTTGGAAAACTGCTTATTAAACACTGGAATATTGAGGCAGAGTGTAACAAAGTTTGAAAGAGTGCTTTGGATAAACGTAAGAAAACGCCACTAGTGTAGTAAAATCATGCCACATATTAACTAGAGGGGTTTATCAGGCTGAAAATAAAAATAGGTTAACGGAGGGTTTTAATTTCTAAAAAGAGATCATTTGGTGTGCTTTTCAAGGGAGGTCAATCCACTCTCTAACTTTGCAGAAGAATTTCACACAAGTTAACCTCCAGAACCAGAGAGAGGATAACATACTAGAATGGATGAATCAACCTAGCATTTCTTGGAACAGTGACTCAAGTCTGTGTTAACATTAGTCATTTCCAAACCCATGAGCATCAGATGCCCAGGTACTAGGGGGCTAGAAAAAGTCTTCAGTTCACATACATACCAAGCACTGACTACAGACACACACACACAAACACACACAGTGGTATATATAAAATCTGGGGGGTGCTTTCAGACGCAACTATGATGTAAAAAAAAAAATACACAGTAATGCTAAAAGTATTACTAAATACAGATTGAGAATAACTTTCTGTAAATGACAAAATATATAATCAACAGGTGCCAAGCATACACACAGTACAGTGGAGAGGGTTTCATGCTTTCCGGCAGCGAGCACCCCTCTTCCCCGTGGAAGGCAAAGCCTGGGGAAGCAGCTTCCCCCTCCTCTTTCTCGCAGCTCAGGCACTGGTTCATGACCTCAGGTCAGAAACACTCCCCTGAGACCTGGAATGAGGAGCAAGTGGCCCAGAGGTGGGGACGTGAGACTCCTTCTCTGGGAAGGCGGAGCAGTGGTGTGAGTCCAGGCAGCTCGGGCAGCACGGAGCAGTACCACTGACAGGCTGTGGGCCACGCCAAGGCAACAGTGCTTGCCGGTTGGCAGTGCTCTTCAGATCAGCTTTACAGCAGACTTCGGGGCATGTGTCTTGTATGTAGAGCGCAACACATGATTCTCCAGTCCTCCCAGGGACTCACTGTGCTACCCTCAAATCCTTTCAATAAACTCCCTTTTGCTTATTAAGTCAGCCCAAGTCACTTTCTGCTGTTTACAAATAACCTGACTGATGAAGCCCCCGAGGGACTAGGATGGGGTTCTGGATGACAAAGATTCCACACATTTATTTCACAATAAAAGTGGTCACACAAAACTGGGCACAAGGGCTTCCCAGGTGACTTAGTGGTAAAGAATCTGCCAATGCAGGAGATGCAGATTCGAACCCTGGGTTGGGAAGATCCCCCAGAGAAGGAAATGGTAACCCACTCCTGTATTCTTGCCTGGGAAATTCCAGGGACAGAGGCGCCTGGCAGGTTATAGTCCATGGGGTCGCAAAGAGTTGGACATGACTTAGTGACTAAACAAAACTGGGGTACAATTAGTTAATGGCACCCAACTTATTTATTCATTGTTCACTGATTTTTCTCTTGTCTCTACATGAAGATGGACTTCCCAGGTGGCCCTAGTGGTAAAGAACCCATCTGCCAATGCAGAAAATGGAAGACATGTGAGTTCAGTCCCTGGGTTGGGAAGATCCCCTGGAGGAGGGCGTGACAACCCACTCCAGTACTCTTGCCTGGAGAATCCCATGGGCAGAGGAGCCTGGTGGGCTACAGTGCACAGGGTCGCAGAGAGTCGGACACGACTGAAGTGACTTAGCACACTACATGAAGATATTTCCTGCTGCTTCTCCTTGATTTCCAGCAGTTATCAGCCCAGCACCAAGAACAAATTAGATGCCCAAGAGCAGAGACTGAACTGCTCTAGAAAATTTAAGTATGAGTTATCTGTCAAACAATACTTTCTAGGAATATGCACCAAGGTAAATCAAAATCTCACCCAAAACATCTAACATCTTTGAGGATTTGTAAAACCCAAGAAAAATGTGACCATATGAACATTTAGAAATGTGCTCTAGGCTAAAATCTCAACTTTAAATGGTGAAACTGGATTACAAACAATCTTTACACAATTTCAAAAAGTTCCCAATTATGCTTCCTCAATAAGAGTTCCTCTCTTTGTTTCTTCCTTACTTAGAAAAAAAAAAAAAAAGCCAAAACTCTCTTCAAATACACTCCCCACACCTCATACATACACACAGAAATGGAGACCGTGAACAGAGGAAAGATCATTCTCGGTCTGGAATTCAATCTGATTCTGTTTTATGTCGGTAAGGTTCTTTTATTTTCCCTCCATTTTATTTAAATCAATTGCTACTTTTCATCTAAAAATTCATTTATATTTTAAGCCCCTACAGATTTTTAAATGTATAACATTATGGAAACTGTCTAAAGTGACAAATTTCCTTTTTTCTCAGAGAAATAGGTAATAAAAAAACAGCTGAGAAAAAAAATTAATATTAACATTGAAAACTTCCTTTGCTATCATGCTGCTTTAGAGAAGAGTACCTCACCAAACAAAGGCTTGAAAATATTCATAAAATCACATTAATCATTAACAATTCAGTTCCCATACAGGCAAACTGACTCTGAATTAAATACTTAAATATTTTTAAAGAACAGTCTTTCAGAAAAAGCCGAATTTCTATAAATTGAAGTACCTGTCATTTTAAAAAACTGCAATGGCTCCTTCCTTGAAAAATAACCATATCACAAATATATGGATACTTTTGCCTGTTTTTTCTCTATGAGAGAGTTTCCTGTATCACAGTTCTAATAATTTCATCATTGTTCTAAAAAATCTCATAATCTCAGATTTGCTCACAAAGTTTGGGTCATAGGCCAGGAAAGGGAACAAAAGCTCTTATTTTTTTCTCATCTGTAAAGAAATATTTTTAAATGTTAACAGTGATTTGGTGGGGGCAGAGCGGTGAAAGGACTATGGGTGATGTTTTTGCTTCTACTTTCAGTAATAAGTCTATTTATTTCCTAATAAGTGTATATATATTACTTTTATAGAGTAGTCTAATTAGTATTATTTTTCAAAAGAATTATCTTTCAAAGACATATACTGAAAGATGTGCAGACAAATTATCTGGAATTTGCCCTAAAATAACACGAGATAAAGGCACAAGTAGGGAGAAGAGCTGAAACGAGACTGGGCTGAAGTCAGGTGATGGCGGAGAAGTTACTGTGCTGGTCAACTACTGCGTATGTTCGAAATTTTCCATAAAGGCGTTTTTTAGAAAGTTCGGAAATTACTTTTCTATGTATTTTGTAGCTTGGTTTTCAAAAACAGTAATCTTTTTTTATTCCCTCCACTAAGAAGATAAACTTTCAACCTTTCCAGAGGGTACTGTGTTTAAAAGAACCCCTACAGGATATGAGAGCTCTTAAAGTGCAGCTCTTCAGAGTGGGCTGCAGGCTGACACAGTATCCAAACTTCCCTTTTGCACTAAGCTGCCGCCTCATTCATGGCGCGGGGCTGCGGGGGGAGCAGCCGTCTCCTCACAGCCTGGGCTCTCACAGGAAACCACTGGACCCGGTTTTCTCCCTTCTGAGGTGGTCACGAGCAGAGATATGAAACTTCTAAGTTGCAAGTATTTATTTTACCCTGGAACACTAGTTCTCCAAGAAAAATGTTAAAAGGTAGCTTCCCTTTTAAAAACTACCTCATGGAGGAGTTGACACTGGGACCTTGCTGATTAACCTCACGACTCTGGCAGGCCCACTTCAAGTTCCCACACTTTAACGATTACTATACCTTATAAAGCCGTTTCCACCAGCCTTAGGAGAGAGGCTAAGCCCCTTGGCTGAAGACGCAGGAAGCCTGGTCTTCTCCAGTGACTTGACTTTACCCGCTCATCTGGTTTACCTTTACCAGGTTGCTAAAAAGCTCCCAGCTCATCTCCAATTGCACAAATAACAAAAATTACAACATGGTGAGAAGAGACCTGGGTCACAAATACCATGATTCTAGTTTTAATTCTTCTGCTCTGGGTCAGGACCTATAAGAAAAATGTTAAGTGACAAAAAGCCCATATGAAACTTGTATCAGACAACTTGGATTATTTTTTAATTTTGTGTACAATAGCAAAGGGAAAAGTCAGACAAATAAGACCATGTAGAAACATGTAACCACACAAAGTCAGAGTGAAAACATGCACAAATTCCAGTTTGCCTCAACCAACAGTATTTCACATACAGCCTCCCTTGCCCCCAAAATGGCTGAGGGCAGGTCTTCCCAGTAATAAATAACTGAGCAGCTTTCCAGCTTCACGAACCTGGGATTAGATAGAAGGCCACATAGGGACCCACCCCCATGACAGGGAAGCAGCATGATGTGGCGGCGGGGAGAGCACTGGATGGGGCGTCTAGTCTCGGCCCTGCTGACATGACGCTGTGAAGTGAACATCGCTTGGTCATGTCAGACTCTTTGCGACCCCATGGACTATACAGTCCATGGAATTCTCCAGGCCAGAATACTGGAGTCGGTAGCCTTTCCCTTCTCCAGGGGACCTTCCCAACCCAGGGATCATACCCAGGTCTCCTGCATTGCGGGTGGATTCTTTACCAGCTGAGCCACCAGGGAAGCGCAAGAATTCTGGAGTGGGTAGCCTATCCCTTCTTCAGCGGATTTTCCCGACCCAGGAATTGAACCGGGGTCTCTTGCATTGCAGGTGGATTCTTTATCAGCTGAGCTCTCTCTCTTTAGAGCTCTATTTAGAGCTATTTCTAAAATGGGCATATGATCCTGTGGAGACAGGAGTGGCCATGGCAGCGGAAATAGCTCCTTTCATTAAATACTTACTTAGACCCAGGTAAGTAAATACTCCTTGTGCACTGATGGCCTCCATGAAACTTCCTGCTAACCTCATGATACTCAACACTATCCCCCTTTTGCTAATGAGGAAACAGACCAGAGAGCTAGGAACTAGCAAGAGCTAGGATCCAAACTCAAATGTCTACTCCTAATCACAATACTGCTCAAGTAAATTAAAGCTACAAGAGGCTACAAAGCAGCACACACGAGCCAGGAAAGAAACTAACCTGCTGGGCAGTGGCATGGCCAGCTCATCAGGCCTCTGCTCAACAACGAAAGGCTGGCTGAGCCAGGGCTGCAATTTCCCAGATGTACATACTGCCTTTTACAATGTTTCCCTTTGGGACAACTAGACTCCCTGAAGAACAACTGTAAACTGTCATGAATTCCTAGCAATCACAACCTTAAAAGGCAGGAAAAAAAAATCCCTGCTGCTCATGTGCTTTGATACCTATTGCTACACTGAATGCAATACTCCTATGAGTCCAGGGGTTCAGATAAGGAAACAAACTCCTAGAGAGCAACTGATTTGCACAGGGAGATCAACGGACAGCTCCTAAGTACACCACGAGTGTACATGTGGACCCCGACCTTCTAACTCAGATCTGCTGTCACCTCCAGCAAAGGAGATCCCCACCCCACCCCCAGGGCTGCCCTTTAAGTACCAGACATCACTGTGCTCCAGCAGCCTGAGGTCAGGAAACTCAGAGGGTCAAGAAAAGTAAGGAACACCAGCGTCTACCTTTTTTTTAAGTCTTAATTTTTTGGATTGAAGTAGCTACCATCTATGGGGTCACAAAGAGTCGGACATGACTGAAGCGACTTATCAGCAGCAGCAGCAAAGTTAATGTACAAGTTAAAAAAAAGTTAAGGGTGTACCGTAACTTTATAATAGTGATTCACAATTTTAAAGGTTATACTCCATTTATAGTTATCATAAAATATTGGCACCAGTGTCTACTTTTATAGTCTTGTCTGTGCTGAGAGTGAGGTAAAAACAAGAAAGCCATGGTTTTCAGTGGATTCTTCAAAAATGTCGATAAAACAGGAGCACAGGACAAAGGGAGGTGAGACGCCCACTGATCAAGCTCCTCTGCTTCCTCCTACAGGGGTCGCGGATGACTGCACCGTCTCAGTGTCTCAACCACCTGAACTTCAAGTGGACTACATGCAAAAGGTCGTTACCTTGCCCTGCTCCTTCTCCACAGTGGGGTGCCCTGCAGAGCAACCAAAATGCCTGTGGTTTCGCTACGGGACTCATGAGTCTAAGAACCTGTGCTTGAATGGATGCAGAAGTAAGACAGACAAATACACACTTGAGAATCCGGCACAAAACCAGGTTTCCCTCACTGTGAACAGGCTGACTTTCAATGACAGTGCAATCTACGTCTGTGGAATAGCCTTTCCCAACTCAAAGCAACCAAGAGCTAAGCAAACGGGAAGAGGGACTGTGCTTGTGGTAAGAGGTCAGTCAAAGCTTTATTCCCGTACAGTGTGTTCTGCTTGGTCCCTTAAATGCATCACTTACTTCTATGCAGAGATTAGGAGATACATCTGATAACTTAATAGCTCAGCCAGTGAAAAGTGTGACCTTCACACTAGCCAACATGCAGTTTGGACTGATCAACTACTCCAATCCCATCTCTCAGCCTCCGCGGACACAGTCAGGGTTATGTCAGGTGCTATACTCTCTATGTCCTCTCTATGTCCAGACTTCACTGGCAAAGGCTGACCAACTATGTCCTCCTTTCTCCATGTTACACAGATTGAAATATGACGTTTAACAGAGAGCCCTGTTAGGATCTCGCCTGGTATTGCAACATCTAGAACAAAACACTGAAGAAGCAGAAGCAATCAATAAATTGAACCCATAAAAAAAATATGCATTATGAAGAATAAACACAAAGTTTAGGTAAAGCCACTGGGGGACCCCTGACCTTACCCCCTTGTGCATAGATAATGAACAGAAAAAGGGTCGGTGTGGTTTCCTTAGATTTACTAAAATCCATGACAATCTCCTCATGCAGGTGAGGACAATGAGCCTAGCTAAGACCTATAAATTATGAAATTGTGAGGAAAAGCTTCACATGATTCTGGAGAAAGGAAGAGAAGAACAGTAACTCCATGCTTTTCTCAGACCTCTCCCCTTTAAAGAAACTAGTACGATGAGCTCTGAGACCATTAAAACATAAACTCAAATTGATCAGGCTTTTGGTTTTAACACAGGACTTCGAGGAGCCCAGATTGTCCTATATTACAATTCTTACTTTGGTGTTCTAATGAACTTTTGCTATTTCACCATCATTTAATGTTAGTTTATGCTCACTTGTAGGGGTAAATTATAAATGAGTTAATGCACATAAAGCACTTTTAATGGTGCCTGGTTTATATCAAATAATTAATGTCAGCTAAGGAAATCAACTCTGAATATTCATTGGAAGGAGTGATGCAGAAGCTCCAATACTTTGGCCACCTGATGTGAAGAGCCGACTCTCTGGAAATCACCCTGATGCTGGGAAAGATTGAAGGCAGGAGGAGAAGGGGGCAACAGAGGATGAGATGGGTGGATGGCATCCCGAACTCAATGGACTTGAGGTTGAGCAAACTCCGGGAGATGGTGAAGGACAGGGAAGCCAGGCGCACTGCAGTCTATGGGACCTGAAAGGGTCGGACACGACTAAACAACAGATATTAACACAAACACACAACAGCCGTGGCAATTTGTATCTCTCACTGCATGCATGTGTCTTCTATAAAAAACAACAGCCAGAAGAAAAATGGTTTGTAAAGAAGGAGGTCTCAAACCTGCAAGTTCATGTGATGAAACACCCTTCTTAAGAGTAGGAATGAAAATACGATTAAGACAGAAACAGCAATTTCCTACCTTTTTAACAGAGCCTCTAATTTCACACTTGAAACTTTTTTAAGTTTTACAGATATGGTTGATTTGTTAAGTTTCACAAGAAAAATGTATGTTGTATAAACTGAGTTCACAGGATAAGCATCTACGGGCTTATTTAGTTGAAAAGCACAAGTTATTCAGATAACAATTACAAATTTAATTGGATTCTGTACTTCAAATAATTGTGTACTTGAAGATGTGGTGTGTTACTTCATCACTACCTAGAGAACAGGACACTTACTGCAGCGAGGGAGAAATTCAGAATGTACAAATGGATTCAATAATTCTACTTCCAGCTTTATTAGAGGGAAGAGACACACAACACCACTGAACATACAAGCGTTCAGTGAGCACCATAATCTTAGTGTATGGCCTGCTTACCTATGTGTACAGTTCAAGGTCATAAACATATGTGGGAAAGAATTTTAACTCCATAGACTCCTGGTGACACTTGTATCTACTAAAAGAAACTTAAAATGCCCTTGAACAACCTGTCTTGAAATGTTTATCTCACTTTAAGCAACAATTTACATAAAAAGTGATTCTTAGCATATGACAAATAATTGAATTTATTAAAATTTTAAGTTTTAAAAATGAGTAACATTTTGGGCATAATACACTTAAAGAACTAATGAACTGGCTTTAACTATCATATACTTGTTGTTGCTGCTGCTGCTAGGTCACTTCAGTCATGTCCGACTCTGTGTGACCCCATAGACGGCAGCCCACCAGGCTCCCCCGTCCCTGGGATTCTCCAGGCAAGAACACTGGAGTGGGTTGCCATTTCCTTCTCCAATGCATGAAAGTGAAAAGTGAAAATGAAGTCGCTCAGTCGTGTCCGACTCTTAGTGACCCCATGGACTGCAGCCTACCAGGTTCCTCCGCCCATGGGATTTTCCAGGCAAGAGTACTGGAGTGGGGTGCCATTGCCTTCTCTGATCATATACTTGAGCGCCTTCTAAATCAAGAGCCCCTGAATAAATTTTTATATGAATAGCCAAATAGCATAAGCTCATGTGTCCCCCTTAACATTTAGTTTCAATTACACTTTATACATATATTTGCAATAATATGTTTCAATAGTGACTGTCTCTTTCTCTGTCTGTAATTAACAAAGAGATGAAGGTTCTCAGCAAGGAACTGCAGTCCGCCCTGATAGCCCTCTTAGTCCTGTTCTCTATCTACATCACCAGTGTGCTCGTGATCCTCATCGTCCTCACCAAAGTAAGTCAAACATCTTGCATTAGATGTCCCTATGGCCTTGAAAATTATCCTAAGGAAATAATTTCCACCTTTCCACATGTTGGGAGCCTCAGAAATAGCTCACCTAATTAACATATCCCTTTGCATCTGCAGGAAATACCTACTGCAGAAGAGGTCTGCAGAAAAAAGCAAAAAGTTTTCATCACTGAAAATTATTAACCAGAGTACACAATTTATATGGTTTTCTTTCTATAAATGGGATTAAGAGATCCTTCTTTATAACCATCAGACACACGCTACTTTTCCACTGGTGGGGAAGGTATGAAAGGCCTAAGAACAATCTTTAAGAGTGAAAAAGGTTAACGAAAGAGACTGGAGGGACTTCCCCGGTGGTACAGTGGCTAGGACTCCATGTTCCCAATGCTGGGTGTCCAGATTCAATCCCTGATCAGGGAACTAGATCCCACACGATACTTCTAAAAGTCCTGCATGATGCAATTAAGACCCGGAACAGCTAAATAAATATTTAAAAAAGAGAGAGAGAGATTAGACACTGCCTTAAAATATCTTTAAGAGGCCTTAAGTTTTTGAGAAAGACTATACTTCTCATTGTTCACATGCTATAAGAGGGGATATGTATGCGTTATATTAAGATTACCATAAATCCTATTATCAATATCAGCTTGAGCTATTAATAAAAACACCTCAGAAGTGACATGAAAATTACTCTTACTGCATATTACTTCAATATGAAGTTCGTTTAACCTTATTATGGTATGAGATATCTGCCATGATTGTTCTGAGTACATAACATGTCTTGTAAGACTTTCCTTTTCTTCCTGACAGGCAAAATCTAACACTCAAAGAAAGAAAGAAACAGAAGAATCACAAAAGGTACACACCAATGCTGGTAAAACATCTTCAGAATTGTGGTTATTAACTATTTTACATTGAAAATAATTTAAGAAACAGAACATCATCACAGAACAACTTTCGTACTGTTTCCTATTGTTGATAAAAATTATATTCTCAAGTGGTAGAATATATGGCAAATTGACAGGTCTCAATCATAAATTCTACTTAATATACTCAAAATACAAGAGTTAACTGTAGGTACAGATGTGTTGGGTAGGGTAGTTTCTAAGACTGGTGGCCAATAAAGAAAGAAAAGGCTCAGATAACGTGCAATAATCATTGCTTTTCATCATAAGACAACATTTTTTTTTCTTATTTGTATTTATAGAAAAAGAGTGCTCGGCGTATTTTTCAGGAAATTGCTCAAGAGCTATATAGCAAGAGACAACAAACAAGCCAACAAACTGTAAGTGTAAAATATCAAAAAGATGTAAGGCGAAAAAGCATGCTTAACTAAAAAGATATAAAGCATGTTTAACTAAAAAAACTTGGCTGCCAGCAAGCTGTCAATAATCAAGTTTTTCTTTAAAAAGAGTCTGAAAGAGGACTTTCATAAAATGCATTTGTTTTGATAAATACGTAACAAAGGACATCTGATGCAATATCAAATAGACACCAGGCGAAAAAGCATGCTTAACTAAAAAGATATAAAGCATGTTTAACTAAAAAAACTTGGCTGCCAGCAAGCTGTCAATAATCAAGTTTTTCTTTAAAAAGAGTCTGAAAGAGGACTTTCATAAAATGCATTTGTTTTGATAAATACGTAACAAAGGACATCTGATGCAATATCAAATAGACACCAGGTTGGCATCTTAGTGACATGAAATCTTTCTGAAACACACTGGATACAGGTAATGTTTTCAATACAGACAAGGATGCTTTTGTGGGTTGAAAGCTTCTTTGGACTGTATCTTGCATCAGTAGTAACCATTAAGCAAATGTTGCAAACATCTGTGGATCAAATTATACAGAAAACTTACTTGCTCACATTAGAAAAGACAGATAATAAGAATAAAAGATGAGTATTTCTTCAGCCTTTGATGTTTAGTGATAGGAAGAATGTATATATTGACTATAATACATTCTGATAGTCCTTACACAGTCTTAAAGTCCTATAAAAACAGGTTTTTTCAAACAAGACATTGTTTTACAGCTAGTAGAGCAGACAGTTTCCACGATACCTGATCAGACTTTTCAGATTTAAATTAAAATATATACAAAATAAAGAACTTATACACTAGCAGAGATATTTTCTTAAACAGCAGCCATGAGGGCAAATGAAACAGAATTCTGATACGAGATGTGGTTTTTTAAAATCTGATTTCTAAAAAGGATTTTCATCCAGGAAATAGTATCATCTAAATAGTCACTTCATCCTTCAATGTATATAGAAGTACAAAAAGAAGTGATTTAATTATAAATACCTAAGATGCCACTCTGAATAATTACAAATGCATGTTCACACTCTTCTTTTATTGACACAGGCACCTTTCAGCAGAGAGGCCAAATTAAATGGCTAGAAGACAAGCCTGGAAGTAGGAATTTTAAAGCCCTCAGTCAGGGCTTTGACAATGGCATGTAAACAAGAAAGTTATTCTTTAGTTCCCACATCTTACTCCAAATAAAGGCAAAGTGGAAACTGGACCTTTATGGTTACTGGAGAATGCAAGACGGCACTGTAATTAATATGTCGCTCTTAGTGTGCTGTTATTGGTTACAAAACTTAAAATGTGTCTTGTTATTTTACTATTGCAGGAAAAAGACAACACTTATGAAAACAGAGCAGCGCTTTCTAACTATGAAAGACCATAGAAGTCTTCTGACTTTCAATGAAGTCACTGAAAATCCCACTCCAGACATTATGAAAGTATTAGTAGATATACACCCATCAGGTTTTTTTTAGAAAACAATTTAAGGTAAATGGAAAAGTCAACTAGCTACAAGAAGGATGCCAGAGAATATAAGGAAACTATTACTAATGGAAATTACCAAAATACTAAAACCCAACAAAATGCAACTGAAAAATACTTTTCTAATTTGCTAGGTAGGAGAATTCTAAGTAGTCAAGCATCTTCAAAAACTTCCAATTAAAGCATATGTCCTTCTGTATTTGCTCCATTTGACATAACCACATGATGACTGATACCCTGAAGATGATCTGAAGTCACACCAAGTGCCTCAGTCTTGCCTGGAAGAACTGTCTTTATGGTTTCTAGATGTGGTGGGCCAACTAGACCAAGTTGGCAGGGAAAGAGGAACGGAGAGAGGAAGGAATGTGTCAAAATCTGAGTTAGAGAAAAATTATCTTGAACAGTATTTTGCAGCAAGTATTATTTCCTCTAGTGTTGCAATGGGCCAGTGGCACAGTACACATTTTCCTGCCAGGGTATGCAAAATAACTTACATCCTGCTACCAACAAAAAGTGAGGGCACAATAGAACACAGCAACATTTTAGTTATGATAACATTTTAGTTATTTTAACAAAAAATCCAAAGCAGAAGGTTCAGCCAGAGAAAACCTCAGAATAAATAAGCTACAATGGACTCTAGGTGTCAGTCTTGCGCCAAATAACAGCACCAGGGAAGGCTTTGGCAAAGCACTGGAACTGAGCAAGCCTTTGCCATATATTTTTTTCTCTTTTACTAAGTCATTGTATTACACACACACATACACACAAAAATATACCTATGTACACACACACATTTATACAAACCTACACTTTATACATAGTTGGGATCATACAGAGTATAGTTTTGTATTACGCACTGCAGTGTGATTTTTAACCAACTAAGGAGGGAAATGCAGGACAAGGCGCAGTGTGTAGCAAGGAGGCTTATGGTACTTACTACCATCTCACTAAGAAAACATGTTAGAGAATCGCTCTCTGAAAGTTACTTCTGTGTAACAAAAAAATCTGTTTAAAGTACCTGCAAGTATATATCTGCTATTAAACCTGAATTACAACCTACTATGTTTATTGAAAGTGTTCCTCTTAAACTGGTATAAAATGAGATCGATTCTTATTTTTAAACCCCAGATTAAATTTTCAAATATTTTAAGATCTCTTTAAAAGCATTTTGTACTGATGGGTTAAATCAGGGACCTCTAACCTTTCCATCTGGGTTGGGGGGGCACATCACCTCATTTTGTGTGTAAATGTATGTGAAAACACATGTGAGTACACATATGCTTTGTGTAGTTTATGCATATACATGTATGTGTGTATATGTGTATACACAAAAACAGAAATTAAACAATGGGCATTCAAAGCAATATAAATAAAAATGTTAACATTTCCCTCCTGTACCCCAACATAAACAGTCTTGCATACTCCCTCAACTGTGAGACCACTGGCCTGACTGAAATAAATGAACTTCTAAACCAGATGGCAGAAAAGGTTAAGTGCTACCACCATCCAGGTGAATAGAAGGGATCTGATCATTTCCTTTTGATTTCTGAAAGTCATTACCTTTGGTCCTTTCAGGGATGAAAATATATCATTCTTCATGTAACTAATGAGGAAACAAAATCCCTAAGACAAACTTGTATTTGATTCAGAATACACTTTTCCCAATATAAGCAAGGACTGTGTTTAAGAGACTAATTTTTAAGCTAAATTTTGGAACATATTTTCCCAAGTAGTTATATTCCTTGAGGTCATATATGAGTGCCTGAAATATATATATTATTCATTCTTTTATTCATCCAACTAGCCAACAATACTGACTGACCGCTATACTGTTATACAACCAAAGGCTTCTTTTGCACGCCATCCTTGGGTCTCACTGAACTGGGAACCCCACCTGGGAACCCCACCTTGCTCCCATCTTACTGCTGTTGCGTGTGCATACAGTAAAACACACCATAGATGCAAACACACGTCAAATGTCACCCACACGAAAACCTCCCTAACTCCTCCAGCAGTTAATGGAACTTTCCTTCTCTAAACTCATGGAACTTCATGTTTCTTTTCAGATTATCCTGCCACTGTCTGTTTACATCTTCTGAACTAGTCTCTAAGTATCTTAAAACTAGAAGCACTTGTCTCATTTCTGTTTACTTCTACTGCTTAGCACTGCCTGGTACGTAAAAGTCTTTTAAATACCCTTACATGAATGCAACTGAACAATGTTTCTACAGAAAAATATTTTTTCAGCCCTTCAACTGAGATACGAAGCACACTTCACTCCTTAGCCATTGACCCTCACGCCTTGTCATAAGGACCACTCATTGAATCCCTAACATTAATTTTCCTGAGCATCCAGAATTTCCACTGAAAAGGACTAAGCAAGCTACAGCTTTCTGTTGAAATTTACACTTTCCAAGACAATCAAGAGAGAATAAACTGAAAACAGCTTGGAGATGAAAAAGAACAGACATGGTTCTAGTGTCTACACACTCTCCCCTCTAGTCCAGAGCAGTGACACCACATACCAACAGGTGTTAATGAAAGTTTCAGAGTAAGTCATACCTTTCTCTCTACTATATTAGTGCTAAGAGAGTTTGAAAGCCTGGGCTAATAGGCATCTAGTTCAGTGTCTATGGAGTCGAGTCACATAAACTGATGCTTAAGGCACAGAATTTGAGACCAAGCTAAAATGCAAAAATATTGACAAATACTTCAAAGTGAAGGACTGTGAACAAATCTTATCTAAGAAGCCACAAATAAAAATAAAGGAACAGAACAGGACGGAATGAAACAAATCTAACATGTATCAAACACCAATAGAGACAGACATGGTTGGGCACTATCCTATACACTATATTATTTCATCTTCACAACAAACCTCAAGGTAAAATCAGCCCCATTTTTACAGATAAAACACTAAGCTTCATGAGAAGCTCAGGCAATAAGGGCTGACCCATATTTCAAACGGAGAAGGCAATGGCACCCCACTCCAGTACTCTTGCCTGGAAAATCCCATGGATGGAGGAGCCTCAAAGGCTGCAGTCCATGGGGTCGCTAAGAGTAGGACACGACTGAGCGAATTCACTTTCACTTTTCACTTTCAATCACTGAAGGAAATGGCAATCCACTCCAGTGTTCTTGCCTGGAGAATCCCAGGGACGAGGGAGCCTGGTGGGCTGCCGTCTATGGGGTCACACAGAGTCGGACACGACTGAAGTGACTTAGCAGCATATTTCAAAACAGGTTAGCCCTCAAAAGCCCATACTCTTTCCCCAAAGCAGTCTTGCCAGAGTCTTGCTTATTTCTATTAAGACTGGGGAACTTTAAGACTGAACATGTCTAGTTTAACCCAAACAATCACCCTGGAAGAAAGTGAGAAAGTTGCCAAGGGTTACAGAATGTACAGGTTTATTTAGTTGGTTTCAGAGAATTCTACCAAATCTTCAAAAACAGTAACCACAATGCTATTTAAACTGTTCCAGAGCATTAGAAGGAATTCAGAAATTATTTTTTACAAAATCAGCAGAACATGAGAAAGATAACATCTTCCAAATGAAAGATTAGATCAGACCATCATTTATGAGTAATATTAATGTTAATATTTTTAGTTAGTTATTATAAATACAATCTAGTGATACAAAGAAGACTATCCTACATAAGCACAGAGATATGTGAGTGAATATGTATTAGAAAAGTACCATTGATTTAATAAGACAACAGAGAAAAAACCACAGAGGCTGAAAACAAAGGTGACAGAATTCAACACTGGCCCCTGACTTTTTTAGGCTCTTAATAAAACAGGATTTTTGAAAAATATTCTATCTCTAGCCAAACATCCATCTCAGGCCCAAAGGCAGAATCATATTCTTCATTAAAGTAAAAACCAAAGGTTTCCACCATTTTTTAAAACATTTTCTGGAAGTAACTACAAATTCACTCGGACCAAAAAAAAAGGCTAAAAATAAGAAGTAGCAAAACCATTTGCAGATGTTATAACTGTCTTTTTAAAAAACCCCAAGAGAATCAATGGAGGAAACTACTGGAAACACTAAAATAATCCAATAAGGTAAATAGTTACAAAACTGGTACAAACACAAACACACACAAAAAGCTGCTTTTCTTGTGTTACGCAGAATATCTGGAGGGCCATTTGAGACAACATGGATAAAACCAAGGGACATTATGCTACGTGAAATAAACTAGGTACAGAAAAAGAAATACTACAGGATCTCACTTATACTTGGAACTGAAACAAGTCAAACTTGTAGAACCAGAGAACAGAATGGTGGCTGTCAGGAGCTGGTGGGTGGGGGAACTCAGATGTTGGTCAAAGGATACAAGCTTTCAGGTGTAAGAGGAACAAATTCAGAGGACCTAGTGTACAACCTGGTGGCTAGAGTTAATAATGCTAAACTGTACACTTCAAATTTGCTACAAGAATACATCTTAAGCATTCTTCAGACACACACACAAAGGTAACTCTGTGAGGTAATGAGTGTGCTAACTGACTGCAGTCATCATTTCACAATGTACGTGTATACCAAATCATCATGCTGAACACCTTAAGGACAAAACACTTGTCAATTATACAAAGCCAGGAGGTTTTATAGTTTAAACAATGAAGAAAAATCCTATTTATAACATCACACACACCATTAGAATAAATCTAACAAAGCTTGTGTAGGATCTCTATGAAGAAAATTTTGTTATGAAAGAACATAACTGAACAAATTAAAAGATATACTATTATCAGCTAGAAGACCTGATACTCCGTAAATTAACCTATAAATATAATATAGGGGAACTAGGCAAGCTAGTGCTAAAGTTGATCTGCTAAATAAATAAGCCAAGAAAAATCTAAGAGGAACTGATTAGGAAAGACTAGTACTGTGATATTAACATGCATGATGCAGTTACAGTAATTAAAATAGTTTGATATTGGCACACATATAGAAGTATAAATTTTAAGAGAATAGAGACCAACATAGGACTTCATGATCAAAGGGCTTCCCAGGTGGCACTGAGGTAAAGCACCTACCTGCCAATAGAGCAGACATAAGAGGCCTGCCAATGCAGCAAATGTGAGAGATGTGGGTTTGATCCCTGGGTCAGGAAGATCCCCTGGAGGAGGGCACAGCAACCCACGCCAGTATTCCTGCCTGAAGTATCCCACGGACAGAGGAGCATCGTGGGCTACCATCCATAGGTCGCAAAGAGTTGGACACAACTGAAGTGACTTAACACAGAATATACATGATAAAGGCGGCATTTCAAAGCATTAGGGAAAGATTATTATTCAATAAATGGTATTAGGATCACAGAGTAGCTATTTGGAAAACTAACTCTTTAACAAGGAGTTCCACTCCTAGAAATGTATCATCCAGACAACCTTAAACATTATGTCCTTCAGCCTTTTCCCTACATCACCCTCTCAGTGAAGTCTTTCCCTGAGCATCCTCTTTAAAATTACAGCACCTAAACCCAACTCCCAATCCCAAGAAGCCCCTTTCTTAAATTTATTATTTTTCTTCGTAACACTTATCACCAACAACATGCTATTTGTTTACCATCTGTCTTCCTCATTAGAACTAAGCTCCATGAAGACAAAAATACTTGCATGTTTTTCGCTCACTTATCTCCAGCATCACTCAGTAAATGCTTTTTAAATGATATTCTGTGGAACAGAAGTATCCCTTCCACCTTCACTGCAAGTTCAGTGCCCAAGAGCATGCTCAATCACACAGTCTTGTCCAATTCTTTGAGACCCCGTGGACTATATAGTCTGCCGGGCTCCTCTGTCCGTGGAATTTTCCAAGAAAGAATACTGGAGTGGGTTGCCATTTCCTACTCCAAGGGTTCTTCCTGGCCCAGGGACTAATGGGACCTAAAGTGTGATGTACCAGAGAGATTTCTGGAAAAGGTTTCCCTCACTTAAAAAAAAAAAAACCTTTGGGAGAAAATGCTTCTTTCTTTCCAAGGCTCGGTCATGCCTACACACGATGCTTGGCGCTGCTTCAGCCATTTTGTAACTGCGGGGGATGTCAACACACGAAGATGAAGAAATGAAAGCAAGTTCTGAACTTCGATGGGTGCTTTCATCACTGAATTAACCAACCTTGGAATCACTCTTCTAAAATAAACTCTTATTTTTCAGTTGCTCCTTCTGTTTCTTAGATAACATCCCTATACCTACTTACACATGTGCGCAAGACCTCCCTAAGAACATTCATTTCACTTGTCTTTACAAAGCAAACTGCCAGTATCTGTAAGTACATCAACAGAGGCCTCATCAAGCAAAGTTACCAATGCCCAGCGGTGTACTGGTAAATGTTTACCAATGAGCTAGAAGGGAGAGTCTATTTGTAGAGTTTGCCCGTTTCCATGGTGTAAGTACTTGCATAGAAGTCAACTTCAATAATGGCCAAGTTTAACAACCAGCTCACTAAATTCCTGCCAATGCAACAATCAGCTCTCCTGAGCCCGTAAAACCAGCTCCAGCACACCAACGCTTACACGCAGACAAGGACACAGACACTTACACGTAATTTCCTAGATATATACTTATGTGAAAAAGGGCAACAAAACTATTTATCATGGGCTTGGATTATAGAATCAATTTTTTTCATGTCCAAGCATAGTTGCATAGACTATCTTTAGAAAAATAGTCAAGAAACCTGAACAAGATTGTGAAACTGGAGTGGATGAGAAAATTCATTATATACTCTCTAGGAAGCTGCTTAACACTTTTTTTTTTTTTTACCATGAATTACCTTTTCATAAAAATCACAATTTTAAAAAATTAAACATTACTAAATTTTCAGTTTTGCAATATAAGTTTCCTTTTCTTGATTACATACTTTCCCCCTTTCTGATGTTTGAAACAATTCTATTGAGAAGTAACCCCTAACCAGAACTGGGTCAGTACACCAAACAAACCGAAATTAGAAAGATGTATCTTGCATTTTTCCCCTAAATTAATCTAAGCAATAAAATTGCTGTTGTTCAACTTTAAGACCAATCAAAAAAACTACACCAGTAATTACTTCATCTACAATTGCTTTTGTTAAAATAAACTGAGTCAAGAATGCAAAATACACTCAGATATCCTTAAACCAGTCCTGTATTCATGAACTCACACAGCAAGATCACTTTGTACCTCATGAGTCTTCACATGGGGTCACACGGAAATCATTAGGATCTAACTCAGAGAAAAGGAAGCAATAACAGAGTACCACAAGCAGTCTACAAAACTTATAGGTCACTAAAGGTCACCCACAGCAACAAGGCTCTGCATCTCAGGTTTGCTCTATGTCACACACCAGAACCCTTGAATTCAACAGGCAATTCGGCGCATCCACAAGCAAAGAGTCTGTTTTCAGTCCTTTACTAGAGTCTGCCCTCTTGTCCAGTTTAACTTCCTCTCAATTTTTAGTGTCAGAAACACAAGGAAATAGATTTCATGTTTAGACTGACGTTTCTTCCCCTGCTTGAGTCCACCTCCTGCTATGCCAGGAAATAGCATTAAAGTTCCATCGTGTGGTTGCCCAACAGGACATAGGAAGCCCAGACCTGCCAGCTGATGACTAGTGACGGCAATGCAGCGAGATGGAGCCGTGGCATACTCACAGAGGGAACAGCACTGAAACAGGTCAGGCCACTGAACTATCAGGATGACATTAACCAGGCTTTTCCCTACCCCACAAACATAGGCGTGGTGTGGCACTCACACGTTCAAGCAGTTTTTTCTTTGCCGTGACAAAATGGCTCAACAAAGGAATGTAAAAATGGACATGCTAGATGGGGGCGGGGGCGGGAGGAAACACATCTATTCTATCTATTCTGTTCCTACCTTCCTATGTCTAAAGAATTCTCCATTTTCCCCACTATCAACAACAGATCCACAAACATTTGGTAAATGTTAAAGACAAGCACTGAATTAGAAGGGACTAAGACCTGATGGGGCAAAAAAATAAGAACAAGAAGAAACAAAGGAGCAAGTGAGTGGCAACACAAATCCACGGTTATAAGCAAACTTGAGCATTATTCCTTAGGATGAAGATTTTTATAGGTATTTGATAACTATGATGCTAGCAAAATATTACTGGACTTCTCAAGAATGCCAACAAGTTCTTAAAGAGTTTTTTGAACCCAAAGTTGAACAAGGTAGTAAAAGAAGAAAAGATTTTCAAATATTAACATGTGTTACTTACATAATAAATAAATTTTAATTATTGTACAATAACTTACAAAAATGCAAACAAGGCTTAAAGTCAAAACTTTGAACATGATCTAAAATGCAAATCACATAAGCTAAAGCCAAGTGTGAATTAATGTGACTATGGCCAAAAGTCATAGTAAATATGAGGCAGTATAAAATCTAACCATTTCTTCTGAGATATTCTTCATTCAATATTGTTAAAGAGTAAGACCATGCGACTGAAAAACCAAACGTCAAAGAAATGATACGCATTGGGACACAAATGGTCTTCAAAAGGGAAAATGGATAACAATAGCATTTATCATTTTAGGAACAAGAGATGTAAAATACAAGATAGCTATGACATTCAACAAGTATATTCAGGTAGACTAAAAGGCATCATTTACTGCTTGACTCAGCTCAAAAGGCTATTAACTTAGTGGTGAAGGCTCCATTTAAAAGCATTTTAGGCTTTTAATCTTGAGCAGGCAAATCCAGCTCAGTATTATTACCACTGCAAAGAGAGTACAAAGAAAGCACTATAAAATCCACATGAAGACAAACATTACCTGAGGCGATATGTTACACGGGTTAACTGTACTTTGTTAAATATCAGGGTATTCTAAGAAATACCAGATCACGTCTAATTGTGATTGCACAGAATCACAAACACCAATGCTGGATAATAGGCCTACTAAGTGGGTGTCCACACTTACCGTTCTCCACATAGGGATGAAAAGGCAAGACCAGAGCAAGGATGACCCTGCCTCTGGTTGGCTCCAAGACACTTCTGATATCTTTTAACAAAGTCAGAGGCTGATCACAGCGGTCCAGCAAATTTAAGCAGCTGATGACATCATACTGGAACCCTGTCTTCTGCCATTCATTTATACCAAGCACTCTGGAAAAATCAGAAAGATATAAAAACCCTTAAAGACATCTTTAGAAATATTTAGATGCCAGAAAAGACTTTAATTTTGTCTTCCAAATCAAAGTAAGTTCAAAATTTTCATTTATAATATATATTTGCAGTAATAAAATGGCCATGCAAAAGTAGACAACCATACTTCTTTAAATTTAGCATTTTATCTATTTCCAAAACATACAAAGTTTCCTTTGTACGAATTAGTATGTTGAATAAGTACGAAGATATAGATGATAAAAATGGTTATGAAACTAGGGCATCAAATTCTTGAACATCAATTAATGAATGAAGAATTCAACTTTTACATTCACTGGGATGTAATATACACCATATAATCATGTTTTTTATTCCTAGGGTGCCTCCTATTTTAAGAATGGTTAGGGTGATATAAGATAATTTCCATTTACAACCTATGATCTTTTGCGCACATCGCAATGGCACCCCACTCCAGTACTCTTGCCTAGAAAATCCCATGGACGGAGGAGCCTGTTAGGCTGCAATCCATGGGGTCGCTAAGAGTCGGACACAACTGAGTGACTTCACTTTCACTTTTCACCTTCATGCACTGGAGAAGGAAATGGCAACCCACTCCAGTGTTCTTGCCTGGAGAATCCCAGGGACGGGGGGCCTGGTGGGCTGCCGTCTATGGGGTCGCACAGAGTCGGACACGACTGAAGTGACTTAGCATAGCATAGCATAGCATGTTCTAGGAGAGAGATACTATTTCATATTCTAGAATCTTCATATCTAAATAACTGTAGAAAAAACAAAGCACAGGACATCCTGCTAAAACAGTAAGTGAAGACCATGGTTAACACACCTCTCTCAGCGCTCAGTATCTCATGCACACATAGTCACTCTCTCTCCCGCTCCTTCACTCTCTCCCCTCCCTGACTCCTGCGCCCTAAGAACACTTTCTAGTCCTTTACAATGTTTTACTCACAGAGGGTAGGAGTCCTTATATCAAGAGTCTTTGTTTGTCACAGTGTTACGGCAATTCTATTAATTACTCACTCCTGCCTGGTTATATTAATCAGAATGTGGTAGGTGAGGCATGTTATGACAGAGACAGGGAGCAAAAGGAAACAAGAAAAAGGACCTTTTAAACAAGTCTTTGATCACACTGAGCAGATATTTTATGACATTTCAGAACATTTTTGCATAGCAGAATAAAAAGAAATACAAACTAGTCAGATGCATCTTCTTTTCAATCTATATTTTTTTAAAAACTAAAGCCTCCTCCAAAACAACACTCTGATGAACTTCAAGGAGCTAGTCAGATTTCTGTCACTTGAAATAAGCAGGGCATTACAGCTCCAAAATCACTTTTAAAGGCTATTTGTATATCAATACCTTAGCCAAACAGCCAGTTTAAATTCATAAATTTGCAGAAGACAAACTACATATCTGATTCAAAAAAACAAACAAATAAACTTAGACCTGATTACAACAAAGCAGAAGCCAAACATCACTGGCATGTTTTAATCTAGAACAATCTCACCAAATCCATCTCAGAATCACTTGAAGATAGGTAGTTTCCATGTTGGTTATTTTGAAAGATAGAAACACACGTTTATAACAGAAAATCAAAATCCTGATAGCCTTAAAACCAGGACAGTTAAAACTATATTTATAGAAGTCCAACTTCATCTTTACTTCTGTTTTGTGATTTCTACTTGTAAACTCAGTTCCACTGATAAAGACAAATTTACCAGCCCCACTCAAATTGCATGCTAGCCCAGGAATCCTAACAAGATGTTTGAATTTTCCTCTCTTATAAGACGAAATTTCCTCTTATAAGAAAAATGAAAGAAGTGACTTGTCCAGGCTCTTGTAAAGCACAAGCAGAGTAGATATTACAGCTTGGAAACTCTTCTAGTAGGTTATTCAAGACAATAAACCTGCTCTCTCCATATAGGTGAGAAAGAACCTAACAATTAATCTTTGTATAAGTGCTTCCACGGTGGTGGGTTGAGAATGAATGGCTATCCATTCAGTTTCCAGTATCTTTCCGTTTAAAAAAAGAAGAGTCTGAACTTAAGGAATAGAATTAATTACAATATTTTCCTTCCTTTTTAAGAAAGATCCTTAACCTATAGATAATGCATTAAAGGCAAGCATCTTTAAAGATCTTTGTTCTCTGGTGTCAAAAATGTACACACAACTCCTTTTGAACTACCCATGTATGACCTACCCGTGCAGATGCAATTCCAAGCCCATCCCCACTACCGCTCTTCACCCTGCCATACGCTGGTATCCTCCACCATCTACGAAACACCATTCAGATCACATAAACTAACATTCACATTAACTTTCGGTAAAAGCAGTCTGAGGAACTAACCACGCTGCCAAAATTATTTTCCTGCCGAAGAACAGTTTTTATTTACTGTCATTTGAATTGTGGAATTCTTTGTTAGTGTACATAATCAAAATGTTATTAGGTTGGTTCAAAAGTAATTGCAGGTTTTCACTGCTGAACTCTGCCATTTGATATTGGAATACATTCTTAAATAAACGTGGTTATGTTATACATCATTTTAATGTGCACTTCTCACTTTATGTTTTTTTTTGCTAATGACTTATTACTTGCTGTTTATATTTATTTTAGATTGTAGAAATGGTGTTAGAAAGCAAATTCAAGTGATTTTTTTATTCATCATAAACCAGCAGAGACAATCTGCAACATCAACAACGCATTTGGCCCAGCAACTGCTCATGAACATACAGCGCAGTGCTGGTTCAAGAAGTTTTGCAAAGGAGACGAGAGCCTTGAAGATGAGGAGTGCAGTGGCCGCCAGTGAGGATCAACGACCAACTGAGAGGATCACTGAAGCTGATCCTCTTACAACTACACAAGAAGTTGCCGAAGAACTCGACACAGACTATTCTAGTCATTCACCATTTGAAGCAAATTGGAAAGGTGAAAAAGCTCGATAAGGGGATGCCTCATGAGCTGACCGAAAATTTAAAAAAATCGTCCTTTTGAAGTGTCTTCTCTTATTGTACGCAAGAACAATGAACCATTTCTCAGACTGTGATGTTTGAAGAACAGTGGATTTTACAACTGTTCTACAACAGTTGTAAACTGTCTGTAACTGTTTTACAACAGTGACAACCAGCTGTGACCAGATCAGTGGCTGGACTGAGAAGAAGCCCCAAAGCACTTCCCAAAGCCAAACTTGCACCAAAAAACAGGTCATGGTCACTGGTGGTCTGCTGCCAGTCTGATCCACTATAGTTTTCTGAATCCCAGCAAAACCATTACATCTGAGAAGTATGCTCAGCAAATCAATGAGATGCACTGAAAACTGCAACCCCGCAGCCGGCACTGGTCAACAGAATGGGCCCAACTCTTCTCCACACCAACGCCCACCTGTGTGTCACACAACCAACACGTGGAAAGTTGAAAGAACTGGGCTACAAAGTTGTGCCTCATCTGCCATATTCACCTGACCTCTTGCCAACCAACAACCGCTCCTTTCAGCATCTCGACAACTTTTTGCAGGGAAAAGGCTTCCACAACCAGGAGGCAGAAAATGCTTTTCAAAAGTTTATCAAATCCTGAAGCACAGATATTTTATGCTACAGGAATAAACTTATTTTTTCATTGGCAAAAATGTGTTGATTGCAATGGTTCCTTTTTGATTAATAAAGATGTGTTTAAGCTCAGTTATAATGATTTAAAATCCACAGTCCAAAACCGCAATTACTTTTACACCAACCTGATAACTGTAGAGGACTTCCCTGGCGATGCCGTGGATAAGAATCCGCCTGTCAATGCAGGGACACAGGTTCTATCCCTGCTCCTGGAAGATTCCACATACTGTAGGGCAACCAAGCCCGTGCACAACTCCTGGAGCCCATGGGGTGTGCACTCTAGAGCCCACAAGCTGCCATTACTGAGTCTGTGTACCCTAACTACTGAAGCCTGCTCACCTAGAGCCTGTGCTCCCCAACAAAAGAAGCCACCACGATGAGAAGCCCACACACCGCAACGAAGAGGAGCCCCTGCTCGCTGCAACCAGAGAAAGTCTGCGTAAAGCAATAAAGACTCAGCGAAGGCAAACATAAATTTTTTTAAAAAATTAAACTTAAAAAAAGTAATTATACAATTACTAAATATATATGGCTAAATATCTATGTATTTAGCCATATATATTTATGGCTCTTACAAATATCTATGGCTCTTACAAAACAGCATTTCTAACCCAAGAAGCAAGGTATCTGTTCACGGGGTTATTATTTTCAAGAAAATGAGTTACGTAACAGTTTGCCTTCCAGGAGGATTTAAAGTACACCTTCCTTGGAGAAGTAACAAAGCAATCAGTATTGTGATAAATCCTAAATAAAAAACCAAAACACCAACAATGTAAAGAAAAGCTTTATTTTTGTTTTAAAAATCAAAACCACATCCTTAAATTTTACGATCAGGCTTTCTGGCATAAATAGTCAATGCAGAGGGGAAATCTGGCCATTTTCTGTTTTATTGATTTATTTCAAAAATGAAATCCAGAACCTTTATTAGAAAGCCAGGTTTTTGTGGGCCCATATACTGAAGAGAAACAAAAAATAGCTACTTCCAAAAAAAGAAAGAAAGAAAGAAACCACGGAAGTAAGCTAAAAGTCTGCCCGGCCATCATGGATTAGGCGAACCCTACCACTTGTCTTATAAACCTCAAACTGCACCAAAAGTTGCCACTTTTGTGAATATGCTTTTATTTCATAGTAACAACATCATGGAGGGAGTGTCAACCAGTATGAATTCCCTATCTAGGTCAAACTGCAAAAAGATTTTGGCATGTGTATTAGGGGAACAAGGTCAGCTTTTGTTGTTTCGTTTTGTTTTTGGCTGCTCCATGCAGCTTGTGGTATCTTAGATCCCTGATCAGGGGTTGAACCTGGATCACAGCAGTGAAAAAATATGTTGAGTCCTAACCACTGGACTGCCAGGGAATTCTCCTAAATTAAGTATTTTTTACATGGTGTACAAGTTTATCAGGTAACATAACATGTAAACTCTACATGTACTGAATCACTTAATGTGAACATCTGAAGTCTCACTTAAAATTCCATTTGGCCACTTAAGTCTCTAGAAGGGTTTAAATGGCAGGCAAGCAAGCAAAGACATGGCTCAGGGTAGGTGGGAGAAAAATCACTTGAAGACATATTTCAAATATCTTCCTCCCCATATTCACTTCAAAACATGGAAGAGAGTCAAATTAGGAATTAAGCATGATTTAAGTCACCATTATAACAAAGGTCAAAGCCTTGACATGGTGAATTAATTTCTAATTGAAGGAATGTATTTCAAGTGCCACCACACAGACCCACAAGGATCTAATCTGAGCAGACTACTGGATCTTACAAATCAATCTCACACAGATAAGTCTGCTATAACGTCCCTAAGAGCCACTTAAACACTGACAGTGACAAGGACTTGAATGCTCAAGCTCTTAGGAAGGTCAATCTCCCTTAACTTTAACTCAACTTCTCAGGCTCTGTTGTGCTTGATTACACCACAGACTATACCCTCTTCCTCCTTCCATTTGGTAAGGAACCTGCCTGCCAGTGCAGGAGACATGATATAATCCCTGGGCCAAGAAGATTCCCTGAAGGAGGAAATGGCAAACGACTCCAATATTCTTGCCAGGAGCATTCCCATGGACAGAGGAGCCTGACGTTCATACGATTGCAAAGAGTTGGACACCACTGAAGCAACTTAGCACGCAAAACCCCACTTACAGTAACCCTTCCCCCTCCTTCCTATTGGTATTCTCTTCCTCAGGCTAAAAAAATCTATGTTTTTTCCAAAGTTTAAAACTAATCCTGCTCCAAGAGCTACGCTAATATGTTCTGTCTCTAGGGTTAGTCTGTTCCTAAATTAATCTCTTACTTATAAACTTAGATGGTAGGAAAGTGAGGAGTGTATAATTGAACTTTCTAGGTCTAAGGCCGGCTTCCAAAATATCAAAGGCGGCAGGTTATATACCTCTACCTCTCACATTCTATACTCAGCACCTTCTTCTTCCACTCAACAGAATCCATACTGAATAAAGAATGACTTTCTTCCTAAGTCTCTCAAGCAGCGGATGGTCTCAAAACCAAGATTTCTCACTTCATGTCCATTTGGAAGAATATTATAAAAAAAAAAAAGATCAGAAAACAACAAGTATGGCGAAGATGTCGAGAAACTAGAACCCTTGTACACTGCAAATGGGATGTAAAATGGTGCAGCTGCTGTGGAAAGGTATGGCAAGTCATCAAAAAATTAACCACCAACTTACCATATGATCAAGCAACTCCATTTCCGGGTATGCACCCCAAAGAAGGGAAAGCGGTGACTCTAACAGCTGTCTGTACACCCATGTTCAGAGCAGCATTATTCACAATAGCTAAAGGTAGAAGCAACCCAAGTGTCTATTGACAAATGAATGGATAAACAAAATCTGGTATATACATACAATGGAATATCACTTGGGCTTAAAAAGAAAGGAGATTTTGACACATGCTACCACATGGATGAACTTTAAGACATTATGCTCACTGAATTAAGCCAGTCACAAAAGGACAAATATTGTACAATTCTTCAAGGTTTCTAGAGTAGTCAAATTCATAGAGACAGAAAGTACAATGGTGTCTTCTAGGGGCCAGGGGGACAAAAGACTGGGGAATCAGTTTAATGAGTATAAAGTTTTAGTTGGGAAAGATAAAAAGGCTCTACAGATGAATGGTGATAGTGGTTATACTGCAATGCAAATATACTTAATACTACTGTACACTTGAAAATTGCTAAAGTGGTAAATTTTTTGTTACATATTTTTACCACAAATTTTTTGAAGTTTTTTTAATTAAAAAAATAAATAAACAAAAAACAAGATTTGAGAATGTCAGGTTCAAATTAGGGAACAAGTCCCTACATTTGATCTCTCTTTTCCAAACTGTCTCTCACCTGCCTTTTCCTCCCTGTGTGTTATGTGTTAGTCACTGAGTCATGTCCAGCTCTTGGCGACCCCATGGACTGTAGCCCGCCAGGCCTTGCTGTCCACGGAATTCTCCAGGCAAGATACTGGAGGGAGTAGCTGTTGCCTTCTCCAGGGGATCTTCCCCACCCAGGCACTGAACCTGGGTCTCCTGCATTGCAGGCAGATTCTTTACCATCTGAGCCACCAGGGAAGCCCTTTTCTTCCCTACAGTGCCAAAATCTCAAGTTCAGAAAAACACTGCCACGGAAAGATGATTTCTCTCTCAATTTCCACTTAATTGTAAGTTGACCCTTGAACAATGTGGTTTTGAACTGCTTGGATCCACTTACACATGACCCATATTTTTCAAAGGTAAATACTACAATACTACATGGTCTGGTGCTGGCTGAATCCACGGACGTGCAGGAACTGCAGATACAGAGGGCTGACTATAATACGTGAATTAACCCCTGCGCTGTTTAAGGGTCAGCTGTAACATGGAAAGATTTTTTTAAAATTCCTCCTCATGAAAATTGTTTCTGATTTGTATCATTTAAATAAAATAATACTAAGAAGAAACACATCTAAAACCAAGAAATATACTCTAAAACATGTCTAAAAACTATACCTGTATTTCTTCTTCTGCAGCTGCCATATCATAGTTTCAGACAGCTCAGTGGCATAAATTTCTTCAAAATGAGGGCTCATGATTTTTGTGACTTCTCCATCGCCAGCACCTAAATCAAGAAGTCTATGGGTTTTCCAGTCTGGATTAATTTTAAGCAGTCTCTGAAACTGATCTGGTGAAAACACAAACATTGAGCCTCTTCCTAGCAACCTGGAAAAGAGAAAAAGGACAAAAATGGATGACTGTGTATGAAACAAGCCCTCCCACCCAACATCCACACAGAACAGTGACATGGCACCAAGAGCCTTCTGAATTTACAAAATGCTTATAAGAGTATATGATTAAAATAGACATCGTCTATGATTCATGGTTAAAAAGCAAAGGTAACAAAATAAGAAAACACCTCCAAATATCATCATCTGTCTCTGAGGCTGCAAACAGTACACCCAAAAGAGTGGGGACAGGGAGAGGAATAAAAGGTGCGAAGGCAGGAAGAAAAATATAAGAAAATAAAAGATGACTGTGAAAAATTAAAGTCAAAATAGGAAGGAGTAATAGAAAACATGTATATCAGTTTAAAAAAATGTCAGGCCAACAGAATCAGCCTACAACACTAGCCAATAACACTGAGCAGAAAAAGCAAATGGTGAGGGGGGAGCCATTTACAATATGAAACTGAACAATGAGTAGCAAAAATAGGTCTAGATAATAGATTTTTAAGAGACACTGGAGAAAAGAGGAAGAGTGGTCCTTGTGATATCAGTTAATTTGCATTTAAAAGTAGATTCATACTTGGGGGTCAGTTTGTATGTTATACAATTGGCTAGGTCCTGTTAATTCTAAAAATCCTAAAAAACCTCTAAAACTTTGTAATGTCTTTGAAAATAGAGGAGTTAAAATAGAAATCAAAGAGTGCTCTAAGAAAAGCAGCTACAGATCACACCAAGTCTCAAGGAAGCATCGTCTCGGGAAATAAAATGTGTCCCTACTCAGAACTTGTTTTCTAGCTCTGCAATCCCAGTCTGTCTAGGGCAGGGATCCAAACTTCCCGTAAACAGCAGGAGCATTTCTTTAAACGAAGCAGATGTTACTCAGACAAGGTAAACTGTAACAGGAGAGTGGAGGGCACCGGCGCTGCTGCCAGCACTTCTACCCTTCCTCTGCAGCCTGAAGAAGCTCCTAAGGCGCCTCCTCTTCAGGCCCAGGACAAGTCTGAAAACCACTGGTCTAGGAGGTGGCAGGGAAATCTGTACTGTTCTGCTGCTTTGTGGAAACAATCATAAAGCACAATAAGCTTGTTATGCAGTGACTGGAAGGATGTGTGCAACTGGGTGTTCCTGGTAAGACTGGTTTCAGAAAAAAATTAAAATTATGGAGCGAGTTCCTCCTCTCCTTTCCCTTAGGAAAGGTCAACCAAACCTAACAATGTGTTTGCAGTAAATCTTCTGTCCCACAGAAATGTTAAAAAAAGGGGAGAGGGAAACCCTCAGAGATATTCACCAATACAACCACCTCCCAGAGAAAACTTCATCCCCTAAACTTTGTCTTCAACTCTCAATTGCTCCTATCTTCTAATGGGAAAACAGGATGAAAACGGAACTGAACTTTCTGAAATAGCTACATAAAACTTCACGGAGGAACCACAATCAGAACAAGAAGAGGTAAGAGAGGTTACAAGCTTGGGGGAGCTTGGGGGATGCATGTTTCAAATGTTGGTGCCCACCTGCCATAGCACCAAAAGTAAATTGCAAAATAGTTACATGGCTTAAGCTTTCCCAATTATAAAATAACACACTTCCCTAGCCATATCTTTTGGAATCTAAGGACCCATGATATGATAATCATAAAATTCTAGAGCTAGAGGTCACCTGAGGTCAAAGTTCATGTCAAAAGGGCACCAGAGAAAGAAGCATTGTGCTATATCCAAAGATCATGAGCAACAGAGGCTACATCAAAAGATTTAAATAAAATCTCACAACAAAAAATTCTAAATTCATTGAGCCCAAATGACCTTTGCCCTCTAGGGAGCACTAGGTGGGAAGAGTTTTGGGTGGTCACAGTGACTTGAGGGTGCCGCTGTGATTTAGTGGGCAAGGTCAGAAAAGTCAGACTTCCTGAAATGTGCGGGGCAGTTCCAGACACTGAAGAATTATCCCACTTAAAATACCAAGACAATGACTTTGCTCAATACAAGGTGTCCGGCAAACACATACCATGGAAAGGTATGGCTCTCTAATTTGTCCTTAAGTCCCAAAGTTAGTGATGTCCACATATGCGTGTGTGTGTGTGTGTGTGTGTGTGTGTGATAACCATTCTACATCCTCTGGCCTAAGCTCTCTCTAGATTTGGAATCTACAGAGGAAGTATGCCTCTCTCCCAACTCATACCCCCACCCCATCCCAGTCCACATGCTCAGTTATGTCTGACTCTTGTGATCCCATGGATTGTAGCCAACCAGGCTCCTTTGTCCATGGATTTCCCAGGTAGGAATACTGGAGTGGGTTGCCATCTCCTACCTCAGGGGATCTTCCTGACCCAGCTATCAAATACCATGTCTCCTGTGTCTCCTGTATTGCAGGTGGATTCTTCACCACTGAGCCCTCAAGGAAGCCCACAGAGGAGGTACACCTCCTTACAAATATCTTTATAAAAGAACACAGCTATCAAGTCTCTCCTTTCTTGGTTTTCCCCTTTCCCACATAAAGGAAGTCCAATATGTATCTTACTTTTTAATTCAAGAAGGTTACCATACCAATTATTTCTGTAAGAGATAGCCACTCATGGTAATAAGCTACCACCGCCATGGAGAGAAAGTACCAATGGGCTCAAAATTAAGCTTTCAGCTGAGAACAGGGTGCAGGGCAGGAGATGTTTTTGTTTTATTGCAGGAGGGGGCACTGAGGGTGGATGGAAGGGGTGAGGATGGGGGTTATTAAAAAAAAAAAAAGCAGAAGCGCTATAGATAAGGGAAGCCAAAGGGGACTTAGTATTGGCCCTCTGACCAAAATGTGAAATCCCTGAGCACAGAATCTTAACCAGGGCCAATAGGGTAGAGGCAGGAGGAAGGGTTAGAGCTTGAAATCTCCCCAAATTATAAGCAAAGTGTTGAATGTAAGGACTATTTGAACAGAGAATTTCTACCTCACATTACTTTCAAAGAGGTACAGAATCCCAAAAAGGCTAAAAATCACTGCTGTGGTGACAAGCCTGGTCCTCTCCCCCAACAAAAAAGGCACAGAACAGAAATTCAATGCAGTGAATTTTAGAAACAAAATGGCAGACCAAGTTGTATAAACTCAACCACCAACACAAAAATAACAATTGTTTGCTGAAGCCAATTTAAGGCAACTTCATATAAACAATGAAGAAAGTCAAGGAAGAAATCTTGAGAAATGGCTCGTGGTGCCTGAAAACATATTTAAGGACCAGATGACAGACTGGGATCCAGACAAGACATTCAGTAGGAGCTGGCTCCAAACCTGAAGAGAAGAAAAAGTGGGCCCAGCCAGCGGCTATAAGTGGTCCCACAGGCTTTTCAAGCACTGAGCCCTGCCACTTCTCTCTTTAGAGCTCTGGATTCTTAGGCTTTGGGGTTTGAAAAGTTGGCTGACAAAGGATAAAAATACTCCTACAGTGTTGTCCACAGATTTAGTTGAGAAAACCACTCGAGGGACAGAGAATTTTGTAAGTTTACAAAATCCTGGTGAGTCTAGACATTACATAAGAACAGAGGGAGAATCCATCACTCGAGCAAGCCACCATTTACTGCTGGGCTGAAGTAGATTAGATCCTTCCCCAGAACACCTGCTTCTGGGAAGTGTGCTTATGGCAAAGCACACTTTGCCTATAGCTTGGTTCCAAGTATCCTGTTCCTCTCTACTAGATCAGCAGCAGGATAGGCATTACCTGGGAATGGGTTAAAAATTGGGACCACACTACAGACCTACTGACTCAGACTCTGTACTTTAACCAGATGCCCAGATGATTTCTGTGAACATCAAAATTAGGAAGCACTGTAACTCCCACCACAGAAATACAGAACAATGAGGCTGTTTATCAAGTTATACGGAATTTTAAAAGCAACCTGCCAAGGCTGGGCCAAGGATTTTGACTACAAGTGTTGTAGCTGTGGAGACGGTCAACACCTCAACGAGGTAACTTTTCTTTCTCCTAGACCTAAGGATAAAGAAAAAATTATCCAAGATTCACTTACCCATTGATAGATGTTCTAGACATAAACAGGCTAAAAACAGATGACACGAAAGAGTGATATAATTGGATAAATAGCCAGCCCGATTTCTCAATGCTGTTGTTTAAGAAGATCTGTGTTCCTTGATCAAGGTAACTCTGAACAAAGACAGCCTGGAGTGACTCGCATAATTTCTCTCTGTTGCACACATACCACTAAAAAGAAAGAAGAATGAGAAAAATGAAAACACAGAACTGAAGCATCATCTAAAAAATCCGAAAACGAAAAACAGAAGACTAAATTGAATCTAAGATTTCCAAATACCATAAATCTCATGGCACTTTAAGAATAATCATCTCTTATACGACCTATAAGGTATAAAATACTTCCTCCTACCTAGCTTCTGGTTTAACTCATTACTTTCAGGGGCAGGTAAGAGAGTGGAGGAAGGGTGAAGAGGCTTGTGAGTCATGCAGCTTGGGAGGTGACAGAGCCAGGCAAGTACACTGACTCCTGGCCCCAAACTTCTAGCACTATGGCCCACTGTACCCCGAGATTAAGAAAGCTCTGTTGGCCTCTCCTTCATGGAGATTCAAGGCAAGAAGGCAGTAACTACCAACATTAACCTTGTTTTCTATCTAAAAACACTCAATGCAGTGATTTAACTCGAAGCCACCAAACAAATCAATAAGTAGTAGGATTTAATATTCCAGTGACCAGGGACTTCCCGGTAGTCCAGTGGCTAAGACTCCATGTTCCCAACGCAGGGGGTCCTGGTTCGATCCCTGGTCAGGCAACTAGATCCCACATGCTGCATCTGAGAGTTCCCGTGATGCTATGAAGATTCAAGATGCCGAGTGCTGCAACTATGACCTGGTGCAGCCAAATAAATAAAATAATTAAAAAAAAAAAATCCAGTGACCTGATTTAGCTACCCTTTTCGTTGTGGGCTATAAAGAGACCTGTAGAAATACTGGTGTGCTTTACCAAATCATTTAACACTGTTTAACAGACAGGAGCCAAATGTGCTTGAGAAAGATTAAGATCTTAAGGTCACATGCAAACAATAAGAAGACAAAGTAATAACACGCTAAGAAGCAGATTACCGGGAACAGGCTCTACCCAGAACATACATTTTAGAACAAAATTCAAGGACCTCAGTTGTGGCTGAAGTGTGATCTTGTGTAATAAAGGTTTCCCATCTTCACTTAAGAGTTAGTACACCAAGAGGGGAAGCAGCCTGTGGGACGCAGCTTCAGAGTGAGCCCACCATCAAGTCCCGGCTCAGCCATTCCTGTGTGCGAGCTCACACAATCACTTAAATTTCTGAGACTCTGTAAATTCATCACTGGTTTCTGTCTATCCTGGTAGGTTACTCTGAGGATTAAACAAGTTAATGCAGGCTTATCCTCAATACAGGGCCAGACACATGAGACTCCTATAATAATAGCAATGAGATAAGGGTCCTCTAACATGGCCTGATAAATAAAAGTCAGTCCATTAAGTATATGATGAAACTGCTGAGTAGATCAGTTACTATTAATCTCTTATCAACTAAGAAACAATTTCCCCCAATGAAGAGACAAAAGTAACCTGCTTACCCTAACAAGTATGACCACTCATCAGCAGTAGGTGTCCCGTAACTGCTTACATAACCGATCGACCAATTTAACAGTCATCCTAAGCTTGCTAAATATTTAAAGAAATCTTGGGTAACACTGCCAACACTAACGCTGATATAACCAAACAAGCACATTAAAGTTTCAGAGATTAACTAATATTTTTTACAAACTCTGTGCCCTGACTTGATAAACCAAATCTTTCAAACAGCTAATGGTTTTGTGTTAATTCACCATTAAACACTTTTACCAAAACTGCTTGAACTTGATACTCTTTATGTTTCCCACTATATGACAAGCTATGAAGCTTCTTACATTCACTGCCTACACTTTTTATCTTGGTCTGAAAATGTTCCTGCTTAACCATTAACTAATTCTTAATACTCATTGTGCCTGAAGTTATGCCCCAGTGCAGGTCATAAACCATTTTTTATTATACTCCTGACCTCCTGGTTCACATTCTAAACTCTGTAATACTGAAGCCATTCTAACTTTTATTTTCTCTTAATTCTCTGAAATGACTAATCAAGATGAAAGCCATCACCTGGGTAATAGGCAATCAGGTACATTCTATTACTGTGGACAAGAAGTCATTCACGTGGAACAGAGTAGCTAAGAATTCCTTGGCACCCACTTGTAAATGGACAACCAGAACAATAACGGACTCTGACTTCCAGAACGAAGCAAGAACGGGCACCATTAACTGCAAATAATGCTTACAAATGCCGACCCCCCCAAAAAAGCCTCAAGTTTTTAACAGCATTTCTCTCATCAATATTAACACATGTGGTTGAACCTTTACTGCCAGACAAATCTTTCAGAAAAGAAAATGCTTCCTGATCAGAATATGCTACAGAATAAAAAGGAGTAATGCCCTTCTCTTTAAAGATGAAGGCTGAAACACATGTTCCTCCTGACAATTTGTATGGAACAAATGTCAGTTCCACGGCAGCATTATTCATAATTACCAAAAAGTGGAACAATCCCAATGTCCATCAGCTGATGAATGGATAAGCAAGATGTAATTGATCCATACAAAAGAATATCAATCAAACATAGGAAGCAATGAGGCACTGATTCCTGAGATGTGAACTATGAATATTATGCTAAGTGAAATAAGCCAGTCACAAAAGGCCACAGATTACATGATTTCATTTACACAAATTGTCCAGAATGGGCAGATTCAGAGACAGAAAGTAGATCGTGGTTGCCAAGGGTTTGGGGAGAGGAGATAATGGGGAGTGTCTTCATGCTAATGTATATGGGATTTCTTTATCAAGTGATGAAAATGTTCTAAAATTAAGAGAGTGGTGATGGCTGTACAACTTTGTGAAGTCTACTATAACTACTGTATACTTCAAAAGATGAATTTTACAGTCATGAATTATATCTTGATAAAACTTTAAAAAAAATACACAAACATTAAAGTGTAGGTGGCTTCCAGAAATTAAAAACGGTTTGAAAATTTAAGGAACTAAGCATTTCTCTGAAACTGCAAATTTTTAAATGCAAATCTTATCATGTCACAACCCTGCTTCACAGAAGTTATGTTAAAATAATATTCAAAATACTTAATATGGCTTACAAGGCCCTACAAGATTTGTCCATTCTGTATCCACAGCCTCACCTCATGACACTCCCTATCAGCTCATAACACCCAGCCACTCACTGTGTCACAACACTGCACCCTTCTTTCGTTTTCTGGAAGGCTCATTTCCCAAAGCTGTTTCACCTGGTATTTGCTGTCTCCTACATTTCCCACTACCCCAAGTGACCTAAGCCTAAATACGTTCCTTGAACTTCCAGACTAAGATGGATCCCCTGTTCTAATACTCTCTCACGTCTCATGTCTCCTCAGTAACATTTATAACCACTGACCTGAATCAGTTCAGTTCAGTTCAGTCACTCAGTCGTGTCTGACTCTTTGCAACCCCATGGACTGAAGCACACCAGAACTCCCTGTCCATCACCAACTTTCAGTTTACTCACACTCATGTTCATTGAGTCGGTGATGCCATCCAACCATCTCATCCTCTGTTGTCCCCTTCTCCTCCCGCCTTCAATCTTTCCCAGCATCAGGGTCTTTTCAAATGAGTCAGTTCTTTGCATCAGGTGGCCAAAGTATTGGAGTTTCAGCTTCAGCATCAGCCCTTCCAATGAATATTCAGGGCTGATCTCCTTTAGGATGGACTGGTTGGATCTCCCTGCAGTCCAAGGGACTCTCAAGAGTCTTCTCCAACACCACAGTTCAAAAGCATCAATTCTTTGGTGCTCAGCTTTCTTCACAGTCCAACTCTCACATCCATACATGACTACTGGAAAAACCATAGCCTTGACTAGATGGACGTTTGTTGGCAAAGTAATGTCTCTGCTTTTTAATATGTTGTCTAAGTTGGTCATAACTTTCTTACAAGGAGTAAGCATCTTTTAATTTCATGGCTGCAGTCACCATCTGCAGTGATTTTGGAGCCCAGAAAAATACAGTCTGTCATTGTTTCCACTGTTTCCCCATCTATTTGTTATGAAGTGATGCCACCAGATGCTATCTTAGTTTTCTGAATGTTGAGTTTTAAGCCAACTTTTTCCCTGTCCTCTTTCACTTTCATCAAGAGGCTCTTTAGTTCCTCTTTGCTTTCTGCCATAAGGGTGGTGTCATCTGCGTATCTGAGGTTATTGATATTTCTTCCAGCAATCTTGATTCCAGATTGTGCTTCATCCAGCCCAGCATTTCTCAGGATGCACTCTGCATATAAGTTAAATAAGCAGGGTGACAATATATAGCCTTGGCGTACTCCTTTCCCGATTTGGAACCAGTCTGTTGTTCCATGTCCAGTTCTAACTGTTGCTTCCTGAACTGCACACAGATTTCTCAAAAGGCAGGTCAGGTGGTCTGGTATTCCCATCTCTTTCAGAATTTTCCAGTTTGTTGTGATCCACACAGTCAAAGGCTTTGGTACAGTGAATAAAGCAGAAGTAGATGTTTTTCTGGAATTCTCTTGCTTTTTCCATGATCCAGCAGATGTTGGCAATTTGTTCTCTGGTTCCTCTGCCTTTTCTAAATCCAGCTTCAACAACTGGAAGTTCACGGTTCATATACTGTTAAAGCCTGGCTTGGAGAATTTTGAGCATTACTTTACTAGTGTGAGAGGTGAGTGCAATTGTGCGGTAGTTTGAGCATTCTTTGGCATTGCCTTTCTTTGGGATTGAAATGAAAACTGACCTTTTCTAGTCCTGTGGCCACTGCTGAGTCTTCCAAATTTGCTGGCATATGGAGTACAGCACTTTCACAGCATCATCTTTCAGGATTTGAAATAGCGCACCTGGAATACCTGTTTATAAATTGCATGTTCAGGGTCTGTCTTCCCAGGCAGACACAAAGCTCCATAAAAGGTCAGGGACAATGACTGACTTCAGTGCCTGGTACAGTTACAGATGAACAACAAAATGTTCATCTATTTAACAATAATTGTTAAAAAATCACAGGCAGTCTAACAGATAGAAGTTAGTGTTTCTAGTAAAATCCTGAAGAGAACACAAGGATAACCATGGAGACAGCTGTCACTGGGTTTTGTCAGTTTCTAAAACTTTAAGGTTTTTGTAAGGCCTTGCTTAAACCCAATGCTGCAAATAGTGGTTAAGCTATCCACCCACCACAGAACTACATTAGTACAGCAAGCAGTGAAGGAAGACACAGAACGTCTACCTTATCCCAGGCACCTGGCAAAGCACTGCATGTTTCATTTCCCACCTTACAGTGCCAAATGAATGGGCTGCTGAGCACTCCCAACTGATTCAAACTCCTGTTCAGGGGCATGTGGTTTTTCAGAAGTTTTTTTTCAAAGAAGCTTCTCTTTGCTTTGTTCTTCCAGTGTGCCTGTCTGTGAGATTCAATTCTAGAAAAGAAAGCAGGACTATTCTCCCAATTAAGACTGGATAAATGGGTCTAAAGATAATCTGATCTAGATAGTAACAGAATTACACTAAGCCAGCGTTTTTCAACCTCAGCACCACTGACATTTGGAGCCGGATAATCCTTGATCTGGGCTGTGGGATGTTTAACAGCATCCCAAGCCAGTGCCCATCAGATGCCAGCAACACTTCCCCAGCCCCCAGTCATGACAAACTAAAATGTCCCAGACATTGTCAAGTTTCTCTGAGGGTGCAAAATCACCATGGCTTAAGAACCCCTACATGGGCTTACCCAATTCCTTTAAAGTAGAAATGCAATGTTCCTATAAAATTATATTTGCTTATCAGACTGAGGGATAGAGTTAAAAGTTTTTCTGAACTTACTTGGAGTTCCTCAACTAGTCAGATACATGGCATATAATAATCTTTTCTTCCAAAATACAAAAGACTTGAGCCCATTAGGAAAATTAGAATTAGAAAATTATTTTAGAAAATGAACTTTCTGATTTTAGGTAATGTCAGCTGAGCGTAGATGATTGACGCTTTTAAACTGTGGTGTTGGAGAAGACTCTTGAGAGTCCCTTGGACTGCAAGGAGATCCAACCAATCCATCCTAAAGGAGATGAGTCCTGGGTTTTCATTGGAAGGACTGATGTTGTAGCTGAAACTCCAATACTTTGGTCACCTGATGCAAAGAGCTGACTCATTGACTCATTGGAAAAGACCCTGATGCTGGGAAAGATTCAGGGCAGGAGAAGAAGGGGACGACAGAGGATGAGATTGGCTGGATGGCATCACCGGCTCAATGGACATGGGTTTGGGTGGACTTTGGGAGTTGGTGATGGACAGGGAGGCCTGGCGTGCTCCGGTTCATGGGGTTGCAAAGAGTTGGACATGACTGAGCAACTGAACTGAACTGAATCGTATACACGTTTGTATATACATTTGTCAGTCGCTTAGTCGTGTCCGACTCTTTGCAAGTTTCTTGGGTAATGTGGTTCAATAATAAATAAACATTTGGTTTTTATCCCAAGTTCCCAGCACAGAGCACCTAAAACCTTGAGGAAACTCCAGAGTGAGTGTATGGTCATGTGATGACCAGGAGGGCAAGATGGAACTTTCAGTCCCACCTCTAATATCCAGGGAGGAGACAGAAGCTAGAGATTGAGTTTAACCAACACTGGTCAAAGATTTCATCAATCACACCTTGGTAACGAAACCTCCATAAACTCCTGAAAGACAGGGTTCTGGGTGCTCCCAGGTAGCTGAACACACGGACATGCTGGGAGGATGGCTTACCTGGACAGGGCTTAGGAGCTCTGTGACACCCTCTACCTTCTCCCGCCAGTCCCTTGCCCTATGCCTCTGTTCCATTTGGCTGTTCCCAAGTTGTATCCTCTATAACAAACTGTAAACAGAAACCAAGTGTTTTCCTAAGCTCTGTAAATCGTTATCTAATTTGATGGGGGGTTGTGGAAACCCCAGAATTTGTAACCAAATCAGACAGAAGCATGGGTAGGCTATGGACCCTAAATCTGTAGCTGGCATGTGAGACACACATGAGGACAGTCTTGCAGGAGGGAGCCCTTACATCTCTGGGCTGTTAACTCTGGGTAGTGTCAAATAGAAGTGAATCACAGAACACCTAGCTGGTGTCAGAGAATTGGTTGGTGTCACAAGAAAGACACCACAGGTAAGACCTCTCCCCCCGCATTGTTAAACGTGACCAAAGCATGCACAAACTGGATAAAGGCCAGAACTTCAAGCACTTGTTTTCATCTTTATCTGCTCACAAACAGCAAAAACAACTTGGATTGTTACATAATCTCAGTGTCTACACAGAGCTCCACTAGAGTGGGTACAGCTTGCTATTGAGAAGGCAACCTACTTTCACAGCCCCTCAGGCAACAAGGCTTCGTAAGAGGGACACCGTGAAACAGTGGGGAAAGCCTGGGCCTTGAAACCAGACAGAGCAGGATTCAAAATTCCAACTCTGCTATCTATTAACTGTGCTCTTAAGCAAGTTTCATTGCTCTTAGCCTCTGTTTGTAAAATGGGGATGTACCACCTACCTCCAAGAGTTGTTATAAGGATTAGAGAGGATAATATACATACACAGTGCCTGACACTTAATAGAAGCGCAATAACTTGATTTTCTTGCCCTTCCTGTTCAAGGTTCACAAAAGCCAGTCGAGAACTGAGGTTCAAGGGAATCCCCAAACCACACTGTACGTCTGGGCACTCTGCCATTCTCAAAAGAAGTGAGTAACCAAAGACCTGAGGTATTCAATACCACTAAAGGCAACCAGAAAGGCTCCACTAACGGAGTACAGGAGAATCTTAGCTACTGCAGTGAGTGGTAAGACCAACCTGAAGACACTGACCTTGACAGCTAAGGATTCAAAAACCACATTCTAAGCTCTACAATGCAATCTTATCAGTCCAGACATTTAATCACTTGTGTATCAGACTGCCTTGTGTATCAGATTCACTGATACCTTGTACAAGGGCTTCCCTAGTAGCTCAGACAGTAAAGTAACCGCCTGCAATGCAAGAGAGCCGGATTTGATCCCTACGTCGGGAAGATCCCTAGGAGAAGGGAACGGCAACCCACTCCAATATTCTTGCCTGAAGAACTACATGGACAGAGGAGCCTGGCGGGCTATAATCCATGGGGTGGCAAAGAGTCAAACACAACTGAGCAACTAACACACACACACCTTGTAGATATGCACAGCACAGGTGTAAATATTCAAATCATTCATTCTTTTCCTACAAATGATACAAACCTAAACCAACAACCTCTTTATAGGAGACTTGAAAGTGCAGAGTAACAAGACACCCTCACTTCCATGCAGGGAAAGATTAGATTAAATCACTTCAATTTTGATTTAATAAACAAATTATTGGCAATCTTCATTTCAAATACTTACTAGCTGTTAGTAGTTTATAATCCCAAGACTTTAACAAAGCTTCAGAGGATCTGAAACAGTCTTTTACAGGAAGTATCAGGGTCCCAAGGGCACCTTCACAGGGGAACATAAAGGCCTCTGGTACACCCCGAAGAAGGGACCTTCCTTGTTCTCTAAAACTGCACCTAACACTTGTTTAGGGTTTCAACACAGGTTATTAGGAAGGAAAGAAACTCTTCAAAATCTCTTTGGTATTCCACTGAAAAAGCCTCCAGACTTTCCAAGGCACTTCAGAGGACACAAACCTATCTATCAGCATCTGTCTGGCTAGCTGGCTGACCCCTCTGGGCACTGCTAACTCACGCCTAACTTTGGTCCACCTCCACAAGCCAACTGGGTAGTGAGAAGCAGGAGATGGAACCTGTATTTAGCACAACCTTTGACCTCTGGCTGTGATGTCCATGTACTATTTTTTCATCTGAAAAAATCCAAATTGTTTCAATTCTATCTTAAATCCATCATTGCTTATGGCAGAGCACATTTCTGAGTTTACATAAGAAGGCAAAAAGAAAAACTCAGATATACACATATTTGCAATTTTAAGTTACCTTATATATTTATTACTTTTTATTGAAGGATAATTGCTTTACACAATTTTGCTGTTTTCTGTCAAACCTCAACAAGAATCAGCCATAGGTATACATATATCCCCTCCCTTTTGAAACTCCCTCCCATCTCCCTCCCCAAGTTACCTTATTAATTCCAGATAATGTTATCTGTGCTCTTAAAAAACCTGGCAGTGTATCAACTGGAGAAACAGTCCTGGCCTGGTTCCAGGGAGTTCTATAACAATTCTTTTGTCACTCCATCAATTGAGAAGCTGCTGAATGACTCTTATTATCAAGAACCTAGTTAGTGTGGCCTAAGAGTTCTTTCAAGTTTCAATAGCTCTTTAACAGTTGCCTTAACTAGCAGGTGCAATGCCTCAAAAAAACTAGATTCAAAGTTACTGTCGTTATTACTTTCTTTGTAAGTTCTGGGCCAGCCAATGTTGAAAAGTCACATATCTAGTTTCTCACTGCTGCTACTGCTAAGTCGCTTCAGTCATGTCTGACTCTGTGCGACCCCATTGCCGGCAGCCCACCAGGCTTCCCCGTCCCTGAGATTCTCCAGGCAAGAACACTGGAGTGGGTTGCCATTTCCTTCTCCAACCTGCCTCACTTTCTTCCCAGTAAGTCAAAGTACCCAGCTTTCAATCTGTGATTAAGAATGTGATGCTGATTAAGAAAACTTGAAATTTTCTCTGAAGCAAACTTCTTAAAAAAAATTTTTTTTCCCTCACTTTACAGTCTGTACAAAAAAGTCAGTGGTGCCTGTTTGGCCGGCAAGCCATATCGATCTGTGCTGAGAAACCCCTTCCCTTCCTTCTCACTTGCCCCAAATGAAACACAAATCCCAGCTGTGAAACTAGCACACCAAGCACACCAAACCAAGGTATTAAAATGGTGCTGTGACTATGGTTTAGAGCTGCTTTAGCCCAAAGGAGCCTTGCCTCTCCAGGATTCAGAAGTAAATAGCTATTTTTAATGAACAAACATTGCCTAAGATCTCTCTTTTAAACACAGAATCCACCACCATAATTTCTTAATCAAACATAAGGAAAACTTGTAAGTATAGTTCAATCAAATCCATAACCCTACTTCCATGCAACTGCAAAAGATCCAGATGGCTGGCTATGGAACCCACATACCCAAATGAACACCAGAAGACCTGGTATAAACTATTAACTTGAAGGGAGGGAAAGCATTTAGAGTTAAGTTACTTCATAAGCAACAAAGTTTATAAGGATCCTGGAACATAAAGCAGATAACAAATCATCAACTCAGCCAGGGCAGAGAGAACAATCTCCTATTTCATTTATTTCACTGTGGTTTCCATAAACATCTCTTTTGTTCACTTTAATCTTTTATTCATGGACAATATTTTCATAATGTGAATGCATCAACTCAAAATAATGTCTTGAGTGACTGTTCTAAGGAAAAGAGCCAATCTTCCCCCTTCTACTCAATATTCAAAAAGCACCAGATCAGTCTTCATTTGGAGAAACTAGCTGCCCAAATTGTTATGTTCAACTGGTTAAAACACACACTTACTACACATACTTGAGTATCTTAGAAACATAATGAAGCAAAGGAGGTACTGGAAACCAGTATTAATTTTCCTTAGAACCTGACAGATCCAACTTTTAAAAAGTATACAACTGGAAGACATTCTGAGATGTCTTGTTAGGCCATCGTCTGAGGCTGTCTGCAGCTATAATTCTACCCAGGCCCCATAAAAATCAAGTGACTTAAACAGTTTTTCCGTTTTTATAATATGTCCGTCTCTTTTATGAGCACTGAAAACATCAAGTATACTGAAGTATCAGTAATCTCAAGTGTTATAATAAATATCTATAGTCAAGAGACTCTACTATAATTCCATGTCAATGGAAATAAGCCTTTTTATCCTACCCAGAACTTTATTTCTACCAGCTGTTAAAGATGACATTTCTACTCACTGTTTTACATCATTATCCATATTACTTCGAGATATATATATCTTAGTAACCAAACATTATCACTACAGTACAACTCTAAAAATGACTAATCCATTGCAGAGAATGTGGTTTTACAGGTTAAGGTCACCTAGTAAGTTTATGTACACTCCTAACAATATTTCTTTGAAAGGAATGATGCTAAAGCTGAAACTCCAGTACTTTGGCCACCTCATGCGAAGAGCTGACTCATTGGAAAAGACTCTGATGCTGGGAGGGATTGGGGGCAGGAAGAGAAGGGGACAACAGAGGATGAGACGGCTGGATGGCATCATTGACTCGATGGACGTGAGTCTTAGTGAACTCAGGGAGTTGGTGATGGACAGGGAGGCCTGGCGTGCTGCGATTCATGGAGTCGCAAAGAGTCGGACACGATTCAGCGACTGAACTGAACTGAACAATATCATTGGAGTGATTAACAAAGTATTAGTACAATAGCTGTGGGATTACAAAAAAATTCTATAGACATTTATAATTTCCTTTAAAAATAGAAAAAGCCCACTACAAATATTTTCTAAATAAAAACTAAATACTATTTCTCTGAATGGATTGTTTTATCTCCTTAGATAATTCTTCAGTTTCATTAGAACACATGAAATCAACTTCAGGGTAAACACTTGGCATCGTAGGAAAAGTAATCTATGAAAATGATGACACAAGATGGGGAGTAATTAGCTACCGCTCTCTGGGAAAGCAAAATGTACTATAACTGCTAGCTATTATAAACCAACACTCCGGCAGAGTTCAAAAGCCAAGAGGCTTTCTTCTCAGTGTCATGTTAACCGCAAACTACATTATAATCAAACACGAAAGACCTCACTCTTAATTCTGCAAATGCACAAGGGGCACAAAACTAAGATAATGAAAAAGACTATCCAGCCAGCCACATCGCCATCGTTCACGGTGCACAACTACAACTCTTTTAAAGAATTCGCTCCTGCCCAGTTCTAATAACCCTTCCAGTGAAAGCTTGCATCACCTTTCTTGTTACCACATCTCTCCGGTCAGATACCAAAATCAAAGTTTGAAGGAGATAATCTCTCTTAGGTAGGAGGGGAAGAAGGTTCGACAGGAGAGGAGTGACGACTTATCAAACACATTTTTAAGTGCTTAGGGAAAATGTCACCCAAACGAGCCCAGAGAGTTAAATGGCTCACGCTGCAAGGCTAAATTTCTTTATGGAACCTTTGTACGTTCAGAGAGTCACCAGACAAAAAGAGGGACCGGCTTTTCGGCGTGATACTCGGGGCTGATGGAAGCTGTCGGGGATAATGGGTTTGGTCGGGTCATTCAGTTCTCAGGCCTCGGTGCCAGATGGGTCCCCAGATGGGTCGCCACGCGCCGGCCCGAAAGTTCCTCCGGCCGGCCGCCAGGAGCGGACGCCGAAGTGGCCGAGCGTCTGCAATCACCGGCCGGGACCCGGGAACAATGCGGGGCTCCCGGGCGCTCGCGCCGGGGCCCGGGAGGGAAACCGAAGGTCGTCCTCCTCGCGATCCGCCGAACAAAAGGAGCCGCGGGGCGCGGACCGGGCGCCCGGCCCAGAAGACGGTGGGGGGGAAACTTTGCGAGGGGCCGGGGCGGCGGGGCGAGGCCCGGGGGTGCCTCACGCCGCAAAGCCCCGCACAATAGCCGGGCCGAGCGCGGGAAGGCTGGCCGCCCCGCCCCCGCCCCGCCGGGCCCGGTTCGGGTTCGGCTCCATACCTGGTGGTTCTCCTTCCTGCCGCCCGCGGCCGCCGCCGGCCCGCCCGGGCCGCTCGTCATGTTCACGTACAGGGAGCGGGTGAGCGGGCTCCGCAGGGTCCACATCCTCCGCGCCAGCCACACGGACGCCAGGCTCAGGCACAGCCAGCCCGCGAGCAGTCTCATCGGGGGCCTGCGGCCGCTCGCTCCGATCACCGCCGGGGCGAGGAGGAGGACGCGCCGCCGCCTCCAGCCGCTGCCGCCGCCGCCGCCCAGGCTCGAGCCATCGCGCCCGACTCGCCGCCCATCCAGCCCCTTCAGGGCCGAGGCAGGGGGTGGGGAGGAGCGGGCGGCGCTCAACCTTCCCGCCTACCCGGTCCTCTCCGCCCCCGGAACGCCGCCGCCGCGGAAGGCAGTTTCCACCCGGAGCACAAACGCAACGCCTGCGGCGCGTTCTCTCCAAAGCGCGTTCCCTCGGCCTAAAGAGCCAGCCGGCCGGGAGGTGGGACAAAGGGAGCGCGCATCCGCCTGGCGCGCGTCCCCGCCTCCCGTCTGGTTGCGGCTCCTTACAATGGCCTAAATGACTTTAATATTAATACTTCTAAGCCAGGGGTGATCGTTCCGAAGGCGGTAACTGAAGCCTCCCCGTCCCTCCAAGGTAGTGTCTGCAGTTCTTCTGGTCTCTCGTCGCCTTAGTCTTTGCCTCTGGGCCCCTCATCCACCCCTGGGCGGGACTTTTCTCCAGGTTGTGCAGATTGACCCCGGGGTGACCCTCATCCCCTTCGTACATTCATACAGCGAAGTCCTTGCCAGAGACAGAGATTGCCAGTTTTAACATAATTGCCAAGCTACATGGCTTCCTATTCACATTTACAGCCAACCAGCCAGACCTCCACCCCAAGGACCTACACCCTGCTTCGCAAGAGCTGCACAGTAGACGTAAATCTAAGTGCAAAATGTTACCGCCAACTCCTCCCCACCTCCCCACCCAGTTCCTCAAGCCTGGCAGGTTGCTGGCTACCTGTTTCTAAGAGGCATCAGCGAAAACTCTGCCTCTGTTGGAAGCTTCTGCAGTTGGGGCACCTGCAAGTTATGTTCTGGTGTATTGATGACCCTGTCCAAGAATGAAAACCCCAAATTCGAGTCCCTGCGTGCTCGTTTCCTTGAATTAACAAACGGAAGTTGGATCCAGTACTCGTCAAGCCAACTAAGATTTGCAAGCAATATTTACCCAGATGTGTCTTTGATCATTTGTAGCACAGGAAGACCTAGCAACGTTTCAAAACTGAAAGGTTACACTGTGTTCCTGTGTCTGAAGCTCTTCCTGCTGCCACCAAAGCTACAAGTAAGGAGTCAAACATTTCATGGGGCCTATCCCTTTAACACCTTGCTAGGTTTGTTTAGAAAATGCTTCTAATTTAAATGCACTAGACATCATGTAATACATTTTATTTTAATTCGAAACAAAAGAAGCCTTTCTGTTAACTCCACTTGTGCACTTCAGAGATGGTTATTTAAAAGTGTCATGGTGATCACTGATGAGGAACAAAACCCTTCCTTATCCACAAACATTTTTATTAGCTTCTAAGAACCTCAGCTTGGCACCTTTCACTAACAGGAACATCTTGTTGCCTAATGTAACACAGGCTATAACAAACAAACAAACCAAAAAGGCAGAGAGGAGGAGGGTACTTTGTGTTCTCTTTCCAGCATACTCCCTAACTGCTTCCTGCCAAAATCCCAAAGAGCCTGCACCTTTAAATCTAGTTCAAACCTCTAGTGGTCCTGACCCAAATCATCAAAAAGGAACTATAGTAGCAAGCTCAGATAATTCAGTTTTCGATGTCATCTCTCTCCACTGCCTCTTAGGATCAGTGTCACAGGTACAGCAACTCTGTGCCAAAGAAAGCCTTCATCTTTTTAGAGGAGGTGAGACGGGTTGGGCAGGGGGCTGTAAAAGCAGCATGAATGTATAGAATGACATATTTCATTTCTGCAAACAAAGGAGACCACAAAATAAGCCCCTCAACTATAGAGTAAGCCTGATGAACTGAGAAGCAGCAACTAGATGGCTGCTGTTGTCTGAAGGGTTTAGGGTCAGTTGACTGCCACGAAGCCCAGCATCTCAAAGAAGCAGATTTTCACTTCAGACCTGAGCAGGTGGCCTGGAAAAAATAAATCAGTCTCACATTTAAATACTCTATAATAATCACAGAATATTCAACTACATGTTGTTTACACTTAGCAAGCACAGGATGAAACCAAAGCACAGCATGATCAAATGATTTGCCTAAAGGTAGCAGAACAAATTCAATACCAGACCTTTTCATAGAACCTGGTATCCCAGCTCACAGTCCTTCGATCCATCTAAGAAGCCTTGCTGTCTCTCCCTTCTCAGAGAGCCTCCTGAATTACAAGTGAGGAGGAAGGAAAACAGCAAGAGTAAATATACTAAGCAGAAGTTCAGATTGCCCTCAGGGACTGCCCCTTTCCTACATCGACTAGAATGTCACTGGCTGTATATTAAAACCTCAGTCATCCATCACAGAGAGGGGAAGAGGCATAGATAACACAAAAAGCCAGCTAAGAGCCAGTATTCTTTCTGACCTTGAAATGCAGTGATATTCAAAGGACACATAAATGACACCTTCTGTGCTGGGCTTTGCTCAGTGTTCCCCTGACCAGGAATCAGGTGTCTGGCTTGGGTCATAGCTCTGTGCATAGGTCCCAAATCTTGACTGGATCACTTTCCTATCTAGAACTCTAGGCAGGGCGCTCTTTGTTGTAATTGTTCTTATCAGCTGCAATTTACAGCATTTTCATGTTCTCTTTTCAATTAGGAAGAGAACCTATATAGAGAGAGCTGGATCTGTAGAGAAACACAGAATGTGCTGCCATTGTTGCTCATTGTCATCTTGTTGAAGAGATAATGATCTAAAAAGAGTATAATCACATGTTTTCATGGGCTTAGATTGTGTTTATGCTTCTTAATATTTTGCGGAGTGTAAGAAAAGTGCAAGTTTTCCCCTGTGTATTCAGTAGATGTTCCTTGTGGTTATTAAGCAATGAGTACCTCTAAAAAAATGAAATTAGTAAATGTATTCAATAAATTTTTTTTATATTAGTAAATGTAACGGATTCTTATCTGAACTTTGTTGATATGATGTCAGGCATATGCAATGACATCACTGTGGTCTCTGATAAAGTGTAAGCTAGGGCGAGAGAAAGAGAAAAACAAATACTATATATTAACACGTACAGATTCTGAAAATAATGGTACTGATGAACATATCTGCAGGGCAAGAATAGAGACACAGGCATTGAGAACAGACTTGTGGACACAGTGGGGAAAGGCGAGGATGGGACAAATTGAGAGAGTAGCAGTGAAACCTACACATTACCGTGTGTAAAGCGGATAGCTAGTGGGGGGTTGCTGTGTAACTCAGTAAGCTCCACCCGGGGCTCTGTGACCACCTGGAGGGGTGGGATGGGGTGGGGGCGGGAGGGAGGTTCAGGAGGGAGGGGACATATGTATACCTATGACTGAGTCACGTTGTTGTACTACAGAAACCAACACAATTTTGTAAAGCAATTATCCTCCAATTAAAAGTAAAAAAGTTATATAGAGTGTTTAGTGTAGTGCCTCAGGACATAGTAAGTTCTCCAAAAATGTTAATTTTCTCTTGCTTTCACTATAACTTGGATAATTCACCCTCTCCTGAACCTCCCTTTCCTCATCTGTAAACTGGGGCCATGATTTTGAGAGCTTCCCTAGTGACTCAGTGGTAAAGAATCCACCTGCCAATGCATGAGGTGCAGGAAATGCGGGTTTGATCCCTGGCTTGGGAAGATCCCCTGGAGGAGGAAATGGGAACCCACTCCAGTATTCTTGCCTGAAAAATCCCATGGACAGAGGAGCCTGGTGGGCTGTGGTCCACGGGGTCGCAAAGAGTCAGACACGACTGAGTGTGCACACACACACACACACACACACGTGATTCTGAACCACTTAGTCCACAACACATCTGTGAGAATCAGATGATCTGAATGCCTTGTAAACTGTAAAAACTCAACCAAGGTTATCATAATAACGATGCTTATTCCCAATGTGACTGACCTCTGCAAAGCTACCCTCCATAAGACATTCCCTTAGAGCCCAGGATGTTAGCTCCTCCTCCTCTGTCTATTCCCAGACCTCTTCCTGAGACTGAACTAAGAGAGTGAGGATGAAAGTGTCCGAAAGGAATATGAAACACAAAACTGCTTAACATTCAAGCCTAAGAATCCCAAAATCAGGCAGCAAACTCAAGTTTATGTACTTATCAGGCGTGCCTACCTTCTTAGTAGGAAAACCTTTGCCCCTCTTCCCAGCTGGCTCGTTTGCATCACCTCTGTGCCAGCCACAGCACTTCACCTACTTAGAACCTTCTGGACCCCACAGCCTCCCTCCCATGGCAGTCTCATACCTGTTTCAATTGATGTCAGGGATAAAGTTGGAAAGACCAAGAACTGCCACTTTCACATTGGCAAGAAGATTTATTGAGTAGACGCAAGGCATGAGGCACTGGACTAAATGGAGAGGAAAGCAAAAGAAACACAATGACATCCTTAGAGCTTACTATTTAAGAGGGAGGATTACTTTGTGGGTGCAAGTAATCACAAAATGAATAGTTCACTACAGTCTGCTGTGTGCTACAAAAGAAGTGTACATGGTTAGAAAAATGAAAGCTGTCCAGAGGAAGTGTGGCTTTGCAGCCCTTGTTTTGACATCTCCTTGCTAAGCCTGAGAGCTTCCGAGTTGCCCAAGTTCCTCTGGACTACAGGTATACCAGTAATTGTGGGATAAAAACGTGAGGTACCTCTAAGAGTCCTCTGGGCTGCGAACATCAGAGTAAGCCACCTGTGTACTTAGGTTGTAAATGTATGCTACTGCTTCTAGGATCCCTAAAAGAAATTTGCCCGTGTAACAGTTTGATCCACTTAAAGGAAAAATATGTTATTTCTTTAAATGTATATTTCAACCCAGCAAGGTCTTTCCAGCAGCAGGTCTGAGTTGGAGCTCTGATAAAAGAGAAGACTTGTTTTCCTTCGCTTTCTGGGGCATTTTCAAAGGTCCAGAACTCTTCTTTCATCTTGTTTTACGTGTATTTTCAAGACATCCCTATCCTTGGCCTCTTAATTGCAGTCTTCTGCATGTGTGTGGGTTTGATCCTGTAAAAGGCTGCTTCCTCTCCACCCAACTCACCCTGTAACTTCATGCCACTGTGTTTTCATAGTCTGATTTTGAAAATATAAAGCCTTCTTATTTTGTGGCTCTAAAATATTCAAACATATGGTCTATATGAAATACATGAAAAAATTGCATGGTATGTTAAGAAAGCTTTTAAAGCTTTAAATATTTTATAGTAGACAAGGCATGTATGTATGTATGTACATAAACATGTGCTAAGTCATTTCAGTCATGTCTGACTTTGTGCAACCCTATGGACTGTAGCCCCGCCAGGCTCCTCTGTCCATGGGCTTCTCCAGGCAAGAATACTGAAGTGGTTTGCCCTGCCCTCCTCCAGGGGATCTTCCTGACCCGGGAATGGAACCCATGTCTCTTATGTCTCCTGCATTGGCAGGTGGGTTCTTTCCCACTAGCACCCCCTGGGAAGCCTGTACATAAACCTAAGTATCTTAAATAGTTTGTATAACATACCCCAAAACCACATCTCTGCTGACATGAGAGAAGACCACTATTTTATCTTGCACAACCACAAACTGGTCTGAAAAATGAAAAAGAATACGTTTATGAAAGTTAATACTTGAGCAATCAATCAGCCTGAAAATCAAACAGAACCATCTCCCTTCTCTGTGAAAACTGTGATTGATTTGCTAGTAGCCACAACTAATGTGAGTTTGTCTTACGACTTAGCCTGGGATCTTCCTTAAACATATTGTGTGCACAAATCATTAAATCCAGGCGAAAGGCATTCAGTTATTAGATAACCAAAACCTTAGATTTTGAGAACCCTGCAATTGTTCCATATACTTCCCTAAAATTGACAAAGTAGATACTGAAAGCAGCTCTTAAGGTCTTCTACAATTGTTGTTGTGTTAGATGCTCAGTTGTGTCTGACTCTTTGCAATCCCATGGAATGTAGCCTACCAGACTCCTTTGTCCATGGGATTTCCCACGCAAGGATACAGGAGTGGGTTGCCATTCCCTTCTCCAGGGGATCTTCCCGACCCAAGGATTGAACCGGGTCTCCCGCATTGCACACAGATTCTTTACCATCTGAGCCATCAGGGAATAAACTTTATTTCCATGTTCATTAGCTTTCTATGCTCAAGTCTTTAAAAAAAAAAAAAAAAAGGTTTACATATGACAGCAGCCTTTCCTCCACCACAGAGACTTGTTCTGAGCCAACAGAACTCAAATCCCACCTTCCCCTCTTGCCTCCCACACCAGGCCCGAGAGGAAGCAGGGTGGGGCAGGGGGCTCTGGGAGAAGCCAGTTTTGCTCAAGAAGCTCACTAAAGTGAAGTTTGGTATCTGTGAATATAGAACAGGCTGTTCTTCCTCCAGGAATGGTCTGTTTCATAACCAAAACTATAAATGATACTGGAGCCAAGTTTGTTACTTTTCAGACATCTTAACAATGTAAACAAATTGCCTTGGTTTTGTGAAATCTTTTTTTGCTTTCATTAGGAGACATTTATAGATTATTTTTACCACATCTACAATGCTCATCATGATTATTCAGTAGAGTAAGTCTTCAGGAAAATAAATCTAGGTTATTCCTGTAGGGTTTGATAGTACGATGGATTCATTTTTAGAATCTCCAACCCTCTGTTTGATTCATGGACTGGAATTTCTCCACTGTTGTCTATAAATAGCAGCCCATGTCTGTAAATACATGACTGTATTTTCATCTTGACACTTGGTAACTCACATCATATTTGAGGACATCTACCATTTGTTAGCTTTTTTAATTTGGAACTTGTGTGTCTGTTTGGACACAAGCATCAGGAATAAGTTATTTTTTGACATATGTTTAAGGATGTTTCAAGAAAAAACTGTCAGATTTTTTTTTTACATGGTTGGTGGTACATGGAGTCAATCATAAAATTGCATTCAAAAATTCTGGAAACTGGAAAATAAAATTGCTGAGAATCACAAATTGGGTTATGTGCTCTAACCCAATGCACAAGCAGGTTAGAGCAAAGTGATGCAAAGTCACGTTTAAAAAGGCAGGTCCCCAAGCCAAGACTTGACTGCACATTGACTGAAGGAGGGTAATAACATACTAAGAATTAACAGCTCGTTGTGGGTGGAAGATGGAGAGGATTGGATCAGGCTTAGGAAGTGGAAAGGCAGGTGGATTTCGCAGTGGCTCGCAACCATAAGCCCAGGAGACCAAAGTCAGGTCTGCTTTGCTCCAAGCAGCAGGTACCACTCTGTGTAGCTGGAGATGGGCGCATTCATTGTCTCAAGCACCATGACTTCATCCATTAACATTATCCTGAACTGCCATGTCCCTCATTCCCACATGTTGTATTCCTTATAGAGCATGAAAATGTGCTGATGGGGATAAATACCCATCTATCCCATGATAGTTTTGTGTCAGAGTATAAATTAATAAATAGGTTTGGGGCTTTTTTTTCCTGCATTGGTCTGTGAGTTTTATTCATGCTAACTTCCTGTTAGAGATGATTCCATTCTCAATGTAGCAATGTATTAAGTTTCTATAACAATAAAACCTCAGACAGTGATGAAGTTACCTACATCATACTGCTTACTTGCCTCCTGTGAAGCCTGTATGCAGGTCAAGAAGCAACAGTTAGAACTGGACATGGAACAGTGGACTGGTTCCTAATTGGGAAAGGAGCACATCAAGGCTGTATATTGTCACCCTGCTTATTTAACTTATCATGAGAAATGCCGGGCTGGATGAAGCACAAGGTGGAATTAAGATTGCTGGGAGAAATATCAATAACCTCAGATATGCAGATGACACCACTTTTATGGCAGAAAGCAAAGAGGACCTAAAGAGCCTCTTGATGAAGGGGAAAGAGGAGAATGAAAAAGCTGGCTTGAAACTCAACATTCAAAAAACGAAGATCTCGGCATACAGTTCCATCACCTCATGGCATATAGATGGCAAAACAATGGAAACAGTGACAGACTTTATTTTCTTGCGCTCCAAAATCACTGCAGATGGTGACTGCAGCCATGAAATTAAAAGACGCTTGTTCTTGGAAGAAAAGCAATGACAAACCTAGACAACATATTAAAAATCAGAGATACTACTTTGCCTACAAAGGTCTGTATAGTCAAAGCTGTGGTTTTTCCAGAAGTCATGTATGGCTGTGAGAGCTAGACAATAAAAAAGGCTGAGGGCCAAAGAACTGATGCCTTCAAACTGTGATGCTAGAGAAGTCCCTTGAGCTGCAAGGAGATCAAGTCAGTCAGTCCTAAAGGAAATCAACCCTGAATATTCATTGGAAGGACTGATGCTGAAGCTGAAGCTCCAATACTTTGGCCACCCAATGCAAAGAACTGACTCATTGGAAAAGACCTGATGCTGGGAAAGATTGAAGGCAGGAGGAGAAGGGGACTAGAGGGGATGAGATGGTTGGATAGAATCACTGACTCAATGGACATGAATTTGTGCAAACTCCAGGAGATGGTGAAGTACAGGGAAGCCTGGCGTGCTGCAGTCCATGAGGTCACAGAGTCGGACACAACTGAGTGACTGAACAACAGCATACTCCTTATGGGAATGATGATGACCAGTCAGCCTTCCCTCACCCAACAAGTATCAGCCCTCACTTGCCTGAAACACACAGTGTATGGGAATGAGGCTTTCTCAGATGCCTGTGCTTCTTATTCAAAGCCTTTTCTGTCCCACCACAGACTCCCTCCCAGTCCCTCGTCCCCGTATCAGTTTGTTCAGCCCTCATCTTTACCATCAAAAACAGGATGAATATTTACTGCAGGAGGCCGGAAGTTAAAATTCTAGTGACAATCCTGATACTTTCTGTGTGACGTTGGAAAATGGTAAAACCTTAATCATTTTGTCTGTAAAATTGGAGATTAATAAAGACTACCCGTATGTAAGGTCACAGACTTGGATCAGAGACTCTTAAAGTCTCTGCCAGTTACAGGATCTGCTACTTTTCTTACTTTCTTTTGTGAATTATCAATTCTGTGAATTTTTCCCAAAGGCTAATATAAACGTATCTGTACTTACATAGTATACAAGAGGAGTGGTATAATTTTCTGTGTTTCCCCCCACACTTTAAAAACAGATCTCATAAATTCAGAGTTGCATAACACTCTATAAGATAAATGAGAAACAATTTCCTTCAAATAGTACATAACTGTGACAAAGTTTAGAAATGGAGATATTTTTTGTTTTGAGAGTGATGTGTTTGACTAATTGTCAGCTCCTTATGACCTGAAACCAAAGTCCTTGCACTTCTGACTCCTCCCACCCCGTATCCATCACCCTCTCCTTTACCTCGACCTGCTGTTTCACTGTGTGAGGCTTGCCTAGTCGCCTAGAAAGTACCTGGAGGAAAAGCACTCTGAAACTGTGGTAGAACCACATGAAATTCTCCGTCTGAACCACAGCCTCACTGTTCCAGAAATGGAGCCTCCTACAACAGCACTGCCGGAATATCACACGTGCTGCTAACGAGGACAGTATGTGCCAGACACCAGGCTTTGTGCTAACACTTTTAATCCTCACTACAATTTAATAAGGTTGATACTACTGTTATCTTTTTTTTTTTTTTTTTTCTTACAGAAAAGAATCTAAGGCACAGAAAGCTTCCATTGCACAGCAAATGAGCAACTGAAGCATGGCTTGAAAGCAGGCAGTCGGATCTGAGAACCCACTTTCTTCACACAAAGCTCTACTGCCTCCTAGCGGTAATTAACCATCCTTAGACCACAAGTTTCAGACTCCCTGGTGATGCTGATTAAATGCAGTTTCTTGGGCCATTCCAGGTGTTGATTCAGAATCCTGCTGTAAATAGAGAGTTTTCAACATGCTTCACCAGGGAGAAGTCAAAGATGAGATCCTTAGCAGAAGCAATATGCACTTTAATTAAAAGTATTCGAAAGTCATGATATTATTTAATTTTTGACTGCATTGGGTCTTCATTGCTGCACGTTGGCTTTCTTTGTTTGTGGCAAGCAGGGACCACTCTCTAGTCGTGGTGTGTTGGCTCAGTAGTTAGGGCACACAGGCTTAGTTGCTCCACAACATGTGAGATCTTCCCAAACCAGGGATCAAACCCATGTCACCTGCATTGACAGGCAGATTCTTAACCACTAGGCCACCAGGGAAGTCCATGAAATTATCCTTTAATGAAGCAGTTATTTTTTTAAGTGTGCAGATAACCCAAAAGAGGAAAACAGCATTTCTAAATAGCAAGTTAAATGGTATTTGTGTAATTGCTTTAGGACAATCTTCCCAAAATAAAATGAAAACAAATGTTATGGTCTGTAAATTTTTTCCAGTCACCCTATGTAGTGTACAATTTATGAGTCTTGACAAATGCATACAACTCTGTGTGTGTGTTAGTTGCTCAGTTGTGTCCGACTCTGCGATCCCATGGACTGTAGCCCACCAGGCTCCTCTGTCCACGGAATTCTCCAGGCAAGAATACTGGAGTGGGTAGCTATCCCCTTCTCCAGGGGATATTCCCAACCCAGGGATCGAACCTGGGTCGCCTGCACTGCAGGCAGATTCTTTACCATCTGAGCCACCAGGGAAGCCCACCTGCTGTTGTTCTTTAGTTACTAAGTTGTGTCCAGCTCTTTGCATCCCTGTGGATGGTAGCCCGCCAGGTTCCTCCGTCCACGGGATTTCCCAGGCAAGAACACTGGAGTGGGTAGCTATTTCCTTCTCCAGGGGATCTTCCCAACCCAGAAATTGAACCTGAGTCTCCTGCTTCACAGGCAGATTATTTACCTCTGAGCCCCCCAGAAGCGTCACTTAGAATATAACACATCCTTTTTCACCAGGAAATGCTAGTTCTGGGTGTGGGGATCAGGGAGGGTCTGCAGGCCACCACTTCTGGTCAGAGGTTTGGTTAGGTAGCCAAAGTAGAAGGGAAACAGACAGCTCATTTCACATATTCCAAGCTCTTGAATACAGTGACCTCAACTGTACTAACGGAAGCAATTTCAACATTCGGCTAGGCTAAGGCTCATTAGAAATCAATGATTTGAAAAAGCAAAGCATAAAAACTAGTGAATTCAGTCTACAATTTTTTTTTTTTACAATTGCCCTTGTGTACCCTTTCATTGTATTAACTGACACTTCATTGCATTTAACAAAGGTAATCCCAGGTAAATTTCGTGTTGATGCTTATTTTTCCAAATTCTCAACTTTTCCAGCATTTGTAGAAAAAGCAAGAGAATTCCAGAAAAACATCTATTTCTGCTTCATTGACTACACTAAAGCCTTTGACTGTGTAGATCACAACAAACTGGAAAATTCTTAAAGAGATGGGAATACCAGACTACCTCCTGACAAACCTGTATTCAGGTCAAGAAGCAACACTTAGAACCAGACATGGAACAACAGAGTGGATCCAAATTGGGAAAGGAGTACGTCAAGGCTGTATATTGTCACCCTACTTATTTAACTTACATGCAAAGTATCATGAGAAATGCTGGGCTGGATGAAGCATAAGGTGGAATCAAGATTGCCGGGAGAAATATCAATAACCTCAGATAGGCAGATGACACCACCCTTATGGCAGAAAGCAAAGAGAAACTAAAGAGCCTCTTGATGAAGGTGAAAGAGGAGAATGAAAAACCTGGCTTAAAACTCAGCATTCAAAAAACTAAGATCTTGGCATCCAGCGCATTCACTTCATGGCAAATAAATGGGGAAACAATGGAAACAGTGACAGACTTTATTTTCTTGGGCTCCAAAATCACTGCAGATGGTGACTGCAGCCATGAAATTAAAAGATGCTTGCTCCATGGAAGAAAAGCAATGACCAACCTAGACAGAATATTAAAAAACAGAGACATTAATTTGCCTACAAGGGTTGTAATAGTAAGTTATGGTTTTTCCAGTAGTCATGTATGGATGTGAGAGTTGGACCATAAAGAAGGCCGAGAGGGGTGGGGGAAAAAAAAAAAAGGCTGAGCACCAAAGATTTGATGCTTTTGAACTGTAGTTGGAGAAGACCCTTGAGAGTCCCTTGGACTGCAAGCAGGTCAAATCAGCCAATCTTAAAGGAAATCAATCCTGAATGTTCATTGGAAGCACCGATGCTGAAGCTGAAGTTCCAATACTTTGGCCACCTGATGCAAAGAGCCGACTCATTGGAAAAGACCCTGATGCTGGGAAAAATTGAAGGCAGGAGGAGAAGAGACGACAGAGGATGACATGGTTGGATGGCATCACCGACTCAATGGACATGAATTTGAGCAAAGTCCAGGAGATGGTGAAGGACAGGGAAGCCTGGTGTGCTGCAGTCCATGGGGTGGCCAAGAGTCTGACACAGCTGAGCAACAACCAACATTTATAACCTTTAAACAAGTTTTCAGTTTGGTATCACTGAAGTTCTGTAAATAATGAAGTTCAAGAAACATTTTATCTCAATTAAAAAGTATTCTGAACTCTACTTGAAGTTGTCTCAAATATCTCGGCAAGGACTCATTTCAGTGTATTCTCTGGGGCCTAATCAGAACTGAGCTTCTGCAAGCTTCACTTCAGTCATGCCACTGCTGGGCTTAGCAGGATGTGGCCTCTCTGACGCTGGATCAGTGTTGCTCTCTGCCTATAGCCTTCCCACAATATTTATCTGTATAGGATTTTTCCTCAGAGTGGACTCTCTTGTGTTTATTGAGATTTGAAGCTGAAGGCTTGCCCACATGCAGAACATTCAAAAGGTTTCTCTAGTGTGTGGATTTTGAGATGATGAATAAGACCTGACTTCTGACTGAAGGCTTTGCCACACTCTTTCTGAACATCAGGGAATTCATAACAAGGAGAAGCATTCACTGATGTTCAGAAAGATGTTCTCCGCTTGTGAAGGGGCTTCCCCAGTGGCTCAGTAGGTAAAGAATATTCCTGCAATGCAGGAGACCTGGGTTCCATCACTGGGTTGTGAAGATCCCCTGGAGGAGGGCATGGCAACCCTCTCTAGTATTCTTGCCTGCAGAATCCCATGGACAGAGGAGCCTGGTGGGCTATAGTCCATAGGGTCCCAAATATATCAGACATGACTGAGTGAATAACGTCCACATATACCCTTGTGACGGCCTTGCCACATTCAGGACATCGGTAGGTCTTATCCCCCATGTGGATTCTTTTGTGATTTCTCAGGCCAGTTAATTGTGTGAAGGTCTCCCCACACTCATCACACATATGTTTTCTTGGTTTAGAAGGTTTCCATGCTTCCCTCCTAACTTGTGTTAAGCCTGAGTGCTGACTGAGGGCTTCACCACACTCATCACATTTATAGGGCTTCTCCCCAGTGTGACTTCTCTGAGGAATGATCAGGGTTGAGTTCAATCGAAAGTTTTTTCCATACTCACCACATTCGTAAGGTTTTTCCCCTGAGTGAATTCTGTGATATATTACAGGTTCTGAGCTCTGACTAAAAGTTCACCTGCATACAGATCATCATTCAAAAAGTTTCTCTCCAGTGTGGATTCTCCAGAGTTGGTTAAGTCCTGCATACTGAGTGAAGGCTTTTGCACATACTTTACATTCATAGAGTTTTTACTGTGAATTCTCTGATGTTTAGTAAGATTTGAACATTGCCACCACAATCAAAATGCAGGGTATTTCCATTGCCTAAAATCCCTGTGTCCCTTTGTAGCCAAGCTGTCTCCCCGCCTTCGGGCCCTGGCAACCACTCAGGTGTTTGCTGCCCTGATAGTTTTGCCTTCTCCAGAATGTGATGTAAATGGAATCGTACAGTAGATAATCTTTAAGTCTAACTTCTTTCACTTAGCATAATGCATCTGACAGTCCTTTATGCTGTCGTTGGTATCAGCAGTATTGCTTTTGCACTGACGCGTAGCATTCCACTGAGTAGACATCCCACACCTTGTGCGCCAGCTGACCAACTGGAGGACACTTGTTTCTAGTTTGGAGGGGGGTAATTATAAAGCCATAAACAAATGTGTACATATTTGGAGCAAACATTGTTTTTCTTTCTTCTGAGCAAATAGCTTGCAGTGGGAATTCTGCGGTACATGTCAAGTGTATATTTAAATTTATAAGAAGCTGCCAAAACCCAGAGCAGCTGGACCATTTTAATTCTACCAGGAAGCATGAGTGTTTCTGGGTGCTCCACCATCTTGTCAACATGCAGTATTATTAGCTTGTATTTTAAAATTCTGTTCATTGAAATATGGATTTTCTTTTTTTTTTTTCCATGCCATGCAGCTTGCAGGATCCTATTCCCTGACCAGGGATCAAACCCAGGCCCACAGTGGTGAAAGTACAGAGTCCTAACCACTGGACTGCCAGGGAATTCTCATATGATTAGCTTTTGTTTTAGCCATTCTAATAGTTACATAGTGATATCTCATTGTGGTTTTTAATTTGGATTTTCCTAATGACGAACAATGTTAAACATCTTTTCTTGTACTTGTTTTCCATCTGTGTATCTTCTTTGGTGGGATGTCTGTTCAAGTATTTGTCCATTTTTAAAATTAGGTTGTTTGTTATCTGTTCATTAGTTGTGAGAGTTATTATTCTACCTGCAAGTCCTTTAAAAAAGATGAACTTTGAAAATGTTTTTCCCCAGTCTATGGCTCATCGTTTCTTTTTCTTAACAGTATCTTTCAGTGGGGCCTCTCTGGTGGCTCAGTGATGAAGAATCTGCCCACCAATGTAGGAGATGTGGGTTCAGTCCCTGGATAGGGAAGATTCCCTGCGGAAGGGCATGGCAACACACTTCAGTATTCTTGCCTGGCAAGTTCCATGAACAGAGGAGCCTGGCAGGTTACAGTCCATAGGATCACAAAGAGTCAGACACAACTGAAGCGACTTAGCATAAATGCATGCATCTGGAGGTTTGTACCTTTTGACCACCTTCATGCAATCCCCACTTCCCCTTCCCCTCCACCATCTCCGACAACCACAAATCTGATCTCTTTTTCCATGAGGTTGTTTGTTGCTTTTGAATTATACTTGATATGCAACACTATGTCAGTTCCTGGTATACAGCATAGTGATTCTATATTTCTATACACTTCAAAATGATCACCATGATAAATCTAATTACCATCTGTCACCATGCAAAGATATTACATAATTATTGACTTATGTTCCCCACACTGTACATTTCATATCCAACACTAATTTATTTTGTAATTGAAAGTTTATAAGTTTATATCTTTCAGCCTCCACCTATTTCTCTTCTCCTCCATCTCCCCACTCTGGCAACCACCCATAGATTGTTTTGACTATTCAGGGTCTTGTGTGTTTTCATACAAATTTTAGAATTATTTGTTCTAACTCTGTGGAAAATACCATTGGTATTTTGATAGGGATTGCAATGAATCTTGATAACTTTGGTTTGGTCATTTTAACAATATTAATTCTTCTAAGCTATGAACGTGGTATATCTTTCAACTGTGTGCATTTTCCTCTTTTTCTGGATGCTCTTAAGTTGAGTAATTCTTATTATTGTATCTCCACTATTGGTTTTTATTTGTGCCTCACTTTAAAAATATGTGTTTAATAATTGCCCTAGAGTTTAGAATTAAAATCTTTAATTAATTAGATTCTACCTTAAAATATTGTATCTCTTCCCACCTAGCGTAAGAATCTTATGACACCCCATTCCTCCCATATTCTAGGGTATTTTTTCCTACATTTTATTTTTGCATATTCTGTGATTCTATAATACATTATATACGTGACTGCTCTTTTACTTCAGATGGTCAATCATCTTTTACTGAAAATTTTATTGAAGTAATTGTGGATTCACATGCTGCGGTAAGAAATGATACAGAGAGATTCGTGTCCCTTAACCCTGTTTACTCTAATGGTAACATCTTGCAAGCTGTAGTATAATATCACAACCAGAATCGACACTGATAGTAATACAATCTACTGATCTCATTCTGATTCCCAGCCTTACTTTATGTCTGTGTGTGTGTTTAGCTCCATACAGTTTTGCCACATATAGGTTTACGTATTCGCCACCACGGTCAAGATTCAGAGCAGTTTCATCACCACAAAGATTGCTCACATTATCCTTTCATAACCACGCCGATTTCTCTACCTCCTCACCCTGTCCCAAACCCCCAAAGACCATAAGTCTGTTCTCCGTTTCTAAGACTCTGTTATTTTAAAAACTGTTACATAAACTAGTCATACAGTATGCAACATTTTGTGACTGGCTTTTTTCGCTCAGTATAATTCCCTGGAGAGTCATCCAAGTTGTACCATTTTTACTGTAGAATAGTATTTGATGGGTTGTGTGTATCACAGTTTATTTAAGTATTTTCCTGTTGGAGGACATCAGAGCTGTTCAGTTTGGGGCTATTGTGAATAAAGCTGCTATGAATAGTCATTCACAGGTTATTGTCTAAACATAAGATTTTTGTTTCTCTGGGATAAATGCGCAAGAGTGCAATTGCTGGTTTGCGTGACAATTGCACGTTTAGTTTTAATAAGAAACCGCAAAACTGTATTCCAGACTGGCATTACCACTTTACAGTGGTATGTAAACGTATGAGGGATCCTCATTTACCTTTTAAAGTGATTGAAAATAAGAAAAAAATGTCTTTTATACTTATCTTCATTTTAATCACTTTCAGAGATTTTTATTTCTTAGTAAAGATCCAGGATTCTACCTGGTAACTTTCTTGAGCATTTCATATAATGCAGGTCTGTTGGTACTGAATTCTCTCAGCTTTTGTTTGTCTGAAAGTCTTTATTTCCCCTTAACTTTTAAAGACATTTACACTGTGTATAAAATTCTGGGTTAACAGATTTTTTTCTTTCAAAATTTTCAAGATGTTATTCCATTGGCTTAAGTCTTAATAGTTTCTGACTTACAATGTGCGGTTATTAATTCTGATTTTTGTTCCTCTGTATGTAACATGTCTTACTTATCTAGCTGCCTTCAATAATTCATCCTTATCTTTGGTTTTTATCAGTTTGAATATGATGTGTCGCTCATATTGATGTGTCCATCATATGATATGATTTTGCCTTATAAGTTTGTTTGTATATTCATCCTGGTATTTTATTTATCCTGGTTCTCTGAGCTACTTGGATCTTGAGTTTCTTGGTTTGATGTCTTTTATTATGTGAAAACAACAAACAAACAAATAACAAACTCTTGATTATTGTTTCTTTAAACATTTCTTGTGACCTGGTCTCTTTTTCTTCTTCTTTTCTTTGGCATTTCATTCAAATGTATGTTTGACTGCTCCATATTGTCCCAAATATCTTGGGTATTCTATTTTCTCTGTCTCCTCTTTCTTGTGTGTGTTTCAGCTTGAATACAGGTATGTCTTGGCGATCTTGTGATTTAGTTCCAGATCACCATAATAATGTGAATATCGCATGAATTTTTTGGTTCCCCAGTGAATCTAGAAGTTGTGTCTACAGTATGTGAAAGTGAAAGTGTTAATCACTCAGTCATGTCCGACTCTTGGTGACCCGGTGGACTGAAGCCTTCCAGGCTCCTCTGTCCATGGAATTCTCTAAACAAGAATACTGGAGTGGTTGCCATTTCTTTCTTCAGGGCATCTTCCCAACCCAGGGATTGAACCAAGGTCTTCTGCATTGCAGGCAGATTTTTTACTGTCGAACTACCAGGGACGCGTACTATACTGTAGTCTGTTAAATGTGCAATAACGTTATGTCAAAAACTCAGTGTACACACTACTATATATAAAATAGATAACTAATAAGAACCTACTGTATTACAGAGAGAACTCTACTCAATACTCTGTAATGACCTATATGGGAAAAGAATCTAAACAAGAGTGGATGTATATAACTGATTCGCTTCACTGTACACCTGAAACTAACACAACATTGTAAATCAACTGTATGCACGCACGCTAAGTCACTTCAGTCATGTCCGACTGTTTGCGGTCCTATCTACTATAGCCTCCCAGGATCCTCTGTCCATGGGATTCTCCAGACAAGAATACTGGACTGGGTTGCCATGCCCTCCTCTGTAAGTCAACTATACTCCAATACAAATTTTTAAAAAACCCTATATACATAATTTTAAAACACTTTGTTGCTTAAAAAATGCTGACCATTATCTGAGGCTTCAGAGAATTGTAATCTTTTTGCATAGTAACATCAGAGATCACGGATCACAGATCACTATAACAAATATAATAATGAAAATTTTAGAAATATTTTAAGAATTACCAAGAAGTGAGAAAATGCTTCTGGGAAAATGATGCTGATAGACTTGCTTGTCTCAGGGTTGCCACAAAACTTCAATTTATAAAAAGAGCAGTGTCTGTGGAGTGCAATAAAGTGAAGCACAGTAGACTGAGGTATGCCTCTAATTTCCATTGATGTATCTTCAAGTTCACTGATTCTCTCCTCACAGGATATGCTGCACATTACAGTTTACACAAATACAAATTTCTTCACAATCTTTAGCTTCTCTTTTAAGATTAAGTGTGTGAATTTATGATTAACAGATCTTGCTGGAAGATAATGCCATCAACATCACCATCTCTGGCCTTCCCCGTCTCCAGGCCCTGATACAACTTTGCTGATTTCAGGGAAAGCAAAAAGAAAACAAATTCAGGAACTGTACCATTTTGCACTCTCTTACTGCAAAGGCCTGGCTTGAATCAGAGAACTCAGAATATGAATCAGGTCTATTCCACCTACACCCCTTACACTTCTTATTGAACATGCCCACCCACAGACCAAGTAGCAGCAACACAGACGGTCCTTTTGTGAAGTACAGCCAGTGGTAAGCTAGCTGGTGAGAGCCATTGCTAACTTTTCAGGAATTCTCAAGCTAGATTTTTAAAAGGCCATTATTTTAAAATTATATATAAACTTATGCATGGATGCATGCTTAGTCACTCAGACATGTTCAACTCTTTGCAACCCCATGGACTGTAGCCTCCCAGGCTCCTCTGTCCATGGAATTCTCCAGGCAAGAATAGTAGAATGGGTAGCCATATCCTTCTCCAGAGGATCTTGTCAACCCAGGGATCAAACTCTGGTCTCCTGCATTGCAGACAGATTCTTTACTGGCTGAGCCAACAGGGAAGTCCATATATACATATTGATGTTCAGTAGCTCAACTGTGTCCGTCTCTTTGTGACCCCATGGACTGCAGCATGCCAGGTTTCCCTGTCCTTCAGTACCTCCCAGAGCTTGCTCAAACCCATGTCCATTGAGTAGATGATGCCATCCAACCATCTCATCTTCTGTTGCCCCCTTCTCCTCCTGCCCTCAATCTTTCCCAGCAGCAGGGTCTTTTCCAGTGAGTCAGCTCTTGGCATCAGGTGACCAAAGTACTGGAGCTTCAACTTCAGCATCAGTCCTTCCAATGAATATTCAGGGTTGATTTCCTTTAGGATTGACTGGTCTCCTTACAGTCCAAGGGACTCTCAAGAGTCTTCTCCAGCACCACAATTAGAAAACATCAATTCTTCAGCACTCAGCCTTCTTTATGGTCCAACCTTCACATCCATACATGACTACTGGAAAAAACCATAGCTTTGACGATATGGACCTTGGTTGGCAAAGTAATGTCTCTGCTGTTTAATAAGATGTCTAGGTTTGTCATAGCTTTCCTTCCAAGGAGCAAGCATCTTTTAATTTCATGGCTGCAGTCACCATCCACAGTGATTTTATATATATATATATATAAAATCATATATATACATTATATTAAATGTATATACATATGTGTGTATATATATATACACATTATATTAAAAACAGAGGTGAGAGCTCAAAACACTATTCATTTTTTATTTTTATTCTTTATTTTTTTCGCCATACCTTGCAGCACGTGAGATCTTAGTTCCCCAGCTAGGGACTGAACCCACACTCCCTGCAGTGGAAGCATGGAGTCTTAACCACTGGACCACCAAGGAAGGCTCTCTGTAATGTTATTAATGTCTATTCTATATGTGATAGAATGTGTATATGTGATATGACATGTGTATATGGAATTATGATTTTTGTTTTGCTTTCTAATTTTACAATGGTATGCTACTTAGCACTTCTCAAATCTGTGTTCACTGATATTACATTTGTAGCTTGAAATTAGCCATGTTAGATGTATTAACACCATGAAAATTAGTGTAAACTTCTGCTTTGTTTTGTTGATTGTCTAATCCAGGGGTCAGCAAACTTTTTTGGTGAAGAGCCAAAGAGTATTTTAAGCTTTGCAACCACATGCAGTTTCTGTTGCATAGTTTTAATTATAAGCCTTTAAAATGTAAAAATTATGCTTAGATCTCATGCGTGCATGCGTGCTCAGTCATGGCCAACTCTTTGCAACCCCATGGGCTATAGCCTGCCAGGCTCTTCTGTTCATGGAATTTTTCCAGGCAAGAATACTGGAGTAGGATACCATTTTCCTACTCCAAGGGATCTTCCTGATCCAGAGATCAAACCCGCATCTCTTTTGTCTCCTGCATTAGCAGGAAGATTCTTTACCACTGCACCACTGGGGAAGCCTGTTACTGTACAAAAATGGGCCAAAGGTTGGATTTGGCCCAGGAGTGATAGTTTGCCGACCCCTGGACTAGATTTAAGGAAGCAATAAAATGTTAATAATGCAGATTAACCCAAAATAATGCAGATTAAACTCAAAACTGTCATGTCTGTAGCTGGTACACTGTGGAAAATATGAGAAATTCAGAACTATTCTTTCCAGTACTAAAAACCTATCATTCAATTAATCAAAGAGGTTGCTCATGTCGTGGCTGACTGAGTGCAGTTCTGAAGTGTGTCTTCATTATTTGTTTTGTCTTACTCATTAACATCAACAAAATATAAAACAATATTTAGGTTGGAACTACACTCCTTGGTTAATGACATGGGTGACTTTTTTTGGAATTGAATGATAATCAAGCATTCATCCATAGTTTTGATTTCATGATTTTTGTTGCCAATTATAGAAACTTCTAATGGAATGTGGACTTTGGAAGAAATAGCAAGTTATGGGACTTCCCTGACAGTGCAGTGGTTCAGCCTCGGCTCTTCCACTGCAGGGAGTACAGGCTCAATCCCTGGTGAGGGAGCCGGAATCCTGCGTGGCTCACCCTGTGGCCAAAAAATCAGGAAAAAGAAAAAGAAATAGCAAGTCATGCTGAAATTATAGGTAGATGGAATTTCCAAAAAAGGAGTCATGTTTTATTATGATTTGTAAGTCATATACTGTACATATTTTTATCAGTAAAATTTATAATAAAATGACATATGTATATATGCTTACTTTTTTCCCATAGAGCCAATCATTAAGCATTTCTATCACATCAGTGTGTCCCAGTGTCTCATGCTGGATGTGTCTTATCACTCCTGGATGAGAGAATCTAGACAGGTGCACAGAGTTCGAGTCAGTTAGATGAAGGTGGGTGACTGAACTGAAATTTCTGGTTCTCAGCCAGTTGAGAGAGAGAAGAGAAGACAGAGAGACAATGAGAGAGAAAAGACTGAAGGTGACAGAAACAATCAAAGGCACCCTGACTCTCCCCTCTAGTCCTGTTTTATTTCCTGTCCCAGATGCCCATGAATTTATCTACTGCATCCTTACCGGAAACCTCTCTTTAAGACAGCTGAATTCCTGCCTCTTCACAACCAAAAGCTCTGCAACCAAGACAGTGAACCACATAAATCTGGACTATATGAGTCCTCTAATCCTGGTCCCTGAGTTTCCCAAATCTGATGACTATTAATCACAGGGAATCTACAAACAATGGTGATAAAGTATTACTTAATGAAAACGGGGGGCATGTATCACTAATAAAATCAGTCAAATAAGCAATATGGGGCTTTAAAAAAAAATAAAAGAAAGTGGCACACATAGGTAAGTTCTGGGAAACTCAAAGCAACTCATATAGCAATTCAGGGGTAAGGAGTGAAAGGTTGTGTTCAGGCAGTGAGACCACTTGGAAACGGCCAACTTAATTCATATTTAATGTTCTTTTAAAAATATTTATTTATTTGGCTATGCTGGGTCTTAGTTGTGGCATGCAAAATTTTTTAGTTGTGGCATGTGGAATCTTAAGTTGCAGGACATAGAATCTACTTCCCTGACCAGGGATCGAACCCAGGCCCCCTGCATTGGGAGCACAGAGTCTTAGCCAATGGACCACCAGGGAAGTCCCCATATTTAACATTCTTATTATGGAGTCAAAAACTTCTACATTTGATGGACTTTTATTTGTTTGTTTGTTTTATTTTTTTTCTAAACAAATCAGAGGTTATAAAGAACAGTTTTGCCCTCTGGCATAATGTAACTCTATGAAAACAAGCAACTGAAGTTCATTTGACTCTTGTAATGGCTGGTGTCACCCTCAGAAGGCCCCTGTGTAGTCTGTCTTCTTCCTGATGGAGAATGGGCTCCAAACCAGGATCTGAATTGCTGCGATGCCCAGTGGGACCAGGCAAATCAAATTAAACATGGCCTCATGAAGATCTAAGATTGTACTGAGAGGGAAAAAAATATTGAAACACAGTTAGTTTCTCCAGTGGCTTCTTTTCTTATTAACTCAAAGCTATACAACAAGAAGTTTCAGAGAAGTTTTGATACCTATTGAGTCCATTTAAAAAGTAAATGTAATTTTATCAAATAATTTTGATTCTTTCAAATAACTGAATAAGTAAATAATCCCTACCTTCCGGTTGGTTATACCAGGGGAGGCTGATACATACTCCTTTGATCACAATGCCTGCAGAGAAGTGCTGTGGCCACAGTGAAGGGCCCCACACTGGGCACAGGAGGACAGAGGTGGAGGTGGTACAATGCATATGTGTATCTACATACTCATATCACTTTCGTCTTGAAATCACCATCCAGAGAGTTTCAAAGAGGCAGGAGCTGGGCATTCATTTTTATTACTAAACTGACTTCCCTTCTACACAATTTGAGATTATGAGAGGAAACCAGGCTTAATAATAATATTAAGAAATGACACAACTTTTTCTGCCAAGAACTTCATTAAGCCCAAGATGCCTATGGTTCTCATCATTTATTAAGCCCAATATGCCTATTATATTTAGTAGATCATACTTTTTCATTCAAATCATACACAGCAAAAGAGGCCTCCTGGTTATTTGGGGGCTGATTATATGGTTTGCAGCTTCTCTTTGGTTACTTGGGCTATCTAAAACAGCACCTCATTAATTCAGCCAATTGAGGAGATAAGTGGAAAGGTCAAACTATATGGTACAAGAAAAGGAGGTGGTTTGTTATATTTCATACCAGAATCAGTTGATATTACCAGAACCTATTGATATTACCAGAACCTATGTATCATTCACTCATTTAAAAAATAGGTATTGTGTGATTATTAATGTGCTAGGCATTGGGTTCAGGACTGGTTATCCAATGGTGCAAAACTGAGTTTCTACTTCATGGAGCCCACCTCCCAGTTCTGTAGATAGACCTTAATCAAGTCATCATAAATAAGATTGACTTACCCATGATTACAAATGAAGAAAAAATGCTGAGATGAAAAAAAGCAAAGTATTAGATAAGAGCTCATAGTCAGAGCATTTGCAGGTAGAGTCTGGAGAAGGTTCTCCCAGGGAAGTGGGATTTGAGCTGAGTCCTGAAGAATAAGTAGATATTAACTAGAAGACCTCTGAGTAGAATCATGGGAAAACATCCAAGCATTGCTACCTCCACCTCTAAAGGCCACAGGCAGGAAAGTCTTGGGCGCTCTGGACTGGATTGTGTTTGCTTCCTATTACTGCTTCACAAAACCACTCTTCACCTTGAGTCCTACTCAATCCAAGAATTGATGACTATGACTTTCCCATTCTTTGCTCCTCTGCTGTTACTTTCTGGGCTCTGAGACAATCACAAAGACGTGGGCCATCAACTGGACTTCCCAACACATGCTGACTGTAGCCTCTAGAAGTAACAGAGGAGCCCATAATGCTGTCAGGATTCAGTTACATTTCTGCTCCACCCAGACTATCGATGGAAAGCTTCATTTCTAGGTGCACATGGTGTTTTGTCTTCCTAGCATTTCTTCCTTTAAGAAAAATCTTCTGCCCTCTTCCACAGTAAGCCTGTTTCAGTCCTGAAGATTCATTGGACGTCGACTACCCTGCTCCCACCCCAATGTCAGGCATACACCGAGACCTGGTCAGAGTCAGGCTATAGCTACTGTCTCAGGAATGCACATGTGACTCATGCAAAGCCTTTCAGAGTCCAGCTCAGAGCTTCTGCTGTGCTACTGGGACAAATGTTTCCTCTAGGATCTGAGTCTGTAAGCCCATGTAAACCTGGGGTTACCTTGCTGCCACGTGGTAAAAGTTTGCACTCAACACAGAGGGAAAGTCACGGGCAGAGAAACAGATTCCTAACATCATTTGAGTACTACTTACACCAAGCCCAGCTCTGTCTGACTTTTCAATTATATGAGCTGGTAAGTTCCTTTTTCATTTGATCTTACTTCCACTGAGTTTCTGTCACTTGCAGCTAAACTGGCCTGAAAATTGTATCTTTACCATTGGCACGTATGTCCAAATTACCATAATTTGGCCTCCGACCACTATAGGGATGGGATTCAGTTATTTCTAATTGGTCATTACTAAGAAAGACACAGGAAGTTTGAAAGACTGATCACAGATTTCGAGAATGAGAAGACAAGGTCATGACGATACTTTTGAACTTGATGTAGATATGTAGAAACATGATGCTTCTCTCCCCACCTTTGACTACTCACTGACTGGAACCACAAGACAGACCAGATCGGGGGACTGGGTCAACAGTGGGTGCAAGATGCCAAAAAGTAAGGGAAAATCAGGTTCCACGTTGTTAGTATTGTTGTTCAGTCACTAAGTCATGTCTGCCTCTTTTCAACTCCATGGACTATAGCCAGCCAGGCTCCTCTATCCGTAAGATTTCCCAAGCAAGAATATTGGAGTGGGTTGCCATTTGCTTCACCAAGGGAATCTTCCAGAACCAGGAATTGAACTTGCATCTTCTGCCTTGGCAGATTCTTTACCACTGAAGCCACCAGGGAAGACCAAGTTCCACTTTGTCACAGGCTAAATCACACACTTCTTAAACACAGAGAAAAAGAAAGGAAGTGGCCTAATCAAGACCTTTAGTGAACAAAAAAACCACAGAACCATGACCATGAACTGCTAGTCAAGGAATTATACAGTATGTGCTCAAAGCCCAGTGTTTCATGAAAAGACTGGTTTCTGCTTGGCTGAGGCACCTGTGTGCTTTTTATCTGAGTGCTTAACAATAGGACCTATTGTCCTTCTGCATTCTCTAGTTATAGCAGATTCCAGTTTCAGAAATATCAAGAAATTAGATTCCAGCTGATATGGGTTCTCTCTGGGAGATTTCTGATCTTAAAGACAGAATTGTCTTTTTCTCTTTTTCTCCAGGGTGAGAGGAGGCGTAGAGAACATCTGTGATAATCTGCAGGCGCAAAGCCTCCAGTGAGTGTGCTGACAACATTACAGGGAGAGAGCTGTAGGCTGGAAGTTCAAGGGAAGGCAGCAGAATGAACATTTAAATGACTAAGGTAGTTTGATAAATACCATGTTGTAGTCTAACCCCCAATGCTTTCAAGGCTGACACCATTATTACTGAAGCTGCAACCATTTTCATTTCCATATTACTTCACTGAATCACTTGATGCTCTTCAAAAATTTCCTTGATCTTCCTGCTCTTTTCTTAAGATTTCCTCTTTCTTTTAAGATGTTATTCTAATCTGGGAGAGATGCCCATGATTTAGAGAATTTCTTTTCCTCTTTCACATTGCATACCCTCTACTGGGATACGGATGAACTTAGAGAATAGCAAGGAGAGATAAGAAGGGCTTCTTAAGCCAATACAAAGAAATAGAGGGGAACAATAGAATGGGGGGAAAAAAGAGATCTCTTCAAGAAAATTGAAGATTCCAAGGGAATATTTCATGCAAGGATAGCACCATAAAGGATGGAAACAGTAAGGACCTAATAGACGAGGAAGAGATTAAGAAGAGGTGGCAAGAATACACAGAACTATACAAAAAAGGTTTTAATGACCCGGATAACCACAATGGTGTGGTCATTCATCTAGAGTCCAGATATCCTCGAATGTGAAGTCAAATGGGCCTTTAGGAAGCATTACCATGAACAAAGCCAGTGGACATGATGGAATTCTAGCTGAACTATTTCAAATCCTAAATGATGATGCTTTTAAACTGCTGCCCTCAATATGCCAGCAAATTTGGAAAACTCAGCAGTGGCCACAGGACTGGAAAAGATCAGTTTTCATTCCAACTCCAAGGAAGGGCAATTCCAAAGGATGTTCAAACTACCATACAACTGTGCTCATTTCACATGCTAGCAAGGTAATGCTCAAAATCCTTCAAGCTAGGCTTCAACAGTATGTGAGCCAAGAACTTCAGATGTTCAAGCTGGATTTAGAAAAGGCAGAGGAACCAGAGATCAAATTGCCAAGGGAAAGCAAAGGAATTCCAGAAAAATATCTACTCTTCCTTCATTAATTATGCTAAAGCCTTTGACTGTGTGGATCACAACAAACTGGAAAATTCTTAAAGAGATGAGAATATCAAACCACCTTACCTGTCTCCTGAGAAGCCTGTATGCAGGACAAGAAACAACAGTTAGAACCAGATTTGGAACAATGGACTGCTCCAAAATTGGGAAAGGAGCACATCAAGACTATATTGTCACCCTGCTTATTTAACATATATGCAGAGCTCATCATTCGAAATACCAAGCTGGATGAATCACAAGCTGGAATCAAGGTTGCTGGAAGAAATATCAACAACCTCAGATATGCAGATGATAGCACTCTAATGGCAGAAAATAAGGAGGAAAGAGCCTCTTGATGAAAATGAAAGAGGAGAGGGGAAAAGCTGGCTTAAAACTCAGCATTCAGAAAACTAAGATCATGACATCTGGTCCTATCCCTTCATGGCAAATTTTTGAAGGGGAAAAAGTTGAAACAAAGACAAATTTTTATTTTCCTGGACTCCAAAGAAGGCTGATGGTGACTGCAGACAGTGACTGCAGCCTTGAAATTAAAAGACACTTTCTCCTTGGAGGGAAAGCTATGACAAACCTGAAAGTGAAAATTATTCTCACAGTCGTGTCCGACTCTTTGCCACCCCATGGACTGTAGCCCACCGGGCTCCTCTCTGTCCATGGAGTTCTCCATGGCAAGAATACTGGAGTGGGTTGCCATTTCCTTCTCCAGAGGATCTTCCCGACCCAGGGATCGAACCTGGCTCTCCTGCATTGGAGGCAGATTCTTTACCAACTGAGCTACTAGGGAAACCTAGACAGTGTATTGAAAACAGAGATATCACTTTGCCGACAGCAGTCTGTATAATCAAAGCTATGGTTTTTCCAGTAGTCATGTACGGATGTGAGAGTTGGACAATAAAGAAGGCTGAGTGCTGAAGAACTGATGCTTTCAAATTGTAGTGCTGAAGAAGACTCTTGGGAAGGAGATCAAACCAGTAAATCCTAAAGGAAATCAACCCTGAATATTCATTACGACTGATGCTGAAGCTGAAGCTCCAGTACTTTGGCCACCTGATGCAAAGAGCTGACTCAGTAGAAAAGACCCTGCTGCTGGGAAAGACTGAGGGCAGGAGGAGAAGGGGACGACAGAAGATGAGATGGTTAGATGGCATCACTGACTCAATGGGCATGAGTTTGAGCAAACTCTGGGAGATAGTGATGGACAGAGAAGCCTGGCATGCTGCCGTTTATGGGGTTGCAAAGAGTCAGACATGACTTAGTGACTCAACAGCAGCAGAGTGACCAGTTGGCCTTTTTATGCTTTCAGAAAGTCAGTTCCAGCCTTAACATTTTTAAATGAATCTCTGGTAGAAAAATAATACTGAAGCTCTGCTTATAATTTCATTCACTCAAATATTTATTGCTCACTTATTGATTTAGGTTCTTACAATGTAGAGTAAATAAATCAATAATGATTCTTACTTTCAACAAAGTTTATGTTCTAGTGGAGGCAAAGAGACGATAAATATATTTATCTTATAATAAGAACCTTTGCTTATGGCAAAATGTTTGCACCCAATTTTCTCTCACAATGACCTACTTTTGAAAGAAAAATATCTACCTGCAGCTTATTACATTCTAAAATATTACTGTCTGGTATCTTAGCTTACTTTCTTAGCTTAGCTTTCCTTGCTAAACAATTTGTAAATTCAGCTCTGTAGGTAAAGGGGTCCACAAAAGTCATCCTGTCACCTCCAAACCTATCACACTGGGGCTCTTCCACATCTGAAAACTAAAGCAAAGTGGGCCTCCTTTCCACTCTCCTTTTCTGCTATCAATATAAGCTCAAAAATGTATACAATTAGAAATGTTGCTTCCCAATTGGATCAATGAAATATGTTGATGGCTAGTAGTGTAGAAATAAACATCTCTTGTTAAAGAAGTTGATATCAAAAGCAGTGTTGTGAGTGCTCCTACAAAGAAGTAGGAGCCCAGGATGGAAAAGCCCAAAGAAACCTAACTATGGTTTCTGTGGCCATACAGTCTTTTGAATTAGGGTCCAGAATACCTGAGTCCACGTGAGCTATTACTTCCTCAAGAAGAAATTTCTCCTTTCTAGGGTGATTCATAGGGTCTCAAAGAGTCAGACACAACTGAAGCAGCTTAGCACACTCACAGGGTCAGCCTGATGAGCCCCTTGTAAGAAGAGTGAGGGCATAACACGCAGGGCAGACGTTCTGTGTGCCAGGCCCTGTTTGACATTTTCCTCTTATTGCTACTGGTTTTCACAATAACCCTGAAGAAGACACTAAGGCTTAGCCAGGTTTATTACATCACCCAACATTCCACAGCTGTTTGGAGCTGAGATTTTTATCTAGATTTAAACTAAAGATCTCTCCAGGGGGAAAAAAAAGGTATTTATAATATAAATTTATTATAAGGGAAAAAACCCTCATTTTTGAAGGAGAAAGTCATATACTCTCTGCAGAAATGAATTCAGAAACTCTTGTGAAGAGACAACCGTCTACAACAAATATCAAGAACAAGAAAGAATAGCTTGAGAAGGACTTCCCTGGTGGTCCAGTGGTTAAGAATCTGCCTTCCATTGCAAGGGACGCAGGTTCAATCCCTGGTTGGGTGACTAAGATCCCACATGCCGTGGGGCAGCTAAGCCCATGCACTGCAACTGGAGAAGCCAGTGTGCTGCAGCTACTCAAACAACTGAGCCTGTGTGCTCTAGAGCCCACGCTCCACAGGAGAAGCCCAGGGACCACACGGGGGAAAGTCAAGCACTGCCACAAGAAGCCCTTGAGTCACGACAGCAGAAGCCCACGTGCCACAGCCAGAGAAAGCCTGTGCACAACAAAGACCCACTACAGCCAAAAGGTTAAAAAGAGGAACTTGGTAGATCACACCAGTCAGAATGGCTGCTATCCCAAAGTCTACAAGCAGTAAGTGCTGGAGAGGGTGTGGAGAAAAGGGAACCCTCTTACCCTGTTCGTGGGAATGCAAACTAGTACAGCCACTATGGAGAACAGTGTGGAGATTCCTTAAAAAACTGGAAATAGAACTGCCTTATGACCCAGCGATCCCACTGCTGGGCATACACACGGAGTAAATCAGAATTGAAAGAGACACGCATACCCCAATGTTCATCGCAGCACTGTTTATACTAGCCAGGACATGGAAGCAACCTAGATGTCCATCAGCAGATGAATGGATAAGAAAGCTGTGGTACATATACACAATGGAGTATTACTCAGCCATTAAAAAGAATACATTTGAATCAGTTCTAATGAGGTGGATGAAACTGGAGCCTCTTATACAGAGTGAAGTAAGCCAGAAAGAAAAACACCAATACAGTATACTAACACATACATATGGAATTTAGAAAGAAGGTAACGATAATCCTGTATGTGAGACAGCAAAAGAGACACAGATGTATAGAACAGTCTTTTGGACTCTGTGGGAGAGGGCGAGGGCGGGATGATATGGGAGAATGGCACTGAAACATGTATAATATCATATATGAAACGAATCACCAGTACAGGTTCGATGCATGATACAGGATGCTCGGGGCTGGTGCACTGGGATGACCCAGAGGGATGGTATGGGGAGGGAGGTGGAAGGGGGGTTCAGGATGGGGAACACATGTACACCCATGGTGGATTCATGCTGATGTATGGCAAAACCAATACAATATTATAAAGTAATTAGCCTCCAATTAAAATAAATAAATTTATATTTAAAAAAAAGGATTTAACTTCTGATACACCTGTTTTTCTTTGCCAGAGGTTGGAGGCTATTGTTAACGTTTCCAACTATAAAGACTAAATGGAAAAAAATACGATCATAATATTTCTCCAAAGAAAAATCTTTAGTGTTGGTTATATCCTCCTTAGGACATAATCTTGTCCTCAGGCGGTCCCTTTGCAATGAAACATTATGACCCTTATTTATAGAGGAAGAGAAGTAAGCCATAGGGAAAAAAATCAACACAACATTGATAATTCCGTGGCAAAACACAGGATATATATTATTATGGTCCAATGAAATTCCAGATAGAAATTTCCTACACAAAAATTTTCATATCACAGCCTCATTTCTGACACTATTAATAAAGTTTTTCAGCTTCAATTAGAATCTTTTGGGCAAAATATTACAAATAATTTGGAATGCTACAAGTGCTCACATGTTCATCACAGGTGGAATATGGACTTACTATAAGAAGCTCATTAAAAACTGATTATCCCAGGACTTCCCTGGTGGTCCAGTGGCTAAGACTCTGCACTCTCAATGCAGGGGAGCCAGGTGTGATCCCTGGTAAGGGAACTAGATTCCACATGCCGCAAGTAAAAAGTGTTCCTACACGCTGCTTCAAAGATCCCATATGTAGCACGTAATACCTGGTGCAGCCAAATAATAAACATTTCTTAAATTCTAAAAAAAAAAGACTGATTATCCCAATATTCTTTCTAGCAACCCCAACGAACATACATGCTTATATGTGCATGCATGCTCAGTCATGTCTGACTCTTAGCAACCCCACGACTGTAGCCCACCAGGCTCCTCTGTCCATGGGATTATCCTGGCAAGAATACTGGAGTGGGTTGCCATTTCCTTTTCCAGGGGATCTTCCCAAGCCAGGGATCGAACCCACATCTCCTGCAGCTCCTACATTGCCAGGTGGATTCTTTACCACTGAGCCACCTGGGAAGCCCATATCCTTATATGTACACAGTTCATATCAACAACTGTAAGATATTTTGTATATATTTTAATCTTTTGTTCCCAAACAGACAGTGATGGGGAAGGTGAAAGTCATGTCTCACCAAAGTACAAAATTTGAGGCTCTGAACACATGGAGAGTTCTAAATTGCTGAGTATTTCTAGCTCTCCTAGTGATACTATAGCAAGATGCATAAACTCCTCAGAGAAAGGGCTATTTTTTTTTTTCCTTTTTAGTCCTCTGTGCTTCATCAACAGCCTCATAAAACAAGAATATGTAAAACTTTAATAAAGAAATTCACAATAAGCATATCATAACTACAACAGAATCAACAGTATAACATAGTTTTGATACTCTGAGAGAACAAAATCCACCAGAACCAAGTATAATACATAAGACTAGTTCATTTCTACCCTAGGTAACGTAATCTTTAACACTAAATAAGACTACTGATTTCATCCTAATATGAAACAGAAATCAGGATAGATTCATGCCCAAGGATCTCCAGGCTGTCACTATGGTAAATCTCTATGGCAAGTACTTGTTTTCAAAAAAACAGTTTTAAAATTGATTCTAATGATTAACTACATAGAGTTAAATACCAAGAATGCTTTCGTTATTTAAAAAACATAGGGTTGAGACGCAGATATAGAGAACAGACTTGTGGTCATAGTGAGGGAAGGAGAGAGTGAGACGAGTGGAGAAAGTAGCATAGACATATATACACTAGCATGTGTCAAACAGATAGCTTGTGAGAAGCTGCTGTGTAACACAGGGAGCCCAGCCAGATGCTTTCTGATGATCTAAGGGTGGGTTGGTGGGAGGGGAGGGAGGCTCAAGAGGGAGGTGGCATATGTATAATTATGGCTGATTTGCCCTGTTGTATGGCAGAAACCATGACAACACTGTAAAGCAATTTTCCAGCAATTAAAATTTGTTTTTTAAAAAAGCAAGAGTTGAGGTTTGTTTTTTTTTTTTTTTGTCAGATATTCACCCTGAAGCAACTCATCTTGGTTCTGCTTCTTTGCTAGAGTTGAAGACAGTATTGTTTACTCTGTTATTAAGAGAAAAGTCATTTCCTGAACTTTTGTTGCAAGTATAATTTGGGAAGTATCTATTGTGAGGCTTCCAGAACAAAAGACAAGAAAAAGGAAGGCTGCATATATAATATTTAAAAACACATTTGTATGTATGGCAGATTGATCTAGAAGACTCTATTTGGGTATGTGAAGGATCTTATTTACAGTTCCTGTAAAGTGTTTACAGATGACACTGTAATTCAGCAAGGAAATTGACAGACTTTGACCATTGGGAAAATGTATGTTTCTATTGCAGAATATGCAGCAAGCGGCAGGAATTTGGCCAGGGCTAAAAGACAGTGCTACCACATGGAGTCAGCCCAGGGCTGAGCCCCCGAGGGCCAAGTCTGTGCTCCTCCTGCACGGTGTGCGCCTCTTAACCTTGGACTTGGCTCATTGCCCTGGACTTTCCGGTCTGCCTCCCCCACTAACACCACGTGAACTACTAAAAGGAGAAAAGGCAGCATGTCGTACAACTCCTTTATCTCGGCTTCCAGCTCAGTGCTAACATCCAGTAGGTACCCCGCAAATGTTTGCTAATAAAAGCATGCAAGCATAATTAATTGACCAAATGGACAGAGTAGTCCTTTTTCTATAATACACTAGAATTTCACTGTTGTTTATTTTGTATGAAAAGTGTGGACTTTCTTGCAATTTTTAAATAGAAACTGCATGTATAAACTAATCAGGCAATCAATTTCTAATATTACTACATGAAATACCTTATCCCCTATAATTAGAAGAGAAGACATGTTGCTTTTCTTGCCTAAGTACCTCTCTTATGAATCTCCAATAATAACAAGTTGAACCATTACATTTACAGGTTACTGCATAGATTTACTAAACTTAGAAAAACAATCTACCCCCTGCAGAACAAACATTTCTCTAACTATAACAAAGAATCACAGACCATCTTTCAAAATTCACAGTTGGAGAGAATAATATCCCTGAACCAAATAGCTCTGTATACTGTAATAGTAAAATATTAATCAGAAAACTCACTTGCAAGGAGGAAATTTACTTCAGATAGACATTTTTGCTAACTTTGTCACACTGGTGACTCTCATAGCACTCTCTGATCATCAGCCCATATCCTGCTAAGTATACAGTTGCCTCTGGACTTCAGTCGGACCCTTTCAGATTGGCAATAACTATGTGAGGCCACGAGATGCCAAACATCAAATTATCAAAGATAAATGATACTTGAGTGCCCTGAACAAGTTGATAACTCTAAAAAATGCTTATGATATCACAAGACTAGCCTGCCAGCGTGTCTGGTTGTCAACATATCTATGCCTGAGTCAACAAAAATTAGTCTCCAGGGCCTCTGTTTTCAAGGAAGTCAGTCTGTAGGTCCTCCACATCGGCTGCACACTAGAACAAGCGAGGGAGCTTTTAGAAGTACTGATGCCCAGATCTCACCCCCAGAGAGTCCAATTTCACTGGTCAAAGGTGTCACCTGGGTATCAGGACTTTTTCAGACTCCAAGCGATTCCAGTGTGCAACGTGCTTGAGAACCATTGCTTTAGAGCTTGTGTTTCTCAAAGAAGATTTGGAGGAGCACCAAGTAAGTGCACTCTTTTTCTCTCCATTGCTCTCACATCCACCAGCAAATGAGCTTTGAGTCCTTTCTACCCCAGAGTCTGTTCCTCTCCCCTTTTATTAATAGTCACCATGGTTTTCTTCTGCAACATGGTTTGAGGCTTTTAAGGCTGCTGGGATTTCAAGCAGCTTCCCTATTGGAGGTAGAAAACATTCACTTGCTAGATGGAGAAGCTAAGACTGAGAGTTTCTTCAAGTTCTACCAAAAAATGTGTTCCAGAACAGTCCACATACAATTCTTTCATATGTGACACTCATTGCTTAACACACAGTTACCCAATTATCAGTCATGCCTCCAAATCCAAGGATTACTAAATTCTGTTGATTCTGATGCCCTAATCTCTCTTGGGTCGGGCTTCTCCTCACCTTCCACATGAAAGTGCTTTAGCTCAGGCCTTCATCAGCATTTCTCATATAAAACCAACTCTGGCCTTCAAATTATTCTTTCTCTAAGATTTGGCTAACCTCACTTCAAACCATTCTCCACATCTCCAGGGTGATGTATTCAAAGGCAAGTATAACATTATTACCCCTTGGTTTAACAACAATAATAGTTCATTCCTTTAAGGAGCAAATCCACACTTCTCAAACTCTGCTGAACCATGTGCAGTTCCTCCAAGCATGTCAGGTGGCCTTTCTGTACTTGCACAGACTCCTGCTACATTTTCACAGTTCATCTGAGATCATTTCCTTGCTACCCAGTCTGAAATATGTGCTCAGATAATGTGTTCTTCCACAGCATCCCACACTTACTTATATCGATAACACCTAACACATAGCATTATGATTTTCACTATCATTAACTGTGAGCTTACTCAGAGAAGGGTCTGCATCTCGTCTCTATGTTCTTTGGGCTCAGCACAGGAGCTGGTATACAGGTAAGTTCAGTAAATATTTGTTGAATGAATGCCCCATCATTTCACATGTCCATGCTTTGCAATATTCATTCTCTTCCCTGGTTACTTCCAGTCTTCATTTATAGTATTAATGTCTTCATTATAGTATTACTGTCTCCTCTGAAATGACTGAAGCATCTTTTCCTGTGTACAGCTTTCCGGGACTTGGTTTCTGAAGCAGTGTCTGTCACACCCACATTTTAGCCACTGTTGTATGTTGTATGTACTTCTAATTATGGCGCCTACCACTCTGTTCTGCAATTGCCTGTCCTTGTAATCTATCACCTTTACTAGACTGTAGGCTCCTCAGTGGCAGCAACCTATTTATCTTTGTATCCTGAGCACTGTTTCTATAATAGGTGACCAGTAACTAGGGTTTAATTCCCTCCCCCCTCCAGTCCTTTATAGAATACTTTAAAACAAAATTCAGATTATGTCTTGCCCAGGTTTAAAAGTCTTCAATGACTTCCTTTACCTCCAGTAGTCTTTCCCAAAGTACAGTGTCTGTACTCCTGGTAGTACATGTGATAATTTGCAGATGATACACAATAGTTCTTTTTATTTTAAGTACTTAAATTTGTTAAGAAAATGAAACCCACCAAATAAATGATTCCATGTATACTTTTTAAGTAATTTAATTTAATTTTTATTCAAGTATAGTTGACTTACAATGTTGTGTTAGTTTCAGGTATATAGCAAAATGATTCAGTTTTACATATATATCATGTATACTTTTGCTTATGATTTTTAAGTTTATGATTTAAAATAAATTTAAAGAAAAATGTTAAGTAAATAATAGTACATAGAGTACTCACATAACAGAAGTTTAAAAGTCATCACATTTGGGACACGCTGATGAATATGACTGAGAGACTGTAAAAGCAGCCTCAGCCCCCGACCTTTCCAGTCTCACCTCCCTCCAGCTGCCATCAAGCACAATAATATATCATGTGTTATTAAACTTCAGGTTTCCCATGTCTCACTCTTCTCATTCACCTATTTCTCACAGCAGCCAGAAGGATGCTATTAAACGGTAAGTCCAATCAGGTCATTACGGTGCTCAAAACTCTTCAAGCAAGATGCTTTCATTTTTAGGACATGTAAGCTAAACTATAAGATGTACATAAGCTATAAGATATATGACATGCTACTCCATTTGCAACTTAACCAAATACATGTTATGCATATATACATGCTATATCGCTTTAGTTATGTCTGACTCTATGCAACCCTATGGACTATAACCTGCCAGGCTCCTCTGTCTATTGGATTCTCCAGGCAAGAATACTGGAGTGGGTTGCCATGCCTTTCTCCAGAAATACATATTATATACACATAAACACAGATAAAGCTGATAGGGCACAGTTCAAAACTGTTGAATCTAAGGAGTGGGTGCCTGGATTTTCTCAGTATTTTTATTTCAATTTGTGTTTAAAATTTTTCATAATAAAAAGTTATGAAGAAAAACAGGGGAGGGAGATAGGGAGTAAGTTCAAAAGGGAGGGGATATATGTATACCTATGGCTGATTCATGTTTAGGTTTGACAGAAAACAAAATTCTGTGAAGCAATTATCCTCAATTAAAAAATAAATAAATTTTTTTAAAAGTTCTGAAGAAAAACAAAATGACCTGATATATATAGGTAAAAGGATGGATACTTTTATCTGTATGTGCCAAAATCGATATAGTAAGATATAGTTGAATTTAGGTGGTGAGTATATGTTTTCACTGTACAACTTTTTCAACCTTTTTGTATATTTGAAAATATTTGTAATAGAGATATGAGGGGTATAAGGAAAACTTTAAAAAATCAATTCCTGTCTGTAGAAAATCCAAAAGAACCAACAACTCAAAACAAAAAAGCAATCTCTGAAACAAACAAGCATTTATAGCAAGGTTGCAGGTTAAAAGGTTAACATACAAAAATCAATTGCTTTCCTGGTTCCCTGGTGGTTCAGAGGGTAAAGAATCTGCCTGCAATGCAGGAGACCTGGGTTCAAACCCTCAGTTGGGAAGATCCCCTGGAGAAGGAAATGGCAACCCACTCCAGTATTCTTGCCTCGAGAATTCCATAGACAGAGGATCCCGGTGGACTACAGTTCATGGAGTCACAAAGAGTCAGACTCTACTGAGTGGCTAACATTTTCACTTTTCACTTTCATACCAGCAATGGAACTTAAAACTAAAAGTACTATACCATTTACATTAGCACCCCCCAAAATGAAATACTTAGATATAAATCTAACAAAATATGAAAGAAATCAAAGATAAACTAAATAAACAGATATTCCATGTTCGTGGATAGGGAAAACTCAGTGCTGTCAAGATGTTAGTTCTTCCTAACTTGATCTATAGGTTCAACACAAGCTGTAACAAAATTCCAGAAGATTATTTTGTGGGTATCAACAAACTGATCATAAGTTTTATATGAGAAAGATGAAAAATAGCCAATGCAGCACTGAAAAGGAATAAAGTCAATGGATTGGTATTACTTGACATCATGACTTATTATAAATCTACAGTAATAAGACACTGTTATGTCTATCAATATATGAGATGATGGATATTCATGAAACTTGTGACAGTCATTTCCTGTTGTATGTAAGACAAATCAGGCTTTGCACCTTAAACTTATTCAGCTGTATGTCAACTATATTTCAGTAAAACTGGAAGAGAAAAAATATACTGTGATATTGACAGAAGAGTAGATAATCAGATCAGTGGAGTAGAGTGGAGAGGCCAGAAATAGTCCCACATAAATACAATCAACTGATCTTTGACAAAGGAGCAAATAAAATGAGGAACAGGTTCAACAAATGATATTAGACATCTACATGCCAAAAATTAACCTAGAGGTAGATCTTTTACCTTTTACAAAAATTAACTCAGAACAGATCACAGGGCTAAACGTAAAATGCAAAACTATTTAAATTCCTTGAAGAATAGAAAATCTATGTGGCAATGACTTTTTAGATACATCATGAAAAGCATAGTACATGAAAGAGTCATTGATAGGCTAGACTTCATTAAAATTAAAAACTTCTCTTTTGCCAAAGACACTGTCAAGAGAATGGGAAGACAAGTCATACATGGGAGAAAATATTTGCAAAAGGCATATCAAACAAAGGATTGATACCCAAAACGTACAAAGAGATCTTAAAACTCAGCAATAAGAAAACTAACAACCTGATTTAAATATGGGCCAAAGACCCGAACAGATACCTCACCAAAGACATACAGTTGGCAAATAACTATGTGAAAAGATGTTCCAGATAATGTGTCATTAGCGAATTGCAGATTAAAATGAGATACCACTATACGCCTATTGGGATGGCCAAAATCCAGAACACTGTCAATACCAAATGTTGATAAGGATGTGGAGAAACAAGAACTCCCGGTTCCTTGCCAGTGAGAAATTAAAATGGTATAGTCACTTTGGAAAACAGGTTGGCAGTTTCTTAGAAAATGAAACATATGTTTATAATATTACCTAGCAATTGTGTTCCTTGGTCTTGACCCAAAGGAGTTGAAAACTTGTGTCCACACAAAAACCTGCGCATGATGTTTATAGCTGCTTTCTTTATAATTGCCAAAACCTGGGAACAACTAAGATGTCTTTCAGTAGGTGAATGAATAACAAACTAGGGTACATCTACACAGTGGGATATTTATTCAGTGCGAAAAAGAAATTAGGGCTTCCCTGGTGGCTCGGGCAGTAAAAAATCTGCCTGCGATACAGGAGACCCAGGTTCGATCAGCTATCAAACCATGAAAAGAAATGGAGGGATCTTAGATGTGTACTACTAAGTGAAAGAAGCCAATAGGAAAAGTATGATCCCAACTGTATGACATTCTGGAAAAGGCAAAACTATGGAGACAGTAAAAAGATCAGTAGCTATCAGTGTTGGGGGGAAGGAGGGATGGATATACAGATCACAGAGGATTTTTAGGGCAGTAAAACTATTCTGTATAATACTGTAATGGTAGATACATGTCACTGTCCATATGTCATTATTCTATGAGTTATTTGTCAAAATCCATAGAGTATGTAACACCAAGCACAAACTCTAATGTAAACTACGGACCTTGGTGATAAGGATGTAGGCTCATGGATTATGTACCACTCTGGTTGGGGATGCTGATAGTGGAGGAAGCTGTTTGTGTGGGAGGGCAGAGAATTTATAGGAACTCTGTGTACTTTCTGCCTAATGTTGCTGTGACCCTAAAACTGCTCTAGGACTTCCGTGGTGGCACAGAGTATAAGAATCTGCCTGCCAATGCAGGGAACTCGGAATCGATTCCTGGTCCGGGAAGATTCCACGTGCCAAAGAGCAACTAAGCCTGTGCTCCACAGCTGCTAAACCAGTGCTCTAGAGCCTGTGAGCCGTAACTACTGAAGCTGAGGAGCCCTAGAGCCCGCACGCGGCAATGGTGGAAGCCGGAGCAGCCTAGAGCCTGTGCTCCACAACCAGAGAAGCCACCACAATGAGAAGCCTGTGTACTACAAGGAATAGTAGCCCACGCTCACTGCAACTGGAGAAAGGCCAAACAAAAGCAAAGAAGACCCAGTGCAGCCAATAATAATAACCAAAGTGAAAAGTGAAGTCGCTCAGTCGTAACCCACTCTTTGTGACTCCATGGACTGTAGCCTATCAGGCTCCTCCATCCATGGGATTCTCCAGGCAATAATACTGGAGTGGGTTGGCATTTCCTTCTCCAGGGGATTTTCCCAACCCAGGGATCGAACCCGGGTCTCCCGCATTGCGGGCAGACGCTTTACCCTCAGAGCCATCAGGGAAGCCCAATCATAATAAAGAATCCTTTTTAAAAAAACTGCTCTAAAAAATGTCAGATAAACAAATCAATAAATCCTCCACTACCTCACCATCACCATTTACCTCGTAGTGAAACCAGAGCAATAAGGAAGGGCTGCAAAGACCAGCGGATTTGGTCTCCACCTGCTCACTCTGCTCCAGCCACACAGGGAGCCTCCTCATCAGGCCGAGTGCCAGGCCTGCTGCACTTCAGCGCCTCTGCACTCACTGTTCTTTCTGCCGGGAACACTCCTGCTGGAGAGCACCCCGCTTCCCTCCCACCTTCCTTCAGGTCTTTATTCAAATGTCACCTACTTGGCAGTGAGACTTCCCCATCACCTTATGTAAAAATGCAGCTTTCCCCAAGCCTTCCTGTTCTTCTTGTTTTATTTTTCACCACAGGACTTCTCACCGACTAACACACTATGTATTTTACTTAGCTAATTTCTTGTCTGCCTTCCTCACGCTAGAACATAAGCTCTGGGAGGGCAGAGGCTTCTGTTGTTTTGTTCCCTGCTGTTCACTGCCTTATCACGGAGCCTAGGATGTGGCAGGCTCTGGACCATGTTTGTCAACTGAATACATGAATACCTTCGTGAGCATTCTCTCATGCTTCCAAACACTTGCCACACTGTTTTCTCTGCCTGGAATGACATTCCTCTGGGTTCAGAAGAGAAAATCCACCCAACCTCCAAAATTCAGCTCAAGAAACCTTTCTTTTGCAAAGGGCTCCCTGACTTTAGGCAGACAGAAGTAGGTAGGAACCTCTTCCCTGCATTGCCACAGTGTCCTGTTATCACCAAAGGCTGGTGCGGCCTTAGACAGTGTTTTGCAAGCTGTGGGGCTCCATGGAGACTCCTTATTTATCTTGTATCCCCAGCACCTTTGAACCTGGCAGATAACAGCAGGCCCTCAGAAACATTTGTGGAATGGAATGATAAATGAGTGAATGACATAGAAAAGCAATCCGTATGTAGTTTAGTGTGAATTATGTTGACATTTGTAGCATACATAATTTAAAGAATACCCTTAAAGGCTTCCCTGATAGTTCAGTTGGTAAAGAATCCGCCTGCAGTGCAGGAGACCCTGTTTTGATTCCTGGGTCAGGAAGATCTGCTGGAGAAAGGATAGGCTACCCACTCCAGTATTCTTGGGCTTCCCTTGTGGCTCAGCTAGTAAAGAATCTGCCTGCAATGCGGGAGACCTAGGTTCAATCCCTGGGTTGGGAAGATCTCCTGGAGAAGGGAAAGGCTACCCACTCCAGTATTCTGGCCTGGAGAATTCCATAGACTATACAGTCCATGGGGTCCCAAAGAGTCAGACACAACTGAGCAACTTTCACTTTACTTCACTTCAAAGGTATCCCTACTGAAGTTTGTTTGACATTAATATTTTTTATTATAATTTACTCACAACCTGTAAGTTAATGACTTATACTGTCCAAAGTCTGAGATCTCACCCAGTCATCAATGTAAAAGGTTGAGTTTGCATTCATATTTCTATTACATTATTCCAAAGTGTTTTTTTTACTCTACCTTTTGTTTGGGTTTCCGTATCCAAACTGGTTTAGCCTTGAGAGTATCACCATGGGAGCTAAAGACTGAGCAGGTTTGGTAAATAAAGCATTGATGCCAAAGACCATGGAGGAAAGGGGTGACCTGGAACAGAAAGAAGTAGCATAAGTCTACATCACACACAAACTACATGGATGTATATATGTAAGTGTATATACACTATGTATGTATATGTATACAAGTATCAAGGACCTTTCAGACTATTAAGTCCTCTTTGAGCCTAAATAGACAATAATAGAAACAATCTATAAAATGCTGACCATCATCTGATAATGCACAGTTGTCATAAACCTGCATTGAACAAGCCTGTTTTTCCAACAGAATTTTCTCACTTTCTGCCTCTGAGTCACATTTTGGTAATTCTTGCCATATATCAAATGTTATCATTATTATTCTATTTGTTACAGTGATCTGTAATCAATGATCTCTGATGTTACTACTGTAGTTTGGACATTTCATTTTTTAGCAAGAAAGAATTTCTAGATTAAGGTATGTACATTTTTAGACACAATGCTATTGCATACTTAAAAAACTACCATATAGTATAAACATAACTTTTATATGCATTGGAAAAGCAAGAAATTTGTCACTTGCCTTAGTGTCATATTTGCTTTATTGCACTGGTCTGCAACTGAACCCACAATACTTCCAGCAACAACATGTATTATTTCACAGAAGCCCCACAATCTTGTGAGGAAGGTATCATCACTTCTGTTGTAGGGCTGGGGGACAGACTAGGTTCTGCACAGACATGCAGCTAGCAACTAATAGACCTGGGATTCACACCGAAGTCTTCCTCCTCAAATTTTCTAAAGGATTACTTTAATACATTCTCAGTGAGAATCCTGCCATATCATTTTGTGATAATTAAGTTACATCATATAAAATAAATCAAGGGCATTGCCTGAATAAACGGAAATTTTGTCCATGTTTCAACCAATGATGGAAAACTTGCAACTAAGGAAGAAGGAGAGAAGAAACGGGGGAGGTGAAGAAAGGGAAGAAAAAAGAAAAGGAAAGAGAAAAGATGAGGCCAGAGAACTGGAAGAAGATGGATCTGACCGTAAGACCTTGAGTTTCATCCCTAGTTCTTCAATCTGTGCTTACATTACCCTGGGAAAGTTAACGCCTCAAGAGTTTTAGCTTTGTAAAAATGAGGATAATTATGATTTCATGATAATATAAGAAGATAACTGTCGGCAGTAGATAACTGATGTAGATAACTGCCTCCACTAGACCATCAGAGTCACAAGGGCAAGGGTTATATCTGCTTTGGCTCTCTAAGTTCTTATCTGACGTGATCAGGACAACAGTTGACTGAAGCAAAAAAAAATCATTTTCAGAAGATGAGACATTGACCATTCTATTTCACTTTAACTATATTCATTCTCTTATCTTTTTTTTTTTTTTTTGAGTACAGGTCTGCTGATGAAAGTGCTGTGCTATCTTTCTGGCACATACACTATCCGTACAACAGGATCTATGGTTTCTACCATCAATTATAGAGAGAACCTACAGTTGTTTACAAGGTATTCTGAATACAGAATACTTTTAGATTTTTCTATTTCCCTAAACATTTAAAGTTCTCAAGACATCAGGTTTGATAGTAATTTTTTTATACTTTATCAAGTCGTTCTAAAGCATTTAACTTAGTTTTCATAGAAGTGCTTAATTTCATACATATATTTCCTAAGTTTATAAAATATAAATGTAACTACATGTAATTATAGGGCTTTCCAGGTGTAGCTAGTGGTAAAGAATCTGACTGCCAATGCAGGAGACATAAGAGACCTGGGATCGATCCCTGGGTTGGGAAGGTCCCCTGGAGGAGGAAATGACAACCCACTCCAGTATTCTTGCCTGGAAAATTCCATGGACAGAGGAGCCTGGCAGGCTCCAGTCCATAGGGTCACAAAGATCTGGACACGACTGAAGCAACTTAGCACAGCACAAATGGAATTATAATAACAATTGCATCTGACATTAACCAATTTGAAACAAAAAGTACTGACTCTTAGTAAGGATACAACTTATGGGAGCAGAAAAGCATATGTCTCTTCAAGAATAGCCATTCAGTCAGAAGCATCCAGCATGTGCATAGGAGAGTATGTTTTTAAAAGGGATTTGCTACTACAAAACCTGCTGTATTGTATCCTTAGCATTGACCACAGGGCCTGACATACAGGAGGCAATCAATAAATATTTTTTGAGTCAATAATGTCCACCACACACAGCTGGTATGAAACTTGAATGAGCAAAAGCCATACAGTGCTTGTACACACTGGCATTTGGTAAATATTGGTGCCCTTCCCTTTCCAACTGTTTGAGGCATTTTATTCGTTAGTACCCAGTTTCATTCAAAAAGAATTTGAGTGTTAAAAGATGTTTACTGACATTTCTTCCTGTTAATTTATTTTTTTTAAACTGATTTAAGTCTGTCATTTTTCTAGGCATCAGGGACATAGTTCTGAAACATAAGGAGCTCACCTTCTTGCTCATCACTCCAAATATGACTTAGCAACAAACTCTGAAACATGGAAGAAATTATTTAAAGAAGAAATCACCAAGTTGGGTTGGCAAAGCTTCCTTCAATTTAAGTTACATTAAGAGACATTACTTTGTCAACAAAGGTCCATCTAGTCTATGGTTTTTCCAGTAGTCATGTATGGATGTGAGGGTTGGACTGTAAAGAAAGCTGAGCACTGAAGAATTGATGCTTTTGAACTGTGGTGTTGGAGAACATTCTTGAGAGTCCCTTGGACTGCAAGAAGATCCAACCAGTCCATCCTAAGGAAATCAGTCCTGGGTGTTCATTGGAAGGACTGATGTTGAAGCTGACACTCCAATATTTTGGCCACCTGATGCGAAGAGCTGACTCATTTGAAAAGACCCTGATGTTGGGAAAGATTGAAGGCAGGAGGAGAAGGGGACAACAGAGGATGAGATGGTTAGATGGCATCACCGACTCGATGGACATGAGTTTGGGTAAACTTGGGAGTTGGTGATGGACAGGGAGGCCTGGCGTGCTGCGGTTCATGGGGTCTCAAAGAGTTGGACACGACTGGGCGACTGAACTAAACTGAACAAAAAAAAAGGCCATGCAGTTTCTACAAAGCTAATAAAGACTGTGCTGGTCTTAAAATAATACATTCCTCTCTATTCCATAAAATAGAGCACATATCAGAAAATATGTGCCAATCAAGTGAATTTTATGGCTAATCTAAAGCGTTTATAATAACCATACCGAAGAACAAAACCTCTCATCATCAGCTTACACTTTTTCAAGTAAAAAAAGGATAAGATGGACCTTGATTTTCAATTTCAATTCTTGTGATGCTACAGAGTAAAGGTCACTTTGCCTGATAATCCAGTGCAGTACAGTAAGTCCCCTACGTATGAATGAACTGTGTTCCAAGAATGCATTCATAAGTCCAACAAACCTAGGTACCCAACTAACACAGTTGGTTATATAATACTGTACTATAATCGTTTATAATACCTTTCACACAAATAATACATAAAAAAACAAACACAAAACATAAAGAAAGCATTTTTAATCTTATAGTACATTACCTTAAAGTACAACAGCTGGCATTGAGTGAACAGACAAGAAGAGTTACTAACTGGAGAAGGGAGAAGAGATGAGACAAGGTAGAGCTGAAGGATTGTCAGCAGTAGGAGGGCAAGCTGAAATTTCACTTAGCCTGAAGTTGATGGAATACATGCACATCTTTGAAAGTTCACAACCTGAAGGTTCGTATGTAGGGGACTTTCTATATTATAAAATAAAGCTATCTGAGATTTCACTTTGGTTTCTGAGATTTAACCTTGTAGCACCAGCCGTATGAAGCTTTGGGATGAAAAATTACCATGTCCTTTCAAAAACAGGGAAAAGTTGCCTGGGGTGAACAATTATGAATATCTTATTATGTTCTGCTCTCTGATTTCCAGTGCTGCTTCTTATGACCCTCTCTCAGTTACGTGATTTGTAGTGGCAATATAACTGAGATACGGAGATACTAATATGTTCTCCCTCCCTGTGATATCTGTATAGCTAATATTTGAAAAATATACTTACTGCCGATTGAACTTCAGTAAGTCTGCATTGACCATGTCAGCCAGTGGCAAGTTAAATAAGCAAAAAGAAGCTTGCACAATCACCCTAGAAACAATTTTAAAGTACACATATGAAAATTCTATAACTAGGAGACACAAATTTGTTTAAAAATAAAACGACAAAGTTGACATTTGGTTTGCAGAAAAGGAAAAGTGAAATAATATGCTATAAAAATAAAAATATATTAGGTACACACTTCTATCCTCCCAGAATGTATCTATGAATATATAATTCTCTTTTAAAAATAAAATAAATACATTTTGAAAATTTTACTATGCTTTTTACTCATTCTCAGTTGACTACCTGTTCATTAAATCTGCTTAAATTATGGATAGGTTCTAAAGAACAAAACATGCCACGGAAATTCATTACTTTTCTCCTTATTGTTCCTTTTTCCCCTCCTTTCCCCCCCTTTTTTCCCTATAGTTGATCACTGCCTTAATAAATATGAACTTTAGCTTCATGAGTATGGTAATAATGACATGGAGTTTTGGTGTATATTTTAAACAGAATAAATATTTTGTAAACTGTGCAATAAAACAAGAAGTGAGAATCCACTTTCTCACATTCACATTAATATAAAATTTAAAAAATTATCTTTGATAACAGAAGTTAAGTACAGGAGATATTTTAGACTTCTTCTCAGTTTAACTTTAAAATCTACTGCTTATGTTTGCTAATTGTTTTTTTTTTTTGCTAATTGTTTATCATAAGCTAAGGAAAAGTATATTATCTTCTTTTATTTCTTTTGCACAATCTTTGTCCCATGCAAAAAAACAATGAGCTAACTAAAATATTGCATATGTAGTATTTAATACCATAAATCCCAGAGCTTCCCTGGTGGCTCAGTGGTAAAGAATCCTCCTGCCAATGCAGGAGGCCAGGGTTCAATCCCTGGTCTGGGAAGATCCCACATGCCACACAGAGCGGCCAAGCCTGTGCACCACACCTATTGAACCTGTACTCTAGAGCCCGGGAGCCACAACGACTGAGTCCCCGCACTGCAACTACTGGAGCCTGAGAGCCCTAGAGCCTGTGCCCTGCAACAGGAGAAACCACCGCAATGAGAGGCCCATGTACAGCAGGTAAGAGTAGCCCCCGCTTGCCGGAACTAGAGAAAAGCCTGCGAAGCAACAAAGACTCAGCACAGCCCCAAATAAATAAATAAATATAAATATATTTATATATATAAATTCCGGAGAAGGCAATGGCACCCCACTCCAGTACTCTTGCCTGGAAAATCCCATGGATGGAGGAGCCTGGTGGGCTGCAGTCCATGGGGTCGCTAAGAGTCAGACATGACTGAGCGACTTTACTTTCACTTTTCAGTTTCATGCATTGGAGAAGGAAATGGCAACCCACTCCAGTGTCCTTGCCTGGAGAATCCCAGGGACGGGGGAGCCTGGTGGGCTGCCGTCTATGGGGTCACACAGAGTCAGACATGACTGAAGTGACTTAGCAGCAGCAGCAGCAGGAGGGACACCTAATCCAGGTGAGCAAATTGTGGAAGGCTTTCCAGAAAGCACATCCCTGAGCTGCAGCCTAAAGGAACAGTAGGAGAGAGCCAGGTAAGAATGGTGAAAGCTTTTCAGGCATAGAATGCTGCATGTTAGACATGGAAGTGTTTGAACCTGGCACTGCAAAGTGTTTCTCTAGGGCAGGAGTTCGTTGTAAGCGGAGGAGTAACAAGAAATGAAGATGTCAAGGTAAACAGGGCCAGTATAACAAAGGACCTCATATGTTATCATTTTGCATTATATCCTGAAAGCAGAGAGAAGCCACTTAAAAGACTGTTAAGCAAAGGAATGACACGCTCTTCTAGAAGCAACTGGGGACTAGGGACAAGGGGACCATGTAGGAGGTTATATGGAAATCCAGGTAAGAGATGACGAATACCTGAGCTAAAGGAATGGCAATGGGAACACAGAAGGGATGGATTCAGGACATATTAAGGAGCTAAAACTACTAATAATTGGTAGCTTATTAGATGTAGGAGACAAGAAAGGGATGGCAAAGACAACTTCTCAGTCTCCGACCTGGGCAACTAGATAGATGGTAGAGCCATTTCCCATTATGGCAAAGACCATCTTTTGGGGATAAGATCTTTATTTGTCAGCAGGATTTACTAAACGATGCACTTTAACAGGTTAGAAAGAGGAACTTAACTTTACTACAAAACTTGGCATTAGAAATCTCTGCAAAAATGAAAACAGAAAGGTGGGCTTCCCTGGTAGCGCGGTGGTTAAGTCTTCACCTTCCCGGGCAGGAGGTGTGGGTTCAATCCCTGATCAGGGAGCTAAGGTTCCCATATACTTCCTGGCCAAAAAAACCCAAAACATAAAACAGAAGCAATATTGTAACAAATTCAACAAAGACTATGTTTGGTTAAAAAAGAAAAAAAAAAAAAAAGACTCCACATTAAAAAAAAAATCACCCCCAAAATAAGAAGACAGAAAAGTGTAATGACTGCCTAGAAATGAATACTAAACACATTTCAGATCAAAGATGTTTCACTGCTTAAAAGGAAATGGCAAGATCTACGGTAATTTTGGGATTGACACTGGCATTTACTCACATGATAACGGTGAGATACAGAGCCAAAAAGTAATAGTACTGCTGTCCAAGAAGCAACATGACAATGGAGGCTGTTCCTTCTAGGTAGAATGAAAATAAGATAATTTTATAGTAACCAAACTTCCTCAGCCAGGACTGGCTGATAAGTACAAGGCACTGAAATGGAAACAGATGGGCATAACGTTAAGATGGAATCCAGTGAAATAGGTTTACTCTTCCTGACAACAAAACAAACATTCTCAGCAAAAAATAAATTTGCTTCTGTATCATAATATCAGCTGAAACAATACTATCTATCATGGTTAGAAGTGTTATTATCCATTTATACCCATAAGAGTTGACTAATATGCTGCAAAAAAACAGCTATTATTTCCTATAAAATGGACAAAGTGGGAAGTAGTTTCATACATTTTTATTTTCACACTAACAAGAGGAGGTTTAACTAAAACCAACTATGAAAGAACCATCACTGAAACAACGAGCATTGCTTTATTGTAATGTGAAAAGGCCAACTCAAATCCAAAATATATTCAGATTTTCAAATTTGGGATTAAAGCCCAGAATTCACCTCGCACACAGTAGTGAATAGTAAAATAAACATTTTACTATTCTTCTTTGTAAGAATTCCAGATATATCTGAAATGTACTTTTTTATCCTAAAATCAAGCACCAGAAATTAGCAATAGTTTATGATTGTATCGACATTTCTTCTGTTTGTGTTTCCTGTCTAATCTTATATATTTTCATCTTTCTAACAGATTCATGTTGAGAGTTCAATCACATTTTTTCCTGCATTTCTTGCTAGCAATGAAAAAGTTTATTGCTCTAGACCAAAAAGTTAGTGCTAAATATACATATGTACATTAACAAAGATTAGAAGATACTCTTTGTTTTCAATAAAAAAGCACATTGTTTAGCCCTGAATCATTTTCACTACCTAAATGTACATACAATTAGAAGAGAATTTTTAATGATGTAAGTATAATAACAATATTGTTTAACAAACATAAGGGTTTCCCCCTCTGACTAATTTTTTGGTTTACTTCTCTACTTTCAAGAAACAAGAGCGCTTTTTTTCTGGATAGTAAAATGGTGATTGAGAGGATCCATGCCATTTCTCAGAGTTCTATAAGATAAAGTATGTAAAACAGACCAAGTCCCCTTATATTCCTATATATAATAATAACACTATAAATTTACACAGTTCCACATTCTGAAATGAAGCTTCTTGTTCTCAGTCTCCAACCCATAAAATACTACATAAGATATGAGAGTAATACTCTAAGAAACATGCGACAAAGTGGAAAGTGCAAGATTTTGAAACCAGATTCCCTAGTGTCAACCACAAATGGGCACTTGCCATGGGTGCTGCCATCTGCCTCTAAAAGGATTAAATCAGGTTCTGTGGAAGCTGCTGACCTCCAACACCCCCCGAAAGGTTTAGAGTGGAGAGCAGAAATGAGGCACTCTGTGCTCCCAGGAAACTGGCAGGACAAGTCTTCAGTAGATGGACATTCTCAGGAGCTGACTTCATGAGTCAAATTCTTATATCTCCTCATACCTAGAAGAGCACTAAAATCCTTCACGGTGATGACTGTTTTTTGTGACCAGCAGAAACTTTCTAAATAATAAACATGCTTGATTGCATGTACTCCCCTTTTACCAAAGTCACATACATACTGTCCTCTACCTCTTTGGAGCAGTTTCTCAGAGAGCTACCTGAGTTGTCTCCCGGGCAGCAGTCCTCATATTGCCCAAATAAATTAACTCGCAACTCTCATATGGTGCATTTTTCTTAAAGTCGACACTGGGTTGAAATTCCAGCTCTGCCACTTTACCAGCTTACTTTACCTAGGAAGCATTTCCTCCCTCTGGCACTCCCCCTCTGTCTCTGTCTCTCTCATCATACAAAGTACTTAATAATTGGTAGCTGTTTTAATTCTGTCCAGTGTAAAAATATATGAGCCAATGACGGGTAATATAGCAACAAAAAACAGGCTACTTTTGCTTGTACTAAAATACAGCCTTCTACAGACTGAGGATTTTGGCTCTCCATCCATGTGTTTATTAAGTAGAAGCTCATGAATAATGTGTCCCAGCACAAGTGTTGGCAAACAGATGCCAAAGGAGCTTAAATCAAAACAAAGATAAAGGCAGTGTTGTGTTTACAGTGAACATTTAATAAATATTTGCTGTACTGAGATTTAATAATAAAAGTTAACATTTCTAGAGTGTTTATTTTGTGCCAGGAACTGTTTCAAGAACTTTGCATGCCTTACAAAGTTAATTCATTTAATTCTCATTATAATCTTCAGGCACTATTTTTATTTCCATTTTTACAGAGAAGGAAACTGAAACACAGACAGCTTCAATAACTTGGCCAGGGTCACAGAGCTAATAAGAGGGGAGGCAGATTTCTCCCTGGCAGTCTCCATGCTTCTAACCCATTTACTATTCTGCCTCTTGGAGGTGAGTGGGATGTGGAAGAGTCCCAAGCCTATTAAAACAGTTATTACAGAGAAAGAACACTTCCTCATTCTTCTTTCCTTTCATTTATTCAACTCCTTAAAAGAAAACTATGGGGAAAACACTCTGAGAAAATGAAAATGCAGCGCCTAGCCTTCATTACCAGAACCAACAGGCAGCGTTGTTAAAGTGACCTAGCCAAATAAATAACAGCAAATTCCAAAGAGCTGTCTTTTTTTGCCCCCAATAATTTATAGGTGTCACTTTTTGAGAAATCAAGAATAAAATTTAAGGCAATTTTGGATTTCCATTTTATAATGATTTTTTATTGAGATCAACAGAAACACATATGTTAGTATGAAGGTTTGAGAAAAAGAATCATTGAAATCTTTTGGCTATACTTCTCTTAAAATTTAGTAGCCAAGAGAGACTGGAAGAAAATATTGCTGAACATACATCTAAAAAAGCACTTTTACTGAGACTACATAATATATCGAATATATAAAGTACTCTTACAATTCAACATTATACAATTCAATTTTAAAAAATTTGAACAAATAATTTATCAAAAAGATATATGCGTGGCAAGTAAGCACATTAAAAGATACTCAACATCATTATCAGTCATCGGAAAATACAAATCAAAACCACAGTAACATACTGCTGCCTCAAGCCTACTAACATGGCCAAAACTAAATGGCCTGATATAGTACTGATGAGAATGTGGAACAATTGGAAAACTTTACATTATTGGGAGGAATGTAAAATGGTACAACCACTTTGGAAAACCGGTTGTCAGTGTCTTCCATAAACATACACCAACCATGGAGTCCAACCATTCTGCTTCAAGGGGTTTACCCAAGAGAAAGACAAGAATACGTCCATACAAAGACATGAATGTTCACAGCAGCTTTGTTTATAATAGCCAAAAACTGGAAACAACCCAAATGCCCATCAAAAAGTGAACAGGCAAACAAACTGTTGTATACCCATACAATGGAGTATTATTCAGCAATAAAAAGGAGTGAGATATTGATACCACAACAATGCGACAGAAGAATCCAGACCAAACAATAGTACATATTACATTATTCCATGTATATAAAAATCTAGAAAATAGAATTAAAGGGACGGATTACAAAGAGGCACAAAGACAATTTGGAGAGCAGTGGGTATGTCCACTACTTTGATTGTGGTGATAGCTTCATGGTGCAGACATAGGTCAAAATGTACCAAGTCACACAGTTTAAATACATGTAATTTACTGAGAGTCAGTCACACCTCAGAAAAACCATAACCAAAAAACTACCTTGTTTCAACTCATACATATTTATTTTCTAAAAAATGAAATGTGCTAAAGTTGACTGCAATGGGCGTTTCGTGGTGCCCTAGTGGTGAGGATTTCAGGCTTTCACGGCTGCGATCTGGGTCCAGTCTGGTTGCTGCTGCTGCTGCTGCTGCTAAGTCGCTTCAGTCGTATCCGACTCTGTGCGACCCCGTAGACGGCAGCCCAACAGGCTCCCGCGTCCCTGGGATTCTCCAGGCAAGAACACTGGAGTGGGTTGCCATTTCCTTCTCCAATGCATGAAAGTGAAAAAATAAAGTGAAGTCGCTCAGTCGTGTCCGACTCCTAGCGACCCCATGGACTGCAGCCCACCAGGCCCCTCCGTCCATGGGATTTTCCAGGCAAGAGTACTGGAGTGGGGTGCCACCGCCTTCTCCGCCAGTCTCTGGTTAGGGAACTGAAATCCTGCAAGTTGCATAGCACCACCAAAAAGTTTAAAATTTTTTTAAAAAGTAAAACTGACTGTGGTAATAACTGTACATGTCTGTGAATATACTAAAACCCACTGAATTGTATACTTCAAGTGGATGAACTAATAAGTATGGTATGTGAGTTACATCTGAACGAAGCTGCTTAAAAATACCCATGTGTGTGTGCTCAGTCGCTCAGTCCTGATTTTTGTGACCCTATGGACTATAGCTCACCAGGCTCCTCTGTCCATGGGATTCTCCAGGCAAGAACACTGGAGTGGGGTGCCATTTCCTTATCCAGGGGATCTTCTTCTCAGGGATCTAACCCATGTCTCTTGTGTCTCCTGAATTGGCAGGCAGATTCTTTACCACTGTGATATCTGGGAAGCCTCCAAATACCTATCTACTCTTTAAAAAAAAAAAAAAAACTTAGGTAAGAGTTTAACAAACTTGTTTTTGCCTGGAGAAGAGGAGATACTATAGGCAAGTACATGATTAAAAGTGAGAATGTATATATAGCCTAGAATCTGACAATAACACATAGAGACAAGAATTCAAACAGCTCCCCATTCTGGGTCATTGAACACAGCAACAAACAGCTTGAAAACTCTCAAACTGCCATTAAGGGAGAGTATCATTATATTATTACATTAGTACCTGGGACTATATCGATAAACCAAAACTGATACTCTGTTTGGTAACCTCTGCTAAACAGACCATGACAGAATCTTAACAGGCACAACTTTAAAGGCCTCTGAGCCTCTTTCTTTTTCATTTGGAAGGTCTTTCTCTAGAAGGTAGTTGTCAGGATTACACAAGAAAATGGTAGTTAGGATTACACGAGATAATGTATATGATGTACTTGGCATAGTCCATGGCACACAGTAGCACTCAAAAAATGTGAGTTCTCAGTATTATGGTATATACAGTAACCAAACTATAATAAAGGCCTTGAGCTAATGGCAGAAAGGCAAATTCTATCCCATATACTTTGCTTAAGAAAGTCTGGCAACACTTAGAACATTTCAGAACTATTTCTATTCCACAGGGCTTAAATCTTTGTAAAAGTTTGTAAATAGTAAAAACTCATCTATCTAAGTTATTCAACTTACTCTCTGAAAGAGTATAGATGACATATTTTAATTGAGAAAACAGGAAAAATCCATATCATAGGCTAGGTCAAGTCATATTTTTGGAGGATAGATTTAGGTTAAGGGAAGCAATTTTATTCATGAGTTCTCCAAATTGTGTAAAAAACAACCGGCTGATATATTTTTTGAAGGAGGACACACCCTCCACAATAATGGTCATGGCCATGGAATTTTACTAACACTCTGGAATTCTAGGACTTAAGTTTTTTAGCCAAGTGCTTTTGAAACCTGGCTTCAGGAATCCATGATCAAATAACTCTTCTTCCTTCTAACAGTCACAGGAATCTTAAATATCAGGATAAAGCAAAATGACATGCTCACAGGAAGCCATGCATTTTCTTCCATAGCTCTGCAGAGGTTTAAATGAGGAAGCTCAAGAGGACAAAATTCAAAAGCTAAAATAGTAAAAATATCACAGAGCTCCGCTTTTATTGGGTTCTCCTCCTTTTCTTCTTTGCATCTCTTGTTTCCATCATTTTCCTACTGAATCTTGTCTAATGTAGGGAATCTGAATCTTTGGGCCTCTTAATAAATCTGAATCATTTTTTCATTACTGATACAATCAGGTTTTTAATTCTCAGCCAGGTAAGTTCTTGTTTAGTTGCTAGGTCATGTCTGACTCTTTTGCGATCCCATGGACTGTAGCCCACCAGGCTCCTCTGTTCATAAGATTTCCTGGGCAAGAGTACTGGAGTGGGTGACCTGAAAATTGCCATTTCCTCCTCCAGGGGAATCTTCCTGACCCAAGGATTGAATCTGCATCTCCTGAAATGGCAGGTGGATCCTCTACCACTGAGCCACCAGGGAAGGCCCTAGCCCAGGTAAGAGTTATATCTTTAATCCCTGTAGGAAGATACATGAAGAATCATCACATACCTGTGGGCAGATAAAGCCTGCCCCATACATGATGCTCCTTATGGAAGAAGGAAGAACATCCGTGGGAATGAGGTTATCAACAAATATCATCATGAAGTTACTGAAGAAGGTTAAATGGAAGACTTGGAAGAAATTCACTATCAGAAAAAGGCGAAAGTTTTTCTGGGTCAAGATTTGTCTCATCAATGAGATGACGGAGGTCCAGGGGAGATCCTGTACAGTTTCTGAGAAAAGGTTTTCCTCGGGGCTTCTTTTAGGTTCTAAGTGACTTATGTGGCACATGCCAGCATAAAGGCTGGCAGTAGCCAAAATGGCAACAACAACAGCGATGACCTGAAAATTGAGCAAAATTTCCATGTTATCAGAGATGAGGCCACAGAAAAGGATACTGGTAGATCCTACCAGTGACGCCACTTGGTTGATTTTAATAAGCTGAAGCCGACTTTCGTATCTAGTGAAAATTTCTGCGAACAGCACACACTGGGCTTGCTGAACAAAGGTAAGTGTGCTATCAAAAGCACATAATGATACCACCAGGTGAAGCCCACTAAGCCAGTCACCTTCATGATAGTATTTCCAGGGGAACCAAGGAAGCAGGAAGGCTGCTGCACATAAAGGGGCACCATACAAAACAGAACTGTGACGACTGGAACAGCAGTCAGCCTTAGAGTTGTTGTGAAAATACCCCGTCAGGTCGTTAAGAGCATTCCAGATCATTAAAATCATCTAGAAAAGAAACAACACAGGATTATTTTAGTGTAGTTTATACCGATGAAAGTAACTTGAATTTTTAACTAATATGAAGTGACCAAATTTGATCAGTTGGAAAAAAAAAAAAAGTCACTGCTTCCAGAATCAGCAGGAAGTATACATACTGAAATAATAATGACAGCTAATACTACCCCAAAACCAGAGTGCATTCACTTTGTGTTTAGGCACTGAACAAGTTTTTACATGAATTATTTCACTAAATCCTTAAAACAACCCTATGAAGTAGGTACTATTCCTACCGCTTCTTTATGAGGAAACTGAGGGTCAGAGAAGTTAAGTAACTTTCTCGGCTAATAAATGACTGAACCAGGGCCTGAGCCAAGGCAGATGACCCTGGAGTCCGCGCTTTCAATCATTATGCTCCGCTGTCTCCCCACAAGGCATATGGCCATGCCTTTGCAAAGAATGATGGCCTGTTTACAGACCATGGCACAGTTTTACATAATTTCATTAGGAAAGGTTAAAATATTAGCGTTTGCTATCTCAAAATGGAAAAAAACACTTATTAGATCAAGGATGTTGTTGTTAGCAATGAACAAGTAACATTATAAACCATATGGGTTTTTAAGACCATGAACTCTATCCATCCTGACCACCTAATTGGTAATGAGTTACAATACAATTTGTAAATATATGGGCCATTTCAAAACACACGATATCTTAATAATAATTCTTATTTTTCCACATAAGGGATTTTTCCAGATAACCAAAAATGTACCCGTTAAACTCCAAGCTGTCATTATTTATTATAATTGGGATATAGTTGCTTTACAATGTTGTGTTAGTTTCTGCTGTACAAGGAAATGTACCAGCTATATGTATACATATATTCCCTCCCTCTTATCCACCTCCATCCCACCCATATAAGTCACCAGAGAGCACTGAGCTGAGTTCCCTGTGCTATACAGCAGGTTCCCATTGGTTATCTGTTTTACACATGGCAGTGCACATCTGTTCAGTTCAGTTCAGTTCAGTCGCTCAGTCGTGTCCGACTCTTTGTGACCCAATGAACTGCAGCACGCCAGGCCTCCCTGTCCATCACCAACTCCCAGAGTTCACTCAAACTCACGTCCATTGAGTTGGTGAAGCCATCCAGCCATCTCATCCTCTATCGTCCCCTTCTCCTCCTGCCCTCAATCCCTCCCAGCATCAGGGTCTTTTCCATTGAGTCAGCTCTTCGCATGAGGTGGCCAAAGTACTGGAGTTTCAGCTTTAGCATCATTCCTTCCAAAGACATCCCAGGGCTGATCTCCTTCAGAATGGACTGGTTGGATCTCCTTGCAGTTCAAGGGACTCTCAAGAGTCTTCTCCAGCACCACAGTTCAAAAGCATCAATTCTTCGGTGCTCAGCTTTCTTCACAATTCAACTCTCACCTCCATACATGACCACTGGAAAAACCATAGCCTTGACTAGACGCACATACGTCAACCTAAATCTTCCGATTCATCCCAACGCCCACCCCCACATCGTGTCTACACGTCTGTTCTCTACATCTGCATCTCTACTCCTGCCCTGCAAAAAGGTTCATTTGTATCATATTTCTAGATTTAATATATATGCATTAAAGCTGTTATAAGTGACCATCATTTTAAAAGTCTCTTTGCCCTTAAACAGAAGATCTTGGACATGGATAACCTTTTCTTGATAACTCTTTCAACTTGTGAAGAATCAGCTTTTTGGAAAATCAGGAGGCACAACTAGAAGGAGAAGCTTTTCTAAGGTAAAAGAACAACAAGGGCTTCATCTCACCTGTGCTTGATAAAAAGCCGCTTCTGAAACCTTGTACAGATGTAAAAAAAGCTTTACATAGTAGAAACTGAAGACAGAATTGAGCATTTCAGTCCCTAATGTTGTTAGAGAGAATGCCCAAGCAATGGGTTTGATGTTTAAAAATGTCATTTTCCACGCAGAGGAATTCTTCTTCCTTTAGTTTAAGAAAAAAAGAAATGGTTAACATTCACTACTTGTGTACAAGAGCTGATTCAGCTCATGGGTGACAAAATTCCACCAGATACTAGTTAACTTTAGTTAAATAAAAGTCCAAAAGCATTAGCTGTGAATATGCAACCAAATTTAACACTTTACTTTCTTAATCCACTTACTCAACAATTTTTGAGATGTTGCCAGGAACACTAGTTTGCATAGAGTGTGGCTTTACTTGAATATATATTTTAATATCTCTTCTAACTTATAAAAGTGAAACATATCAAAGTGTTTGCTGCTGCTGCTAAGTCGCTTCAGTCGTGTCCGTCTCTGTGCAACCCCATAGATGGTAGCCCACCAGGCTCCCCCATCCCTGGGATTCTCCAGGCAAGAACACTGGAGTGGGTTGCTATTTCCTTCTCCAATGCATGAAAGTGAAAAGTGAAAGTCACTCAGTCATGTCCGACCCTCAGCGACCCCATGGACTGCAGCCTACCAGGTTCCTCCGTCCATGGGATTTTCCAGGCAAGAGTACTGAAAAGGGTTGCCATTGCCTTCTCCAATCAAAGAGTTTAGACGCATTTAACTAGTGACCAGGGAGATGTGTTTATGGCATTATTATCTTCCCTACTTGGGAAGGCACAACAGAAATGAAACAATGAGGTGACATCCTTAAGTAGTGTCTGAGAGAAAGAATAGAAGCAAGCCTTTCATCTTAGTATAAAGTTGTCCATTCAGTAGTACAGACTTGCATTGGGAGATTCATTTTTTATCTTCTCTTGTTGATCTTTGATTCTCTTTTGATCTTATAGCCTATGTAACTTTGGCCCAAAGGACACAGCTAAGAGGGGTATAGAAAGAACCCATTTGATCCTTGCTGTCATGTAAACCTTCCTCTTAAATCTGGCCTATTGTTTTACCCATCCACGGACTTGATTTATCCAACTGGAAAGCAGGGAAAGGTTAACCAAGCAAGAGGTAGGTATAGACTCATCTTGCTTTTTTAATCTTGACTATGGTTTTAAGATAACAACAGAATTTTCCTGTTTTATAATGGTGTGTGCGTGCTAAGTCACTTCAGTCATGTCCGACTCTGTGCAACCCTATGGACTGCAACCTGCCAGGCTCCTTCGCCTGTGGGATTCTCCAGGCAAGAATACTGGAATGGGATCCCTTCTCCGGGGGATCTTCCCAACCCAGGGATGGAACCCATGTCTCTTATGTCTACCTGCATTGGCAGGCGGGTTCTTTAATAGGCACTTCTCCAAAATCTTACTCAAGCAGAAAACACAAATATTCAGATAATTCGAGAGACGCTACTTGCTTAAACAGTCCCTGGGAATTAAGCAGGCACCTCAGTCTATGCTACCCAATTACTTGCGGATGCGGAGAGCAAGTTATAAGGGGGAAGTGGACATTTGGCTCAAATGATCAAATTACCTAAGTCCCTGAGCTTCATTTTGCATCATGTAGATGCAAGAATGATTTTAATTCTATAGGAAGTAGAGAATTATCAAAAAGGGTTAATAATTCCATTTGTAGATCAAGCATTGTCTATAAACAAAATACAGACTATCTGCCCGTTTGTGTACTCAGTTCAGTGCAGTTGCCCAGTCGTGTCTGACTCTTTGAGACCCCACGGACTGCAGCACACCAGGCTTCCCTGTCCATCACCAACTCCCAGAGCCTGCTCAAACTCATGTCCCTTGTACTCACTTGTGTACTAGCTTTCTTAAAATGTCTATAGATTCTGCTGTAATGATAAACAAAAAACATATATATGAACTTCTTTGTTACTATGCATGCTCAAACCTTTAAAAATACAAGTACTAAAATGTGGAGATGAACCAACATTTTTGACTATGGAGGTAATTCTCCAGTTAGAAAAACCTGGGAACTACCGCTGAAGACCTCACTCTCGGGACTTACTTTTGGCATAAGTGAGAATGAAGACTGAAGCCGAGGCCACTGGTTACTAAGAGAGCCAAAAACAAGGAGATCAGGAGAACCAAAAGCCAAGATACAAATTTGTTGTTGTTTAGTCACTAAGTTGTGTCCAACTCTTTTGTGATCCCATGGACTGTTGCCTGCCAGGTTCCTGTGTCCATGGGATTTCCCAGGGAAGAACAGTGGAATGGTTTCCATTGCCTTCTCCAGGAGATCTTCTCAACCCAGGGGCCGAACCTGCGTCTCCTGAAGTGTCAGGCGGATTCTTTACCATTGAGCACCAGAGAAGCCCTAAGACACAAAGTTAGCCCACCAAAATCCAGGCACTCTTCTTGTTCTTAGTTTTATTTCAGGCATGCTAAAACAAGAAGCGTGCCACACCTTCTAAACTGATCTATCATTAAGTCAGAAGGCAGGTATTTATAAACTCAGAATTTTGCAAGGAATCATAAGCTTGCTTAGCTGAGTTCAAATTTTTTAAAAAGACTTTGAGTTAAGCACCCACCTTGTCTGAAACATAAAGTTAATGTCATGTATATATACACATATATGGACTTCCCTGGTGGCTAAGAAGGTAAAGCCTCTGTCTACAATGCGAGAGACCTGGGTTTGATCCCTGGGTTGGGAAGATTCCCTGGAGAAGGAAATGGCAACCCACTCCAGTGCTCTTGCCTTGAAAATCCCGTGGATGGAGGAGCTTGGTGCAGGCTACTGTCCATGGGGTTGCAAAGAGTCGGGCACGACTGAGTGACTTCACTTCATATGTATATATACGGTGGACACAAAGTTTTGATAACATTATAAAAAATTCCATAGCCTGAACTTCTGTTTATGACCAAAAAAAGTAAAAATCTTTCTTATTTCCATCTGCAAAAAGAACTATTGATATTTTGCTTTAGATTATTTTCATATAAACACTTATTTTAGTAGGTATCAAACTGAAAACCACCACTTACAATCACTTTAAAGTCAACACTACTTAAAACTCTCACTTGACTTACTATAGCAATAAAACACCAAAGAACATGAATAGTAAGTGTATCTTTACAAGCAGGAACAAAGGATTTCTGAACCTGGTTCTTCTTTAATACAAAATGTTTTATATAGAAGAGTTTAAAAGTAGCAGAATGGTGTAATGATTAGGCTGGGAACATGCACTAAATACTGGTAAATTATTAAATGAAAACCCAAAAGCCTTCTTTCAGAATCAACTTGGGTTGTTATTGTTAACCTATTGCTAAACCAAATAATAATGTTGCAGAAGAGGCTGCTTATGATTGCTTCTCAGCTATGACTGCTGCTGCTGCTAAGTCGCTTCAGTCGTGTCCAACTCTGTGCGACCCCATAGACGGCAGCCCACCAGGCTCCCCCGTCCCTGGGATTCTCCAGGCAAGAACACTGGAGTGGGTTGCCATTTACTTCTCCAATGCATCAAAGTGAAAAATGAAAGTGAAGTCGCTCAGTCGTGTCCGACTCTTCGCGACCCCATGCACTGCAGCCTACCAGGCTCCTCCGTGGGATTTTCTAGGCAAGAGTACTGGAGTGGGGTGCCATCGCCTTCTCCTACATGGACTCTAAATAATGATGGGGACCCCTTGAAAGCAGGGCGTTTAGCACTGAAAGCTAACTTGTCTTTTTCAGTGCAATTTTTGTTCAAGCTTTTCCGGGGCGGGGGTGGGGGTGGAGGAGAAGCTCCCCAGCGTCCTTAAAAAGAACACACTAATACTAAAAGACATAAAGTCTGGTGTGTTGGGTTTTGTGTGGACTTTTTTGCCATGTAAAATCATCAGTAACTTTAATTCTTCAGATCGTTCTTTTTTGTTGTTTTGCCATTGTTTTTTGAAGAACGCTAAAGAACATTTCAATACAGTCTCCCATTTGATTTGGAGTCAAAATAAGCTTTTGCCATGGAGAAAGGGTTAGCACTTTCAGTTACTAGTGGCTATGAAAGATGAGTTTCTTGAAGGTCAGAGGCATGATTCCGGCCCTTCAGCTTCAACAAATCACCATCAGCAAATCCTAAATCCAATCATCTCTCTTTGCAAAGAGCTTTATCTGTAGTGACTTGTAAATTAAGATAGTTTTAGTTATTTTCTTTTGGCTGTGGACTAGTAATACCTCTACCAGAATAAGGGCAGTTAGGGCAGAATAGTAAACCTAGTTTCTTTCTTAACCTAAGAATAAAAACAGATCAGTAACATTTTACTTGTTAGTGTCCCTGGATTTAGAAGACAAGGATTTGTGAGTTTACCATTCCTCTTTTATCGCCTCTGAAACGACTGTTCCTTCTGAGATTATTGGCTGACATTCTACCATAGCTGTCTTCTGTCAGCTGTACCTTTTCCATTACATCAAGGCTAAGAACACTGACTTTCTGATCTGTCACCTTATTTTAGAATTTTTGTGTTCTGTCTGCACGAAGATGGTAAAAGCCACAACCTACGAGCAGTATTTATTTTGTTGTGTGTAGAAACCAGCTTTCACTGTCCTGGCCATCAAGGGCTAGGGCTGCATTCTCCTCTCTCCAGGTGTAACGTCATGACTCCAGATGCTTAACTTGTGATCTTTTTTAAAAAAGTATGCAAAAACGCTTGCAATTTTTTTCTCAGGAGTGGCTTCAACTTCACCTTCAGGTGGGTCTGAGGCCCACCGTTTCAGGGGCAGTACAAATTCTCAGCGATTTGGAGGTGAGGACTCAGATATCAAGAAGAAAACAGTTAACTGCCCTGAACTTCCGACCGATCCTCGATTTCCCAGCATCAAGCAGAGCAAATCTGGGAGTCAGAGGACCAGCAAGGGTCGGTGGGGCAGCGGACCTCAGGGCCCCGGCACGCCTCGCGCCTCCCGCCCGCAACCGTCCGCTGCTCGTAGACCGTACTTCTGACCCTCACGCCCACTTAGCCCGTCCACCGGCCAGGCAGCCGGCCACCCACCACAGGGGCAGCGGAGGCCACCACCTCCTCACCCCAGCTCGCCGAATGCACAGCCAGAAGCGTTTCGAAGAGAGGAGAGGGCGGGACCCTCGACCGCACCCCTTGTCCTTTTCCCGCCTTCTTTGTTTCCTTCGGAGTCACCATTGGCTGCCTGCTTCTGATACCGGGCGAACCGCGGGCCTGCGGCGAGACGCGATTGGACGACGTCGCCGCCGCTCGGCCGGCGGTCTGCTCGCGATTGGCCGAGGGGCCGCCGGGGGTTTGAATCGCAGCCCCGGTCGGGGAGGGTTCTGCCAAAGTGCCACGTTGGGCCCGGCTGCGGCGTGAGGAGCCGGCTCGGAGAGCCGACTCAGGAGCTCGCGCCGGGGCGCCGGCCGTTGGGGCGGTTGGGCGGCGCGAGAGAACCCAGTCCGCGGCGTGCGCTGTGGGCCGCCGTGCGGCGGCGCCGGAGGCGGTAGCGGGCGGCTGTGGTCAGGCGTCGCGGTGGAGCCTGGGCGGCGGCGCGTCCCGCCCGAGGGCGGCTCTGGCTGAGGGCGGAGGGGCCGGGGGAGAGCCCGGGGCAGCGGCTGAGGCGGGCCGGCGGCGGCAGGGGCCGCTGCCCCCGGAAGAGCCGGCCGAAATGCTGGCGGAAAACCTGGTGGAGGAGTTTGAGATGAAGGAGGACGAGCCGTGGTACGACCACCAGGACCTCCAGCAAGGTGAGGGTGCGGTCGCCAGGCGGGGCCTGGCCAGAGCAGGGCGGCTGCCAGCTCGAGGCTTCACCTCCTGGCCGCGAAACTGTTAAAAAGTTGATTTTGCTCGGGGCCCACCGACGCCAGGATCGGGGAAGATCTGGCGCTCACCTGGCGTTGGGACTGTCGCGTCTGCTGGTCCCGCGCGGGAGGACTCTGCTGCGCGGGCCCGGGCTCTTGCGCGGTAATCAGCATCCCCCATCGTCCCCGCCACTACTGCGTGTCAGGAGCTGACCGGGCTCCAGGCACCGTTTGGAGCTCTGTCCGGGGATTAACTGGTTTAATCCCCACGGTGTTCCTCGGAGCGGAGAGGGGTGGCCCCTTACCGGGCTGTCCGCGTCGGGGAGGAACCACAGCCGGTGCTCACAGCCGGCGAGTGTGAGCTGCTGCAGGTGGTGGACCCGGGGTGGCAGTGCCGTGTGGCAGGAATCGCGCACACATTTGATCCTCACAATAACTCCGTTGAGAGAGTAACTCATATTGTTCCCCTTTTCCAAATGGGTAACGCGGATGCTAAAGCGGCCAAGTGACTTCCCTCAAATGTGGAAGCAAGTCGGTTTTTTTTTTTTTTGGACTGATTTTTATTGGAGTTTAGTTGATTTACAATACTGTGTTTCTGCCGTAGAGCAAAACATTTTTGAACCCGCACACTCAGAATGAGGAGTCGTCCTAGTCACTGCTCAAACCCCTATCTCTTCTGCTCCACCTGGTTTACAGCTCTTACAGTTGGCGTTAGACAGGGTGAGAGGGGGGCTACTTAGGCGTGGTTTACCAGATGCCAAGTGAATGACTTGAGGGCACTTCTACCTCAGCTGCTTCCTTCACTTTGCCCCCTAGCTTTTTCACAAGAGGCATTCCTATCTTGGCCTGTCCTGGATTTCCTGTCTCCTGAGAAATTTTTTTCAGGCATCTTCTGTTTCAGCAATTCTGTGTAAATCAACTTTTTCATCTCTCAACTGGCATAAAAAGTTACCATCTCATTTAGTTGAATATTAATTGACCATGGTGTTTGTTCATGCTAACCGTTGAACTTAGGGGAGAGAGAATGTAGGCTTAAAAGACTCATACTTTAAAAAGAAAAAAAAAAAGACTCAGAAAAGAAACATAAGGAACTCTTGGGGGAAGGTGATTTCTTAAATCAATATGTCACAGCCTGTCGCTTAAATCAGATTTTATATAGTCTTTATATAAGTCAAAGTTTATGTAAGTAATTATGCTTACATAGTCTAACCTATTCAGTGGCTGCAGTGCAGTATCTGCCATCATATTCACAGCATCCACAAGGCAGATTTGTCTTACGTTTTAACCTGTTTTCAGAATGCCCCAGAAGGATTGATGGCCTAGTGTGATACTTTCTCCAGAATTTATGAGGCAACCATTTTGCAATTGCAACCTTTCCCTATAAAGAAATGAAGCAGTTTGCCCTATAATCAAAACTATATATTTTTCCTTACTGTATTTAGAAAGTGTAGCTCTGTACAGGTTGTTTTTTTTTTTTTTTTTTTAATCTATCTAGCACAATACTTAGCACATAATAGAAACTCAATTTTAACACTTGTTGACCTGAACTGAGGCACTCACACAAGATTATTGTTTTCATGGCTCTCTTCCACCAGGCAAGTTAGTCTATACTGCACTTTCCCCCTGTGGGAGGTTGTTAGGAACAACCACTTGTAATATTTCAACTTACTGAGGAGCAAATGCAACATATTGAGGTTGGACGTGGAACTCTCTAACCTCTGATTGAAATCAAGTCATCAGGTGTGCAAATGCATGAAATCTTGACGCGCACAGGTCCAAACTTCCTAGTGCCAGTTTCCGTTTGGAATTTGGTCTGTTCTTTTCAGAGGACTTTTACATCTATTATCACGATGGACTTTGACATAACTCTGTGTGTCATAACCAAGTGTGTGGGGTAGGAATAGATGTGAAATTCCAACAGTTACAACTGTGAATTTGGCCTGTGAAAGAATGAAGGCCACAGTGTGAATAAAAGGGTCTCTTTGTCCCATTCTCATTACATTATATGTTCACTCCTAAACTTCTAATGGATCTTTTGTTAATTTTTCAAAAATTGTATTTATTCCGTCCCAGGTGTTCATTGAGGCACTAGGACTACAGTGCCTGTCCACAGGACAGACAGGATCCTGCTCATTTACTAGGGATCTGTTGACTGGAGGTGCTGCCTCCTGGGGCGCCCACTATAGTGCTAGGCAGTGGGTGGGCCCTCACTAGATAATTTTGCTGCTGAGTAAGGTTTGGGAGCAAGTCTGTCCTCTTACGCTGATAAGCAGATCTAGTGGGATTTTATCAAGTGCAGACACATGTCTGTTCATTTTTTAACATCCTCATTATTAATTTTACTGAGAGCCTTATTTGAACAGAGTTGCTAAAACAGTTTTCTAAGATCCTGTGCTCAGTCATAGAACTACAATTTTTTTTTTCTTTAACAATAGAAGCATTACTTAAGTATATTGAATCTCTTTACCAAAGTTTGCTTGGGGCATTCTTTGTAAAAATTAAAATTGTTGAAAGTTTCTAACCTCAGAAGGCAGTGGTCTACCATTCATACCTTGTTAGAAACATGTGAAACTGTGCAGGCAGAAGAAGAAAACCCATTGCTTTTATAAAACACTTTGAAGAGAGTGTCTTTTGTCAGAGGGCTGAGTTGACAAAGTAAGAATACTGACTGTGATCTCTGTGAGTAAGATCCTTTCTGGGACAGCAGGAGCCTTCTCTGTAGGTAATGATGGTGATTGCTTTGAAATGTGCCCCTGAGAACAAGGTGGAAAGACTTCAGAGACTGGGTTTTCTTTTAGACCATCTGCTGTTGTAATTGTCATTTGGCGAGCTGTGCAAGCTTAGAATAAGGATTTGGGTTTCTACTGTAAAGATCAGCAAATGAAATCTTAGTTTAAATTGAGACTTCTACTTTTTAAGATGAGTACGTTTTCCACATGAGCAACGAATTTGCTGAATCACTGTTTGGAGGGTCATTAAAACTGACACTGTCATTTTTCTTGATGTTTATATTCAGATTTTTTGCTTTCCCAATTATAGTAACATCGGCAACAGGAGTTACACAGAAGCATCACCAGATGACGCATTTGGTTTTGTAATAGGAAAAACTTTCAGCCTTAACGTTATTGAATGAATGCTAGAGACTACAGCTAACATGGGAATATGTCATCCTCTTTAAAGAAAAAAAACTAAAGAAAAATGTAATAGCAGTGAAATTTAAAGATTTCGGAATTCTGGAAGGAAGATCTTTTTTAAAAATCACCTGACTACTAGAGTTAATTTTTTACCTAGGGCATAGGGCTGAGTAGACTATCTGTTTAAAGCTAATAGTTTATATTGTTAAAATAGATTATTGTCACTTGCAAAGACTGATTAGTGGAAGAATATTAAACATGAAGTTATTGAAAGTTGCAGTTCTCAAGCCTGCAGGAAATCTGTGGTATTTTTAGTGTTTGCCTACGCCAGTTCAATAGGATTTAGAAAAGACAACCTCTTAATGAAAATCCTTTTTGTAAAGTGAGATGAACAGGTGTATAAGGCTTCAAAACTATATTGTTTCCTTTTCTTTTGTGTGTTAAGTAAGAATAAAGGACATTGAATATTCTCTCATTCCCTCCACAAATTATTTAGAAAACCTTCTTGGGCTTACTGCCAGCTTTTGGCTCCTTTTGGTAATGGAAGCCAGATGCTACACAACAGGAAATAAACTTCTTTTTTTTTTTTTTTTAAAGACCAAGAAAGACTTTTGTCTTTAAACTAACAGATGAAGTAATATCCTATTATACAGTGTGACTTCACAGATGCTTTCTTGTAGTTGAGACTTGTTTCGCCAGAATTCTATCCTACACATCCAATGAAATATTTAGAAGACTGAGACTTCAGGTTACTGAGCCAGGCTTGGGTTTTGTTTAACTCAAAATAAGGATTGCGATAAGGACAAGTCTCAAATTCTTCTCTGTTGGATGTTTACTGCAAGAGTGCTATACTTGGCGTCTCTTCTGCGGCAGCGGGAACAGGAAAGGTGCTCCCGGCTGACATTAAGTAACATGGGTAGTTTCCTAACTGAAAGAAATAGCTGTAGATGGTCTCAAATTAGTCTTGCTTCTGAAAGAGGTTTTGGCTCAGCTTTTGGTTGCTGGATAAGAATATCTTTGGTAAGTCTCTGGTCTTTCCCAGTGAGGAGTTACTCACCACTTTATAGCAGGCCAGGAGAGACTTAAGTAATGTCTAGGTAATGTTTGCTTTGTCCTTAATAATTCAGCATAGTGGTTCCTTTATGGGGCTGTGTATACACATTACACACGCTATGAGTGTAAAATAATTATTTCTGGAAATCTCAGCTGTACGTTGTTCCTTTTTCATTTACTGAAAACAAGATAGCAACTTGCCTGGGGTTGTATATGCTTTCCCTGGCAGCACAGGCAGTAAAAGCCAAAGAGCTCAACTCTAGTTTCTCATTGTCATCTAGGAAAACAAGCAGACTGAGGTACTCTGTACCTTAGACAAAGATGTGGACATCCCTGTCAACAAAATTAAAAGTGTGTGGATGTGGATAATGGAGAATCGTGATGAGGGTGAAAGTTAGAATCTGTTGACAGTGGTTTTTCATTTGCTTATTATGACTCACCACGTGGAATTGGTTAGATCACTTCTTAGCATCTTTCTGCTTCTCATTTGAAAATCTGGGTTAACTACCTTGAAAAGATACAAAAAATTAATTTCAAATGTTTGAACAGTTTGTAAAGGGTTTGATGTCTTGTGAGTACAAGATATTATTTCATAGACTTGGTATATGAAGTCTTAAGTACATTAATAGACATTGTTAATATTTAAATCACAAGAGAATGTATTTTGACACTGATCTACCAACAGTATACTGTTTTATTTTAAATGGGTGTAAAATGTTTTAAAATGAGCTGGAGTGGTGTTTCGTGGGTTTTGCTGCCTTGTTTTTTTCCTTCTGAGGGAAAACTAACCAACCACAATGTTAATTATGCCCTCAAATGGCCGCTACCAGGTAACAAAAGTTGCTTTCCAGTTACCACTTATTCTAGGTTAAGCTCTAATATTGGTTTAATGAATTAAATGTTAAACCTTGTTTGTCAACCTCTAAAAATTGTTTTAAAATCATATGTGGTGAGGTTCCCTCTTTTGATAATAAGTGTAATAAGTATATTTTTCAACACGGGTGAAATGACTTTCCAACATCCTTAGAATAAAACCTAAACTTTCCTTACCATGGCCGATTTCTGTAGTCTGAACCGTACCTACTCCTCCAGCTCCCGTACCACTCTCCCCAGTGAGCTTCTGTCACACTGGCTTTATGTTGGGCTGCTGTTGTTCAGTCACTCAGTCATGTCCAACTCTTTGTGACCCCATGGACAGCAGCACGCCAGGCTTCCCTGTCCATCACCAACTCCCGAGCTTGCTCAAATTCATGTCCATCAAGTCAGTGATGCCATCCAACCATCTCATCCTCTGTCATTCCCTTCTCCTTGCACCTTCAGTCTTTCCCAGCATTAGGGTCTTTTCAAATGAGTCAGTTCTTTGCATCACATGGCCAAAGTATTGGAGTTTCAGCTTCAGCATCAGTCATTCTATTGAGTATTCAGGACTAATTTCCTTTAGAATGGACTGGTTGGATATCCTTGCAGACCAAGGGACTCTCAAGAGTCTTCCCTAACACCGTAGTTCAAAACCATCAATTCTTCGGTGCTCAGCTTTCTTTATAGTCCAACTTTCACATGCATACATGACTACTGGAAAAACCATAGCCTTGACTAGACGGACCTTTGTTGGCAAAGTAATGTCTCTGCTTTTTAGTAAGCTGTCTGGGTTGGTCATAACTTTTTTTCCAAGGAGTAAACGTCTTAATTTCATGGCTGCAGTCACCATCTGCAGTGATTTCGAACCTAAAAAAATAGTCTCTCACTGTTTCCCAATCTATTTGCCATGCCGTGATGGGACCGGATGCCTTGATCTTAGTTTTCTGAATGTTGAGCTTTAAGTCAACTTTTTCACTCTCCTTTTTCACTTTCATCAAGATGCTCTTTAGTTCTTCCTCGCTTTCTGTCATAAGGGTGGTGTCTGCATATCTGAGGTTATTGATATTTCTCCTGGCAATCTTGATTCCAGCTTTGTGCTTCATCCAGTCCAGCATTTCTCATGGTGTACTCTGCATATACGTTAAATAAGCAGGGTGACAATATACAGCCTGGACGTACTCCTTTCCCGATTTGGAACTAGTCTACTGTTGCTTCTTGATCTGCATACAGGTGTCTCAAGAGGCAGATCAGGTGGTCTGGTATTCCCGTCTCCTGAAGAATTTTCCAGTTTTTTGTGATCCACACAGTCAAAGGCTTTGGCATAGTCAATAAAGCAAAAGTAGGTGTTTTTCTGGAACTCTCTTGCTTTTTCAGTGATCCAGTGGATGTTGGCAATATGATCCTGGTTCCTCTGCCTTTTCTAAATCCAGCTTGAACATCTGGAATTTCACAGTTCACGTACTGTTGAAGCCTGGCTTGGAGAATTTTGAGCATTACTTTGCTAGTGTGTGAGATGAGTGCAATTTTGCGGTAGTTTGAATATTCTTTGCCATTGCCTTTCTTGTGGAATGGAATGAAAACTGACCTTTTCCAGTCCTGTGGCCACTGCTGAGTTTTCCAAATTTGCTGGCATATTGAGTGCAGCACTTTCACAGCATCGTCTTTTAGGAGTTGAAATAGCTCAACTGGAATTCCATCACCTCCACCAGCTTTGTTCATAGTGATGCTTCCTAAGATCCATTTGACTTTGCACTGCAAGATGTCTGGCTCTAGGTGAGTGATCACACCATCGTGATTATCTGGATCATGAAGATCTTTTTTGTATAGTCCTCTGTGTATTCTGGCCACCTCTGCTTAATATCTTCTGCTTCTGTTAGGTCCACACCATTTCTGTCCTTTATTGAGCCCGTCTTTGCATGAAATGTTCCCTTGGTATCTCTAATTTTCTTGAAGAGATCTCTGGTCTTTCCCATTCTATTGTTTTCCTATATTTCTTTGCATTGATCATTGAGGAAGGCTTTCTTATCTCTCCTTGCTATTCTTTAGAACTCTGTATTCAAATGGATATATCTTTCCTTTTCTCCTTTGCCTTTTGCCTCTTTTCTCAGCTATTTGTAAGGCCTCCTCAGACCATGATTTTGCCTTTTTGCATTTCTTTTTCTTGGGGATGGCCTTGATCACTGCCTCCTGTACAATGTCACGAACCTCAGTCCATAGTTCTTCAGGCACTCTGTCTATCAGATCTAATCCCTTGAATCTATTTGTTACTTCCACTGTATAATCGTAAGGGATTTGATTTAGGTCATACCTGAATGGCCTAGTGGTTTTCCCTACTTTTTTCAATTTAAGTCTGAATTTGGCAATAAGGAGTTCATGGTCTGAGCCACAGTCAGCTGCTGGTCTTATTTTTGCTGACTGTATAGAGCTTCTCCATCTTTGGCTGCAAAGAATATAATCAATCTGATTTTGGTATTGATTATCTGGTGGGTAGAATCTTCTCATGTGTTGTTGGAAGAGGGTGTTTGCTATAACCAGTGCATTCTCTTGACAAAACTGTTATTAGCCTTTGCCCTGCTTCATTCTGTACTCCAAGGCCAAATTTGCCTGTTACTCCAGGTATCTCTTGACTTCCTACTTTTGCATTCCAGTCCCCTATCATGAAAAGGACATCTTTTTTTGGTGTTAGTGCTAGAAGGTCTTATAGGTCTTCATAGAACCGTTCAACTTCAGCTTCTTCAGCATTACTGGCCAGGGCATGGACTTGGGTTACTGTGATATTGAATGGTTTGCCTTGCAAATGAGCAGAGATCATTCTGTCATTTTTGAGATTGCATCTAAGTACTGCGTTTCAGACTCCTGTTGACTATGAGGGCTACTCCATTTCTTGTAAGGGATTCTTGCCCACAGTAGTAGATATAATGGTAACCTGAGCTAAATTCACCCATTCCAGTCCATTTTATTTCACTGATTCCTAAAATGTCGAATTCCTAAATTGCCATCTCCTGTTTGACCATGTCCAATTTTGATTCATAGACCTAACATTCCGTGTTCCTATGCAATATTGCTCTTTACAGCATCAGACTTTACTTCCATCACCAGTCACATCCACAATTGGGTGTTGTTTTTGCTTTGGTTCCATCTCTTCATTCTTTCTGGAGTTATTTCTCCACTGTTCTTCAGTAGCATGTTGGGCACCTGCCGACCTGGGGGGTTCATCTTTCAGTGTCCTATCTTTCTGCCTTTTCATACTGTTAATGGGGTTCTCAAGGCAAGAATACTGAAGTGTTTTTGCCAGTCCCTTCTCCAGTGGGCCACGTTTTGTCCACTCTATTGTTCCAGTTCTGTTGTTTTCCTCTGTTTCTTTGCATTGATCTCAGAGGAAGGCTTTCTTATCTCTCCTTGCTATTCTTTAGAACTCTCCATTCAGGTGTGTTTATCTTTCCTTTTCTCCTTTGCCTTTTGCTTCTCTTCTTTTCTCAGTTATTTGTAAGGCGGCCTAAGGCAAAATGGTTGTCTGAAAATCTGTTTCTTTTTCTTGATGGTTTTGATCACTGCCTCCCGTGTAGTGTTACAAACCTTCATCCTTAGTTCTTCAGGCACTCAGTCTGTCAGATCTAATCCCTTGAATCTATTTGTCACTTCCATTGTATAACTGTAAGGGATTTGATTTAGGTCATACCTGCATGGCCTAGTGATTTTGCCTACTTCAATTTAAGTCTCAATTTGGCAATAATTGTTCATAATCTGAGCCACTGTCAGCTCTTGGTCTTGTTTTTCCTGACTGCATCGAGCTTCTCCATCTTCAGCTGCAAAGAATATAATTAGTCTGATTTCGGTATTGACCATCTAGTGATGTCCATGTGTAAAGTCATCTCTTGTGTTGCTTTAAGACAATGTTTGCTATGTCCAGTGTGTTCTTTTGACACAATTCTGTTAGCCTTTCCCCCTGTTTCATTTTGTACTCCATGACCAAACTTGCCTGTTACTCCAGGTATCTCTTGACTTCCTACTTTTGCATTCCAGTCCCCTATGATGAAAAGGACATCTATTTTGGGTGTTCATTCTAGAAGGTCTTGTAGGTCTTCATAGAACTGTTCAGCTTCTTTGGCATTAGTGGTTGGGGTATAGACTTGGATTACCGTGATATTGAATGGCTTGCCTTGGAAATGAACAGAGATCATTCTGTCGTTTTTGAGATTGCACCCAAGTACTGCATTTCAGACATGAAACTATGAGCCATGTTGGGCCATACAGTGTGCCAGTTTCTTTCCCTTCTTAGGGCCTCTTCCTGGCATTTATGTGTTGAGATCTTCCTCCCTCAAGCTTTAGCTAAAATGTCTTCTAAGAGAGACTTCCATCATGACCTCCTTTCTAAAGTAGAAAATCCTTTGTGCCTTATCACAAAACCTGGAGGGTTTTTTTTCTTCTCTGTCACATAGCACATCCAGTTGATTAACAAATCCTTTTAGCTCTACTTTCAAAACACATCCAGTATTTGACACCTCTACTCATCTCCATCTCTGCCACTCTAGTCTAAGCCACCACGATCGCTCACCCAGTGACTGCAGTATCCCTGTCACCCTACCTCCACCTTAACCCTTTTGGCCAACTTAACCCAAAGCCAGAGTGGAGCTGATCAAAAGCCTTCACGTGGTTCCATTTTACTCAGTGAAAACCAGCATCTTGATCTCCGTAGTTTGGCTTTAACAGCTGGCCATCCTTGGAAGCCCTCTTTGTCTCCTGCTGCCCCAGCCACAAAACGCACACAGACACACGCAGTGTGCTCAAGCCTCATCGGCTGCAGTCCTTATTATCGCCACTCATGCTTCCTCCCAGGGTCTTTGCTCTTCTTCTGCCTCTGCCTCGAATGCTGGTCCCCTCGGTAGATCTATGTGAGGCACCTATTCAGTCCTTCACATCTGGAGTCTAATATCCCCCTTGTTGCCTGTTCTTAAATTTCAACCTCCCATATCCACACTCTTCCTTCCTTTTTTTTTTTAAAGCATTTTTTTGCTATCTAGTATATATTTTCTCATGCTGGTTCTCCCATGAGAGTATAAGCTCCATGAGGGCAGGGAGTTAGCTGAGTTCATTTGTAGATCCCCAGAATGATGTTTGGTATTATTGAATATATGCATACATGTATGGATGAATAGTGTTTATAACAGTTTTCAAGTTTATTTACTTATTTGCTGTCTGACTTCCCCTGTACATCTGGGAGTGTCAGGAAAGCAGGAACTTGATCCGTTTATTCAGCATTCTAGCCAAATCTTAGCATGGTGTCTAGCAACAAAGCAGCAGTATAGTTTGTGTGGTAACTCAGTCATAGCTCACACTTTAATTGCGCTTATGGCAGTCAGCAACAGTCATTGACTTGTGAATCAATGAATACTAATAACTTTGCCTGTGTACTGCTGCTTAGTTTGTGAAGTACTTCCTTGTGTACTATTTCATTTGATTTTCACAATCATATTGACAGGACAGTCATCTCTCTACACAAGAATACTAAATGTAGGGATGTTTAAAGTCACTCTGTTTAAAGCGTTCACTTGGTAAATGGCAGTCAGAACTGAACTCCAGATTTTCCTACTCAGTTCAGTGCATTTTCCACTGTTATCAAAGGACCTCTCCAACTTACTATGCAGAAAAGTGTTTCAGGTACCTATGTTACAACTATTGTCCTTTTTTGTATCAGTGAATTTTTGTTTCTGGGATTGTGTGTAACAAAACTAATGCTGTCGTATATGCACATATGCCTAAAGAGTGTTGAAAAGCGAGGTTTAAAATGGAAATATGGTTCTGTGTTAAATGAAAGTCTGAGCTATGACTGAGTTACCACACAAACTGTTCTGCTGCTTTGCTTATCTAGGTTGGTCATCTTGAAGAAGGAATGAAAAGAAATAGAAAAAATGAGAGAGACCTGTGGTAGTGTTCTTATCACTGATGTCATTTTCCTTTTTTTGGCTTAAGTTTTAGTGCACTGAGAGGGCCAGGGTCTGTCACACACTTGCTTTGACAGTTGTATTCATAGCAGCCAAACTCATGGGACTTTAGGTTTGCCTGTACTTTGGCAGCTAATTATGATCTTAGGTGTCACAATGCTGAATGATCATTCCTGAACAAATGAATACACCTCCATAAAGTGCACCACTATTCTTGACGTCTTGTAAGAGTACATCGAGAGTACCGTACCTGGTAAAAGGCCCCATTGTCACTGAACTTAAGTAGAATCTGGGTTTCCTTCTGTGCCATTCCATCTTCCCCTGGGATCTAACTTAAACTTTATACATTGGGCTGGGTTTTAGTTCATTCTTATTTGAAGCCCTGGTTTATGTAAAATGTTGAAATGAGATCATTTGCACTACCTTAATAAGATTTGCTTGTTGTGCTAGATCTCCAACTTGCTGCTGAGCTTGGGAAGACATTACTGGATCGAAACACAGAGTTGGAGGATTCTCTTCAGCAGATGTACACAACCAATCAGGAGCAGTTACAGGAAATCGAGGTAATTTACTTAATGGGGGAGTTACTTTTGAGGTATTGGCTGTCTCTGCTCTTAAACCAATTGTATTCTACTAAAGTAACACTTGCAATTAAAAGTAATGTTTAATTTATAATGTGGACTTTTTTAGTATAAAGAACCATGGAAAGTGTATAGAGGTTGATTTTTACTGTCTTTAAGCTTTCTCAGTACATAAATCTGCTATGATGAAAGACATTTCTCTCTACCCCCTTGGTGAAGTAAACTTAGAAGTAAATGGTCCAGTATTTACCAATATGTGAAGCAAAGTAAAGCTGTGAATACTATATTTAGTTTTTTATTTTTTTCTTTTAAAAATGAACTATGTAATATTTAAGATTTGCAAAGAGGTACAAGAGAAAAATACAGTGGGTATCCTTATACCCACCAACCAGACTGAGAAAGAAAATTGTCTGTTGAGACTCCCTTTGTAAACCCTGCTTGGCTGCATCCCCTCCCCTTAACCAAACACCATCCTAAATTTGATGAAAATTTTTAAAATTGTAGTACCTGATTTCATAATATGAAAGATGCTAGCTTAAGGCTTTAAAATGGAAGTGCTATCTTGTAAATGGTCCCATTAATGTAGCCCAGCTCTGTGTAGGCCAGGTGACTGTAAAGATGAGAGTTATGGATATTAACCAAACAGTTGTCCATCAGAACATTGCATGCCCCAAACTACCCTCCCACCTTAAAAAAGTCTTGCGCTTAAATTGTAACTCCTTCCCCTCAAATTGATACAGTAGAACCAGGACTCTTATAAGTCTATGTGCAGGAAAATGTAGAAGACCTTAGAACACAGAAACCATTCGTCATGGTCAGAACTTACTAGGCTCTGATTATATACTGAAGCAGGTGCTAGAAATGCAAAGTAGAATGACATAGCCCTTGACTTCAGCCGAAATGACAGATTTCCGTTTTTGAATACGAATAAACCTGTCGTTAAAACGAAGACAAATTTATCATCTCAGTATTCTTACTTTTACATGGTGATCATAATTAAGATGCATACAGTAGATTCCCCTCCCCCGTCTCAGGATTTATGAATTTAGCCCATGATGTGACAAAATATGCTTTTATAATTCTAGAAAGGTGTACCTTGTAATGGTATTGAAGTCATCAGCTATCATTTTAAGTATATTCTATATCAGAAGAGCATAGAACTTCCCATACCTAAAGTTGAATTTATTACTCATAGAATTGGGCAGAAAACTAACAATGCAGGAAAACCAGGCATTTTTAAACTGTGATATCCAAGTGTCATACATGGTCAAGAAACTCATTCCTGTTTTGTTTCATGGGCTTTGTTTTTCAACTGATTGGAAGATTTCATAGAGTGGTCCCAGGGCATATACCTGAAGATTATCATATACTGTGTGGTACATTAATTTGAATTTGGGTAGAAACATAGTCTTAATACCTTGTATTGGTGTTTTCCATGTAAGCACTTACAAATCACCATAACTGAATACTGTAGTGAATACTTATTTTAGCACATCTGCCAAATACAGATTTAAAAAGTCCAAATATTTGTACAATTAGAGAATGATGCCTATTTGTTACCGTAAGGATTACAAACACAATTGCTTTATGATCTAAGTTACCTGTCTTTCTACTTTTGTTTTCTGTGGTTATTGAAGATGATTAAACAATTAAAAGAGATCATTGACATTCTGAAAAAAATCCAAAGATCTTTGAGATTCTCCAAATCTATAAATAACACTCCACTAATGTCTTCTGTAAGATTTTTTTTTTTCCTTAAAAAATGTCTGTATTCAAGCTTTCACACAGATGTGGTACTGTGGCCCCAGCAGTCACCTCTCCCCAACCCCTGATTCTTATAAGATATTGAAAAGGATAATAGAAATGTAAGTATCCAGGTCAGACCTTAATGATTAAATAAATATACAATGAACTATATGTGTTAATATAAAGCTAATTGAGTAAGTTTAGCCTGGAGTACTTCTAGAAACACTTCCATAGATCTCTTGTTTCTGTAGTGGAGCACACGGGTCCAGTGGTTCATAGACCAAGTATTGTAGTGTTCAACATTTTACTCTTTATCCAAACCTATTTTTTGAGTAAGAACAAAGATTTCTTCTCTGCCATTATGGTTGACTTTTTTCTTTCTTTCTCTTTATAAATGGCTTCCTGAAAGTCAATAAGGAGTGGGATGAAATGGAGATGAAATGACAATTCTGTCTCAACCCACTTACCAGCCAGGGGCCTCCTACAGACTAGACTTACTGCCTGCTCGATTTATACCTGTGTCCAGGCAGACTTGCAGATCACGACAGACTTCCAAGATCTCTGTCCAATAGTCTATACCACGGATGGCCTGAACACTCGTAAAAGTAACCAGGCAGCTGAAGAACCTAATTCTCTACTACATGATGACCCATGCAGTGTGTATAGTGTCTCTTATCATTGTACCCTTGGAGAGCCCCCTAAACTTTATAAGGACTCTTCCTTTCATTCAAACCTGATGTCTTTTTTTCTCTTTTAAGTAAACTTTAGGAAAAAATATGCATACAGAAAAAAACACAAATGCTAAGTCAGATAATTTTCATAAACATACCCTTGCAGCCAACACCCAGATGAGAAATGAGAAAGTGGGCTTCCTTGGTGGCTCAATGGTAAAGAATCTGCGTGCCGGTCCGGGAAGATCCCACATACCGTGGAGCAGCCAAGCCCTGTGCCACAGCTATTGAGCCTGCGCTCTAGAGCCCAGATGCCACAACTGCTGAAGCCCGCTCGCCTGGAGCTTCTTGTGCTCTGCAACAAGAGAAGCCACCACAATGAGAAACCCATGCATTACTGCTCTCTGCAGCTAGAGAAAAGCCTGTGCAGCAATGAAGACCCAAGACAGCCAAAAATTTAAAAAATAAAAAAATTAGAAAAAAAAGAAATAAGGACATTATCAGCTCTTCCAGTCACCACCCCCACTAAGCAGCACTCTAATACCCTTATATTAGTTTAGCCTATCTTTGAACTTTACATAAATGGAGTCACTTGTACAAGTTTTTTTTTTTTTTTTTTTTTACCTGTTCTTGCATATTTTATTATTCATATTCAATCATCCACCAAAAAAGCCACATAAAACTACTTTGGAATGTACAGACTAGTGTCATTAGGATTACAATGTTTGCTTCTGGCACGATGTATGGTTTTGGTTTTTGTTTTTGCAGAAATCAGAGAAAATGATACAGCCCTTCATAAAGAAAAGTAGCTGTTACAAATAAGAATATGAGAATCAGACCAATTCAGCCTGAGTTGGGGAGGGCTGGTGGAGGAAGAGCACTGGTTATGAAAGAAGGGAAATCTGCCTGTATCTACCCTCTCTTCCTATGGTTGTAGGTTCCTAAGATATCTGCTGTGGGGTTTCCCTTGTAGCTCAGTTGGTAAAGAATCTACCTGCAATTTAGGAGATCTGGGTTTGATCCCTGGGTTGGGAAGATCCCCTGGAGAAGGAAATGGCAACCGACTCCAGTACTCTTGCTTGGAGAATCGCATGGACAAAGAAGCCTGGCAGGCTACAGTCCATGGGGTTGCAAGTCAGACACGACTTAAGAGACTAAACCAGGATATCTGCTATAGCACAATATAGCCACCTCTGAACATCATGGCAGAGAACATCTCCCAGAGGCCTGAGCAACTCCTAAAATCCCATGTTTCTTTGTCTTCCATTTCAACTTAATTGTGGATATTCATTACTTACTCTCTCTTGACATGAAATTAAGACTGTGGGGTCTCTTAATAGAAATGTATATTCTTTGTAGGAAAAAGATACATTTTAAACCCAAATTCCTGTTACAGATAATTAACTAAAGTAAAAATGATCAATGTCCCTTTCAAATAAAAACACTGATGATAAAAAAGAAACATAGAACACAGCTGAAAGGAATTTCCTTTGACTTTATGGTGTTTTTGTAACCCTTGCAAATATATGCAGTGCTGTATTGATATCTATGATTATTGAGTGGGGAAAAAACCATGCACATAAGTCACATATGTCCCAAAGCTCAAACTATTTACATGTAAATCTGGAAATACAGAATAAAATCATAACAGACTGATAAAAGTGGAGAGGGAAACACACACAAAAACTTAGCCATGATCAAGACTGAATTTTTCTAATGAGAAGCTTCATCTGTAGTTTAAAAACCACCAGACTTCTGCACTCAGAGGAAACAGTCAGCCTTTGAGGTAATTGGAGAGGGAGTTTTTCTGTTGTTCATAATCTGCAAATGCAGAAGCAATAAGTTCTGACTGGAAAGAGAGAGGCCTGGGATTCTCGTTCATGGAGAAAGTATCTGAAAACCTCCCAAGGTCAAGACCTCTTCGTTTAAAATATGCCTGAAGAGTTCTAAAAAACAGATCTCGGTTTCTAGGAATGTTGAGGGGCTTCCATTTTTCTTCATTTCTCAGCATGACTCCTTGCACAAGCCCAGGTCGCACCAGGGCACCAGCCAGCAGCAGGAATGCTTTGGGCATGGTGGAAGGAAGCTGAATTTTGCAGTCTTCTTTTTTTCCACATTCATTTGCTAATGAGGTCCCCCCAGAACCAGCTGATTAGCTTAAAGGAGTCAGGAGTTTGGTTTTGCCTGGCCCTGGTTGGCTACACTGCCTGCCTCCACTTGTACAAGTTTTAAACTAACTTTTTAGAATGTTCATTGGAAATTTTCCTGATTTGAAAAGTAATACGTGATCATATTTTAAATTTAGAAAATATATTGAAAACCAAAAAGGAACCTCTGTACCAACCCAGAGAAATTTTAAATCAGCCAGAAAATAGTCCTGGAACAAACTACTCAAGAGTGGATGAAGAATGATGAGGAACTGGTGAAAATACTAGGATAAAATCCCCAAAACTGTGACTCATTATGGAAATAGACAACTAGGAAACTGGCAAAGGATATTTTCTCAGTAGAACTACAAGTATGCTCTCAAAAGCTGTTCGTGGGTTTCAAACAGTCCTCATAAATATTGATCAGTATTTTGTTAGGCATTGTGTCTTTTAAAAAAAAAATAACCTTTGAAACTAATGATTGGCTCCAGAGATGCCTATGTAGCCTGTGTGGCTTTTATTCAGCAACTAATTTTTCAAGATTCCAGAGCAAGTTTTTTTTTTTCTTGGCTGAAGAGAAGGAGAGAAGCTTTGGAGAATAATGAGATCTGACACCATCAAACACAATTGGATTCTCTTAAAGTTTCTGACAGTTGTGTGAGCAGCCTACAGCCTTGAGTAAACTGCTGGAAACCTGCTTGGAAACCTGCATTATCCCCACAGGAGTCAAAAGAGTCTGGCCTTAGGGGCCCTTATTTCAAGAGCTCATGTCTTCCTTGAAAATTTTAGCATTTTGTGCTTCCCCTACTACATTTATCAATATTCTACTGTGTATTATACTTATTTCTTGATTTGTTCTATTCTCCTTCTCTCCCCGCCCCCCTTACCTAACCATTTTCCACTGCAACTTTGAAGGCTGTTGCTGTGTTTATTCATGGTCTTTCAAACATAGTAGATGATAAATGAGTACTTGTTCAAATCAGTATCTTAACAGAGGACAGATAAGCAGTTTACAAAGCACTTCCAATAATTCCTAAATGTTTCCACCTCTGGAGATTTTGAAAGGAAGTGGAAGGAGCTCTGACCTCAGTGTTAGAAGATTCAGACCTAAACCCTCAATTCCATACCAAATAGCTAGACTTTCATTTCAGTTCAGTCCAGTCACTCAGTCATGTCCGACTCTTTGTGACGCCATGGACTGCAGCACGCCAGACTTCCCTGTCCATCACTAACTCCCGAAGCTGGCTCAAACTCATGTCCATCGTGTCGGTGATGCCATCCAACCATCTCATCCTCTGTCGTCCCCTTCTCCTCCCGCCTTCAGTCTTTCCCAGTATCAGGGTCTTTTCAAATGAGTCAATTCTTCACATCAGGTGGCCAAAGTATTGGAGTTTCAGCTTCAGCATCAGTCCTTCCAATGAATATTCAGGGCTGATCTCCTTTAGGATGGACTGGTTGGACCTCCTTGCAGTCCAAGGGACTGTAAAGAGTCTTCTCCAATACCACAGTTCACAAGCATCAATTCTTTGGCACTCAAGTTTCTTTATAGTCAAACTTGCATATGCATACATGACTACTATGGAAAAACCATAGCTTTAACTAGACGGACCTTTGTTGATAAAGTAATGTCTCTACCTTTTAGTAAGCTGTCTGAGTTCGTCCTGACTTTTCTTCCAAGGAGTAAGTGTCTTTTAATTTCATGGCTGCAGTCACCATCTGCAGTGATTTTGGAGGCTAAAAAAATAAAGTCTGTCACTGTTTCCACTGTTTCCCCATCTATTTGCCATGAAGTGATGGGACCAGATGCCATGATCTTATTTTCTGAACGCTGAGCTTTAAGCCAACTTTTTCATTCTCCTTTTTCACTTGCATCAAGAGGCTCTTTAGTTCTTCTTTGCTTTCTGCCATAAGGGTGGTGTCATCTGCATATCTGAGGTTATTGATATTTCTCCCAGCAATCTTGATTTCAGCTTGTGCTTCATCCAGTCCAGTGTTTCTCATGATGTACTCTGCATATAAGTGAAATAAGCAGGGTGACAATATACAGCCTTGACATACTCCTTTCCCGGTTTGGAACCAGTCTGTTCTGGTTCCAGTCAGACTCCTTTGTTATTCCATGTCCAGGTCTAACTGTTGCTTCTTGACCTGCATACAGATTTCTCAAGAGGTAGGTCAGATGGTCTGGTATTCCCATCTCTTGATGAATTTTCCACAGTTTGTTGTGATCCACATAGTCAAAGGCTTTGGCATAGTCAATAAAGCAGAAGTAGATGTTTTTCTGAAACTCTCTTGCTTTTTTGATGTTCCAATGGATGTTGGCAATTTGATATCCTTTTCTAAATCCAGCTTGAACATCTGGAAGTTCACGGTTCACATACTATTGAAGCCTGGCTTAGAGAAGTTTGAACATTACTTTGCTAGCATGTGAGATGAGTGCAATTGTGCAGTAGTTTGAGCATTCTTTGGCTAGATTTTAGGCCAATGAATTACCTCTCAGATCCTGTTTGCTCTGCTGTGTAATGGCGATAAGAACGCTTGCACGACATTATAGCACAGGGCTGTTGTGAGGTGATGAAATGATATATACACTTATATATATGTAAGTGTATATATTTTGGACAGTATGAATTGTTGCCCTGTTGATCCGTGTTTCAAGAATTTTAGTAATGAAAGAATCTTAATTCTGAAAAAAATAAATCCTTTTCAATTACTGGAAAGTAGATCTAAAGTAGAACAAGCAAAGCTTTTTATAATGAGATTATAAGTGGTTTTTATTTTCATATTTCATACTTTTTAACTTTTTCCTAAATTTCCTCCAAGGGAAATGTAATATTTTAATTAGGGAAGAGAGGCTTTTCAAAGGTAGTGGAAAACATTTCTTCAGTGTTACAGAATGTCATTTTGATACTAAGTTCAGAGGAGTTGGGCTGTAATCTTTAATATAAGGATAATCCCAGCACTACATAAAAGCCAAATTTCCATTCCATTCCTTATGAGTGTTTGGCTGTGTCTATCTTTTCCAGCATTCCAGGTCAGGTTCTACAGTTGCAGATAGGTGTTAATATAATCCTTCTGGCCTTTTTCAAAAGTTTGCCTCAATTGTAAAGGCAGCCTACTTATAGCTTTTTCATATAACCTGAACCTTATACTCCTGAAATGCGTATACTCCTTGAGGTGACATTTTGTACATATTCTAAGACGTTTGGGAGACAACCCACGGAACTTAAACTTTGATACTCTTGCCTTTAAGTTGACATTTTGCCTATGATTTTGCTACCCCCATGTTCCCCTTCTGCCACTGTTTTGCTTAAATATCCCCTCATCACTCTCCCCTGTTTAATATGGCAAATACTTGCGTACTCAAGCTCTTTTTGGCACTTGGATTTTAGGATCTCTGCAGTCCAGGCAGATTCATTTGAGGCTGTGATCAAAGATTCTGAATTGAAAAAACCAAAACATAGGAAGCATAGCCATGCCTTTAAATGAAGGGTAGAAAATAAGGGTAGAAATAACCCATTTCCTTGTAGAATTGGAAAAATTTCATTAAATACTAATTTGATGTTTTAGAGGCCAACCTTAAAGCAATGTCTGACTACATGGATTCTGATTCTCTGGTCTCATATCACTGCTTGCTGAGAGGGCTCAACATTTTTCTTAGAAGTTGCTGACCAGTTTAGGCAGACTCCCTTGTTAGGTAATCTATCACAGAGTCTTGGAGAAGTGAAGGGCTTTTCTGATTAGCTTTGATTTAATAATAATAATAAGATTAAACTCCTACTACATGAAAACAAGCTCCCTGCCAGTCTTCAGATTGTTCTTAAAGCCAAGTCACCTAAAACCAAAATATCACAAGTTCTTCCCAAACGGTTTCATTGTGTTTTCCCACCACCCACAGGTTTTTATATATCAAATAAGGGGGACCTACTGTAGTTTTCTAAACAGCCTCTTTGTACTTATTTACATACTGAATTGCTTCCTTTATCCTGGCCACAAATCTAATTTGAACATTGTATCTTTAGAAAGGTTAAATATCTTGGGGCCCATGTAAGAGAGACTTGTTAAAAAAAAGTCTGTTTCAGATTGGTGGGGCATAGCTGTGCCATGGGGAATAAACACAGAGAAATTATCTGTAAATAGAACTGGGGGGAAGAATTAGTAAATAACCAGGGCCTCTTCCCAAAAGGGCTATAGCCAAAGCTCTTCTTAGCCTCTCTGAATGATCCTCTCAACATTCCAGCAGTCTGAGTTGTGGTACCAGGCGTGATAAGCTATTGTGAAGAGAGGTCTAGAAATTGTCAGTTACCAATATTTTTTTAGTCCCTATTGTGGATCAAGAATTGTGCTAAATGGACTAGATATATAAGAGGCTTCCCTTCTTCAAGGAGGATTAGAAAGACATGTTAACAAGTGAGCAGTTTGGTTGTTTATTAAGTGCAAAGTGTTTTGAGAGAAATTATTCCATAACATCTTACGGAAAAACCCAAACAAACTTTTTGGCCAACCCAACAATAGCGTCCTTTGGGAGTGGTCCCGCTTTAAATGGGGTGGCCTAGAAAGGCTTCTGAAGCCTTTATGTTTGCATGGAGGCCTAAAGGATAATTTTTAAAGTCTTAGCCATCTTTATGCTATGGATCCCTTTGGCTTTCTAGTGACTCTTTGATGACCCTCTTAAAATACATAAAATACACAGAATTACAAAGGGAATTGGTTATATTGAAATGACTATAAAAATACTGAAAAAATAAATTTCTGATATATTAACATGTGTTTATTAATACATTAAATATCAAAATCAAATGGTAATCTAAAAATTGTAATTTCAAATAGTGATGAAATGAATCAGGATTTCTGCAACCACTGTCATGTGATAACTGTGGTTTCTGGAGGTGATGAACTCCTAAGGATTCCTCATACTACTGGTGGTTTGTTGCTTCCATTCCTAATTGAAGAAAATGCTAAATTTCAGTTAGAAGTTAGTGAAAATGAAGGTATAACTTTTCTTCCAACCAAGTTCTTGGATCCTCTCAATTCTACCCAGGGACCTCAGGTCAAGAACTGCTGGATTAGATGAAGCCAGCCAGGAAAAGTGAGGCCCTGGGAGAGGGGAGAGGAGGATGACAAAGGCCCTAAAAGGAAGAGCGAGCTTGCCTTAGCGTGAGACAACTCCACAATTTCAAGATAAAGTTAGCCCCTGAGTGTGAAATAAGGACTACAAATGAAACTAGAAAAACCATTAAGAGACAGGCAAATGTTAATGCTGAAACATAACAGATGATATTAAGGCATTGTTGGGGTTTTTAAAGGTATGATTTGAATTGTGGTTAAAATGAAGTCTTATCACTTAGAGATATATAAATATGTATATTTAAGCTGTCTTGGATTTGCTTTAAATTGACTGGGGCTTGGGGGAATAGAAGAGATGAAACAAGACTGTGTACTGACAGTTGTTGAAATTGGATGATGTGATGACGGTTTGTTAGACCATTTTTTCTGCATTTATTGTATGTTTGAAGTTATCCATTTAAAGTTTTTAAAAATGCAGTAGATAAGCCATCTGTAGAGAGTATTTGTGTGGACTGAAAATTTAGGAAGGAGCACTCACAATTAAGTAGTATATGAGGGCTTTCCTGGTGGCTCAGACAGTAAAGAATCCACCTGCAATGCAGAAGACCCAAGTTCGATCTCTGGGTTGGGAAGATCCTCCTGGAGAAGGGCATGGCATCCCACTCCAGTATTCTTGCCTGGAGAATTCCATGGACAGAGGAGCCTGACAGGCTACAGTCCATGGGGTCGAAAAGAGTTGATTTCAAGGAATTATGACTGTAGGAACATGTCACAGTATAACATGATAAAGAATGGTGTTGTGATGCAGTTAAAATACAGCCTAATTTTATTGAATAATTGCAAGTTGTTCATTGTTGATCCAAGTGAATGTTTATGTCTCCTAGACCCATGAGAAAGAGACATTGGTTTGGAGGAGGGGAGGCTTCCAGGATTTTCCATTTCTGAGATCAACATTTTTCTAATAAGTGTGATCCACAGACCACTTACACTAACATCATCTGGGGTTTTTACTAAAAATGCAGAATCCTGGTTCAATCCCAGTCTCATGGACTCAATTTTAGGGGAAAGGGGCCCAGGTTCTTATACTTTTATAAATCCCCTAGATGAATTTTAGCACATGAAAAGTTTGAAAACTTAACTGTAAATAAGAATGAAATAGCTGCTCTTATTGAGCAGTTTTACATTTGCAAGATGGCATGCTGAACCCTTCCCCAGGTGATGAAGAAATTTCACCTTAGAAAAACTGAGTTACTTATAGGAGTCATCCAACTGGAAATGGCAAAGTGGGACTCCAAACCAAATTCCAACCCCACAGCCTGTGCTCTTAGCTACTCTACTGCTGCCTCCCGTCAGGCCATCTCTCTCCTCTGGTCCTCTGTCCACCAAGACTTCCATGGGCACTGGCCTCCCACCTGCTCTTTAGGGGCAGATCCTAAGGAGGATGTGAATAATCCAGTTACTGGGCAGTTATATCTCTTGTTGTAAATTAATAGTGTCTGGTCTATGCTGCCTGCAATGCAGGAGTTGCAGGTTCGATCCCTGGGTCTGGAAGATCCCCTGGAGAAGGAAATGGCAACCCACTCCAGTATTCTTGCCTGGGAAATGCCATGGACAGAGGAGCCTGGTGGGCTACGGTGCAGTGGGTTGCAAAAGAGTCAGACATGACTTAGTGACTAAACACACACTCGCTGTGTATTAGACTTAGATTTTTGTGAATTGTCCCAAAGAATACTTGAAACCTTTGTTGTTTAGTCGCTAAGTCATGTCTGACTCTTTGTGACCCCGTGGACTCAGCACACCAGACTCCTCTGTCCTCCTCTGTCACCTGGAGTTTGCTCAAGTTCGTGTCTATTGAGTCAGTGATGCTATCTTAATGATCTCATACTCTGGTGCTCTCTTCTGCTTTTGCCTTCAGTCTTTCCCAGCATCAGGGTCTTTTCCAATAAGTCTGCTCTTCGCATCAGGTGGCCAAACTATGCTTCAGCTTTAGCATCAGTCCTTCCAATGAATATTCAGGGTTGATTTTCTTTGGGATTGACTGGTTTGATGTCCTTGCAGTCCAAGGGATTCTCAAGAGTCTTTTCCAGCACAATTTGAAAGCATCAATTCTTTGGCGCTCAGCTTTCTTTATGGTCCAACTCTTACATCTGAACAGGACCACTGGAAAAAACCATAGATTGACTATACAGATCTTTGTTGGCAAAGTGATGTCTCTGCTTTTTAATATGCTTTCTAGATTTGTCATAGTTTCCTTCCTCGGTCATGTCCAACTCTTTGTGACCTCATGGACTATAACCCACCAGGCTACTCTTTCCATGGAATTTTCCTGGCAAGAATACTGGAGTGGGTTGCTATTTCCTTCTGCAAGGGATCTTCCCAACCCAGGGATCAAACCCAAGTCTCCCACATCTCCTGCATTGCAGGCAGATTTTTTATTGCTGAGCCACAGGGGAAGCTCTACTTGAGAGCTTATAATTGACATAAAGCAGCCTGCAGCATGTCTGCAGCTGTTAAACACATTTCTATATTGTAAATCTTTTTTCCACTCCAGTGTTCTGAAGAGATTGAACACATTCCCTCAGTGACGGGAACCCACCAGGACATTGCCAGCCAGAGGGAAGGGTTAAGGGCACACCTCTAGGAGAGGCTGGTGGGGATTGAGGGAGTGGAGTGAACAGGCTTTCACAGGGGCTATGCCTTGTGCTCATTCCCTCTCATTTAATACTTTCAGTCCTACAAAGTGAAAGTCGCTCAGCTGTGTCTGACTGTTTGAGACTCCATGGACTCTACAGTCCATGGAATTCTCTAGGCCAGAATACTGGAGTGCATAGCCTTTCCCTTCTCCAGGGGATCTTCCCAACCCAGGGATCAAACCCAGGTCTCCCACATTGTATGTGGATTCTTGACCAGCTGAGCCACAAGGGAAGCCCAAGAATACTGGAGTGGGTAGCCTATCCCTGCTCCAGCGGATCTTCCCGATCCAGGTTGAGTCAACCGGGGTCTCCTGCATTGCAGGCGGATTCTTTACTAACTGAGCTATGAGGGAGGCCCCTTCAGTCCTACAAGGTAGGTACTAACTGATCCACAATTCATTTTAAATTCGGAACCTAAAAAGCTCTATAAAAACAAGGTTTTTTTTGCCCAAGTGCAGCAAATTCATTTGACAGCAAACCTTCACCTCAACTTGCATGAGGCTTCCTGTAACCTTCACTCATACTCTCTGAGGAGAGCATTACATCTTGATGATAGGGCTTTGCCCAGCCCTCACTGAGGATGGTATAAAGTGTGTGTTGTCTTCCTAAAATTCAAAGAATTTTCCCAAGCATTCTCAGCCAAGAGTTTCAGGGGTATGAAAAGATATGAGAATGAAGTGTTTTCTCAACACCTTGCTACTGACCTGTGTAAATAGGTTTGAAAAAAGACCTCAAATAGTTTTTCAACCCTGCCACACTGGCATTTAAAGAGCCCATTGAAAGTCATGTAGCCTGTTCTTTGAAAGAAGTCCATTAGCTTTGCAAATACTTAACAGATGTGTCTGAAGATCCTCCGGAAAGTATTTTTAAAGTTGTGTCTTCGGTTTGTTACCATTTGGTCATTGGTAATGCTTCAGACTTAGCTTTTGCCTCTTTCTGGTTGTGCCCCCAGAGAAATATTATGACTGTTTCATTTGGAATAGATAGTGTTTCATGGTCTTCAAGTGGAGTCCAGTGGCAGGGGGAGTCAGGGAGATGTGGGGGGTAGGGAATCAAGGTAATGTGGCAGCGAGGCGTTAAAATTGTGATTATTCTCCTTTATCCTCGGCCAGTTGGAAAGCACCCTTAGCAAAATAAATAATCTGGCAGATTTCTCACAAATAAGGAGGATTATGGTGACAACATTCTCACAGAATTAAAAATATTGTTGAATAATACTAAGTTAAAGTATCTTTTTCTGGTTAAGTCAATATTTTTTTCCCCTATTCTTTGTCCAGAATATCTCACCTAGAAGAAAGAAATCAAATATTTTTCAAGCAAAAATCATCTAAAATCCTCCCTCTTAGGCTTTCCTTATTTCTGTAAAATATATTTTTGCTTAAACTTTGATGATGTGTTCCAAGCTTTTTCTCTTGGGGATTGTCATGTCTTGCCTGGATTTTCCTGTCAAATATTAATTTTATGTGTGTTTTGTGCTTTATAAGAGTAGGCCAGCCTAAAGTGTATTTGGTGAGCTTTAGGGGAATGAAACATAAAGGACGGCCTGTACTCCGCTCCTTTTAAGAAAAGTAGTTTAATTGAGATTTTAAGTTCTTCATTTCGTAAAATAAACTTGTGGTGTTGTGGTATAATGAAAACTATATATTTGACCTTTATCCCCATGTCCTGAATCCCTTGGCATTTCCTGAATGATAGAATGAGACTGGTTGCCAGAGGAGCCGACCACATGATTAGAGGGTTAGAACTTTCAGCCCCGTTGCCAGCCTCTACAGAGGGGTCAGGGACTGGAATCAAGTTTGTTCACCAGTGGCCCATGATTTAATTAATCATGCCTGTGCCATGAAGCTTCAGTAAAACTCTGAAAGAAGACTAAGGGGTTTCCAGGGAGGGTGGTGCCTCTGAGAAGAATAAAGCTGTAAGTAAATCCCCTTCCCAAGCTCTCTTGTTGTTTTAGCAGATTATTGAACCTGAGGGGAGGTCATGGGAATTCCCAAATTTATAGCTATTTGGTCGAAAGGACGGGTGGTCCCTAGGACTTACCTCTGGTACCTAAATTGGGGGCAGTTTTGTGGAACCGAGCCCTTATCACTCCAGGTAGTGTCAGAATTGAATTGCAGGATACATTCTGTATTATACCTGCATACTGCAGGTATCCTACGTGTTTAATGTGTAACCTGGTCACAATTATCTCTTCCAGTATCTGACCAAGCAGGTGGAGCTTCTGCGGCAGATGAATGAACAGCACGCAAAGGTTTATGAGCAATTAGATGTCACAGCGAGGGAACTGGAGGAAACAAATCAAAAGCTCGTTGCTGACAGCAAGGCCTCACAGCAAAAGATTCTGAGGTATATTTTTTAGAATCCATTGAAGAAGCCCTAGGGGAAGTCATTTAGTATAAACTAGAATAGAACATGGCTGTAGTGGGTTCAGGTCAGTATGGGGTAAGCTTTAATTTAATTCTCTATGGAGAATAGAGATTAAATAGAAGTCTTTTCCAATTACAAAAGCCCAGTTTGAGTGGTTGCCAGCTAAGCTCTCCTCACTGCTTATGCCTTTAATTTAATATGACAAGCTGCAATTGGCTTCTGTCTGTTCCTCACAGTCTGACTGAAACAATTGAATGCCTGCAAATGAACATTGATCACCTCCAGAGCCAAGTGGAGGAGCTGAAATCATCTAGCCAAAGGAGAAGGAGCCAGGGGAGGCATGACCAGGAGAAATCGGCCCCCAGCTTCTCGTCTTTGAAAGAGCTGTATGACCTCCGCCAGTAAGAGCCCACCTTCCATTTTGCAAGCAGGAGAACATCTCGTGTCATTGGCACATTCTGGATCCCAGTAGATTAAAAGTGCCCTTTGAGGAAATGCCACTTGGCTATCAGGCCGCCAGTGGTTTGAACAAAACCACTTACACATACAAGTGATAGTTGCTGCTGTTGTTGTTGTTTAGTCCAGTTGAAATTTCAGTAAAACAAAATCCAGGCAAGCAGAAGGCTTGTTTTTTTTCTTGCCTGCAGAAAAGCCTTTTACAATTTAGACTTTGGAGATTGAATCTTCATTTAAGAACTATTTCTTGAACACCTGTGGTAAGGCAGGTGCTATGCCAGATGTGAGGAGTGGTGAGCAAAACAGACATAGTTCCTGCCCTCATGGAGCTTTCGGTCTCAGGAAGAGGCAGGTAGCACATAAGTATAGTTACAAGTTGCCCAGGACTCTGACCAGGCGAGAGACCAGCTCGTGCATTTGGAGGGCCTCAGCTTGACTGTTCATCAGATCGCCGTCAGGCCTAATCAGAATCTCTAGGTGTGAGTAAAAGGCTATTCAGGTGATTCTGATGTATGTTCTTGGTTTAAAATCACTGCAGCAATGGTTCTCAATCTTAGCTGCATATTATGACTCATAGGAAGAGCTTTAAAAAATACAAACCCTCTAGTCCATGTGGCAGACCAGCTAGGTCAGAATCTGTGGGGGTGGGACCCAGGCGTCAACTGTTTTAGGACTGCCCAGGTGATTCTAATCTGCAGCCAAGACTGAGCACCACTGGCTGTTCTGATCTCCTTGAACAGTCTCAATCATACTACTGGTCTTTGGGAATGGATGTTCTGTAGCATTTTTAATGTTTTAAAAAAAATTAATTACAAAAGTTGTGTTTTCTTCCATGTGTTGTCAGTCTCACACATTCATTTTAGCCACTGCTCTAGGGTGGAATAGGCAAAAAATCAGTCATATCACAGCTCCTCAAAAATACGTAGTTGGAAAAAAATCATCAGCCTCCCTCTTTGCATTCTCAGTCGGCCTGTGTAAGAGTCTTTCAATATTTCCCCCAGGCACTTCGTGTACGATCATGTGTTTGCCGAGAAGATCACTTCCTTACCAAGTCAGCAAAGCCCCGATGAGGAAGAAAATGAGCATTTGAAGAAAACAGTGACAATGCTGCAGGCCCAGCTGAGCCTGGAGCGGCAGAAGCGGGTGACCATGGAGGAGGAATACGGGCTGGTGCTGAAGGAGAACAGCGAGCTGGAGCAGCAGCTGGGGGCCACGGACGCCTACCGAGCCCGCGCGCTGGAGCTGGAGGCGGAGGTGGCCGAGATGCGGCAGATGTTGCAGGCGGAGCATCCTTTTGTGAATGGGGTGGAGAAGCTGGTGCCGGACTCTCTGTTTGTCCCTTTCAAAGAGCCCGGCCAGAGCCTGCTGGACGAGATGCTCCTGACGGTGCCCGAAGCGCACAGGAAGCCCCTCAAGCGTAGTAGCAGCGAGACGGTGCTGAGCAGCCTGGCGGGCAGCGACATCGTGAGGGGCCACGAGGAGACCTGCATCCGCCGGGCTCAGGCGGTGAAGCAGAGGGGCATCTCCCTTCTGCACGAGGTGGACACACAGTACAGCGCCCTGAAGGCGAAGTACGAGGAGCTGCTGAAGAAGTGCCAGCAGGAGGAGGACAGCCTGTCCCACAAGGCTGTGCAGACCTCCCGGGCTCCGGCCAAGGACCTGGCTGCCCTGAACGCCCAGCGCACGCCCAGCACCCTCAGCTGGGTCCCAGCCTCTGTCACCCCAGAGCCCATCAGCTCCCCCACCACCTCGACGCCGCCAGAATACAAAGCGCTTTTTAAGGAGATCTTTAGTTGCATCAAGAAAACTAAACAGGAAATAGATGAACAGAGAACCAAATACCGATCTCTCTCCTCTCATTCCTAAGTGAACCACCGGCTCCAGGACTAACTGGCCTGCTTCCTGTTACCTCTCTCTCCCACTCACACAGTGTGTGTCGACCCCAAAGCCTGATGTTGCTCCTGATGTTGGCCTCGTTGCTTTGCTTATTTATTAGCAAATGTGTAGAGTGAGGAAGGAAGGTGCTCCCTGGTGGCAGGTGTATAATCCAGTTCCTTTAAGCTCCTCAGGAAATCCCATGACAGACTGGCCTCTGGCTAGCGCGATGATTAGGTTGCAGTTCCTTGAAAAGCCGCAGGGCCAGTGGAGGGAGGGTCTGTGCCCCTGGAGAAGCAGGCCTGGAGTAACTGTAGTATATAGTATATATAATATAGTGTATATTATATAGGGGAAATGGCAGAGTTGAAACAACGCCAGTGCAGTTCCTGCTGCCTTCTTGCTTAACTTCTCAAAACTATGTAGAAGTTAGACGGCTGCCACATGAAAAGGTCTTTCACAAACACTTGGATACTGTGAATTCATGAAGAAGAATGTTCAGGAGAAAGCAGGGGTCCCATCCAAAGCAAATGGCATTAACAAATACTCCAAGCCTTTGAGTTCATTACATCTGCTACCAGTGGAACTGTGACTGACGGGTAATCCTAATATATCTCAGTCCAGCTGAATACCAAATTGAAAGGGCAGGCTCTGGTTGGCCCAGTTAGCTTGTTAGCAGAGCCCTGGAGGGCCTTCTCCCCACATTCAAATGTTTGTACTCAAAAGCTATAGTGGCTAGGATAGGCAAATCATTCTTTTCTTAAATTCACAGTAAAGGGGCAAGATGGAACCCTCACCCCCGCTGTGCTGTCTGAGCTGGCTAGCCCATTGGTCTCAAGCTGCTCCTACTCACTTCCTACCATTCCTATACATGTTTGTGACTTGCTGCAGAAATGCCTATCTGCCACTTTATATTAAACAGTGTTGATGTCCTGACTGTGGAAATACACTTGTTCTCTCACTTGCATACTTTTAATTTAAAACTATTTAAGAAAACTGAGTTCCATTTATTGTATATATTTTTCTAAAAACCAAATAAAATTACCTATGAAAATGAACAAATGGATAAATTCCTTGTTATTTCAATCTTAAGCCATTTCACTGTTATTACCAACTGTTTACTTTTCTTCTTCCAACAGAATCTCTCTGGGAAGAATTGATAGTGATTTTTTTTCCATTTCCATTTTTCCCATTCTTTGGGATTGTGTAGTAGCACAAATTCTGCTCATATTGATGTTCATTAAAATTACTATATGATTTAAAAAATGTATATGCTGTATATAATTTTCACTATTTTAGAAATGTCAGACTTGGTTCTAAATTAATAGCATTTTGGCTAGTTGATTCTTAAAATAATTCAGTTATAGGAAAGACACTTTAGAGAGTTCAGATGTTAAAATGAGCATTGAATCTAATTTTGCATAATGGCACAGCTGGATTAATGGGTAAAACATTATTTCTTCAAACAGTATAAGGAGTTTATAGTGAGTTGGCTCATCTTCCCTGACCTTCTGACCTTCCAGTCCTTGTCCTGTCCAGTTACCAGTTTATTGGTATATCATTCCAAACTATTCCATGCTTAGACTAGTACATGAATGTGCTTCTATCACCCCATAGTTTAAAGTGAGTGTATCTTGCCTTTTTACTGAACCATGCATCTTTAAACCGTGTATTTTTTTTTTTTTAATTAAGTGTAGTTGATTTGCAATGTTGTGTTAACTTCTGGTGTACAGCAAAGTGATTCAGTTATACACGTACATAGTTTTATATTCTTTTCCATTATGGTTTATTACAGGATATTAAATATGGTTCCCTGTGCTATACAGAAGGACCTTGCTGTTGATGCATTCTGTATATAATAGTTTGCATCTGCTACCAAACTCCTTATCAGCCATCCCTCCCCCACCCCCCGCCTCCTTGGCAACCACAAGTCTGTTCTCTGTGTCTGTGAATCTGTTTCGTAGGTAAGGTCCTTTGTGTCATATTTTAGATTTCATGTATAAGGTGATATCATGTCTTTCTCTTTGTGATTTGGTTCATTTAGTATGATCTAGGTTCATCCAGGTTGCTGCAAATAGCATTGTTTCATTCATTTTATGGCTGACTAGTATTCTGTTGTTTGTATATGTACACCACACCTTCTTTACCCATTCATCTGTTGATAGGCGTTTGTGTCTTGGCTATCGTAAATAGTATTGCAGTGAACACAGGGTACACGGATCTTTCCAAGTTCGCATCTTCTCCAGGAGTGGGACTGCTGGATCATATGGCAACTCTATTTTTAGTTTTTGTGGACCCTCCATAGTGACGGCACCAGTTTACATTCCCACCACCAATATAGGAAGGTTCCCTTTTCTCCACACCCTCGCTAGCATTTATTTGTAGGCTTTTTAATGGTGGGCATTCTGACCCGTGTGAGGTGGTAGCTTATTGTAGTTCTGATTTGCATTTCTCTAATAATTACCAATGTTGAGCCTCTTTTTCATGTGCTTGTTGCCATACCAATAAACTTTATGACCCGTGCCAAACTAATAGAGGAAAAATGGTATTTTCCTTATTGTTTAGTTTTGCATTTATTAATAAGATTGAATAGCTTTTAATCTGTTCAAAGCCATTTTTGCATTGCCCTTTGCCTATTAAAGAGCTCTAGTATTTAGGAAATTCACTTTTGCAATTAGATATTACATGCTATTTATCTTTTTACCTTGTTACTGGAATTTTGCAAAGTAAGATTTTTGTGTAGTTATATTAATCTTTAAATACTTTATTTCTTTTTGTGCTTGACAGTTTGAACCATCTGAATTTCAAGTTTTCTGGGTTTTTTATTGTGGTAAAAATACACATAATTAATATCTGAACCACTTTTAAGTGTACAGTTCAAACATGTTAAATACATTCACATTGCTGTGCAACCATCAGCCACCATCCATCCCCATAATTCTTACTCTTTAAACCTGAAACTCAGACTCCGCCTGCCACTGCAGGTGACATGGGTTCAATCCATGGTCCAGGAAGATTCCACGTGCCTCGGGCAGCTGAGCCAGTGCCGCAGCTGCTGAAACCTGCGCCCTAGCGCCCACACGCCGCGACTACTGGGCCCATGTGCCTAGAGCCCGTGTTCCACAACAGAAGCCACCACAATGAGGAGTCCGTGCACAACTAGAGAGTACCCCTGCTTGCTGTAACTAGAGAAAGTCCATGTGCAGCAGTAAAGACCCAGCACAGCCATTAAAAAAAAAACTCAAACTCTCTACCCATTATACAATAACTCTGGGAGGCAGGATCAAAATGGTGCTGTAGGACCCTGGGATCACCTCCTCGAACAAACTCAAATCAAAACTACATGGGCTTCCCTGGTGACTCAGTGGTAAAGAATCAGCTTACCAATGCAGGAGACACAGGTTCGATCCCTGATCCAAGAAGATCCCACGTGCCAAGGAGCAACTAAGCCTGTGTGCCAACTACTGAGCCCAAGTGCCGTAATTACTGAAGCCCATGCACCCTAGAGTCTGCTCCACAAGAGAAGCCTGTGCACCGCAACTAGAGAAAAGCCCATGCAACACCAAAGACCCAGCATAGCTAAATGCGTTTCTACATACTAACAGTACAAAGGAAATAAAAACAATTTGTGTTGACTTTGTATTCTGCTACATTGCTTAACTCATCCAAATTTTTTTTGTGAAATATTTAGTTTTCTACATACAAGATCATATCATCTGCAAACATATTACTTCCTTTCCAGTTTTTTTCTTGCCTAAGTGCTCTAGCTAGTACTTCCAATACTATGCTAAACAGAAGTAATTATGGTAGGCATCCTTACCTTGTTCCTGATCTCAGAGGATATGCCCTGATATCACCCTTGCATAGACATGAAAAGCTGAAAGTCACTGTCATGTCCAACTCTTTGCAATATAGTCCATGGAATTCTCCAGGTCAGAATACTGGAGTGGGTAGCCTTTCCCTTCTCCAGGGGATCTTCCCAACCCAGGGATCAAACCCACGTCTCCTGCATTGTGGGCAGATTCTTTACCAGCTGAGCCACAAGGGAAGCCCAAGAATACTGGAGTGAGTAGCCTATCTCTTCTCCAAGGGATCTTCCTGACCCAGGAATCAAACCAGTCTCCTGGACTGCAGGCAGATCCTTTACCAACTGAGCCATGAAGGAAGCCCTTGCATAGGCATGGTTGACTTAATTCTTTACAAGGTACTGGAATCGACTGCTTATCCTTTTTATTCATATGCTACCTTTGTCAGACTTTAAGATCAATGCTTTGATAAGCATCTGGGGGACCATCACATGCTGTTACATCATAAAGATTTTATATAATTCAACTGTGATAATCCCTGGCCCTTTTCCTCTCTAGTAACTGCTCTGTTGCAATTTCTTTCCAACCACTTTTAGTAATTTATGTTTTAGTTATAAATCATCTGATTCCTCTAAACTTTCCCCATCTCATTGTCTATACAAGTGTGTGTCATTTTCCTTCATTGATAGCTATTGGTGTATCTTAATTTACATTTTTACCTCAATTTTTATTTTTAAATATTTCCTTCTCTGTTCTTATTTTCCTAGCTATTTGAATTCAGTGTTTAACTCATTTCTCTTTATTAGTGTTTAAGGCTTTGACTCCTCTAAGCCCCACCAGTTCCAGTCTGCTCAGTCTTTGCTTTACCACAAGGGGCCTCCCCTTGAGTAGAGCTATATGATAGCTGGACACACTCCAGAAAGATTTTAGAAGGTTTTTACTCTTCAGCCTCATGTATGTTAACAATTAGAACCAAGAACATAATATACAATCAACCTGTTAAACTTTCATTACCAAATATTGTAGCTCTTTTTTTTGGGGGGGGGGGGGGCGGGGCGGAGTACATACACAGACACCATCATGTAAATCTTCAGAGTAGTGTAGTGGCTCTACTGCCCAACAGACCACAGCCAAAGTCTTATTTTAGCGAAATTTCCTGTCTCGCCCAATCTAGCTGAATTCTTTAATTTTTCACAGTCCTCCAAGGGCTGACTACACTGGTCACTATGGGCTAGCCACACGTGGCAACTGAGCACTCAAACTGTAGCTACTCCAAACTGCGAGTGTGATAAGATGAAAAGTGAAAGTTGCTCAGTCGTGTCAGACTCTCTGCGACCCCATGGACTACACAGTGTATAAGATACCAGATAGTAAAAACTTGGTACCAAAAAATTTAATATTTTTATTACATGTTGATATTTTAGCTATATTAGGCTACGTAAAATACATAAAAATTTAACAAGTTTCTTTGTACTATCTTTAATATGTGTACTAGAAAAATTTACAATTACACATGTGACTGTACAGTCCCACCAGGCAGTGCTGCTGGCTGCCGTCCCCCGATGTACATACAAGGCTCTGAGAGCAGGCAGCACTGCCTTCTTGCAACCATTTGAAGACAGCAGCACCATGATGCCAGGTTAGTGTTAGCATTTATTTTAAAAATACACAAAATATAAATTTTTTACATCAAAGTGTGATGACTTCACTTATACATTGTTCCATACTTACCTCGTTTTATTTGCATCCATATGCAAACACTGAGAATAAATGTATTTGATTCTGATTTTTTGCTATGGTTCATGTAAACAGTTGAGACTGCGACTTTTAAAGTAGGTTGTTTTAAAAGGTAAGATGGCCACAGGAAACCAACAGTGAAACAATTCGGTTTGGTTTGTTTAATGAAGTTGGCAGAAGTCTTAGCAGGTATGTAATTGAAGACTTAATATTGGCTTCCAGGCATTTTAAATATTAAAAACCTCGAGGTTTTCTTCATCTTGTAAACATAATTCAGATCTTGTTGGCATTAAGTTTGAAAGTAAAATATTAGACCATGATTTTCATCATCCTGCCGGTGACAGTGTACACTCTCTTTATTATGAGAATGAAACCAAATAATAAGCAAAATACATCACGAATTTCAAACTGTACTGCAAAGAAGGTCCCAGCTGGTCTCTTCTGGGAGCCATCTACCTTAAGGTGACCCTGCCACTGGCTGAGTATGATCCCCTCTGTCCATTGGACAGTGCGAGGCCCCAGGCCGAGAGATGGTCAGTTCCTCTTGCTCCGAGTCTTCAGAAGCAACCGAAACTCTACTTCCACCTCTGCTGGCTCTGCCGTCCGTCCTTGGGCTTGGATTCACTGGGTTAGTGATTTGCAACTGTTGTCAAGACTGTACCGTCCCTTTAAGGTACCACATGCCGCCGTAGCTTACACAGCAGTCCTGTGAATAAAGAAACATGTTTTCCAGACATTAGCAGGAAAAGGAGCACATTCTGTGCAGAATATCAAAACTTGATTTACAATTCATGGAGAGAACACAAACAGGAGATCAAGACCTGCCTGACACTCTGGTCATCACCACCCAGCCTCCGCCATGCGTGGGTCTTGACCCCATCTTTCCCCAGGGGTGTCTTAAGAGTGAGGGACTATAAATGAGTGTGCTTTATAAACACAAGATACAAAAGATATGTGAATAAGCTAACCAAAGAAAAGGTGCTTCACAAATTGCCTCAGCATCTATGGACCTGGAATATAAGAATACTAGAATATAGGGACTCTGTCAGCAGTTTTCAGTAAAACTGAATGCTAAATGCTAAAACTAAATGCTTCTGCGAGTATGGTATTTGTGCCACACAGTCAATTCAAAGACATTATGAAAAAAGTGTTAAGTCACTCAGTTGTGTCTGACTCTTCGCAACCCCACGGACTGTAGCCCACCAGGCTCCTCTGTCCGTGGAATCCTCCAGGCAGGAGTACTGGAGTAGGTGGCCATTCCCTACTCCAGGGGATCTTCCTGACACAGGGATCAAACCCAGGTCTCCTGCAGTGTGTGCACATTCTTTACCATCTGAGCCACAGGGAAGCCAATGCCTAATAGGAATTAAGTATTTTTATTTCTTTTTAAATTTGATTTAAAAATTGTTCTAGTAAAAGCAAGGAGCACAAGAGTTAGTATGGGGTTACAGGGAAAAAAAAAAAGTGGTACACAATTCAAAGGAGGAGTCGGGGCACAGATTCTAATCTAGGCCCTGTCACCGTAAAGGATGATGACCCGTTAGACTATGAATGGAGTTTACATCTTATTCAATTTAGTCCTTTTGCATAAACCCACCAAACCAATGCCAATTATCTGTTGCTGAAGACCCAGCAGGCTGGGGAGGGGTGCAGAGGAAGCCTGATTAGTAAACAGAGCCACAGGAAGGGTACCAGACGAGATCCGCTTCCACGCAGTCAGTCTCCGCCTAAGACAGGCAGGAGCCAGCTGTGGGCGGCGTGGTTCTTAGTAGGCTCACGGTCAGAATGGAAGCTCAGAGCCTCTGCATATTATACCAAAAATGGATGTACCTTTAGCACTTTATCCACCTCCTGTTTACTCAGATCCTCTCCACACTCTTGAGTCAGCCGAGCCTGGATCATGTTCCGGCGCACCCGGTAATTTTTGGAAAAAATTTCAAGCAGAACCTGTCGATGCTTTAGTAGCAAAAAAATGTTATTACAGAATTATCTAAAACAGAAACATCAATAAATAAGAAATCCAGAGCTAAGGACCCAACTTCACACTGTAGTCTGTGATCAAAGTCCTTGCTTAGGACTTCTGTTAAAGACAAACACGTGTGCCCGGTCTGTCATCTCCTGAGAGAGACCTCAATAAAATGAAGAAATAAAGATACACGCACACAAGAACAAAAATGCCAGTGAAGCCATTAGCAGAGGAGCAGTTTTTAGACATACTTTTGTGGGATAGAAAAACAAGAGGGTAACTGAGCGGGCAGGGGAGCCACAACCTTAACTGCGTGAAGGCAGGACAGGATGAGGAGTGAGTGGCTTAAAGTCCTGACGCATAAATAAGACAGGATGCCATGAAAAGCATCATGTCCCAGAGAAAAATAGGAAGGAGAGAGGACTGTCAAATCCCCCAACAAGAACAAAAGGTGTTATATGAGAAAAGATTTGATCCACTATGTCTAACATGTGATCTAACCATTCCAAAAGAATAGAGAAAAAACAGGTAAAGAGATTTCGGAACTTCGTAAGGATGACTCAACCGTCCGGCACAGTAATAACCCACACAAGGGCACATCTGGAGACGCACTGATGCGCTATATGCAGAATAAGAATAAAACCTGAAGCATGGTTTAAGGGAAGGATGTGGATCAAACTGAAAAGCCCGAGAAAAAGAGGGCCAAGGAACTGGACGACAACTCTGAAAGCCTGAATACGATGGAACAGTATGTTAAATTCAGAGGAAAATGCTTTGCCCTCCAAAACCCTAGTTCAGACAAATAATACTTGAGGACAAAAGAAAGCCATTTTAAGACATGGAAGAATGCAGACAATCCCTCTGGTCCCCTTAGAAGCTAAGATTAAGCAACAAGGAAGACACAAGATTGCAAGCCAGCAAGAGACATGGAGCTGGTCCCACTGGAGAGGCGTCTGGGACTCAAGAACAGTACTCCTGGTGGTGTGTCTGTCTTCAGAAAACCATGCAAGTGAAAACAAGAAAAGTAGTATAAAAAAGAAACGGACGTGGTAAACTACTGGTATTTGTCTCCACAATGAACACATTTCTAGTCTAGCATTGATATGTGATGTAACTAAAAAAATATATCCCACACCTGTCCATTCTCCCAACATAGCTGAAAACTAAATCCTCAACCAATGCAACCAGAAGCCCATTGAAAATAACAAGGTGAGACACCTAATAGCAGAAGTACAATTTGTGTATATTTGTGTGTGTATATATATAAAATGATGCCTTGTAATTAAAAAGTGATTGCCTCTGAGGAGTGGGAATCTGGTCTGGCAAAGCAGGAGACCAGTTTCCCATACAGTTTTCAGTCTTATTTGTTTTGAAGAATATGGACTTACTACGTTTTTTTCCTTTTAATTACTGGACTAGTTCAAGAGGAGGAAACCCAGATGCCACCCACTCTGGCCAAAAGCACAGAGAGCTGTTCGATGTCTCTCCACCACAGAAGGCCCTGCCCCTCTGGTGTTCTCAGCCTGCCTGTCGGTCTCCTTCTAAGAGGCAAAAGGGGACACAGACCTTAGTGGGGGCTTTTGCTCACTCCCTCTCTCCCAGTTCCTAAGGACAAGACCTGGAAAAGGACAGATCTATTGGAGTCTAGCAATTAAATCTTAAATCTTTAAAATTCAGGCAAGCTCATGATTTAAGGAAAACTTCTGGACCTCAGATCCTGCTGGTTGAATTCATATTCTGTTCATTCCTGTCCAGGTGATTAGAGGCAAAAGGACTGATTTCTCTGACATCTGACCTGACACCCGAGACTGGTAAGAAATCCTTTTGATTCCTACCACCATCAGTCATCTGAGAAATGTGGTCCATCACTGGTCCACAAGCCTGGCTGGGCAGCAGATCATCTAGAAGGCTTTGTAGAAACTTAAACACCTAGGACCCTACCCCATTCCTATAGAACTAAACTGAATCTCTGGGGGTCAGTCCTCTACTTTTTAAAAGGTGTTTCTGATGCAGCCAGTCCAGTCTGACATTTGGGAACTACTGCTTTTGGCTCACACCACTGGCACATCCAGTATGTTTTGAAATATACGGAGACACAGAGACAGAATATTTAAAACCGGGAGTGGCTGGAAAATTTGAAATGGATACGACCACACTTTGGGTCTCCCCACTGCAGAACACCACCCTGCTCCCTCCTGGGGAGACGGGAAGGTCACCTCACCTGGTCACTAATGTCTCCAGACTCCCAGAGGGCGAACACCTTCTGCTCATCCGGGGAAGCAGCCGTCTGTGGGGGAAACTGACCAAGGCCCAGGCGTGAGTTGGCTGCTTGGCTCTAACACACGAATCCACCTGCCTTGGTCCTGTCGGCCTGCACCCACCCGTTCTGGGAATGGAGCCTCTGCCTCTCAGTAGCTGTGGGCAGCTGCAAACCTACTGCTGCTGCTCCCTCCTCCCCAGCCGCGCGCGAAGACCGCTTCCATGAGGAGCAGACAAGCCCGGCCCAAAGCCACAGACGTGCTCAGGAAGGCGGGGAGGTGGTGTCTGTTTCCCATCAGCCTGCCACTAGCTCTCCCTTCTGCTTTAACATCCTGTGTCCTCCCACCCTCAACCAACCCTCAGATGTGTCTAAGCAGCACTCCCTCCCCCCTAACGCCTTCCTATCGCGGGATCCCTTTCAATCCCTCCTACAAAAGCCGTGTCGACATGGGTTAAAGGCCCTGATCCACCTTGAGCAGCCCATGCCACGTGGCTCAGCAGAGTCTGAAGATGGACCACGGAGAGGGCAGCGCAGGCTCCTGGTGCCTGGGGAAGGGGACAGTGGAAAGGGCACCTGGCAGAGTGGATTCCAGTCCTGGCGCCACAACCCAAGTAACAGTAACAATTCCTACCCCGCATAGTCCCAGGTGGGCTTTAAATCTCATTTGCTACCAGAGAGGGAGCCACTCTCCACGAGGGAGGTCCATGCAGAGAGGTTTACTCAGTGTTCATGGTCACACCACGAATAAGCAGTAGCACTAGGAGCTGAGTCTTGGCGCATATACTCACTCTCCCTGGAACTCAGCTCCCTTGTGTAAAAAAGAGGCTGGACAGGTCTGAGCAATCTCCCACCTTGGACATGACCAAGACACAGAGGGAAGTCAGCAAGAGAGCTGGAAAAGGCCAGGGTCTTCTCAGTAGGGATGCCGACCCTACTGAGAAGTGTAGGATGAGCAGGTCCTGGGGGTGGCCACTCGTGTCCCTTGTCCTCTATCCCCTCCAACAACCCAAGATGGCCTGGCTAACATCAGGCAGGCTCCCCTGCCTTGCCTGGCTCCGTCAGAGAAAGGCAAGTCTGCAGGTAACTGAACCCATTTGCTGGGTGGACAAGGGAGGCTCCAAAGAGGGCAGGGCACCCAAACCCCAGTTACCTTCTGTAGAGACCTCACCAAGGAGGCCCCTTGCCATGAGGGCCAGATCCCCTGGGACACGCCAGCCAGCCTGGGACCCAGGGCCTCCTGCCCTAGTTTCTGCTCCTCACATACACAGGGATGGGCCTTTGCCTCAGATCACCCGAGGCTGCACGTGCTTCTGACCTTACGCTGCGGACGGCAGTGCTCCCTTGTTAAGAGACAGACACAGCCCACTTCACCCGACTTGCTGATAGGTCTGGACAGAGCCTGGGAGGAGAATGAAGAGCGCACCCAGCCGGGCACCCTTGTACCCTCAGCTCAGGGAGGTGGTCTCCAAAGATCCCTCTGCTCCTGTATTTCCTCCCCTCTAGGACCCCGTCCAATGACGGGACAAGACAAGGAGCCCGGGGTGGAGGGGACCCACCCTGCACCTGCAGGCCTGGCACCAGAAATGCTCACTGAAAAGCCACAGAGCTCGTGCTGGCCAGCCAGCTCTAGGACAGGGAGGCCCGCCGGGACCCAGGCGCAGCTGAGGGCTCTGGTGGGAGGTCAGCTCATCTCAGCTGCAGCAGAAAGAATTTAAGACTTGCAGCCACGGTACTGAGGTTCAATGTCCGGCTCTATCACTTCCTGGGTAAATGCATTTTATTTCTTTGAAACTCAGTTTCTTCATCTGCGGTCACAAGAAGATCAAATGACACTAGAAGTGAAATCATCTTAAAAAATGGCAAAGCTGGCAGGAATGGGTAGGGTGCTGGCACAGGAAGGGGCTAGACCCCAGGATGGGGAGCTGGCATGGCCAAAGCCCTCCTGTGTGCCAGGCAACAGGTGATGGCCTACAGGCACCCACTCAGCCTTCACCAAAGCCCATGACACAAAACTAACATTCACCCACTTCAGATGAGGGTGCAGGGCTGGGAGGCTGACCAGCCCAATGTCGTACACAGCAACCACGTGGGAACCTACATTTACCCCGAGGCCAACGGTCTCTCAAGCGCCCCTGCCCCATGCACCCTACCAACAGCTGTTTCCCCAAAGCCAGCAGGGCTCAGGCCAGTCTGGTTGCCAGCCTCTCTCCCACAGCCACTTCCTCCTGGACAGGCGTGCGTGCCCAGGAGCCCTCCACGAGGCCTCGTCTGCCGCCGGGGGCGCTACTTACAGGCACCAGTATCTGCTTGCAGCCGGCAGCCAGCACCGTGTCCTGCAGCATGCGGTCCGAGATGCCGCTGAACAGCATGTGGCCGGGGGGCAGGCTGGCCAAGTGCAGGTTGAAGAGGCGCTTGAGTTCGCTCAGGGTGAGCACAAACTGTTTCTGAAAGGTGGCCTGCACAAAGGCCCTGAGTTCCCGGGCCACGGGGGTGCTGGCAGAGCCGGAGGGCGGGTGCCCATTGAAGCTGTCCCCGCCTGCTGCCCGCCCGGCAGGCAGCCCGTTGGCCAGCCCACCGTGGAGGCCACCGCCGGGCGAGGTGTCCATGGGCTCCTCTTCGTCCTCCGCCTCCCGCTCTTCTTCGTCCTCCCCCTCCTCACTCATGGGCTCCTCCTTAATCCTCACGCCGGGCAGGACCGCGGACGCCTGCAGCTGCTCCTTCCTCCGCTGCAGCTCCCGCTCTAGCAGCGCGTGATTCTGCTGTGCCTGTCTTTTGGCGACTTGGACTCTCTGGTCCCCAGAGACCAGCCCCACAGGCCCTGGGAGAAGACACAGGGCTGCTCAGGATGGTAGAGACGGTGCAGGGAAAGACCTGGGGAGAGACCCACGGCCCCTCTGCTCCACGGACACTCCCTGCTGTCCTGATGCGGACACTCTGCTGACCAGACGAGGGGGACAGGAAAAATGCAAACCAGCTGGTGCAGAAGCAAGTGGCCCAGTCTGGCCTTTCACCACCACCTTACCCAGAAGGAATTTGGCTACCCCAACCATGAGGGAAGAAACAGAACGGGAAAAATCAGATTTCCACATTCAGAGACCCAGGAGGTTACCCCTGAGTCCCTGCCAGTGGCCACCCTGCCAACCTGAGGGTGAGAAGCCTCCAGCCTGGAACCCAGACACCGCCCTGAGGTCCAGAAGCCTCAGTCCCTGAGGCAACGCTTTGCCACTAGACAAGCCTTCAGCTGAGGTCTGTGGGGAAGGGGAAGAGGCACAGAAGGGTGGCCACCACTGAGCCCCACACCCCCTCCAGGCAGAGCCCCGACAAGCCCTAGAAAAGGAGCCCTTCTGGAACCAGTGTTAGGATGAGGGCCCGCCCAGCCAACGCCCTCCACACCTGATTGTCCATCCGGCTTCTTTGGCATGGCTTCCTTCACAAGATTATAAACTTTTTCTAATCTGAAAAGAAGAACAAACCCTCTTACCTGTAAATCACGTCCCTGGTCGTCTGCCTCCCCAGAGAAACGTCCCCACAAGACGCCACACGCGGGGCTGTGGTGGTCCCTGCCTGCAGCTTGGAGCCGAATGGTGGGGGTGCGCAGCGGCAGCCCACCCTCCCTTCCTCAGCCAGCCTCCCGCCAGCCTGCCTTGGGCCACACAAGCCTGGGACCTTGCTCCTGAGTGCTTTCCCTTTCCTCCCCAACCCCTCAGAATAGAGGCTGGTCAGGTTAGATCAGCAGGAGGGGCTGTGCCAGGCCTCTGCCAGGGGGGTTCTGGGATCACGCAGCCAAGTCCACCTGAGTGGAGTGTGCACAGCTCCAAACTGGCATTCATCATCCCAGCTGCACCAGGCTGTGCTCCCCACTGGAGGCAAGGGTGGCTGGGGACGATGTGATAGTCCTTTCCCCTCGTCTGCCCGACAGGCTCTTACTTGGCCTGGATGCCTGTCCACAGCATGTGCTGCCGCTGCACCACGTCTGGATGCTTCTTGATGAACTCCCCGTCATAAGGCAGAATGAACTCCCAGCCCTTGTTGATCCTCACTATGGCCATGTGCTCCAGAAAGTCCTTCACGTCTTCCGTGCAGAGCTGCGGGGAGGAGGCCAGGTGAGGCACGCCCAGCCCGAAAGCCCCACTCAGCCCCCGTCCCTGCAGTAGTGGGACCAAGCCTCAGATCAAACAGGACATCACCTACCTTGGTCACCGCTGCCACCTCTTTCCTTACCACCCACCGGCTCTGGGTGAACTTCCACATCTGAGGGAGAAAAAGAGGTGTGTTTCCAGGACTCTTAGGACTGTCCCCCAAGCCCCTGCTATTGTCCTGGGAGTCTGGGATGAGGGCGCAGAGCAGAGGCTCCTAGCCAGGCAGGGGTGTCAGGCAGACTGGGTCTGGACCCTGGCTGTGGGCAGTCACTTCCACTCTGAGCCTCCGTCTCCTCCTTTGTGAAGAAGCTCCACGGCCACCACCTCCAGGAGGGCAGCTGGACCCACTCCACACCACAGAAGCTTCCTCGGGTGGGGGATGCCTTGCCCGTATGTCACCGACAACAACTCAGATCCAACAACACCCTCTCCCAGACAACCCATGTGACAGTGTCTGCATGAACAGAGAAGAGCTGCAGGCGGCTAAGGGTGAGCAGCGCACATGTGCCATGAGTGAGCGTGGGAGTTGATGCCGCTGCACCCTGATCCCCAGAGATGAAAATAAACCACATAGGCATCTAGATGCTCAGTACCCCAAGGAGCCAGGACACCCAGGTGAGAAAAGAGAAAATGGAGACACTCTCCTAAACAGCTTAGGGCTGCCTGGTGTGATCAGACCTGTGCATGAGCTCACCAAGGTCGCCACAGACAGCTCCAAGGCGACACTGCTACAAACTCAAAGCCCACTGCCAAGGTCAAGGCAGGCAGTGCAGGCCACAGCAGCTCAGAGGCCAAGCCCTGAGGAGGGACGCCTTGGCTGGGACTTCAGCTCTGGATAAGCGCGGGGGTGGGGTGGGGGGGAGGACAGGGTGAGGGGTGAGGGACGAGCCAGCTCAGGAGTTGCTAAAGCCCACAGCCACAGTGCAGGGAACAGCATGCCAGGGACTGTGGTGAATGGGGAGTGTCAGCCGCATTCCAAGTGGCTGCTGTTTGGGGGTTAGTGATACCAGACTGTCCAATTATTTATGACAAAGTAGAAATCTAGCGTGAGTCTGATTGCTTTTTGTAAAAATAGACAGTAAGTCAGTATTTTAAAAATACCACTCAGGTCAAATGGCTCCCAGGTCAGAATCTACCTATGGGCTTCCAGGCTAAGAACTCAAAGGTTCTTATGAAACTGAAGACTCCAGGGTCCGAGAGGAGGGAGGAGCAAGGCAGAGTCCAGAGCCCTCTACTCCCCACTGCCCCACTGGGGCCCCACACTCCTGCCCTTTGCCCGCTGCCTGGGCAAAGGTCCAGGACTCTGTGCAGCCCCCATCCACTCCCCATGCTCTGCCAGGAAGCCAGAGAGCTGAGCACTTACCACAAAGTCTCGGCCCCTGCAGAGCACCTCGGCCGGCACACCGCTGTGAGGGCTGGAGGAGTCCTTGGGGTACAGGATGTCACTGCCAAGGGGACAGGGTGGCCGGTCAGGCCCTGTCCTCACCCCTCCTGCCTCCCACTCCCTCAAGCTCCAAGTGGAAGCCCAGGCCTCTTTCCCACGTGGGCCCCAAGGGCTCCCATCACCCGCCGTTCTCCCTGGGAGCCTGGCTCCCTGAACCCACATGGAGGAAAGCAGCAGCCTCCCCTACAAACCCGAGTTCCTCTCCCATCCCCTTCCCAACACCTCCCTCACAGGGGCCCAGCCCCAAGGCCCCTGCGTGGTCGGAGGGTCAGGGGCTCAGAGACAGACAGGCTGAGCCCAGGACTCTGGAGGACAGTGAGTCCCACACGTAAAGCAGGTGAGACACCAAAGGAGGCCGGCAACGAAGCAGCCCCCAAGGCCTTACCCCTGGCCCAAAGGGGAGGAATGGGCAGTGTGAGGAGGCAGGAGGGGTCGGGGCTGGGATCAGACAGACCCCAAGCATGGGTGAGGCTGAAGCCCTTGGGGAGAATGGGACCAGCACTCGAGGCTCAGGGACCTTCAAGGGCAAATGACAGGCGCCAAAGCTTTAAAGCATTTCCACAGCAAAACCCTGAGCCCACATCCAGACGCAGACCCTGCTGCCCAGGGACACACTCCTTTGCTCCCCTTGCCCCGCCTGCCCCATCAAGCCCACCTGGCACCCACCTACTACTTTCCTTCAAGGCTGAGCTGTGCCCACCTTCCCACGAAAGCCCTACAGGACAGGGCCCTGGCCTGGGCTGTCCATCTCTGCCACACGGAAGCAGGTGCCCACTGGTGAGTCAACGTGGTCCGTGCGCGGGACTGTAATGGTGCCCACCCCAGCCCTAGACCCCAGGCCTCGCCCCAATTTCCTAAGGACAAGTCAGCTCAGGGTAGGGCCCAGAACAAGCATCCAGACACACTGCATCAACAGGTGGGAGCGCTCCCTATCGCAGCTTCACAGGGACACAGAAGGACGGGGCGTGGAAAGACCACTACCCACAGGGCTGGCAGCAAGGCCAAAGCACCGAGCAGACGGAACACAGGAGGGCCCGCTTTCAAGTCACAGGAACGACAGGCCACGCGCAGAACGGGGCACGTGCGGCGCTGGGCTAGCGTGAGCCCCGGCTCTGTGGCTGCCTGGCTGTCCGGCATCTGGCAAGTCTCTGTGCCTCCCGTGGGCGCGCGGCCTCCGGGCTCTGGTTGCACGGCCTCTCCTGGCTTTCATCCACCCACAGCACAAACACACAGACGAGGTCCCGTTAACCAGTGACGTGCCATCCCAAAGGCCCTCATAATCAGACGCATGTGTCACCCAAGACAGCAGCGCAAGGCCCCACAAAGCACACCTCGCACGTCCATCTTCCAGGGAAAGGCCGCCACCATGAGGTTCTAACATGAATACACTCTGCAGTTTTCTTGGCCAACCAACTGCAAAATGATGGACTTTTCGCAATGAACAACTTTTTAAAAAATCTAGAACAATTTACACTTTGACAGATTGCTCACTTTGTATCACATTCCTAAACAGTGAGTATTCAATGTGTTCTACCCTATACAATTTAGAAGTAATATAATTCAAGCGTGCATTAAATGTAGTCACGGTTACCAAGGGTTGGCCATGTGCCAGCCATGATACCCAGCACCAGGGAGGAAGGGAGTCAAGACAGTCCCTGCCCCTAGAAACTGACAGTCTAGGGAGGAGGCAGAGTCTGGAGAAGGACCAAAAGGCAGCAAGCCACAAACCCAGGACCTATGCAGCCCTACAGGACACGTAAGAAATTCCCGCTTAGGCACATCTTAACGACCTGTGCAAAACCAAAACCAGAGAAAATCTTGAATGCAGCCAGAGAGAAACAAAGAAATGTATGTTAGACAGTGGAACATACATTGGATAGACAATAAAAACAATGAAGGTCAGAATACAATGAAATTTTATCAGAGTGCGGAAGGAAAATAACCAAATTAAAACTCTATACTCAGTAAAAAATATCCCTAATATTGTAAATCAGCCACGCCGTGCTACGTCATGCCATGCTAAAGTCACTTCAGTTGTGTCCGACTCTGTGCAACCCCAAAGACAGCAGCCCACCAGGCTCCCCCGTCCCTGGGATTCTCCAGGCAAGTATACTGGAGTGGATTGCCATTCCCTTCTCCAATGCATGAAAGTGAAAAGTGAAAGTGAAGTCGCTCAGTTGTGTCCTACTCCTAGGGACCCCACGGACTGCAGCCTACCAGGCTCCTCCATCCATGGGATTCTCCAGGCAAGAGTACTGGAGTGGGGTGCCAAATCAGCCATACTTCAATAAAATTAAAAACAAAAATAACCTTTAAGAACAAAGGTGAAATAGACATTTCCAAACAAAGCGGAAACAAATTTATGACCTGTAGACGCTCACGTTCGCAGAACGAAATCATCATGTTTAGGAACTCAGAGATACAGAAAGAAATGATGAGCAAAATAAATTTTTAAAGAATATTAACTGGATAACAATGTCTTTCAGGGTTTAAAACAGAATTAAAATATACAAATGTAATGACAAATGAGTTGAAAGGAAGATCAACATAAAATATCCTAAAGGTTGTTGAATTGACATGCACGAGGGTAAAAAGTAGCAACTAATATTAAACTGAGAAATCCGTAGGGTAATCACTGAAACACTCAAGAAAGCTAACTTCCAAGTTACTGGTGAAAACAGTAACAAGAAAAGAAGGTAAAAATGAATATAAAATGCAACGTAAGCAGGACAAACAGAAAGCACTAAGGTAGATTTAAGCCCAAAACTTAAGATTTTTTGTCAGTTAGTAAATCAGTACTTACATTCAATTTAACTGGGTTCAGCGCTCCCAACTAAGGGACTAGAAGGAACTTACCTCTTCACCACCCAGTTTCCTTGGACCAACATCGCCACCTTCTGGATGCCACGCAGAACAGCCACGGAATCGACAGAGGGGCCCAGGAGGCTCATCAAGTTGGCAAAAGGCATGACCTTCACTGAGAAGGACACAGGAGACATCAGACAAGCCAAGAGGGGCCTGGGCTCATGCAACAAGTCCAGCAGGACAGTGGTAACCTAACAGCTGCCGTCACTGGTTTCTCACTCTGGGCAGGCACCCGCCTCTCACTGAGCCCTGGAGGAGTACCCAAGGAGGAAGGCAGGAGTGCCTCATGAGGAAGACCCAGCCCAAGAAGGTTTCAAAATTCACCCATTATCACTTGGCTAGTAAGCGACAGAGCCAGGACTTGAACCCAGGCCATCGGGTCCAAAGTTCACACAGCTGATCGCTGTGGCCCGCTCTCCCCACCTCCCCACCCGCAGTGAGCAGCGGCAGGGCCTGGGGAGGCCCCTGTGCTCTGCAGCAAGGCCAGTAGCCTGGACCCCTGGGAGCTCCCCTCTCCACTCCGGCCCCGCAGCCCTCGTGCTGGCATCTCAGAGGAGCCTCAGGCCTGAGACTCAGCTCTGAGGTTCTAGGCTCACATCCACTCGGATGGCTCTGGCCTCAGAGTCCTCACTGTGGAGAGCCTGGTGAGGGACCACAAAGCGGTGCAAGGGAACACACTTCACTGTGACAATGAACACAGCTCGTGCTCACACGCGAGGCTCTGCACAATCCTTTAAGAAGCCTCACCTCTGAAGCTTCACCTCAGCCCCGTAGCTACCTTAGTGCCTCTTCATAAATAAACAACAATCCCAGGAAGGCCAGTGGCCTGCCCAGGCTCACAGGGACCTGTGGCCCCGCTAATGTGGCCTGTAACAGCTTCAGTGCACTTTCCAAAGGCCCTGGGCCTCGCTCCTTAAGTCTGTCCCAACTCCACTTCCCCAGGAGGTGGCAAGGCTGGGGACCCCCCAGGGCAGGGCTGCCCACTCACCATTTTTCATCAGGATCTTGATCTGATCAGCAAGGGGCAGGGTGCGCAGCTGGGCCATGGACAGGACATTGCTGGGGGCCACGGGTTTGTCTCTATTGAAAACCAACGCCAAGGGATTAGGAGGCCAGGGGCAGGTTAGTGGGTGGGAAGGGGCAGTGGGGAAAGGCGTCCGGCCCCTCTACTCACTTCTCCTCCTCCTGGCTGGGGGGCATCAGCATCATGAGGTACTCACTGTCGGGGGAGAAAACAGGTCAGCAGCTGGCAGGGCTCTGTCCTTGCCCCACCCTGGCCCCCAACCAGGTTGTACCCAAGTCAGCCCCCCAAAGTCCAACACGCCCTCCTGGCCCTCTCCAGAGGACGATGGACCCCTCCACATCTCCCTACTGTGTTACAGAAGGGGCCACAGTCTCAAGGCAGGACCCATGAGAGAGGAATGCTCCCAGGGCCAGTGTCAGGCTCAGCAGCCCTCCTCAGCCTTGGCCTGGCTGATCTCACCTGGGGGACTTGACAAGCTCTGTGTTCTCAACCCCGCTGGAGCCCTGGCACAGCAGGTACTGGCGCTCGTGCTCAGAGCGACTGTCCTGTGGGGGAGGAACAGGGAGTCAGAGGAACCTCAGCTAACATTCCAGGCCTCCCCCTGTAATCCGGTTCTCAGCCTTGTACCACGTGCTGCTCCAGGCACCCACTGTCCGGCTCCAAGGCCGGTCACAGGACCACCCCAACTTCCTGAACAGAGAGAGCACTCAAGGCCTCTGCATGTGGCCTCAACCTCATCCCTTCCTGCCTTTATGGCTGCACAGTCCCAGCGCACCTATGCCTCAGTGCCCTGTCTGATACAGGAACACAGACAGCAATGATAAAAATAAAAACTAGCGTTCACTGAGCACTTACTATGCACGCGCCAGGCTCTGTTCCTATGGCTGCACACATACCCCAACTCATCCCATCCCCAAAATAACATGAAGTTAGGTACCATTATTATTATTCCCATTTTATAGATAAGGAAAGTGAGGTTCAGAGAGATTAAGTAACTTGCCGAAGGTTACACACTAGGAAACAGGAGAGCTTTTGGAAGTCTGACCGACCCAAAGTCTAAGGCTCTGTCAACACAAAAATCTCTTTCAGCAAGGTTCCAGAAGTTGCTCCACCTCGACAAAAATGCTGGGGAGACAGAGCCTACGGTGTCTTTATGGGTTAATATTCAATTGCTTCCCTTACTCAATATAGTTCCAAGGACTGGGCTCTAAGTCAAGTACAGTAAAAATCACCCTTGAAGGGAAAGGTGCACAGCTAACTCAGCCATAGGACAGATGGCTGCTTCTCCACGGAGCACCTGATGGGGCATGTGGCCTTCATTCAGGGCCCACAATGCATAAAGGTATGTAACCAAACACCAGCCTCACTGAGCCCAACAAGATGCTCACACTCAACAAGAGCCCAGGGGCCACCACCGCCGCCAGTGACATGGTCACTCACTCCCCGGGGGCGCACAGGCAGGAAAGCGGGAACACAGGACAAACTGCCCCCAGAACCTAACCTCTCTCCTTGTAGCACTACCAGGTGGCTACAACTCAATCTGAGAGAAAGGGGAAGTGAGACAACGAGGCCACAGCTAACACCTCCGGGCACTGGGCTTCTCTCCCAGGAGCCCACGGAGGCCAGCGTCCGCGCCGCCCAGGGGCCTCGGCTCACCCTCAGGCCGTGGTAGTGCAGGTGGACCCAGGGCTCCTCGGCGTGCTTCTTCTGCAGGAACTCGTAGGACTGCACGCGGCGCTGGCGGGCCTGCTCCGACTCAGGCCGGGAGAACCGCACCTGGGGTGGGGCCAGGACCTCAGGCCTGGGGCCCAGGCTGTCACCCAGAGCCCACCCGGAGGCCAGAGAACCTGGCATCTGGGGCACTTCCCACTCCCAGCCACCTCATGCCCGGCAGATTAGCCCTCCAGGTAGTCCAGCAAGAAGGTTCTAAGGGATGGACTCCGTTTCAGGCCCAGAACCCATGCTCCACGCAGACCCGCCCACCCTTGCTGCCTCCAGACAGCCCAGTACAAAGCTGGCCCCACTGCCTCCCGGCGCGCTCTCAGAGCCTGGGCTCACCGTGATCTGCTTCACGTCTTCCTCTGCCTCGTCCTGGGAAGAGTCTCCCGCTGCAAAAGCAAAGGCCCTGCTCGCAGCCTCTGCAGAGGCTCTCCACCCCACCCACCGGGCAGGCCTCAAGCAGTCGTGTCTGAATTCTCCTCCTATACAGAGGTAGCTGCCTAAGTCAGTGGTTTTCAATTTCCCCAGGAGACTCTAGGAAATTCAGAGATATTTTTGGTGGTCAAAATCGTGGGTGCGGGTGCTACCGGCATCAGGGGGTAGAGGCCGGGGATGCTGCTAAGGATCCTATAATCCAGCCCTTTCAGTACTTTTCCCACGACTGACCTCGCCCGCTAACACGTACAGAGAGACGCAGGGCTGGGGGTCCCGAGCTTACCCTCATTGGCTGCCTCCCTCTCACGGTGCTTGGCGTCTGCCTTATCCAGGTAGGAGAAGCTGGGCCGCAGCTGCAGGATGCCATGTAAAGGTGTCAGGTGGAGCTCACCTGGCAGAGGAAGAAGGGCTTGGACCTGACGCTAGGAGCTGAGGCTGACCCACCGAGCTTGGCTCACGGGAGTCACCAAGGGCCCCAGATTCCCTGAAAGGCCTCAGCTCACTGCCCAACTGCCTCCCGCCTCTGCTGCAGCCCCCAGTCCTAGAGCCTTGGGATCATCAGGCTGACGGCCATTCGCAACCCAATCTGGCTGTGTTGGACACAGCAAGCACATAAACCAGATCGAGACGTGAACCCAGACTCTTGCTCAAAGCTGCTTTCTTAAGGCTTACCTGCAAACCCTCCTCCACCAACATTCAAGGGCCTCTCGACCCCGGCCCCCACTCCCCTCCCTGCAAATTGCTTGTTCTGGCCCCAAAGGCCACTCAGCAAACACACCCCACTCTCCCTGGCCCCCACCCAGGCCTCTGCCAGACCAACCTCACTGCCTCCCTAACCCCACATCCTCCAACCTATCTCCCTGTCAAATCCCACCCATCCTATTAAGAAGCTGGCTAGTGCAGGGATTTCCCTGGTGGCATAGTCAATAAAATTCCACCTGCCAATGCAGAGGTAACAGGTTCGCTCCCTGGTCTGGGGAGGTCCCACGTGCCGCGGAGCAACTAAGCCCGTGCGACACAATTACCGAGTCTGCGATCTAGAGCCCGAGCTCTAGAGAAGCTACTGTAATGAGAGGTCTATGTGCTGCAACCAGAGAAAAGCCCGAGCAGCAACAAAGACCCAGCGCAGCTCACAAGTAAACAAAAGGAAAATCACCAACAACTGGCTCCTGCAAACGGGGCTGGAGAGAGGCCTGGCGGAGCCGGGTACAAGAGCGTCTACACGCCTCTGACTCAGATCCTAACTTTTCTTTGGGCCTCAGACCTGCGCACTGGGAGGCGGTGCAAAGATATTCAGTTTCAATCGAGTCAATGTAGGCTCGAACGAAATCAGACAGGCACGAGGCTCTGTGGAGGTTCTCTGCGACACCAGAGGGAGCAGAGTGCTCGAGATGAGGAGTAAATACGTGACTAGGCAGAGGAAGGAATGTGGCTTTAAAGACTTCCCTGGCAGCCCAGTGGTTAAGACTCCGTGTTCCCAAGGCAGGGGCCCTGGGTTCGATCCCTAGTAGGGGAACTAGCTCCCACAAGCTGCACTCAACTAAGACCCAGCACAGCCAAATAAATTAAAAAAAAAAAAAAGGAATGTGGCTTTAAAGAATTATATCCTTGAGATATGAGTTCAAATCAGATGAGTATAGCTATTTGATATTACTTCTATTCTACCCCAGTTTATCACCTAAGTGTTCAAATTTCTTTATTGCTTTATAAACTCTAAAGACTTACAGTAAGCTTGTACTTTTTAACAGCTTTACTGAGATAATTCACATAACATATAACTCACCCATTTCAAGCACACAATTCAATGTATTTTAACATATTCTCAAAACAATACATCCAGCACCACAATCAACTTTAGAACATCTCATCACCCCAAAAAGAAACCCTGTTCCCATTCCACTCTCCTCCCAGCCTCTGGGAACCAATAATCTACTGACACTTTCTGTCTCCACAGGCTTGCCTGTCCTGGACATTTCATACGCATGGAATCACGTAACGTGTGGCCCTTTGTGCCTGGCTTCTCTCATTTAGCTTAATGTTTTCAAGGCTCACGCATGTTGGAGTACATATCAGTACTTCTTTCCTTATTACGGCTCAATAATATTCAAATGTATGGCTATACCATACTTTGTAATCCATATATCAGCTTGATGGATACGTGGATCATTTCCACTTTTCTCTACCATGAATAATGCTGCTGTGAACACCTATGTACAAGTTTTTGTGTGGCGATGTTTCATTTCTCTCGCATAGATGCTTTCTAGGAATGGAATTGTTCGGTCATAAATACCTTGTATTTAAGACAAAATTCTACTCCTGCCTCAAAGGTCATGGCGGGGGGGGGGGTGGTGTGTGTGTGTGTGTGTGTGTGTGTGTGTGTGTGTGTGTCCCAGGAGGATGACCTGGGAGCCCCACCCCATCAGGTTTGGCAGAATCTGTACAAGTCCTTGGAGGTGGCAAACCCCAGTCCTCTGACAGCCTAGCCTCCGTGGCTGAGAGGGCAACAGGCAGGGAGGCCAGGGGTCTCCAAACGGAGGAAACAGGCTGCAAGTGTCAGACATTTTTTATCTCTCTCTTAAGCAGCAGGAGGAAATAAACTACAAGTGTCAGATTTTTTTCCCCTTCTCTATACAAATTTAAAAGGTTTCTCTTACAATTCTGTGTTGCCATAAGGACACCTGGCTCCTCCTGAACTTAACTCTTCTCAAACCTTGAGCTAACCAACGCGTTTTCCTTATGGAAATGCTTTTCTTAAGCTATGTTAATGAACTATGCATTTACCCTAGATTCTGTCTTTCTTCAAGACGGTTCGCACTAGGACTCAGAACCGGTAAGGGTCAACAAACCAGTATGTTTTACTGATACACTGTTCTCCTAACCTATGTTAACGAACCTATATATTTACTTGGAAACCTATCTTTCTTCAAGATTCATGTCATGTTTTACGCCCGGGATGACTCACCTTGCGCCCATTATCTCAAACTGCATGTTGTGGGTGAGGGGCCTGGTGCCAGGCTCTGAGTTTTGAGACATTCCCTTTCTCTAATTAGCAGCCTGTAGCCACACAACATCCGGCTGAACACTAGCAGAGGTGCACTCTTTCTGCCCCTTCTGATGTCTCTGTCAGAAGCTTTCTCTCTCTTTTATACTTTAATAAAATTTTATTACACAGAAGCTCTGAGCAATCAAGCCTGTCACTGACCCCGAATGAATTCCTCTCCTCCAGAGGCCAAGAATCCTGGCGTCTTTCACGGCTCAGCAACAACCTTTCAGAGGCAGCCTTCAGGGTGTCCTGTCCTGGCCCCAGCCCTCCCCCTGCTTCCCCCCGACCCATTCAGCCCTCGCAGCAGCCCAGAGTGGGTACCTTGCCTGTAGAGCGCAGCAGCATAACGGGACGTGTTACTGGTGGTCTGGGAAGAGCAGAACGTCTGCTTGTCCATCAGCTTCCTAGAAGCACAGGGAGAACGAGGGTCAAGGGGAAGGAAGCTCAGGCCTGGGCCTGGAGGCACAGCCCCCTGCACCCCGACACCTGAACTCCAACAGCCAGAGACCAAGGCCGCACGTGATGCAGGAGGGGCGCTGGGATGAGGAAACTCAACTGTGGCCCAAGAGACACGCAGCAGATGGGAGCTCCCTCTCCCATCAAGGGGCCAGCTTTCCTCTCGGCCCAGTTAGAACTTGGTCAGAGGAGCCATCTCAGGAGGGAAGACGACTTCCCTGGGGACGAGCCCGTGCCAGGCCCAGTCATGCAAAGATGAGCCACTGGTGGGGAGCCCAGCTGTGGGGCACAGGGCCTCGGTGTCGCTGAAGGCCGTGGAAGGCTCATATTTGAAGAAAGCGAAGCTCGGCACCCTCGGGGCCCAGGGCACTCACGAGGAATACGTGCTGGTCTCATCAGCGCAGGCCCCATCCACGTTCAGCGCAATCTGCTCCCCTTTGCTGCGGCAATAGTTGGGATTCAGCGTGTCGATGGCCATCTCAAGTTCTACCTGGAGGCACCAAGCACCCCCACCAGCTATGGGGACCCCGAGGCACAGCGCTCAGGGGATGCCCCAGCCCCACCACACCCACCTCCTAACCTCAGTCTCAGGACTGACACCATCCCTCCCCGAAGGCCCCTGGACTTCAGTCCACACAAAGGCTACAGACCCACATTCCAAGAGAAGGGCCTGAGTGCTTTTTTTGGAGGGGGTTCATGTAGTTTTGCTTGCCGCCACATTCCACTCCCCAAAGTCTACATTAGGTACCCACATTTAAACATCAAGAGCTTTTCTCTTTTCCTTATTTCCAACTTCCTTTCAAATGTCAGCAGAATTTGCAATGCTGGTGTAGCTTTTTACATGACAATGGGCTCAGAGCTGCAGCTGCCTGAGGACAGGCCGGTCTCCCGGTCCCTGTCACCCCAGCCCTGAGAGGCAAGAGATTCCCCATTCCGGGCCCTCTTCACACTGGCCCTGCCCTGTGAACTTGAGTCCACCCCGGCCCGTGTTCTAATTCAACGCAGGCCTTACTCCTGCCTGGCCCTCTGGAGCTGCCCACCCCCTTTCTTTCTGGAAGTTTCCTTCTGCAGCTCTCAAGGCCCTGCAAGTTGCTGGATTTCTTCCTTACTCTCCAATCACTCCTCTGGGCTTCTTCAGCTCCCACTCTATCACCTCTCCCATCCCTTCTCCTCCGCCCAGGACGCCAATCCCACCTTCTGCTGCTTGGGCTTGATCTTGGCTGAGAGGTGCGGAATGTCATCATACGTCATCGAGGCTGGACGCACGGGGTACTGGGGAAGGGAACGGAGCCGTCAGTCCACCCTGCCCGGCCCTGCCCAGAGCTGGGCTCTAGGGGCGCTGGCCAAGAATCAATAGCTACTCTCCACTCCCGCCCCAGACTGGAGGCCCCCACTGGTCCTGCATCCCATCTCACTGGCTCCAGCTAGCCTCCTTCCAAAGAGCCACTTTTGCACATCCGAGGGACATGCCCAAGCATTAGGAACCCCAACAGGCCCCAGCACGCATGGCCCTACGGCCCCTAGGAACCCAGCATAATGCCATGGGAGTCAAGAGTAAGGGTCCAAAGTCTTAACTGCTCATTTACAGGCCACCCAGGTGGAGAAAGACAAGTAAAATGAGACCACAGGAAGCAAAAAGGGAAAACAAAAACTGCTCGCTGCAGAAGCAACTGCCACAAAGGATGCTGTGGCCTTCAAACCCTCTGCCCCTGCAGCCACTCCCCCTACAGGGCACCCTAAGGGCACTCAGGAAGGAGAAAACAGGGTACCCGACAGTTAAGGTGCAGAACAAAGGAGCAATTTCAAAGAGCCCAGGCTGTTCCCACTTCCCACACACAGAGAAGCTGTTTGTTTGCAAAAACTCCTATCTACCCTCTCCTCCCTTATCTCTTCAAAATAGTCCTGCAGGGCTGTCTGAGAGGCTCTCTCTGGGCTTTCCTCTTCAGTACTTCTGCTGAACCAAATATAATTCTCATTCAACTGTTAGGTTGTGCTTTTTTTTTTTTTCCAGTCAACAGATCTATGGGAATCGCTATCCCATTCTCTCTCCTTCTGCTGATGGGTGGTGGTGGTGGTGAGTCAGTCGCTAAGTCATGTCCAACGACCCCATGGACGGTAGCCTGCTAGGCTCCTCTATCATGGGATTCTCCAGGCAAGAATACTGGAGTGGGTTGCCATTTCCTTCACCAGGGGATCTTCCTGACTCCGGAATCAAACCCGGGTCTCCTGTGTTGCAGGCAGATTCTTTACAGGCTGCAGGCTGATGCGTGGGCTTTTCCATAAGGTTGGAAGGGAGTCGGTCTGCCAACTGACCTGCTCAGAGAGGCCTCTCTGGGCCCCCGTGTCAGCAGGTATGAAGTTACTTTGCATCACACACGAGTGTACTGCTCTCAAATCGCTTCTTTTGCTCTGAACAAAGAAGACCGTGGTAACATCCTTCCTCACAGACCCACTTTTCCTTTCTTTCTCCCGTGCTGTACGCACACCGCTGGGGGGATGGATGGATGAGTCACGGTTTGGACTCACTCTCAAAAGACTGTGGCCAACGCTGTGAGAAGCACAACAGCCTCCAGAAGGAGCCTGGCAGAGGTGTGGCACTGCGTAAAGTAAACCCTCCTTTGGAGGCCATCTGAGATCAGTTAGCTAGATTCTAGCCCAAGGAAATGGCTGTTCCCTAAAAGCTCTCTTAAATAGCAATAGAGTGACTCCTCCCCGCTTCCTGGGCTGGAGCTCAGGTCCAGAAGCAGCCTGGAGCACAACTGGTCTGGACTGGGCCTGGAGCTGGGACAGACTTGCCCATGACAGCCCGGGAGGGCCCCTGGTCTGCGAAAATCCAGGGCAGCCCTGTGACCTCCTGACCGCTGGGAAGGGTGGTGGGGAAGGGAGCGGATCTGGAATCAGACAGTCCTCACTCTGCCACTTGCTCCTCGTGTGCTCAGACAAGCTCCTTGCCTCCCAGGACCACCAGGAACAGGGAATGAGGCAAACGGAGCCAAGGCCCAGCACGGGGCCTGGTGCCCCAGGAACTGGCACCACCACCGGGCCCATCACTCTGCAGTCAGTCGAGGAAGCAGGCGCAGAAAGCCCCGAACAACAGCCCCAGCCCCCCGGGCCCAACGCTGGGTCTCTCCCCAGCACACCGGCACATGCCAGGAGGGAGCTGCCGCCCTGTCCCAGGCCCCTTGTGTGAGTTCCTACCCTCCCTGGGCCTTTTTCTCACATGCAGCACGTGGACAAAAATACTGGGTTGGCCAAAAAGTTCGTTTGGGTTTTTCCATAAGACTTTATGGGGAAAACCTGAACTAATTTTTTGACCAACCCAATACTTAATAATCTTATTGCTGGGAATATAAATTTCCTCAAAATATTAAACATAGCTTTCACAGGTTACAGCAATTTCAAAACAAATGAAAACCTCTCCACACAAACACCTGGGACAGGAATGTTCATAGCAGCATTATGCATGATAGCCAAAACATGACAACAACCCAGATGCGCATCAGCTGATGCACGGAGAAATAAAACGTGGTATACATGTCCATACAATGGGGTATGTTCATCCATAAAAAGAAATGAGGTACTCATACACATTCTAACAAGAGAGAATCTTGAAAATATCTCGCTAAACAAAGGAGCCAGGCACAAAGGTCACGTATTACATGACTCCATCTATATGAAATGTCCAGAAAAGGCAAATCTATAGACAGAAAATAGGTTAACGGTTGCCTAGGACGGGGCGGGGGGCGGGGGGGGGGCGGGGGATGGGACGACAAACACTTCCTAAAATAGACTGGTGCTGGTGGTACAACTCTGTGAACAGACTAAAATTCACTGCATTTACACTTAAATGCGGGAATTCCATGGGTGTGAACCAGATCTCAAGAAATTACAATAATAATAACCACTACAGGCTACTGTGGGATGAGATGAGTTTACATATGTAAAGTGCTTTGAATGATTCCTGCAGACAGTCTAGGGTTACAAGGAGGAGTGACCAGGATTAAACTATTGGCCCAGGGGCTTCCCTGGTGGTCCAGTGGTTAAGACTCTACATTTCCAGTATAGGGGGTCCAGGGTTCGATCCCTGGTCTGGGAACTAGATCCCCATTCCCCAACTAAGACCTGGCACAAGCAAATAAAAAACTACTGGCCCAGCAAAGAGGGGAGGGGTTGGCTGATGCGGCCCTGGAGCTGCCGCATAAAGCCCCTTCCTGAGTCTCAACTACGGCAGCAGCATCATTCGTGGTGCTAATGTTGTACCAGGCAGCGTTCTAAGCACTTTAATAAGGACACACTTGATTCCCATGAGGACCCTATCAGGCAGGTATTATTATTATCACCACTGTGCAATTGAAGAAACTGAGGCACAGATTTGTTTTTAAGGAACTTGCCCAAGGACTCACAACCGAGCCTCACTACCAGCAGGCTGTCCCCAGGCCCGAGCTCCATCCAATACACTGTTCTCTTAGGGCTGTCTTGGTTTTTCCATCTTTGAAATTAGAGACTATTACTGATCCATCCACGAAAGCAAAGAGACTGTCTTAGCACACCCTCTGTGCCAAGAATTCTAAGCAACTGGAGGTTCCACATTGTTCCTTGTCTATCACTTACTGTGTCTCCCCCCCTTACCTTTATGTCTCATAATTACCTGAAACAGGTAGAGCTTCTCTGCCAGACTTTTGGCCAAGTACACGTCGATCTAGGAACAAGAGAAAAAGACTTAACCAGGAGACAGAACTCAATGCCCAACCTGCCCCGGGCACATGCTTGCTCCTCAGATTTCAAGGATAGTGGCCCTGAGGCAGTCTGGGGGAAGAAGAAATAGCTCAACTGATGCTAAAAGCAAAGGGGACCACATCTCCAACCTGGGTATGTCCCCCGCCCAGTTCACTATACCCCAGTGAAAATGTATTCCCTGAGGGTGCCCAGATCAGGTGCATCCTAGAGGGACCAATGAAATGCTTTTCTGACGAGCAAGGGGCAGGGGAGGGCCTCCCCCATGCCCTCTACCTCCCATCCTGGGCTGGCCTGTCTTAAGGTGGTCTGACTGGCCCTACTTTCTTTTCAACCCTCCTGCCCCTGCCGCACCTGGCAGTTTACCTTCCTGCTCCCTAGCTCTTCCTATGAACCATGGCCTCTCCCACCCCCAGGCCTTAAGGATGAGAGAAGGCTCATCAGGCACGGGGAGGCACACGTGGAGGAAATGGCATGTGCAAAGGCCCAGTGGCTCTAGGATGCGTCTTAGTCTGGGCCGACTCTGGAACCACCCCTTCCTTACCAGTCTTACACACCCTAAGCTTCCCACGGGAGGGAGCACTGCCTGGCTCACTGCGTCACAGTCCCCAGCACGTAACGGATTCAGCGAACAGCTGCTAAATGACCGAATCTGGGTAAGCCCACGCATTCAATAGTCGCTGAGTATTAGTTGCCAGGCACTGAACTTGGCTTTGCAGACACAGTGGTGAATAGAACAAAATCCCTGTCCTGAAGAGGCTTACACTCTAGCAGAAAAAGACTTATGTGTAGGGGCTGAGAAGTGCTGTGGCCAAACGCAAGGCATGGCCAAAGTAAAGGGCTAGGGAGGGCGTGCACAAGAACGTCACGTGAGGCAGGCTGGTCAGGGAATCCTCTCTGATAAGGCGATGCTGGATCAGACACCTAAAGGAAGTGAGGCGGTCAGCCAGGCAGGTACGAAGAAGAGGGTTCCAGGTAGAGAGGAAGCCAATAGGTCCCTGGCTGGCCTGAGGATGGATGGAAGGGACCCTGCCCTGGCAGTTACCTCCTGTACGACTGGGTCATCCTCTTCATTGGCCATACTAGGGGGGAGCCAGCCACGTGGTCCTCGGACTTGATCTGCAAGGACAGCAAGAGGCCTGTCAGTCATTCAACCAACACACCTGGACACCCGTTCTGTAACCAGTCCTGCTCTGTGAAGGAGAAGCCTGAGGCAATCAGAAACAGATCTTATTCCTGTATCTCTCATGGAGTCAAAAGTGGACAGCCCACATCATTTTTGCTGACATACCCCATCAATGAAAACAATACAAAGTAACAACAACAACAAAAAAGCAGGCAGAAAGCACTAAGCAGTGGGTTGCACCCGGTGGACTCAAGACATCACATGTGAATTACACCCACCGGAAAGGGTAAATGACTAGCCTCAGGGGTTTTCTGACCAACTGACAAAGAAGAATTCACCACCAGGCAAGAAGATGGTGGCTGGCTGGTCCACAGCCACAAAGAAAACCCTTGGAAAGTAATCGGGTGCCGTGGGGAACCTTTAGAGAGCCCGATGTGCAGCAGGAAGAGCAGACAGTCCCAAGGCCTGGATCCCAGGGTGACTCCGTCTCTGATAGCTGATTTCCAAGCTGACTTTAAACCCAACCCCAAGTGAGATGACCTCCTTTCTGTGATTTTCTGTGTGTGTGTGTGTATGTCTAAAAATGACCCTCTTCACATACATACTCTTCTCTCACCGGTCCCCATTTAATCACAAAGAGACTGGAACTCAGACACTGTTTTGTGTTTTACCAAAGCCACACAGGAAGCACGAGGACCAAGAAGACATCAACACCACCCAACTTCAGGTCTCAGTTAGAGTTCGGGGAGTTCGGGGAAGGGAAGGGGAGTTTGGGCTGGGTCTTGAAGGACAGAAGGATTTGGACAAGCCAGGACAGCAGAGGGGAAGAGGGACTCCAGGCAACAGGAAGCACTTCAGGTATGTGGAGGAGAGAAGGCAGGTCTCCATGGTGGAGGGTGAGTCCACTGTCCCTCAGTATCGGTTGGGGAAGGGGTGAGCGGTCGGGTAGGGGGAATATTGGGGGAATATCTTACAGAAGATGGCATGGCACTTGGATATAACTTAAGCATATTCTATACTTTAAATCATCTTTGTGCTTACTCACTCAGTCGTGTCCGACTCTGAGACCCCATGGACTGTAGCCCACCAGGCTCCTCTGTCTGGGGATTCTCCAGGCAAGAATATAGGACTGGGTTGCCATGCCCTCCTCCAGGGGATCTTCCCAATCCAGGGACTGAACCCAGGTCTCCTGCCTGGCCAGTGCATTCTTTATCAGCTGAGCCACCATGGAAGCTCTAAATCACCTGTTACTAATAATAGCTAATACAATGTAAATGTTATGTAAAAACTCATAAATACAATGTAAATACTATGTAAATAGTTGCCAGGGGCAAGGCAAATGTACTTTCTTTCTGAGGTTAGCTGAATCCAGGAACCTGGAGGTCTGACTATAATTCACCTTCACATTCCTAAAGGAAGGACATGCTCAGTTAGAAAGGCATCTGGGCAGACTTTCCTGGTGTTCCGATGGTTAAGAAACTGCCTGCCAAGGCAGGGGACACGGGTTCCATCCCTGCTCTGGGAACTAAGGTCCCACGTGCCAAGAGGCAGCTGAGCGCGTGTGCACCACACCTACTGAGCCCGAACACCTAAACTACTGAAGCCCACATACCCGAGAGCCAGCGCTCTGCAAGAGAGGCCTCGCCTGGCACTGCAGCCAGAAAGCTGCTTCTAGTAGCCACAACTAGACAAAGCCCGCAGGCAGCAGCAAAGACCTAGGGCAGACCAAAAATAAATAAATAAGGCACCTGGACAGCCTCTGATCTCAGCCTTTCCCAGACCTCTTTCTTTTGTAAGCCCAGCTCAATTTTTGTCTAATCCACTTAACATTGGAATGGTTTAATATTTAAAAGAGCATCCATACTTTCACCACGGGATTCAATGGCATCTAGGCCCCTGTCCTAGCCACCATGCAAAGTCATCTTGTTTATTCCAGATACACATTCCAGACACTAACAAGGCTCAGGCCGAAGCACTGGTGTCATCCTCGACGTTTCTCTTCCTCTCATCCCACACCAGCAAATCCTGTAAGCTCCACCTTCAAAGCATGCCAAGCATCTGGGCACTCCCACTGCCACCTCCAGCTCCTGCCCGCTTTAGAGCAGCAGCCTCCTAACTGGCCTCCCTGCTTCCACCTTGAACCCATTGCTAGCGATCACATTACTCCTTCCCCTTAAGTCTCCCCATATCACCAGAAATAAAAGCCAACATCACTTCCATCCCATGCGAGGCCCTAAACAACCCCTTCCTGACCCTCTTCGTTTCAGACCTTATCTTCCACAGGCCTCCCCCCTTCCCCAATCCCACCTCTGGGTCTCTGTCACTGCTCCACTGGCCCCCATAACCTCACAGCACCCTCCTTCACCTCTTTCCAGTTTTTGCTCAGACTCTACCTCATGGCTGAGGCTTTCCCTGCCCACCCAGTTAAAACCACAATATCCCCCCAGCCAGTTCCTTCTCCACAGCACGTATCACCACGCGACAGTTTACAGCTTCGTGTTAATCATCCATCCCCACCCCCACCACCACGCAGTGGTAAACTAGACGGAGGCCGAGATTTTCATCTATTGTGTCCCTTGCGGTACCTGCAGAACAGCAACCTGAGGTCAAACTGCCAGCGTTCGTTGGATAATAGAGAAAGCAAGGGAATTCCAGAAAAACATCTACTACGGCTTCATTAACTACGCTAAAGCCTTTGATTGTGTGGATCGCAGCAAACTGTTTAAAATTCTTACAGATGGAAATACCAGACCACCTTACCTGTCTCCTGGGAAGCCTGTATGCAGAACAAGAAGCAACAGTTAGAACCTCACAAGGAACAACTGACTGGTTCAAAATTGGGAAAGGAGTACGTCAAGGCTGTATATTGTCACTCTATTTATTTAACTTCTATGCAGAGTCCATCATACAAAATGCCAGGCTGGATGAATCACAAGCTGGAATCAAGACTGCAGGCAGAAACAGTACAGCTTCAGATATGCAGATGATACCACTCTAATGGCGGAAAGTGAAAAGGACTAATGACCTTCTTTCTTTATGAGGGTGAAAGAGAGTAAAAAAGTTGGCTTAAAACTCAATATTCAAAAAATGATCATGCCATCTTGTCCCATCACTTTCTGGCAAATAGAAGGTGAAAAAGTGGAAGCAGTGAGATTTTCTTTTCTTGGGCTCCAAAATCTCTGAGGATGGTGACTGCAGCCATGAAATTCGAACACCCTTGCTCCTTGGAAGGAAAGCTATCATTCCCCCACTCAAAACTCTTCAGCTGTCACACAGGATAAAATCCAAATTCCTTTCCATGGCCCCAGGGTCCCATATGATCTTGCTGGGCCTCCAACAAGCTAAGCCCCAGCCAGTCTCAGGAACTTTGCACATCAACTATTTTCCTCAGGTCTTTTCAAAAAAGGCTGGCTCCTTTTCACTAGATATCACCATCCCACCCCCTCCAGGAACAGACAAGTTTCCCTGACCATTCACCTTAAAGGTCCCCACCCCTCACCCAGTTCTCAGATCAGATCGATCAGTCGCTCAGTCGTGCCCAACTTTTTGCGACCCCATGAATCGCAGCACGCCAGGCCTCCCTGTCCCTCACCAACTCCCGGAGTTCACTCAGACTCACACGTCCATCGAGTCAGTGATGCCATCCAGCCATCTCATCCTCTGTCGTCCCCTTCTCCTCTTGCCCCCAATCCCTCCCAGCATCAGAGTCTTTTCCAGTGAGTCAACTCTTCGCATGAGGTGGCCAAAGTACTGGAGTTTCAGCTTTAGCATCATTCCTTCCAAAGACATCCCAGGGCTGATCTCCTTCAGAATGGATTGGTTGGATCTCCTTGCAGTCCAAGGGACTCTCAAGAGTCTTCTCCAACACCACAGTTCAAAAGCATCAATTCTTTGGCGCTCAGCCTTCTTCACAGTCCAACTCTCACATCCATACATGACCACAGGAAAAACCATAGCCTTGACTAGACGGACCTTTGTTGGCAAAGTAATGTCTCTGCTTTTGAATATGCTACCTAGGTTGGTCATAACTTTCCTTCCAAGGAGTAAGCGTCTTTAAATTTCATGGCTGCGGTCACCATCTGCAGTGATTTTGGAGCCCAGAAAAATAAAGTCTGACACTATTTCCACTGTTTCCCCATCTATTTCCCATGAAGTGATGGGACCGGATGCCATGATCTTCGTTTTCTGAATGTTGAGCTTTAAGCCAACTTTTTCACTCTCCTCTTTCACCTTCATCAAGAGGCTTTTTAGTTCCTCCTCACTTTTTGCCATAAGGGTGGTGTCATCTGCATATCTGAGGTTATTGATATTTCTCCCGGCAATTTTGATTCCAGCCTGTGTTTCTTCCAATCCAGCGTTTCTCATGATGTACTCTGCATATAAGTTAAACAAGCAGGGTGACAATATACAGCCTTGACATACTCCTTTTCCTATTTGGAACCAGTCTGTTGTTCCATGTCCAGTTCTAACTGTTGCTTCCTGACCTGCATACAGATTTCTCAAGAGGCAGATCAGGTGGTCTGGTATGCCCATCTCTTGAAGAATTTTCCACAGTTTATTGTGATCCACACAGTCAAAGGCTTTGGCATAGTCAATAAAGCAGAAATAGATGTTTTTCTGGAACTCTTTTGCTTTTTCCATGATCCAGCGGATGTTAGCAGTTTGATCTCTGGTTCTTCTGCCTTTTCTAAAACCAGCTTGAACATCAGGAAGTTCACAGTTCACATATTGCTGAAGCCTGGCTTGGAGAATTTTGAGCATTACTTTACTAGCATGTGAGATGAGTACAGTTGTGCGGTAGTTTTGAGCATTCTTTGGCATTGCCTTTCTTTGGGATTGGAATGAAAACTGACCTTTTTCCACCCAGTTCTAGTCACTACCAAATCCCTGTTTTACTTCTTTCAAGGTTCTTATCATAACTTGGAATTACCTAGTCTATTTACTTAAGTGTTGTCTGTCTTCTGCCCTACAATGTATGCTCCATGAGCGCCCTCAGTGCTTTAACCATAAAACAGAGATGATTTAATTTACTTTGCGGAGTTGATACGGGCATTATTATCTTTTTAAAAAATTCATCCTGTTCTC